>NC_050574.1:238730010-241130010 GCF_011100635.1 Trichosurus vulpecula | reverse complement strand
GTAGTAATGTTAAATTGCCTTATCCCAATGTTTCTTTTTGTTTTCATATCTTTTACTGAAACAACATTTTTCCTTCATTAATGAATGGCTCATTCATTTCCCTTTAGTTAATAGGGAATAGATTTCCAGATATCACACTAAGGTAGAAATTGGTTGGAATGGTTGTCAATAAGAGAGAGTTTTCCTATTCTTTCATTGTTAGAAAAACATATATGTATGTGAATACATAGTTGTGTGTATGAATTCATATGAAACACATATATATCTAATGTTTATGTAACATATGTATAAAACATTTATAATATTTGAATACACACATTTGTGGGCATGAATACATATAAATGTGTGCATTCATAAATACACATACATAAAGGTTTTTTTTTTCTAGTCGATGAAAGATTGGAAAAGAACTCACTTGTCGACAAGCATTCCAACTAATCTCTGCTGTAGTAAAACATCCTGAAATGTGTGCGTGTGTGCATCTTTAAAATATTTTATTTTGCTCCAGAGCTAAAATTCCAGAATTCTGTTTATCATTCAACATAGGACTAGACTGAACTCATTAGTAAATCCACAGAGTCACTGACAATAACAATCATACAATATATTTTGTAACCTGGGATCTTTTTCATTAATGAATATATGTTGCAGATAACACTCTTTGGTAATAATTTACATCTCATAAAATTCTAATTCTAAGTTAGAAGCCAGGAACAATCAATATTTCATGCATTCTTGCATTACATTGCATCAAACATAGCTTGAATTGTACTCCTCTCCTATTCTACCCCACCCTATGCTACCATAACTCTAACAAAGCTCTGAAATAAAGTCATTTTTCTGCAATCATTGTGGTAAAATTTTGAGTTCCAAATTTTTCCTCCTCCCTCCCCTGATACATCTCCCCAAGACAGCAAGCAATATAATGTCAGTTATATATATAAAATCATGTTAAACATATTTCCACATTAGTCGTGTTGTAAAAGAAGGATCAGAACAAAAGGGAAAAACCATGAGAAAGAAAAAAACAAGAAAAGTTCAAATAGTCTGCTTCAATCTGTATTCATACTCCATAATTCTTTCTCTGGATGTGTTTAGCAATCTCCATCACAAGTCTTTTGAAATTTTCTTGGATCATTGTACTGATGAGAAGAGCTAAGTCTATCATAGCAAATCATTGCATAACTTTGCTGTTGCTGTGTACGATGTTCTCCTGGTTCAACTCACTTCACTCATCATCAGTTCATGTAAGTCTAACTGTATTCTAACCCACAGTCCACCTGCTCATCATTTCTTATAACACAACAGTATTCCATTACATCCATATGCCATACTTTGTTTGGCCATTCTCTGATTGATGGGCATCTCTTCAATTTCCAATTCTTTGCCACCACCAAAAGAGCTGCTATAAATAGTTTTGTACATGTGGGTCCTTTTCCCATTTTTATGATCTCTTTGGGATAGAGATCCAGTAGAGGTATTTCTGGGTCAAAGGGTATGCACAGTTTGGTTGTCCTTTGTCCATATTTCCAAATTGCTCTCCAAAATATTTGGATCAGTTTACAACTCCACCAACAATGCATTAGTGTTAAAAATTTTCCCACATCTTCTCCAACATTTATCATTTTCCCTTTCTGTCATGTTATTCAATCAGATAGGTATGAGGTGGTACCACAGAGTACTTTTAATTCACATTTTTGTAGTCAAAAGTGATTTAGAACTGTGATAATAGAGATAACAGTTCTCAAGAGTTACAAGTATAATCTTACGGTGTAGGAAAAATGGTTTAAATCTTATTAAATAATTTGTTTTGTTTCATTTTTTCATTCATGTTTATGTTTTATGCTTCTCTTACATCTTGTATTTAAAGATGACAATTTCTTTTTTTTTCTTCATTTTTAGTTTCCAACATTCACTTCTATAAACCTTTGAGTTACAAAATTTACCCCTTCTTCACTTCCCCCTTCCCAACACAGCATGTAATGTGATATAGGCTATAATTGTACAATTATATTAAACCTATTTCCACATTAGGAATATTGTGAAAGAAGAATGAGAACCAAAGGGAATAACCGTGATAAAGAGAAAAAAAACAGGAAGAAAATAGTGTGCTTTAATCTTCATTAAGACTCCAAAGTTCTTTTTCTGAGAGTAGATAGCATTTTCCATCATGATTCCCTTGCAATTGTCTTAGATTGTGTTGGTGAGAAGAGCTAAGTCTATCAAAATTGATCATTGGACAGTATTGCTGTTACTGTATACAATATTAAGCTGGTTCTGCTTACTTCACTCAGCATCAGTTAATGTAAATTTTTCCACATTTTTCTGAAACCTGCCTGTTCATCATTTATTATAGAATAATAGTATATCCAAAATAATAATATTCAAACAAAAGTTGATTTATGTAATGGAAGCAAGGTTCAACATTAGAGAAATAATGATAATATTAAAAATAAAAATACCCCCAATCATGTGATTAAATCAGTAAATGCAGAAAAATTTTTTTGGCAAAGTAAAATACTAATTTCACCTAAAATCTCTACAAATTAGTGACATAGAAAAGACTTTTGTAATGTGATAAAAGTAATAATGACATGCCCGATGGGTAAACAATAGTTTCAGTGAAATAACAGAATGCAAAATAAATCTACAAAAAGTCATCTTTTCTATCTATAAATAAAACAATATATAAAAAATATAGAGGAGGAAATATTACCCTGGAATTTATATCTGGAATACAACTCTTATGGATGCAGACATTTAAAATATTTTTCAGGGTTTTTTTTAACATCCTTTTTTATTTTGAATTCCAAATTCTTTCTTCCTTTCTTGTCTTTCCTACATCCATTGACAAGACAAAGAATGTAATGTCCATTATGCATGTGAAATGATGCAAAATATATTTCTATCTTTAGTATGTTTTTTTAAAAATTTAAAAAACATGCTTTCATTTGTACTCACAGTTGATCAGCTCACTCTTTGGAAGAAGATGGTATTTTTTGTTATGAAACCTTTGAACTCATTATGGATCATTATATTCATCAGAGTAGCCTTGTCTTTCACAGTTGATTCTTAGTACAATATTGTTTTTACTGTATATAATGTTCTCCTGGTTGTACACACTTCACTTTGAATAAGTTTATATAAGTATTCCTAGGTTTTTCTGAAAGCTTTCCTTTCACCATTTCTTACAGCACAGTAGTATTCTATTAAAACCAAATACCACACAATTTGTCCAACCATTGCCCAATTGATGGTCATCCTTTCAATTTCCAATGCTTTGTCACTGCAAAAGAAAGCTGCTACACACACACACACACACACACACACACACACACACACACACACATTTTATAAATAGAGACTTTATTTTCTTTGATCTTTTTAAGACACAGACCTAGTAGTGGTATTGTTGGGTCAAAGGATAGGCACAGTTTTATACCTCTTTGAATATAGTTCTAGATTGTTCTCTAGAATGATTGGACTTCTTGACAAATCCACTAATTTGTATATTAGTCCACCTATTTTTCTACATTGCCTCCAAAATTTCTCATTTTCCTTTTATGTTGCATTGGTCAATCTAATAGGTATGAGGTAGTATCTCAGAGTTGTTTTAATTTTCATTTCTCTTATCAATGGTGATTTAAAGCATTTTTCATGGGACTATGGATAGCTTTGGTTTCATATTCTGAAAACTTCATGTTCATATACTTTGAATATTTGAGCAAATGCAGCCAAAATTAGTAGGGAAAGAGGAAACCAGGACAAAACTTAAAGCAAGTTACTCTGATGAAAGCCTTATTTCTCAAATATACTTTATACAGAACTGAGCCAATTTTTTTAAAGTCATTCCCCAATTGACAAATTTTTGTGGTGGCAAAATGTTGGAAATTGAGGGGATGCCCATCAGTTGAGGAATTGCTGAACAAACTGTGGTATATGAATGTAATGGAATACTATTATGCAATAAGAAATGATGAACAGGCAGATTTCAGAAAATCATGGAATGACTTGTACAAACTGATGCAAAGTGAAATAAGCAGAACCAGAAAAACACTGTATATAGTATCAGCAACCTTGTGTGATGATCAACTATTGATGCCTCATCTCAGCAATACAATGATCCAAGACAAGTACAAACAACTCATGAAAGAAAAGGCAATCCATATCTGGAAAAAGAATTGATAGACTCTGAATGCAGATCAAAGCATATTTTTTTCATTACTTTATTCTTCCTCATGTTTTTATTTCCTTTTGATCTATTTCTTCTTTCACAACTCTGATTAATATGGAAATATTTTTACATGACAATACAGGTATAAATTATATCAAACTGCCTACTGTTTTCAGAAGAGGGGAGGGAAGGAGGGAGAAAAATTGGAACTTAAAATCTTATAAAAATGACTGCTAAAAATTTTCTTGACATTCAATTGTGGAAAAATAAAATACTATTTAAAAAAGAAAAAAAATGGAACTGGGATCCTAGTCACTGGCAACTTATTAGGGCAGGTACACTGAAATGGGCACTCATCCGAAAGATATCCCAGATTCTTAAGGGATATCCTTATCACTTTTATGGGGAAATGCACATAGAATTGCTCTGGGAGAGTAAAACCAGAATGCTCACACAGATATAAAGCATGAGGGGTGGTGATACATTTTCACATTTTAACTGTATGGCTATTCTGATTAGCTTAAATATTTCTCTTTTTTTGTGCTAAGCACTAGGAAGTGAACAGGTATTTATTAAGTACCATCTGTATTCCAGGTACTGAACTAAGCACTTTAGAGATATTATCTCATTTGTTCTTTTGGGGGGGGGGGGTATTTTTTATTTATTTAATATATTTAGGTTTCAGCATTGATTTTCAAAAGAGTTTGAATTATGAATTTTCTCCCCATTTCTACCCTCCTGCCCACTCCAAGATGGTGTATATTCTGGTTGCCTCATTCCCTAGTCAGCCCTCCCTTCTGTCACCCCACTCCCCTCCCATCCCCCTTTCCCTTCTTCTCTTGTAGGGCAAGATAAATTTCTAGGCCCCATTTCCTGCGTATCTTATTTCCTAGTTGCATGCAAAAACTTTTTTTGTTGTTGTTGTTGTTTTTGGACGTCTGTTTTTAAAACTTTGGGTTCTGAATTCTCTCCCCTTTTCCCTCCCCGCCCACCCTCCCTAAGAAGGCAAGCAATTCAACATAGGCCACATGCTTATCATTATGTAAAACCCTTCTACAATACTCATGTTTTGAAAGATTAACTATGTTCTTTCCTGACCTATCACCCTTTATCCAATTTTCTCCCTTGACCCTGTCCCTTTTGGAAAGTGGTTGTTTTTGATTACCTCCTCCCCCTGTCTGCCCTCCCTATCACCCCCCCCCCTTTTTATCTTCTTCCTCCTTCTTTCCTGTGGGGTAAGATACCCAATTGAGTGTGTGTGGTATTCCCTCCTCAGGTCAAATCCAATGAGAGCAAAATTTACTCATTCTTCCTCACCTGCCCCCTTTTCCTTTCCTATAGAACTGCTTTTTCTTGCGACTTTTAAGCGACATAATTTACCCCATTCTATCTCTCCCTTTCTCCCTCTCTCAATGTATTCCTCTCTTATCCCTAAATTTGATTCTATTTTTTTAGATGTCATCCCTTCATATTCAACTCACCCTGTGCCCTCTGTCCATATATATATATATATATATATATATATATATATATATATATATATATATATATATATATATATATGTATATATATATATATGTGTGTGTGTGTGTGTGTGTGTATGTGTGTGTGTGTGTGTATGTATGTATGTGTATATATACACACATATATACATATATACATACACCTACATATATACATACATAGACACACACATATGTATACACACACACACACACACACACACACACACACATATATATACGCATATTCCTTTCAGCTACTATGATACTGAGGTCTCATGAATCATACACATCATCTTTCCACGTAGGAATGTAAACAAAAACAGTTCAACTTTAGTGAGTCCCTCATGATTTCTCTTTCTTGTTTACCTTTTCATGCTTCTCTTGATTCTTGTGTTTGAAAGTCAAATTTTTTTTAATTTAATTTATTTATTTAACATATTTAGTTTTCAGCATTGGTTTTCACAAGAGTTTGGATTATAAATTTTCTCCCCATTTCTACCCTCCTCCACCCACTCCAAGATGGTGTATATTCTGGTTGCCCTGTTCCCCAGTCAGCCCACCCTTCTGTCATCCCACTTCCCTCCCATCCCTTTTTCCCTTCCTTTTTTGTAGGGCAAGCTAAATTTCTACTCCCCATTGCCTGTGTATCTTATTTTCTAGTTGCATGCAAAAAACTTTTATTTTTGTTTTTGAACATCTGTTTTTAAAAACTTTGAGTTCCAAATTCTCCCCCCTCCTCCCTTCCCACCCACCCTCCCCAAGAAGTCAAGCAATTCAACATAGGCCACATGTGTATCATTATGTATAACCCTTCCACAATACTCATGTTATGAAAAACTAACTATATTTTGCTCCTTCCCAACCCCTCCCTCTTTATTGAATTTTCTCCCTTGACCCTGTCCCCTTTTGAAAGTGTTTGTTTTTGATTACCTCCACCCCCATCTGCCCTCCCCTCCATCTATATTAGGAAGGCAGAATTTATGATTTCAAAGAGAATCTCATATGTGCCTAAAAGGTCCGGAACCGCAGGATATAAGGAATTCTCTAGGCAGAAGGCAGGAGAACTAAAGCATGTATTTACACTCCACAATAACAAGCCCACAAACCAGCGTCCCCATTTTGATATTTTCATCAAAAGCTTCCAGGCCCAATAAGTCCGCCTTACAAGGGTAATCAGAAGGCCACAGAGAAGCGAGATGGTATAAGGCAAAATCGTATACATGCTTCCCCTCTACGGTAAGAAGATTACCCACTAGCCTCTAGTCAGCTCTGCTACCGGCAGCTCAGCTTCGGCTGTAGGTGTCTCTGGCTCCAACCGGAAAAGGAAAGGAGGATCTTCAAGCTGTCCTCTCCCCTCTTATAGAGTTTTTGACATCATCAAGCGCCACCTGAATGACCAGGGCCGATTGGTTCTTGACTTGGCCCCTCCCCCAGCGTAGACCACGTTAACACACCTCCCCTCAGCCAGCGCCATGACTCATCACACAGGAAGCTCTGGTCCTGCCCCAGGAGAGCAAGCCCCAGCGTCCAGGGAAGCTCAACGAGGCGAGCTGAGTCATTCAAAGAAAACAAAGTCCATTCTGGCTACACCATCATCCCTCCCTTTTTTTTCTTCTTCCCTCTTCTTTCCTGTGGGGTAAGATACCCAATTGGGTATGTATGGTATTCCCTCCTCAGGCCAAATCTGATGAGAGCAAGGTTCACTCATTCCCCCCTCACATACCCTCTCCCTCCTCCCACAGAACTGCTTACTCTTGCCACCTTTATGTGAGATAATCCACCCCATTCTATCTCTCCCTATCTCCCTCTTTCAATATGTTCCTCTCTCATCCCTTAATTTGATTTTATTTCTTTTAGATATCTTCCCTTCATCTTCAACTCACCCTGTGTCCTCTCTCTCTCTCTCTCTCTCTCTCTCTCTCTCTCTCTCTCTCTCTCTCTGTATATATATATATATATATATATATATATATATATATACACACATAGATATATACATACATACACATTCACTTATATATATATATATATGTACATAAACATATATACATATATGCATATTCCCTTCAGCTACCCTAATACTGAGATCTCATGAATCATACACATCATCTTTCCATGTAGGAATGTAAACAAAACAGTTCAACTTTAGTAAGTCCCTTGCAATTTCTTTTTCTTGTTCTTTTTCTTGATTACCTTTTCATGCTTCTCTTGATTCTTGTGTTTGAAAGTCAAATTTTCTATTCAGTTCTGGTCTTTTCACTGAGAAAGCTTGAAAGTCCTCTATTTTGTTGAAAATCCATATTTTGCCCTGGAGCATGATACTCAGTTTTGCTGGGCAGGTGATTCTTGGTTTTAATCCTAGCTCCATTGACCTCCGGAATATTGTATTCCAAGCCCTTGTGGTCCCTTAATGTGGAAGCTATATTATCCTGATTGTTTTTCCACAGTACTCAAATTGCTTCTTGCTGGCTGCTTGCAGTATTTTCTCCTTGACCTCGGAGCTCTGGAATTTGGCAACAATTTTCCTAGGGGTTTTCTTTTTGGGATCTTTTTGAGGAGGCGATCTGCGGATTCATGCAATTTCTATTTTGCCCTATAGCTCTAGAATATCAGGGCAGTTCTCCTGGATAATTTCTGGAAAGGTGATATCTAGGCTCTTTTTTTTTTCATCATGGCTTTCAGGTAGTCCAATAATGTTTAAATTATCTCTCCTGAATCTATTTTCCAGGTCAGTGGTTTTTCCAATGAGATATTTTACATTGTCTTCCACTTTTTCAATTCCTTTGACTCTGTTTTATAATATCTTGATTTCTCATAAAGTCCCTTGCTTCCACTTGCTCCAATCTAATATTTAAGGTAGTATATTGTTCAGTGGTCTTTTGGACCTCCTTTTCCATTTGGCTAATTCTGCCTTTCAAGGCATTCTTCTCCTCATTGGCTTTTTGGAGCTCTTTTGCCATTTGAGTTAGTCTATTTTTAAGGTGTTGTTTTCTTCAATATTTTGTTCAGTATTTTTGGGGGTCTCCTTTAGCAACTCATTGACTTGTTTTTCATGGTCTTCTCACATCCTCCTCATTTTTCTTCCCAATTTTTCCTCCACTTCTCTAACCTGCTTTTCCAAATCCTTTTTGAGCTCTTCCATGGCCTGGGACCAGTTCTTGTTTTTCTTGGAGGTTTCTGTTGTAGGCTCTTTGACTTTTCCCACTAACCTTCTCTGTTGTCTCTGGTGTTTGTGGGTTGAGAAGTCTGGTAACTGCCACAGCTCACTGATTCAGGGTGCTAGGGCCTGTTCTCTCTGGCTCCTGGTCTGGTTGGTCCTGCCACGGCCCACACTGGGCTCTGCTCTACTCCACCCCCAGCTACGTGCATGATAGACCTCATCCAGTGACCATCCAGGCTGTCCTGGGCTGGATCCCTGCGTCCGTCTGCTATTTTGTGGGTTCTGCAGTTCTAGAATTTGTTCCTGAGCCATTTTTTATAGGTTTTTGGATGGACCTGGTGGGGGAGCTCATGCAAGTTCCTGCTTTCCAGCTGCCATCTTGGCTCTGCCCCCCAGGCTAAATATTTCTAACCTTATATTCAAGGTATATAGGATTTTAGGTGTGACTATATTGCTTCAACTATGACTAGGTTGCCAAATTTTTCATTGTTTTATTTTTAAATAATATCTATTATTACTACAGTGAAATTTTGGGTTTGTATTAAAACAATTCTTACAATTACTTACATGTGACTTGGATAAGGTGATAGGAGCAATAAATGCTTTTTTTTTCAACACACTAAATTCAGTTCTATGAAGATGTATAATATCTTCTAAAAATAACACCCCACCAAAAAAAGGTGTTGCATTCATCATAAAGCATTAGAATGCTAAGTAGGAAATCAAAAGATAATTGGAGTAATAGGCAAAATAAATTACAAAATGAAGAGGGGCAGAGGCAAATAGAGTTTTGTTGAGATAACTTGCTCATCATAACAAACACTTTTTCAACAACTCAAAAGGTGACTCTATACATGGATATCTCCAGATGGTCAATATCAAGATCACATTGATTATGTACTTCATAGCCAAAGGTAGAGAAGCTCTTTACAGTCAGTTAAAACAAGACATGGAGCTTACAGTGGCTCAGATCATGACCTTCTTATTGCCAAATGCAGACTTTAAGAAAGGTGTGAAAACCCATCATATCGTATGGATATGACCTAAATAACATTCATTATGAATATGAAATGAAAGCACCAAATAGATTTAAGGTTTTTGATCTGGTAGATAGGGTGCCCAAAGAACTATGGACAGAAGTTTGCATTAGTGTATAGGAGATAGAAAAAAAAAATTCAAAGGAAAACATGAGTAAGAAAGAAAAATGGTTGTCTGATGAAGCTTAACAAATAGCTGGAGGAAAGAAGAAAAGGAAAAGGAAAAAAGTGAATGATATACCCAACTGAACATAGAATTCCAGAGAATAGGAAAGAGAAGTAATATAGTTTTCTTAAATTATCAATGAGAAGTAAAAGAAGAGAACAGGAGAAAGGGAAAGAGAAGATATCTCTTCAAGAAAATTAGAGATGTCAAGAGAATAGTTCATACAAAAATGGGCCTGATAAATGACAAAAATAGAAGGGATTTAATAGCAGTAGAAGAGATTAAGAAGATGTGGCAAGACTATATAGAAGGCCTATACAAGAAATAGCTTAACATCAGTGATGGCCACAATGGGCTGGTTATTGATCTAGAGTCAGACATCCTGGAAAATTAAGTCCAGTGGGCCTTAGGAAATGTTGCTGATGGTAGAGCTAAAGTAGGTATTGAAATTCCAGCTGGGTTACTTAAAATCCTAAAAGATGATGCAGTTAAAACGTAGCACTAAAACTGGCAACAAATTTGGAAGACTCAACTGTGGCCACTAAATTGGAAAAGAACAGTTTATATCCTAATTCTCTTTTTTTGCACTGAATATGGTGACTTTATTGATGGTACATAATATAAGACGCTAGGCTTCTTGGGACAAGGATGTGAATGGGACATGGGATCCCCAGTATAAGAACAGGTTAAGAATACGGGGTCCCCAATGGTGGACCTCCTTTTTTGTTTGGGGATGAAGATCCATGGCTTTCCACTTTACTCCTTGGAGGCCATGTAGACCATGAGGTCTACTACACGGTTGCTATAACCATACTCATGTCATACTAGGTAATGAGCTTGACAATGTGGTCATTGAGGGTGATACCAGCATCAGCATCAAAGGTAGAAGAGTGACTGTCACTGTTAAAGTCACAGGATACAACCTGGTCCTCTGTGTAACCCAAGATGCCCTTCAAGGGTTCTTCTGATGCTTGCTTCACCACTTTCTGGATCTCATCATATTTGGCAGGTTTCTCCAGGTGGCAGGTCAGATCCACAACAGATACATTGGGAGTAGGAACATGGAAGGCCATGCCTGTGAGCTTCCCATTCAGCTCAGGCATGACTTTGCCTACAGCCTTAGCAGCACCAGTGGAAGCAGGGATGATGTTTTGGGAAGCACCATGCCCATCATGCCACAGCTTACCAGAGGGGCCATCTACTGTCTTCTGGGTAGCAGTAATGGCATGGACTGTAGTCATGAGTCCTTCCACAATGCTAAATTTGTCACGAATGACCTTGGCCAAGGGGGCCAAGTAGTTAGTAGTGCAGGAGGCATTACTGACAAACTTAAGGGAATTATCATATTTCTCATGCTTCAATCCCATCACGAACATGGGGGCATCAGCAGAAGAGGCAGAGATGATGACCCTCTTGGCTCCACCCTTCAAGTGAGCCCCAGCCTTTTCCATGGTGATAAAGACTCCAGTGGACTCTACAACATACTAGGCTCCAGCATCTCCCCATTTAATATTGGTGGGATCCCACTCCTGGAAAATGGTAATGGCTTTTCCATCGATCACCAGCTTCCCATTCTCAGCCTTGACAGTTCCCTTGAACTTGCCATGAGTGGAATAACATTGAAACATATAAACCATGTAGTTGAGGTCAATGAAGGGGTAATTGTGGCCACAATGTCTACTCCACCTGAGATGAATGCAGCCCTGGTCACCAGGCGCCCAATACGGCCAAATCGGTTGACTCCAACCTTCAACATCTTGTTTCAGGGATACAACTGAAGCAGCAGATCCTGGCAATGAGCTTGGGAGACAAGCTGATGGCCTTACAACCCCATTCTTAAAAAAAATGGCAATACCAAAGAATGTTCGAATTACCAAATAATCACATTTATTTCACACACCAGCAAGATTATGCTTAAAATTCTGCAAGCTAGGCTTCAGTAATATGTGAATTGATAATTACCAGAAGAGCAGGCTGGTTTTAAAAGAGGCAGAGGAACTAGAAACCAAATTGCCAACATTCAATGGATTATGGAGAAAGCAAGAGAATTCCAGAAAAATATATATATATATATATATACTTCTGTTTCATTGACTACACTAAACCCTTTGACTGCATGGATCACAACAAAATGTGGCAAGTCCTCAAAGAGATAGGAGTGCTAGATCATTTTTCTGGTCTCCTGAGAAACCTGTTTATGGATTAAGAAGCAGAAGTTACAACTGAACATGAAACAACTGATTGGTTTAAGATTGGGAAAGAAGTATGACAAGGCTGTATATTGTCATGCTATCTATTTAACTTATATGCAGAGTACATCATGGAAAATGTCAGGCTAGATGAATCAAAAGCTGGAATTTAGGATGCAGGGACAAATACCAACTATCACAGATATACAGATGACTCCACTCTGATAGCAGAAATAGAGGGATTAAAAAGCCTCTTGAAAAGAGTGAAAGAGGAGAGTGCAAAAGCTGACTTGAAGCTTAACATAAAAAATACAATTTTGGCAATAGGCCCCATCACTTTCTGGCAAATATGAGGAGAAAAATGGAAGCAGTGTCAGATTTTATATTCTTAGGCTCAAAAATCACTATACCCATGACATTAAAAGACACTTGCTCCTTAGAAGGAAAGCTACAGAAAATTTGGAAAGCATACTAAGAAGCAGACATTGCCTTTCTGACAAAGGTCCATAAGAGTCAGTTTTTTTTTTCCCAGTAACAATGTATGGCTTTGAGAATTGGACTATAAGGAAAGTTATGCTACAAAATCAATTTTTTTGAACTATGGTGCTAGAGAAGACTTTTGAGAGTCCCTTGGACAGTAAGGAGATCAAGTCAATACTTAAAGAAATAAACTCAGACTATTCAATGGAAGATCAAGTACTGAAGCTGAAGTTTACATACTTTGGCCACATAATGAGAAGACGTGACTCACTATAAAAGACCCTGATGCTGAGAAAGATTGAAGGCAAAAAGAAAAGGGGACAGCAGAGAAAGAGATGGATAGATAGTGTCATGGAAGAAATGAACATGAACTTGGAAAACCATAGAAAGATAATGTAGGATAGAAGGGCCTGTCATGCTATGGTCCATGGGGTCATGAAGAGTCAGACACAATTGATCAATGACTCTGTGTGTGTGTGTGTGTGTGTGTGTGTTCTCTTTGCTTGAACTGAGCACATTTTCCTATATCTGTTTGTTAGTTGGCTATCATTGTCCCTGGCATGACATTGGACTATTGATTCTGTTTCCCTTTCTGGAAATTGCTTGCTCATTATAGCTTCATCTATGAGAAAACAAAAGCTAAAATAAACAAACAAAAAAGAGGTTCTTGTTCTCATTCCATACTCTGTATTTGCTAAGCTTATAACCAATCTCTGTATGTATGACTTTTACGGCTTCATGGTCTCAAACTCTAGTAGTGGAGAGTATACTGTGTGTGCATGTGGGTGTTTGTGTTTAAATTGAACCCACATCAACAAAATTAGGATTTATCAGAGGTAAAATTTGAACCCCCATCCTTGTGACTTTGAAGTTATCTTTGTTACCAGAACATCACATCACCTCTGATGGCTACTGTACACAAAGATTATATATAGATCTCATGAAATGAGTCTCATATGAGAATTATGAAAGGCCTGGTTTTAACCCTTGAATAGAACTGTTATTATATGTTTGACATGGAGTGATTTAACATTTATTAGTTTTATTTTCCTCATTTGTAAAATGAGAATCATAATAAGTTCTATGTTCTAGAGTGGTTATAAGAATAAAATGAGGTAATGTATATAAGGAACAATATAATAATGAATTATTATTACTATAAATATGTGTATGTATGTATACTTGGCTTTGATATGTTTGTATTAAATGTGAATTTCATGAAATTGTTCTTCATGGATATGCCCCATTTTTTCCACTTATATATTTAAGTAGATCTCACTACATCATCTTCATGGTTTACATTAAAAGAGTTGAAGGACTTGCTGAGCTCTAATGTGGAAAGCCCAATGTTCAAGAATTCTACCTCAAATATGACTATGGCAATTTAGTTAGATGTCTCCTAACAGGCCCAAAGGAGATAAACATCCCTTAAATTCTTCTGAAGATATTTCAAATACTTAAATTTTTATTTTCCCAAAACCTAATCTTTGCAATAGGATCATAATATTTTCGGAAACACAATATTTATTATTATGACTTTCTCTAGTCTGACCCACAACAATTAGTCATATACATATATATATGTATGTATGTATATTTTACATGCCTAACAACCAATTATACATACAAGCTCTGTTTCTAAACTGTTCTAGCCAATTAAATCTTTCCACTTTGCATTACCAGTTGCCATTAAGAAACTGGGTATCTGCCATTTTTGTCAGTTAAGGAAATTTGTCAGCATTATGTAAAGGTAAAGGGGCAAAAGAGTCACTCTGTTAAATCAAATTAGAGTTAATTAAAAGCACATAAAAGTACATTGTTAAGGATATTATGAAACAATTAGTTTAATGAATGCTGTGTCTCATTTGCACTTAATGTATATTATTATTATCTTATTGGTTAAACTTAAATATACAGTATGTACAAGCTTCTTTATTCTTTGCCAATTTTCCACCTAATTTATGAGTAGGGTAGACACAACCAAAGGAATGAAAACAGTTCATTGGTGTTTATGGGGCGTGTGTGTGTGTGTGTGTGTGTGGTGTGTGTGTATGTACACTGTTGTTGTTTGTCCTTCATTCTCAAAGAGTGCCATGATATCAGGAAGGTGATGCCATGACAGGCAACTGAATCGGATTTAAGTGAGGGAGGGCTGTGTAAAATCACTAGCTTCACTTTATCCTCCTGAACCATCTGGGTCCAACAGCCAAATACAGATCAGAACAACTGGAGATGGCCCAGCACACAGTGGGGAACTTTGGCCTTTTCAAGCTAAGATCTTTAACAAGTCTCAGTTTGACTAAGCCAATGCCCATTGAGTGATTAAGGTAGAGAATGGCCTCTTTACATAGTAAAACAAAAGACTGATCTGGAAGGGAAGACCCTCAAAGTTTCTGACCAAAACAGACACAATTGCTATTTACAAACTTCTGAGCCAATGGGGCCCAAACTATTACCAAGTAGGGCTTGCCTTGGAATCTATTGTTGGCCAATCAATGTATGCTAAAGTGATTTGGGGTTAAGGCTGGTCTTTAAGAAAGTGAAAAAAAGTTTCAGAGATTAAAATTTACATTCCTTTTCAGCAGAGCACCTGCAGGTAAGGGCATGATACCCTATGTGAATAGAGGGAAAAAAGGGAAGGAAGGAAAGAAGGAAGGAAGGAAGGAAGGAAGGAAGGAAGGAAGGAAGGAAGGAAGGAAGGAAGGAAGGCATGTTTCCCAGCTGGCCAGTTCTAGTCTACTCACAAACATTGCTGTTTATCTTGTATTCTCAAAGAGGACCATGACATCAGCGATGTGATGCCATGAAAAGCAAGTGAATTGTATTTAAGTGAGGGAGGGCTGTACTAATAGATATTCAATAGAAAATGTGAATTTTCAAATAATTTTGCAAGTACATAATTTATATAATCAAAGTTTTCAAATGTGGATGAAGGGAAAAATTCAAATGAGTGTTCCATGGCCATTTCATTTTAATTCTTTTGAATTATCTAAAGACTATATTTAAAATTGAAAAATGTTTCACCTTCTGTAATGTTGTTGTAGTGTCTTTTCCTTTCCCTATGTATTTTACATATTAGGGAAAGAAATTAGGAATAGTTTCATTGTAATATCACATTTTAGTACAAGAGATTAAGAATCTATGTCTGTATTTGTGTGTATTTGTAACCATTTATTACAATTTTTTCATTGTTTATCAAGGTATGACATCAAAAAATAAGGTTTAATTATTATGGTGGACAGCAAAGAAACATCTATGCTGAACTGTCAGAAATTCTACATAACAACATGTAAATATATCCAAAATGTGCATGAAATAAATTATAAGTGAATTCCTATGAATGGGATGTTCTTGCATATCCCAAAGTCCAGGGTATTGAAGAAAAAGAGAAAGAAATATTCAGGAGCTATAGTAATGCAAAAAACAAGAAGTGTTGAAAATATATTATTGAAAATTTCATAGGAGAAGAGAACAAATGAAAAACTTCAAAACATTATTTTTTTTTAAATGTAAATGTCTGGACTATATCATTCTCTGAAGCCTACAGACACCCCAAGCTCACATCTCATATAGTCAAATCAGACAGGGGCAGTTTCAAATATATTAAATAATTCTCTAACAAGCTGACATAAGTGAAACCATTTCCTTCATCAGAGTCCAATTCTTCTTCTCATAATGCTGGCATGTTAGCTTCCGAGATAAAATTGGCAGGAACCAAATTAAAATAGAGAGAGAGAGAGAGAAAATATTTAAAACATTTAAACACCCTTGGCAGTGGGACTGTGGAATACTGTGTCAAGAAATGGATCCACAAAGGACCTCAAAATTGGATCTTGGCCTGGTTTCAAGTGCAGTTTTGCTTCCTGTTTGATGTAAAGCTGCCACCTGCCCAATATTGATCTGAATAAAAGAGAAGCTATTCTGGTGTCTGAAAAGACTTACTTTGCATTTCAGTCTGTGAAAGTGGCAATGATTTGACCCCTATGGCCATATGTTGTCTTTCGGCCCAGAAGAATACTATATACTAGGGTGAGTTCTATTGTTCCCATTACTATGTCTTTAGAGTTGACCCATGGGATTCTATCCTTTCCCTTAATGATGTTCCTAGTTTAGGAAGATAGTGTGGGTACTGATATGATTATAGAGTTATTGGAAGTGAAAATTTGGAGAACCCTTAGTGACATAGTTTCAGTGTCCTTTCTAATTCTGCGGGGACATTCAAAAGGGTCAATCCCAGCATCTTATGAAAAGGGGCACAGCTATGAAAGACAGACTGGCTCAGAGGTGTTTCCCTCACATCTGGCTAAAAGGTAAGGCTCCTAAAGAACTCATATACTTCAGAGCTTCTACATTAATATTTTAATTTGATAGGTCTAGTTACCACAATTCCTACCAGTGACTGTGCACTCTGATAGAGCTTGCCTGAACCATATTGCAGGGCAGTTGGTCAATCAATCAATAAGTGATTAATGAGCACCCAGAGGGTGCATAGGCTTTATTTTGCTTCTTTTTTCCTGGGACCCAGAATGTTCTCTTGCTATTAGTACTGTCCTACCTAACATACATAGTTGTTATCGAGTGATTTTTCAGGCTTCTAGTTACATCTGGCCTCATAGATAATATCTATCCTTTGTGCCTTTGCGTCTTGTGACACTGGGGAGCGAATTGATATTCACATATATAGTGGGAGTGAAAGCAACAGTTTAGGAGTAATGCTGGATCTATACATCAATAATCTTGAATTTGCAGCTGCAGCTGTAGCTATTGTGAGAACTGACCAGCAACATTTCTTAGACAAGCCTTCCTCCTAAATGACCTGATACTTTACTTATGAATTTACCAAAGGCTTGAAGATACTGCAAAGTTCTGAAGGCTGAAAGACAGAACCATGCTTTGTAATTATTTTTTGCTTTGTTTTTGTAGTTATTGTCTCCATTAAGGTGAAGACCTTTCTCTAACAGTTTAAGCCAGTGGATGTTTTTGGTTTATTGTGCTTGTACCTGAAAATCTTTTGGAGTTTCCTGTCTATACTTTGTCTTCTATTCCTGAATTAGGTTATGGATATTCAGAGTACATTAAATATATACTTAGCCATGGTGATATGACTACTCATGTTGAAACCATATGCTATGATTAGTTTTGCAGAATATATCATTTTAATGAAATTACTGATAAGGGAACTGGCTTTTTCACAGTACTCTGAATAATGTAATTCGAAGGCCTTTTTTTTTGCTAAAAATTGCCTGCATTGCCACAGTGCCAGAAGACAGCATGTGAGGCCTAGGTGCTGGGAGTAGATGGTAGCACAGTGAAAAGGTAAAGGGAGGATGCAAAACAGTCTTGTTTTAGGATTAGTTTTTAGAGCTGTAAAGGACTTTAGAGATTATCTAGTACAACCTATTCCTTTGCAACTGATTCATTGAAGGTCATACAACAAGTAAGTAGCAGAAGTGAGATTTTAACCTAAGTCCTCTTACTCCCCATCCAATACTGTACGCACTATACTATGCAATATCTGTACTTTGTGGCTCTACTTAGAGGCAGCCCTGACTAATTAATGGCACTGTACTTGTTCTGGCTAAAAAGTAAAGGGCAGCTAATACCTGAAACTATACAAATAATGAATGCAATTTACTATAATAATGTGATGGTGAAATGAGGTCTTTTTTTTGTATTTTGAGCTCCATATCTTCAGTAAATTTGTCATTTACTATATCAAGGACCTATGGTTTCATAAAAGTGAGAGTCCTTCTAATAAACAGAGATTAATATCCCTACATAGTATAGTAGACAGTATATCCTGAGTGTCTATAACCAAAGCAATGTGGTGGATGATTATGATGATGATGATTTTAATAATCCATCACTGAGAGGCTGAGCTCACCTAATGTGAGCTTTTGCTTTGTCTTATCCAATAATCAGGCTAAAAATGCCACTTTCAAGCCATCTCCATGTTATACTGCTGAGTATGCTTCCCTCCTATATATTGAACTGCTCTTTAAATCTCCTCATTGCCATGGAAAAGCTTTAAGGACAAGAATGTTTTTTGCTAGAATATAGTAAATAATAAATATTCTCTCTCTCTCTCTCATCTCTCTCTCTCTCCTCTCTCTCTCTCTCTCTCTCTCTGTCTCTCTCTCTCTGTCTCTCTTCTCTCTGTCTCTCTCTCTCTCTCTCTCTCTCTCTCTCTCTCTCTCTCTCTCTCTTTCCCTCTCTCTCTCTCTCTCTCTCTCTCTCCTCTCTCTCTCTCTCTCTCTCTCTCTCTCTCTCTCTCATCCTCATTACCACTATCTAAAGGCCAGCTTTCTGCAGATAAGCCTTTAACTCCTAGATTATGGATTTCCCAATTAGTCTTCTCTGTTCTGGGGAGTTAGTACAACTTTCCCCAACTTTATATTTGACCCACATGTATAAAGACCATGAGAGAATAAGAGGCCCCATGTAGTATCAAATTAGCCTTAATATTGTCAATGCCTTAATTAACTTTTTGTAATAAACTTCAGTCTCTTAAACTAAATTGCAATTTTGGCTTTTCAAATGTAAGATTTTTTTCCAGTGCTATATCACTAACAAGAACATAGCTTTTTCAGAAGCCAAGTCAAACTACAGTTTCTAAGTTCTGTTAAAATAAGACTATTATACTAGCATATAGCTGATTTATAGTCCCATGACAGGCAGACTATAATTCTTTAACAATCCATCCTTCCTGACAGAAGATTTCCACTCTTTTAAGCAACAAATTGAATAATCGGTTGAGAAATCTTGATTCCCTGCTTTTCACAGAAATTGTTTCAAATACATTGCTACCAGAGTGAAATGCAAGAGGAACTTGTCACACTATTACTGACAAACTAAACTTTCATGATTTATAAGGTTCTTACTCAAATGTTTGGCCTTGACTACTAGATGGATCATGGTTAGCTTCACTGTAGGTCATTACTGACTGTGATTATCTCTCCTACTAAGGATCTCCATGTAATGTGAGAGGAAGCATAGATTCAATTCCCACATCTAACACTACTGACTGTGTCATCCTGGGGAAAACAAGTAACCTATCAGTTATGCAATTTTTTTAAATCCTCACTTACAGAGAAAATAATAACCTGAATGATTGGTATAGTTTCCTCACCCTGGACTTCCAAACAGGGTGACTCCTTACCCTGTTGTTAAGTATCAGCTCTATCACTATCACTGTCTACTTCAAGAGATAGAGAAATCTTTTTTTTTACCTCTAAATTACAATAACTTCAAAAACTTATTTATTGCAATATTTTGAAAGGTTGCTATAGGTGGCAAGGTTCTTAAGTTATGGTCCATGGACTTGTGGATAGATCATGAGATCCATGAGCTTCTGAAGAGGAATTTCTAACTCCTAATTAAAAATTAGTATTTCCTTCTATACATCGTATTGTAGTATAGTATATTGTGTTATTTTAAATTATATTATGTACATTATTTTATATAATCATATGTCATGTACCATGTGTATGTTATATTGTATTATATGTTATGTACTATTATTATATTGTATTATATTATAGTGCAGTATATTGTGTTATATCATACCATACCATGTATGTCATGTCATGTCATACCATACCATAACATATCATGTCATATCATATCATATCATATCATATCATATCATATCATATCATATTACAAGAAATGGCCTATAGCTTCAAAGACTGCCAATAGATAGATAATGAAAAAAAAAGTTTAAACTCCAGTTCTAGCGATAATGCCACATAGAGGCTAATGTTTTGACTGGGCATCAGGAACATCCAGGTAAAATTCTGTTTTGACAATTTTGAACAGTGTGACCCTAAGTCAATCACAGACTTCCATTGCCTCAGGTAACTCTATCAATCTTAGCATTATAGAATCATACATTTAGAATGGGAAGGATATTAGAAAATATTTAATACCACATCCTAATTTACATTTGAGGGAGCTGAGGTTCACATACATGATATAGGTATTTAGTAGCTGAGCCATAACTTAAACTGAGGTCCTCAGCTTCCAGTCTAGATGACTTTCCACTGTATTACATTGATGAAGTCATAGAGGAGTAATTAATAATAAGAATAATATAAAATATTAAAATTGATTGACTGATTGATTGATACTACCTACTATGTGCTAGATACTGTGCTAGGTGTTTTACAGATACTATATCATTTGATCCTCACAACAACCCTGGTTGGTAGATAATATTATTCCCATTTTACACTTGAGAAAACTGAGGCAAACAGAGATTAAGGGACTTGCCAGTGTCATACAACTAGTCAATGTCTGAGACCAGATTTGAATTCAGGACTTTTTAACCCTAATGCTTTATCTACTGCATCACCTAGCTGCCAAGATATGATCATTAGTAGAGGAAGTTCCTTGCTCACAGATTTTCTTCACCAAAGGATTAATAATCCTTTTGTGTTTTGCAGATTACTATGAAAACCATTTTCTGTTTATTTAATACCATGTATTAAACCTAAGCACATAATTAGAAGATAAACATGTTAGAAATAGATGTTCAGAGAATTGCTAACATACTTTGGACTAGTTTAAATGACTTATTTTCTACTTAGTTGTCATTTTTTAGAACTTGAAGATTATCTAGTACTTCTCAAAGACTTCTCACCAGGTAAGAGAAAAAAGCCAAATTCTCAGACACCCAGGTACCAGACATCTAAAAAGGCATTCTTAGGTGCTTAAAAAAGATCTGTGGAGGATTAAAGAAACTTTACTTGACAATTCTACCTCTATATTCCCTGAGGTGCTTGACTGATATAATCCAGAAGCCTGAGTATTATCTCAAAAATGAAAAGATGTCTCTGTTCCACCTAGAGAGACATTTTGTGATTTTTGAGCAGTGGTTTCTGTGCAGTTTTAGAATTACTCTGTTATCGCAATAAGGTAGGTTCTTGGAGAGGACTATGAATAATACTGGTGAGGATTCAAGGAAAGCTAAGTCCTTGCTACCAAAGTGCACAAATCCGCTAAAAGAGGAGCAGCAATGTTCCTTTCATTTGACCCAGGAATGGAGCTTAAGGATAAAATAAAGCTACCATCTAAATATAAACTATTCTAGCACATTTTTATGGTGGAAAATCAATTTTTAAAAAAGAGAGTGATGGGGGCAGAGCCAAGATGGTGGCTACAAGTAGGGACTTGCTTGAGCTCCCCCACAGGTCCCTCCAAAAAACTATAAAAAGATGTCTCTGGACAAAATCTAGAGCTGCAGAACCACAAAATAGCAGAGGGAATCAGGGCTGCAGAGCACGACAGCCTGGAAGGTCGCTGGATAAGGTCTATAGCAACACACTGGGAGAGGAGCAGAGCAGAGCACAGAGTGGGCCATGCCAAGACCAACCAGACCAGGAGCCAGGCAGAACAAGCCCTGGCACCCTGAATCAGTGACCTGTAGCAGTTACCAGACTTCTCAGCCCACAAACACCAAAGAAAACAGAGAAGGTTAGCGGAAAAACTGCAGGGACAGAGTGAAAAAATTCTTGGTTGGCCACCACCCCAGGGGCAGTGGAGGTGGTGCAGCTCTGAGGACAGAACTACAGCTGCAGTTGCTTCTGGCCCCAGGCCCCTGGTGGGAGGAATTAAGTGGCAGATCAGAGGGCAAGTGCAGAGCCTGCTTAAGATCTGAGTCGAAGTCCGAGTTGGTGGTTCTTGGGGGAGGAGGAGTGCTCATGTGGCAGAGCTTGCTGTGTAGAAATAGTGCAACCCCTAAAGCTTGGAACAAAGTACTCTCTACTTTACACAGTCATACCCTGACAAAAACTCAAAGGTCAAGTAGTTGGCTGGAAACATGGCCAGGCAGTGAAAACAGACTCAGATTCAGTCTCAGACTTTGTAATCTTTCTTTGGTGACAAAGAAGAACAAAACATATAGCCAGAAGCAGTCAAAAAAGTCAAAGAGCCTACATCAAAGGCCTCCAAGAAAAACATGAACTGGTCTCAGGCCATGAGAGAGTTCAAAAACGATTTGAAAAAGCAAGTTAGAGAAGTAGAGGAAAAACTGGGAAGAGACATGAGAGTGATACAGGAAAACCATGAAAAACAAGTCAATGATTACTAAAGGAGACCCAAAAAAATATTGAAAAAAATATTGAAGAAAACGGCACTTTAAAAAGTAGACTAACTCTAATGGTAAAAGAGCTCCAAAAAGTCAATGAGGAGAAGAATGCCTTGAAGGAAGAATTAGACAAATGGAAAAAGGAGGTCCAAAGACCACTGAAGAAAAATACTACCTTAAAATGAGATTTGAGCAAGTGGAAAGTAGTGACTTGATGAGAAATCAAGACATTATAAACAGAACCAAAGGAATGAAAAGTGGAAGACAATGTGAAATATCTCATTGGAAAAACCACTGACCTAGAAAATAGATTCAGGAGAGATAATTTAAAAATTATTGGACTATCTGAATACCATGATCAAAAAAAGAGCCTAGATATCATCTTTCAAGACATTAGCAAGGAGAACTGCCCTGATATTCTAGATTTAGAGGGCAAAATAGAAATTGAAAGAATCCACCAATCACCTCCCGAAAAAGATCCCAAAAGGAAACTTCTAGGAATATTGTCACCAAATTCCAGAGCTCCCAGATCAAGGAGAAAATACTGCAAGCAGCCAGAAAGAAACAATTTGAGTATTGTGGAAAAACAATCAGAATAACACAGGATCTGGCAGCTTCCATATTAAGGGACCAAAGGGCTTGGAATATGATTATTCTGGAGGTCAGTGGAGCTAGGATTAAAACAAGAATCACCTACCCAGTAAAGCTGAGTATCATGCTCCAAAGTAAAACACTGATTTTCAATAAAATAGAGGACTTTCAAGCTTTCTCGGTGAAAAGACCAGAGCTGAATAGAAAAGTTGACTTTCCAGTTCTGTAGGAAGAGAAGAGAAGGCAAGTGAGGGGGAATGAGTGAATCTTGCTCTCATCAGATTTGACCTGAGGAGGGAATACCATACACACTCATTGGGTATCTTACCCCACAGGAAAGAAGGAGGAAGAAGATAAAACAGGGGGGATGATAGAAGGGAAGGCAGAGATGGGGGAGAAGGTAATCAAAACAAACACTTTAGAACAGGGACAGGGTCAAGGGAGAAATACAATAAAGGGGGATAGGTTAGGAGCAAAATATAGTTAATCTTTCACAACATGAGTAATGTGAGTATTGTGCATGTGGCCTATGTTGAATTGCATGCCTTCTTAGGGAGGGTGGGTGGGAAGGGAAGGGGGGAGAGAATTTGGAACTCAAAGATTTAAAAACAGATGTTCAAAAACAAACAAAAAATAGGTTTTGCTACACCTAGAAAATAAGATACACAGGCAATGGGGCATAGAAATTTATCTTGCCCTACAAGAAAGGAAGGTAAAAGGGGATGGGAGAGGAGTGGGGTGACCGAAAGGGAGGGCTGACTGGGGAACAGGTGACCAGAATATATGCGATCTTGGAATGGGGAATGGGAGAGAAAATTTGTAATTCAAACTCTTGTGAAAATCAATGCTTAAAACTAAATATATTAAATAAATTAAATTTAAAAAAAAATTAAAAATAAAAAAATTAAAAAGTTGACTTTCAAACACAAGAGTCAAGAGAAGCATGAAAAGGTAAACAAGAAAGAGAAATCATAAAGGACTTAGTAAAGTTGAACTGTTTTGTTTACATTCCTACGTGGAAAGATGATGGATATGATTCATGAGACCTCAATATCATAGTAGCTGAAAGGAATATGCACATATATCTATATGTGTGTGTGTGGTGTTTCTGCTGTGGTGTGTCTGTGTATCTGTGTGTGTATATGTATATATATACATATGTGTGTGTCTATGTATGTATATATGTAGGTGTACACATTTATATAGAGAGATATAGATATATATATACACCGAGGGCACAGGGTGAGTTGAATATGACGGGATGATAACTAAAAAAATAAAATAAAATTAAGTGATGAGAGAGGAATATATTGAGAGAGGGAGATAGGGAGAGATAGAATGGGGTAAATTATCTGGCATAAAATTGCAAGAAAAAGCGATTCTCTAGGAAGGAAAAGAGGGGGCAGGTGAGGAGGAATGAGTAAATCTTGCTCTCATCGGATTTGACCTGAGGAGGAATACCATACACACTTCAATTGGGTATCTTAGCCCACAGAAAGAAGGAGGAAGAAGATAAAAAGGAGGGACAATATAAGGGAGGGTAGACAGGGGGAGGAGGTAATCAAAACAAACACTTTGAAAAGGGACAGGGTCAAGGGAGAAAATTCAATAAAGGGGGATAGGTTAGGAAGGAGCAAAACTAGTTAATCTTTCACAACATGAGTATTGTGGAAGGGTTATACATAATGATACACATGTGGCCTATGTTGAATTGCTTGCCTTCTTAGGGAGGGTGGGACAGGGGAGGGAAAAGGGAGGAGCATCCCGAACCCAAAGTTTTAAAAACAGACGTCCAAAAACAACAACAAAAAAAAAGTTTGTGCATTGCAACTAGTAATAAGATACACAGGCAATGGGCATAGAAATTTATCTTGCCCTACAAGAGAAAGAAGGGAAAGGGGGATGGGGTTGAGTGGGGTGACAGATGGTAGGGCCTGTCTGGGGAATGGGGCAACCAGCAATATATGCCATCTTGGAGGGGTGGGAGGGATAGAAATGGGGAGAAATTTATAATTCAAACTCTTGTGAAAATAATTGCTGCAAACCTAATATTAAATAAATTAAATAAAACATAAAAAAATTAAAAATAAATAAATACCTTTTTTAAAAAATAGAGTGAGCTCATGGATTATGGAATGGCTAAGCAAGTCATATACATAGGCAATGGAATATAAACTTGATATAAGACGTGATGAATATAATAATGTGAAGAAAGGGAAGACTTATCAATTTATATTTAGAGTAATTGGCAGAAACCAAGGAAACAATGTACACAATGATTGCAAATAACATAAATGGAAGGAACTACAAAATAACAAAATTAAACCTGTGAAATTACAGCACACCAAACTTGAATCTAAAGAAGACATGTAAGAATCCACTATTGATACTGTGCCATATATCAGCACAGAAATTCATATCAAGTAATTGAGTACACTAACTCCAGGACGGCACATCTCCTAGCTTTAAATTGTGGGGGTTGCCCATCATACCATGTTTTCTGTATCAGAACTTAAAGTCTATTATTTTCAACTAAATAAAATAAAGTGAATAAAACCTCAAGAGAAGAATCAATAATACTGAATTCAAACAAATATAATTAACAGATTTTACTCAAATATAATTACATTTTAAATGTGTTTAGGTAATAATGAAATTAGCTGAATAAATCATTTCATCAAAGAATGTAGAAATGGTATAGAAGACATTTTGCCTATTAACTACATAGGTACTATATTTTACTTTGTTTCTTTGTGTTCCTTGCATTGTTATTATGAAAAAAGAAAACCATCTTCCTAGAGGAATAATGTGAGAACTTCAAAACCAAAAGTATAATGCAAAAGAAAGTTTTGAGAGAGTACAAATGGGTTTTTAATAGAGGTTGAATTCAATCTTTAACCATAGCTGTACAAGAATAACTTATAATGTGGGATAATTATGCTTTTCCCAGAGAAAACGCTTCATGTTAGAGCAGAGATAAAGGACACAATTTTAAATCCATAAAAATATTATTTAAATCATTTGTGGCAGTATTAAGAATTGTAAGGTACGCAAAACTGGATCCAGTTCTCAATTTCTTAAAAATACAGACATAAAACACATGTAAAAGCTGCAGGAACATGTATTGATTAATTGTTTGATTTGTAACTTCTGATTATATAATATGCAATATCTATGAGAGACATTTTTCATTTTCTCATTAGTCTGAATGCATGACAACAGAGTATGTGTTTTTTTAATGCTTTTTGAGTGAATTAATGAATAGATGGCCTGTAGAAAGCTTGGCAAGATAGGACTTGTGTTCAGGATAGGGATTAGAACTGGACCATAGTTTCATAGGATCATAGATTTAAAACTCAAAGGGACCTTTGAGATCCTCTAGTCAAACACCTCATTTCAAATGAGGAAAGTAAGCCAAGAGAGGTTAAATTGCTTTTTCAAGATAAAGGTAAAGATGTGTCAATATATGGATATGGAAGATATGGACAAGACATATGGATAATTTCATAAAAAGGGAACTTGTAAAGAGATAAGGGTGCCCAAAACAGAATCTTGAAGAATATTCCTACTTAGTAGGAAATGGGTGATGATCCAACAAAGGAACCTAAAAATAAGTAGTCACACAGGTAAAAGAAGAACAAGGAGAGAAAACTATCATAGAAAGTAGGGGAGGGAACAAACTGTTCTAATCCATTGTATTTAATTTCCCTCGACAACCTTTTATTCACTGTAGCATTTCTTAAACATTAAGATAATAAAAAAGTTTTTTTTAAATTAATAGGCCTTCCATTTGTCACTGTTTGACTTTTACTTTATAAAAAGTGTGTTTAACCTTTCTTCCTAGGGCAGAAAATATAAAGGTATGTGAGCTTTATAATAACCATGCTCTATGCAAGCCCATATGCCTCCAGGAAAATTCTACAACATTCACTACTTAATACTTTAAATTTGTTCACTGTTAAAGGTCAGAAAGGGGAGAAGAAAAAAAATCCTTCAAGGTAGTAACTGCAGCAAATGGGAAAACACTTTATGCTTTGTTAAATTGTCTCTTTAAACAACAAATCTATGGCCTATGGCTAAGAGTTGTTTTTGGCATCATGCATCACCCTCACTCCAAAAAAAAAATTTTTAAGTTTTTAGTGAAGGCTCTACCCCGTCCTGTTAACATTGTGGTGAAATGGAAATTTCTGTAACAATAGAAGACAACTCCTATAAGTCTGCCTTCCACTTCTGAACCCAGGGAATTTATCTTGTTACATCACTGAACAATATTTTGATAATTAACTTAATTTTTCCACTATTCATCTCATTGGAGACAAACCTGTGTTTTGTAACATTTCCAAAATGTTTTCATTTGTCATTACATTCTTTTTTAGCTTTTTTACAAACCCTTTATCAAACTGAAAAAAAAACATACTTCTTCAATCATTTATAATATACAATGATAGCAGTAAGGAAAATAAATGGAGTGATTGCTAATTTATAGATTTTTGTATTTTGTTTTAGCTTCTATAACTTTAGATGAACAATGTAACCAAATTTTTTCCTATACACTTCAAAAATCAAAAATACCAAATACTGTGATAAGAAAAAATTCATATTGTAATTAAATAGATCCATTAACATGGTCATACCTTCTATAACTTCTTAATACTCATGATTCAAGAAAATTCTTAAAATTCTAACAAGTATTTTTCAGAAATTTATTTGTATATAAACTGTCTGGAAATTTGCCAATTTAGGCATTTTAATATAGAGAGGTTTTTATTTGTTGCTTTATTATAATTATAATAATAACAAATTAATTATTCTATGTATGAGGTTTAAAAAATGTTTCCTGAGTTATTATTCAGCAAATTATGCCATTGATTTAATTGTATTAGCTCTATGAATAATTAAGACATTGTGGTACAGCAGAAAAAAAATGTCAAATTTGCACTCTGAAGACCTGGATTCAAATCACAACACTATTCTCTTAATTGAAGTCAAATTGCGTAATGTCTTTTGGCCTCAATTTCTTCAAATGTTAAATGGAGTTTGATTATAGTTTTTCTCTGTTTCTGTCCAGCTCTAACTGTATGATCCTGTGATTTGCATAATCTCTAGATCTAGCAATGTTTTAAGGTTTCTGGTATATACATATATGTTTACACACATATATGTATATATATAGACATATATATATAGACATATATATAGACATATATATAAGAATTCAATTGGAATTATATATATATATATATATATATATATATATATATATATATATATATATATATATATAATTCCAATTGAATTCTAAAGTAATAGGCACTATCACAAAGTAATAAAGAAAAGCACTGGTTTATAGTGATTTACTACTGGACAACTTACAGTCTCTTACTGCATGCATGATTCAACTCACATGACTTACATGTCTAAGAGAATGGCTGTATGAATAATACCTAGTCTTTTTGCTGTGGTCCATTAGGTTTATACCTATAGTTATGAATGCAATGCAGCTAAAATACTCTTGCTAAACATGTCATCTTTCCTCCAAAACCACTCCCTCTCAAATTCCTATATTTCTGTCAATGTCAATTTTCTATCCTCATCCTTCAAGTTATCAAGTCTCCAGAATTATTACTTGTCCCCTTCCTGATTCCTCACCCCCTGGCCTTAACCTACTACATACAATCATTGATCAAATTCTATTGAATCTTGTTTTGTAATGCATTTGAAAAGGTCCAGAAATTCCAATTCCATTTAAGTATTTACTTATTTTTATCTTATAGAATTTTCATTTCCCAAGAAAATTGTGAAGGTTTTAAGAGTTTGCCCTGTTATCAACATTCTACTGATGAAATAAATAAGAATGAATTAATGAGACAGAGAGAGAGAGAGAGAGAGAGAGAGAGAGCGAGAGAGAGAGAGAGAGAGATAAAAGGTAGATTTTGAGAATTGTAGAACTGTAAGAGGACTGAATCCAGAATTTGAACAGTTCAGATTTATTTTCTTCTGCTATGCCTTCCCAAAATTTCTATGAACTTCTCTAGTATTTATCCCCATTATTCATCAGAAGAATCTTCTGTACCCTTTGTTATTTTTCTCATACAATTATATGAATGTATACATATATAAATTAAACAGCACATATGTTATATTCAAAAATACATATATATGAAATATCCATCATAAATTAAAATTATATATACTATACAAAAATATACATACCATATAAAAGCATATTATTATATATGACATTAAAAATATATGGGAAATATATGTGTGTGTGTGTTTGTGTGTGTGTGTGTGTATTTTCCCCCATATCTCCAACTTGTGCATAATTACCATGTATAGGGATCACATTCTATAGTTCTTTGTATCAGTAAAATTTAGTACCTTTTCCTGCATGTAGGTAGTCAATAAGTGTACAAGCATTCCTAAAGTCTGGACACATAGGAAAAATGCATATTTTCAAAAAATGAGGCTGGAAAGCAGGGACTTGCTTAAGCTCTCCCCAAAATACTTCCAAAAATCTGTAAAAATGGTTCTGAACAAATTCTAGAGCTGTGGAACCCACAAAATAGCAGAAGGAAACAGGTCTTCAGCCCAGGACAGCCTGGATGGTCACTAGGAAGGGTCTATCACACGGTGCTGGAAGCAGAACACAGCACAGAATGGGCCACACCAGGACAGACCAGACTGGAAGTCAACCAGAGCAGGTGTAAGGGCCATGAATCATTGAGCTATAGCAGTTACCACACTTCTCAACCCACCAATGCCAAAGACCACTGAGCAGGTTAGTGAGTAAACTTCTAGATCAGGTTAGAAAGCAGTCTGGCTCCAGACCTGGCAGTGGCAGAGGTGGTGCAGGGGTGAAACTCCAGCATCAGCTGCTTCTGGAGTCCCTAGATCACAGAATGGGAGGAATCAAGTGGCAGACCAGAGCGGGAGTACAGGGCTCCTTTGCCCTGCTTAGATCTGGGTCACAATCCTGCTTGGCAGTTCTTGGGGGAGGAGGAGCACTGCTGTGGCAGAGCTGGCAGTGATAGTGGAGTAGAAGTAACTGTGAAAACAGCAGTGCAGCCCCTAAAGCTTGAGACAAAGCACTCCCCATTCTACAAGCAGTAATACCCTGACAAAAAGCTCAAAGATCAAGTAGCTGGTTGGGAACATGGCCAGGCAGCAAAAATGGATGCAGACTCAGACTCAGACTCTAGAACCTTTTTTTGGTGACAAAGAAGATCAAAACATACAGCCAAAAGAAGTCAACAAAGTCAAAGAGCCTACATCAAAAGCCTCCATGAAAAACTTGAACTGGTCTCAGGCCATTGAAGAGCTCAAAAAGTATTTGGAAAAGCAAGTATGAGAAGTAGAGGAAAAATTGGGAAGAGAAATGAGAGTGATGCAAGAAAAACGTGAAAAACAAGTCAACAACTTGCTAAAGGAGACCCAAAAATTAATGAAGAAAATATCACCTTAAAAATTAGATTGTAGGAAGTGGAAGCTAGTGACTTGATGAGAAATCAAGATATTATAAAACAGAACCAAAGGAATGAAAAAATGGAAGACAATGTGAAATATCTCATTGGAAAAACCACTGACCTGGAAAATAGATCCAGGAGAGATAATTTAAATATTATTGGACTACCTGAATGCCATGATCAAAAAAAGAGCCTAGATATCATCTTTCAAAAAATATGAAGGAGAACTGCCCTGATATTCTAGAACCAGAGGGTAAAATAGAAATTGAAAGAATACACCAATCACCTCCTGAAAAAGATCCCAAAAAGAAAACTCCAAGAAACATGGTTGCCAAATTCCAGAGCTCCCAAATTAAGGAGAAAATACTGCAAGCAGACAGAAAGAAACAATTTGAGTATTATGGAAACACAATCAGAATAATACAAGATCTAGTAGCTTCTACATTAAGGGATCAAAGGGCTTGGAATATGATATTCTGGAGGTCAATGAAGCTAGGATTAAAACCAAGAATCACCTACCCAGAAAAACTGAGTATCATGCTCCAAGGCAAAATATGGATTTTCAATAGAATAGAAGACTTTCAAGCTTTCTCAGTGTGAAGATCAGAGCTGATTAGAAAATTTGACTTTCAAACACAAGAATCAAGAGAAGCATGAAAAGGTACACAAGAAAGAGAAATCACAAGGGACTTACTAAAGTTGAATTATTTTTTTACATTCCTACATGGAAAGATGATGTGTGTAATTCATGAGACCATTCTAAGTATTAGGGTAGTTGAAGGAAATATACATATATGTGAGTGTGTGTTTATGTGTGTACATATATATGTATATATGTATGTATATAGACATATATGTGTGTACATATATGTATATATGTATCTATATATACATGTATGTGTGTGTATATGTGTGTGTGTATATGTATATATACATATATCTACATATATATGTGTGTGTGTGTGTGTGTGTGTGGGTGTGTGTGTGTGTATATATACACACACACATATATACAGAGGGCCCAGGGTAAGTTGAACATGAAGGGATGATATCTAAAAAAATAAAAATTAAATTAAGGGATGAGAGAGAAATATATTGAGAGAGGGAGAAAGGGAGAGATAGAATGGGATAAATTATCTCACATAATAGTGGCAAGAAAAAGCAGTGCCGTTGGAAGGGAAGAGGGGCAGGTGAGGGGGAATGAGTAAATCTTGCTCTCATTAGATCTGACTTGATGAAGAAATAACATACACACTCAATCGGGTATCTTAACCAACAGGAAAGTAGGGGGAAGAGGATGAAAAGGGAGGATGGTAGAAGGGAGGGCAGATGGGGGAGGAGGTAATCAAAAGCAAACTCTTTTGAAAAGGGAGAAAATTGAATAAAGGGGGACAGGATAGGATGGAGAGAAATATAGTTAGTCTTTCACAACATGAGTATTTTGGAAGTGTTTTACATAATGATACATGTGTGGCCCATGTTGAATTGCTTGCCTTCTTAGGGAGGGTTGGTGGGAAGGGAAGAGGGTGAGAATTTGGAACTCAAACTTTTAAAAATAGATTCTCAAAAAAAGTTGTTTTTCATGCAACTGAGAATTAAGATATATATGGAATGGGGCACAGAAAATATATCCTACAAGAAAGGAAGCAGAAAGGGATGGGGGAGGAGTGGGATGACAGAAGAGAGGGCTGACTGGGGAACAAGGCAATCAGAATATATCCCATCTTGGAGAAGGGGGAAGATAAGAATGGGGAGAAAATTTGTAACTCATAATCCTGTGGAAATCAATATTGAAAACTAAAATATTAAATAATAAAAAAATTGTTAAGAGAAAAAAGAAAATAAATGAAATGATTGAAATTTTCAACAACTTTTTATTTAATCAGAATATTAACAAATAATATATTCAACCTCAAATAACATCATATGATTTCATATTAGCATTCCAAGAGTGAATGTGCTAAAATTGACAGCAATGTGGAGTTATTGAGTTATTGCATCAAGTTCACATGAATCTTGCAAAGTTCATCAGCCTTTGCATCACAAAGGATGGAAATCATATTGAAGATGTTATTTGTTAATATTCCAATTAAATAAAATGTTGTTGATAATTTCAATCATTTCATTTCTTGAAAATATGCATTTTTGCCTATGTGTCCAGACTTTAGGAACACCCTGTAAATTGTCAACAATAATGAGGATGAAAAAGATGTTGCTATTTCCCAATTAACACAGAAGGCTTCAGTCTATCCACAGTGTATAGAGCCTCGTCACTCTTACCTGTATGTAAGGTCATCTACTTACTCTCTGACTTACTTTTCTCAGTCTAACTTGCTTTTACACTGGGCAGTCTAAATTCTGAGAAAAAGATCATGCAGTTATACTTAGGTTCTCCTAGGGTTGTACAGGTGACCTTTTGAGAGAAATACTTTCTCTCATTCACAACTCTTGCTCTTTTTAGTCCCCATTAACACATTTCTCACCATACACCCAGCCACTCACAGTAATGACAGTGTTATATCTTAAAAATGACCACCTAACAATAAGGCAAAAGTAATGATATTAATATTACAGGTACTCAGGGATAGCTAGGTGGCACAGTGAGGAGAGCACCAGCCCTGGAGTCAGGAGGACCTGAGTTCAAATCCAGTCCCAGACACTTGACACATGTGCTAGCTGTGTGACCTCGGGCAAGTCACTTAACCCCAATTGCCCTGCCAAAAACCAAAAAAAAACCCAAAAAACAAAAAAAAATATTACAGGTACTCATATTAAAGCAAATGAATAAAAAAGTACCTTATAATCCATATCTAAATCTGAGACACACTATCTCTGCAATGTACTTGGCATCTCTGGGAAAGTGGAAGGGAAACACAGGAGGGAGCAATACCCATATATGTAGCATAACTCACAACTCATAGATTCACCTGTCCTATAAAAGACAATAACTAAATAAAATTCTAGTAAGAAATCAACACACCTTATGCAATTGTGCCATAATTTTCAAAAATAAGCTATTATATGTTGTTGTAAATTTTACTGTGTCATAAAGAGCTATATGTAAATAAGCCATGGAACTATACTTCCCAACAGATTTTAAGTTGTCAATACAGACATCTTATTAGGTATCCCTGAAATTGTGTTTCTTTATAATACTATTTTTTCTGCTTTATAATAAATAAAAAGTTCTTTCTCTTAGCCTTTAAAAAAAGCACAATGTTCACACAGCAATGGGGCATCAGACTACATCTTTCTCAAAGTTATTAGAGTCTTCATATTTACTACACTGTTCCTTTTTCCCCAAAAAACAATCAAAACCCACTGTAAAGTTATCTTTTTAATGCACATAATTAACAGGTTTTTTTAATTAAACCAAGATTCTTTTCTGTTCTTCCAGGCATCAAAATAATTCATTTATAATGACAGGGTTATCTTACATCCTTTAACAATTGATTTAACTATTTTCTTTTACACAAAAAGTCCTGCATCTGCCCTTTTCCTAACTAAACTATTCTGTATTAAAGGGCCTGAGAGAGACTGCCTACAACATTTAAGAGGCCTAATACAAGGACTTTGTTTATTGAGATTTTTCTGAGTGCTTATTGCTTACCAAAGTATTGTGTTAAATTCATCACTTTGATATTATAGGTTCCTATTCTAGGGAATCCTTTAGTTGGTAACAACTGCACATTTATATTCCAATGATGCTTAATGTTAAGCAATTTGGGATAATAACACTGGAAACACTTATGAAAAATGTGGAGGAAGTAGAGACTATTAAAATAGTTTTGTAATATCTGTTAATAATGACTGAAATCATTTTAGATGCCACAAATATTTCAAAGCACTGATTGAAGTGCAAGGCACTTGGGGAAATACAAAGAAAAAGGCAAGGCCCTTGTCTTCATGAAGCTACAAAGTGTCTCTCACATCTGTCCCCTCCCTCCCATTTACTCTCCAACCAGTGTAGTTCTGGTTCTTAATACTTCTCCCCTGATATCATTCTACTCCTACAAATCTCCCCACTCTCAGTCTCTTCTCACATCAGTATTCCTGTCAGATTAAGTTTCCTAAGGAAAAAAAAAAACATTTATCATGAAATCCTTGAGTAAAAACAAACCTTTAAAAAGCTCTGAATACTATTTGAATAAAGCACAAAATCCGTATCTTAGAATACAGTGCTGTCCAGTCTTGCCACAACCCATTTCTAGCCTTTTTTTAATGCTACTCAGTATATGCCATGTTTCATGGAATTTCCCAAGTAAACTCCATACTTTCCTCCTTTCCTTTGTTATTACTTTTCCCATTACCTAGAACATTTTTGTATCTATTTCATGTTTTTGAAATTTTACCCATCTTTAACCAAGCTTAGTTTCTGTTACATCTAGAAAGTCTCCTCTGATAGCTGTAACCAGAGATCAGTAATAATAAAGAAATGGTTGATAAACATGTATTAAATCTCTACTATGTCTGAGGTAATTTGTTAAGCTCTGTGGTTACAAATAACAAAAAGAGTCCTGTCCCTCAAGGCAGTTACAATTTAATAAAGGAAGACAGTGTAAAAAAAAGAAAGCAAATGATAGGGGATGGAGTCATACCTCAGACATGTGGGTGATGATGGAAAAACCAGAGAAGTTCCAGAGTACAGCAACAAGGTGAGAAATTTAAAAGATAACTGAACTTATCTCCTTCCTTAACTAGAGATTTTATAATTTCTGGCTCTACCCTCTAGAGGGGAAGAGGATTGTGATGAGGTGTAGAAACAAGACTGATGGTATTTTACAGGATGATGAGGTTTTCCCCATAACAAGCTTCCAGAGGTATGTTATTGATCAATAAAACTTCTAAATGTTGTTTATACTTTCATAATGATTTAGCACATTCTATCATGTATTCAACTAGATGGCAAGCCACTCGAGGGTCTAATTCAGGTTTTCCATTGCCAACTACAATCAGCATCATGTCTTGTTTATTTTTGGTACTAAACAACTGTTTAATAAATTAAGTAATGTATACTACTTTTACATCTTAAAGAAAATGCAATCAAGGCACAGAGAGGTTAAGCAACATGTACAAAGCAATAAAGCAAGCATGTTGTTGAACTTAGATCATCCTAAACCTTGATTTACATAATTACAAAGTGGAAATGCTATTATTTGGTCATTGAGAATTGATGTTGATATTGCTATTTTTTTGGTTGCATCTGTAATTTCATGGCAGTGTCTTCGGGTTTATGCAGTCTAGTCTAGTGGGGCATAAGCTCTGGAATTGTTATGTAAAAAAATTATTTAAAGTTATTATTTTACATGGGCCTGTGATTTCACTAGTAGAGGAAACTTCCAGTGAGCAAAAAATTATACCAATGAAAATAAACAACTCTTCTCCAAGTAATAGTCTTAGAAAACTCCCTGGAGCACTGAGAGGTAAGTGATTTGGCAACACAGACATAGTATGTGTCATAAGCAGGGCTAGAATCAATTGATCGATCAATAAGAACTGATTAAGTGCTAGATAAATAAATAGGAAATGAAATGCTCAGTGAGAGGAAAGAGAGATCATTTTGACTTTGCTGCAGAGAAAAGGAATAATTAATACCCAATGAAGTTGGAAAGATGGGTTGGTGTCAAGTTCTTAAGTATTTTAAAAGACAAACACAGGAATTTATGTGTTATCCTAAAGGCAGTACGAAGACACAAGAATTTGTTGAGTATGAGTGTGACATGGTCAGATCCCCAATTAAGAAAAATTATTTTGGTAGCAGTGTGGAGGATTCATTGAGTCGGGAGAGAATTGAGAGAAGGAAACCAATTAGGAGGATATTGCAGTAGCCTACCTGAGAGGAGATGAGAGCCTGAACTAAATAGTGGCTGTGTAGTTTAAGTAGGAAACTGAATTCAGATGTGAGAGATATGGTAAAACTTTAGGTAAATGATATTCAGAGCAAAGGAAATTGAGGAGCCAAGAATGATACCGAAGTTATAATCCTGGGAAAATGGAAGAATGGAGAAGCTCTATAAAAAATTCAGAAGAGGGGTATTGGGGGGGGGAAGATAATCAGTTTTGTTTCTGAAATGTTGAGTTGACCTCTGGGACATCCTGTTTGGAAAAATCCAATAAGCAATTGGCAATGTGAGACTGAAGCTAAGGAGAGACAATAGGACTGGGCCTATAGATTTGTGATCCATCCGAAGAAAGATGATAATTAAGCTCATGAGAGCTAATATACTCATAGAGAAACTATATAGTGAAAAGCAAAAAGGGCCAAAGATAGAGCCCTGGAGTAGACATAAAGTAAGGGAGTGTGATCTGGATAATGAACTGCAAAGAAAGTTGAAAGGGAGGAGTCTGACAGGTAGGAGGAGAACTGAGAGAAAATAGCACCAGAAAAACCTAGAGGAGACAGTATCCAAGAGGAGAGTGGTCAGTAACGTCAAATGTATGACCTAGATCAAGAAAGAAGAAGGCTGAGAAAAGGCGACCTGATCTGGCAATGCGGAGATCATTAATAAGTTTGGAAGTAGGATATCGAGTTAAGTGACCCACTAAGAAGCCAGATTTCAAATGGTTAAGAAGTAAGGACATTTCCAATGATATAAGAAATGAGAAAAAAGGAAGTAGAAGAAGTGGATTTAGGTCACTTCTTCCATGTGGAAGAAGTATGTTAGTTTGAGAGGATGGTGGGTCTAGTCAAGATTTTTCATTTTAGTATTGTTTGCTTAGTTAAGAATGGAAAAGACCTAAATAAGTTTAAAGGCAATAAGGAATTAAACATTAAACAGTAGATAGGGAAAGTAAAGGAAAGGTTCAGTACTGGGGAGAGAGAGAGAGAGAGAGAGAGAGAGAGACAGCAAGAGACAGACAGAGAGAGAGAGAGAGAGAAGGGATGATTGAGCAAGAAGTATGAAGATTAGTGGGGACAGAATGAATGGCAAATATAGAGGTATTGACCTTTGCCAGAAGTGTTATCCCATTATCAGCAGCTGAAGAAGGAGAAAATTGGGAAGGAGGCCTAGCTGTAACAGATCTAACATTATATTAGAAAGCAGCAATCATTAAAACTACTTGGTACCAGCCAAGAAATAGATTGGTGGATATGTGGAATAGATTAGGTATACAAGACACAATAGTCAATGACTATAGTAATATACTGTTTGATAAATCCAGAGACTCCAGCTCCTGAAATAAGAACTCACTACCTAACAAAAAATACTGGGAAAACTAGAAAATAGTATGTCAGAAACTAGGCATTGACCAACATCTTAACCAAGATAAGGTCAAAATGGATGCATGATTTAGACATAAAGGATGATACCATAAGTGTACTGTGAGAGCAAGTAATAGTTTACCTGTCAGATTTATGGAGAATGGAAGAATTTATGGTCAAACAAGAGATAGAGAACATTATGAAATGCAAAATGGATAATTTTGATTAAATTAAAAATTTTTTTGCACAAACAAAGCCAGCGCAATCAAGATTAGGAGGGAAACATAAAGCTGGGAAGCAATTTTTATAGCTAGTCTCTGATAAAGGCTTCATTTCTAAAATATATAGGGAACTGAGTCAAATTTATAATAATATAAGTCATTCCCCAATTGATAAATGGTCAAAGGATATGAACAGGCAGTTTTCAGATGAAGAAATTAAAGATATCTAGTCATATAAAAATGTTCTAAATCACTCTTGATTAGAGAAATGCAAATCAAAACAACTCTTGGATACCACATCACTCCTATCAGATTGACTAACATGACAAAACAGGGAAATGAAAAATGGTGGAGAGGATGTGGGAAAATTTGATGGAATTGTTGATGGAATTGTAAACTAATCCAGCCATTCTGGAGAGCAATTTGGAACTATGCCCAAAGAGCTATAAAACTGTGCATACCCTTTGAACCAGCAATACCACTTCTATGTCTGCATCCCAAAGACATCATAAAAAACGGGAAAAGGTCCCCCATGTAGAAAAGTATTTATAGCAGCACTTCTTGTGGTGGCCAAGAATTGGACATTGAGGGGATGCTCATAAATTGGGAAATGGCTGAACAAGTTGTGGTATGTGAATGTAATGGAATACTGTTGTCCTATAATAAATGATGAGCAGGCAGACCTCAGTAAAACCTGGAAAGACAAATATGAATTGATGCTGAGTGAAATGAGCAGAACCAGGAGAACATTGCACACAGTAACAGGCACATTGTTCGATGACTAACTTTCATAGACTTGGATCTTCTCAGCAATGCCAGGATTTAGGACAACTCCAAGAGACTCATAATAGAAAATGTTGTCCATATCCAGAAACAGAACTGTGGAGTCTAAATGCAGATTGAAGCATGCTATTTGCTCTCTCTTTGTTGATGTTTTCTTTTGTTTCTTTTTTCTTGCAGTTCCTCCCATTGGTCCCAATTCTTTTTTTACAATATGACTAATGTAAAATGTATTTAATAGGAATGTATATGTAGAGCCCATATCAAATTGCTTACTTTCTTGAGGAGGGGGAGAAAATTTAAAACTCTAAAGCTTATGGACGTGAATGTTGAAAACTAAAACAAAGAAATTTTTTAAAATAAAGGAGAAAATAGATGATGATGTCAAGGGGTTTGGATATTAAGAAAACAAAAGATGATGTTCATAGAGAATGATCGTAATTCATCTTTTTCCAGTAAAGTAAGAAATGACATCCCCAAATTGGGTGGTTGATATTGGGAATCAATTTAGAATTAATTGAGGGATTCCCTTTTTGCAGGGATAGCTCAATCAAGATTAGCTAATCTAGACCTCTATTATGATTAGTTAGACCGGATTGTTCTGTTTCCAATACCAGGCCTCTATACGCTAGGCCGTCATACAGTCATCTAAAAATAATTGATGTTGAATATAAGGTTAAATAATTTGCCCCAATCCTCACATATTTTTAGTAATCAAGTTATATCAGAATTCTTACACCCTAGGCTAGAGGGTTTTTTTGTTGTTTTCAATGCCACTTATTACCAGAGTGATCCATTTACTTTGTATTTTTTTAACACATAATGATCAATTCAACATAGATATCCTATGTTTGATATGACTGCGAATTCAGGGGAAATGATGTTCAATCAACGTTTATTTATCAAGTACCCCTATGAGCCAGGATCTAGGTTAAGTACTTGGTAGGAAATACACCATTTTCGTGTATACTTTGATATGTCAAGGACCTCTGATTTAAGCAGTGTGGGTACTCCCTTTATGGACACAAAGGTCAGCTTTTCTATGACTTAGTAGGAAGCTGTCAAGAGTTGATGGGGCCAAAAAAAAAATCAGTATCATGCAACCAACCTAGCAATAAGCTTTCCCCAACATGTCTAGTCCTTGGACAATAGAAATATACTCTGTTACCATATTCAAAGAATGTCCAGCTGAGCACAAACTCCATTTATGTTCTGTTGGCATACTTACTGAAAACCTATAGTTAAATCCACCCTACAAGAAAGGAGGCAGCACAATAGCACTTTAATAGTAAGTTATTACTTTTATCACTTTAAAGTTGTCAAAGCGCTTTACATGTGAATTTTTTTGATCCATAAAACTACAACAGGCAGGTGCTGTTATTATCTGCATTTTAGAGAAGAAGCTGAGTGATGCACTCAGGGTCACACAGCTGTAAGTATCTGAAAAGGAATTTAAACTCAGGTCTTCCTAACCCCAATTCTGATGCCCTAAGCACTAAGCCACCTAGCTGCTTTAGTGAAGGTACACATAACACACATATGACTCTGTTCCAACTCTATTTTCCAGATCCTTTCTTAGACACAAAAATAGGAAGGCAGAATGGCATAGATAAAAAAGCAGACCATGGAATCAGGAAGATCTGGGTTCAAATCTTGCCTCTGACATATACTTACTTTGTAATACTAGGAAAGTAATTTAATGTCTCAGTTACACTCCCACCCTTACAACTACCTAAGACTATGAATAACTGACAAGTTTTTACCCCTGGACTTCACCATGGTGATAGAATCAGAGCCTTTATCCAATAGCACAACACAATAAAACAAAACCTAAAAAACAAAACCCATACAAATAATTGACATGATATTTAATTAGTTAAGCATTTGTATATCTCATGTAGAATTTTTAAGAATTAGTTGTCAAGGTGAACACATGAAAAATTCACCTACAATTCCCCGAGTTAATTATTTTTAACACTTCAGTGATTATAATATTGTTAACATAAAAATCTTGATTCTAAATGCATTTAATGTCTACACTCTTATTAAAATATTTTATTACTAAGACAGAGGTCTTGAACTTTCCTCTACTCCTTCCAGAAGTTCTCAGAATAATAAGAATGGCCAGAAATAATTTTGGAAAAGTGTTAAATTTTAAAAGTAAATGTGTGGTTTTATTTGTCTCCCTTGCTGGATTTGTGAAGGTCAGTCTTAAGAGTATTATTTTTGGCAGACAGTGTACTATGCCTCCATGGGAGGATGTCTGGCTTTGTCTGCTTTTTACAATGTTTAAACTCAAGCAGTTTATTTTTCCAGTACAAGACTTTGTGTAACTTAGGAATATTGACCTTTAAATGTGTAATGGGATATACTCATTCAAATAAAATTTTACATTTCTTTTAAGAGAACCTATCCACATAAATTGATTGAATACTATGAAATTTACTGTGCCCATTTCTCACCCACCTCCAACCTATGGTTCTTTCTTTTAACTCTGCAGTTTATTTCCACCATTAATTTATTTTTTATTGATCTATTGTAAATGCTACTGTGGCTATTTATTTAGCCTCCAAAGGATGGGGATGTCTCCAAGACAGAGATAAGGACACAATCTCTTTCCTCTCCTTTTTTGTTGCTATGTATATTTCAATGAATTTAATACATATATCTCTCATCTATTTACATCTCACTCAATAGAGTTTAGTGGAATGGCATTACAAATTGTTTCAAGGACAATGAAAGCTTCAAATATTTCTCTTTTCATTGAAACTATAAATAATTTTTTCCCCAAAACGTAACAAATTCCCATGCTTGAAAATCTTGAAGTCAATCCGAAGTTTATGATTAACAAAATTTAAATAAATGCAAAAGTTGTTTCCTCTTTATACTGCTTCCTTCAAACAGTGGTGTGTGGCTGCAAGGCTAAGCCATTTTGTGGACTTTTAAAAATTTTTTTCCGAATATACTTAATTAGTACAGCTGACGCTTATTAGTTACTAATAAAAAGGATTTATGCAAAATAATACTCTGAATAGTGGACTATATCTTATTTTTATCTTCATATCTCTAATGACTAACATAGTGCCTTTCAGTGTCAATTTGTTTGTTTTGTGTCTCTTAGATTTTTGGTGGGGGGGGTGTGGGAAGTTACTGTATTGGCAGACAGGACTCCCAGTGTGAAAATTCTCTCATCAATACACATAGGCATCTCAGAGTTACAAAGAATTTAGGGTCAGGGAACACTGAGAAGTTAAGTGATTTGCCACATAGCTATTTATACTATCAGAAGCAATCTTAAACCCATGTCAACCTAACTCCAAGTAAAGCCTTCTGTTTACTATAGCACTGACCCTTGTTTCCACAAATGGTTTCTTTAATCAATGTGTATTGAAATGAATTGAATCTCTGACCTTGGTAAGAGTATTTAATTGAATGACAAAGACTTTCAATTACATTTTAATACTTCAAAGATTCACGTTTTCATCATTGTGGGCAAATTTTGGCTACTACCATAGCATACCGTAAGTCTTTCTGTGTCTTACTATATGGATATAAAATGACTAGACATCGTTTTCTATTAAAATAGTATTTTTCCTACTAAAATAGGCCATAGCTTAAAATTTGACTTCCCACATAATTCTGATTTCAATTGTATGTCCTTTTATAACACATTTTTCCCTGCACACCAATTAAGAATATGTTTTCTTCCCAGAGATCATAGTATTATAGATTTAGAACTAGAAAGGACCTTAAAATCCAATGAATCCAATCAACCTATTTTACAGATGAGGAAATGAGGCAATAGAGGTTAATTGATATGCCCTGGGTCACATAATTACTGTGCCTGATTGAGCTTAAAGCCTAAGTCTTCCTTTTTCACGGTCCAGTGTCCTACCCACTATACCATGCTGACTCTAATAATGCCCAAACATAATACAGAAACACAATCTTTATGGAAAAGTAGTGGGGCATCCTTACATTACTAGGTGTTTACATTTGCCACAAGTTAAAAAATTACGGTACTAAAAGATTCTTATGGTTATGTATAAGATAAATTAGAGTTGAGAAGAGTTTGGAGGCAGGCAAAAGTCTATTAACATAATCCAGCCAATACAATCAGTGACTGTGCAAAACAAGAGCAAATAAATGTTTTGGAGGATAAGAATATTGTTAGTAGAGGATATAATGTCTAAAATTACGAGGATGTATCTGAAATTATTGTCAACCTTTATGAGAAGCTGCATGTAGAATTGATAACAATTTCAGAAATACTTCTGTATCCCTCTCATTTTCTAGGATGCCATGTCCACTTCCACACTGATCTCTACAACCATGCTTATTCCTCTCCCCTTTATTCTGGAGAAAATGTCTAGGCTGAGAAGAGATAAAACATGGTCAGAATATCTGTGCATACTCTTTATTCTAAAACTGAATCATCTTCAGTTCAAATATGCTGAGTTTATTTAGCCCTGCTAAAACTCCCATCAACTTTAATTGTTGATTTTTAAATTGACTTGGAATATGGAATTTTAAATTATTTGATTTATTAATTCCAGAATCTGTTTTATTGTCCACATCATTTTACTATCCTGAATCATGCTTGAGAACTAGGAACTATCAATTGAATTTGACAGGTTCCTTCAATCTGGATGTGAGTATACATGACAGAGTCCAGGAGTTCTCAACCCTACATTCAAAAACTTACCTTTTCAAGTAGGGCTCTAGATCAAATCAGAAATTTGTAGCAAATATCATGGTGTTCTATAAACTAAGCATGTGGACTGGGAAACAAACAAAAAAGGCAAATAGGTCTCACTAGAAGCCTTCCCTGGAAGACTGCTATGGGATCAGCCTAAAAGTAAGCAAAAGCATTTCTTGGATAGAACCTCTTTGTCTTCACTGAAATCAGGCTGGGACTTACAAAACTCTGACTTTTCTGGCTTCAACTAAAATCCAATAAGATCATATTTTTCATAAAGCTCAGCACAGTGCCTTGCTCATAGTAGGCACTTTATAAATGCTTATTCCCTATCCTTTCTCTTTCCTTCAACTGCTTCCTACATCCACTTGGGAACCAGAACTTACTGCATGCCCATTAGGAAGTATATGAGACAAAAAGAAATACTGAAACCTGCCTCAGGAGCCCTAGGAGCAGGCTTAGTTGCCCTCTCTGCTTCTTAATAGTGTTTTAAAAACTGTTTGACCTCTAGGACTCTGGACACTTGCCTGATTTTTACCCTCCTACATTTTTTCTATTTATTGATCTTCTGTCTCTGAGACAGTATTATTCTTGACTACAAATACAAACAAGTAAGCAATGGAGAACACCTACTCTGTGGCTTCAGCATTAACTTACTACTCAGATCTTTTTTTTTTTTTTTTTACCTCTGAAGTTCAACTCATTTCAATCAAACATTCCAACCTACTTATCTTTGCCCTATTATCCAACTCCCTCTTTAGTCCAGTCCTTAATGAATTAATCCTTTTCCACTATAATCTTTGTCCCCAGGTAATATTCATTTCAGACAAAAATTAATAAATTGTATCAGTCTAAGACCAAATTTTTTTCTAAAGAGCTTAGCATTGCAGAAGAGCAATAGTAAAATCCTGGAAATCATGTTAACTTATCCAAAGCACCAGAATAAAAAAATTGTTGAAGGTCAAGAAAAATGCCATGCAACTAAGAAAAGTGTTTAATGTTTTCCAGAAATTATGATAGCTGATATTTAGGTAATATTTTAACTTCCACATAGAGTTTCCATAATTTAACTCATAGCCTTACAAAGGCCTAATGAAAGCAGTGTTCTGTAAGAGATACTACTCTCATCTTATTTATGGGAATACCAAAAGTCGGACAGGCTAAGTGACTTGCTTAAAGACACTTGGTTAGCAAGTATGAGGGACCAAAGTGAAATCCATCAATCCAAGTAGAGCATTTGATTCACTAACCTCACCACATCTAATTTACTTATACCAGTTAACCCAAAACAAACATGTATCCTTAATAACAGTGCTTTATATTAATTAAAAAGATCAGATTCTTAAAGGTATATTCTCTTATGAAATGGTTCTCAAATATTTTTATTCTGTGAACTTTACTCTCCTTCTTTTAAAAAAATAAACACAAAAAGTTTTAGTGAACACCTAACATATGAAAAATGTTGTAGTAGGAATTAGAGTTAAAAATATAAAAATCCAGCCTCTACCCTAAAAAAAAATTACATTCTCCTAAGTGGACACATATTCACAAGAAAATAAATGCAAAGTATACCCAAAGTAATTGCAAGAGTCAAAGAGTATTAATAAGTAGTTAGATGGCACAGTAGATAGAGAGTGCTGGGCCTGGAGTCAACAAGACCTGAGTTCAAGTCCCATCATATTTACTAACTGTGTGACCCCAAGCAAATCACTTAACCTCTGCCTGGATTACTTTCCTCATCTTTAAAATGGGGATAATAATTGTGAGGATAAACTGAGATAATATTTGTAAAGGGATTTGAAAAACTTAAAAGACTCTATAAATATTAGCTATTTATTAATGTTATCATTATCACTATCACCATCATTATAGCAGTAGTAGTATTTCATTATGATTACTACCGGAAGGTAGAGGGATTGGATTAGGAAAAAACTCTTGGAAGACACATTTGAGCTGAATTTTTTTTCTTTTTCTTTTTTTTAAATTTATTTATTGAATATATTTAGTTTTCAGCATTGATTTTCACAAGAGTTTGAATTACAAATTTCCTCCCCATTTCTACCCTCCTCCATATGCAAGATGGCATATATTCTGGTTGCCCTTTTCCCCAGTCAGCCTTCCCTTCTGTCACCCCACTCCCCTCCCATCCCCTTTTCCCTTCCTTTCTTGTAGGGCAAGACAAATATCTATGCCCCATTGACTGTGTATCTTATTTTCTAGTTGCATGCAAAAACTTTTTGTTTTTTGTTTCTGAACATCTCTTTTTAAAAATTTGAGTTCCAAATTCTCTCCCCTCTTCCCTTCCAACTCACCCTCCCTAAGAAGTCAAGCAATTCAACACAGGCCACATGTGTATCATTATGTATAACCCTTCCACAATACTCGTGTTGTGAAAGACAAACTATATTTTGCCCCTTCCCAACCCATCTCCCTTTACTTAATTTTCTCCCTTGACCCTGTCCGCTTTTGAAAGTGTTTGTTTTTGATTACCTCCACCCCCATCTGTCCTCCCCTCCATCATCCCCCCTTTTTTTATCTTCTTCACTCTTCTTCCCTCTGGGGTAAGATACACAATTGAGTATGTATGGTATTCCCTCCTCAGGCCAAATCTGATGAGAGCAGGATTCACTCATTTCCCCCCACATGCCCTCTCCCCTCCTCCGACAGAACTGCTTCCTCTTGCCACCTTTATGAGAGATAATCCACCCCATTCTATCTCTCCTATCACCCTCTCTCAATATATTCCTCTCTCATCCCTTAATTTGATTTTATTTCTTTTAGATATCCTCCCTTCATCTTCAACTCACCCTGTGTCCTCTCTCTCTCTCTCTCTCTCTCTCTCTCTCTCTCTCTCTACATATATATATATATACACATACATATACATATATATATGTATATATACATACACATACATATATACATACATACACATTCACATATATATACACAAACATATATATGTGTATATATATGTGTGTATATGTATATATGTGTGTGTGTGTGTGTGTGTGTGTGTGTGTGTATATATATATATATATATATAGTATATATGCATATTCCCTTCAGCTACTCTAATATGAGGTCACATGAATCATACACATCATCATTCCATGTAGGAATGTAAACAAAACAGTTCAACTTAAGTAAGAACCTTGCAATTTTTTTTCTTGTTCTTTTTCTTGATTACCTTTTCATGCTTCTCTTGATTCTTGCGTTTGAAAGTCAAATTTTCTATTCAGCTCTGGTTTTTCACTGAGAAAGCTTGAAAGTCCTCTATTTTCTTGAAAATCCATATTTTGTCCTGGAGCATGATACTCAGTTTTGCTGGGTAGGTGATTCTTGGTTTCAATCCTAGCTCCATTGACCTCCAGAATATCGTATTCCAAGTCCTTCGATCTCTTAATGTAGACGCTGCCAGATTTTGGGTTCTTCTGATTATGTTTCCACAATATTCAAATTGTTTCTTTCTGGCTGCTTGCAGTATTTTCTCCTTGATCTGGGAGCTCTGGAATTTGGTGACAATATTCCTAGGAGTTTCCTTTTTGGGATCTATTTGAGGAGGCTATCAGTGAATTCTTTCAATTTCTATTTTGCCCTGTGGCTCTAGAATATCAGGGCAGTTCTCCTTGATAATTTCTTGGAAGATGATATCTAGGCTCTCTGTTTGATCATGGCTTTCAGGTAGTCCAATAATTTTTAAATTATCTCTCCTGCATCTATTTTCTAGGTCAGTGGTTTTTCCAATGTGATATTTAACATTGTCATCCATTTTTTTCATTCCTTTGGTTCTGTTTTATATCTTGATTTCTCATCAAGTTACTAGCTTCCACTTGCTCCAATCTCATTTTTAAGGTATTATTTTCTTCAGTGGTCTTTTGGACCTCCTTTTCCATTTGACTAATTCTGCCTTTCAAGGCACTCTTCTCCTCATTGGCTTTTTGGAGCTCTTTTGCCATTTGAGTTAGTCTATTTTTAAGGTGTTGTTTTCTTCAGTGTATTTTTCAGTATTTTTTGGGGTCTCCTTTAGCAAGTCATTGACTTGTTTTTCATGGTTTTCTTGCATCCTTCTCATTTCTCTTCCCAATTTTTCCTCTACTTCTCTAACTTGCTTATCCAAATCCTTTTTGAGCTCTTCCATGGCCTGGGACCAGTTCGTGTTTTCCTTGGAGGCTTTTGTTGTAGGCTCTTTGACTTTGTTAACTTCTTCTGTCTGTATGTTTTGGTCTTCTTTGTCACCAAAGAAAGAATGCAAAGTCTGAGACTGAATCTGGGTGTATTTTCGCTGTCTGGCCATAATCCCAGCCAACTAACATAACCCTTGACTTTTTCAGCAGGGTGTGACTGCTTGTGGAGTTAAGAGAACACTGTTCCATGCTTGGGGGGATGCGCCAGCTCTGCCACACCAGCACTCCTCCTTCCCCAAGATCCCCAAACCTGGACTGGCCTTCGATCTTCAGCAAGTTCTTCACTCCTCTTCCGACCTGCCACTTAATTCCTCCCACCAGGTGGGCCTGGGGCCAGAAGCAACTGCAGCTGTACTTCTGTAGCTGCCCCACCTCCACTGGCCCCGGGTCGTAGCCTGAATGCAAACTCCTTCCACTGCGACAGCTTTTCCCACTAATCTTCTCTGTTGTCTTTGGTGTTTGTGGGTTGAGAAGTCTGGTAACTGCTGCAGCTCACTGATTCAGGGTGCTAGGGCACTATCCGCCTGGCTCCTGGTCTGGTTGGTCTGTCCGCTCAGGCTGGGCTCTGCTGTGCTCTGCTCTGCTCCGCTCTGCTCCCACCTCCATGCGGGATAGACCTCACCCAGAGACCATCCAAGCTGTCCTGGGCTGAAGCCCTACTTCCCTCTGCTGTTTTGTGGGTTCTGCAATTCTAGAATTGGTTCAGAGCCATTTTTTATAGATTTTTGGAGGGATGCGGTGGGAAGCTCATGCTAGTCCCTGCTTTCCAGCCTCCATCTTCATTTGAGCTGTATTTTGAAGGGAGCTAATGATTGTTGGAGGTAGAGGTAAGGAAAGGATATATTCCATGTATAAAGGATCACTTATGAAAAGGTCATGAAGTAGAGATTGAATGTTATATAGTAGGGGCACCTTGAAAGTTAGTGTGTCAGGAACAGAAGATGCATAAAAGGGAATAAAAGTAATGAAGACTGGAAAATAAATGGAAACCAGATCATCAAGTTTTGAATCTAAAGTTGATATATTTTTTTCTTTGAAGTTTCTGCTACAGGCAATAGGGAACCATTATAGACTTTTGAGGTGGTGAGGCAATGTGATAGAAATAGCAGGTTGGCATGAAGGAGGTATTAGAGAGGGAAGAGGCTACAGGCAAGGACCCATTTGAAAGGCTTTGCAGTAGTTGAAATGAGAAGTGATAAAGGCTTGACCTAGGGTAGAAGCCATGTAAGTGAAGAGAAGGGGATGGATGTGAGATGTGGAGGTAGGATTGATAATACTTTACAATTGATTAGATGTTGGTATTGAAAGAAAAAAAAAAGAATTATTCCAAAGGTGAGAACCAAATAAAATCAATAATGTTAGATAAGGAAACAATCATAACAAAAATTACATAAACTTAATTATCAGCAACAAACATGCAACATAACAGAATTTAAAAACAGCACAAAGCCTTCATCATTTAATGCAAGTATTTAAGACAAGTCCAAAACCCTCATCCTCATGATGGAAATTGTGGTCCACATCCAGGAAAAAGAACTATGGAGTCTGAATGCAGATTGAAACATATTATTTGTGCTCTCTCTCTCTCTCTCTCTCTCTCTCTGTCTGTCTCCTCTCTCTCTCTCTCTCTCTCTCTCTCTCTCTCTCTCTCTCTCTCTCTCTCTCTCTCTGTCTCTCTCTCTCTCATTCTCCTCTTGTTTCTTCTTTCTCATGGTTCCTCCCATTGGTTCTAATTCCTCTGTACAACATGACTAATATGAAAATAGATTTAATATGAATGTATATGTAGAGTTTATACCAAATCAAATGCCATCTTGGGGTGGGGGAGGAGAGATGGAGAGAAAATTTAGAACTCAAAATTTTATGGAAGTGAATGTTGAAAACTAAAAATAAATAAGTACATTTATAAAAACAAAAAATAAACAAAAAATATTTCTACTCATACATTAGTTATTATCTTCCAATGAGCAAAGTAAAACCAATCGAGCAAAATTTATAGGCATGCAATTTACAAAATAATAGCCACAAAAGTGTTAAGTTGAAATTATTTCAAAGTGTGCATTTATTTCTTTGCTTTTGTGATTTTATGTCAGCCATTTGTGTTATTTGGCAGCACATTTTTATAGCCAAATAGATGAAATATGAATCTTCCCAGTTAAAGGTAATATTTTCAAACTAAAGGTGTCATTAAAGACTCTCACATGTATCCTACCAATTGGAAGTTTAGTTATTTTTATTAAATAAACTGTCTTGCAACAAGAAAAGAAAAAAAGAAATAAAGTCATAGAGTTCCAGATAATGGAGTTAATCATCCCACAGTCCTCTCCCCTATTTAGAACATATGTAGTATGGTAATCACTTCTTGTTATTACATTTTTGGAAGGTCATTGATAAGTTGAATACTGTCCTTTGGAGGCTAACCAGAATAATAAAGACCTTGATTTCATATGATAAGATAATCATTCAAGAGGAAAAAGAGGATAGGAATCTACCTTCAATTTCTTTAAAAGATATCATTGAATGAAATTAGCATGTAAAAGTGATTAGTATGTAAAATGATAAATTTAGGATTGATTTAAGGAAAAAAAATTTCCCACTATTGTCATACCTATCTAAATGTGGAATGTGGTGCTGCTATTATTCTCATTTAAATACCTGCTACGAAAGTAGCATTGTTCAAATTTTGAAGCAATGCCTAAACTTTTTGGCACTTACTTCATAATTCAAAAATAACATACTAAAAATGTTTATTCACTTTGTATTATTAACTCTATAGTTAAATGAACTCAAAATATTTTTAATTCCAATTTTTTATAATGGAAATATTGTCCGCTTAAAACAGAAATGCCAATAAAAAACTGTGTGGACTTTGTCCAAAACCTTCCATTTTCATTAACGGAAGAAAAACATGCAAATTAACTCGAACAAAGGCACTTTGCAAAAGTATAATAATTACTATTTTAAATTGTTTGAATAACAAAATATAGGTGGCAATATTAGCCATTAGGATAAAAGGATGGAAGTAGTGTGGAGTAGGACATTTGAAAAACAGTTACAATAGGATTTTTCTGAGAAACTGAAAATCACTAATGACAATTTATGAGTGCCATGATATACACACTGTTTAAAAAATTCCACAAAGTGTCAGTGACATTTTTCTGAAGTCTGTCAAAAATAGATATCCCCCCAGAGACAGCTCTTAGATGTGAAAGATTTTCCCGTTAAACAACTGTGGGTGAAAGTAAGCAGTGGAAAAGTTGAAGTTCACTAAGGGGGCAAAATGAATCACTGTGATAATGCAACATAACAGTATTTCAATCACTACAAATGGTATATTTGGGTATAATGATAAGGAAACTTTGCTCAGATGGGAGGAGGGAAATGTGAAACTGGGATGAGTTATTGTGTAGAATGAATCATCTATACTTAGTAATATTTTTAGGTACTACAGATTTAATTCAATAGATTTTTATTAAGTGCCCACTATGTGCAGGGTACTGTGCATAAAAAAAGGAAAACAGCATTGCTTGCCCTCAAGGAGCTTACATTTTGCCTAAATTTGGGGAGTTGCTTTTAAGTGTCATACTTGGATACAGAAAATCTGATAGGAAGTATTCATTTGTTTTCTCCAGCAGTACACATTTTGTCAGGTTTAGCAGTTATCTTCCATTACAGAGAAACATCTTTTTTGTGAAAAATTGAATTAGTCCTCTTTGTGGTTACTAGAATGCAAACAAACATCATTTGAAAAAAAGAAACCCCCAGATGTAAGTCTGACTTGCTTTTTTCACATAAAATTAACACTGTATGTGAAAAATGTGGAATCATCTATAGTTAAGCACTATACTATATTAACAATGTAATATCATGTATTTGAATGAGGATTAAGAAATTTGATTTAATAGCTAATGAACTTTGCCATGATTTTGTTCACAGATATCTGAAATAGAAAACGTTGAATAAATATAATTTATGAAATAAAGCAAACCTTTTGAATGATTCAATTACACAATTGTTCTTAAAAAGAGAACTACATGCATAGATTTGTTTTAGAAAAGAATCATTAAAATCCTGTTTTTTCCGCATGCAATGAAAGTCACAGCATAATGCTGTTTCAAAGAAAAAATGGAGGTGGCAGAGGGAGCAAATCCTTGTCTATACTGTATTTGCATGATGTATATGTTGATTTAATTGTCTATAAATTGATTCCATTTTAAAACAAATTATAAGTTGTCAACATATTATATGGCTAAGTACCTCTCTGCATAGAAAGATTATTGTGTTTTATGTGGAAAAAAGCACTGAGCTGAGTACCTATGTAAGTAGAAAAATGAATACTTTAAATACAACTTTGATATCTTAACACACATACAAATTGTTTAATACACCAGAGCACAAAACTAAGAAAATAAATTATGAGAAAGGAGTAATATCTATCTAATTATTAAATAATTTTGGCAAAACAGGTAATAGAATCATACTGATGTTTCAAAGATGTGTGTGGTGTTTCTTGGAACTCAAAGTGCCAAAGTACCCATCTGAGCAGATTTGAGGTATGCTTGGCCTCTTCTCATCTGAAGAACTCAGTGGCACTTCACATCCAAATAGTATGTAATATTTAAATTAATATATCATTGCAAGCCTAATATTTACATGAGAGAGTTCGCTATTAATCCCTTTTTAACAGATAAGAAAAGGCAAAGGCAGTACAATAAGTAAAGTAATTCACCATGTATTGCCAAGTCAGTACCTACCGCAGTTTAAATTGAGAGCTGGTACTTTTCTAAGGTCATATTTAATTTTGGAAAATATAGCATCATATTTAGAATATGAAAGCCCTCTTTCAACTCATTTTCAACAAGAAAAATTCATTTTCTGACAGAAAGTAAGCCTGCGAAGTGACCTAAACATATTACCTGGCATAGACCATTCCTTCAAAAACAGGGTGTTCAAACAACCAATAAATAAGCTTGTAAATATAAGATTTCTTCATGTAGGAAAAATTTAGTTGAAGCAGGTATTCTTTGTTGTAAGGCACTTGTGCTTTATTAAAATGAAGTTTTCATATGAAGTGTACTTTTTCCATGAAAATGAGTAATAGTCTTTATGAGCAATATCCAGAAAATTGTGCTATTTCAAGTAAAACTGTGCTAAGAGTATAATTTTTAGCATAATTCCAATAAATATCTTTTACTTCTGACTCTAGTGAAGGCTGTGCACAGAATTCAGTTCCAGCTAATATCAAAAGAAGCAGCACCCTTGGCTTAGAGCTGTCTTCATTTAAAGACTTTGTTGTGTTTGCTTTTGCTGATCCTGTACAAGGATTTTGAAGTTTTGTAATGTAAGATCATTTAAGGCACTTGGCAAGATGTGTTCTGATGTGCCCCTGGGCAATGTTATTTGCTTCCAAACTTTTCACCAAGTATGTGATTTTGAATGATCTCCATGTTACTCTCTGTTCTTTCTGTAAGCAACTCCTCATCTTTCTTCTTAAGCTTACTATCTCTTTCTCCAGTTGAATTATCCTCATTTTGCCTCTATAAGGCTTCTAAAGGCATAACTGTATTCAAGTAGAACTTGCTGATAGCTAACATAGAATTTCATATTGGATGGTTTTATTGGGATGAAAGAGGTTTTGTTTTATTTAGGAAGATTTCTTGACTTGGGTTTCATTGGTTTTAGATGAGTACAGAAATAAAAAATTGTTGGTATAGCATTCATTTTAAGTCATCTTGTTTGTCCTGTCAGGTCAAAACAGGAGGCTTCAAAGTGTTCTGACCAAAGAAAAGTATGTTTCCCTGGCACAATATTTTTGCACCTAACCAGACATAGCCATTCCTTTCTTCTTTAGGGGTCTAAGGGAAACCCAGTGTGGCACTCTGAAAAAGGCATCAGCTAGTAAATGTCTTTGGCAGAATTCAAATTCAGGTGCTCCTGACTCAAGGCCTATCCACTGTGGAAGCTAACACTGACGTGCTTGTTGGAGGTAGTGGCACAGCCTGCCTAAATGCAGCTGGTGCACATCTCTCTGACTTCCCTCATCCCACTGTCAGGAAGCCATGTCAGAGGAGGGATGGAAAGCCAGGGTCCCTGAGGGGAAGTTAGAAAGGGGGACATTTCTTTCCCTTTAATCTATATTAAGTAATATTGAAAGAAACTGCAGTTATGTTATCTTTTATACTCCTTTAACATCTGCAGGAACACAAATAAGCTGCTTATTAAGAATATGAAAAAGATTGTATTAATAGGATTGAATTTTGTCATTTCTTTTACTCTGAAAAAGGCATCAGGTAAAATGTGAATTATTTATCATTTAAAAGATTACTTCTAAAAGTTTTAATAGATTATTATTTTGATCTTTTGAGTTTTGCAATGGATAGTTACAATCAAGCTTACAACTAAATTCCATTACACCACTAGTGATATACAAAGTTCTTCAACAAACCTATACTCAGAATAAAATGACTTCATGCATTGTGTATTTATATCTCTGTTAATGAGGGCTTTTATAATGGAGCTATCATGTCTTCAAATGACACCTGAGAGCTGCTCAGAGAACTAAATAAAACTTCTTTTACAAATTCTTATATAAAACTACAATAAATTATATAGATATCAATTTTATTATAATCTGTTGATGTAATTAATCTAAGAAAAATAATTCTTCACAATAGTTCTATTAGGATGTCTCATAATGGCATGGAAGTGCCCAAAACATTTCTTTTAAATTTTAATTTCTTTTATTCTGAACTTCACAAACACTAATAAATATGAATATATCCACATACAGAAAAGAAAAAAAGAGATTTTATGCAAAACTGAAATTTTCATTATATATAGCATCATTCAATAAATTGGGAGAGAGTAAAACTTTGAATTTATTGATTTGTACAATAAATATTGCAACTTTGTACATTTTAAATATCTCAATGTACAACATGTCCTTTTAGCAAAATGATTTATTTTTCATGTTTTGCACCTCAGTTCACAAGATTCTGACATAATCTTTAACTCTGCATCATGACACCATACGGCACATTGGATATGAAGTTTATCTCTGATGAACAATTCATTTTTCCAAGTCTACCTTTTGAGTATAGCCAATAAGTGTTTTTTTTTTTATTTTTTTAATTATTTTATTTTATTTTATTTAAATTTATTTATTTAACATATTTGGTTCTCAGCATTCATTTTCACAACAGTTTGAATAAGAAATTGTCTCACCATTTCTACCCTCCCCCCCACTCCAAGATGGCATATATTCTGGTTGCCCTGTTCCCCAGTCAGCCCACCCCTCTATCACCCCCCTCCCCTATCATCCCCTTTTCCCTTCCTTTCTTGTAGGACAAGATAAATTTCTAGGCCCCATTGCCTGTGTATCTTATTTTTTAATTGCATGCAAAAAACTTTTTTTGTTTTTGAACATCTGATTTTAAAACTTTGACTTCCAAATTCTCTCCCTTCTTCCCTTCCCACCCACCATCCCTAAGAAGTTGAGCACTTCAACCTAGGCCATGCATGTATCATTATGTATAACCCTTCCACAATACTCATGTTGTGAAAGGCTAACTACATTTTGCTCCTTCCCAACCCATCCCCCTTTATTGAATTTACTCCCTTGACCCTGTCCCCTTTCCAAAGTGTTTGTTTTGATTACCTCCACCCCTATCTGCCCTCCCCTCCATCATCCCCCCCCTTTTATTTTTTTTTAATCTTCCTCCCTCTTCTTTCCTGTGGGGTAAGATACCCAACTGAGTATGTATGGTATTCCCTCCTCAGGCCAAATCTGATGAGAGCAAGGTTCACTCATTCCCACCTCACCTGCCCTCTCCCCTCCTCCCACAGAACTGCTTCCTCTTGCCACCTTTATGCAAGATAATCCACCCCATTCTATCTCTCCCTATCTCCCTCTCTCAGTATGTTGCTCTCTCATCCCTTAATTTCATGTTATTTCTTTTAGATATCTTCCCTTCATCTTCAACTCACCCTGTGTCTGCTCTCTCTCTTTTACATATATATATATATATATATATATATATATATATATATATATATATACACACACACACATATATACATACATACACATGCATACATACACACATAGATACATACATACATGCACGCACATTCACTTACATATATACATAAATATATATATATATATATGCATATTCCCTTCAGCTACCCTAATACTGAGGTCTCATGAATCATACACATCATCTTTCCATGTAGGAATGTAAACAAAACAGTTCAACTTTAGTAAGTCCCTTGCAATTTCCGTTTCTTGATTACCTTTTCATGCTTCTCTTGATTCTTGTGTTTGAAAGTCAAATTTTCTATTCAGTTCTGGTCTTTTCACTGAGAAAGCTTGAAAGTCCTCTATTTTATTGAAAATCCATATTTTGCCTTGGAACATGATACTCAGTTTTGCTGGGTAGGTGATTCTTGGTTTTAATCCTAGCTCCATTGACCTCCGGAATATCGCATTCCAAGCCCTTCGATCTCTCAATGTAGAAGCTGCCAGATCTTGGGTTATTCCGATTGGATTTCCACAATGCTCAAATTGTTTCTTTCTGGCTGCTTGCAGTATTTTCTCCTTGATCTGGGAGCTCTGGAATTTGGTGACAATATTCCTAGGACATTTCTTTTTGGGATCTATTTGAAGAGGCGATCGATGGATTCTTTCAATTTCTATTTTGCCCTGTGGCTCTAGAATATCAGGGCAGTTCTCCTTGATAATTTCTTGAAAGATGGTATCTAGGCTCTTTTTTTGATCATGGCTTTCAGGTAGTCCAATAATTTTTAAATTATCTCTCCTGGATCTATTTTCCAGGTCAGTGGTTTTTCCAAGGAGATATTTCACATTGTCTTCCATTTTTTCATTCCTTTGGTTCTGTTTTATAATATCCTGATTTCTCATAAAGTCACTAGCTTCAACTTGCTCCAATCTCATTTTTAAAGTAGTATTTTCTTCAGTGGTCTTTTGGACCTTCTTTTCCATTTGGCTAATTCTGCCTTTCAAGGCATTCTTCTCCTCATTGGCTTTTTGGAGCTTTTTTACCATTTGAGTTAGTCTGGTTTTTAAGGTGTTGTTTTCTTCAGTGTATTTTTCAGTATTTCTTTGGGTCTCCATTAGCAAGTCATTGACTTGTTTTTCATGGTTTTCTCGCATTCTTCTCATTTCTCTTCCCAATTTTTCCTCTACTTCTCTAACTTGCTTTTCCAACTCCTTTTTGAGCTCTTCCATGGCCTGGGACCAGTTCCTGTTTTCCTTGGAGGTTTCTGATGTAGGCTCTTCGATTTTAGTTATTTCTTCTGTTTGTATGTTTTGGTCTTCTTTGTCACCAAAGAAAGAATGCAAAGTCTGAGACTGAATCTGGGTGCGTTTTCGCTGCCTGGCCATATTCCCAACCAACTAACTTGACCCTTGAGTTTTTCTGTGGGGTATGACTGCTTGTAGATTACAGAGTTCTATGTTCCATGTTTGGGGTGGAGGTGCCAGCTCTGCCACACCAGCACTGCTCCTTCCCCAACTCCCAACCTGAACTGGGCTTAGATCTTCGGCAGGCTGTGCACCCCTGCTTTGATCTGCCACTTAATTCCTCCCACCAGGTGGGCCTGGAGTCAGAAGTAACAACAGCTGTAGCTGCCCCACCTCTGCTGCCCCCCCGGGGCTGGAAGCCAAACCGCGAACTCCTTCTACTCCCGCAGCTTTTCCCACTAACCTTCTCCACAGTCTTTGGTATTTGTGGGTTGAGAAGTCTCGTAACTGCCGCAGCTCACTGAATCAGGGTGCTAGGGCCCCCTCCGCCTGGCTTCTGGTCTGGATGGTCCACGCTGCTCAGGCTGGGCTCTGCTCCACTCCGTTCCCAGCTCCCAGCTCCCAGCCACGAGCTCCGTGTGGGATAGACCTCGCCCAGAGACCATCCAGGCTGTCCTGGGCTGGAGCCCTGCTTCCCTCTGCTGTTTTGTGGGTTCTGCCATTCTAGAAGTGGTTCAGAGCCATTTTTTATAAGTTTTTGGAGGGTCTCCGTACGGAGCTCACACTATTCCCTGCTTACCAGCCGCCATCTTGGCTCCGCCCCCCTCAATAACTGCAATAAGTGTTTTTTACATATAATTTTAATTCATCATGATTAAAGAACACTTTTTTCCAGTGAGTACTAAACATATATTTGACAATCCATTTTTCCCCAAATAAAATATATATTAGCCCAGGGGCTTTCGTCTTTGTTGTTTCATTTAAAAAATAAACTTTAACTGAAATCTGTAGTTTATACATCTTCTTCAATTTCTCCTTTAATTCCTCCTCCTGCCACAAAAAAACCTATTCCATAGATTCTGAGAAATTTTTTAAAGAAAAAAAAGAGGAAGAATTTAAAAATCAGTAAATCCTCTCAAAACATTGAAAAAAAAAAGACAGAGTAAGCAATTTTCCACATTGATGGATTCCCCTTCTCCCTCTCAGCTCTACAGAGGAGTAAAGGAAATATCCCCTCATTTCATCCTTAGGGAATATGTTTTTTTTTTAATTTGGCAACCTTTGTTTTCAACTGTTTTAGAGTTGTTTTTTCCATTTACATTGATATAAGCATTCTATATACTATTTCTTACTTTCTGCTTACTTCATTTTGCATCAATTCAAGTAAGATTTCTATCTTCTCTGTATTCATCATATTCATAATTTTATATTAACATATTATTACATTCATATGTCATAGATTTTCAATGAAGTTTAAATCAAGTGAGTTTTCTACCTACTAAAGCATGCTGATATCCACCTCTTGCATAAATTTCTTTATTTTTAATGATGTGCAATGAGATTTAGGTTGCAGTAGCCTGTCTCCATTTGGAAATCTCTATAACTTTAGAGGGGGAAACCTGTTTCTCAATATGTGTATCTATATCTATCTATCTATCTATCTACATATATATATATACACATATATATACATATCTGTGTGTGTGTATGTATATATATGTGTGTGCATATATATATATATGTGTGTGTGTGTGTGTGTGTGTGTGTGTGTGTGTGTGTGTATTAAAGGCCATCATTCCTAAAATAGGGACAAAAATTCTAGGTCCCCTAGAGGTAAAAAAAAAAACCAATATATTTCTCAGTGGATGTCTACAATCAAATGCATATGCCCACCTCTTAAAGGCACCCTGGGCTGATTTCTGACAATGGTTTTTGTATTGACTCAAAAAGTGAGTTACAACAGTAAAAAGCACCATTTTCTAACTTCAATACTCTACTTTGGGATTATCTTGTCCATGATAATCCCTTTTTCTTTTATTTTTTCATAATTTTAAAAAAATTTTTCCTCATTGAAAACAAAACTAAAATGTAGAGCTGCTGTTGCAAATATGCATAGACAAGCAAAATTAATTTTCGCATTGTCCTATTCCAATATATATGTGCGCGCACACACACACACACACATACACACACACATATGTACATACACAGATCTGTGTAAACTAAGTCTATTACCTTTCTTTCAAGATATGGATGGCGTTTTTTCATTATGGTTTCTTTGGAATGATGGTTGGTCATTGCATTAATCAGAATTCTAAAGTCTTTAAAATTTATTTGTCTTCACAGTGTTGTTATTGTACAAATTGCTTGTTAGTTTTGTTCTCTTCATTCCACATCAGTTCAAACAAATCTTCCCAATTTTCTCTGAAAATCCACTTCATTATTTGTTATAGCACAATAGTTTTTCTAAATTTAATTACAATAATTTGTTCAACAATTCCCTGTGTCTATTTTCCAAAAGTCCATCGTACATGTCAATTCTCTTTTCTGTAAAATTTAGTAATTTATTGTTTAGTAACTAAATTAAATTTATTAAATAATTTATTAATTTTATTAATTTATAATTTACAAAATTTAAATTAATATTAAATAATTTTTAGAATTATTGATTAATTTAATGAGGGGTGAAAGTTGTTTTAATTAGTATTTCTCTATTAATATTTTTTTTATTTTTAATATGGCTATAATATGAATTCCACCCTTTGAAAACTGCCTATTTATATCATTTGACCATGACCATTGACCTTTTAAGTAATGTTTCTAATTCATATAAATTTAAATCAATTTCATATATATGCATATGTATATACATACATATACTTTAGAAATCATATTGTTAATATTAAAACTTGTCCAAACATCTAAAGGGCAATATTTTTCTTTGTCCACTCATTTGTTTATAGTTTCACACTTTATCAGTGATGCACTTTTTTGGAACTTATCTTGTCATACATTGTGAGATATTAACCAATATTTAGATTTTGTGAGGCTGTTTTCCAGTTTCCCCAGGAGATTTGGGCAAAAAAGTGAATTCTTACAACAGTGAGTTCTTTCTACTGCTATGCTTATTCATTTGGATATATTGCATATATATTCTATTTCATTTATTAGCCTCTGTTTTTAAGTAGAGTCTAGTCATTTTGGTGATTGCTGCTTTGTGGCATGGGATGCTAGATAAGATCTAGTACTACTAGGGCCCTCCTTTCAACTTCTTAAAAATAATTTTTAGCCTTGATATTCTTGACCTTCTGTTTTCTCCAATAAATTTCATCATTATTTTTCTTGCTCTCTTTAAAAACTCCCCTGACAGCTTGAATGGCATAGAAATGAATAAATTCATTTAGGAGGTAGTAATTCCATTTTTATGATATTATCTCATACAACCCATGAGCAATGAATAGTTCTCCAATTATTTAAGTCAATCTTTATTTGTGCAAAGTATGTTTTGTAGTTTTATTCATATAGTTCTTATGTGCATCCTGGTAAGTAGACTCCAAAGTATTTCATATATCCAGTAGTTATTTTTAAATTGAATTTCTTTCCTTTTTCTGCTGGGTTTTGTTGATAACACATAAAAATGCTAATTTAGGTGAATTTATTTGATATCCTTCAACTTTGCTGCAAATGAATAAATGAAAAGGCACTGATATGGATTATCACTTTACATTAAGGAATATATAAAAACCTACATATTGTGATTTCTGACACTTTCAAAAAAAGTCCTCATCCCCCAAATTCTCTTCACCCTGTGGGCCACTGATGCAAACTCTATTGTTAAGCCATTACCAAATTGCTTAAGGCCTTGATACTTGCTAAAATCTAAAAATCAATAAAGATAAACTATTGGTATAAACTGAATATCTAAAAGCAGTTTTATTAGAGTGAAGAGAAGAAGAGGCATAAAAATATTAAGTTCTGGAGGCATTACCACTAAAAAGGTGACCAAAAGACCACTTTTAAAAAAATTATCACCTCATTTCCTCTCAGTTCTATGTCCAAAACAACTCATTCAAAAAGCATCAATAAAGCACTACTGTGTATCAAAATATTTTCTGGGTGCTAAGAAATAAAAACAAAAATTAAACAGTCACTGCCCTCAAGGAATTTACATTCTTTGGGGCAAATTACATGAATGTAAATAAGTAATTGAATATAAATTTTAAAAAATTAATTTCTGTATGGGTAGGCAAAATGGTACTCATCAACAGGTACTGGGAAAGACCCTTATATAGAAAATGGCTCTTGAGTGGAGCTTTGAACAAAACTAGAGATTCTAAGAGGCACAGGTGAGGAAGGGAGTACATTGCAGACCTGCCAGATAGCCTTTGGAAAATCACAAAGATGGGAGGTAGAACACAGCATTATCAAAACAGCAAGTAAGCCAGTTTGGCAGGAATAAAAAGTGTGTGAAAGAGATTAATGTGCTAACAAGGACATGAACTAGGTTATGAAGGGCTTTAAATGAGAGAGTGGCCTGAATTTTATACTCAAGACTATCAGGAATCAGAGAAGTTTCTTGGGTGAGGGAATAACATGGCCAGATCTGTGCTTTATGCATAGCAATTTAGTAGATGTGTAGAGGATGGATTGGAAAAGGGAGAGACAGGGAAGAGAGAGCAGTTAAGAGGCTCTTACCATAGGCTAAAGAAGAACTAAAGGTTACTAAGATCATTCTTCAAAAATATTGTTAGGTAGTGTAAGTTTACTGATTCCATTTTGAAGGTAAGGAAATAGAGCATCAGAGTAACTGGAGAGAAGGGGAAGGAATTAAGCATTTAATAATGCCTACTATGTGCCAGACACATCACTAAGCACTTTACAGATATTATCTCATTTGATCCTCACAACAACCTTGGGAGGAACGTTATTATTGTTATATTTTACAGATGAGGAAACGGAGGCAGAGAGATTAAAGAGACTTGCCTAGAGTGACACAGATAGTATGTGTCTGAGGTAAAATATTAACTCAGATCTTCCTTACTGCAGTATTCACTTTCTATGAACTGCACCCCCTGTGGATTATCTATATTTACACATTGGAAGTATCTGAGCTAGGAGTAAAACCCAGATTTTCTGACTCTTTATCCAGTACTTTTTCAATTATGTAAAACTGCTGATGCCCCCCCCCCTTTTGCTACTCCCCACTATTACATGTACATATACATAAATGTCTCTTGTGTGGAATTTATGAAGGATATTAGGTTCAATTTTAATGAAAAATGTTAAAAAAATCCTGAGTGGAATTTCTTTTTCATGCATAATTGTATAGAAATAAAGCTAGTTTTCTGAGAAGTCTTCTTGTTAAAAAGAAATTTTTAAAGTATATATTTTTTTTCAAAAACCACATGCATTTAAGTATTCAACTCCCAGCATTAAAGACTTAAATGCATAGTTTTCATTGTTGTTCTTTTTTAACTTTAATTGTTGTGATTGATGTAATTTGAGGATTAACTAAGGGTAACAACTATTCTTTCAATTGAACAGAAGCTTGATGGACTAGATTGAAATAGTTTATCCAAGAATTATAAAAAGAGTATACTTAATATGTGCCACTATACTAACAGTAAAATTATAACATACTGCTGAATATAAAACATCGTGAAAAAAGCCCTTTTATTTATAGAATTTCAGTTCAAATATTGGATCTCAAAAATTAATTATTTAAAAGTGATCCACAAAATATTTGGGTTAAATGTTTAAGTAAAACTTAAAAGATCATATAAAACTCCAAGAATAGGCAAACCCCATGTTTATGATGATATTTTATGGTTTTCTTTATGATTTGATAAATTCCTATATCTCTGTTAATCAATATTGTTTGGCCCAAGGAATTTAAATATTTAATTTATCAATATTGGCATTGAGTCTTCCTAAAAATATCTGAGTTTTGTAGCATATTTTGCAAATATTTAAAAAGGACACATAGGTAAGAGAGATAAATTAAGTGAAAGCATTTTGCCAGGAAACAGTACTATTTAGATTAACTGCTGAATAAGACACATGCAACACCGGTTATTTTAGAAATAAAAAAAATATCTGAGGCTGAGCAATTTAGAGTTGAAGGGACCTCATATGCCATTTACTGCAGTCTGTACATGAACAAGACATACCTTTACAAAAAACTAATCAATAAATCAATCACCCAACAGATACTCATTAATTGTCTTATATGTCCAAGATACATTACTAACTGCTTGAGGTACAAATCCAAAGACTGAAACAGTCCCTACTCTGAAAGAATTTAGAGTCTGTTTTAAGAAGTGGTCATCTGGTTTTTGCCTAAAAATCTCTAATAAGGGCAAAGTCATTACCATTCAAGGATTCTCATTTTGCCTATGGAAAAAATATAATGGGCATAAATGTGTTGACACATTGATCCCATTGGTCCCTATCCATCTATTTCCCTTAAGCTAGTAGATCAAGCCTTATCATTCCACTAATTCTGCCTAAATATTTGGAGAAAGTAATCTCTGGTGACTTATACTGGTGGTCTAATAACTTGGCCTTTGACTACTAGAACACAAAATCAATTGGTCTAATCCCCATATGTCCAAACTGGTGTTACTATGTCCACGTAAGTGAATCTTTAATCAACAGTATAAAACCTATTTTAGTGGAACCTGGCAACCCTGATTCATATCCTCTTAAATGCCTTATGAGAGCTTTCATAGAAAATTAATATAGGTTGGTCTTATACACAATAGTCAATTTCCCCAACCAGTATAAATATTACTCTCATGGTTCGAACTGTTGTAATATGCTAACTACACCACAAGAGTCAAGTACTTTTACAATGGAGAGCTAAAGTTCTAATTTCCTATCACCTAAATAAGAGCTGAGGCATAGCATTTGTGAATATGCATGTGAAACATATGCACCCCATGTTATAGAATTGATCCAGACATACACAAATGTGTATATATACATATATATACATATATATGTATACATATATGTGTATATATATATATATATACTCATATAATTGTATGTATGCAAATCTCCCTGATATGGCACTGTGTGAGATGAATCAGCTCCATACCCTAAGCCTTTCATTAGGATCCAGAATGCAATAATGTCTAGATTAATAGGAAAAAGCAAAATAAATAAATAAATTTCTTTCCTCATGCAATAAACCCTACCAATTTTTACTTCTTTAAAATATATACAATATTAAGCAATCACTTTATTTTACGTGATTTGATACAGAGTTCTCAAGATTTTGACAAATATTCTTTGTCTTTAATACACCACACTTTTAGAAAAACTAATATTAACTATACTTTTGATATTCAAAATTGTTCAAAGTCAAGTTTTATTATACCTCATAGGTTTCAATTGGGATTTAAATCAGTTCAATTCTCAAGCATTGCAGCATGTTTACATAAATTTCTTGAATTTTCCTTAACCTTTGGTATGATGTGGTATTACGGGAAATCATGTTTCAGTATTCCATCTTCATATAATATTCTTGACTCTGGCCCAACTCTCTCAGGGCCAGGTCTTTTACTACCCCTGGACCTCTCCACCCTGGAACATTCCTCTGTCATGATAGATGCCTTTCCTCATTAGCAAGTTCCTTCTGAGACTACATTTTGAGGATGGGGATAGGCCAGCCATATTTCATTCTCCTTCCACCTGTGCTTTTATGTCTCTAGACTTTGCCACCATGGCTTATTTTCCTTCTCAGTGACAGTTTCCCCATCCTGGAACATCTTTCCACCATACTGGCCCTCTTCTCTCATTCATGAGGCCCTTCAGGGCCTTGATTTTGGAGTCTGGCCCATACTTTATTCTCCTCCCAGTTGCGCTTCATACTTGCTGAACTTAACCGCTATGTTCCAAGATACTGCTAGCCTCCCACATACACACTTTTCAACCCCCTTTCATGTGTTGTTTTTCTCTATTAAAATGTAATCTTCTTGACAGCTAGGGTGGTGTCCTGAACCCATTCTTGGCTGGCTGCTACATAATACTAGAAATCTTGAACTCCTCATGGCTGGTTCTTCTGAGCCAGATCAGAGTGGAGGAGGGATGAATAAGGAAGATCTATGGTCTTTTCTCCTTCTCATACAGTGTAAGTGATAGCCCCCTGAAAATATAAGAGTCCTATAAAAAGTACACAAATCTCTTGACATGTCCCGAACTAGTCCCTTTTAAAGATGAGTTCTGACTATACAAACAATTAAAATAAAACCTGTTTCCAAACATGTGGCAGGTCAACAGAGAATGTCCATGCATATTTCAGTCCTCACTAGATTCTCCTAGAAGCAGGTCCTTAGTGTCTTCTACATGGTTAAATGCATCTTAGCAAAATTATGTTGTCTGCACATAAGCCAAACCCAAAAAAAATCATTTGGAGATTTCTACCACTTTAGAATAATTCTATTTCTTGTCAATATAGTTATCAGCATTCATCATTCTTTCAATGAGGACAAGACTTCCAGGACGACTTGAAGTTAAAATGCCCAAAAGACTTTTAGATAAATGTTTAAAAATGGATTTAGATAGTCGTAAATGATAGGCACATTTAGACTTCTAATAATGTAATTTAGTTTTGAATGAAAAAGTTTCATTAGGCAGCCTCAGACACTTGACACACTTACTAGCTGTGTGACCTTGGGCAATTCACCTAACCCCAATTGCCCTGCTTTCCCCCCTCCAAAAAAAATTAAAAGTTTCATTAGGGAAAAAAATCACATTTTTCTAATTTTCAGTATTCCAGTTTTTACATTGTCTTGCCTGTGAAAAACATTGTTTTCTTCTCAGCACTAGTTAGCTGTGTTTTCACTGCTATTCTTGTTCTTCTTCCAACTTAAATAATCCTTCTAGCTGTCTAGTCCTTCTGAAAGTCTTTTTTTATCCCCTGAAGATTATTTAGGCTATTTTTAACAATAGCAAGCAATACGATGTACTGAATAGAGGATTAACCTCAAAGCCAGAAAAATCTGGGTTAGAGCCCTTGAGCTATGTAAACCTGGATGGGTCAATATACTTCTCAATGTTCTAGGCAACTCTAAGAATATAAGTTGCAGAAAATAGATGTACTGAATTGAACATTAGTAAAGGGAATTTCCTCCCCTGGGATTTCCCTATATCAATGAAATTACAGGTCCAGTTTCTATAACTATCCTTTCAGTAATAGTTTGTCAGTTCTTGGAACTATGTAACTATGAATATAACACTGCATTGAATTAAGGGCTGATATAAAGAAAGGGAGTGAATAATGAAGATAATACATGTTGCTCTATGCAAGCTTTTTAAAATTGGAGATATGCACTTAAGAAAAGTGAAATGTAAAATGGAACTCCATGTAATATTTCAAAGAGCACCTCTTGGACTTTGAGAAGTTGAGCTATATATGTATTTAATAAAACAAAGTAATAGAAAAAGATAAAATCACTTAAATAGAGAAATGCAAATTAAAATAACTCCAATATACCACCTCATACCCATCAGATTGGCTAACATGACAGAAAAGGAAAAGGACAAATATTGCAAGGGATGTGGAAAAAGAAGCACATTAATTTACTGTTGGAGTTGCATTCTGCCCAAAGGACAGCAAAACTGTGCATACCTTTTCACTCAGCAATACCACTACTAGGTCTGTATCACAAAGATATCAAAGAAAAGGGAAAAGAACCCAATATGTACTAAAATATTAAAGGTAGATCTTTCAGTGGTGGTGAAGAACTGGAAATCAAAGAGATGCCCATCAACTGGGGAATGACAAGTTGCAGCATATGATTGTGATGGAATACTGCTGTGATATAAGAAAATGATGAGGGAAACAGATATGAACTGATACAAAGCGACATGAGCAGAATCAAGAGGACACTGTACACAGTGATAGCAATATTGCAACAATGCTCAATCATGAAAGCCTTAACTACTTTCATCAAGACAAAGATCCAGGGGGGCAGAGCAAAGATGGAGGCTGGAAAGCAGAGACTTGCCTAAAATTCTCCCCCAGGACACTCCAAACACCTATAAAAATGGCTCTGACCAAATTCTAGAACTTTAGAACCCACGAAATAGCAGAGGGAATCAGGGCGGAAGCCCAGGACAGCCGGGATGGTCTCTGGATAAGGTCTATTGCAATGTGCTGGGAGCGGAGCAGAGCAAAGCCCAGCATGGGCCACACACAGACCAACCAGACTGGGAGCTGGGAGGAACAGGCCCTAGCACCGTGAATCAGTGAGCTGTGGCAGTTACCAGACATCTCAAACCACAAACGTCAAAAACAGAGAAGATTAGTGGAAAAAACTTCAGGGACAGAGTTAAAGGAGTTCACCATGGGCCACCACCCCAGAGGGAGCAGAGGCTGTGCAGATCTGAGGCTGCTTACAGAGCTACAGCTGCAGTTGCTTCCAGCCCCAGGCCCACCTGGTGTGATTAATTAAATGGCATTTCAGAGCAGGAGTGCAGATCCTCCTTAGATCTGAGTCACAGACCAGGTTGGTGGTTCTTGGGGGAGGAGGAGCACTGGAGACAAAATACTCTGTACTCCACAAGCAGTCATACCTTTACAAAAACCTCAAGGGTCACCTAAATGGCTGGGAATATGGCCAGGCAGCAAAAATGGAGTCAGATTCAGACTCAGACTTTGGAATCTTTCTTTGGTGACAAAGAAGACAAAAACATACAGCCAGAAGAAGTCAACAAAGTCAAAGAGCCTACAACAAAAGCCTCCAAGAAAAACATGAACTGGTCTCAGGCCATGGAAGAGCTCAAAAAGGATTTGGAAAAGCAAGTTAGAGAAGCACAGGTAAAATTGGGAAGAGAAATGAGAGTGATGCAAGTAAATCATGAAAAACATGTCAATAACTTGCTAAAGGAGCACCCAAAAAAACTGAAAAAAATAACACCTTAAAAATAGACTAACTCAAATGGCAAAAGAGCTCCAAAAAGCCAATGAGGAGAAGAATGCCTTGAAAGGCAGAATTAGCCAAATGGAAAAGGAGGTCCAAAAGACCACTGAACAAAATACTACCTTAAAAATTAGATTGGAGCAAGTGGAAGCTAGTGACTTTACAAGAAATCAAGATATTATAAAACAGAACCAAAGGAATGAAAAAATGGAAGACAATGTGAAATATCTCATTGGAAAAACCATTGACCTGGAAAATAGATCCAGTAGAGATAATTTAAAAATTATTGGACTACCTGAAAGCCATGATCAAAAAAAGAGCCTTAGATATCATCTTTCAAGAAATTATAAAGGAGAACTGCCCTGATATTCTAGAGCCAGAGGATAAAATATAAATTGGAAGAATCCACTGATAGCCTCCTGAAAAAGATCCCCAAAAGAAAATTCCTAGGAATGTTGTTGCAAAATCCAGAGCTCCCATATCAAGAGAAAATGCTGCAAGCAGCCAGAAATAAACAATTTGAGTATTGTGGAAACACAATCAGGATAACACAAGATCTAGCAGCTTCTACAATAAGGGATTAAAGGGCTTGGAATACAATATTCCAGAGGTCAATGGAGCTAGGATTAAAACCAAGAATCACTTACCCAGCAAAACTGAGTATCATGCTCCAAGGCAAAATATGGATTTTCAACAAAATAGAGGACTTTCAAGCTTTATCAGTAAAAAGACCAGAGCTAAATAGAAAATGTTACTTTCAAACACAAGAATCAATAGAAGCATGAAAAGGTAAACAGGAAAGAAAAATCATAAGGGACTTACTAAATTTGAACTGTTTCGTTACATTCCTACATGGAAAGATGATGTGTATAATTCATGAGACCTCAGTATTAGGGTAGCTGAAGGGAATATGTATACATATATTTTATATGTATATATATACACACACACATATATATGTGTACATATGTATATATATGTGTGTGTGTATATATATGTATATATATATATATATGTGTGTGTGTGTATATATATATGTATATTAGATAGAGGGCACAGGTGTGAGTTGAATATGAAGCGATGATATCTAAAAAAATCAAATTAAGGGATGAGAGAGGATTATATTGAGAGAGGGAGAAAGCAAGAGATAGAATGGGGTAAATTATCTCATATAAAAGTGGCAAGAAAAAGCAGTTCTGTTGGGAGGGAAGAGAGGGCGGGGGGAGGGAGGAATTGTGAGTCTTGCTCTCATTGGACTTGACCTGAGGAAGGAATAACATACACACTCAATTGGGTATCTTACCCCGCAGGAAAGAAGGAGGAAGGAGATAAAAAAAGGGAGACGATAGAAGGGAGGGCAGATAGGGGAGGAGGTAATCAAAAGCAAACACTTTCGAAAAGGGACAGGGTCAACGGACAAAATTGAATAAAGGGGGACAGGATAGGATGGAGGGAAATATAGTTAGTCTTTCACAACATGAGTATTGTGGAAGGGTTTTGCATAATGATACACATGTGGCCTATGTGGAATTGCTTGCCTTCTTAGGGAGGGTGGGTGGGGAGGGAAGAGGGGAGAGAATTTGGAACTCAAAGTTTTGAAAGTAGATATTCAAAAAAAAGTTTTTACATGCAACTAGGAAATAAGATATACAGGCAATGGGGCATAGAAATCTATCTTGCCCTACAAGAAAGCAAGGGAAATGGGGGTGGGGAGAAGTGGGGTGACAGAAGGGAGGGCTGACTGGGGAATGGGGTAATATATGCCATCTTGGAGTGGGGGGAGGGTAGAAATGGGGAGAAAATTTGCAATTCAAACTCTTGTGGAAATCAATGCTGAAAACTATTAAATGAATAAATAATAATAAAAAGACAAAGATCCAAGGCAATTCCAAAGAATCTATAATTAAAAATGATGTCTAACCTCCAGAAATAGAATTGATGAATTCTGAGTGCAGATTGAAACATACTTTTTCACTTTCCTTAATTCTATTCCCTTTTTGTAACAAGGATAATAAGAAAATATGTTTTACATGATTTCATATGTGTAATTGTTATTATATTGCTTGCCTTTTAGTGAGTGGAGAAGGGTCTGGAGGAAGGGAGAGAAATTGGACTCAACATTTTTAAATGAATGTTAAAAAAATAAAAATTGAAGTTCAAAAGCAAAATAAAGAGATATTCATTCTCTAAACCTTTCTAGTTTTCTAATGCCTACCTCCCTGACATATATTCTTCCATCCAGTGACATTGGCCTCCTGCCTATTCCACAAAGAAAATACTCCAAACCCGTTCCCAGCATTGTCTCCTCAACTCTACATCCTGACTTCCCTGGTTTCCTTTAAGTAAAATCCTATTTTATGCAGAAATTGTTTTCTAACCCCTCTTAATTTTAGTGCTTTCCTTCTGTTATTTCCTATTAGTCCTATATATACTTTGTATATATTAGTTTCCATATTGTTTCCTCTGTTAGATTATAAGCTCCTTGAGTGTAGGGACTGTTTTTTACTTTTTGTTTTTTGGTATTTCCAATGCTTAGCGCAGTACCTAACACATAGTAGATGCTTAATAAATGTTTATTGATTGATCTTATATAGTACCTACTATGTGGCAAGCACTTTACTAAGTGCTTTTCAAATATTTTCTCACTTGATCTTCACAGAAACCCTGTGAGGTCCTAGCTCTTAATATCCTCATTTTATATTTGAAGAAAGTGAGGTAAACAAAGGTTAAATGGCCCACCCAGAGTTACAGCTATTAAGTGTTTGAGGCCATATTTAGACTCATATTTTCCTCAACACAGGCCTAGTGTATATCTGTATTTGATTTCCAGGAAATCTTGTTTCATTTTCTGGATAAGCATTAATCTTATTATTATTATTAATAGTATTATCCACCATATCCACTTATTAATCTTATCCACTGTATGATCTAACTTCCTTTATATGCTAGTAAAATTTTAAAATTAAAATAGGAATTATTTTTAAAGTTACAAAATTGATTTTTTTCAAAGTAGAAACAAAGATAAATATTGTTTAAAAACTAATCATATCTGTTAAAGGAGAATGTTGAATTAAAAACATTTTAATTTTTTATGTAACAAAATTTTAACCAATTCATTTCTTTTTCATCTAGCAGCAGAGAATATGAGTTTGTCTTAATATCTTCAGAGTATATTCAAAATTATTGCTTACAACATTAATATTTTAAAATGTACAAAGTAAATCTAGAAATAAATAGTGAAAACAAAGTTCCTACCCTTTTCTTTTCCTTTTATAATGGTGCTAAAAGGAATAATTTAAATATGGAAATTGAATATTATTTGAAAAAGGACTGGCAAATGTTCAGAGTTCCTCTGTTGACATGTGTAATTGAAGTGTCATGGACAGCCCTCGGAGAATGTGTAAACATTCTGCAAACTGCTTCTGGTTTGCTAACTACTTGCATGATTAGAAGGTTTTTCAGTTGTCTACGTAGCTCAAACTGGCATACCTTTGGGCATTAATGACCAGAGCTTCAAACATTCTGTTTCATTTCTCAGTCTTAATGGGTTTCTTGGCCTCTTTCATTATGTATGGCTTCTTCCCTCCAAAGCCATGTGAACCTGTAAAAAATAAATCATTCTTCTTTGTTTGCTTTGGAATTTATTCTTCTGTTTTAAATGAAGTAAATTAATCTTGAGGTTCCAAACTTGTTCATTTCAAAAGATCAGGATTGTGAATCTCTAGGGATACTGGCATCACAGCCTCATAGCCTCTGAGTTTTGCCAACAGACTTGGATCAATGGCCTGAGGAGAAAGTTGCAACTATAAGAAGTGACATTTGAGACCCTGCCCAATGGTTGCTGAGAGAAGTACTAGTCCATAACAATAATGCCTTTAAACATGAATTTTCCAGGACCAATTTCATTTAGGAACTTAGTTAAGTTGGAGCTCACTTTCCCAAGAGACTGAGATGGGATAGGAGAAAGTGGGCCTCTGGGTTCTTGGAGGAAATGTCTTTACTTTTGTTTTTGTTACATCTTCAAACAAAATATCTCTTTGTAAAAGCTAATTAATGTTGTGAGTACATGTGCTACTCAATGGCTGCTACAGTAGGGGGACACAGTTGATGGGGGCTTGAGCCAATAGCAGTAGAAAAAAGACACTTCCAACCCCACAGTGTACCTTTAGAACCCTCAGTAGAAAACATAGGCAGCCTCACTCAGGAATGGTGACTCCAGAGCAAAGCATAACTCAATACAGTATTTTTAAAATTGCTAAGGGATTTTTATTTTGAAGATGTTCTCTCTACCTAGCCTTGATACCTGTCATTCTTTGATGAATGAAACATTTTTTCTTCTATTAAACTATAGAAAAGATCATTATAGAAGTTATATTGCAACTGAGAGTAGGAAATAAAATCATTACTTTTCGTAGCAAACTCCCACTTTCTTTGTGTAGGTGTCTATGCTAGAGTTATACAAAATTTCTAAAAAGTAACTTAGAAATTTAATGTATTCTGGATAACGCCCATCTAGAAACTGAAACAAGATTTCCCAGAAATCAGATTTTTCTCAAAAGTTTGACTAAAGGAATTAACAACTGCCCAAAGGGCTGGCATTCCATAGTGCATAGATAGCCTGCTTGGAAGCCAGGGAGATACAAATTTGCCACTGACACATATTCGTTGAGCAGCAGTGGACAAGTCACCTAATCTCTTAATGTTCCAAGCAATTCTCTAACATAATTGCAGAAAAGTATCAATCTATATGGAACAGGGAGTTCCCTTTATAATGACACAATTTCTATTGCTATCCATAAAGCTGTCTAGATCTTCACTTGGGCACATAAATTTGCCTGAAAGTTATTTTTTCTTTTTCTTTTTTTTTGATTATTTAGTATTTTATTTTTCCCCAGTTACATGTAAAAACAATTTTCAACATCCATTTTTAAAACTTTGAGTTCTAAATTTTCTCCCTTCCTCGCTTCCTCCCTCCCCGCCCATACCCCTCTCATTGAGAAAGCAAGCAATTCAATATAGGTTATACAGGTTATACGTGTGTAGTCAGGCTTACTATATCCATAATATTCATGTTGGGAAAGAAAACATAGACAAAAACACGAAAAAATGAAGTTTAAAAAAGTATGCTTCAATCTGTAATCATCAGTTCTTTCTCTAGGGATGGATAGTATTTTTCAACGTAAGTCCTTCAGAACTTCTTGGATCATTGTATTGCTGAGAATAAGTCATTCACAGCTGATATTCTTATAAGATTTCTGTTACTTCATACAGAGTAAATTTTGCTTTGTGTCAGCCCATGAAAGTCTTTCCAGGATTTTATAAGAGAATCCTGCTCATCATTTCTTATAGTACAGTTCTATTCTGTCACAATCATATACCACAACTTATTCAGCCATTCCCCAATTGTTGGGCTTCCTCTCAAATTCGAATTCTTTAGCCCAGAAAAGAGCTGCTATAAATATTTTTTTGTAAAAACAGCTCCTTTCGTTTTTGTTTTTTTTTATCTCTTTTGGGATACAGACCTAGTAGTGGTATTGCTAGGTCAAAGAGTATGCATGATTTTATAACCCTTTGGGCATAGTTCCAAATTGCTCTACAGAATGATTGAATCAGTTCACAACTCCACCAACAGTGCATTAATGTCTCATTTTTCACATATTCCCTCCAACATTTCTCATTTACCTTTTCTGTTCTATTAGCCATTCTAACAGGTATGAAGTAGTACCTCAGAATTGTTTTTATTTGCATTTCTCCAATTAATAGCGAATTAGAGTATTTTTTCATATGGATATAGAAAGCTTATATTACTTCTTCTAAAAACTGATCATATCTTTTGATCATTTATCAATTGGGGAATAGCTCTTATTTTTTTGTGAATTTGACTCAGTTCGCTTATATGTTTGAGAAATTATGCCTTAATCAGAGAAACTTGCTTCAAAACTTAATATTAATACACTTACTGTTGCTAACTGTATTTCCCTCCATTCTCCCCCCACCCTGTTTATTCCATTCTCTCTCTCCTTTCACTTTGTCCCTCCTCAAAGTGTTTTGCTTCTGACTACTCCTTCCCCCATTCTGCCCTCACTTCTATCTTTTCTGCCATGGAATTGTAAGAAAGGTCACCCCTCTGTGGCTGCAAGCTCTGCTATAGTAGTGCTCCTCCTCACCCTGGGACTGCCACTCAGGATTGTAACCTGGTATGGGCAAGGCAACAGAGTCCTTCCTCAGTGCTAGCAAAGATATCCCTGTAATAGCCTTCTGATCAGTTATTCAACCCTCTTACCATCTGTAGGCTGAGAGCTCTGGAAGCAACACCTCCTGCTGATTCAGTCCCTCCCAAGGCCTGCTTCTGGTTTGCTATGGCCTAGGCTGTGCTGGTGTAGACTACACTGGCCTTATCTTACAGAGAATCAAGCCTCTATGCATCTGTTCACTATGCCCCACTCCAAAGGTACCCTCGCCACTTTCAGCACCCCCTTATGTGCTGTTTTCTTCCCCTCTTTAGAATATAAGTTCTGCAAGGGCAGGAATTGCTTAGTTTGCTGTATTTTTATTCCCAGCACTTAACACTGTGGTTAATAAATGCTTTTTCTATTGGTCTATCCACCTCCTATACTTTCTCCTTCCCTTCTAATCTCTTATAGCACTTGTTCTATAATTTACATCTTTTATTTTTGGAGGCACCGGTAGAACCTGTCTGGGGAGGTTATAGTAAACTGTATCAAGGGAAGGGGGAAAACATTTAGAGTAAACCCATTTCAAAATGATATTAAACAATGACAAGCTCCAGCCAAAACATCAAACATCAGAAGTATGCAGAATAACTTCATACTTATCTAGATCTAATCAAATGGTGATGGGTGTGCTACTTCCTTTTCTTTCCTAAAATCTAATTTATGCCAACCTGAGTTGTAACACAGCTTTACATTTTCCCATAAAATTTTGTAAAGTAATGTTTCAAATGTAGCAGAACATGAGAGTGGTGTCAGTGTTACAAAACTGTGGAGCTAATGTTCTGCTTGGTGAGGGATTCCCTTAAAGGAAATTCGCTCATGCTATGCTCCCCCCGCCCACGCATAGTTCTACAGTGTGGGCTTCCTAAAATTAAATGATGCCATCATTTGAATTTGATTTCTAAGCAGTGGAACACATTTTTATTCTATTTCCCTCTCTACTGGGGAAAAGCACTAAATGAAAGCAATATATTTTAAAGATTATTATTATGTAGTAATAATTGTCTTTCCTTTGAGACAGACTTATTAAGTTTAATATTCACTAACTCTGGTCCTTGCCTCACTGCAGACTATATTCTGGTGTGTATACTTCTCCACATTTGACAATTTATTATTTTTCTCTAAAAAGGGAGGCCCATCTAGGAGTTTTGGTTTTATGGACATAAAAGGGCATTTTCCTTTCCTAGGAATTGAAAAGAGCCCCCTTCTCTCCTCTTTCCTTTTCCTTTCTGTTACCAATAAATGTCTTTTTATTTTCATTGTAGCTCATTTCAACTACACTCCTAATGAAGTCAACAAGTATTTACCTGACATTTACTATGTGCCAGGCACAGTTCTGCATGTAGATAATTTTGAAAGATTTCTCCAGAGTGGATTGTACTAGGACACAGGATAGATTTTTCTGGTGCATTCTTTACTGATACTTTGTACTGCTTGAGATATGGATCTGGGAATGATATGGGTATAAAGAAAGTTAGGTTATGTGTGTGTGTGTGTGTGTACATGCATACATATATATGTATACGTATATACATATGTATGTGCATGTGTATACATGTATATGTATGTATGTATGTATTTGATCAAAGTACTCCTCTTATGCCTTTCCATGACACAGAGGTGACTGAGTTTTCAAGGCTATCTACTGGAATGCAAGCTAATACAGATCCTACCAATAAGGGTAGGCCTTAATGGAGGGCCCAGAAATAAATGCTATGTCTGTTATCTGAGGACTAGCCCAGTTAAGATTTGAGAGCTTAAACCGCAGGTTGTATCCTGAGTTATTCATTTTTAGGCCATAACAAAATCAGAAGTAGAATGGCTACAATTTGTGGAGGTGAAAATAGTACCAGCCCTGAAAAAATTACTTCTTCCTACTTGCTTATTCAATGAATGAATTGATAAATAGATAAGTAAATACATACACTAGGGTTTACTAAAAATTTACTAAGTGTAAGGTATTGTATTAAGTATTTAGGTTTACCAGTATAACAAATAACAGATACACAGAAAAATACTGATGAACTGATGCAAAGTAAAGTGAGCGGAATCTGGAAAATAATCTACACAAATGACTACAACAATATGAATGGAAAAAAAATTTAAAATGAATGTTGTAAAATGATAATGACAAAGAACAAATATGAAAAGCTATATCTCTCACTGTTTTCAGAGGTACGGGACCATGTGTATGAACACTGCATGTAATGTCAGTCTTAACAAATATGTTAGTTTGGTTTGCTGAATGTTTTTTTTTCCTTCTTTCTATATATTGTTATAAAAGATCAATTTCTGGAACTTATTTCCCTTCTTTTTTAGTCTTTGTTATAAGGTGTGACCTTCTGGATGGAAGAGTAGGGTAGGATACATTTAAAAATAAAAGTGAATAAAAGATAACTTAAAATATTAGAAATCCTTTTTAGAGGCAGCATAATGAAAGGAATTGTTTGACTTCTAGTAAGAAGAATTGAATCTAAATCATGCATTAGCTGTGTGATGTGATCCTGGGCAAAAGACTTAAATTATCTGAGCCTCATCTGTAAAATAGAGGTATCAATAGTGCCTCTCTCATAGTGTTATTATAAGCATCAAATGAGTATAAATGTGAGCTATTATTCAGGAGTAGTCAGGTGACCCAGTGGATAGAGTACTCGATGAGTAGGCAGTAACACCAGAGTTCTAACCTAAGACACTCATTAGCTATATGATTCGAGACAAGTCACTTAACTTTTGACAACCTCAGTTTTCCTAACTGTAAAATGGGGATCAATAATAGAACCTACCTCCCAGGGTTGTTTTGAAGATCAGATGAGTTAATATCTGTAAAAAAACTTATAACAATGTACACTACAGAGTTTAATTTATTTATTAAATGTTTGTTCTCTTTGCCTTAATCAGTCAAAAAGTATTTGTTGAGTGTTTACTACATGACAGGTACTATATTAAGCACCGGCTTCTATACTAAACAACTCCTGCCTTCAAAATATTGACATTCTAATACGGAAGATAAACATGAAACTTATTAGGTATATATGATATGAAAGATAATCTGAGTAGCAGATGGGGAACCGGGAAAGATGATGTCAGATAATTCAAGTTTTGAAATAATCCAGAGATTCTATGAAGTTGGAGTGAAGAGAAGGCATACTTCAGGCATGGGGAAGGAAATGGGGTATCATTTGTAAGGAATAGCAAATAGGTTAGTTAGTCTATAAATTTCCTTTAGAATAGTAAAGTGCAAGATGACTGCAAGGGTAGAAAAGTACAGGTTGTGATGGATTTTAAATGCCAACCAGATGACTTTATATCTGAGAAAAGTGGGCTTCACAGCAGGTGTGGTCAATTCAAGGCCCAGTTCTACCTTTTATTAGCTTAACCTATCTAAGTCATTGTTGCCTTATCAGTAAAATGAGTACGCTATCTACTTCATAGGGTTGTTGTAAAAATCAAATGTAATAACACATGTAACATGTTTTCTATTCATGAAGGGTGAGGTATAGGAATGATGAAGGAAAAATGGTATAAAGGATGTCATTAAAGAAATAAATACAAGTGAAAAGGAAGCTGGGTTAGTCACATAACAGCAAGGGACTATCAATGGACAATCCACATTCTCCATTTCTATTCCTGAGATATCAAGGGAATGATTCTTCTCTTTCTTATAGCAAATTTATGGGAGGACAAAAATGAGAGTCACAAAGGATAGAGAGTGGGGTAGTTTCTTATTTAAAGAGAAATTAGAGGGAATACCAATATCTGTGGAATTACAGATTCTGGAGATCCTAGAGCAAAGCAGTCTTTTGGTAGTTTCTTAAAATGTGTTAAAAAGTATACTCAATGCCATACCAATTGAACTACCAAAAATTATTTTACAGAGCTGGATAAAATAATAACAAAATTCATCTGGAAAAACAAGAGGTCTAGAATATCTAGGGAATTAATGAAGAGAAATTCTAGGGAAGGTGGCCTAGCCATACCAGATATTAAACTGTACTATAAAGCAGCAGTCATCAAAACTACCTGGTACTGGCTAAGAAACAGAGTGGTGGATCACTGGAATAGGATAGGTACACAAGACAGAGTGGTCAACTACTATAGCAATCTACTCTTTGATAAACCCCAAGAATCCAGCTTCTGGGCTAAGAATTCACTATTTCACAAAAACTGCTGGAAAAATTGGAAAATGCTAGAGCAAAAACTGGGCATAGACCAATATCTTACACCATATACCAGAATAAAGTCAAAATGCTTCATGACATAAGAATAAAGGCTGATACTATAAGCAATTTGGGAGAGCAAGGCATAGTTCACCTATCAGATTTATGGAAAAGCAAAGAATTCATGACCCAACAAGTGATAGAGAGTGTTACAAAATGCAAAATAGATAATTTTGATTACAATAAATTGAAATGTTTTTATATTAAAAAAAGCCAATGGAACAAAGATTAGGAGGGAAGTAGAAAATTGGGAGAAAATCTTTACAACTAGTGTCTCTGATAAAGGCCTCATTTCTACAATATACAGGGAACTGAGCCAAATTTATAGGAATACAAGTCATTCCCCAATTGAGAAATGGTCAAAGGACATGAACAGGAAGTTTTCAGAGGAAGAAATTAAAGATATCTATAGGTATACGAAAAAATGCTTGAAATCACTACTGATTAGAGAAATGCAAATCAAAACAACGCTTAGATACAACATCTCTCCTGTCAGATTGGCTAAAATGACAAAACAGGAAAATGATAAATGCTGGAGAGGATGTGGGAAAATTGGAACATTGTTACATTGCTGCTGGAGTTATGAACTGATCCAGCCATTCTGGAGAGCAATTTGGAATTATGCCCCAAAGGCTATAAAAACATTCATACCCTTTGACCCAGCAATACCACTTCTAGGGTTGTATCCCAAAGAGATCACACAAGTGGGAAAAGGACCCATATGCATAAAAATATCTATAGCCGTTCTTTTTGTAGTAGCAAAAATTGGAAATCAAGGGGATGCCTACCAACTGGGGAATGGCTGAACAAGATGTGGTATATGAAGGTAATGGAATAGTACTGTGATATAAGAAATGGGGATGATACGGACTTCATAATAACCTGGAAAAACCTACACAATATAAAGCTGAACGAGGGGAGCAGAACCAGGAGAACATTATACACAGCCACAGATAAATGGATTCTGTGACAAACTTCACTCTTCTCAGCAATGCAAGGTGCAAAGGACTCATGATGGAGAGGGCTATCTACATCCAGAGAAAGAACTATGGAGTCTGAATGCAGAATGAGGCACACTTTATGCTCACCTTTTTCCCTTTTGTTTTTGTCTTTGTTTGTTTTTTTTTTGTTTGTTTGTTTTTTTGGTTTTGTTTTTTCTTTCTCATGATTCATTCCATTGGTCATAATTCTTCTTTACAACTTGACTATTATGTAAATAAGTTCAATGTGAAGTTATATGTAGAAGTTATATGAGATTCCATGCCATCTTCGTTAGGAAGGGGAGGAGAGGAAAGAAAATCTGTAACTCAAAGTTATACAAAACTGCGTGTGGTTAACTGAAAATAAAAATTCTTAATTATAAAAAAGTATGCTTGAAATAGAACATAAGCCAGAAATATCAGTGAAATAGGGGAAAAATCAGTTAGCACTGATATATGGAATCTGTAGAGCAATGATACCTAAACATAATTATCAGCTTGACTATGTGGAGTGTTTTGTTTTGTTTTAGAGAGGTGATCTGGTTAAGTAACTTGCCCAGGGACACACAGCTAGTAAGTATCAAGTGTCTGAGGCTGGATTTGAACCCAGGTCCTCCTGACTCCAGGGCCAGTATTTTAAAAGTCACTTTTAAATGAGCAAAAATTTCAGAGATCCCTGTTAGAAGAAATTACTAGAAGTGTAACTATAACCTCAGCCTATGGAAACGAGATTGGGGGATGGGCGTGGTTTGAACTTTTAAAGTCTTCCAAGAAAATAAAATATTTGACATTAGAATACTATAAATCCAGCTAATTCAATTATCTTAGTGGGGTCTTTAACTTTTTGTTTGTCATAGACCCCTTTGATAATCTAGTGAATTCCTATGGACCTTTTCTCAAAATAACATTGTTAAATGTATAAAATAAAATTCATAGGATTAGAAAATAAACTAATAATATTGAAATGCAGCATGTGTGTGTGTGTGTGTGTGTGTGTGTGTGTGTGTGTGTGTAAATAATGTTTTAAGCATCACAGGTTAAGGACTTTTACTTTAATTTTTTTTTTACCCCAATCCTTTATTGCTCTAAAATTGGGAAATTAGATGATTGAGAAGGGATAACTCGGGTATATTTTCAAATATTCAAAAGTTAGATATTTTCAGAATTTTCCTCAAGGTATTTCCATAATTATACTATACATGTGCAGTTGAGGGAGAGAAATGATGATGACGATATTGATGTTATGTTGATATTTTCTCTACCTGAGCCATGTCTTTGGCTAATCATGAAAATTATTTAATTTTCCAAACTTGAAACTTTATGTGTTTTTTCTCCTACTGATTTGAAAACTTATTTTAAAAGTACTCTACTCTTTTTTTTTTCATTATGCCACAGGTGCAAGTATTTTGTCATAGACTTGCTTTCTGATTATTAGAAAAAAGTTTTCTTTTTAATGATTTTTTTTTAATTTTTTTTCTTATTTAGTTTTCAGCATTGATTTTCACAAGAGTTTGAATCACAAATTTTCTCCCCATTTCTACCCTCCCCCCCACTCTAAGATGGCATATATTCTGCTTGCCCTGTCCCCCAGTCAGCCCTCCCTTCTGTCTCCCCACTCCCCTCCCATCCCCCTTTCCCTTCCTTTCTTGCAGGGCAAGATGAATTTCTACACCACATTGCCTGTGTATCTTATTTTCTAGTTGCATGCAAAAACTGTTTTTGTTGTTTTTGAATGTCTGTTTTTAAAACTTTGAGTTCTAAATTCCCTCCCCTCTTCCCTTCCCACCCACCCTCCCCTAAGAAGTCAAGCAATTCAACATAGGCCACATGCGTATTATTATGGAAAACCCTTCCACAATACTCATGTTGTGAAAGATTGACTATGTTTGGCTCCTTCCTAACCTATCCCCCTTTATTGAATTTTCTCCCTTGACCCTGTCCCGTTTCGAAAGTCTTTGTTTTTGATTACCTCCACCCCCATCTGCCTTCCCTTCTATCATCCCCCCTTTTATATCTTCTTCCTCCTTTTTTCCTGTGGGGTAAGATACCCAAATGAGTATGTATGGTATTTCCTCCTCAGGTCAAATTTGATAAGAGCAAGATTCACTCATTCCCTCTCACCTGCCCCCTCTTCCCCTCCTACAGAACTGCTTTTTCTTGCCACTTTTATGTGAGATAATTTACCCCATTCTATCTCTCCCTGTCTCTGTCTCTCAGTATACTCCTCTCTCATTCCTTAATTTGATTTTATTTCTTTTAGATATGTTCCGTTCATCTTCAACTCACCCTGTACCCTCTCTCTCTCTCTCTCTCTCTCTCTCTCTCTCTATATATATATATATATATATATATATATATATATACACATATATATACATACATACATACTCACATGTACATATATACATAAAGATATATATATATACATAAAGATATATATATATATACATAAAGATATATATATATATGCATATTCCCTTCAGCTACCCTAATACTGAGGTCTCATGAATCATACATATCATCTTTCCATGCAGGAATGTAAACAAAACAGTTCAACTTAAGTAAGAACCTTGCAATTTCTTTTTCTTGTTCTTTTTCTTGATTGCCTTTTCATGCTTCTCTTGATTCTTGTGTTTGAAAGTCAAATTTTCTATTCAGCTCTGGTCTTTTCACTGAGAAAGCTTGAAAGTCCTCTATTTTATTGAAAATCTGTATTTTGCCTTGGAGCAAGATATTCAGTTTTGCTGGCTAGGTGATTCTTGGTTTTAATCCTAGCTCCGTTGACCTCCGGAATATTGTATTCCAAGCCCTTTGATCTCTTAATGTAGAAGCTGCTACATCTTGAGTTAATCTGATTGTGTTTACACAATACTCAAATTGTTTCTTTCTGGCCGCTTGCAGTATTTTCTCCTTGATCTGGGAGCTCTGGAATTTGGTGACAATATTCCTAGGAGATTTCTTTTGGGGATCTATTTGAGGATGCAAGCTGTGGATTCTTTCAATTTCTATTTTGCCCTGTGGCTCTAGAATATCAGGGCAGTTCTCCTTGATAATTTCTTGAAAGATGATATCTAAGCTGTTTTGTTGATCATGGCTTTCAGGTAGTCCAATAATTTTTAAATTATCTCTCCTGGATCTATTTGCTAGGTCAGTGGTTTTTCCAATGAGATATTTCACATTGTCTTCCATTTTTTCAGTCCTTTGGTTCTGTTTTAGAATATCTTGATTTCTCATCAAGTCACTAGCTTCCACTTGCTCCAATCTAATTTTTAAGGTAGGATTTTCTTCAGTGGTCTTTTGGACCTCCTTTTCCATTTGGCTAATTCTGCCTTTCAAGGCATTCTTCTCCTCATTGGCCTTTTGGAGCTCTTTTGCCATTTGAGTTAGTCTATGTTTAAAGTGTTGTTTTCTTCAGTATATTTTTCAGTATTTTTGGGGGTCTCCTTTAGCAAGTCATTGACTTGTTTTTCATGGTTTTCTCGCATCCTTCTCATTTTTCTTCCCAATTCTTCCTCTACTTCTATAACTTGCTTTTCCAAATCCTTTTTAAGCTCTTCCATGGCCTGAGACCAGGTCATGTTTTTCTTGGAGGTTTTTGTTGTAGGCTGTTTGACTTTGTTGACTTCTTCTGTCTGTATGTTTTGGTCTTCTTTGTCACCAAAGAAAGATTCCAGAGTCTGAGACTGAATCTGTGTGCGTTTTCGCTGCCTGGCCATATTCCCAGCCAACTAACTTGACCCTTGACTTTTTCATCAGGGTATGACTGCTGGTAGAGTTAAGAGAACTATGTTCCATGCCTGGGGAGATGTGCCAGCTCTGCCACACCAGCACTCCTCCTTCCCCAAGATTCCCCAACCGGGACTGGACTTAGATCTTCCGCAGGATCTTCACTCCTGCTCTGATCCGCCACTTAATTCCTCCCACCAGGTGGGCGTAGGGCCGGAAGTAACTGCAGCTGTAGTTCTGTAGCTGCCTCACTTCCACTGCCCCCACGACAGTGGCTGACCCACGAACTCCTTCTACTCCCACAGCTTTTCCAACTAACCTTCTCTGTTGTCTTTAGTGTTTGTGGGTTGAGAAGTCTGGTAACTGCTGCAGCTCACTGATGCAGGGTGCTCAGGCACGCTCCGCCCGGCTCCTTTTCTGGTTGGTCCATGCCCATGCTGGGCTCTGCTCAGCTCCCCTCAGCTCCCAGCTCCATGTATGCAGGATAGACCTCACCCAGAGACCATCCAGGCTGTCCTCGGCAGGAGCCCTGCTTCCCTCTGCTATTTTCTTGGTTCTGCAGTTCTAGAATTGGTTCAGAGCCATTTTTTATAGGATTTTAGAGGGGCTCGGGTGGGAATCTCATGCTAGTCCCTGCTTTCCAGCCACCATCTTGGCTCCGCCCCCCTCCCTTTTTAATGATTTTTAAAATGAAAACAATGTTTCCATAAATTCAGGTTGTAGTTACACTTTTCATTAATTTCTTCTAATGGTTTCTTAATTCATTGCATATTTTAAAGTGACTTTAAAGCATGTAGTTAACCTAATAGCTTTGTATAGGCAATAATGCTTTATAATTTCCATTTATCAATACTGATAAGTTATTTCTGTTTCTGGCTTATGTTCAATCCCAAGTAAACATCTTAACACAGTCTAAGAAGTTGCCACAAGAAGCTTTTGCTCTAGGCTCTCTCTACTAATGCAAGGCTGACTCATCTGCTCTGTTACTAACTGGTGAGGCACCATTCTGAACTTGCAAAAAGAATTTATGAAATGATCTACCTTTTAAAAACATTTCATTGCTGAGTTTTCCTTACCCAGAAAGAATGTCAATGACCCTAATAGAATATTACCTTTCTTTCTCCACAGCGAAAAAAAAATCTAAGTAGAAGATAATAAGAGTACTCTAATACAGCTAAGTTGAGGAGAATCCTGCTCATTTGGATCATTTGTTACATACAGAAAACACAAAGGTCATTCCAGTGAAATCTGAACTGATGTAATCGACATTCATCTTTATATTCTGCACACTTTGTTAATCATCGACTGAACAACACCGTGCCTGGAGCCAACTGACAAGAATTTTAACCTGATTAAATGTCCCAGTATTCTTTAATACCTTTAAATGGAATTTTTATGGCCTGTACTGCACGCATATTATTAATACAGTACCATCACAAAAACCGCAGACATGCATAATAGCTCATCAATTTGTAACTAAGCACTTTTGACCTTGAAAAATCAGCTGTCTTTCAGATTAATGTAGTTACATTTGGGGCAGAAAAAGGAGCCATAAAATTATTATGCTTATTTTTGTCACATGTCAGCACTGGAATTGGGGAGAAAGGCCAAGCTGTTGGCTTTTTAGTGATATTGCTGTCAACCTCTGACATCTGAATTAGAAACTCTGAGACCTCGTCTTCATAAAAATCTACTTTAACATTAAACTTTCAGCTTTGGGGGAGAGGTGATATGTCTGCAAGGAGTCAGAGCTCCTCTACCCAACCCGCCAATATTCACATTCTGGGCAGGGAAAGGAAAAATAAATATAAGGCTTCCAGATTCCTCTGAAAATATGAACAGGACTAAAGGCCATGCCATTCATAAGCATAGTAGGTCAAAAGTAAGTGAGAGAAAAAACACTCAAAGTGGTCATAGGTGAGGAGCGAAAGATAGATGAGAATCATCACATATTCACCGGAAAAACTGCATATAGTATCAGACTGGGTAATGTTCTGGGGGTAGTATTTTGCTACTCAAATCAATTTAGTCATCTCAAGAAAGATGAGTTCAAGGTACAAAAGCAAGTCACACATCTTGATTCTTAAAATATAAGACCCAAAGACAGAATCAAAAAGCAGAGGGAAAAGTAGCTGTTATAAAGAGGATGACTAGAATTTAATAAAATTACTAGGGTTTTAAATTGAATTATTATGATTCAATTTATTAAGCATACATTAAATGTCTATTATGTGCCAGGCATTATAGTAAGAGTTGCAAATCCAGACATAAAACAGTCCTTGCCCTCATGAGTTTAGATTCTACTGTGGATGAAAGGGGAGGAGGTGGTAGGGTAGGACACAACACCATTTAGCCAGAAAAGTAAACCTAAAATATATACAAAATAAACAAAAAGTATTGGGGGAAGCATATGTTAATAATTGGATCAGAAAGACCTCAGATAGGAAAAAGCACTTGAAATATGTTTTGAAAGGTGTTTGGTATCCATGAGAAGGGAATTTATTCCAGTCATAAAGAAGAACCTAGGAAAGGCATCAAAGAAGAACATTTAATGTCAAGTGTGGGGAACAGCAAGCAAGCCAGCTTAATTGGTACATAAATTATATGAGGACCAGTAAGATGCTGTTGTTCTTGTACTTGCTTAGCCCTATCTGACTCTTCATGGGGTTTTCTTGTCAGGGATGCTAGAGTAGTTTGTCACTTATTTCTCCAGCTAATTTTGAAAATGAGGAACTAAAGCAAACAGGTTGAAGTGACCCGCCAGTCTTACACAGCTAGTAAGTGTCTGAGGCCAGATTTGAATTCAGGAACATGATTCTTCCTGACTTCAGGTGTAAAATGCTATCCACTACACCATCTAGCCACCCAGGCAATAAGACACACTACTTTTAAATATCATTGGTGGGTAAGTCTCAGAAAGCCAGTTTTATGAATAAGAAGGAGCTATGGAACAGGGATAATTAGGGACAAATTTTTAGGCAAGGTTCTATAAACCAGAGTGGAGAAAATATACATCATTATTTCAACATAATTAGTTTTCTCTGTGACCCTATACCATAGGGACACTCAAATACCTGAACTGAAATTTCTGTCATCATTTTGCATTGGTCAATGAAAAAGCCTCAGATGTTATTGGTGGGATTTGATTTTATGCATTTAAAAAATATTATACTGAGAAGGTGTCCATGAATACAACACTGGGTGTGGAGTCAGGAAGACCTGAGTCCAAATCCTGCCTCAGATACTTAATTACTGTGTGACTTTTGACAAGTCACTTAACTTCTCTTTGCCTCAGTTTTTTCCACTGTAAAATGTGAGTAATTATAGTAGCTATCTCACAGGATTGTTGTGAAAAGCAAATTAAGATAACAGTTGTAAAAAGTGCTTAGTACGTGCCTGACACATAGAAAGCGCTATACAAATTCTTATTCCCTTCCTTTCCTTTCCCTTCACCAGACTGCCAGGGAGGTCCACACTGGAGAAGAGGTTTAGAACCCCAATGATAAAGAATGTTAGAACTGGAAGGAACCTTGAAGATAAGGTAGTCCAATAACTTTATTTTATAGACAAATTCTCTGGGCCTCACTTTATTTAAGTGATTTGACCAGAAATGCTCAACTAGTTGGGATCATGCAAATAACCCCTTCATATTTCAGGAACCCAGACTGAAAACAAGGAAAAGAATGTGTTAGGGTACTGTGACCTGGGCAAGGAAAGCTGCTGTTTATAGAAATGTTCAAGTGCAGATCCAAGAAAAAGGTTTCATCTACCTGTGAGTAGCTGAATCTCCTATCATCATATTCCTCAGTCAAGATGAGTTAGAAAGACAGATGCTAGCAACCAAATGAAGCTTTGAGCAGCCCATACCTTTTGGAATGGAATATAAACGTTTTCACCTTTTTGTCCTTAATTTTAATCCATCTAGTGCCAAGAATGATTGACTGAACATTCTATCATCTAAGGCTTTTTCATTGACCTATGCAAAATGAAGCTAGAAATTTCAATTTAGGTATTTGGGTGTCAATGCCTATTACAGAGATGCATTCTACCTCATGGTACTAGAATCATCAAAATTTCACTATGGAGTCCAGCCCCCTAATTTGACAGATAAGGAAATCAATGTTTAGAAAAATTAAGTGACTAGCTCAAGGTCACTCAAATGGGCCTAGGCCTATACCAGGGCCTAGCATTTTGGACTCCCAATCTAGTGTTCTTTTCATTAAAAAAAGCTTTTATTTCCCAGAACAGAAAGCACTAGGAGTCCTTAATGAAAATTACCTAAGAAAACAGATATATTATTAGTGATAGTTTTTAGGCTACACTTAGACCATCTTTTTAATGTAAGCGTATTAATAATAACAATCACTACAACAATAATTATTTTCCTATTGGTACTTCCTTGGATTTATATAACATCCTGATCTCTTCGGCTCAACATGTATCTCTGTTTGACTTAGTTATAGCAAAATTTAGAGCTGTCCTTGGGAGGGGGCGTGTAGTATAGGGGAAAGGAATTTGGATTGCTAGAGGATCTGGATTCAACTCCTAAAACTGCTAATTATTATCTTTGTGATGTTGAGGAAGCCATTTTAAACACTCAGTTTCTTCATCTCTGTGGTAAAGGGCTGCTGGTAGTCAATGGCCTCTATGATGTCTTATTGTTATAAATGTTGAAAACCTAAATAAGACCACAGAATTGTAATTGTTCTACTAAGGAATATTTTATTCTTCTAGGTATCATTAGATCTTTGTTTTGTTTTATATACAATTATCTCATTCTTTACAATGACTTATAAACACTTTCAAATGTTCCTGGAAGAAGTTTGGAATATATCTTAATCAAATAAATATTTTTTAAAATATACCATCTTGAACTCTAAGGGTTATCAGAATCCCAGAAGGAAAGAAGTACAAATTAAACAGAGTTGCACATTTTTCCTTAGGAGATCCCGTACTGAAAAAAAAAATTTTGAGATTTTTTTATTTTTAGTTTACAACACTCAGTTCCACATAATTATGAATTCCAGATTTTCTTCCCCGGCCTCTCATCCCTCCCCAAGATGGCATGGAATCTGATATCTCTTCTACATATAACTTCACATTGAACTTATTTACATAATAGTCAAATTGTAAAGAACTATGACCAATGGAATGAATCATGAGAAAGATGAAACAAACTCCCCCCCAAAAAAAATTAAAAAAAAACAAAAGAGAAAAAAACAAAGGAAAAAAAAGCAAGCATAAAGTGTGCCTCAAACTGCATTCAGAATCCATAGTTCTTTCTCTGCATGTAAACAGCTCTCTCCATTGTGAGTCCTTTTGAGTTGTCATTGCACCTTGTATTGCTGAGAAGAGTGACGTCTGTCAGGGTTAGTCATCACAGAATCCATATATCTGTGGTTTTGCATAATATTTTCCTGGTTCTGCAGGTTTTTCCAGGTTATTATGAAGTCTGTATCATCCCCATTTCTTATAGCACAATAGCATTCCGTTACCTTCATATACTACAACTTGTTCAGCCATTCCCCAATTGATGGGAATCCCCTTGATTTCTAATGCTTTGCTACTACAAAAAGAGCTGCTATAAATATTTTTGTACATATGGGTCCTTTACCCACTTGTGTGATCTCTTTGGGATACAACCCTAGAAGTGGTATTGCTGGGTTATGAATATTTTTATAATCCTTAGGGCATAGTTTCAAATTGCTCTCCAGAATGGTTGGATCAGTTCACAACTCCAACTGCAATGTAACAATGTTCCAATTTTCCCACATCCTCTCCAGCATTTATCATTTTCCTGTTTTCTCATTTTAGCCAATCAGACAGGAGAGATGTGGTATCTAAGAGTTGTTTTGATTTGCATTTCTCTAATCAGTAGTGATTTCAAGCATTTTTCATATGCCTATAGATATCTTTAATTTCTTCCTCTGAAAATTGCCTGTTCATATCCTTTGACCATTTCTCAATTGGGGAATGGCTTGTAGGCTTATAAATTTGTCTCAGTTCCCTGTATATTTTAGAGATGATGCCTTTATCAGAGATACTAGTTGTAAAGATTTTCTCTCAATTTTTTACTTCCTTCCTAATCTTTGTTAAATTGGGTTTTATACAAAAATATTCAATTTATCATAATCAAACTTATCTATTTTGCATTTTGTAATGCTCCCTATCTCTTGTGGCATCATGAATTCTTTGCTTTTCCACAAATCTGATAGGCAAACTATTCCTTGCTCTCCCAAATTGCTTATAGTATCAGAACCTATTTTGACTTTATTTTGTTATGTATATGGTGTAAGATACTGGTCTATGCCCAGTTTCTGCCCTAGCTTTTTCTAATTTTTCCAGCAGTTTTTGTGAAATAGTGAATTCTTAGCCAGAAGCTGGATTCGTTGGGTTTACCAAAGAGTAGACTGCTATAGTCATTCACTACTGCATCTTGTGTACCTATCCTATTCCCCTCATCCACCACTCTGCTTCTTAGCCAGTACCAGGTAGTTTTGATGACTGCTGCTGTATAGTACAGTTTAATATCTGGTATGGTTAGGCCACCTTCCCTAGTATCTCTTTTCATTAATACTCTAGTTATTCTAGACCTCTTGTTCTTCCAGATGAATTTTGTTATTATTTTGTTCAGTTCTATAAAATACGTTTTTGGTAGTTCAATTGGTATGGAATTGAATAGACAGAATAATTTAATTAAAATTGTCATTTTTATTATAGAGCTCAGCCTAACCATGAGCCACTGATATTTTTCCATTTATTTAGATCTGACTTTATTTGTGTGAAAAGTGTTTCATAATTATGTTCATATAGGCCCTGGCTTTGTCTTGGCAGTAGACTCCCAAAAATTTTTTAGTGTCTACAGTAACTTCGAATGGAATTTCTCTTTCTATCTCCTGCTGTTAGGCTTTGTTGGTAATGCATAGGAATGCCAAGGATTTATGTGGGTTTATTTAATATCCTGCAACTTTGCTAAAGTTGTTTATTATTTCAAGTAATTTTTTACTTGATTCTCTAGGATTCTCTAAGTAAATCATCATATTATGTGAAAAAGTGATAATTTAGTTTCTCCTTTCCCTACTCTAATACCTTCAATTTCTTTTTCTTCTCTTATTGATACAGCTAACATTTCTAGTACCAAATTGAATAGCTGGGGTGATAATGGACATCCTTGTTTCATCCCTGATCTTATTGGGAATGTATCTAGCTTATCCCCATTACAAATAATGCTTGTTGATGGTTTTAGGAAGATTCTATTTATAATTTTAGGGAAGGCTCCATTTATTCCTATGCTTTCTAGTGTTTTTAATAGGAATGGATGCTAGATTTTGTCAAAGGCTTTTTCTGCATCTATTGAGATTATCATATGGTTTCTGCTAGTTTTGTTTTTGATATGATCAATTATGGTGATAGTTTTCCTAATACTAAACCAGCCTTGCATTCCTGGAATAAATCCTACCTCGTCATAGTGTATTTTTCTTCTGATAATTTGCAGCAATCTTTTTGCTAATATTTTATTTAAAATATTTGCATCAATATTCATTAGCGAAGCTGGTCTATAATTTCTTTCTCTGTTTTGACTCTTCCTGGTTTGGGTATTAGTACCATATTTGTGTCACAAAAAGAATTTGGTAGGACTCTTTCTTTGCCTATTTTCCCAAATACTCTATAAAGAATAGGAATTAATTGTTCTTTAAATGTTCGATAAAATTCACATGTAAAACTATCTGGCCCTGGAAATTTTTTCCCAGTGAGTTCATTGATGCCATGCTCAATTTCTTTTTCTGAGATGGGGTTATTTAGAAAATTTATTTCCTCTTCTGTTAACCTGGGCAATTCATATTTTTGTAGGTATTCATCCATATCCCTAAGGTTGTCAAATTTATGGGCATACAATTGGGCAAAATAATTCCTAATTATTGTTTTGATTTCCTCTTCAGTAGAGGTGAATTCATTTTCATTTTTGATAATGGTAATTTGATTTTCTTCTTTCTTTTTTTATTCAAATCAACCAAAGTCTTATGAGTTTTATTGGTTTTTCATAAAACCAGCTGTTAGTTTTATTTATTAATTCAATAGTTTCCTTGGTTTCAATTTTATTAATCTCTCCTTTGACTTTCAGTATTTCTAATTTGTTTGTTCTTTTTCTAGCTTTTTCAGTTGCAGGCCCAATTCATTGATTTCCTTTTTCTCTATTTTATTCATGTAAGCATTTAGATATATAAAACTTCCCCTAAGAACTGCTTTTTCTGCATCCCATAAGTTTTTGTATGTTGTCTCATTATTGTCATTCTCTTGAATGAACTTATTGTTTCTCTGATTTGTTCTTTAACCCACTCATTCTTTAGAATTAGATTATTTAGTTTCAAGTTGATTTTTAGCTTATTTTTCCATGGTTCTTTATTACAAATAATTTTTATTGCATCATGATCTGAAAAGGATGCTTTGAGTACTCCTGCCTTTCTGAATTGGATTGTGACATTTTTATGCCCTAGTACATGGTCAATTTTTGAGTATGTGCCATGTACTGGTGAGAAAAAGTACATTCCTTCTTATCCCCATTCAGTTTTCAACAGAGGTCTATTATTATCTGCCTTTTCTAAAATTCTGTTCAGCTCCTTAAGTTCTTTCTTATTTATTTTGAGGTTAGATTTATCAAATTGAGGGGCAGAGCCAAGATAGCGGCTGGAAAGCAGGGAATAGCGTGCGCTCCCCACCAAGTCCCTCCAAAAACCTATAAAAAATGGCTCTGAACCAATTCTAGAACTGCAGAACCCACAAAACAGCAGAGGGAAGCAGTGCTCCAGCCCAGGACAGCCTGGACCGTCTCTGGGTGAGGTCTATCCCGCACACATGGAGCTGGGAGCAGAGCGGAGTGGAGCAGAGCCCAGCATGAGCAACGTGGACCAACCAGACCAGGAGCCAGGCGGAGTGTGCACTAGAGCCCTGAATCAGTGAGTTGCTGCAGTTACCAGACTTCTCGACCCACAAACACCAAAGACAACAGAGAAGGTTAGTGGGGAAAGCTGCAGGAGTGGAAGGAGTTCGCGGTTCAGCTACCACACTGGGGGCAGCAGAGGTGGGGCAGCTAAAGAACTACAGCTGCAGTTGCTTCCAGCCCCAGGCCCACCTGGTGGGAGGAATTAAGTGGCACATCAGAGCAAGAGTAAAGAGTCTGCTGAAGATCGAAGTCCAGTCTGGGTTGGGGGTTCTTGGGGAAGGAGGAGTGCTGTTGGGCAGAGCTGGCTCATCCCCCCAAGCTTGGAAAATAGAACACTTTAGTCTACAAGCAGTCATACCCCGCTGAAAAAGTCAAGGGTCAAGTTAGTTGGCTGGGAATATGGCTAGGCAGCAAAAACGCACCCAGATTCAGTCTAAGACTTTAGATTCTTTCTTTGGTGACAAAGACCAAAACATACAGACAGAAGAAGTTAACAAAGTCAAAGAACCTAAAACAAAAGCCTCCAAGAAAAGCATGAACTGGTCCCAAGTCATGGAAGAGCTCAAAAAGGATTTGGAGAAGCAGGTTAGAGAAATAGGGGAAAAATTGGGAAGAGAAATGAGAAGGTTGCGAGAAAACCATGAAAAACAAGTCAATGACTTGCTAAAGGAGACCCCAAAAAATACTGAAAAATATACTGAAGAAAACAACACTTTAAACATAGACTAACTCAAATGGTAAAAGAGATCCAAAAAGCCAATGAGGGGAAGAATGCCTTGAAAGGCAGAATTACCCAAATGGAAAGGAGGTCCAAAAGACCACTGAAGAAAATACTACCTTAAAAATTAGATTGGAGCAAATGGAAGCTAGTGACTTGAGGAGAAATCAAGATATTCTAAAACAGAACCAAAGGATTGAAAAAATGGAAGACAATGTGAAATATCTCATTGGAAAAACCACTGACCTAGAAAATAGATGCAGGAGAGATAATTTAAAAATTATTGGACTACCTGAAAGCCATGATCAACAAAACAGCCTAGATATCATCTTTCAAGAAATTATCAAGGAGAACTGCCCTGATATTCTAGAGCCACAGGGCAAAATAGAAATTGAAAGAATCCACAGCTTGCCTCCTCAAATAGATCCCCAAAACAAATCTCCTAGGAATATTGTCACCAAATTCCAGAGCTCCCAGATCAAGGAGAAAATTCTGCAAGCAGCCAGAAAGAAACAATTTGAGTATTGTGTAAACACAATCAGAATAACCCAAGATCTGGCAGCTTCTACATTAAGAGATCGAAGGATGTGGAATACGATATTCTGGAGGTCAATGGAGCTAGGATTAAAACCTAGAATCACCTACCCAGCAAAACTGAGTATCATGCTCCAAGGCAAAATACGGATTTTCAATAAAATAGAGGACTTTCAAGCTTTCTCAATGAAAAGACCAGAGCTGAATAGAAAATTTGACTTTCAAACACAAGAATCAAGAGAAGCATGAAAAGGTAATCAAGATAAAGAACAAGAAAAAGAAATTGCAAGGGACTTACTAAAGTTGAACTGTTTTGTTTACATTCCTACATGGAAAGATGATGTGTATGATTCATGAGACCTCAGTATTAGGGTAGCTGAAGGGAATATGCATATATATATATATATATGTATGTATGTATGTATATGTATATATATGTTTATATACATATATATAAGTGAATGTGTATGTATGTATGTATATATGTATGTGGAGAGAGAGAGAGAGAGAGAGAGAGAGAGAGCAGGCACAGAGTGAGTTGAAGATGAAGGGGAGATATCTAAAAGAAATAAAATCAAATTAAGGGATGAGAGAGGAATATATTGAGAGAGGGAGATAGGGAGAGATAGAATGGGGGGAATTATCTCGCATAAAGGTGGCAAGAGGAAGCAGTTATGTGGGAGGAGGGGAGAGGGCAGGTGAGGGGGGAATGAGTGCATCTTGCTCTCATCAGATTTGGCCTGAGGAGGGAATACCATACATACTCAATTGGGTATCTTACCCCACAGGAAAGAAGAGGGAAGAAGATAAAAAAAGGGGGGATGATGGAGGGGAGGGCAGATGGGGGTGGAGGTAATAAAAAACAAAGACTTTCAAAAGGGCACAGGGTCAAGGGAAAAAATTCAATAAAGGGAGATAGGTTAGGAAGGAGCAAAACATAGTCAATCTTTCACAACATGAGTATTGTGGAAGGGTTATACATAATGATATACATGTGGCCTATGTTGAATTGCTTGATGTCTTAGGGAGGATGGGTGGGAAGGGAGGAGGGGAGAGAATTTGGAACTCAAAGTTTTAAAAACAAATGTTCAAAAACAAAAAAAAATATTTTTGCATGCAACTAGAAAATAAGATACACAGGTAATGGGGCGTAGAAATTTATCTTGCCATACAAGAAAGTAAGGGAAAAGGGGATGGGAGGGGAGAGGGGTGACAGAAGGGAGGGCTGACTGGGGATCAGGGCAACCAGAATATACGCCATCTTGGAGTGGGGGGGAGGGTAGAAATGGGGAGAAAATTTGTAATTCAAACTCTTGTGAAAATCAATGCTGAAAACTAAATATATTAAATAAATACATTTTAAAGAAACAAAAAAATAGATGTATCAACTTCAGAGATGGGGAGGTTAGGGTCTCCCATTATTAATGCTTTGTTGTCTATTTCTTCCTGTAACTCCCTTAACCTCTCCTCTAAGAATTTCCATGCCATACCACTTGGTGCATATATGTTAAAAAATGATATTTCTTCATTGTTTATGGTGCCTTTTAGCAGGATGTAGTGTCCTTTCTTATCTCTTTAAATTAAATCTTTCTTTTTGCTTTGTCTCAGATTTCACCAGCCTTTTACCTTTACCCTGTGTGTATCCCCCTGTTTCAAATGTGTTTGCTGTAAACAGCATATTGTAGGATTATGGTTTTTAATCCATTGTGCTATCTGCTTCTGTTAAATAGAAAAGTTCATCCCATTCACATTCACAGTTATGATTACAATCTGTGTCGTTTTCTCCATTTTATTTCCCCCCTGTTTATGCTTTTGTTTCTCCCTTTCCCCTTCCACTCCTCAAGAAAGTTTTGCTTTTAACTGCCACCTTCCTCAGTTTACCCTCCCTTTGATTCCCCTCCCTTATCTTACCATTTTCTACTTGTTATTCTTCCCTCCCTTCTGAGCACCCCTCTCCATTTTCCCCCTTTCCCCTCCTACTGCCTGTAGGACAAGTTAGATTTCTATATTTATCACGGTATTTTTTTTTTCCTTCTTGAACCAGATCTGACGAGAGTAAAGCTCAAATACTGCTCTTCTCCCTCCCTTCTTTCCCTCTACTATAATTTGTTTTTGTGCCGCTTCATTTGATGTAATTTATCCTTTTCTGCTACCTCCTTACCTCTTCTCCCAGAATGTTCCCTTTACATCTCTTAATTATGTTTTTTATCTGTATATCAGTTATTTTATACAGGCCTCCATAGTATATGTGTACCCCTTTCAATTGTACTATTCTCAAGTTTGACATATACATATATGTATATATAATACATATATATATATACATATATATGTATATATATAACATACATAAGATGGTATAATTCTATATAAAGATGTAAATAATTTCCCTTATTGATTACTAAGGTTTGTAAGTTTTTCCCCATTTGCCTTTTTATGTTTCTCTTGAGTTTTATATTTCAAAAGATAAAATTTTCCATTGAGTTCTGGCCTTTTCATCAGGGAGGTCTGGAATTCCCTTATTTCATTGAATGTCCATCTCCTTGCCTGAAAAAGTATGCTCAGTTTTGCCGGGTAGTTGATCCTCGGTTGTAGTCCCAGCTCCTTTGCCCTTCTGAATATCATATTCCAATTTCTCCTGTCTTTTAATATGGAAGCTGAGAGATCCTTCATGATTCTGACTATAGTTCCACAATATTTGAATTGTTTCTTTTTGAGTGCTGCAGTATTTTCCCCTTGACTTTGTAATTCTGTAATTTGACTATAATATTTCTTGGAGTTTTCAATTTGGGATCTCTGTCAGAGGGTGATTGGTGGATTCTTTCAATGACTATTTTAACTTCTGGTTCTACAGCCTCTGGTTAGTTATCTTTGATAATTTCTTCGAAGATACTGTCAAGGCTCTTTTTTTCATCATGGATTTCCAGTAGACCAATAATTCTTAAATTGTCTCTCCTGGATCAATTTTCCAGGTCAGTTGTTTTTCCAATCAGATATTTCACATTTTCTTCTATTTTTTCATTCTTTACATTTTGTTTTATTACTTCTTGATGCCTCATAGAGTCATTAGCTTCCACTTTCTCAATTCTAATGTTTAATGAGTTGCTGTCTTCATTTTGTTTTTGACTCTCCTTTTCCTGTTGGTTGATTTTAGCTTTAAGGGTGTAATTTTCTCTATTTAGATTCTGAATCACCGTAGCCATTTCGCTGATCTTATTTTTTAAAGACTTAATTTCATCAGTGTTTTTTTGCCATTATTTTTTCATTTTTTCTTTTACATCTCGAATTTGGTTTTTAAAATTCTCCCTTAATGTCCATTATCACCCCTATTATTCAATTTGGTACTAGAAATGTTAGCTGTAGCAAAAAGAGAAGAAAAAGAAATTGAAGGAATTAAAATAGGAAAAGAAGAAACTAAATTATCACTTTCTGCAGATGATATGATGATTTATTTAGAGAATCCTAGAGAATCAAGTAAAAAACTACTTGAAATAATAAACAACTTTAGCAAAGTTGCAGGATATAAAATAAACCCACATAAATCCTCAGCATTCCTATACATTACGGACAAAGCCCAACAGCAAGAGATAGAAAGAGAAATTCCATTCAAAGTTACTGTAGACACTATAAAATATTTGGGAGTGTATTTGCCAAGACAAACCCAGGGCGTATATGAACATAACTATGACACACTTTTCACATGAGTAAAATCAGATCTAAATAAATGGAAAAATATCAGTTGCTCATGGTTAGGCCGAGCTAATATAATAAAAATGACAATTTTACCTAAATTAATCTATCTATTCAGTGCCATACCAATCGAACTACCAAAAAATTATTTTACTGAGCTGGACAAAATAATAACAAAATTCATCTGGAAAAACAAGAGGTCTAGAATATCTCAGGTATTAATGAAAGTAATGTTAGAGAAGGAGGCCTAGCCATACCAGATATTAAACTGTACTACAGAGCAGCAGTCATCAAAACTGCCTGGTACTGGTTAAGAAACAGGGGTGTGGATCAGTGGAATAGGATAGGTACACAAGAAGGAGAAATCAACAAGTTTAGCAATCTACTCTTTGATAAACCCCAAGAATCCAGCTTCTGGGCTAAGAATTCACTATTTCACAAAAACTATTGGGAAAATTGGAAAATGGTAGGGCAGAAACTGGGTATAGACCAATATCTTACACCATATACCAAAACAAAGTCAAAATGGGTTCATGATTTAGGAGTAAAAGCTGATACTATAAGTAATTTGGGAAAGCAAGGAATAGTGTACTTATCAGATTTATGGAAAAGTAAAGAATTCATGACCCAACAAGAGATAGAGAGCATTACAAAATGCAAAATGGATAATTTTGATTATGTCAAATTGAAATGTTTTTGTACAAAAAAGCCAATGCAAAAAAAATTAGGAGGGAAGCAGAAAATTGGGAGAAAATCTTTGCAACTAGTATCTCTGATAAAGGCCTCATTTCTAAAATATACAGGGAACTGAGCCAAATATATAGGAATACAAGCCATTCCCCAATTGAGAAATGGTCAAAGGATATGAACAGGCAGTTTTCAGAGGAAGAAATTAAAGCTATCTATAGGCATATGAAAAAATGCTCTGGATCACTACTGATTAGAGAAATGCAAATCAAAACAACTCTTAGATATGACATCTCTCTTGTAAGATTGGCTAAAATAGCAAAGCAGGAGGACAATAAATGCTGGAGAGGATGTGGGAAAATTGGAACATTGTTACATTGCTGGTGGAGTTGTGAGATGATCCAGCCATTTTGGAGAGTAATTTGGAACTACACCCAAAGGGCCACAAGAATGTTCATACCCTTTGACCCAGCAATACCACTTCTAGGGTTGTATCCCAAAGAAATCACACAAGAGCGAAAGGGACCCATATGTACAAAGGTATTTATAGCAGCTCTTTTTGTGGTAGCCAAGAATTGGAAATCAAAGGGATGCCCATCAATTGGGGAATGGCTGAGCAAGCTATGGTATATGAAGGTAATGGAATACTATTGTGCCATAAGAAATGGGGATGATACGGACTTCGTAACCTGGAAAAATCTACATGACATAATGCTGAGTGAGCGGAGCAGAGCCAGGAGAACATTGTACACAACCACAGATATATGGATTCCATGAGGACCAACCCTGACATACTTCGCTCTTCTCAGCAACGTGAGGTGCAAGGACAACTCCAGGGGACTCAAGATGGAGAATGCTATCTTCATCCAGAGAAAGAACTGTGAAGTTTGAATGCAGATTGAGGCACACTACATGCTCGCCTTTTTTCTTCTCTTTTGTTTTTGTGGTATTTTTTTTTTTGGTTCTGTCTCTTCTTTCTCATGATTCATTCCATTGGTCATAATTCTTCTCCACAACTTGACTAGTGTATAAATTAATTCAATGCGAAAAAAAATAAAATAAAATTCTCCCTTAGCTCTTCCAGTAAAGTTTTTTGAACTTGAGGCTAGTTCACATTCTGTTTTGAGGTATCAGACGTGGGTATAGTGTCAGTGCTTTCCCCTTCCAAATTGGTATTTTGATCATCCCTGTCTCCATAAAAAAGAATCAATGGTCCTCATTTTTTTCGTGTTCTTCTTCATGTTGGTCAGCTTTTTCCTGGCTTTACAGTGAATTTCTGCTTTTTGGGCTCAGGGATCTCTGTCCCATATTTCTTGTTCTGGGGATTGTGAGTCTAGTTACTGGCTTTGTGTATTGTAGCCTTTAGTTTCCTGTGGTGTGGAGGAACGGTCTGGCTGCCTGAAGTCTCCTTTTCCCCTGGGGCTGCTCTCCAGCACTGTTGCTCTTCAGCAATAGTCTCAGCTGTTTGTTGTTTATGCTGGTGTCTGCCATTTCCCCTGGCTGTGCAAAGGTACCTCTGGGCTCCTGGTGTTGACCCCTGCTGGCTCTGCCTCTCTGCTACTCAGAAACTCCCACTACTCAGCCACTGAAGCCCCACTTTTGTCTCTTCTATTTCATCATTTTTCCTGAGGAATTCTCTGGGCCAGGGAGGGAGGGATTAGAGCCATTTACCTGGACATTATGTCTCCCAGAAGTTCAAGGAGGCACGTTTCAAACCTTTGGGCTGCAAGCCTCAGGAGTAGATGTCTCACAGCTGGAGGCATTGTGCTGCTGCCTCTCATGCCTTCAACAGACTCCCATCCTATGTTGAGAGGCCTAATGATCTCTGCCAGTTTTGTGCACCCAGCTTTCTCCCAGCCTGGATTGCTGACTGGTTTCCACAGCTCTTTACTGAAAATTTTAGTTAAAATTACCAAGTACAGTGGGGTAGAAAGGTGATTATGTTAGGGGATCAGGAAACCATGGTTTTAGTTTTGCATCTGCCACTAAATAAATATGGTAAATCACTTCTGCTGAAGGTGTTTCTTCCCTTCAAAAATGTAAGATTTGAATCTGATAATTTATATGCTTCCTTTGAGCTCTGTATTTTAATATCCCCATGTTTAGCTATTAATAAATTGTTTCACCTGGGCAAGTAAATAAGCTAGGTAAAGATTATTTCCTATCCTGGTGCTTCAGTAGTAAATCTGTCATGGTTCACCAAAAAGACCATACCTAAACTGAGTTGGAAAAAAATTCAAATTTCTATGAAAGAATCTTTGAGACTGTTTGGAGAGAAGTTAATGCAGTTACATGTGTATTAATGCTAGCAAGCGTAACTTTACATAAGAATCCTTTACGATAAGTCAATTCCCTCTTTTTGCTTCATTTCTGTATCACTTGATAATTTGCTTATATTCTTTGGTTCTGGCTTGCCTGGTTGCTTTGAAGAAAATTTTAGTACACATGGGAAAACACAAATGTTATAAAATATCTAAAATTGTTTTGTTTTTAAAAAATCAAAATTGATCTCCATTTTCCTATGAGATTTTTTCTGGTACTTTCAAATAGCATTATTGTTGTCATGTTCTCCGTATGATGGCAAGTATTAAAAATGCCTCTGTAGAACCACAGCCTCACTGAATGAAAAGGCATAATCGACTAAATTACATTTTTAATTTTGAAAATAAATTCTGCTACTCAAAGGTAGGGCAAAATGAAAGGGATTTCTCTGTAAAAATAGCACTTATTTGCATTTGCATAGCTAAATATTTTATATTCACAAATGCTTTAGTCACTTTATTATTAACACTTATTTTCATATGAATGAATCACTGTGGTACTTTCCAAGGTTGAAGTAATTTTTCTGCTAAATATCAGTGCTCTTGACCTTCCTTTCTGTGTTATAAATCATTGCAATCAAAAAGGATTTTTAGCAAATAGTTCTGAGAATACAATATTGTTTTGGAGTGTTAAGATAGTCTTTACTCAAATCTAAACCAAATATTCCCTTATTAATTTGAATATAGCTTCAATATTTTTGTTCTATCTCATTATATCTATCAGCCAACAAATATTTATTAAGCACTTACTAAATGCCAAGCACAATGCTAAGTACTGGAGACAGAAGGCAAAGGTAGTCTGTGTCCACAACATTCTAAAGGGGTTACAACATCTAAATAACTTGGAAATCTAAATACATAAACAAGGTAGAACAAGATAATCTTAGAGGAAGGAGCAAGAATCTGGAAGACCTGGAAAGGCTTTCAACAGAAGAGACTTAACCTGAATGCTAAAACATAGGAGATAAGGGGTCAGAACATTCCAGGCATGGGGAAAAGCCAGTGGAAAATGGTGCAGGCAGGAGATGAAGTCTAGCATTCCAGGAACAGCAATAGATCAGTTGCAGCTGGATTCTACAAGATGTGGCAGGAAATAAAATGTAGAAAGACTGGAAAGGTTGGAAGAGGCCGGGTTATGAAGAGTTTTGAATGTTAAACAAAGTATGCTAGAGGCAATAGGAAGCAACTAGAGCTCCCTGAGCAGAATCTATAATTCTTAATTAAACTGAAGTCAGAATCTCCTTGCTTTGACAGTACTTTTTTTTGTCTCCACACCCTTCTCCCCTTTCCCTTTTTTCTCCATTTTTGTTTCTTTCAACAAGGCTGATCATAAAAGTTGGCCTTAAATTTAGTTTTGTAGGAAAAAAATGTGAAGGAAACCTGTGGATCATGTATGACACCCTTGGGACACTGCAATAGTAGCACTGAAAGATAAGCAGTAGGTACTAGGGAAGGAAAGGAGAATGAAATACGCATTTGTATAGTACCTATTATATTCCAGGCACCGTACTAGGCATTTTAATAAATTATCTACTTTATATGATATGATAAAAAGAAAAGATGATTGCACATGAAACGGCAAATCTATCATGTACAACTTGCTATTACTTTTAAAAATAGAATAAATTTATCATGTGAATTTCTTTTGTTTTCTTTTTTCTTCCCTCTCCCAATGCCCTAGAAATGGCTACCATTAGACACAAATATGTGTTAGATAGATTTACAGATCAATAGATAGACAGATGTAAAATGTATGTGTTTATGTGCATGCATGTGTGCACATGTGTGTATGTGTATTGTCAGGATAAACTGTAGTGTGATGTTGTGTAGTATAAGGTTTATGAGGACAGGCAAATATATGATACATTTCAAAAATAATTCTGTTTAAAATAGACATAACAAGTGATGGGTCATTTAATTAAGTGATTCTAGTTAGCTAGAAAAAAATCACCTATCTAGAACAAATCATTACTAAGCAATGTCGGATAAGTGAAGTTTGATTAATTTTTCCAAAATTTATTTAAAAAAATAAAGCATGCGCAAGTTTGGCTACACTAATTACTTAAGAGTTAAATATTAGCATTAGCATGGTAGGGAAAATCTCTCTCTCTCTCATATATATGTATATATATGCATATATATACATATATATGCATATATATATACATATATACATACACACATATACATATACATATATATGTCTTCTGTGTGCATATACATACATGAATATATATGTACACACATACATACAAACTATTAAATTAGAGATTCTCAAAATACTAATCACTTTTCTTTATTAATTTTACAATACCATGGCAGGAACCCTTTGTCTTTCAGTCAACGCCACTCAGTAAGTGATATTTTGAGTACTATTCTATACCTATTGGATAGATACATAAGAAATTGAAGAAATAAGTCTTTGACCTCTAAGAGATAATATTACTTTTATTTATTTTTAATTCCGGGAATGAAGGTCATGTCTACAAATTTGAAGGCCATGGTGACAAAAATCTTACTATCTTAGTGTTTATTACATCAGGGAAATGATTTTTAATAACCAATGATTTGTGGAGATCCAGAGTCCTCTCCAATTTTTTTTCTAAAGTCCTGATTTTAAAAGTTCAGTCTCTTGAAGGCCTTTGCTGACAATGAGGTTGGACTAACTTTCTTGTTCTGAACCCAACCAGGTCAGGTAGCTATTGTGTTTGGCTCTGGCTTCTGTAGGGCACAAATTCTTTGAATTGATTGCCCAGGCTAGGAGTAACTAAAGGACCAATTGATATTATCAAAGTCCAGGTCCAGCCCCTCATCATAACATTCATTCTCTCATTAATTGTTAACCAATCACAGTTGATTGACATCTTTTGGAACATTCCTCTTCCAAAAGAACATATAAGTCTTGAGGCCACCACCATGATGGTCTTTGGTCTAAGAGACAGCCAAATGACTATCCTTTTATTAAAATGTTGGCATCATTAGTTAAATTATTAAATTATCCAGAAATTGTCTCTCAATCCTTTTTAAACACCATAGTCAACTTTCTTTGACCCACCAAGTATTATTTATTAGAGCACTTATTGGCTGAATCAATCTTATTGATAAGCTACACAGTATAAATGTTGGTGATACATATTTTTTCAAGCATATAACTGACTTGGCAGGACTGACTTTTTTGTTAATCTGGTAGTTTGGTGATCCAATGGTGAGAAATTGGATCACTGCTTTGCATAGACCTCATGTAAGAGAGTAATCATTTTTTAACATGAGGAGCATAAAAACATCCTTCAAAGGATATAAAAGTTTTGGTGGGGGTAAGGAGGATAGGAAGGGTGCACAGTAGAGGAGACATGCAATTAACAACTTTGGGCCACTTATTCAATTATATACTCAACAAAGATACATATTTTCCATTCATTTATATAATTGTAATAAGGCAACTTAAGGGAATAATTACCATAGTAGTTTACAATAATTCCCCAGGTACATATTGACCATTACTTTACCCATGGTTTTGTAAAGCATTTATTATGCCATCATTCTAAGGCATATTGTGTCAAAGAACAAGCCTATTGAAGTTATTCATTTTGAACATTGGCTAGGAACATATTTAAGGAATTCTATGAAACAATGATTTTACCTTTTAGGTCATGAGAATTATTTTTCAAACAACAAAACAATAAAGAGTGCTCCTTGTGAGGATATCATTTAATATGAAGTACTGTTTTCATTCATTCTTTTTTGTAAAAGCCCACAAATCCAAACAATGAAGATAATCCCAGGAGAACATCTTTGAGAAATATAAATGTCTAGATGTGATGGGAAAGTTTTGAGTCACTAAAAGAACATGTTTCCAAGGTTTTCAAATAACAATGATAATAATAATATTAAGATAACTCTAAGTTGAATAGCTTTAGTGAATTTTCATAATTCCTTATTGACCATTTTATACAAATAGGGACATAGCATGTCATGGTGAAACTTTCGTTTGAAATTAAGAGAAAAAAGTCAAGGAAATACTTCTTTTTATTATTAAAAGAATTAATAACATTAGTTAATATTTTCTCTAATAAGGAAGAAAAAGAGAATGTTTGAATGTGTAAAATATTTCTGAAACAAGTTACGAACAAGTAGCAGCTTTTGTAACATAATTTAGTTACCATAACTTTAGGTGAAGAATTAGAAAATAAAATATATTTGTCCTTTCTAAAAGAATATATAAATATCTTTATTTCATGATAGAAAATTGTGAGCATTGAACTATATTAGTATAGCATCACTGGAACCTTTATCTTTTTATATACATATTGTCTCCTCAACTAGCTTATAATTTCTAAAGAGCAAATACCATTTGATTTTTTTCTCTTCCTAGTGCCAGATGCAGTGCCCTACCTAGAATACATGTTCAATGAACATTTATTTTTCTTAGTGCTGATAGTGGTAATAATGGTATTAATCTTTAAGGAAGGAAAAAAATGAAAGAAAAGTATTTGAGGCATATTTGCTCAATCACTCCTGCTCCCTGCATTCCAGAGTCTGACCATAGTATAATTTAGTTACATGTGCTACCTAAAAGGACACTCTATTCATGCAGCCTTCAAGAAGAAACACTATATATACATATGTGTGTGTGTGTGTGTATAAAATAGGTAAAGATTGCAAGTTGGAAATATATAAAAGACACACTCTATTTCTAGCCTGTTTTCCTAGCGCTCATTTCTCTAAATTTATATTTTTACACTTTTCCTACATTTTCATGCATCTTTAGTTTAACAAATGTGGGGTTTGCTTCCAATAGTATGAATAACCCAGCCTTTTCTTAACCAGTAACATTTCTCTATGTCCACTTACAAAGCTTCCACATGGAACACAACCAAACTGTTATAATACACATGTGTATGTAGACCCATGTGGGTTTTAAAATTATATGGATACCAATGGAGCACTCTACTCTTGCTCTTGTCACATGGCTAACTCTTGTTGTTTTCTGGCCCTGCTTTCTAATGATATATCTTATAGATCTTCTTCTTTACAATTATTCATTAATCTGCTATAATCTTTTCATTCTTACCATGTAGGAATTGCCCTTTGGATTTATCATAACTTTAATTCTTCAGAAATCATGGTATTCTATGAATTATAGCTGTAAACCATGGTGCAGTCTTCTCAACCAAGACTTCATGATCACACAGACTGGGCTGGATTTTAGGACATCAATCCAGTGACTTATTGTCTTTCTTGAGAAAGGGGATTGATTTCTTATTGGATTGCATTTACCTTAAGTTATCTGAGAAACTATGCATAGATAGCTGGTGTCTAGATTTCCCCAAATGTGGGGAACAAGGGATCATAAGTCTCATGTAAGCAATCAGAGTACCACAGATTAATTAAATATGGGACAGGCTTTAGTGTATCCCATAAGTAACAATGGAAATGCAGAAAACACACAAACTCATGACTCCAAATCTAGAGCTGTATCCCCTATTCCATGATGATTTCAAATGCTTTTTTTAAAAATCATCAATAAACTCAATGGGATATTCTCTACAAATTTCAAATTCAACTATGTTATTGTAAAGATTTGGTTTGCAGCCAAATATTTTATGAAAGTCTATTTTTTCTCATATATTCACCAAAAGTATCTTTGGTTCGTGGGTACATTATTTTCTTTAAAATATTGGGAAAGTGTCCATATTTTAAATAATTTTCTTAATCACTTTCTAAAATGTTAATAAGTTTTCAGTTTTTTTGCAAGCATTTAATATCCTCCCATTCTCAGACAGTTTGATGTCAATTCTTCAGTGCCCCTAGGACTCTGCTCCAATTCCAAAACAGATTGCATCTGTTTTGTCAAGTTCTTGTTCCCCTTCTAAAGTATTATCATTTCTACTTTGTGGTGCAATACTTAGGGATTGTTATGTTAGAGACTAATGGTGTATCCCTACCCTTATAGTTGAAGAAAAAAGTCTATTATAGAAGTTATTATAGATCTCCCCCCCAAAAAAAAATTCCTAGGCTATTGTGCTCCTTCCTTCATCGTTAAATATTCTCACAAATACTCAGATTAGCTGCATCTCTCACAAAATATTCATCAGACTTATTTTTATCTTCATTGTTTCTTGGTATGCTTTAATGTAATATCGTTTGGATTCTTCTACCATCCTCTATGTAAACTGTTATAAATGAGTTTTTTTTTTATTTTAAACCAACATTGCCCTTGATTTCATATCTCTGCTTTGCAAGGATATCAAGTGTTGACTGATTAAAGCACTTAGACTCTTCTAGTTTCCATTTGTCATGACTGATTTATATCAGTTAAACATGTTTACCAAACAGTGAGAATCTTTGTAGATACTGATCCTTTTATCTATAGCTAGTTTAAGTAGAACCGTGTGACATATCTTCTTATTTTTATCATCTTGTTGTTGTTATTGAATCATTTTCAGTCATTTTTGAGTCTTCATGACGACATTTAGGGTTTTCTTGGCAAAAATACTAGAATGGGGTGGGAGGCAGAACCAAGATGGTGGAGTAGAAGCAGGAACTTCATTGAGTTCTCCCCCTAAGCCCCTTGAAATACCTGTAAAAATGATGCTAAACAAATTCTAGAGCAGCAGAAGCCACAAAATGGCAAAGTGAAGCAGATCTCCAGCTCAAGGCAATCAGGAAAGCTGACAGGAAGGGTCTATTGCACTGTGCTCAGAGTGGAGCACTGCCCAGCCTGTGCTGTACTGGCACAGACAGGACTGGAGCAAGCCTCAGGGCACTGAATCACTGGCAGCTGCATGGGTTTCCAGACTTCTCCACCCACAAACTCCAAGGTCAGCTTCAAAGGTCAGTGGGGAAGCTCTCTTACCTGGGTGAGAGAGGAGCATGGTCCAGCAACAGTCACAGCCCTAGCCCCAGGGCAGCAGCAGCGCTGCCACAACAGCAGCTGCTTCTCAAACTCTTGGGTCTACAGACTGTGGGAGAGCAAAGCTACTGATCTGGGTCAAAGTCCTGGGTGGAAGTCCTGGGGTGAGGAGAACTGGTGTGGCAGAGCTGGTGATGGCCGTAACGAGAGAACCCCCCTCGCAGTTCCAGGGCAGAAAAGAGTGCTTGTGGTTGCTCAGGGACCAGAGTGCAGGCCATGAGAGAAGTAAACACCTCTCTTTTGATCATACCACTTTGGAGGAACTGAGAATTTACAGTCCCCTAGAGATATCTCTGAAAACAGTTGCACAAAATCCCTGAAACTTGGGGCAGTACACCTTGTACTTAACAAAGGGCTCAAAAGTCAAATAATCAACTGAGAAAGCAAGCAAACAGGAAAAAGAATAAGACTATAGAAGGTTATTTTCTTGGTGAAAAGATGTTTTCTTACACATTTACTGATGAGAAAGATTAAGGCATAGAGCTGGAGGAAGACAATAAAGTCAAGGCTCCTACATCCAAAGCCTCCAAGAAAAAGATGAAATGGTCTCAGGCCCTAAAAGAGCTTAAAAAGGATTTTGAAAATCAAGTAAGAGAAGTAGATGAAAAATTGGGAAGAGAAATGAGAGTGATGAAAGAAAATCATGAAAAATGAGTAAACAGCTTGCTAAAGGAGACCCAAACAATGCTGAAGAAGATAACACCTTTAAAAATACACTAACCCAAATGGCAAAAGAGGTCCAAAAAGCCAATGAGAAGAAGATTGCCTTGAAAAGCAGGATTGGCCAAATGGAAAAGCAGGTCCAAAAGCTCACTGAAGAAAATAATTCCTTAAAAATTAGAATGGAGCAAATAGAAGCTAATGACTTCATGAGAAATCAAGAAATTATAAAACAAAACCAAAAGAATGAAAAAATAGAAGAAAATATGAAATATCTTTTTGGAAAAACAGCTGACCTGGAAAATAGATCAAGGAGAGACAATTTAAAAAATCACTGGACTACCTGAAAACCATGATCAAAAAAAGAAAAAGCCTAGACATCATCTTTCAAGAAATTATCAAGGAAAACTGCCCTAATATTCTAGAGCCAGGGGGTAAAAGAAAAATGGAAACAATTCACTGATAACTTCCTGAAAGAAATTCCAAAAGGAAAATTCATGGAGTATGTGTATATGAGTATATGTGTATGTGTGTGTATGTGTATGTGCCTATGTATGTATATATGTGTATACATATATTTGTGTATATATGGATATGTATATATGTAGACAGAGGGCACAGGGTGAGCTGAATATGAAGGGATGATACCTAAAAAATAAAATTGTTAAGAGGTACTGGGAAAAAGAGAAAGGGAGGGGTAGAATGTAGTAAATCATCTCACATAAAAGAGGCAATAAAGAGCTTTTACAATGGAGGGGAAGAGGGGGAATGTGAGAGGGAATAACTGAGTCTTACTCTCATTGGATTTGGTTTAAGGAGCAATAACATACATACTCAATTGGGCATGGAAATCTATCTTACCCTACAGGAAAGCAGCTGGGAAGGGGATAAGAGAGGGGAGATAATAGAAGGGACAGCAGATTGGGGGAAGAGGCAATCAGAAGCAAACACTTTTGTGGAGGAAAAGGTCAAAGGGGAGAGTAGAATAAGCAGAGGGTAGAAGAATAGAGAGGATAATATAGTTAATCCTTCACAACATGACTGCTATGGAAGTGTTTTGCATGACTATACATGCATAACCTATATCAAATTGCTTGCTTTCTCAATGGGGGTGGGTGGGGAGGGAGGAAGGAAAAGAATGTAGAACTCAAGGCTTTAGAATTTGATGTTAAAAATTGTTTTTACATGCAACTGGGAAATAAGATATACAGGTAATTGGGTATAGAAATCTATCTTGCCCTACAGGAAAATAAAAGGGAAGGGGATAAGAGAAGGGGGGGGGGGGGGCGGGGGTAATAGAACGGAGAGCAGATTGGAGGAAGGGATAATCAAAATGCATGCTGTAAGGGGCTGGGGGGAGGGGAGAGGTGGGGACAAAATTTGGAATTCAGAATCTTGTGGAAGTGAATGTTGAAAACTGAAAATAAATAAATTTCTAAAATAAAAAACAAATACTAGAATGGTTGACATTCCCTTCTCCAGTTCATTTTACAGATGAGGATTTGAGGCAAACAGAGTTAAGTGACTTGGCTAGGATCACACAGATTGTAAGTGTCTGTGGCCAGATTTGAATTTAGGAACATGAGTCTACCTGACCCCAGACCCAGCTCTCTCCATACATTGCACTACCTAGCTACCCCCCATTAGGTTATTAATTTGTTTCCTATTTTTTTATAGATTTATCTTTTCTGGATTGATTGATCAAATAATTCTCACATCAGTAAGAAGTTTAGATATAATCAATTCCATTGTTGTGACATTATTTAATTTTTGCCCAATCCAATGTTTCCTTCCTCTCCTTTTCCCCCATTAGATTATAATCTCCTTGAGTGCAGGAACGATATTTTGACCGTTTTTTTTTTATTTGTATCTTCAGTGCTTAGCAGAGTGATTGGTATATAGTAGATGCTTAATAAATGTTTAGGGACTGATTGATTTCTGAGATAGTTAGGTGACACAGTGGATAAAATTCTGGAAGAACTGAGTTCAAATCTGGTTTGAGATACTGGCTATGTGAACCTGGCCAAATCAATTATTGATTGATTGACTGATTGAATAAAGTCTTCAGGACACATAGGTGTGAAGGTTCTATATATTACACAAGACTCTGGCTTCTCTTCTTATTTTTATCCCCATACAATGTATTACAACATTTTTTGTCATTCTTCCCTAGTCCAGTACAGAATTTACCAAGTATTAAAATACATATTGATTTAATATGAAGTGTCATTTGGAGTTTCTCCTAGAATTATCTGCTTCTTCTTTGCCTGTCACAAATATAGCACATCACATATTATTGTCTTAATAGTTGCCATCTTACAAATTTCCATCATGAGAATTATAAAACAAGATGGCCAAATGTCCCATGAAATTATGTTTCTTGTTGTCTCTGGATTCAGAATAAAAGCAAATTTCATAATAAGGGTTTGATGCAGGATTCTGTAGAGTTACATTTTCAGGTTACCCTCAAATTGCTGGCTTTTATTCAAGTTTCCTTTTTAATTGTAGAAGATTTGTCAGGAGAGTCTGATCAATATAGTTTAAACAATCTTCAAAAAGAAGTGAAAGTATCTAGAAGTACTCAGTCCCCTATTATGCAATCTTCCACATAATGTATTAATAGGTTTTTCTGCATCCTTCATAGGAAATGCAATCAAATTCCCAATCACCTCCCTTTAATCTAACAAGTTGAACTTTGGAAGGAATATATTATCTCTTGCCAATAACCACTTAATAAAGCTATTCATAATTCATTAATGTTCTAAATAAATTGCATATTAATACGTGTCCAGCAGGTTTGATATGGTCATGGGTTTTGATTTTATTAACATAATATGGAGTACTATGATATTGCAAAAAGCAAGAAACTTAGATCTTCCTCAGAATGGCAAGAGAAGAAGAGTATCCTGGAAATGAGGTTCATTTTAGAGGGAGGAGTACCTAGAATATTATTTACATTAAAAGGTATAAAGAATTAAACTCATATCACAAAATAGATTAAAAACGAGTCATACCTCCTGAACACAGATGATAATTTGACTACTATACTGAAATGTAATGTTACCCAAAATATTTAATAACCATAAAATTGTTCTGGCTATGTTTATCACCTCCAAGAAATTGAATATGAATCATTTTATCAATAATATTTTATGTATTTTTTCATAAAACGTATTGCACATTTCTTTGCCTTTGTAAACAGAGATCTTTTTTGTTGTTGCTTATGATGATATTTTGTCCTGACTTGTTATTTTATCAGTATAGAGCTGACTTATAGTCTTAGAGAATTGATGGGGCACTGAGAGATCAATGAACTTTCATGACCACATAACTAGTAGATGTCAAAGGCATGCCTTGTTCCCAAGGCCAGCTTTCTTTCTACTTCATGACTCAACTCTCTCCTCACAGGAATAAGTATAATTATATTTTTACTAGATAAACTCAGATCAGTGTTATGAATAGAAACTCTTACACTGTGCTGTAAATGTAGATGTGTATTTATATTAAAATTTGGGTACTTTGAAACATGTATCTAAATGAGTGTGTATTACAATATATTTTCTGAAAGAATTCTTTGATATCAGTGGATTTTTTGTTCATTTGTTCTTTTTAATAAAAATTATTATGGCGTATATGATCAATAGGACCTAAAAAGATATACAATTTTCCAAAACTGTATATATGTAGAAATAGATATACCCATTGTTGTTAGTCAGTTATTCAGTTGTGTCCAACTTTTCATGATCCCTTGGGTCATACTGTCCATTGAGTTTTTTTGGCAAAGATACTGAAGTAGTTCACCATTTCCTTCTCCCATGGATTAAGGCAAACAGAATTTAAGTGACTTGCCAGGGTCACATAGTTAATAAGTGTCTGAAGCCAGATTTAAACTCATATCTTCTGCACTCCACACTCAGCACTCTATCCACTGAACTACCTAGCTGCCCCTAGATATATACATATATATGTATATATGTATATCTATGTAAAAAGAGAGAGACTAGATAGAGACTCAGTTGCTCTCCTAAATGATTCGCTCATCATAAATAAAAATATTTTTTTCTTTATTTTCCTTACTAATGTCCTTGACTTGCCATCATCATTCAAAATATTATTCATTCTTTCTGCATCATTAAAACAAGAAATGTCCTTATTAAATTCAAAAAAGTCATTTATATCTCACTTACATTGAGTTTGTTAAAGGGATGAAAAAGAGTGTCCCCTTTGTCATTTCAAGAATTTATGCTACTTTACTTTGGGAGAACTTAATTCAAAACCATAAAAACTTCATCAGCATAAAAAATCTTAGTTAATGTAAGTGTATATTTTTGATGCCCCAGTCATATCCAAATACAATGCCCTGCCCCTAGCCAGTGAGGTTTTCTTCATAAAATGGAGTTAAGCAAATTTATTCTATAAAGATACCCAAATCTAATTGCATAGGCAATGTTTTATGTCTGTGCTCTAAGTCAGTCAATCAACAAACATTTATAAAGTGACTGCTATAAAGACAAGCACCTTCACCCTTGCCATTTCCTTACCTGGTACTTCCACGGTTGTTTGGCCTTCATTTCAAACAGGACTAGTGACATCAAAGGTGACATCAATGTCTTTGACTCATTCGCATATTGGATTTAAGTGAGGCAGAGTTGTAAGAAGTCACCAGCCTCACTATTCTAGAGTCACAGAAGTTCAGAAGCAAGGCAAAGGTCAGGATGATTGGCAATGGTCCAGGATACAATGGATGACCTCAGTGTGTTCAGTGTCTGACCAAACTCTGGGTGTTCCACAGCACCTGCATCAGCAGACTTCATGGTCATAAGAAAAAAATTGTTCTCATCTGCCCATTCCACTGGAGGGGGATGTGGGGAAGTGGGGAAGTCTTCACATGCTTGGGGTAAACATCCTCCTAACTCACAAACAGGCCCATCAGTTTAGCCCATCTGCCAAGGTTTTACTGGGACCACTGTACATGCTACAACTTCTTGGAGCCACAGGTGAAAGTTGAGTGCTATGTATACACCAAAGGTAGAGGAGCAGGCCTGTAAAGGGCTATAATGCAACCACACTGGCATACCCAAGATGGTCATTAGTGTAGGTTCTTTTATCTGCTGTACTAAGAAAAGATAGCCATTTCAGGGGTCAACAATCTTTTTAAACACACAAAATACAGACAGGAAATACAGAGAAAAGAAATAAAGACCAACAGACAGGGCTCTACTGCCTGAATCAAAGCTTTACATCCACCGCTGAATTGAGAGAGCCTTTACCTCTGAGCAGTTGGGAGGTTCTGAAGACATGGCCACTCAGAGTCTGGACCAGGGAATCACATCTTTCTTGTAAGGAAGCCCTGAAGGCAAAAGCTCAACTCTCAAAATATATACTCTGTAGGGTCAGTGCCTAGTTAGAAATTAACAAAAGGTGTCTCAGCCTTCCTACAAGCAAGAATGCTGCCCTTAATGGGCTCCACGTGAGGCCTATTGATAAGCAGAGAAGTTTTTATTCTTCATTTAACCTTACAAGGGCTTACCAGAGGTGCTAGTCCTCCCTGAACACGCCCGTGTGCCCTGCCTGATGCTGCTGCTACTATGAAAAAACTTTCAAAGAACCCCCAGAGGCCAAGCCTGGGAAGAGCTAATTCTTGAAGCTCAGCACTCCCTTGGACCTTGTGTCTAGTTTTTCTCTCAACATTTTCTGCCCTGCCTTTGCTAGCTTACACTCTCCTCCATTCCCTGTTTTCCACCTCATTTTTGGAGAACTGTAAGCAAATCAACACTACTGTTACCTCTGGAAAGAGTATGTTAAAAACAACTATATTTTTCCACTTGCCTTATTTAGGATTTTCCAAACCATAAGTCTCTTCCCTGGGATCTCTCCCCATATGTGTGTTCTCCTCTATTAGAATTTAAGTTCTTTGAAGGCAGTGATCATGTCACGGTACCAAATATGAATCTTCTGTTTGGCATTTAAAATTTCCATAACCTACCCCCTTCCTACCATTCAAGACTTCTGCACCTTATGCCCTGTTGAATACGCGACAACCCAACTACTTCCTGTTTGTTTTACAGAATACTCCATCTCCTAACTATGTCTTTGCATGTGACAGTCCCCTTTCCCTTCAATACTGAGCATACTCACCTTTACCTCTTAGGTCTCCCATATTTAAGAGTCAGTACAAATTCGACAATCTATAGGAAACTTTTCAATTCACCCAGTTGCTAATGCCTTCCCTTTAAGATAACCTTTGCCTGCTCTGTCTATATCTTGGATCTACAGTTATTTACATATCGTCTCTTTCAGTAGAATGTAAAATTCATGGACTGATTTTTGCTTTTCTTCTTGTCCTTGGGCTTAGCACAGTGTCTGAGGAGCAAATGCTTGTTGACTGACTGACTTTTGTATTTGCATCCCCAGTACTTAGCACATAGTAACAACTTAATACATTATTTTATTCATTCTTCCTTCTTTTTCTTTTTCATTGAATTAGTATTAATAAGCAAGGAAGTGATATTAAAAAAGAGGGCTGACCTTAGAATCAGGAAGATATGGATTCAAATCCTTATTCTGACACAGACTAATTGACTGTGAGACCCTGGACAAATCATTCTGTTCTTTAGGCATTAAGTTCTTTGATTTAAAAAGAATTACTGAATATCCCTAGTAGTTTTTTTTTTCTCCATAGTTTTCTACACTGATGAAATCATGGATTCAATTAAAAAATAAGAGAGTTTTATAAAGTAAAATAATTTTTCTTTTTACATTTATTTGTAGTTTCTTGGGCCTATACCATGGTCTATTGTTGTAGAGGTAACATGTGAGATAGATAGATAGATATGTGTATATATATATATATGTATATATATATATATGTATATGTATATATATATACACATATACTCATATATGTGTTTGTATGTTTATATGTGTGTACATATATATATATATATACATATATATATATATATGTTTAATGTTCCCATTCAGAATATGCCATATCTTTCAATATAATTTTTTACAAGAATCTATTTATTTTTGCATTTTTCTTTTTCATTGCCATCTCCCAACTCCTGATTTATCTATTTCTGAGATGGGAATACTAAAGCCTCCTATAGTTTTTTTTCCTTCCTAGGCTGTTTTGATGACTCATCATCTATATCATGTCCCTTAACTATTGTTTTTACCTCTTCTCCCTCTATACTTTCTTGGTAATCTCATCAACTCCCTTGAGTTTAACTATCATTATCTATGATGTATATTTGTATTACTATTATTGTATACAAACACACACATATCTATATAGATCTATATATAGTACTAATCTCTACCTGAGCTTCTGTCTTTCATCCTCACTTGTGCTTAGCAAATATCTCAAACTGGATTTTCAAAATTCATCTCAAACTCCACCTGTCCAAAGCTTCATTCATTTTCTTTGGCCATAAACTTTCCCTTCTTCTAAATTTCCCTATTTCTGCCACTACCATCCTTCCAGTCACCCGGGTTTGTAACTGAGTAATTACCCTTGACTTCAAACTCTTCTAGATCCTATATATCTAATAAGTTGCAAATCTTTTTGTTTCTTCTTATGCAACATTTCTCACATCTGACCCCTTTTTACTTACACAGCTATTATCTTAGATCATGATCTTATCACAGCTCTCATAGATTATTATAGTAACTCCTCATAGGTTTTTCTGACTCAAGTATCTTACCATTTTATACTATTCTATGTGCTTCTGTCATAATAATATTATATGAGTGTAGATCTGACATATATTTAATAATGATATATTTTCATCATCTGTGGTCCCTTCAAGCATAATGTCGTCTTCCTGTTTATCTCTCATGTCCTTGTAAGCTTTTATTCTTCCTTGTCTGATAGCATTACTACTACTTCCGTTTATACATAACTTTCTTATTCTGAGTGTTCTTCTTCAGACCCACATTTTTATTCTGTGTCTAATTTTAGATTCATTTTTTTTGTTTGCAACAGATTTTTGTACCTTTTTCCTTATTCGTTTAAAAAAAAATTCCATCCTCCTTCATTTCATTGGGTTGTTTAATCCATTCACATTTAAGATTGTAATTATTAGGTCTGCTTTTTCCTGCATGTCTTATTATTATTATTATTATTATTATTATTATTATTTATTACCTTGTTTTTTTTCAGCCAGGATTGTGTGACTTCTATTAGTATTGCCTATTCTAATTTAATCCTGTTCTATTCCCCCAGGCTTATCTTATCAATATGAACTATTGTTTCTTTCTCTTTATTCAAAGCTGGTGATAGGAAGTGGAGTACCAAGTATAGGGGAACAAGAAGACAGAAAAAAAAACAGATCAACTTAAAAATAAAATAGTTTGTGTGAAGGAAAATAATAGTGCAATAAGCCAAGAAGGGTAGGCTGAAGGCTTAAGAGTTTGCATTTTATTCGAGAGACAAAAAGGAATCCTTGGACAGCTAGATGGTACAGTGGAGAGAGCACCAGCCCTGGAATCAGGAAGATTTATTTTCCTGAGTTCAAATCTGGCTTCAGATATTTACTATGTGACCCTGGGCAAGTCACCTAACCCTCTTTGCCTTAATTTTCTCATCTGTAAAATGAACTGGAAAATGAAATAACAAACATTCAAGTGTCTTTGCTAAGAAAACCCCAAATGGGGTCATGAAGAGGTAGACATGATTGAAAAATAACTGAATAACAGGAAGATATAAAACAAAGATAATAACAGCATCTACCTCTCAGGGCTGTTGTGAGATTCGAATGAGAGAATATATGTTAAAGGTGCTTTGCACATAGTAGGAACTATATAAATGCTTATTCCCTCCTATTCTCTTCTTTTTCATGGAGGGGGAATTGAAAAAATAACATCTGTGGAGGTAGAGATAAAGGAGAAGAGAATTAAGGATGGTTTAGAGGTTTAATACCTTCATGCCTAGAAGAATTATTAGGCACTCAACAGAAACAGGGTAGTCTTGAGGAAGGACAGCCTTAAGGTGGAAGTTACTGAATTTCATTTTGAATGTGATCTGTTTTAGAATCTTGTGGGAAATGAAACTATTGATGTTCAAAAAGCATTTGGTGATATAGGACTGGAGGAAAGAGACTAGGGTTGGATTCAGTATCTGGTAGTCATTGTGATAGACATGATATAAACCCTTGGAAAATGATGAAGTCATAGAGAGGATGTATAGTGATAATGAGAAGTCCTTTCCAAGTGTAAGGTTCTATAATTCTGAGTAAGTGTTGGTATATGGTCTCCTACTACCTCCAGTCTCAAATCCAGAGCTGCTCACTTGGCTTCCAAGGCTTTTCATTATCTCTCTCCTCCTTGCCATCAAACTTTATTCCCTAGCATTCTTCAATGTGATCCTTATAATTCAGCCAAGCCACTCTTCTCTCAGTCCTCTCAGACCTACTTGATGAGAATATTATGTCTTTCCTGGTAGGAAATCTAGTACCACTCTTGTTCCCTTATAATCAAATCTTTGATTCAAAATGAGATCATCAACCTCACTTCTATCAAGTGGCATAGCTATACTGACTTGGACTTTCTGGTGCTTCAAGAAAGGAACATTCTATCCATTGAAGACACATTAATAAAGACCCAATTTATTCATTGAAATTAAATATACTCTGAAATTTCATTTGTAGAGGACTTGTTACAAAGATCCATTTGATTCACTTCATAAAAATGATTATAGCAGCAATTTAGGGGAATGATGTTCTTCCATAGATTAAAAAGGTGACTATGCAATTATAAAGAGTGAGTGATAGATATATTGAACTTTTAAGATACATGGCTAATTTCTGGGGAAATCTATTGCTCTCAGAATTTGAAAAACCTTGCCATTTTAGTACAACATTCTGTGGCTGAGATACTGATGCTAAAAGCATAGAGTGCTTTATTGCCATCAATGATGGGCATCAGGCCCTAAGAAACACTCCAACATGCCCAAATAATATACATGCTTTAAAAGCAAATTTGGCATTTTAGCATGGAGTTTAAAAGAACTACCAATAAATACCTTGCCAAAAGACTTAATAACCACAATGAAGAGCTATCCTTAATTGTTGTCATTCATCTGCTGCCCTCACAAATGCATCTTCCGATGTCACCAAGCTGAGAGAGCATAGGGATTTTAGTAAAATCTATAATTAGATTTGGAGAGATGAAGGCAAAATTGCAGAAGCATTAGTAGAACGTATAGGATATATGGTTTTTGCTAGTCAAAGTTATTTATGGTAACTCCAATGGAGAATGCAATAGAACAAAAGATTCAGAGGTAAGCAGAGTGAAATCTACATCTCAGATAAATAATCAGGGTAAAAATGTTCTTTTACATAAATGTTTTCATTTTCATTCTTAGAGCCCCATTCAATAAAGACTGCATCTATACATTCAAAGGAGAGGGAGGCTTCTGGCAGTAATCCAGCTATAGGAAACCAGAATCCATGGATTTCTTGCAGATATGATTTTAGGGTTAAATGATCCAGATAACTTTGTATAACTAAACACACTCAAGTGGAAGCTTTTGGATACTTGAATGAAAGCATATAGGGTTAGGGAGGTGATCTAGAATTAACATCTGGCCAAAAGAGAAATGCTATAGCCTTGAAATCCCCAAACTCCAAGCTTTTATGGAAACCAAGCCAAGGTCGGTGACTGAGAAAGCAAACAAAAAGTAAACAGTCCTCAAAGTTAGCCCTTAAAATAGATGGCATATCATTGACACCACACAAACAGTTAACAGATTTCATTTAAAACACCCATTCTATTTTCAGGAAAGATGTAAAATGCTAAACAAAAGCTCACTTCAGGGTGTGTGTTTTTAGCATAGAGAGAAAAAAAATCAGAGACGTCAGACCATACTATATAAAAAAAATCTGGGAATTAAAAACCCAGACTCTGTCAAGAATTTAAAAAATTATTATTGTCATACAATATATTTTACTAATCAAATTCTTATATTTCCTTACTGGAATTTTTGGTACAGATCAAATCTTAATTGAAGATCAAATCCTATGTCAGGAAATGACATTATAAAAGCATCTTTTTATTACCAGAACTCTTCCAAGCCCTAGTCAATGGTTGAAATATTTCAGACTATATCTGATACAAAATAAAATCTAGTATACTGAAAGAAAATGGACATCCCTTTGAAGTTTCTTGTGGGCCTGACACAGCACTGAAAATGTATATTATAAAAAATTTTATTGTAATCATTCCAAAATGAAATTACAAATTTTAGATCTATAGCTCTTCCCAAGGATGATGCTATTCAGAGGCTCTTTAATCTTAATAGCAAGAAACACTGGTTATGACCCTTAGCAATAATTAGCAGTTTCACTGGGGTAATTAAAACAGCTCAGAATGAACTAAATGTTCTTAAGGGAATGTTAAGGCTTGATGACATCTCAGAAATTATCTAATCCAATAATCATTTTACAGAGGACATCAGGGCACAGATCATTGAAATGACTTACTTCCCAAGGTCCATATAAATAATGAGAGTCAGAACCAAAACTAGAACTCATGTCTTCTGACATCTCAACCTGTGCAAAACCATTATTCCTAATTTCTAATCATATTTTTTTCCTTTATAGAATAGTGTTCTATAGTGAGAAAAAGCACTCACTATTCTTATAATTAGAGGGGCTAGATTATAGTCCTGGCCCTAACAATACAGTACCATGGATAAGTGACTTTCTCCAAACCTCTATTTTCTCATTTTATTAGACAAAAACAATGTTCATGAAACTTAGCACGCAGGGATGTGAGGAGAGTACACAGAGAACCAAAAAGTAATAGGAGAAATCAAGCTATTGCTATTATCCCAAATATATTTCTTAGATCTGTCTATAGAGGGACCATACAACTTTATTTTCCTAGAGTCTTTAATTCCATTCATGTATATTAAATAAATCTTACATTATTCAAGATTCTCAGTCATGCTAATGCTTTTTGCCTCCTTCCTCCAAGAATATCTTTTTGAAGTTTGTTATTAGTTTGTTAAAACACTAGTAATTACAGCAGAGGTTTTTGTTTGGATTTTGGGGGGGAGGCAATGAAAAGTTTTGTGGTTTATCTATGTTTATAGGAGGTTAAGATTTCTAAATACTTCTATACAACTAAAGCACCAAACTCTGTCCATTTCCTCCACCCTCACACCATAACACTCTAATGTTCATCTAATAATAAAAAGAAGGCATTAAATATATAATTGGACGGCTAGGTGGCACAGTAAATAGAGTGTTGGGCTTGGAGTCAGGAAGACTCATCTTCCCCAGTTTAAATCTGGCCTCAGATACCAAATAGCTGTGTGACCCTGGGCAAGTCACTTAATCCTGTTTGCCTCATTTTTGTCATTTGTAAAATGATCTGGAGAAGGACATGCCAAACCACTCCAGTATCTTTGCCAAGAAAACTCCAAATGAGGTCAGTAAGTTAGACATGACTGAAAATGACTGAACAACAACAACAAATGTAGGATTAAATGTTTATAGTACATTGACAGTCAGATGTGAGATTATAAACTCCTTGAAGGTAGGGACTACCTTTCTTTCATTCCTGTTTGTATCCCCAACATTTAGCACAGTGCCTAGCACATTATAGGTTCTAAAACATGCTTATTGACTGATTGACTTCTGAGACAGGTAGGTAGCACAATGGATAAAGTGCTGGAAGACATGAAAGCTAATCTAACCCCAAATAATTACTTACTGTATGACCCTAGGCAAGTCACTTAACCTCTATTTCCCATAGATTCTAAACTGTAAAACAGAGGTAATAATAGTACCTACCTCTCAAATTATTGAAAGGATGAAATAAGATATTTGTAAAGCACTTAACAACCATCCTTAGCAAGCAGTAGTCACTATATATACACATACACACACTATATATATATATATATATATAATATATATATATACATATACATATATCTACATATATATACATATATATGTATGTATGTATGTATTATATACATATTTACATGTTTATTCCCTACCTGTCCCCCTTCATTTGTGTATGGAAACTCCTGAACTTTTTAATGAAAACTTTGGACCCTGTAATTCTCCAGAACCTCTTGGAAGTGTAGTAGGGCTACATTATTGGTAAGGGGGAGGGGGAACAAGAGGGGTGATCTCAGTCTGTTTCTAGTACCCATGTACAAAGAAGTAGTAAAATTATTTTCAGGTAGTAAAGAACTTGTGTGTTAGTGTCAACAAGACGTGGTGCTGTGGAGCTAGGTAAAGTAAGCTGTCAATTATCCACTGAATCATGGGAGCTATTAAAAACGCTTGTACTACTCACAATCCTTTTTTTCTTAGGGGTGAAGTTGCCATGGCAACTCATTTCCTTTCAGGAGCTTGGCTTTCTCTTACCGAATAACTATCCTATTCCTCTTCTTTTGATGTCTAGCTTGCTCTTCAAAACTCAGTTCTACAAATAGTCTGAGGCATGAAAGAACAATGAAAGTGAAGTTTATTCCCTTCGATTCCTACTATGCTTACCTGTTCATGATATCTAAATACATATGGGCTGAATTCATATGCCCCTATTCAATATTACTCTTCCATTTTGTTCAACTATCCTAAATTAGCTCTTAAGTAACCATATTCAAGACATATCAAACGTAACAAAACACACAAATACTATTTCTATTGATCAACAACTTTTTCATACCAGTTAGTTTAAAAACAAAGCCACTTAAATATTTAGTTTAATTAAGACTGGTTGTCCCTATTTCGGGAAGGTTTAAATACAGGTGCAGTTTGGGGACCTGAACGAGGTTCTCCTAATCCCAATGTTGTCAACTTCCCAGCCTCCTACTTCTAGGAGCTCTTAGAGATGAGGAGAAATTCCCTGTCAAGATTTGCATTCTTGCTCTACAAGGTTCTCTCCTCTGGAGGTCTAGAATTCACCCTCCTCAATGCTGTCTCTTGCCTTGATTCATTCCCTAAAGAGTTTTACTTTTGAAATAGCCTTCAGGGCCATGCTTAACTCTCTGTCTGCCATCTAATTTCATCAAGCTTTATGAAAACCATAACACTTCATAAAGAGGTAACAAAGGAAAGATTATTCATTCATATTTCATTTAAGACTCTATCTAACACCTTGATGTCTCTGATACCTGACCCTTAATATATGTATGTATATGTGTGTATACATATATATAAAATTTAAGTATATATATATGTGTATATATGGATATATACACATATGTGTATATGGATATATGTGTATGGATGTATATATATATATACACACACATATGGATGGATAGATGTATATGTGTATATATATGTATGATATACATATATATGTGTGTGTGTGTGTGTGTGTGTATGTGTATATGTGTATTTCAACTTGATGATGCCAGTCTCAATAAAGTAAGTGACTTAGAAATGGAGAAATTCTTTTCTGAAAGGATGGTAGGGAGGAGGACAAGCTATCAAAGAGTCACCCCATGTGACATGTAAAAAACCAATATTCTATTGCGTTCACTGAGTTTCTTTCTAACATTGCCATCAATACCCATGGAAGGGCACTCAAATCTGGCTAACATTGATTTGGGAGTACTCTAGCAGATCAGCATTTAGAGAGAAGCACATATGGTCCTGCCTTATGCCTGCCTGAATTTTGCCAACAGGCATAAAAGTATTTGGGTCGTTATGCTGTCACCTATTGAGAATCATTTTTTGTCAGTACAGGGGTACGTCTAAGACCTGAAGAACCACAAAAGCACTTAGGGATTGGCTATCCTCACTCCTGCCCCTTTACAACCACTTTTGGGAAAATTCCAGACCAAGACTATATATTGTAGCTTGGGAAGACAAGTTATGTGGCATGGTGTGTGCTTTCAATTATTTTGGTTAGGGTTTATTTTTCCTGTCAGAAGAAATGTACCAGCTGTCTGTCTGAAGCTTCTGTGCCTGTTAATTCTGCTTTTAGTTTGCATGAATTTTTACAGGAATGGGACTTCTGTGACAATGATTTTTGGCTCTAAAGAACCAAACAGAGAGTACTTTGGATGCTCGTTTAAATAAAATCTCCTCCCTTCTTGGCTTTATGGGAAAGACCATCTATCACATATGCCAAAAGAAGCTTCTACAGACCATCTGACTTTAGGAAAACAGGGTTGTTGTTTTTTTTTTAATTGAGGCCTGTTCTATTTGGTTTCCTACATAGAAAGTTCCAGAACATTACACAGCACTTCTTCTATTTGGCATTGTTAACAGATTGTCCTTAGAAAGACCTCTCTCATTGGAATATCCAGGATGCTGCTGGTCAGAATTTTAGTGATCCTTTGTGAAAAAATATAATATACAGGGTGTCCTTAAAGTCTGGACACATAGGCAATCTCATGAACATCTCATCAACTGTTTCACTGAAGACTCTGTGTTGTTCAGTGACTTCTTTTACTGGGGTATGCTAAAGGAGAAGATGTACACAATGAAATCATAGATGCAACACACTTGATTGAACACATAGAGTGAATGTGCTCAAATTGACAGCAATTTGGAGTTATTGCATCGAGTGCACATGAATCAGACAAAGCGCATCAACCTTTGCATCACAAATGGTGGAAATCATACCAAAGATGTTATTTGTTAACATTCCAATTAAATAAAATATTGTTGCAAATTTCATTCATTTCATTTCTTGAAAATATGCATTTTTGCATATGTGTCCAGACTTTAGGAACACCCTGTACTTGGAATAGCTGGTAGAATAAATCTACTATTCTGTTGAGTATGGAAATTTCAAGGAAGTTTGCTTTAAAAATACAAATAAAAATAGGGAAATCTATATATTGTATGTTTGCTTTATTTCTGTTTTGTAGGCAGCTAGGTAGTACACTGGATAGAGTACTGGACCTGGAATTAGAAGAACTGAATACAAATCCAGGCTCAGACACTAGTTTGGTGACCTGGCAAGTCACTTGACCTCTGTTTGTGTCAGTTTTCTCAACTGTCAAATAGAGGTAATAGAAGCATTTACTCCCTAGGATTGGTCAGAGGATCAAATGAGATGATATTTATAAAGCCCTTACCATACGGCCTGGTGTACAGAAAGCACTATATAAATGCTGCATCTATATTTGTTGTTACATATATACATATATATGTATATATACATATAGACACACATATATGTCATGGAATGATTATATATACATACACGCATGCATGTGTATGTAGATGTAAATATAAAGTGTGTATGTATGTATTACAACTGTTCTCAATGGAACAAAAAACAGAATGAGATGATGAAACTATGTCCAATCATTTTCCAAAAACATATATTTTTTGAAGTTCAAATGGATCTATAGTTGCATCAGTTTTATTACAACTCATCTGTCTGCCACATGGGCATTTTTGGTTCAAATTCTGCCATACATTCACTATTGTTTCCAACCTATATTGGGAGTCTTCCTTGATTTCTCTTCACATCAGGATGATACTAATGAAGCATATGAGCTATGTGTATATGAAAATCAGTCTCTTGCTCTCGCCATGTTAGTAACCCATCTTTTTTTATGTTGACATTTCTTGCATCCTTTGCCAGATTGCTTTCATAATTCCTTGTATGCAGTTTGGTGTAACCCACTCATGATCATCATTGATTTCTCTATTGGCCTTTAGACATCCTTTAGATGACCCCCAATTTCACTTCTTTGAACACTGCAGTTATTAGCAGCAAATACATTAAAAACGTTCATTCTATTTTGCTACTTCTTTAGGAAAAATTTCTGAAGGAAAAATTATGCAAACTGATGAATAACAAGGGAAGGACAGTTTGTAAGATAATATCATATATCTTCAGTAGTTAAGGTTTTATTCTAAGCCTCTAAATGTTCAGTTACTTAAATAAGATGGTCCATTTAAATCTGAGTGGCATTAAATAGAGCTGCTTCTAAATAGGTCATATGCACAATGTAACTAAATTTTCTGCTCTCAGAAAGGAAGGATTTTGATTTTATTTCTTATGCAGGAAGTTTCAGTAAAAGAGCTGAAAGCTTTCCATAAAAAAAAAAACAATGAGGAAAACAAGCTGGCATTGTGATTCTTAAGAGTCTGGGGGAGTGTCAGTCACTGGTAGATGTTTTAATCTTGCTTTTGAAATTAGAAATCATGAATAAATCCTGTCTTTAAGGAAATAAGTTATAGAGAATTTTAAAATGCATTCAACATTTGATTATACACATTCTGTACTTTTCCCTAACATTAGGAGGTTGCAAAATAATTTTCATAATTGTATATAGCATGAGTTACATGGACTTGAACGTGTTTTGGTCAAAAGAAGAGCTGGTAGTACATCCTTTCACAAGATAAATAGAAATGTCAGTCAGTCAAGAAGCATTCATGAAGCACCTCCTTATATCACCGGGGCTAACTTGGTAGGCACAGGGCACATGAAGATTAAAGTTAAACAGTCCAGGCTCTCAAGAAACTTAACATTCTGCTGGGAGAAGTCATTATATTTTGACGTGGTTATGACCAACGAGCAAAATGATATTTTAATCTCTTTTAGAATTCACCAAAAACAACATGTAAATTATCTAGCATAAATTCAGGAAGGGATTTAAAAGCAAACTATTTCTATTAGTTTATGGGAATTAAAAAGAAAGAAAAGTAATTATAACATTAGGAAGTATTAAATTGGGGGACAGAAATAACATCCTTTCTCATTATTCTAGACATTCCTTTAATACATAGAGATCATTCTTGCAGCCTGAGTTAGAGTAGCAAAGAATGGTGGATTGGACCTTAGAAATAATTTATTCTAGTTCCATAATTTTATAGTTAGTAAAGCTTAGATGTAGAAAGGTAGAGAGACTTTCTATAAATCACATAGCTAGTCAGCAGTAAGGCTAGAAATAGACATGTTTTCCTGACTCTTTATCTCAACTACTTTTCCATTACTCAACATTGTCTTTCATCATGAGGATGTTCTGCCCCTTTAATGTCAAGAGCTGAACATCATCGAGACTACGCATGGGATCCTAGTGCACTTTCTTCTAATTATTTTTGCCACAATGTGCTATGTGTTACATCTTATTTATTTTTAATTTAACCTTTGCACATTAATAAACTGTTATGTAGGTGGTAAGATGGAAAGTAGAAAGTTTCTATTGTTACATAAAGATGATGAAAAGGGTAAGGAAGTGAAGAAAAACATTTACCTCTGTAGAATCTACTTTGGCAAAGAGGACTAAAGTTGAAAAGTTCACACAGGTATTTTCATCATGAATTTTTCTTTAATACTTTAATATATTTGGCACAGAATATTATAACCATTAAAGTAAGAATTGCTTAGAGTAGAAAATCTAAGATCAGGGCAAGTCTTTATGAATGTAACCTGGTGCTTTGGTGTCTAAGAAGTAAAGGATCCTTTTGTGCATGTGTGTTTACGTGGAGGTTAGAAAATATCTTGAAAATAATAATAGTGGCAGGCTTTCTGCAGTGTAGGAAACTCCCAATATGGGAATTCTTTCCTCCAGGAATAGATCTCAAAACAGTCATCTAGCCGCTAAATTTGATATGTTGGACTTGAACCCAGATCTCCCTGTACTCAAAGTGAAACACTGTATCCAGAACAACAGGCTGCCTTGGCAGTCATGAAGATGGATAAATGACATACATTGAAAACAGAGACTTGTCAAAAATAGAAAGACAACCAAATGAATTTGGTGGGTTTCTAATACTGGTTGCCTGACTGCTACTGAACTGATGAATAGATATGGCTGACATCATAACAGTAGCCCATGTCAAAGAACTATTTAAAATCCATACTTAAACTTAAGAACAATACTCATTGCACCACTTCATTGACTACAATCTGCTCTTGAGGTTTGTATCCTAAAGACAAGGATAAAAGAAAATTAAATTGAAATGAAATGGAAAATTTGATAAGGAGTCATTGAATAAAAAGTTTTCAATTTGTGGAAGGGCAAAAAAATTCACTTGCCACTCCCCTCACACACATATAGACCCACAAACTTTTTTTTTGACATTGTGTAGCAAGTAGAGTGGAAATGTAGACACTCTGTATCTTGAGAAAGAATCTAGAGGCCACAGTGATAAGAATTACAGGTTTATGGCACACAACAATGGGTCTTTTTAAAAACTATGTTAGCAACAAGCAGGTGTAATAAGTCAGAAGGGGACCGGAGATACTGGATGAAAATTTAGAATTCAGTGGAAATTCTGATACAATGGTGAAAGAGTTTCTGCCATTTTCTCTAAGTATTAATATACTTTGTACATAATATTATATTAGGAAGGCAGAATTTATGGTTTCAAAGAGAATCTCATATGTGCCTAAAAGGTCCGGAACCGCAGGATATAAGGAATTCTCTAGGCAGAAGGCAGGAGAACTAAAGCATGTATTTACACTCCACAATAACAAAGCCCACAAACCAGTGTCCCCATTTTGATATTTTCATCAAAAGCTTCCAGGCCCAATAAGTCTGCCTTACAAGGGTAATCAGAAGGCCACAGAGAAGCGAGATGGTATAAGGCAAAATCGTATACATGCTTCCCCTCTCCGGTAAGAAGATTACCCACTAGCCTCTAGTCAGCTCTGCTACCGGCAGCTCAGCTTCGGCTGTAGGTGTCTCTGGCTCCAACCGGAAAAGGAAAGGAGGATCTTCAAGCTGTCCTCTCCCCTCTTATAGAGTTTTTGACATCATCAAGCGCCGCCTGAACGACCAGGGCTGATTGGTTCTTGACTTGGCCCCTCCCCCAGCATAGACCACGTTAACACACCTCCCCTCAGCCAGCGCCACGACTCATCACACAGGAAGCTCTGGTCCTGCCCCGGAAGAGCAAGCCACAGCATCCGGGGAAGCTCAACGAGGCGAGCTGAGTCATTCAAAGAAAACAAAGTCCATTCTGGCTACAAATATACATGTATTGATATAGACATACATATGCATGTGTGTACGTATGTATGCATGCATATATGCATGTATGTATAAATGTATATACACTCATATAGGCATATATACATATTGACATTTTGTGGTCATTAGAATGTAAACCATTTGAAGGTGGTGACTATTTTTTCTCTATCTTAATGAAAGTTTAATAACTGAGTGACTAACTTCCTTTTCATTAATTGAGTAACTTGGAGAGTGAGTTCTGCATGCCATAACACTGCAAATACATACACATAACAACACATCGTAGATCATATCACAGCATGTAGGTGTGGTAAATATCTATCAGAAACTACTGACAGCTTGGTTATTTGAATGAGTCTAACTATTTCTTAATAGAGCCTAATAAAGACAACTCCTTAAAAAGTGGTGAATGTCTCTTTTCTTTGCTATAAAGAAACTTTCCTACCATTCAAGTAGAAAAAGACAGTTTTTGTACTCACTACATCCAAGCCTATGGTTTGTGATGGAGAAAACAAAGTAGTGCTAGAGGACTGACTTTTGATTATAGGATTGAGAACTAAGAAAGAAGACCTAGTCTGTCACAGTCACATGATAGAAGAGGAAAAAAGACAAAGAGCAGAAAAATTGATTTTTCCAAGGTCATATACAAAGCAATGCAGAAGGCAGGTTCCAAACCCAGGTCCTTTTAATTCAAATTGAGTGTATATTGCCTTTCTTGAGTCAGAGGACATGACTTTGTGGCTTTGGGAAAGTTACTTTTCTCTATTCCTCAGGTATTTCATCTATTACATGAGAATTAGAATTAATTATCTCTAAGGCCCTTGGCAGGGGTGGGAGAGAATGCTTCAGCTCGATGGTTCAGAGGATATAGCACTGAGCTTGGACTCAGGAAGACCTGAGTAGTCTTGGACACTTACTTGCTGTGTGAACCTGGGCAAGTTATTTAATCTTTGTTTGCCTTAATCTACTGGAGGAAGAAATGGCAAACCACTCCAATATTTTTGCCAGTGTGGTCCATGGGTCACAAAGAGTCAGACATAACAGAAGAACAATGCCTTTTTTTCACCATTAAATCTACAATGTTACTATAATAAAAGAGAGACCCGAAAAACCTTTTATTTGGTGAGAAGTTAACAAATATGACAATGAAAGGGAATAACCTCAACAAGAGGAAGTTTATTAATTCTTTAATAAAACCAGGATGCACAGGAGGGAAAACTGATGATATCCATCGCTGAGCTTTAAATGCCGGGGAAGCCTAGGTGTGGGGAAGCATAAGAAATCCCTGTTCTCAATTTGTAAAACCTACAGAACAAGGATTTCTTGATTATATACGGGGGAGAGAAGTAAAATGATTAGAGGAGAAGAGAATAATTTCTTATAGCAAAATGGTGGTTCCCTGAAAAGAAAAGGGGAAGTCCAGAAAAAAAAAAAAGCAGATGTGTTGAGAGATGGGGGAAGGAAGATAACTACTGCTGCTTTGAACATACTGATTTTAAATGCCCATGGGAAAGACATTTGGAAAAGTCCCACGGGCTGTTGAGAATATAGGGCTAGAACTAAATTTATGATTTTGTGAGAGTTACAGGAAAGAGTACAAAACAGAGCCTAAAGTATAATGCAAAACATCAGAGATAAGGCACAGGACATGTATGATAATCCAGCAAAAACACCTGAGAAAGTCGATCTGTATGTAGCATCTACGCACTGCTCTTCTGGACCAAATACTCTGTGGATTGTAGGCACCAATTGCCAGGTTGCTCAATGAGTATTCATTTTTGGCTCTCCCTACAACATGGTGCTGTTCTATAGCTCTTTTGAATAATCAATTTTTTAAATTAATTAATTTAGTTTTAGTTTACAATATTCAGTTCCTCAAGTTTTTGAGTTTCAAACTCCCCCCGCTCCCCACTTCCCGCCCAAGACTGCATACAATCCAATATAGGTTCTACATATATTTTCACACTAAACATATTTTCACAATAGTCAAGTTGTAAAGAAGAACTATAATCAATGGAATGAACAGCAAGAGAGAAGAAACAAAACACAAACACAAACAAAAAAAAAAGAGCAAACAGTTTGCTTCAATCTGCATTCAGACGCCATAATTCTTTCTATGGATGTGAATTGTTTTTTCAATCATGAGTCTTTTGGAATTGTCTTAGAACATTGCTTTGCTGAGAAGAGCCAACTCTATCAAAGTTAGCCATCAGAAATACTGTTTGTCTGTAATCACGTAAAATGTTTTCCTGGTTCTGTTCCCTCACTCAGCATCAGATCATATAAGTCTTTCTAGGCTATTATGAAATCTGTCTGCTCCTCATTTCTTATAGCACAACAGTATTCCATTACATTCACATATCATAACTTGTTTAGCCATTCCTCAATTGATGGGCATCCCCTTGAATTCCAATTCTTTGCCAACACAAAAACAGCTGCTATAAATATTTTTGAACATATGAGTCCTTTCCCCACTTGTGTGATTTCTTTGGGATACAGCCCTAGAAGTGGTATTGCTGGGCCAAAGGTATACACATTTTTATAGTCCTTTGCACAAAGTTCCAAATTGCTCTCCAGAAAGGTTGAATCAGTTCACAACTCCACCAACAATGCATTAGTGTTCCAACTTTCCCACATCCTCACCATCATTTAGGATTTTCCTGCTTTGTCGGGTTAGCCAATCTGACAGGAGAGATGTGGTACCTAAGAGTTGTTTTGATTTGCATTTCTCTAACCAATAGTGATTTAGGGCATTTTTTCATATGACCACAGATATTTTTAATTTCTTTTTCTAAACACTGCCTGTTCATATCCTTTGACCATTTACCAATTGGGGAATGACTTGTATTCTTATAAATTTTTGAATAATTCTTAATTATTGTTTTAATTTCCTCTTCATTGGTGGTGAATTCACTCTTTTCATTTTTGATGCTGGTAATTTGGTTTTCTTTGTTCTTTTTTAAAATCAAATTGACCAAAGGTTTATCAATTTTGTTGGTTTTTTTTTCATAAAACCAGTCCTTAGTTTTATTTCTTAGTTCAATAGTTTTCTTAATTTCAATTTTCTTAATTTCTTCTTTGGTTTTCAGTATATCTAATTTGGTATTTAATTTGGGGATTTTAAATTTGTTCTTTTTCTAGCTTTTTCAGTTGCATGCCCAATTCATTGATCTCCTTTTTCTCTACTTTATTCATGTAACCATTCAGAGATATAAATTTTCCCCTAAGAACCACTTTTGCTGCATCCCACAAGTTTTGTTATGTTGTCTCATTATTGTCACTCTCTCAAATGAAGTTATTGAGTATTTTTATGATTTATAATTTGTTGTTTGACCCACTCATTCATTAGGATTAGATTTAGTTTCCAATTAATTTTTAATCTATCATTCCATGGAACTTTGTTACATATAATTTTTATTGCATAATGATCTGAAAAGGATGCATTGACAATTTCTGCCTTTCTGCACTGGATTGTGAGGTTTTTATACCCTAGTACATAGTCATGTGTAGGTGCCATGTACCACTGAGAAAAAGGTATATTCCTTTTTATCTCCACTTAGTCTTCTCCAGAGGTCTATCATATCTGCCATTTGTGAAATTCTGTTCACCTCTTTAACTTCCTTTTTGTTTATTTTGAGGTTAGATTTGTCAAGTTCAGAGAGGGGGAGGTTGAGGTGCCCCATTAGTACAGTTTTGTTGTCTATTTCTTCCTGTAACTCCCTTAACTTCTCCTCTAAGAATCTGGATAATATACCACTTGGTGCATATATGTTAAGTAATGATATTTCTTCATTGTCTATTGTGCCTTTTAGCAGGATATAGTTTCCTTCCTTATCTGTTTTAATTATATCTATCTTTGCTTTTGCTTTGTCTGAGACTAGGATTGCTACCCCTGTTTTTTTTTTTACTTCAGCTGAAGCATAATATATTCTACTCCAGCCTTTTACCTTTACCCTGTGTGTATTCCCCTCTTTCAAATGTATTTCTTATAATTAAAATATTGTAGGATTGTGGTTTTTAATCCATTCTGTGATCTGCTTCCGTTTTATGGAAGAGTTCATCCCATTCACATTCACAGCTATGATTACTATCTGTGTCTTTCTCTCCATCGTATTTCTCCTCCTGTTTATCCTTTTATTTCTCCCTTCTCCTCCACAAAAGAGTTTTGCTTTTGACCACCACCTCCCTTAACTTTCCCTTCCTATCAGGCCCCCTCCCTTATCTTACACTTTTCCCTTACTACTTCTTCCCTCCCTTCTAACTACCACCCCCTTTGGTTTCCCCTTTCCCATCCTACTACCTGTAGGACAAATTAGATTTCCGTACTCAACAGAGCATGTTATTCCCTCTTTGAATCAATTTCAATGAGTAAAACTGAAACAATGATCTCCCTCCCGTCTATCCCTCTACTGTAATATGTTTTTGTGCCTCTTCATGTGACGTAATTTACTCTTTTCTGCCTCCTCTCTTCCTCTTCTCCTGTTGCAATCCCTTTGCAACCCTTAATTACTATTTTTATCAACACATCTGTTAATTTATACCCACACCCTCTATCCATGTATATCCCTTTTTAATGTCATAATAAATATACAATTCTCAAGATTAACAAGTATCATCCTCCTATATTGGAATATAAAGAGTTTGGCCTCATTGAATAACAAGGCCTTTTTTTTCTATTTTTTTTTCCTTTTTACCTTTTTATGTCTCTCTTGAGTCCTGTATTTGATGATCATCAGAAAGGGCTGGAAATCCCATATTTTATTTAAAATCCATCTCCTTTCTTTAAAGATTATGCTCAATTTTGCTTAGTAGTTGATCCTTGGTTGTAGTCCAAGCTCCTTTGCCTTATGGAATATCATATTCTAATCCCTTTTAATGTAGAAACTGCAAGATCCTGTGTGACCCTGACTGTAGTTCCTTGATATTTGATTTTTTTTGGCTGCTTGTAGGATTTTCTCCTTAACCTGATAATTTTGAAATTTGGCTACAATATTTCTCAGCATCTTTAATTTCAGTTCTCTTTCCGGAGGTGATCATTGGATTCTTTCAATGACTATTTTGCTCTCTGGTTCTAGGAACTCTGGGAAGTTTTCCTTGATGATTTTGTGGAAGATACTGTCCAGGCTCTTCTGTTTTCTTTTTTCATCATGGCTTTCAGGCAGACCAATAATTCTTAGATTTTTCTCTCCTGAATCTATTTTCCAGGTCAGTTGTTTTTCCGGTGATATATTTTACATTTTCTTCTATTTTTTCATTCTTTAAATATTGTTTAACCAATTCTTAATGCCTCATAGAGTCATTAGCTTCTACTTGCCCAATTCTAATTTTTACAAATTATTCTCTTCAATTAGCTTTTGTACTTCCTTTTCCATTTGGTCATTGTTTTTTCCTTTTAAGGAGTTATTTTCTCCGGATAGGCTCTGTAGTCCCTATCTGTTTTGCCAATTTTACTTTTTAAGAAATTTTTCTCTTCGGTGATTTGTTTTTCATTTTTTCATTTGTACTTTTAAAATCATTCATCAGTTTTTGTTCTACCTCTCTAATTGGGTTTTTAAATTCCTTCTTGAGCTCTTCCAAGAATGCTTTTTGGGCTTAAGACCAGGTCATATTCCCTTTTGAGGTTTTAGATGTGGGTATAGTGTCAATGCTGTCCTTTTCTGAATTCATATGTTAATCTTCCCTGTCCCCACAGTAAGATTTAATGTTCTTTACTTTTCTAGTCTGCTTCTTATTCATGGTGGTTGCCTTTTTCCTAGCTTTTAAAGTGGATCTCTGCTTCTGGGGCACAGGGGACTCTGTCCCATGCCTCTGGTGCTGGGAGCTAGGGACCTAGTTACCAGCTGTGGGCTGTAGCCTCTGGTTTTTTCAGCTTAAAGATATATATATACACATACATACATATATATCTGTTTTTTTCAGCTAAAAGATATATATATATATAATGCTGCTGCTCACCTGGTGCTAATCTGGAGCTAGCTGGTATGTGCAGAGGCCATGTTTTTCTAAGTTTCCCCAGGGTTACACTGAAGCTCACAGTATGAGGTGTGGGGGAGGGGTGGTCTGGCTGCTGGAAGTCACCTCCCCTAAGGCTGCATAGGCTCAGCCACTGGTGAACACCCCGTGCTGGTGTCCGCCATTTCCCTGGCTGTGCAGAGGCACACCTGGGGTCCTGCTGTTGGAGCTTGCTGTCTCCACCGCCCCGGGGCCCAGGATCTCCTGCTGGTCTGCTGAGGTGGGGCTTGCTGGGATGACTCTGGTTCTGCTCTGGACCCCTTTAACCACCACAGGAAGGGCCCTTCCCTTCTATCTCCCTAGCTTCCCAATTTAAAAGACTGCTGTAGTCCTAGGATCCACTATTCTATGGTTTTTACTGGGGCAATAATCTCTATGGTTTTTCAAGGTTAACAAGGGGGGAATGAGAGCACTTACTTTACTGTCATCATGGCTCCTGGAAGTTCAAGAATATGACTTGTCTGCGGGCTGATATCCCCAGGAGTAGCTCAGGCCCTGAGCTTCTGTCTCTCCCAGTTCTGAGAGACCCTAGTCCTGCCCTGAGAGATTTAAGGATCCCTGCTACTACAGGTGATTGAGTTTGCTGGAACTGGACCGGCTTCTGCTCCACTATGGCAGAGTCATGTAGCTCACACCCTCTGCGATCTCCCAGCCCAGTGAAACTGATCCTCCCTGTTGACCTTCCTGACTTATCCTAGGCTGGAAATCCACCATACTCTTTCTCCAAGTGGATTCCACCTCTTCAAAATTTGTTCAAATTCACTTCTTAGAGGTACTGGACAGGATTTATGGGGAGAGCTCTCATGAGTTGCTGCTTTCACTCCACCATCTGGGCTCTACCCCCAAACCATTAAACTTACTAGAAGTTATTTTTGTTGTTAGAAAAAAGAAGTTTTAGAAATATCAAATATATTTTAGATCCAATTTATCTGTTTATTTTCAAAGAAAAAAAATCACATCCTAAAGTTAAATTAATGTCTGATGTACTGATAAACATAGTATCAAATGTTAATCATACTTAGCATTTACCTAATACTTAAAGGTTTGTAAAGCCTGACTTCAATTCCAGTTTCATGTGTTTACTACCTGTGTATCCATTATTGTAATTAGCATGGGATTTTTTATTGTTTTCTCTTTTGGAAGGCTGAGGTAATCAAGTACCTTTGAAGAGTTTTGCTTTTCAAATATAATGGCAAGCAAAGGGGACTTTTTGTAGTCTTTGTTTTGGAGTGCTTCTCAACACTAAGGAATCTTTGATTGAATCAGGAGTCTTTAATAACCTGCTTACATCAAGGGAAGGCCTTAGTCTCATAGGTTTGAGTCACATGGGTGTGATGCCCTTTGACAGTAAAGAGGCATACATAAACTCAGAGGTTAGCATTTTGCCTTTGGGGGGCACACTTATTGAAAGTCTGGGTGACAAGACTCTGGGTAGACCTTGAAGCAACCCCTCTCCCAGCTTTGAAAACACAGATGTTGGTACTTCTCTCTCTGATGACTATTGGTATATTGTTTGGACAAACGGCTACAAGTCTGTCTGCTGATTCACGTGTATTTGCTCTGTTTATATTTTCTCTGTTTGTAATTTCTGTTTGTATTTGCTCTGAAGTTCAGGGTGCTGGCTTTTCCCCCTGAACTAAGTGAATGATATGTGTAGGTTTAATTAAAGTAAGATTGTTAACCCCTTAAAGTTTCTTTCCTTAGGAAAGCAGATCAAAGGACCTGTGCTAGCAGCCTTTCTGTGTCCTCTCTTTGTTGGTGTTTCACCCCCCACAACAGCTGCTAGCAATATTGTTGTTACAGTATCCCTAGATAAGTCAGTTAACCTCTTTTATCCTCAATCTCCTCATCTGCAAAATAGGGATAATAATATTACCTGTCTCACAAGATTGTTGTGAGGATCAGATGAGGAAACATTTGTTATATCCCCATTTTACAGGCTTCCTGATTATAAATTCAACCCTCTATCACGCTGTGCCTTCTTGATTAAAAAAATTAAACTTATACACCTATGATTGAACACAGATACATATATACAAGCAGATTCATGTCATAGTTCAATCATCACGTCTCTCAAATTGAAATTACTTTGATATTAATTGTCTAAAAAGATGATTTTCAAGAATTGTTAGAACTCTCCCTCAGTTTTCAGCATAATAGCCCAATTTCTTATCAATGATCAGTGCATGAAAAGAAATACAACACGAACACACACAGGTGTGTGTAATAGGTAAAATTACTCAATGATAAAGTAGCAAGGGCAAGGGAAGATAACATCTTTGAATCTGGAATTAATTTTTTCTGGTGTTAGTAAATATAGAGTTATTTTTCAAATAGTTATTGCCATAGTAAAGGTAATCAACTTGATATATTCCAGCACAGTTTATACTCTGTCTATCAACTTAAATATTCTTTGAGTTTTCCTGTGACCTAAAAATTAACAACCATGAGGATGGGATAAAGTAAAATTAAAATATCATCCAATCATTCAGAATAATTCATTAAAGAGTCCCTATTCCACATTTACAAAGTCAACATTGTCGTAATTTCACAAATACAAATGGGGGAGGTGAGGGACATAATAAGAGGGGGAAAGAACAATTTCTTAAGTTGTTGCCTCCCACTGGAAGGGGGCGGACAGAGACTGAGCAGGTGTGATATGTTCCAGGGTCCTTCAGGATCCAACATGTAGATTGCTACAGATGAAGAAAAAAATGGCATTGACGACTATGGAATCCACTAAGTACACCTCATGTACTTTGAGACGATTGAGGCGTTTGACTTTTAGGTTTTCTTTTAGGTTTGGGTTTTTGTTGTTGTTGCCGTTAAAGGTCATAAAAGGACTATCTTGAAGGTAAGCAATTTCTCTTTACCACATTTCTATTGCTGGAAAGATAGAAGTATAAGGTAAGATAGAACCTAGAAAACTCTAAAGGAGGTTCATACCTGCTATTAAAAACTATATATTTATTAAAAGTTTAGAAGTTAAAAAAATTTACAAGATCACATTGTAATAATTCTCCATAATTATGTGTTCAGAAATGGTCTCATGTATTTTTGTATCGTACAATTATGCTAGTGTTATTATTAGAGGTGGGAGACTAGGTCAAAAAAAGTGCTATGTTTGCAACAGTTCACAGAAATGTTTAGCTTCACAATTCAGATGTGAGAATTTGCCAAGTTAGCTGAGAGTCTGATCATTCTGCAACAGTTAAAGAAAATAAGGAGATTTAATTTCCTGGTAATATATTTCTGAAATTAATATTTTATTTAAAAGACCTAATTGCAAACTACTGAATCTATCTTACTGATATCCCTGGGGATATCAAGTCTTCTAAATATCTAAAAAACAGGACTGGTGATAGTGAAACTTTTCCATCCCAATCCACAGACATATCCTAGTTTATATATCCATATATTCACTGAATGAATAATTCTAGCCACATTTTTTTTTAAATTTTATTTTAGTGTTCAACATTTCATTTCCACAAGATTTTGAGTTATACATTTTCTCCCCATGGCTATCTCCCCCACAGCCCAAGATGGCATATATTCTGATTGCCCCTTTCCCCAGTCTGCCCTCCCTTCTATCACTGCACTTCCCCCTACCATCTCCTTCCCCCTTATTTTCTTGTAAGGCCAGATAGATTTCTATACCCCATTGCCTGTGTATCTTATTTCCCAGTTGTATGTAACAACAATTTTTAAACATTTGTTTTTAGAACGTTGAGTTCCAAATTCTCTCCCTTCTTCCCTCCACATCCACCCTCCTTGAGAAGGGTAGCAATTCAATATAGGTTATACATGTATCATTATGCAAAACACTTCCATAATAGTCATGTTGTAAAGGACTAATTGTATTTCCCTCCATCCTATGCCATCCCCCTTTATTCAGTTTTCTCTTTTGACCCTGTCCCTTTTCAAAAGTGTTTGTTTTCACCTACCCCTTTCCCCAATCTGCCCTCCCTTCTATCATCTCCCCCCTTCCCCCCTACTTTCCTGTAGGGTAAGATACCCAATTGAGGGTGTATGTTATTCTCTCCATAAGCCCAATTCGATGAGAGTAAGGTTCACTCATTCCCTTTCACCTACCCCCTCTTCCCTTCCATTATAACAGCTTTTTCTTGCCACTTTTATGTGAGATAATTTACCCCATTCCATCTTTCCCTTTCTCCTTCTCCCAATATGTTCCTCTATACACACACATACATATATACACACATACATACATACACACATACATACACACATATATGTATTTATGTATATATACACATGCACACACATACACACACACAAATATATATATATATATATATATATATATATATATATATATATATATGTGTGTATATATCATCATTACAGAGGTTAGCTCTCTGAGCAGAAGAATGGCAGAGATATATTTAGAATTATGGTGATATTAAAATAAAAGAGATTAGAAAAAAAGAGCATGATTTCTTTTTCCTCATCATCATCTCTTTCCCTCTTGCTTCCTCCCATCGTTTCTTTCCTTCTTTCCTCCTTGCTTCCCTCCCCTTTCTTCCTTCCTCCATTTTCTCCTTCCCTCCCTTTTCTCTTTTCTCCTCTCCCTTTCTTCCTCTTGCCCTCCACTCCTTCCATCTCCTATTCTTCTTTTATCCCTCCTTTACTTATTTCTTTCCTTCATTCCATTACTTCTCTTCCTCCCTCCCTCCTTCCTTCCTTCTTTTCTATATTTAATGAGAATCTATAATTATCACCTATAAGACCAAAGATAATTTTCTATAGCAGAAATTATAATCATATAATATTAATTTAAGTAACACAAACTTTCATCAACTAGCAATTAATTTCTGTATCAAAACCCAAATCCATTTTTCATATTCTTATATTCATTCACACTTTACCCTACTCACACTTATCACCAGCCTCTCAAGCTACACATATTCCTCAGGCTATGGTCTTTTGCTACACTGACAGCTCTTATTTCACACTAAATTCTACAGTTAACTGAATAAACATTTTCTTTACCAGTATTTCAGACACTAACTTAGTTTTTCTTATTTGTTTTTTGTCAGAACATTTTATTGATATAGGGTACTCTGAGCATGAAAACTTCCCCTGTTGAAACAAATTGTCAATTCATCTATGACTGAGTCTTCAAAAATTTCTTGGGGCACTAAGAGATTACTTTGACTTGCCCATGGTCACACAACTAATATATGTCAGAAACATGACTTGAACTTGGGTTCAAAGGATCATAAATTTAAAGCTAGATAGGATCCTAGAGGCAATCTAATACAACCTCTTCATTTCGCACATGAAGAAACTAGGGCCCTCAAAGGCTAAGTGACTTACCCAAAGTCATACAAATAGTAAGCAGCAAAGAAATAATTCAAACTCAGATCCTCTGACTCTCAAACCAGCAATTCTTCCTCTATATCATGTTCTTCCTGACAAAGAATGCCCTCTATGCACTAGTCCATGCTGCCCTTCTAGTATGACCAAAGGAGCATGTTTAGATTTGTCCTTCCTGATGCCTTAAACAGACTACTCACAAATAGTCCCTGCCTGGTTTCAGGCAAGTGAAAATTTGTAAGCCTTTTTCTGTTACAAATGACTAGGGGCTGGCATTTTAAGAGGATTAAAAAGCTAATTTGATGCAGATGCAATAAAAATGTTGTCTCAGCAGTTGGTAGACTGAAACTGAATGGGTATGCAAAAAGGGATGGTTCAATGCTCATCACGATCTATCCTTTGGGGCTATAAGAATACAAGATGATTTAGAGGCAGTCTTTAGAAGCTGGTAGAGGAGGGCTAGCAGCTTATCTCCTACCTGACCATAGCAGCTGTGGAATGTGGCCACCACTTTATCTTTGTTTTCTTTATCTTACCTGATAGTATACCAAGATGAGAGCACCCAGATGGCTTGATGAGTTCAGGAGATCCAGAGATCCCATCAGGTGTCCCATTAGAAGTCAGATATGAATGGTGATAACAACAGTGTCTGCTGGAGGCAAAACTGGCCAGTGATAGTAGAATGGCTGTATTGGGAAGATTAGGAGAAAGACCAAGAACTCACCAAAGGGAAATACACACAAACAAAAAGATCAAAAGTGGATGCAGAAAGATAGCTATCTGAAAGATGAAGTTGCTTCAAGCAGTGTGATCCCCAGCACTAGAGAATAATGCTGGTTATGGACTTAGGAAAGAACTTTCTGGCCATAATCTTTCCAGGAAATATGAATTATCCTGTAATTGTATATGTATCCTAACTACAATCCATTCTTCTGATCAAACCCCTATATATAGGAACCATGCCCAGTGTATAAAAATGTGAAGAACATACTTGGAGGAGTGCACAAATAGGGAACACATGTGACCAGTGCACATACATAAGGGTGTTTCTTACACTTATGAGTTCTTGCCTTCCAGTGATATTATCATGTTGTTTTCTTCTGGGCCTGCTGCCTATCCAATAACACCTCTCTAGTCTCTTTGTCAAATGTCTGATGTTCCATTTCCATTCCTTCTCACCATCACATGTCTTCTTCAGCTATCAAATTATCTTCCAGGACACCTGATTTCCTATTCACCACCCATTAGAGATGTTGTAGTTAATGAGACTCTCTCATGCATGAAAGGATAACAATGCTATCAAAAAATTAATTTAGGTATATGTACTATCCATTGGATGATGCTGGATTATAGCAAGCTTCTCCCCAGCGAAGGATAGATAAAACTCTTTCAGCCTCCCACTCTTAGCTGAGGCTCCTCTTCAGGGCCACCTTCTACTAAGTTCCCAATCACTGGAGATGTTGTGGTTAGCAAGCCTCTCCTCTCCAGGAGAAATTCATAAGATCAGAGATCTAGAGATAGGTGGGACTAAAAAAGTCATTTAGCTCAGGAACTTCATTTTACAAATGAGAGTTACAGAGAGGTTAAGTAACTACCCCAATGTCATAAACCTAAAAAGGATATAGCTCTTCCAGGTAGCTATTTCTGCCAGTGAGCAAGCTTTCGCCTTCAACCACACAGTTCACAAAATGAAGTATAAACCCAGAGTATGATCACATCTTTTCTTAGAACTTCTCTGTCCTTGTCTTTCTCCCCTTACTCTCTTAGTTCAACTCTCATCTGACTTATGTTTGGAATCTTATTTTAGTTCTTGGGCCCTAGCTAAGAGAATTCCCAGGCCTCTACTTCCTCAAATAGAAAAGGAGATTAATGAAATTGCAGTGAAGAAACTGCTTACAACCTCTCTCTATCATGATCCTCTTGTACTCTGCTAATTAAAAAGGCTGGATTGGTTGAAGAAGACTGAAAAAAAAACTGGTCAACTTTGTCCTACTTTCCCCTGTAATAAATCATGCCCTGGTCTCTCTGGTGTTTCAAGATATAATTGAGGCCAAGCTAAACTCAGGAACAGACTCCTTGTTCTTATTAGTTACTTAGTCTCCCATTAACTGAGAGTAAAATCATAGATAACAACAGTTAAGCTAATGGGTAGATTACAATCAATGAAAAATCCATTTTTAATGTTAGAATTTATTTTTCCACCTGAAGTTTCAAGTAGTAACTTTCCTCACAAACAAAAGAATTAGCATCTAAATATGCCCTTCTGGCTCACTGTGGACTTCTTAAATGGACACTAAGGGTTTTCAATATGTTTATGTCAACAGAATTATAATTGTAGAAATTAATTTTACTCATGAAAATATGTTGATTAGAAGGAAGCATTGTTGTTACTACCATAGAGCTAATTTTAGATACTTGGAAGATTACTGGAAACTAAATGAGTGCTTTAAAATATCAATATTAACTTTTGCTCAAAAGTTTGCATTTTAGTAGTGACTTTTTCCCTTTGCTTTGAGGATGGACTTTAGTTACAACATTTATTTGGAAAATTTGAGGGAAAAAATCCTTAATTTCTTTGAAATAGTGAGTTTATTCACAATATTCTCAAATATTAAAAAAAAAAGGTATATCAGAGGCTTTCAAATGATCTTTATCCTTTTACTAAAGTGATACAATTACAGAATTTTAGAGATAGAAAGAATGTTAGCCACATCATCTAACCTATCTATTCTCTAAAGTATCCCCATTATAACATATGTGACAAGAGGTAATACAATTTCAGCTCAAAAGCTTCCAAAGAAAGGGAACACCCTTGAAGGCAGATCATTCCGTTTTTGCATAGCTGTAATGCTTAGGAAGTTTTTCTTCACATCAAGCTTATATTTGTGCCATTGTGACTTCTATTGAATTAATGGTCTAGTTCTTCCCTCACTGGGTATGAACAAATCATTTCTATCCACCTGACAGTCTTTGATATTAAAAAGACTGTCATATAGAAGAAGGAATATATTTGTTTTGTTCGAATCTTCCATCAGTTCAAGTTCTTCAGGAATTATTTCTCTCTAATTCTTATCCTTCTCTTGGGGCTTAAAGCTCCAGAGCTTTTTCTTCAGCTCTAGACCTTCTTCCTCTTCTCCAGTTTCTCTTCAAGTTGTTCTAAATTTCCCTTACTCAAATTAAATCTTTGGCTTACTTATGATGACTAAAAACCAATGATTTCTCTTCACAATTCCTTCAGCTATCACTGCTTCTCCAATTCCAGTTTTATGTTCATTCACCTATTCTACTTTCCCACCAGTTTAATTTGGTTTAGCCTGCTTCAAACTGGTCCAAAATGGTCATTCATTTCAATCCAGTCTAAACCAGCTAAATCTGATTTAATTCAGCATAAACCCATTCAAAATTCCAGGTAAGGATGATTCAGTACAAATAGATTCAGGCAGGTCAAATCTGTTCCAATCCATTCTAATCCATCATTAGTATTCATACCACATTCTGGCCCTTTGTGGGTAGAGTAAAAAGATGTCCCTCTGAAGCTTCCATTCAAAGAGGGCTCCTAGGAAAGCCATCTTCTTCTTGTCCTCCTAGGTTCACTCATTTTACTCAACTCCATTATGTTCTCAAGAAACCTTATCATTGGGAAACTCATCCTTCCTTATTGTAGCAACTTTGGAACTCAGGACTCATAAGTATCCTCAGTACACTCTGACTGCCTAATTAGAGTGCTGGAGTGCAGAGTAAAGAACTCCTTCCAAAGCCAGCTTTTTAAGGAGGGTCCCTGTGTGTGTGTGTGTGTGTGTGTGTGTGTGTGTGTGTATGTGTATCATATACATATACATGTCACCATTCGTTGCATGGAGTACAATACCCATGTGCAATAAAGTATATGTCACATTGTGATAGTTCACTTATTACACATGTATTATATGTCCTTGATTATGCATGCATCATTTGGGTTAAATATTACATTCCTTAAATACAATTAATTTCTTCTCTGTAAGTGTTAGTTTCCTCAGTAAGAAGTGAGAGTTAGACTAAGGGGTAGGAAACGGCCTGCAGGCCAAATCTGGCCTTCCATCTGTTTTTATATGGCCCACAACTTAAGAATGTTTTTTTTATCATTTCTTTGCTCACAGACTATACCAAAACAGGTGGCAGATTGGATTTGGCCCACAGACCAAGAGCTATCATTGTTTACTTCCAGCACTGATTGCTATTTAGAACATTTTTAAAAGTATTCTTTATTCCCCCATTTCTCCCTTCCATACTCTACACACTATCCCTTTTGATATCCTTTGTAACCTTATTTTTAAATATTTTATTGATATCTTTTGTATATTCATCACCAAAATTTCCTCCTTTTTGCCCACCCTTTGCATAACATTATTACATAAAGATTTTTTTAAAGATATGAGAAAGATGAGTAAAAACCAATTAATAAATCAAAAATATGAAAACACATACAATTTTCCATATCCATGGACATCCCACTCCTTCACAGGGATTTTGGGAATGGTCCTCTCATATTTCCTCTTTGAGGAAAAAATTTGTTCTTTATAATTTTACAATCTTTATTTTCACTTGATTTTGTTTCTTTTTATGTTTTTGGAGTAATAGTGAATGATGTTTTCCTTGTTCTCATTTCACTTTGTATCAGTATTCATCATATTTATTTCTTATAGCATGGTAATATTCCTTTAAATTCATGTACCACATTTTTAAGCTGTTATCCCTTTAGTGCCTTAGTTATCAACTCTTAGTTCTTTCTTTGCCTGACAATGACATTTAATTTTTCATGATATGTTTTACTATAAACCTTACTACAACTTTGGAAAATACTGCATAATCTGTGGATGGACCTCAGAAGTGTTATAAAATCCAATATTAAAAATGTCATAAATGAAAAAAACATTATACTTAAGGCATGCCAATTCCATAAGAAGATAGAAATTTTAAAATTTAAAAAATATACTTTTTTAACCTGATTTTAAATATATGTATAGAAATAAACAAGTTAAGTTTGGATTGCCTTTTTTTAAGTTTTAACAAGGATGCTTGGTGTCTTATAAAATCATTTTTGTGAATATTTTATTTCTCTCCTTATAAGTGTAGTTCTAATAGCAGGTCAAACAAGGAATATTTGCTATAAAGATGTTGGTCTTTATGACAATATACTGGCATATAATTATCTGGTGATTGGGGAAAATGTAAATAAAAGCCAAGTCTATTACTAGAAAACTATAAAAAACTGAGCACCAATGAGCAGTAGGGCTGGTTATTGGGGGGGGAGAAGCTATTTAATAAAATCCATTTTTATAACCTGTTCTTTCTGGAGAACAAACAGAGCCTACATCCTTTTTCAGCAGACAATGGAATTTGAATGCACTGAACCCTATTTATTTTTATTAATGTCAGCAAAAAGATCAATAAAGAAACACACATCAACCTTTTTTTGTCAATAGCATCAAATGAAGTGATCCGATGGATTGGACATCCATCAAAAAGTCACTCAGATGTTGAGGTCATAGTTCTTATAGCCTGAGGAAATATGAAAAATACTTAATGAAGAATAGAATAAAACAAAGAACACCTTGAAAAAATCAAAGAAAAATGGAGTGAGAAAATGTTTGCGCACTTCAAGGAATTTCACTCAGGCTTTAAGATAGATGAAATCATTCAAGTCTTGGTTCTGCCACTTAGTCTGTGCAAGTTCACATGTCCCGTCAGTTTGCTGGGACTTAATTTCTTCATTTGTAAAGTAAGGAGAGATTTATTACTTCTAAAGTCTCTTTCAGGTATATTTTAAAGTTCTGGAGGTATTAGGAGATATAGTAGTTTGAATTGACTTTAGGTTAGGAAATTCTTAGTTCAAATCTTGCCTTAGACATTTACCATCTGTGTGACCTTGAGCAAGTCACTTAACATTCCACAGCCTCAGTTTCCTTATTAGGAAAATGGAACTAGGGATAGCATCTACCTCAGTGGTGTTGTTAGTATAAAATAAGATAATATACATAAACCTTAATGTGCTATAGGAATATTAGCTAGTAGTATTTTTATCTTATCTTGTGATCTTAAATGAAATTAGGGGTGATATCAACATCTAATTCAGTTTCATGTGAATAAAGACTTAAAGTAGAGTATAATAGAACTTTTTAAGATTTTGATTTGATAAATTCCCTCTCACTTCCCAGTTGAATTTTTTTTTTAAATTGAAGCTATAGTGAAATTAATTCAACTGCAAGTGAGGATATAATTAAAAAATAAAACTCAGGATCAATGAAATTCACATAATTTAATAGAAAGAACTGGAGGAAGAGTCAGCAAACCAGGCTTGTATTCTTTCATTTCACCTCTCTGCACCATAATGACATGGTATTGTAAGGACTTAATAAAGGTTTATTGAATTCAAATTTCCTAATCTGTAAAAAAGGAGGTTAGAATAGAGGCTCTAGCGGAGCCAAGATGGCCGCATGAAGGCAGCCTCTTACCGGAGCTCTCTCACAAGGTCTGTCAGATTCCCATAAAAAAGTGAATTTGAGCAGATTTGAGAGAGTCAGAAACCGCGAGCAGTCTGCGTGGGGCAAATTTCCGAGCCGGGAGAGTCTGAAAGGCCAGAGGAACGAACCTGCAGGCGCGGAGAGTGCTCGGTGCGGAGCTGCTCCAGACCAAGGTGGAAGCGGCTGGCCGGGAAATCCACGTGGGAGACGGGCTGGGAGAAAGCTGGGCGCCCGAAACCGGCGGAGATCCCCAGGACTCCCAACACAGGACTGCAGTATCTGGGAGCGACGAGAGGCAGCGCAGCGCCACCGGCCGTGAAAACACCGACGTCTGACGCTTGCAAAACCCAGGATCTCGGCCTCTTGAACTTCCGGAAGACTCAATGGCTAGGTAAGCGGCTCTAACCCCTCCCCCCCTCACCCAGAGAATTCCTCGGGGAAAAAAAAAAAAAAAAAGAGAACTGAAACAGAGGAGAGAGTAGCGGGGCTTCACAGGACAAATACTAGAAGCTCATTAGTCCCAGAGGGGAAGAGTTGGCAGGGGGCCAAGCCAGGAGCCCAGACGTAACCTTGCTCCCCCAGGGGAAGCGCCAGTCATCAGCTCAAACAACAAACAGCTGAGACCATTGCTGAAAAGCAAGTGCTGGAGAGCACCCACAGGGAGTGAGACGCCAGGGAGCCAGACCCCTCCCCCACACCTCAGGAAACTGAAGGTTATAATTTTAGACTCACAACCCCCAGAATAAGAAAGCAGGGACAGAAAGCCCTGAGTCTCACAGATAGAAATTCGTTCTAACGCCAGCAAAAGGCAATCCAACATGAAGAAGAACACAAAAAAACCGAGGACAATAGATTCTTTTTATGGAGACAGGCAGGATCAAAATATCGACTTAGAAGAAGATAGCAATGACACGGTAGATACATCAGATACCTCAAAAGCTAATATGATCTGGTCTCCAGCCCAAAAAGCACTGCTGGAAGAGCTAAAAGAGGATTTTAAAAACCAAATTAGGGAGCTAAAAGAAAATATGGAAAAAATGGAAAAAAGGGAGAAAAAATCCACTGACGAAATCAAGTCCCTAAAGAATAAGATTGGCGAAATGGCTATGGAGATTCAGAATCTAGAGAGAGAAAAGGACACCCTGAGAGGTGAAATCAACCAATTGAAAATGGAGGCTCAAAAGCAAAATGTAAACACTAACTCATTTAAAATTAGACTTGAGCAAGTGGAAGCTAATGAATCTATGAGGCATCAAGAAGTAATAAAACAAAATGTAAAGAATGAAAAAATAGAAAAAAATGTGAAATATCTGATTGGCAAAACAACTGACCTGGAAAATAGATCCAGGAGAGACAATTTGAGAGTTATTGGTCTACCGGAAATCCACGATGAAAAAAGGAGCCTTGACAGTATCTTCGAAGAAATTATCAAAGACAACTGCCCAGAGGTCCTAGAACCAGAGGGCAAAATAGTCATTGAAAGAATTCACCGATCACCCCCTGAAAGAGATCCCAAACTGAAAACACCAAGAAATATTATAGCCAAATTTCAGAGCTATAAACTTAAGGAGAAAATACTGCAAGCAGCCAAAAAGAAGCAATTCAAATATCGTGGAACTACAGTCAGGATCACGCAGGATCTCTCAGCTTCCACATTAAAAGACAGGAAAAATTGGAATATGATATTCCGAAGGGCAAAGGAGTTGGGACTACAACCAAGGATCAACTACCCAGCAAAACTAAGCATAATTTTCCAGGCAAGGCGATGGACATTCAATGAAATAAGGGAATTCCAGACCTTCCTGATGAAAAGGCCAGAACTCAATGGAAAATTTGATCTCCAAATACAAACCTCAAGAGAGACATAAAAAGGTAACCGGGGGAAAAACCCCACAAACTTCATTAACCAATAAGCTTAGGTTGTTTACATCTTTATGTGGGATTATATCATCTTATGTATGTTTTTTATGTATATATATATATATATATATACATATACATATATAAGTCATTCTTGTGAATGGTACAACTATTGTGACAAATGAAAGGGATATACATAGGTTGTGAATGCCTGTATAAATTAACTGATGTAAAGATATAAAATATAAATAAGAGATATAAAGGGAGGACTATGAGGGAAGTGGTAAGAAGGTTGTAGAAAAGGGTAAATTACACCAAAGGAAGTGGCAAAAAAACATATTATAGTAGAGGGAAAGAAGGGAGGGAGAAGAGCAGTATTTGAGCTTTACTGTCATCTGATCTAGTTCAAGAAGGGAATAACATACTCTGATAAGTTTAGAAATCTAACTTGTCCTACGGGAAGTGGGAGGGAAAGGGGGGAAAAAGGGAGGGGGGAGGGCAGAAGGAAGAGGAGAAGTAGCAAGTGGGTAACGGTTAGATAAGGGAGGGGAATAAAGAGGGAGGGTTAACTGAGGAAAGCGGCGGTCAAAAGCAAAACTTTGTTGGGGAGGAGAAGGGGAAAGGGAGAAATAAAAGCATAAACAGGGGGAATTAGGATGGAGAAAAAGACACAGATAGAAATCATAACCCTGAACGTGCAGGGGATGAACATTCTCACAAAACAGAAGCAGATAGCAGAATGGATTAAAAACCATAATCCTACAATATGCTGTTTACAAGAAACACATCTGAAACAGGGGGATACACATAGGGTTAAGGTAAAAGGCTGGAGTAAAATATATTGTGCCTCAGCTAAAGTAAAAAAAGCAGGTGTAGCAATCCTAATCTCAGACAAAGCAAAAGTAAAGATAGATCTAATTAGAAGAGATAAGGAAGGACATTATATCCTGCTAAAAGGCACCATAAACAATGAAGCAATATCATTGCTTAACATATATGCACCAAGTGGTAAGGCATACAAATTCTTAGAGGAGAGGTTAAGGGAGTTACAGGAAGAAATAGACAGCAAAACTATAATATTGGGAGACCTCAACCTCCCCCTTTCTGAACTTGATAAATCTAACCTCAAAATAAATAAGAAAAAAGTTAAGGAGGTAAACAGAATTTTAGAAAAGGCACATATGATAGACCTCTGGAGAAAACTGAATGGGGATAAAAAGGAATATACTTTCTTCTCAAAAGTACATGGCACATACTCAAAAATTGACCATGTACTTGGGCATAAAAACCTCACAATCCAGTGCAGAAAAGCAGAAGTAGTCAATGCATCCTTTTCAGATCATGATGCAATAAGAATCATTTTTAATAAAGCACCATGGAAAAATAAGCTAAAAACTAATTGGAAACTAAATAATTTAATTCTAAAGAGTGAGTGGGCCAAAGATCAAATCAGAGAAACAATCAATAATTTCATTCAAGAGAATGACAATAATGAAACAACATACCAAAACTTATGGGATGCAGCAAAAGCTGTTCTTAGGGGAAGTTTTATATCTCTAAATGCCTACATGAATAAAATAGGGAAAGAGGAGATCAATGATCTGGGCATACAGCTGAAAAAGCTAGAAAAAGAGCAAATTGAAAACCCCCAATTAAATACCAAATTAGAAATACTGAAAATCAAAGGAGAGATTAATAAAATTGAAACCAAGAAAACTATTGAATTAATAAATAAAACAAAGAGCTGGTTTTATGAAAAAACCAATAAAATTGACAAACCTTTGGCCAATTTGATTAAAAAAAAGAAAGAAGAAAATCAAATTACCAGTATAAAAAATGAAAAGGGTGAGGTCACCTCTAATGAAGAGGAAATCAAAACAATAATTAGGAATTATTTTGCCCAACTGTATGCCCATAAATTTGACAACCTTAGAGATATGGATGAATACCTACAAAAACATAAACTGCCCAGACTAACAGAGAAGGAAGTGAAATTTCTTAATGACCCCATATCAGAAAAAGAAATTGAGCAGGCCATCAACGAACTCCCTAGGAAAAAATCTCCAGGGCCAGATGGTTTTACATGTGAATTCTATCAAACATTTAAAGAACAACTAATTCCAATACTTTGCAGACTATTTGGGAAAATAGGGGAAGAAGGAGTCCTACCAAATTCTTTTTATGACACAAATATGGTACTAATACCTAAACCAGGTAGAGTTAAAACAGAGAAAGAAAATTATAGACCAATTTCTCTAATGAATATTGATGCAAAAATTTTAAATAAAATATTAGCAAAAAGATTGCAGCAACTCATTACGAGAATAATACACCATGACCAGGTAGGATTTATTCCAGGAATGCAAGGCTGGTTCAATATTAGGAAAACTATTAGCATAATTGATCATATCAACAACAAAACTAGCAAAAACCATATGATCATCTCAATAGATGCAGAAAAAGCCTTTGACAAAGTACAACACCCATTCCTATTAAAAACACTAGAAAGCATAGGAATAAGGGGAACCTTCCTCAAAATTATAAATAGCATCTACCTAAAACCATCAACAAGCATTATTTGTAATGGGGATAAACTAGATGCATTCCCAATAAGATCAGGGGTGAAACAAGGATGTCCATTATCACCCCTATTATTCAATTTGGTTCTAGAAACATTAGCTGTAGCAATAAGAGAAGAAAAAGAAATTGAAGGAATTAGAATAGGAAAAGAAGAAACTAAATTATCACTTTTTGCAGATGATATGATGATTTATCTAGAGAATCCTAGAGAATCAAGTAAAAAACTACTTGAAATAATAAACAACTTTAGCAAAGTTGCAGGATATAAAATAAACCCACATAAATCCTCAGCATTCCTATACATTACTGACAAAGCCCAACAGCAAGAGATAGAAAGAGAAATTCCATTCAAAGTTACTGAAGGCACTATAAAATATTTGGGAGTCTATTTGCCAAGACAAACCCAGGGCCTATATGAACATAACTATGAAACACTTTTCACGCGAATAAAATCAGATCTAAATAAATGGAGAAATATTAGTTGCTCATGGTTAGGCTGAGCTAATATAATAAAAATGACAATTCTACCTAAATTAATCTATCTATTCAGTGCCATACCAATCGAACTACCAAAATTTTTTTTTACTGAGCTGGACAAAATAATAACAAAATTCATTTGGAAAAACAAGAGGTCTAGAGTATCTAGGATATTAATGAAAAGACATGCTAGGGATGGTGGTTTAGCCACACCAGATATTAAACTGTACTACACAGCAGCAGTCATCAAAACTGCCTGGTACTGGTTAAGAAACAGGGGTGTGGATCAGTGGTATAGGATAGGTACACAAGTAGGTGAAATCAACAAGTTTAGCAATCTACTCTTTGATAAACCCAAAGAAGCCAGTTTCTGGGCTAATAATTCACTATTTCACAAAAACTGTTGGGAAAATTGGAAAATGGTAGGGCAAAAACTGGGTATAGACCAATATCTTACACCATATACCAAAATAAAGTCAAAATGGGTTCATGATTTAGGAGTAAAAGATGATACTCTAAGTAATTTGGGAAAGCAAGGAATAGTTTACTTATCAGATTTGTGGAAAAGTAAAGAATTCATGACCCAACAGGAGATAGAGAGCATTACAAAATGCAAAGTGGATAATTTTGATTATGTCAAATTGAAATGTTTTTGTACAAGAAAAGCCAATGCAACAAGAATTAGGAGGGAAGCAGAAAATTGGGAGAAAATCTTTGCAACTAGTATCTCTGATAAAGGCCTCATTTCTAAAATATACAGGGAGCTAAGCCAAATATATAGGAATACAAGCCATTCCCCAATTGAGAAATGGTCAAAGGATATGAACAGGCAGTTTTCAGAGGAAGAAATTAAAGCTATCTACAGGCATATGGAAAAATGCTCTGGATCGCTGCTGATTAGAGAAATGCAAATCAAAACAACTCTTAGATACCACATCTCTCCTGTCAGATTGGCTAAAATAACAAATCAGGAGAATGATAAATGCTGGAAAGGATGTGGGGAAATTGGAACATTGTTGCATTGCTGGTGGAGTTGCGAGCTGATCCAGCCATTTTGGAGGGCGGTGTGGAACTATGCCCAAAGGGCTATAGAAATGTTCATACCCTTTGACCCAGTAATACCACTTCTAGGGTTGTATCCCAAAGAAATCACGCAAGCGGGAAAAGGACCCATATGTACAAGAATATTTATAGCAGCTCTCTTTGTGGTAGCCAAGAATTGGAAAGCAAAGGGATGCCCATCAATTGGGGAATGGCTGAACAAGCTGTGGTATATGAAGGTGATGGAATACTATTGTGCCATAAGAAATGGGGATGATGCAGACTTCATAACAACCTGGAAAAACCTACACGACATAATGCTGAGTGAGCGGAGCAGAGCCAGGAGAACGTTGTGCACAGCCACAGATATGTGGATTCCGTGAGGACCAACCCTGACATACTGCGCTTCTCTCAGCAACCTAAAGGGGCAAGGACAACTCCAGGGGACTCACGATGGAGAATGCTATCTTCATTCAGAGAAAGAACTGCGAAGTTTGAATACAGACTGAGGCACACTACTACATGCTCGCCTTTTCTGCTTCTCTTTTGTTTTTGGTTTTGGGGTTTTTTTTTGTTTTTTTTTTTTTGGTTCTGTTTCTTCTTTCTCATGATTCATTCCATTGGTCAAAATTCTTCTCCACGACTTGACTAGAGCATAAATTAATTCAATGCGAAGTTATACATGACAGTTATATGAGACTTCATGCCGTCTTGGGGAGGGAGGGGGGAGGGAGGGGAGAAAAACTGGAACTCAAAACTATGTAGAACCGTGTGTGGTAAACTAAAAATAAATAAAAAATAAATTAAAAAAAAAAAAAAAAAAAAAAGAATAGAGGCTCTATGTGGTCCTTCCCAAGTCTGATATTCTTTGATTTTATATAATAATAGAGGGAATATCAGTAACAATCAAACATTTCATATCCATATTACTGAGACTGAATATACATTTTGTGAAATTTAAACCACTTCTAACTTTATCTTAATTTTTGAGAAAATGTTAAGTAGGATTAAAAATAATGGTTAAAAACAAGGGAAAATATTAGTACAGTTTTTATGTGCAGCAGATTAAGGGGGTAAGCAGACATTAAGTTTTTATGAAGAAATGTAGTGTCATTTACTGGCCTGCTCTCATAAAAAGAGTTAATACTTTTAACACAAGCAAAATGTTTTAAACAGCATAATATTCAACAGTCTCAATATCATAAAGACTGCACACATGAGAGAGTTCTATTCCTGAAATGGCTACTGAACGACTGAAGGACCTAGAGTCCATTAAAAGAGGAGGGTATCTATAGTACTGCCTACCTGCTTGACAGAGACAGAGTGGAGATTAATGAGATAATTTGTTAGAGCTACTGGGCAAGAACTTTATTTTGATCTCATATTTTGGTTATTTTTGTTATGAGCCTTACTTTACCAATAAAAGAAGCATCAATTAATGTGTTAGACATTTCATCTTACAATATAGGTTGAGACAAAATGAGAGCTACTGTTAGAAAAATATTTCTACACAAGTTACTATGAGAAAAAATAGATTTAGAAATTTCTTTAATGCGGTATATCTGTCCAAGCTCTTATGGAATTGTAATTGTATTATCTTTCACAACTCAGATTTTTTTTATGTGATTGTGGATAAGTGATACAAACTCTTAGAGTCTAGTTTCATCATCTGTAAATAGATTGTCTGCTCTGCCAGCCTCCCAAGAGTATTTTGAAAATCAAATAAGATTTCCCAGTTGAAGTTATTAATGGACGTTCACCCCTCCCAAGAATTTCCAAAAGACCAGACCAAAATGGCATTCATGTATCTGCCTACAAGGTCCAGATATCCATTAGGGTATTATCTATGTCATGGACAATGGCCCTTTGTAGAATTATCGGAAAGAGTTCTGTCAGATACTCAAGACTTTTGATTCCATTCTTCTGGTTCTCCTTGGGGGGTGAGGGGCAGGGAAGAAAGAGAGGGAGAGAGACACACACAAACAGAGAGAGAGAGAGAGAGAGAGAGAGTCATATATGTTGATGCTCATGGGAGACATTGAAAGATAGGACTTTTGCATACCCTTCTTCAAGGGAAACTATGTTTTATGCTTTGAAGGGAACAGGAGAAGGGAACATAACACTGGCTGCTCTGTTCCCTCTGAAAAATGAGGTATCAGACTGCATTATATCTATTTTCCCTAATAAATATTATTGATAGAGAGGTATGTGTATGCATACGTGTGTGTATATGCATATATGTATGTGTATGTGTATACACATAATGTTTAAAAGATGCTTGCTTTCCCTGGTAATGTTACCTTAAAAGGGGAGGGCAGTTTGAGTTTACACTCACAGACTTGAGTATGACCATCATGAATAATAAATGGTGAGTAAAACCATTTATCCAAGCAGATAACAGAGATTAGAGAAATCTCACAGATTAGAATAACCCAGAAAATACACAGAATTATATGATTTTTTTCGCTGGGAGTAAGACATCTCAGCTCAACCAAGAGAAAGACTCAATCTCACCTAAGAGGGAATTCCCTGGAATTTCCAGGAAGGCAAGGACATATCAATACCCATTTCTTCGCAAAATCTGTATCCCTCTTTCTTTCCAAGTCTCTATCTCTTTCTGTCTGCCTTTCTGTGTGTGTGTGTGTGCGCGCGCGCGTTTGGATTTGGTCTCCAAAAGTATCTGCGATCATGCATGTTGTCTCATAGTAGGAATAAAGAAAATCTCTCCTTTATAGAACTCTCTTGCCAATGCACCACTCCTCATGCATTTATACAAGATCATATTAACTTTCTCTTCACAAGTCTGGAATCCTATGGAACAGGCAGCAAAAGCGTGCCTCTCTCTCAGTCAAAATTATTGAAAGTTTGGTTGCATCAGTAAAAACATAATAGATACAGAGAAGATATATATAAACAAAAGATAATTAAATACAAAGTAGTTTGGGAGTGAGGGCATTTGTGGTTGGAGGGATTAGGAACAGTTTCTTATGGAAGGCAGTGATTAAACTGTATCTTTAAAAAGAGAAGCTCTTTGAGGAGGAGGTATGGAGGAAGTATATTTCAGGCATGGGGGTTAACCAATGCAAAAGCATGGAGATGGAAAATGGAGTATACTCTGTGAGGAGCTGGTTCAGCTGGACCACTCAGTGTGAGAAAGAGGGCAATGTCCATTGAGGTTAGAAAGATAATTTGGGACCAGGCTGTGAAGGGATTCATAAACTAAACAGAAAAATCCATAATTTATCCTATAAGAAATAGGAAACTGATGGAGTTTATTAAGTTGGAAAGTTACATAATCAGAACTCTATTTAAGGAAAATCACTTTGTCAGTGGCATTCAGGATTGGTTGAAGATTTGACATAGGAAGACCAATTAGGCGGTTGGAAAATCTATAAGAGAAGTTATGAGGGCCTGAAATAAATGGCAGCAATGTAAGTAGAGAAAAGAGGTTCAATACTGGAGATGATTTGGAGGTAAATATGATAAGATTTGGTAACTGATTGGATATTTGGGATGAAACAGAATGAGAAGTAGAGGATAACTATGAAATTGTGACTCTGGGAGACTATAAAATGGTGGTACCCTTAATATAGACAGGAAAATCTGGAAGAAGGAATAGTTTAGGGCAGGGAATAAAAATGAGTATTGTTTTAGACAAATTAAATTTAAGATGTCTCTGAGACATCGAGGGTTAAATTCCAACAAGCAATTGGTAATGCAGAACTAGTGCTCAGGACAAGAATGGCTATATCTATACATCAATAGATATATAGATATACATCTATATCTATCTACATATATATATATGTGTGTGTGTGTGTGTGTGTGTGTGTGTGTGTATACATACCTCTTGGTTGATCTCCTTAAAGGTGATGTTCAAAGAGAGAGTGAAAGAAGAGAAGAAGAATTAGAAGGAGGAGGAGGAAGAAGAGGAAGAGAAGTATGAGGAGGAAGAGGAGGAGGAGAAGGAAGAGAATGAGGAGAAGGAGATGAAAAAGAAGGAGAAGATGAAGATGAAGAAGACAAAGAAGAAGATGAAGAAGAAGAAGAAGAAGAGTAAGGGAAGGAGGAGAAGAAGAAAGAGAAATGAGCCTTAATAAGCATTAATAAACACACACAGTTAAGCTGCATTTTATAGATTATGAGCCATTAAAGAAGACTGAGAAGTGATAAGACAGGTAGGATGAGAACCAAGACAAAGAATAAAGTAAGTGGAAAAAATATGCTTCAACCTGCATTTAGAGTCCATCAATTCTTTCCCTAAATATGGATAGCATTTTCCTTCATGAACTCTATGTACTTGTCTTGGATCATTGTGTCGCTGAGAAAAGCTGAGTCATTCAGAGTTGATTATCACATAATGTTCCTGATACATACAATATACGATGTTTTCCTGGTTCTGCTCATTTCATTTTGCATGAGTTCATACATGTCATTCCAGGTTTCCCTGAAATATGCCTATTCATTATTTCTTATTGCACAATAGTATTGCATTACATTCACGTACCACAGTTTGTTCAGCCATTACCCAATTGATGGGCTTCCCCTCAGTTTCTAATATTTTGCCATCATGTATAGGACTGCTATATATATATTTTGGCACAAGTAGATCCTTGTCCCTTTTCTATGATCTTTTTGGAATATAGACTTAGTAGTGGTATTGCTGGATCAAAGGGTATACACAGTTTGCTTGCCCTTTGGGCATAGTTCTAAATCGCTCTCCGGAATGGCTGGATCAGTTCCCAATTCCAACAATCATGAATTATTGTCTCAATTTTCCTACATCCTATCCACCACTTATAATTTTCCCTTTTTTCATATTAATCAGTCTGATTGTTGTGAAATGGTAGGTCAGAGTTGTTTTAATTTGCATTTCTCTAAAGGTGATTTAGAGCACTTCTTCATATGCCTATAGATAGCTTTGATTTCTTCATCTGAAAACTGTCTGTTCATATCTTTGACCATTTATCAGTTGGGGAATTGTTATATTCTTGTAAATTTGATTCAGTCCTCTATATATTTGAGAAACGAGGCCTTTATCAATGACATTTGCTATAAAGATTATTTCCCATCTTTCTGCTTTCCTTCTAACCTTGGTTGCATTGGATTTGTTTGCACAAAAGTTTTTTAATTTAATATAATCAAAAATATCTATTTTCATATTTTGCAATGCTATCTCTTCTTTGATCATGAATTTTTCCCCTCACCGTAGATCTCAAAGGTAGACTGTTCCTTGTTCTTCTAATTTGCTTAGGGTATCGCCTTTTATGTCTAAATCATGCCTAAGATCTGTCATATCTAACTTTTCTAATACTGTATTTACCTCCTAAGTTTCTTTCTAGCTTATTTTTTGGTTGGATTTATCAAGTTCTGAGAGGGAAAACTTGGGCTCCCCCACTAGTTTAATTTTGCTGTCTATTTCTTCCTGTAATTCGCTTAACTTTTCCTTTTAAGAATTTGGATGCTATACCACTTGGTGCGTATATGTTTAGTATTGATTCATTATTCATTGTCTATGGTCCTTTTTAGCAAGATGTGCTCCCTTCCTTAACCGTTTTAATTAGTTCTATTTTTGCTTTTACTTTGTCTAAGATCAAGATTGCTACCCCTCCTTTTGTTTTACTTCAGCTGAAGTGTAATAGATTCCACTCTACCCTCTTACTTTGATGCTGTGCCTGTCTCTCTGCTTCAAGTGTGTTTCTTGTAAGCAACATATTGTAGAATTCTGGTTTTTTTTATCCACTCTCCTATCTGCTTCAGTTTCATAGGAGAGTTAATCCCATTCACATTCACAGTTATGATTACTACCTGTGTATTTCCCTCCATTCTATTCTTCTTCCTGTTTGTCCTCTCTCTCCTTTCACCCTTTCCCTCCTTACCAGTGTATTGTTTTTGTCTACCACCTCCTTTGATGTGCCCTCCTTTCTGTCAGTTCCCATTTCCCCTATTTCTTTACTTGATTTCCTCCCCTCCTACTTCCAAGCCAGGTAACATATTACCTATAGTCTATATTCAATTGATTGCCTATATGATTCCCTCTTTGAGCCAATACTAATGAGAGTAAGGTCAAATGATGCTCATGGCCCACCCTCCCATATTCCCCTTCACTGTAATAGGTATTTCTTGCCTCTTCGCGTGGGATAATTTACCCCATTCTACCTCTGCCTTCCTTCTGTACCCATTGTACTCCTCTTTCTCATCCCTTAATTTTTTATGCCACTCCCTCAAATTCACCTTATACCTGTACCCTCTGTCTATGTATATTCCTTCTATCTGTCCTGTTATCAATATAATTTTTTAAGAGTTACAAGTATCATCTTTCCATGTAGGGATGCAAACAGTTTAGCTCTATTGAATCCCTTGTGTTTTCTTTCCCCTTTTTACTTGTTTATGCTTCTCTTGGGTCTTGCTATTGGAGGTAAAATTTTGGTTTATTTCTGGTCTTCTCCTTATGAAGGCTTGAAATCTTTCTATTTTGTTGAATGATGATTTTCCCCTTGATGTATTATGCTTAATTTTGGTGGATAAGTGATTCTTGGTTGCAGTCCTAGTTCCTTTGCTTTCCATAGAATATCATGTTCCATGACATCTGATCCTTTAATGTTGCAGCTGCCAACTTCTGGGTAATCCTGATTTTGACTCCCTGATATTTGAATTGTTTCTTTCTGGACACTTGTAGTATTTTTCCTTGGCCTGATAATTCTGAAATTTGGCTATAATGTTCCTTGGAGTTTTTATTTGGGATCTCTTTCCTAAGGTGATCGGTGGATTCTTTCAATGCCTGTTTTGACCTTTGGTCCCAGGACATCAGGGCAGTTTTCTTTGATAAATTCTTAAAAGATGCTTTCCAAGTCCTCCTTGTGATTATGGATTTAAGGGAGTCCAATGACTCTGATACTCCTGGATCTATTTTCCACTCAGTTGTTTTTTCTATGATGTATTTTACATTTCTTCCATTTTTTATTCTTTTGAATTTGTTTGATTGATTCTTGGTGTCTCATGGAGTTATTAGCTTCCACTATCCAGTTCTAACTTTTAAGGTGTTGTTTTCCTCAATTAGCTTATGTACATTCTTTTCTAATTAGCCAATTGTACCGTTTAAGGTGCTATTTTCTTCAGTGGATTTTTGTATCTCCTTTTCCATTTGGCCAATTCTACTTTTTTTAAGCAGTTTTCAAAACTATTAACTCTTTTTTCATAATTCTTTTGCATCACTCTTATTTCCCAATTTTTCTTCTACCTCTCTATGATTTTTAAGCTCCTTTTTGAGCTCCTCTATGATTCTTTCTTGGCTTGAGACCACTTCCCATTTTTGGTGGGGGCAAGGGGGTTCCCAAAGGTGTTTTGACATTGTTATCCTATTTTGAGTTTGTGCTTTGGTCTTCGCTGTCACCATAATAACTTTTTATGGTCAGATTCTTTTTTTATTGTTGCTTTTTGCTTATTATTTTGTTGTTATTGTTATTGGCCTTTTTCTTTTCTTTTAAATTTGAGCTCTGCTCTTGGGGTAGAAGGGGTATTGTTTCTGGCTTCTTGTTCCAGTGCCTGCAGGCCCTGGTTACCTAGTGCTGCACTGATTTTGCCCTGAGGCCCAGAGGGGACTCATATCTGATGCTGTACTAAGAGGGGTAGGGTGGGGGTTGGTTGCTCTTGCTGGAAGCCCTAGTGGTCTGGCAACTTACCTGGTGCCAATCTGGGATCCTAATGGTGTCTGGCATATGCTGAAGCCCTGTGGGATGTTTCTGCATTTCCCTGGGGCTCACTGAAGCACCTGGAAGTCTGGACACTAGAGGATGTCTGTTTGCCCAGGGCAATGCTGAAGTACCTAGAGGCATGACCACTTGAGGATGCTGGTACAACACTTAAACATGTGGTGGATCTAGGAGCTAGAGTCTGCTTGTTCTCCTGAATATGGTAACACATGTGGAAGGTACTGGTGTTGGCATTCACCTGCTCCACCATACAAGGGCTGGGAATTTCTTCCTGGTTTACTGAGGTGCAGCTTGCTGCTGTCTTGCTGGGATGCTGCCTGTCCTGGAATGTTCTCCCCTTTTACACTAGTAACATGGACCTTTCTTGCTGATCCTTCAAGTTTCTTGGGCTTAAAGATTGTTTCAACCCATCTTTTTGCTGGTTCTGCTGTTCCAGGATTTATCTGGGGACTCTATTTTATGGTCCTTTGGAGGTGAGTATGGGAGAGTTACAGCAATTTACTGCTTACTTCACTCACTTGGCTCCAGGAAGTCTGTGTATACATTTTTATAAGGACATTGATCACTTGCAGAGCAACTGGAATGGCCTCAAGTTCGTGCCATGTGGATAAAACTTGAAAAATGACTATGTTTAGCTAGAAAAGAGGTGATTATTGTCTGTTGGGCATGAGAGGGGGAAGCATGATAGCTATTTTTTAAATTATTGTGAGGATTGTAACAAAGAAAAATTAGTCTTGCTTTGTTTAGTCCCAGAATGAAGGCCTTGGAACATAGTAGGATCCCCTCATTAGAGGTCTGAAGCAAAGGCTAGATGGCCATTTATTTGTCCATTATATCTTAGAGGGAGTTCTTGGGGGGTATTGGTTATACTTAGATGGTCACTGAGAACCATTCCAACTGGAGTTCTGTGATTCTGGGATCTCCTTGGAACCATGATTTTTCAGCTGGATTACTACCAGATTTGGGCAAAAGGCAAAGGCATAAGGTCTGGCAGAGGGAGCCCAGATTTAATGCTGTTTCTGTCTCCCCAAGATCACTTCCATTTCTATAAGAAGTGGAAAGAACTCATGGCTTGAGAAACCGGCATGTGTTAAAGCCTCCCCAAGGCTCCGTAGACACTTATTTTATAGAAGTGGGTTAAAAATAGTTGTTTCTAATACCACCCAGGAGGCTTGAGAAAATATTTGATATAACCCTGTGAGTTGGTCAGTCAGCAAGCATTTGACATGTGCTTTTATGTGCTAACCATAGGGGATACAATAAAATCCAAAAATAGATCTTTCCTTTAAGAAGCATACATTCCAATATGGAGAAAACATATAAATTATAGGTATGTACATGATACACACAGAATGGGCATTATTCATACTGAATATAAGGCCTTTACGCTGCAAGGATATGGTCAAATATAACAGATTTTACTTTAAAAGAAGCCAGAATCTTCAGTCAAATATAACAGACTTTACTTTAAAAGAGGCCAGAATCTTACTATGGCATGTACATAAATGACTATGATAGGACCATGAGTGAGTTAATTACAAAACAGAGGTCCAGAAAAGGTGCTAATGGAAAACTGAAGAGAGTCGATAGTTTTGTTTGTTTGTTTTTTTCTGACAGCCAAGTACATATACCCAGATCTCACTGGTAATCATAGGGAAGCTACAGTTCTTTATAGAATGAAGGGTAGGGCAAAGAGGATGAAACAAAGGGGCAGCTACATGGCTCAGTGAATAGAGCACCAGCCCTTGAGTCAGGAGGACCTGAGTTTAAATAAAGTCTCAGACACTTGACACATTTACTAGCTGTGTGACCCTGGGCAAGTCACTTAACCTCAATCGCCCTGCCTTTCCCCCCCTCAGAAAAAAAAAAAAAAACAAATAAGGAGGATGAAACAGAATTAAGTTCTTTGGTTTGATTAACAGTGTAGGCTTTTCAAGATAATGACCTTGAGGAACTCAAAGGACATTTCTGTTAGTAGACTTAGTCTTCTACCTTTGATCAGACTGGTTGCTGAACAAACTCTTATTGTCATTTATGGCAAGAGGCCAAAAACAAAGTAAGGGATGAAAATGTACTTTTTGAGAAGAGAAGCTAGTAAAAGTCTTGTGTCAAATAAAGAGAGAGATATGATGCTTATGCTAGGAAAACATAAAATATTCTCTGAGTCCATTTTTTTCCTTCCTAAGAAGAGAGGCTACAATTAGATTAATATAAAAATTGTTAACCCTTGTACCTAAAACAAGCCATTTCCATGTCATCTAAATATTGATTTACAAGCACAGTTCTTCCAGTTTGGTAAATAAGTGAGACCTTAATTGTCATATCCCAATTAGATGAAAAAATCTATCTCCCTTGTCAATCTATCTTTGGGATAAATCATGCCAAAAGCATCGCCATTAACTTAAAGCCTATATACTACTTATTCTTCCCTCAACTTGTAGATAGTACATTATTAATTCCACGTGGATCTTTATTCTGAAATCAAACCACTGATGTTTTCTCATCTCTAACTGAATATTCAATATTAATCAACTCTGAGAAGCAGCATGTTTTGTGACATGGCAGTAATATGTCTGCCATAACCAATCAGGTGAAACATCATTGCAAAGTATATCTTTCAAAGAAACCACTTTAAAAAATTAATAAGCAATGAGAATAAAACATGTACATTTTCAACCTTCCTTTTACTTTGAAGGATTGAAGGAGGGAAGGAATGGGGAAAAAAATTAGCTCTCCACAGAAGTGGGTATTTAAATTTCAAATTACCATGCAGTTCTCAGTTTTAAGATAAAACTAAGTGGAGTGTAGTTATCAGGCAACTTTTTTGTACAAGATGTTCCTCCTTTAATCTCCTTTCATTTCTATCACCTCTAACCCTCTTTGTCCCTTATTCCCATTTAATATCCAGTCTTTACCCCCTATCAACTTCTCTAATCCAGTCATCTGAAGATTTTGTACCAAATGAAGTACAGAAAATCTATAAAATTCCATCTGTTTAGTGTTATCTCCCTTCGCTCCATCCTTCTCCCACTCTCTTCCCATAGCCAATAAGATCAGTCAGCAAGCACTTGCCAAATATCACTCCGCTTGGCACATAAAACCACATAAGTGTTTACCTGGTTGGGGTGCTGCCACAAAGAATTTTAAAATGTTATAATTCCTCTAATTTTTCCCTGGTTTTATTCCTTCTTTCACATTGCTGTACATTACCTCTTGCTAAGTGTTTTTCTTTGGGTGGCCCAGAAGTACAAGAAAGTAGGTAGGAGGAGGTATAAGGAAGTATAAAAAATAGGTAATAGCCCACTGAGGTCATACCCCAGCTATTTTATGGGCAATCAGGTGCAAGACATCCAGGGGCATAGATCATCCACTTAAATTATATTACTGGAGCTAGTATACTGTGGGCCACCTACCTAAATATAAACTACTATGGCATGAAAATGAGCATAGCTTGAGGATGGAGGGAAGACAGTGAATGTGCATGGGTCCTAAACATTATTTCCTATGGAAAAAGTAATTACTTTTAACTTCCCCAATGTCTTATGATCTTTTATTGAGGAGGAAGAGAAGGATGGTTGGAATGCTAAATATAAATTATAAAGGTTTAAGAAGGGAGTAGGGGAAAGGAATTTGCTATATTAACAACCAGCCACAATCCTTTTTACTCTGGGACTTCCCATAAACCACAGAAAGGAGGGTGATGCTGAGAAGTTGCTTTAATAATGACCAGTGGGTTTTGAACTAATAGAGGACAGTTGGTCTAAGAAATAATCTGGGCAGCAAGCATCAAGTCTTCAAAGAACATCTCAATTTCTCTCATCTAGAATTATAGATGGATTTGTATAACTGACACATATTGACTATATTTCACATTGCTGCACATTAGCTCTTGCTAAGTGTTTTTCTTTGAGTGGCTTAGAAGTATAAGAAAGCAGGTAGGAACTGGAGGAAGTATAAGAAATAGGTAATAGCCCACTGAGGTCATACCGCAGCACTGGTTCTTCTCTTCACCAGAAATAGGAAGGTTAGAAAAAAGAAAATAATTTGGCACTAATTAAGTTTCAAAATAACAAAAAAATACAACTGATATGGATTAGCTAGGTTTTATCCCAAAATTTCAATTAACTTTCAAATCTTGAGAAATGGCATTGTGTTATGGTTAGGAAGTTGGCCTTAGGGTGAGGAAGAACTAGTGTCAAGGGTTTAATCTGACACATACTGACCCTGTGTTCCTGGTCAAATCACTTAACTCCCCAGTAGCTCTTGCAATTTTCAAAGACTATTAAGTTTAGATAATATATCAATTTGCATAGATGAACTTCTTTACAGGGAGCTCTTCATATTGATAAACTCATGGATCCAGTCAAAAAAAATAGGGCTCAAATAAATAAAATAATTAATTCTAAAATATATGTTCCAATTTGCTATTTTTTGGAAAATATCAAAGAGCTAATATGATGTACATAGTTATAATATACAATAAAACAAAATAAGAAGTAATTAAATTCAACAGCATATTGTTCCTTAAAAAGAATTATTTTTCTTTTAGCACATGGTGACCTAATATTAACATAGTAGTAAAGTGAACTAATTAGAATCATGGAGAACTAGGTGAGCTTAATTATTAGTAATAATAATAACTTATTTGTTGTTCAGTCATTTAACCATATCTTGTTCTTCATGACCCCACATGGGGTTTTCTTGGAAAAGATACTGGAGTGCTTTGTCATTTCCTTCTCCATTAGATTAAGGAAAGCAAAGTTAAGGTGACTTACTCAGGGTCACACAGGTAGTAGGTGCTCTTTCAACTATTGGGTTATTTTCTTATAAACAAAAACCTCAAGTTGGAGGGATTCTGCTAGGATATTAATAAATGAAACTCACCAGGAGTGAGACAGGAACTTATAGATAAAAAAGTTAAACGCACCAAAAATTTTGTTAGGGGTAAGACAGGAAGAAGTATATTCTTGCCATAGTCATTTAGACATGATTATAATGACTTTTAGTGCCCCACCACCATCCAAATTGGGTGTGTTGGGGGGTGTTTCGATAATCTGGCTAGCAGCTGCTTTCCTTTACAGGGAGTGAAGACATATATGATCTACTCTGGGCCTTTTATCACTGTGTTTCCTGGACTCAAGTAAATAAATGGAAAGTCCCTCTCTGATAGATGTCTATACCAAAGAGGACAGTTGCAGAGGAATGTTGACTCCTGAAGAGATGAGTTAATGATGTGATGTAAAACCATTCTCTTTGCATGCCAGGAAAGCTGGAAATGGTGTTAACTGACATGGAAGTACTTGGAACCACATGATGATTCTTGGAACCAAACACTTAGAACCACATAGCTGAAAGTCTTTAAAGCCCTCATAGAATGGAGCTCTTAATATCATATTCTAAAACACAGTACATACGACTAGGAGGTGTCCAAAACTTCCACTTTGGCTATGATCACATTTCTTATGGGAAAAACAGGGAATTCTCTCTCTCGATACCCAAGCTTTCAAGAAGTCTTTTGCTTTTAAATGGTGGTTTAGTTGCCCCTGAAAAGTAATTATGGTTATCTCATCAGTCTCTTACACAGTATATACCCATGTGGAAAAATTTATGTTAAAGGAACAGGTAAGATTATGAGAGTATGATTGAAAGAATGTAGAAAAAGAGAGATCATATGGGATTCATCATGATCAGCAAGGATAGTTTCTCTTGTCCCCAAGGAAGGAGTTAAGTTATAACCCTGTAATTGTTGCCATTTTTCAGTCATTTTTAGTTGTCTCTTCCTCCTCTTGACCCCATTTGCAGTTTTCTTCGAAAAGATACTGGAGTGGTTTGCCATTTCTTTCTCTAGTTCATTTTATAGATATGGAAACCAATAAGTGACTTACCCAAGGCCACACAGCTAGTGAGTGTCTGAGGCCAGATTTGAATTTTTTTCATTCTTTTTATTGTATTCTGAAGTTAAGAAATAAAGCCAGCATTTCCATAGTATAGTAAAATAGAAAAAAAAAGATGATTGAACATGAAACTAATAATCAATTATATACAACTTACTATTCCTTTTAAATATATAATAAAATTATCATATAATTTTCTTTTTTCTTATTGTTTTTCTTTTCTTCACTCCCCTTGCTCTCTACATGGCTACGATTAGATATAAATATGTGTAGATACATGCATACATACATGTATACATATAAAAACATTCTCTAGTCTAGATAACTTACAAAGCTGAGTCTTACCGACTCCAGACCCTGCATTCTATCCACTGTGCCACCTCAGGTTCCTGCGCCATCTAACTGCCTTATATTTATTACTGAATCATAAACTAAATAATCATTCATAGCTACACCCACTTTCCTATGTTCTTACAAAATTCTCATATGTTCACACACACATTTACATATAGTGTATATGTGTGTTCATACACACACTCATATATATGTTGTGACACATACACGTATATGTTTGTGACCCTGAGCAAATAACTAAACCTCTCACATACCAGGCAGCTCTCTGATACTAATTTGCAGGACAGTAGAAGAGTTTCTAATCTGCATCATTAAAGGTGTCTCCTCATCAAAGAATTCTCTAAGGCAATGGTTGTGATGTTATTGCAGGACTAGAGCTCCCTACTCCCCTTTGGGTTTGAGTTTAGTGCGAGGGGGGATATGTAGATGCGTATATGTTCCTTCCTTAAAATCAGATATAGAAATGAGTAGAAGAAAAAAAATTTCTACATGAGAAGGACATGTGGATATTACGAATAATTTGCCATACACTTTGAGTTAGACAATGTCTTGTAACTTGCCAGCATTTAATTAACAAGGTCCTGACAGGGCTTCTTGACCATATGTTATGGAACATTTAGAAAACATCTTGATTTTCTCTTGGCATAAATAGCATGTTGCTATGTTTTTGTTTTTCTGCCAAAATCAGATAAACTTTTTGGGGCTTCTTCTAGGTAGGAAATACATGCCCACATATATGTTTTTATGTGTTTACACAGTGAAAGATGCAAAATTTTAAATGTTTTCTAGAAGTACTAAATTTCTATAGACAATCCATAGATTGTAACCATAAATTGATTGACCACCTTGTGTAAGTATTATAGAAGCTGATTTTTAAGTATGCAATATTGAACAGTAGTATCTTTCTATTTTACTGACTTTAAAGTACCATATAAGTGGTTATTATAATTATTATTACTATGATTATTATTAGCAATATTATTATTATATGAAAGAATAATATTTACATGAAGGAGTCATATTTATTTGATACAACATCCAAATCCCAGTTGTTTTGATTTTTGGTAGTGATAGATAGACACTTAAATAGTAGATACTTTGGAGATGATGATTGAAATCTTTTCAAATTAAAAGGAAGAATTTGAGCCAAAGGCCATACAGCTCCTTATTGATCTCAGTAATTGATTTCACCATGATAGAATTATACCATAATGTTGGGTGAACTGAAGTCAGTTATCTACCTTAAAATCTGTGGGAAAAGCTAGGAACTCAGTTTGGTCCTACTCCTCTATAAAAATTTCATTCAATTTAATTTCTTTGGGAAGATGACCTGATGAAATGTGACTGAAAACAGAGCATGTTGGCACTATATCCACATCTGATAGCAACACACAAAGGGACTCTGATAGTAGCCACTTTCTACAATTATGGCATTGAGTGGAGACTGATTTTATGCTTGAATTACCATTCACCCAAAGAAACACTACCATCTCCATAGTAGTAGAACAGCTCTCTTGAACAAGCGTCCTTAGCCTTTTTGTGTATCATGAATCCTTTGGGAAGTATGGTGAAACCTATCAAGCTTTCCTCAGAATAATTTTTAGATACACATAATTTTAAAAAATAATTATATTGAATTATTTTAAAAACAAATTCACAGACCCAAAGTTAAGAAGCCCTACTCTGGAATACACACACATACACACACACACACACACACACACACACACACACACACACATATATATATATATATATATATGTATATGTATATATATATATATACCCAACTTGATTCCATGTGAAAGTTAGCAGCTACTTAGATCCCGGAATATATGGCACTTTAGGAAATTATGCACCTGCATGGGCTCCCAGCATCAATTATGTCCAATGAGGACTCACATATCGCGACCACAGTTTCTAAGGGACTTCAAAAAAGATAAAGGATTCAGTTATTGGTTCCCAAAGCCTACCCCCTTCTGGCCAATGGACGCAGAATTTGGGAATCAGTGAATTAAGTGACCAGTCTACAAGCATTTAATGAACACCCACTATGTGTTGAGCTCTGTGCTAAATGATGGTGATACAGAGACCAAGTGAAAACAGCCTCTGCTCTAAAGCACCCCCCAACAAGGGGAGATAACATATGCATGAATAAACACATATAGTGTTAGAAGGAAGGTAAACATAGAGGGGAATTTAGAAATTAAGGGGATCAGGAAAGGATTCCTTCAGAAGGTTTTATTTCCATAATATTATCCTGAAAACCTATAGCCTCTGTCAAATTTCCTAAAACTTACTAAATTACTAATTTAGAAAATTACTAAAAGAAATTCTATAGCCTTGGCCTCTGGAAGCTTTTTTTCCAGATAAGTTATTCATTTTCTCCATGTAGTTTCTGAGTAGAAATACCAAGGAGTAAACACATGACAAATGTGATAAATTAGGGATTACTTCTGCACACAATTCAGCAAGCATTTGAAATGGGTTGCTCCCAGCTGTATTTTTTTGATTTTTCCAACTGCAGCACTGTGCTTCAGTTGCAGTTTCACCTGAAATTTCCCTCAGAGTCCATGGCCCTCTCACCCTGGAGTATCCTCTTCCATGTTGCCCCCTTCTCTCCCCATGCCTGTTTTGAGGAGGGGCCCATGTTGGTGAACGTTTAATCTCCTTCAAGCTGTGCTTGGGACTTTCAGTACTTTGCACCTGATGCTTTCCATCCCCCAAAAACCCTTACATCCTTTTGATTGCCTTTTGTGTTTGTCCTCCCCTTTAGCATGTTAGCTCCTTAAGGGCAGGCACTATTTCTGCTTTTTCTTGGTTTTGTATCCCAGATGCTTAGCACTGTTCCTGCAGTGTGGTAAGCATTTAATGAATTCTTGTTGCCTACCTGTATGTACATGAATAAAGAAACAAACAAGAAGATAAATAAAGGAAATGAAAGCTGTTACCAGAGCTATAATATGATGTCTGGTGAGATCACATAACCACCTTTCCTACTACCATCACCACTACCAGCAGCACCACCACCACCCATACACACGCACACATACTTTACTGTATAAGGTCTCCTTAAACCTTAGAGAATAAATATTCTAGCCTATTCACTATTATTTTGTACGACATTATATAGTGCTATGTCTTTGTTCCTTCCTATCTTTTTAGCTTATGAGTGGAAAAACAGAACATTACTTAGACTTTGTGTCTCTCCCAGTATGCAGCTAACTACATAGTTATCAGAATGCTCATAATAAATTAATAAATGAATAAATTAGTGAGTGTCCCATAAAACAAATCCAATAATGTTTAACAGGATTACCAGGATGATGGAAGATTTGCCCAAATTTTTATGGGAACGGCCTATGTGAATAAAATTTAGAGAAAAATACAGTCCAGGAAATTTGGGATTGCTGACAGTAAAGGGTGGATAGCAATATTATGTGATTAATTGAAGGGTTAAAGCCCAAAGGATACAACCTTATAATTAGGAGATGTGCCTAACCTCACTCGGGTTTGATATTTTGTCAAAAGTGGCCAAAGATGCTCAGGTCTCAGATTACCTTCCCTGGGTGGTAGATCTTGGGTCAGGAGTGCTACTTTTAGCATGAGAGTTGTACTGAATAATTGTGACACATGGCAAGATGTGAAAATGGGATTTAACTGTACTATTTAAGGAGAAAGAAAGTAGTTATTATTATGAATAGTTTGAGCACCAACTTTGGGTACAACTGGTTTATCAACCTATTATTCTTTTTTTATGTTTGGGAAAAGAATAGCTGCAGCTGAATGTACATCCTGAGGAGTTTTCCACACATCTCCTGGTGTGCTTTATCAGGAGGATTGGCATCAAAATCAATATGAGTATAATATGAAACCTAACTAGCTAAGTGACAGATGAATAGATAAATGAGAGAATGAATAAATGAATAAGTAAAAATTTGCAGTTAGATCATATTAGGAGGAGTTTAGAATCTAGAACAAAAGAGATAATAGTGGAGGATAAATCTGGAATACTGTGGTCCAGGCAAGATATTTTTAAGGAATTGCATGGTCTGGTACATATCTAGAACAGATTGATGAGAGGATTGCTGAAAATAGCATAGGATAATTAGTTAAAAGAATGAAGGATGTTTAACCTGGAAAACAGCAAATTTAGAAGGATTGTGATAACTATCTCTCAATAATTGAATGGCGGACTAGACTTATTAGGCATAGTTCCAAAGGTCAGTACTAGAAGCAATAGTTAGAAATCAAATACAGAACTTTCAACTGGAAGTAAGGAAAAACTTTCTAACAATACTAAATGTCCCAAAGTTCAGTGAGCTGGCTTTGGGGATAACACATTCCCGTCACTGAAATCTTTAATGAAAAGCTGGATGACCACATAACAGGGATGTGACTAATTAGTCATGTACAAGTTGGCCCAGATGATCTTTGAAGTCCTATCCAAGTTTTAGATTCTATGCTTTTACAAAAGAGCTGTGTGAGAGGGAGACAGGTACTCTTCCCAATATGCCCCAATTTTCCAGCTCCTCAAAAATCTTTGTTGGCTCCTCATTACTGTTGGTACAAAATACAAAAAAAGCCCCATAGTCTCTCACATTTATAGGACACCAAAATCTGGTAACAACCCACCTTCCCAGACTTATTTCATATACTCCTCCTCACATATACTATATTCCAACCAAACTGGCCCATTAGCTGTTCCTCTAATCCAGAACTCTTCACCCAGCTTTTACAATAATAGCTTCTCCTCTTCTTTCCCTTGAAATGCACTGCTTCTCTTCCCCAGGCCCCTAGAATCATGAGCTTTCTCCCAAGTTCATGGTAAGAGAGATGGGCCACCTCCTGATCCTGTTTTTCTTCACTCACTCCCCTTAATTCTCACTGCTTTCTCCATCAAAGTATCTTCTATTTACTAACCTCTGCACAAATTATTTTGTTGCATTTTGAGGGCAAAGGCTATCTTATTGTTTTACCTTTGTGTTCTAGCACCTAGAACAGTATCTTGCACATTATAGGTACTTGGCAAATATTTGCACATGTGAATTAATGATGATTCTCATTAATTTAATGCTTTGAATTTACAAAATGCTTTACTCACACGTATTCCTCACAACAACCATAATGTGAGTGTGTGTTATTAAAGTTGCTATATACTACTCCATTTCATCAAGCCTTGATTGGATTATTATTCTCCCTCCTGATGTGAGTTTAAATTCCTTAAACCTGCAACCTTAGTTTCCTATTTCATTCTTGTAAGTCACCTACACTTTATTTAAGATGAAGATCAAATGTACTCCATGAAGCATCAACGTGTGATTGCAAGAAATCTAAGTTGTTGCTGTTGCTGCAGGCTATGCAAAATCCCCTTCTCCAATTCTAGACAATGAAAACTTAATAGTGTCCATGCTGCTACCAATTGTGTCACTTTCTTTGCCCTCAGAGGATTTATCTTTTACAACTATAAAAAACTGCCATGACTGTAAGGGGAGAGAATTGTGTGTGGGATGAAAGACCCTCACCAATTAAAAAATTAATTTTTAATAAGGAGCCATCTCAGGGTGGGAACAGAAATAAAATTTTATTCAATTCTCATGAGAATAGGGAGTCCTCAGCCAAAACAGATCTAGCAAGAACAGCAAAGGCACAAGGAACAAAGCACCTATAAGTATACCTAATGCAAGAGAATTCCCACCCACCTCTGACCCTTCACACCATTGGCTGGGAGGCAGGCTTACAATATGAGCATGAAAAATTTCTCTAAAATAAATCAACTTTTTCTGATTGAAATGAGGAAACTGTAAGTGCTCATACGGTTCCTTATTATTTTGGTTTGTATTAGAGTAAAACAAGCATAATTGGTGAATTAATTGTGACTATTTAGACTTTCCTAATATTTAAAGTATTTTCCATGGCCCTAAGAAAAGTATTTCTAGTGTACAATTCATGAAATATTTCAGTAAGGACTTATTGCATACCTGCTAATTAAGAACAAAATTTAGGCATTCTGGCACTGATCTAAAGAATGAATCATTTTTAAAATAACAATTTCTTTTACATGCCATCTGATGAAGCTCATGGAAATTCCTGGTTATCTTAATTAAACCATAGCAAATGCAGTAGGGACATTTGTTATCTCCCTTAAGAATCAAGCATAGAGATGGAGAGGATTCTGGGAAGATTGCAGAGTATGTCAGAAAATTCCAAGTTCTCAAGATTTCCCCCCACAAAAGAAATAAAATAGTACCTTAGGGGGAACAAAGTACAGGTAAAAATAAATAAGAATAGGGACACAACAGGGGGTCTTTCTGGGACAATTTGAGAAGATCGGGAGAAAAATCCCAGGATGAGGTTTGGTTCCTGTGAAGAGTAAACACCTCCAGGCTAGGATCCACTTAAACAATAAACTGCAAGCCCTGGGGTTGGTTGGTTTGAGAGGCTGCCTTGGCCCTAGCCACAGAAACTTTTACCCTGGGATAGTGAGGGGAGTTGGGCATCTAAGCCCAGGAAGATTGAGGCAACCTCTGCTGATAAGGAATGCCAGACCCACCTGTACTACAAAGAGTGGCAGGAGCAAGAAGGAACCAGCACATGTCAGATGAATGCAGAAGCAGTGGGGCAGAAAGCCCCTGGCTGTGGGCACTTATCAGAGGTTGGAAGTTTGGCTTTGGTTCCAGGCTGGAGGAGAGAACTGATGATCTGGGGGAAGAGGAACCATCCTCCATACCCCAGAGACTAGAGATAATTACAGAAATTAAGCTATTGTCACAAAAAATGAAAAGACAAAGGAGAAAGAACCCAACCATCAAAAGCTATTATAAGAATGGAGAAGACTGAGGTTCACCTTCAGAGGAGGATATTGAAGTAAAGAAACCCCTAAAGAGTAGTGTCAAATGGTCACCTACCCAAAAATAATTCATAGAAGGTCTTTAAAAAGACATTTAAAAGCAAATGATAGAGTTGGAGGAAAAGCTAAAAAGAATAACAATAATACAAGAGAAACAAAAAAGATTAAGAAAGGAAAGTCAACCAATTAGAAAAGGAGATCCTGACTCTTAAGGAAGAAAATGAATCCCTGAAAACTAGAATTGGGTAAGGTGAAGCCAGAAAAATTATAAGACATCAAGAAATAATTAAACAAAATAAGAATAATGAAAAAATAGAAGAGAAAGTAAACATCTTTAAGAAAAACAACAGATTTGGAGAATAGATCAAGAAGAGAAAGCAAAAATAATTGGACTAACTGAAAGTTATGATCAGAAAAAGAATCTTGATACAACAATACAAAAAATAATTAAAGAAAATTGTCCTGGAGCATTAGAAGGAGTGAAAATAGAAATAGAAAAATACATAATCAACACTTAAAAGAGATCCTATGAGGAAAACTCATAGGAATATCATAGTCAAATTCATAAACCACTAGCTCAGGGATAAAATATTAAAGCCAACAAGACTAAAACAATTTAATTATGATGGTGACACAGTTAGAATTATACAAGACATAGCAGCAGAGACATTAAATGACAGCAGGTCACATAACACTATATTTTGAAGAGCAAGATAACTGGGGTTTGGGTTGAAAATATCCTACCCAGCAAAGTCAAGCATAATCCTGAATGAAAAAATGGACATTTGATCAATTATCAGACTTTCAAGAGTTTGTTAAAAACAACTGAACTTAATAGAAGATTTGACCTACAAAAGCAAAGAAAAACATTAAGGTACATACCAAAAACTGATTATAAAGAATTCAATAAGGACAGACTATTTACTTTTTATGTATGTAAAGTGTAAAATGTATGTCTAAAATTCTTATTAATAATTGGGTAGGCCATAAGAGACACCAGGATAAACCTGAGTATGATATAAATTTAAAAAGTAAAATCATTTAGGAACAGTTAAGAAGAGTAATTATTTTATACAAATGTGGTGCAAGAGGAAGAATGAATACAGAGGAATTAGATGGGAGAGGAAGGCTGGTAGTTATGGCAACCTACTTGTTGGGAATGGTTTTAAGAGAGAACTACAAACAGACACACACACACACACACACACACACACTCATACATGTAAACATATATTTAGAAGAGTATAAAAGTTTTCTAAATTCAGAATAAATAAAATGGTAGGAGCATAGGGAGGGGGAGAGAATAAGGGAGGGATGTTTAGAGGGAAGAGTGAGGGAACAGGTAAAAAAGGGTATAGAAGGGTGTTTAGATTTATGGGAATGGTAGGATAGGAGAGGGATCCTTGGAGAGGCTAGGCAATTAATAGGATGGCAAGGTAGTGGATAGAAGTAAAGGAGAGGGGACAGAAGGGACAGGAAACAAGATATATGCACAAATATAAAAACAAAGATCAGGAGTAGAATTTGTTTGGGAAAGAATATGTCTATATATGTATGCATATACGTATATGTGTATGTACATATCTATAGCTACAGAGAAACATATCCAAACTTAATTGTATCCTTGGTGCAGTGGGGGTGGGGAGGGAAGAAAAGAACAAAGTAAAGAAAGTGCACAACAGAGAACCAAAGAAAACTTACAAGGAAACAAAGAAAAGATGGACAGTTCTCAACATGTGTATTATTTATCATACAGCTGTTACTGAAATGAAAATTTATTGTTACATATTTTAAATCCTTTCTTGTGTCCTACTATGCACAGAACATGCTTTTTTTCTTTCTTACTTTGTGTTTAAGTTTCAACATTTAAGTTTTTGATATGTTTTTGTTTCTTTTCTCTATTCAGTATTTGTATTCTGGTGTTTGCATATAAAATAATTTTTAAAAAAATTTAAAAGAATGCATAAAAAAGAGAATCAAACATAGGAAACCTTAATACCTTCCTTACATTAACAAGTTGCAAAGAACATTATAAACTTGGCACTATAGAACCAATACAGATACATAATGTTGTATGATGTGGCTACTATCATGGTATAGTGTATAACACCCCACTGTTATGGAAAGAAGGTCACAAACTAAAGTGCTTTCAGTGGTTAAAAAATGATATGATAATGTAATAAGCAATAAATCAAACTGGATCAGAGAATAAAGTATCAGTGGATGGACAGCTCTGTATTAGTCTTATGGATCCTAAAAGGCAGAATAGAATAGCAGGGAGATTTTGTGCTTCCAAAACACATGATAGCACATAAATGTTAGACATTATCACATTTTATTAACATGTCATCCATTATAGTCATCCATTAAACATGTGTTGATAGATTACCTAACTACAAACTACTTTATGCAAATATTTTAAGACTAAGCTGGTAATACCTCTAAATCACATCTTTTCTTTCAAAAGAGACTACATAAACAAGATGAAGAAAGTTAGAAGTATTTCTTTTTTTTATCTTACTTATTTGTTTTTAGTTTTCAACATTCAATTCTATGAAGTTTTAAGTTCTAAATTTTCTCCTGCTCCCTCTACCCCCTTCCTCAGGATGACATGTAATCTGATATAGGCTACACATGTACAATATATTAAACATATTTCCATATTAGTCATGTTATAAATAAGAATTAAGATAAAAGGGAAAAACCATGAGAAAGAAGAAACAAAACTAAAGGAGGAAGAGAAAAAATAGTATGCTTTGATCTGCATTCAGACACCATGGTTCTTTGTCTGGATGTGGATAGCATTTTCCATCATGAGTCTTTTGGAATTGTCTTAGATCTTTGTATTTTTGAGAGGAGCTACATCTATCAGAGTTGCTCATCACACAATGTTGCTGTTACTCTGTACAATGTTTTTCTAGTTCTGCTCACTCCACTCACCATCAGTTCATATAAATCTTTCCAGGTTTTTCTGAAGTTGGTTTGCTTATTATTTCTTATTGAGCAACAGTATTCCATTACATTTATATAGTATAATTTGTTCAGCCATCCCCCAATTGATGGGCTTACCCTCAATTTCCGACTCTTTGCCACCATGAAAAGAGCTGCTATAAGTATTTTTTGTACATGTGGGTCCTTTTCCCATTTTTAAAATCTCTTTTGGATATAGACATAGAAATGGTATTGCTGGGTCAAAGGATATGGACAGTTTAAAAGCCCTTTAAGCATAGTTCCAAATTGCTTGCCAGAATGGTTGGATCAGTTCGCAACTCCATCAACAATGCATTAGTGTTCCAATTTTCCCAGATCTTCTCCAACATTTATCATTTTCTTGTTTTGTCATGTTAGCTAATCTGATAGGTGTGATGTTGTACATCAGAATTATTTTGATTTGCATTTCTCTAATCGATAGTGATTTAGAGCATTTCTCATATGACTATAGATAGCTTTAATTTCTTCATCTGATAACTGCTTTTTCATATCCTTTGATGATTTATCAATTAGGGAATGACTTGTATATTCTTATAAATTTGATTCAGTTCTCTACATATTTAAGAAATAATTTAATAAATTTAAGAAATGAGGCCTTTATCAGAGACACTGGCTGTAAAAATTGTTTCCTTTCTGCTTCCTTCTAATCTAGTTTGCTTTGGCTTTGTTCACGCAAAACCTTTTTAATTTAATGTAATCAAAATTACACATTTTACATTTCATAATGCTCTTTCTTTCTTGTTTGGTTATAAATTCTTCCATTCTCCATAGATCTGACAGTTAAATGATTTCTTGCTTATAGTCTCACCCTTTGTGTCTAAATCATGTACCCATTTTGACCTGGAAGTATTTCTTTATTACTAAAACTTGAGTATTAAACCTAAAAATTGATTAAGGGAAGAACTTTTTATTGGGGTATATTTCTCCCCCACCTTGAATTGCCTAACTACACAACTACCAGATTAATTTTCCTAAAGCGTCCATTTCCTAATGTCACTTTTCTGCTCAAAAACTCTGAAATACATCACCTTACTAATACAACCAAATCAAAGTTCCTTAGTTCATCTTCAAGGCCTTGCACAATCTCTTGGTACCCTACTTTTACATTCTTTCTCCTCATATTCCCCTTCATTAAAACTCCGTACGAACTGTGTTTGTATCTTCCCAGTACCCTGGAAATGTCAAGACAATTTGCAATGTTTTTATCCTACTGCCTAAAACCTTTTTAACTGAAGGAGACTTTAGAAACTATCCTTACACCATATATCAGAAAACTGCCTTCAAAGAGTCTAGTTAAATGATTTGTAGAGGATTATACAGTGAACTGAAGACAAGCTTAAACCTACATCCCAGATGCTAAATCCCAGTTATTTATGACTTAGAATAAATATTATTTTATTTACCTATCTAAATTATACCTATCACTTAGAGTCCAGCTCATCCCAATTTATTATATACACTATCCCTGTCCATATTAACTGAACTCCCATAACATTTATGTTTTTTATCCCAAATCTTGGCACAAACCATTATATCTGCCTTACTTTGATAATTAATTAATTCTGGACTGCAAATACCTAGAAAATGCTTTACAAACTTTAGAGTGTTATATCAGTGTCAGTTATGATCATTATAGTCATGATCACTGCTATCTTGAAATGGTCTACACCAAAGTCTCTTTCTGTAAGTGATTCCCTAAAGCTCAGTGGACTGTTACAAAAGTAAATAAAATAAATGCCTTTTACAACCAAGGAAGAGCTTTGGGATATAAGCCTATATTCTCTAGGTTCACTGAAAGTACCATCAAGACCACTCCAGTGACTGACAGGATGAAAGACAAGACATATAACTCATTCCATTTCAATGTGATTTTGATTTCTTTGGCCATGTCTCTATATTTGGAAAACTTTCTTGGTAGGCACTTTCGTGAGGAATATTTGGTGCAGTGACATCTACTGAAAAAGATTACTAATTTTTTTTTTCAAACTTAAATCTATGTGGTTATATGCACTAATACCATCAGCAATCATGTTCTAATTCCAGTACAGTTTATTTGTTGAATTCCTAGGGAAATTTTGGAAATTGTGTTTTAAAATAGGGATTTGTCATCTGTTAATTTATGAAAGTGGCAAATTTCTGGTGTATAAATGGCCATCTGAAAGAGGTTTTCAATGTAATTATCTGCCCATGTGATGATTATGCTACATGGTTTCCACCAGTGGTAGGGGCTTGTTTTGCCCATTCATCTTGTTCTTTATTTTGGTCCCTATGACTCCAGAGGAGAAACTGAGGCTGGTAACTTTTCAAAGACCTCACTCATTTACATCCAATTCACTTGCAAATCATGGCATCACCTTCCTGAAGTCATGGTCCTCTTCTAGAACAAAGGGCAAACAACAATGACCTGGGTGGCTATGCAAAGGTGATCTGCTATGTGTGCAGCCTTAGATCTATCTTTGAGGTGGGGAGTGGCTTGTCCTACCAGAATATTGAGAATGGACACTACTCCCCTCATCCATCCTGTGTACACAGCTGAACTCTCTTCCTCCTTCATGCCTCACTACCCCACCAATGCCTTTCACTTCCTCTTGCTTTTCAGAAGCTCAAAACTATTTACACACACACACACACACACACACACACGCACACACACAGCATGGATCTGGTAGCAGAGACTAGAATGTTTTTTTTTTTAATGAACGGATGAGGAAGCTATTTGACTACTTTGTTCTTGAGCTATATATGACTCAGCAAAGTGAGAAATGGTATTGGAAGCTTCACTTGAGATCTTATGCCTTCTGGAGAATGCCTTCCTGATATATCTGACAGTCTGTGGTGCTGAGTGGATAAGGACGGAGGAAGAAGGAAGAAGGATTTTAAGTTGGCCCTGGATCCTTTAAAATTGATTTTTAATCTCTAAATAAGAATTAGTTTTTAGTGAATTTTGATATCCATGACCTGTGTTTCAGCCCTCAAGTCTTAAACGGTTGGAATGATCTAGTTTAGGTCTGCTGCAAAATAGTAACATTTTGTTGTATAATCTATAGAAATCATAAATCTGGCTCCTTGAGGATAATATTTCTCTAATTTCTCATGGCACTGACTTGATTCTGAACTGATATCATAAAACCTCCATTTCTTTAAACAAATAACTGTGACATCAATTTGTTTGGTGCTTCCATATTGATTATTGATTATTTATTTGTGGCTGTTGCCCATAGGACCCCTGTTGATTCCACGCCTAGATTTTAGGTCCTTCCATAGTATCTGTCTGGCAATAAGCCATTCTTTGATTTAAACCTAGTGGCATATATCTGTTCTGTTAGACAAATCTAGTCATTTTCTAAATGCTTTTAAAAGCAAGGTCAGCTTATTTCAAAATTACTTCTGTAAAATTTTGACATGTTTATGGTGTGTTCTCAGAACATCTATCAATTCTCTTTCTCGACAATGAGAAAGTGTTCATCTTTGTTTAGATTCTCTGGAGTGATAAAAATCTGGGTTTCATTAATTTATGTTTTTTTCTGGACTCCTTCTAGAAGCCTTGCCATGCATATTATCATGCCAAAATAATGCATTGAGACTGACATTGCATGTATATTAATTTTTCTAAATGTCTCCTTCCTGTTCATTTTCGACTTTAGGATATCAGTCTCAACACAAAGAGGATCAGCTTTCTCCTTGAAATCCTTTTGCTCAATGTGTGTCCTCTATTTGAATATGGGGTGAGGGATTTACTCACTGCCCCCTCCCCATATGCCCTCTCCATTATAAGAAAGTGATAAGATGCCTAATCAATCAAATTTAATCATAGCCCTTAAAATGTGAAAATTCTTTCTAAATGGAATAATGTTTCATAGGAAACATGATCAGTTAGGCTAGGTAAACTTGGCTGTGCCCCTGAGGTCATCTATTGTTATATGAATTGAGAAGAGATTCGTTAGAAAAATTGGAGTTAATGTAGCAATCAAGCACTCCTAAACTAAGGACCTAAGGCAGAGAGAGGGAGGAATTGTGTCAGACTGCAAAAGATTCTGAGGGTAGGCCTGATAGAAAAAAGTTGACTTTCTCGCCCCCCACTGCAATTTCCCCTTCTATTATCCAGTTATCTATAGATACAATTATACACAATGTCCCATAAGTCTTAATGTAGTGCTTAAAACTGCACGAAGACTTTGGGGACATTTTTATAATCTATCATTTCATTACCCAACTGTTTCCAATAAACTTATTTTTTCTTCAGCCACATAGAGGCCAGGGATTAACGAGAGATTGATATAAATTCAAAATTTTTGAGAAAGACCAATCTCTACCTAATCTCCAAATCTCTAACAGTAAGGAATTTTTCTATCTGGAGACTAAGAGAGATTGTGATTGAACTCCTTCTAAAATAAACTTTCTAAACCTGAACATGAAGCAGTCATATAGACCTTTGGGACCATTATATTGCCCCATAGTCATAAACATACTTAATTGTTGTAACAGTTTGTTAAATCACGAAAAGACTAGGGTATTGGTAAGTGTCCTTTTCTTTTACTCATTCAATTTGATCTCCAAAGTGAAGCTCAAAGCCTTTACTCTCTGTTCTTCCTTTTCTCACATTAAGAATTTTATATTTATCTTTGAAGAAAGTTTTCATGATTAAAAGTAGCTCCTAAATCTGTTTTTCAGTAGAGTCATACTCCTTAGTGATATTCACATGAATCAAGTAATTAATATGATATTTTGGTACCACTTACTCTTTGACTTGGAATCCATAATCAGTTTTATTTGGTAGCGATAATAGTTTTTTTTTAAGTTACACAAACCTCTGGTGGGCTTAATTTTTTCTCCCTGAAATATGCCACATTCTACATCAATTCTTCTTAACAGCACTATTGCATCAATCTCATGTTTAAATTTGGAACAATAATAGTAATAATGTAGGAACCATAGCAACACTCTGTGTGTGTGTGTGTGTGTGTGTGTGTGTGTGTGTGTGTGTGTGTGGAGAGAGAGAGAGAGAGAGAGAAAGAGGGAGAGAGAGAGAGAGAGAGAGAGAGAGAGAGAGAGAGAGAGAGAGAGAGAGAGAGATTACAAGAACTTTAAGGTTTGTAAAGTATTTTACAAATATTATCTCATTTAATCCTCACAGCAACAACCCTGGCAAGTTTTTGTTGTTGTTTAATCACTTCAGTTACGTCGGATTCTTTGTAACCCCATTTGAGGTTTTCTTGGCAAAGGTACTGGAGTGGTTTGCTATTTTCTTCTCCAAATTGTTTTACAGATGAGGAAACTGAGATATATAGAGTTAGGTCATTTACCCAGCATCATATAGCTAGTAAGTGTCTGAAGTTGGATTTGAACTCAGAAAAATGAGGCTTCCTGACTGGAGACTTAGCACTCTATCTACTGTCCAACATAGTAGGTGCTATTTTTATCCCCATTTTACATATGAGGAAACTGAGGCAGAAAGAAATTAAAGGTACTTGCTCAGAGTCATAGAGTCAGTAATTATTTGAATCAGGATTTTAACTCAGGTCTTCCTGACCCCAGTCCAGTACTCTGTACAAAACTGAATCAAAGGGTCTTTTTTGTAATCAATAAATGCTGCCTAAAATTTATGGTACTTTGAGCTGTCTTGTTCAGTAGTCACCAAATCAATGTGAGTTGCTCTTTATAGTTCCTAAAATTTTTGGACACACACTTTTGTTCCTCAGGCAATATTTTATTATTTTTTAAATTACATTTTATTTGCTTTGGTAAGTATTTTCAAATGGCATTATTCTAAAATTTTAACATTCATTTTTTCAAAATTTTGAGTTCCAAATTCTTTACCTCCCTTTTGTACTTCCCCCACTTACTGAGAAGGTAAACAATATAAATCAAGCATATATGTGAAGTAATGAAAAACATAATTAATTATATTAAAAAATAAAAGGAAAATTAAGTAAAAAGAAAGTGTGCTTCATTCTGCCCTGAGAGCTCATCAATTCTCTTTCTGGAGGTAGTTTCAATATAGGTCCTTGGATTGTCTTGGAACATTATCTTGATCAGAGTAACTAAGTCTTTCACAGTTGATTGACATTATAATATTGCTGTTATTATGTAAAATGCTCCCCTGGTTTTACACACTTTGCTCTGCATCACTTTATAGGAGTCTTCCCAGGTTTTTCTGAAATGATCCTGTTCATCATTTCTTATAATACAATAATATTCCATCACAACCATATCCCACAACTTGTTTAGTCATTCAACAAATGATGGGCATCTTCTAAATTAGCAATCTTTTTTGCTACCATAAAAAGAGCTGCCATAAAATGGTTTGTAAATATAGGTCCTTTTCGTTTCATCTCTTTTGCATAGAAACTAAGTACAAACTTGCTACATCAAAGGGTGTGCACAGTTTATAGCCCTTTGGGTATAATTCCAAATTCTTTTCCATAATAGTCTGATTAGTTCACAAATCCACCAAGAGTGAATTAGTATACTGATTTTTCTACATCCCGACCAGAATTAGTTCACTTTTTCTGTTGTGTTAGCCAATCTAATTAATGTGAGATGTTACTTCAGAGTTATTTTAATTGGTATTTCTCTAATCAATAGTGATTTAGAGCATTTTTTTCATACGACTATTGATAGCTTTGGTTTATTCTTCTGAAAACTGCTCATTCATATCCTTTGACCATTTACCACTTAGGAAATGACTCATGTTTATAAGTATATCACAATTCCCTGAATATTTGAAAAATAAGGCCTTTGTGAGAGAAACTCACTGTAAAATATTTTCTCCAGTTTCTTGTTTTCCTTCTATTTGGGATGGCATTGGTTTTTTTGGGCCAAAGTTTTTTTTTTTATTATTTGATGTCATCATAATTATCCATTTTATTCCTTATAGTCCTCTCTATCTCTTGTTTGGTCATAAATTCTTCCTTATCCACATATGTTAAAGTTAAATTTTCCCATGCTCCCCTAATATGGATTTATCATCCTTTATGTTAAAATCATTTGCCCATTAATATCTTATTTTGATATATTGTGTGAGATGTTGATCTATGACTTCTTTCTGCCAGACTGCTTTCCAGTTTTCCCAGGAATTTTTGTCAAATGATGAATTATTGCATAAAAAGCTTGGATCTTTGAGTTTATCCACAACTAAATTATCATAGTCATTTACTACACTGTAATTGGTACTGAATCTATTTCACTGATCCATGACTACTTTTACCCAGTATCAGATTGTTTTGATGATTACTAGTTATAAATATAGTTGGAAATCTGTTATTTCTACAGCAACTTCCTTTACCTTTATCATTATTAACAATTCACTTGATATTCTTGATCATGTGTTCCTCCAGAGGAATTTTTTTACTATTTTTTCTAGTTCTGTAAAATAATTATTTGGTAGCTTGATGTGGTACTGAAAAAGTAAATTAATTAAGATAGAATTGTCACTTTTATTATAGTGGCTCCACCTACACATTAGCAATTAATATTTCTACAGTTGTTTAAATCTATATTTATGAAAAGTATTTTATAATTACAATCATAGATTGCTAATTTGGAAGATATGCATCATTTGTTGAATGACTGAACAAGTTGTGGGATATTATTATGATGGAATATTATTGTACTATAAGAAATGATGAGCAGGATCATTTCATAATAGGTTTTTCTTGGCATGTGGATTCCCAAGTATTTTATATTATCCGCAGTTATTTTAAATAGAATTTCTCTTTCTATCTCTTCCTTCTGGGTTTTCTTGGTAATATAAGACATGCTAATGATTTATGTGGGCTTATTTTGTATCATGCAACTTGCCTAAAGTTGTTAATTTTTAAAGTAGTTTGGCTTTCTTCGTGCCCTAGGTGTCTCTAAGTATACCATCACATCATTTCCAAGGAGTGGTAGTTTTGTTTCCTCACTGCCTATTTTTTATCTTTCAATTTTTTGTGTGTCATTGTTATAGCTAGCATTTCTAATATAATATTAAATAATAGTGGTGATAATGTGTATCCTTGCTTCATCCGATTTTAGTGTGAAGGGTGCCAATTTATGCCTGTTACAGATAATGCTTGTTCTTGGTTTTAGAAAGACACTACTTAAAATGTTAAGAAAAGTTCCATTTATTCCAAGGTTTTCTAGTAGTTTTAATAGGAATTGGTGTTGTATTTTTTAAAGACATTTTGTATATCTATTGAAATAATCATGATTTTTTGTTATTTTTTGTCATTGACATGGTCAATTGTGCTTATACTTTTCATAATATTGAATCAGCCTTGCATTGCTAATAAAAATCTCACCTGGTCATCATATATTTTGAGCAAAATGATTCTTAATAATTGCTTTAATTTAATCTGCATTAGTGGTATTTCTCCTTTTCATTTTGGGGACTGGTAATTTGCATTTCTTCTTTCTTTTTTTTAATCAAATTAGCCAATAGTTTATCTAATTTGTTAGATTTTTATAAAATGAATTCATTGTTATTTATTAGTCCAATGATTTTCTTTACTTTCAATTTTATTAATCTCTCCTTTGATTTTCAGGATATCCATTTTGGTGTTTATTTATGGAATTTTAATTAATTTTTTAGGTTTTTAGTTGAATGTTCAATTCATTGCTCTATGTTTTTTTCTCTTTTATTCATATATGTATTTAGAGACATAAATTTTCCCCTAGTACTGCTTTGACTATATCTGACAAATTTTAGTATTTTGTGTCATTATTATCCTTTTCTTTAATTAAATTGCTGGTTGTTCCTATTGTTTGTTCTTTGACCCACATATTCTTTAGGATTAGATTAGTGAGTTGCCAATTAACTTTTAATCTGTGCTTCCAAGGCCATTTATTGAATGCAGTTTTATTGCATTATGATCTGGGAAAAAATACATTTAATATTTCTGCTTGGTTGCATGTTTTCTGTGAGGTTTTGCCATAACAATAGTCAAATGTATGCAGGTTCTCCGTATAGCTTAGGAAAAAAGTATACTCCTCTATATTAACATTCAGTTTCCCCCCAGAGGTCTATTATATCTCATTTTTCTAATATTCTATTTATCTCCTTGACTTGTTTCTTATTTATTTTATGTCTAGATTCAATCTAGTTTAGAGAGGGGGTCACCCACTAGGATAGTTTTACTATCTCCTCCTGTAATTCATTTAACTTTGCCTTTAAGAATTTGGATGCTGGGGGCAGAGCCAAGATGGTGGCTGGAAAGCAGGGACTAACATGAGCTCCCTGCCCAGTCCCTCCAAAAACCTATAAAAAATGGCTCTGAACCAATTGTAGAACTGCAGAACCCACAAAACAGCAGAGGGAAGCAGGGCTCCAGCCCAGGACAGCCTGGATGGTCTCTGGGTGAGGTCTATCCTGCACAGAGTTGGGAGCAGAGGGGAGCTGAGGGGAGCCAAGCTGAGCTGAGTGTGAGTGGCGTGGACCCACCAGACCAGAAGCCAGGCAGAATGTGCCCTAGCTCCCTGAATCAGTGAGCTGCGGCAGTTACCAGACTTCTCAACCCACAAACACCTAAGACAGCAGATAAGGTTAGTGGGAAAAGCTGCAGGAGTGGAAGGAGTTCGCAATTCAGGGCTACTGCCCTAGGGCAGCAGAGGTGGGGCAACTACAGCTGCAGTTGCTTCTGGCCCCAGGCCCAACTGGTGGGAGGAATTAAGTGGCTGATCAGAGCAGGAGTGCACAGACTGCTGAAGATCTAAGCCCAGTCCATGTTGAGGGTTCTTGGGGAAGGAGGAGTGCTGGTGTGGCAAAGCTGGCACATCCTCCCCAAACATGGAACAGAGAATTCCTTAGTCTACAAGTAGTCATACCCTGCTGAAAAACTCAACGGTCAAGTTAGTTGATTGGGAATATGGCCAGGCAGCGAAAACACACCCAGATTCAGTCTCAGACTTTGCATTCTTTCTTTGGTGACAAAGAAGACCAAAACATACAGACAGAAGAAGTTAACAAAGTCAAAGAGCCTACAACAAAAGTCTCCAAGAAAAACATGAACGGGTCCCAGGCCATGGAAGAGCTCAAAAAGGATTTGGAAAAGCAAGTTAGAGAAGTAGAGGAAAAATTGGGAAGAGAAATGAGAAGGATGCAAGAAAACCATGAAAAACAAGTCAATGACTTGCTAAAGCAGACCCAAAAAATACTGAAAAATACACTGAAGAAAACAACACCTTAAAAAATAGACTAACTCAAATGGCAAAAGAGCTCCAAAAAGCCAATGAGGAGAAGAATGCCTGGAAAGGCAGAATTAGCCAAATGGAAAAGGAGGTCCAAAGGACCACTGAAGAAAATACTACCTTAAAAATTAGACTGGAACAAGTGGAAGCTAGTGACTTTATGAGAAATCAAGATATTATAAAACAGAACCAAAGGAATGAAAAAATGGAAGACAATGTGAAATATCTCATTGGAAAAACCACTGACCTAGAAAATAGATACAGGAGAGATAATTTAAAAAGTATTGGACTACCTGAAAGCCATGATCAAAAAAAGAGCCTAGATATCATCTTTCAAGAAATCATCAAGGAGAATTGCCCTGATATTCTAGAGCCACAGGGCAAAATAGAAATTTAAGGAATCCATCGATCGCCTCCTCAAATAGATCCCAAAAAGAAATCTCCTAGGAATATTGTCGCCAAATTCCAGAGCTCCCAGATCAAGGAGAAAATACTGTAAGCAGCCAGAAAGAAACAATTTGAGTATTGTGGAAACACAATCAGAATAATCCAAGATCTGGCAGCTTCTACATTAAGAGATCGAAGGGCTTGGAATACGATATTCTAGAGGTCAATGGAGCTAGGATTAAAACATAGAATCACCTACCCAGCAAAACTGAGTATCATACTCCAAGGCAAAATATGGATTTTCAATAAAATAGAGGGCTTTCAAGCTTTCTCAGTGAAAAGACCAGAGCTGAATAGAAAATTTGACTTTCAAACATAAGAATCAAGAGAAGCATGAAAAGGTAATCAAGAAAAAGAACAAGAAAAAGAAATTGCAACAGACTTACTAAAGTTGAACCATTTTGTTTGCATTCCTACATGGAAAGATGATGTGTATGATTCATGAGACCTCAGTATTAGGGTAGCTGAAGGGAATATGCAAATATATATATATATATATATATATATGTTTATGTATATATATATATATATATATGTGTGTGTGTTTATGTATATATATAAGTGAATGTATATGTATCTATATACGTATGTGTGTGTATATATATATGTATGTATGTATGGAGAGAGAGAGAGAGAGAGAGAGAGAGAGAGAGAGAGAGAGAGAGAGAGAGAGAGAGGGAGGGAGGACACAGGGTGAGTTGAAGATGAAGGGAAGATATCTAAAAGAAATAAAATCAAATTAAGGGATGAGAGAGGAATATATTGAGAGAGGGAGATAGAGAGAGATAGAATGGGATGGATTACCTTGCATAATGGTGGCAAGAGGAAGCAGTTCTGTGGGAGGAGGGGAGAGGGCAGGTGAGGGGGGAATGAATGAATCTTGCTCTCAGCAGATTTGGCCTAAGGAGGGAATACCATACATACTCAATTGGGTATCTTACCCCACAGGAAAGAAGAGGGAAGAAGATAAAAAAAGGGTGGATGATGGAGGGGAGGGCAGATGGGGGTGGAGGTAATCAAAAACAAAGACTTTGGAAAGGGCACAGGGTCAAGGGAGAAAATTCAATAAAGGGGGATGGGTTGGGAAGGAGCAAAATACAGTTAGTCTTTCACAACATGAGTATTGTGGAAGAGTTATACATAATGATACACATGTGGCCTATGTTGAATTGCTTGATTTCTTAGGGAGGGTGGGTGGGAAGGGAAGAGGGGAGAGAATTTGGAACTCAAAGTTTTAAAAACAGATGTTCAAAAACAAAAAAAAAGTTTTTGCATGCAACTAGAAAATGAGATACACAGGCAATGGGGCATAGAAATTTATCTTGCCCTACAAAAAAGTAAGGGAAAAGGGGATGGGAGGGGAATGGGCTGACAGAAGGGAGGGCTGATTGGGGAACAGGGCAACCAGAATATACACCATCTCAGAATGAGGGGGGAGGGTAGAAATGGGGAGAAAATTTGTAATTCAAACCCATGTGAAAATCAATGCTGAAAACTAAATATGTTAAATAAATAAATTTTAAAAATTAAAAAAAAAGAATTTGGATGCTATGCCATTTGGTGCATTTTCATTTAATATTAATGTTAATTCATTATATATGTTACCTTTTAGGAAAATGTAGTTTCCTGCTTTTTTCTTTTAATTAGATATAATTTTACTTTTGCTTTGTCAGAGATCATGTTCACTTACCCACGCCTTTTTTATTCTTCCTCAGCTGAAGGACAATGGATTCTTCTCCAGGCCCTTATTTTATCTGTTTGTCTCTCTCTTTCAAGTGTGTTTCTAGTAAATAACATATTTTTGGATTCTGGTTTTTAATGCATTTTGCTATGTACTTTCATTTTATTCCCAATCACATTTACAGTTGTGATGGCTAATTGTCTCTCTCTCCATCCTATATTTTTGTTTATCCTTATCTCCTTCAAAGTCTGTTTTGCTTCTGACTGCTTCCTTCCTTTATCTACTTATCAATTTTCCCTTTTCTCACCCCCTTTCTCTTGTCCCATATCTTTTCTACATTTCTGGTGGGTAAGATATAGATAGATAGATAGATAGATAGATAGATAGATAGATAGATAGATAGAAAGAAAGAAAGAAATTCACACACAAATATACACATACATATATGCATGTGTGTGTATATTTTTTCTTTCTTTGAACCAATTCAGATTAAAGTGAGGTTTAAGCATTGCCCCCCATACACAATTTGCCACTCCAATATAAAAGCTCTTGCTTGGTTGCCTTTTTTATGTGAGATAGTTTTCCCCATTCTTTCTCTCCCTTCTGCCTCCTCCCAGTATATTCCTCTTTCTCACCTTTTCATCTTTTTTTTAAAAAATATCCCAAAATAATACATCAATACCGATGCTGTCTATCTATGCAGACTCCTTCTAACTGCTATAATAATGATAGAGTTCTTAGAAGTTACATGTATCCATCCATTCCATCCAGGGATGTAAACTTATTGAGTCCCCCATGATTTCTCTTTCATGTTTACCTCTTTATGTCTCTCTTGTGTATTGCATTTGTAAGTCAAATTTGTTAATCAGCTCTTGTCTAACCATCAGAAATTCTTGAAAATCCTCTATTTCATTAGGATCTGAAGGATTATTTTTTCCAGGTAGGTTATTCTTTGTTATAATCCTAGCTCCTTTACCTTTCTGAATATTATACTCCAAACCCTTTATTCTTTTAACGTGGTTTCTGCCAAATTGTGGGTGTTACTCCCTGTGGTTCCATGATATTTGAATGGGGGGATGGAGCCAAGATGGAGGAGTGTAAGCAGCAACTCACCAGAGCTTTCCCACAAACCCCTTAGCGTATGTCTAAGAAGTGAATTTGAACAAATTTTAAGATGGCAGAATCCACTGGGAGACAGAGTGTGGCAGATTTCCAGCCCGGGACAGGCATGGAAGATCTAGTAGATCATAGAGTGAATGGGCTGCACCAGTACAGACTTGGCCATAGTGGAGCAAGAGTGGGCCCTGGTTAACTCAATCACCATCAGCAAACCTCTCAGTGAAGGACTGGACTCTCACAGAACTGGGTGAGAGAGAAGCACAGGGCCTCTGGCAGTGGTAGCAGCTACTCCTGGGGATATCAGCCCACAGACTAAATATATGAAAGTTACCTACTTGAACTTCTGGGAGCCATGATGGCAGAGTAAACCTTAAGTATTATCATCCCCCATCCACTTGTGGACTTAGAAAAACCTGGAGAATATTGCCCCAGGAAAATCCTGGAATAGTGGAACCTAGAGGTAAAGCAATCTTTTAGCTCAGGAGGCTAGGGAGATCAATGGGAATGGTCCCTCTTGCTGTTGCTAAAGTGTTCCAGTGCAGGACAAGAGGCATTCCAGCAAACCCCACCTCAGCATACCATCAGGAAATCCTGAGCCCCAGAGGGGTGGAGTTGGCAAGAGCCAACACCAGGACCCCAAGCATGCCTCTGCACAGCCAGGGGAATCAGCAGACACCAGTGTGGGCATCCCATACATGCCTATACAGCCCTAGGGGAGGAGATGACTTCCAGTGGCCAGACCACTTCTCCCTCACTCCTCATTCTGCAAGATTCAGTGTAACCCTGGAGAAACTCAGAAAGACCTGGCCACAGCACACACCAACCAGCTCCAGCTCAGCACCAAATGAGCTGCAGCTGACAGCTTCTAGGTGACAGAACCAGAGGCTACAGCACACAAAGCCAGTAACTAGGACCCTAGCTCCCAACACAAGAGACCAGAGACAGAGCCACTTGTGTCCCAGAAGCAGAGATCCATTTTAAAATCTAAACCACCATAAATAAGAAGCAAACTAGAAAAGTAAAGACCACAGAATCTTACTATGGGCACAGGTAAGATCACAATATGAATTCAGAAGAGGATAGCATTAACATTATACCTATATCTGAAACCTCAAAATGGAATATGAAGTGGTCTCAAGTCCAAAAAGAATTCTTGGAAGAGCTCAAGAAGGAATTTAAAAGCCAAATTAGAGAGGTAGAAGAAAAGTTGAACAATGATTTTAAAATACAATTGACAAAATGAAAAAAAAATTCACTGAAGAAAACAAATCCTTAAAAAGCAAAATTGGCCAAGTGGATAAGGGGGTACAAAGTCTATCTGGAGAAAATAACTCCTTAAAAGGAAACATTGACCAAATAGAAAAGGAGATACAAAAGCTAACTGAAGAAAATAATTTGTATGAAATTAAAATTGGGCAAGTAGAAGCTAATGACTCCATGAGGCAGTGAGAATCAGTAAAACAAAATCTAAAGAATGAATAAATAGAAGAAAATGTAAAATATCTCATTGGAAAAACAACTGACCTGGAAAATAGATCCAGGAGAGAAAATCTAAGAATTATTGGTCTGCCTGAAAGCCTTGATGAAAAAAAAAGATTCTGGATGGTATCTTCCAAGAAATCATTAAGGAAAACTCACTGAGGTCCTAGAACCAGAGGGCAAAATAGTCATTGAAAGAATCCACCAATCACCTCATGAAAGAGATCACAAAGTGAAGACACCAAGGAATATTGTAGCCAAATTCCAGAATGATCAGGTCAAGGAGAAAATACTGCAAGCAGCCAAAAAAAACTAATTCAAATATCGAGGAACTACAGTCAGGGTCACACAGGATCTTGCAGGTTCTACATTAAAAGATCAGAGGTATTGGAATATGATATTCTGTAAGGCAAAGAAGTTTGGACTACAACCAAGCAAAACTGAGCATAATCTTTAAGGCAAGGAGATGGACAGTCAATGAAATGAGCAATTTCCAGACCTTCCTGATAAAAAAGGCTAGAGCTTAATGGAAAATTTGATCTTCAAATACAAGAATCAAGAGAGGCATTAAAAGTTAAAGAGGAAAAAAATAGAAAAAAACTTGTTATTCAATAAGGCCAAACTGTTTGCATTCCTATGTGGGAGGATGATACATGTTAATCTTGAGAGTTGTATTTTTATTATGATATTCAAAAGGGATATAGATAGAGAGAGGGTGTGGGCATAAATTAGGTGATAGAAGGGAGGAAAGATTGAGGGAGGTGGTGTTCAAAAGCAAGCCTCTTTTGAGGAGGGAAAGGAAGAAGGGAGAAATAAAAGCATAAACAGGGCTGAGGGGAATAGGATGGCAAGAAAGACACAGATGTAATCATAATTGTGAATGTGAATGGGATGAACTCTCCCATACAACAGAGGTGGATAGCAGAATGGATTAAAAACCATAATCCTACAATATGTTGTTTACAAGAAACACATTTAAAACTGGGGGATACACACAGAGTAAAGATAAAAGGCTGGAATATATTATACTTCAGCTTAAATAGAAAAAGAAGGCGTAGCAATTCTAATCTCAGACAAAGCAAAAGGAAGAATAGATCTAATCAAAAGAGATAAGGGAGGAAACTATATCCTGCTAAAAGGCACCATAGACAATGAAGTAATAGCATTACTAAACATATATGCACCAAGTGCTATAGCATCCAAATTCTTCAAGCAGAAGTTAAGGGAGTTACAGGAAGAAATAGACAGGAAAACTATACTAGTAGGGGACCTCAACCTTCTCCTCCGTGAACTTGATGAATCTAACCTCAAAATAAACAACAAAGAAGTTAAGGAGGTGAAGAGAATTTTAAAAAAAGATAGATATGGTAGACCTCTGGAAAAAGCTGAATGGGGATAGAAAGGAATATACATTTTTCTCAGTCATACAGGGCACATACACAAAAATTAACCATATACTAGTGCATAAAAATCTCAAAATCCAGTGCATAAAGGCAGAAATATTAAATGCTTCCTTTTCTGATCTTGATAAAATAAAAATTATGTATAATAAACTGCCATGGAAAGATAGACTAAAAATTACTTGGAAACTAAATAATATAATAGTAAATAATGAGTAGGTCAAACAACAAATAATAGAAACAATCAATAACTTCATTCAAGAGAATGATAATAATGAGACAACATACCAAAACTTACACGATGCAACTAAAGCAGTTCTTAGGTCAAGTTTTATATCTCTGAATGTTTACATGAATAAAATAGAGAAAGAGGAGATCAATGAATTGGGCATGAACTTAAAAAGCTAGAAAAAGAACAAATTGAAAATCCCCAATTGAATACCAAAATGTAAATACTGAAAACCAAAGGAAAGATTAATAAAACTGAAATTAAGAAAACTATAGAACTAATAATGAAACTAAGGACTGGTTTTATGAAAAAAACAATAAAAATCATAAACCTTTGGTCAATTTGATTTAAAAAAAGAAAAAAGAAAACCAAATTACCAGTATCAAAAATGAAAAGGGTGAATTCACCTCCACAGAAGAGAAAATTAAGAGAATAATTAGGAAATATTTGGCCCAATTGTATGCCCATAAATTTGGCAATCTTAGGGAAATAGATGAATATTTGCAAAAATATAAATTGCCCAGACTAACAGAAGAGGAAGTAAAATACTTAAATAACCCTATATTAGAAAAATAAATTGAACAAGCTATCAATGAACCCCCTAGGAAAACAATCTCTAGGGCCAGTTGGATTAACAAGTGAATTCTATCAAACATTTAAAGAACAATTAATTCCAGTACTTTATAGATTATTTGGGAAAATAGGTGAATAAGGAGTCCTACCAAATTCTTTTTATAACAAAAATATGATACTGATATGTAAACCAGGAAGAGTCAAAATGGAGAAAGAAAATTATAGACCAATTTACCTAATCCATATAGATGCAAAACTTTTAAATTAAATATTAGCAAAAAGATGACAGAACCTTATCTCAAGAATGATACCCTATGACCAGGTAGGATTTATTCCAGGAATGCAAGGCTGGTTCAATATTAGGAAAACTATCAGCATAATTGATCATATTAACAACAAAACTAGTAGAAACTATATGATTATCTCAATAGATGCAGAAAAAGCTTTTGACAAAATACAACACCTATTCCTATTAAAAATACTAGAGAGCATAGGAATAAATGCAGCCTTCCTTAAAATGGTAAGTAGCATCTACCTAAAACCATCAGCAAGCATTATATGTAATGAGTATAAGCTAGATACATTTCCAATATCAGGGGTGGAACAAGGATGTCCATTGTCACCACTGTTATTCCATAAGGTACTAGAAATGTTAGCTTTACCAATAAGAGAAGAAAAAGAAATTGAAGGAATTAGAATAAGCAAAGAGTTATCACTCTTGGCAGATGATAGGATGATATACTTATTGAATCCTAGAGAATCAAGTAAAAAACTACTTGAGATAATAAACAACTTTAGCAAAGTTGCAGGATATAAAATAAACTCACATAAATCCTAGGCATTCCTATACATTACTAACAAAGCCCAGCAGCAAGAGATAGAAAGAGAAATTCCATTTAAAGTTACTGTTGACATAATAAAGTATTTGGGAGTCTACCTGCCAAAATAAACCTGGGAACTATATGAACACAATTACAAAACACTTTTCACATAAATAAAGTCAGATCTAAATGAATGGAAAAACATCAGTTGCTTATGGGTAGGCCAAGCTAATATAATAAAAATGACAATTTTACCTAAATTAATTTACTTACTTATTGCCATACCAATCAAAACACCAAAAATTCATTTTACAGAGTTAGATAGAATAATAACAAAATTCATCTGGAAGAACAAAAGATCCAGAATATCAAGGGAATTAATGAAAAGAAATGTTGGGAAGGTGGTCTAGCCATACCAAATCTTAAATTGTATTACAAAGCAGCAGTCATCAAAACTACTTGGTACTGGCTCAGAAATATACAGGTGGATCAGTAAAATTGGTTAGAAATACACAGACAATAGTCACTGATTATAGTGATCTACTGTTTGATAAACCAAAAGACTCCAGCTTCTGGGATAAGAACTCACTATTTGATAAAAAGTGCTGGAAAAACTGGAAAATAGTATGGCAGAAACTGGGCATAGACCAATAACTTACCCCATATACCAAAATAAAGTCAAAATGGGTTCACAATTTAGATTTAAAAAAGACTGATAGTATAAGCAATCTGGGAGGGCAAAGAATAATCCACCTGTCAGATTTGTGGAGAAGGGAAGAATTTGTGACCAAACGAGATACAGAGTGTTACATAATACAAAATGGATAATTTTGATTACATTAAATTGGAAAGTTTTTGTACAAATCCAATGTAACTAAGATTAGGAGGGAAGCAGAAAATTGGGAAAGAATGTTTACAACCAGTATGTCTAATAATGGCCTCATTTCTAAAATATATAGAGAACTGAGTCAAATCTATAAGACTACAAGTCATTCCCCAATTGAGAAATGGTGAAAGGATAGGAACAAGTAGTTTTTAGAGGAAGAAAGTGATCCACATCCAGAGAAAGAATTATGGAGTCTGAATGCAGATTAAAGCAAACTATTTGCTCTCTTTTTTTCTATTTTGTTTCTTCTTTCTTGTTGTTATACCATTGGTTATAATTCTTCTTAACAACTTGACTGTTGTGAAAATATGTTTAGTGTGAAGGTATATATAGAACATATATTGGATTGCATGCTGTCTTGGGTGGGGAAGCAGGAGGGGAGGGAGGGGGATAGAATTTGAAACTCAAAAACTTGTGGAACTGAATCTTGTGAACTAAAAATAAATAAGTTTAAAAGAAAAAATGACATTTGAATGGTTCATTTTGGTCACTTGAAGTATTTTCCCTTTGACCTGGGAGTTCTGTTATTGCCTGTAATACTCCTGAGAGTTTTCATTTTGTGATCTTTTCTAGATGGTAATTAGTGGATTGTTTCAATTTCTATTTTACCCTCTGGTTCTAGGATATTAGAAAAGTTTGCCTTTATAGTTTCTTGAAGGATGATATTTAGATTCTTTCTTTGATCATGGTTTTCAGGTAGACCAATAATTCTGAAATTATCTCTCTTTAAACGATTTTCCAGGTAAATTTTTTTTTCACCTAATAAGCTAATTTCACATTTTCTTCTATTTTTCACTCGATTTGATTTTGTCTTATTTTTTATGTCTCATGGATTCATTAACTTTCATTTGTCCAATTCTAATTTTCAAGGAATCATTGTCCCTAGTGAACTTTTGTAATCTTTTTCCATGTGGCCAATTCTACTTTTTAAGGAGTTATTTTCTCCAGTGAATTTTTGTACCTCCTATTTCATTTTTTGTAAAGCTCTTTTTTAAATTAATTTTTCCCTCTTTTGCATTAGGCCAATTCTGTTTTTTAAGGTATTTTTTTCACTTTTTCTGTCTTTTTTTTTACCGAGATGTTAATTGTCTTTTCTTGGTTTTTTTTTTTGGTATCATCCAAATTTTTAAACTTATTTTTCCTCTACCACTCTTATTTGATTTTGAAAATCATTTTAATTCTTCCAGGCATTCTCATGGGGCTTGCAACCACTTTGCATTTTTTTCTCTGATGCTTTACTTGTTGCTATTTTGACATCATTGTCTTCTTCTGAGTTCATATTTTGATCTTTCCTATCACCATAGTAGCTATTTTTGGTCAAGTTCTTTTACATTGTTTGCTCATTATTGCAGGCCATTTTTTGACTTTGAATTTTGCACTAAAGCTGGTCTCTGTTCCCAGTGTTTGTGTTGGGATTGCATTGTCGCAAGCTTCAGGCTTTTTTGAATGTCCTACCCTGACCATTTGTTGGCTTTGATGCTCCAGAATTCAAATTGAGGTATTATTTTAAAGTTTTTTGGAAGGCATTGTTGAGAGACCTTGGATCTTCGATTCTACCATCTTGGCTCTGACTCTGGAAGTCCCAAAATGTTGTTTTGTGTTCTTTAATTTTAATAGATCTTCATAACAATAATTCTAATAGATCTTCATAGCAATACAAGCTGTGAATGCTTTGAATAAGGTAAGCATGTAATTGGCTTACATTTAGAGACATCACCACTGTTCTCAACTTTAATAATAAACATATGTTGCCTTACTGTGTGATGGTAGGAAAGATGATGTCAGGTTTACATATATAGGAAGTAAAATGCTTTGCAGATATTCAAAACACCACGGGGATACATTTAATCCAATGGATCATGGATGATGGATTGTGGATCGTGTATGGATCATGTATGACCCTATAGCTTTGCAGGTTTGTAAAGCTATATTTTCAGTTTCCTTTTTGTGGTTACTCTGTCATATGTTAAATTAAGGGTATGCAACATTTATTATTTCTCTTTTGATCTAATCAATTTGCTGGATTCTTGCAAAATATGCTATAGAAGAGTAGAATTTTCCACATCCTCATCCTTCAGGACTTTTCACGGCATCCAATATCTATCTTCCTCAAGGCTTTAAATAAAGTTTTTGTTGAGAATGAATTATTTTATTCTTTATGGTATCTTAACTCCTTGTTCTGTCTTAATTTTTTAACTTTTGTTTTCAATGACTGATTAGAAGAATTTAGAATTTTTAATATACTGGTATTTTTCCAGATTCTACTCTATAGACCCTTATATAACTGCAAAGTTGCTTCTGCCTTAGAGATATCTGAAACATGATCCTAATTTGTTATCCTTTACATATCCTTAGAAGTACCCTGTTTTAGTTTTGCCTTTCTTGTCATGTTTATAACTATGTCATTGGTCAGTACACACAATCCTGTACGTAGATCCTGAAATGTTGTCACTATTACTTTCAGATATTATGAAAGAAAATGCATTCAATCACAATGGTTATAGCAAATGTTTGCTTTTAAAAATCACTAATTTTTAAAATGATATTTCTATTAGTTGTATTTATGCCATCATATTCAGAAAAGATCTTTCTTAAATTCCAGGCTTTGCATTCCCATCTCACTTTCAAAATTATTCAAGGCACTGATTTTATATTTGTCAACTATTTCATTAGTAAGTATAATTTCCAGAATTTGTGAAGAGATGATTTTCAGTTAACTGTTAAATGACCTCCAGAGTGTCTCATTTCCTTTCAATAGAAAATCTAAACTACCAGGGGATTGGCCTGAGTCAGGTCCAGCCCAGAACAAAAGGGATTTTTTTCATCTTTCACTCCATGAAACTTAATGAGCTTCAGATATATAATTCTAGCCACTGGACCTATAAAATATATGTTATTATTGTTGTTATTGTTAAGAGCTTTGAATGTTCTTTAGTACCTAACAAATAATCACAGAACACATTTTCCTTTGCAGTGATTCACTCAACACTGAATTTATTCTTTGTGTCTTCTATGTAACATATAATATACTAGATTGCAGAAATACAAAAATAAAAGCAGAATCAGGGCTGGTCTTCGAGTATACATTCATTTGCCATTTATGATCAAAGAATTGTGTAACTGACCTAAAGCACAGATGACTTGTTCATGTTCTTATATCTAGTATGTTTCAAAGGCAGGATTAGAACTTAGATATTCCTAATTCCAAGGCTTTCCCTTTACCCAATTTACAATACTGTCTCTCATAGTTGGCACCAAATAAATATCAAGGAAAAAAATTAAACATTCTGTATGCAGTGCTCCTGATTTCTGTCTGCAGTTTCACTTGCAGATTGTGTCTCCAGTCACTGAACACATATTGGTCAGTCAATAAATATTTATTAAGTGCCTACTCTCTGCCAGGCACAGGGCTAAGCATGTGGATACAAAAAAGAAAAAAAAAGAGCAAATGCTCCTGCCTTCAAGGAGCTCACAATCTGATTGAGGAGACCAAAAAAATATTAAAACAAACTACTTACAGGATAAAGAGGAAATAATTGACAAAATAAAAATTACACTTAATAGGGGTTAGGAAAGGCTTCCTACAGAAGGCAGGATTTTTAGCTGGGACTTGAAGGAAGTCAGAGAAGCCAATAGGCAGAGGTGAAGAGGAAAAGCATTCCAGGCATAAGAGACAATGCAGAGAAAATGCCCAGAAGCAAGAGTTGGAGTGTCTGGTTTGTAGAATTAGACAGCAGTTACTAAGCCTAGGTTTATTTAAAGTTGTTTTTTTTTTCCTTATAAAAAGGAAATAACCTACTATAGTGGGTCACAGAAAAATAAATAGCCTCTGTCCTTGTTTCGTTCTTAAGAAGCTAGGTATGACAGTCTTACTGTCTATTTTGAGTTGTTTTGGTAGCCACTAGAGAGGGAAATGTATATTTGAGAAAATATATATTTGATATTTTAACTACTTTTAAATTATAAAAGGCTCAATACCCAAATCAGGCATTTTTCCTTGAATATGACAGTGGAATATTGAAAATTCTTAGCTGCCATGAACTCATAGGTAAAAATATTTATCACTAGAGCACAGTCACATATCAATGAGAAGGTGTTTTCATGCCACCCAAAAAGCAAATTTAAGTTCAAACTGAGTTCAAAATGATATATCCAGTAGTGACCATTCAAAGACACTATTAACTGAACATTCACTCACAATCCATATAGGGCTGACTGCCATTTATTGACTATTTTCATGGACATTCTCTTCTTTAATGCTGTGTCAATGGAGACTATGATTTTTCTCCGTTTCGAAAAGTGCTGTTTACTCATCCAAGGGTGCCCTAGGAGGCCAAAACTAGTTTTACTTTTAAAACTATTTGTTTCTTTAAAACTGTGGGCTTTTCTTTCCAAACAAGAGGGAGCTTTCTGATATTTACCTAACTGACAAAAATTTATAACACTAACTAAATTCAACCTGAAACTGGATAATTTGGCTTCATTTTTTTAGAAACTTCTTTTAGGAAGAAATAGGTGGAAACATTTGACTGTCACATTCCAATTCATTAAGAATAAGTGAGATTCCTTAAGAAGCACAAGAAGCTAAATGAGGGCAGAACTATTTATGAGGTAGTTGACTGCATGGTTAGCCAATCCATTTCCTTTGTTTATTAGTGGCTTCAGAGAAGAAATAAAATGTTGTTGTCATCATTGTTATTGTTGTTGTTAATTGGCCTTGAACTCAACAGTATAATAAAGTATGAGTCAACTGGTCTGTGAGAGCTGAATGGATAATTAAATTATATGTTACATGGATTAACATATAGATTCTGCTTTTCTCAGTACCAACAAGAAGTCAAACATCAAACCTTTTAATCTGTCCCCTATATTTGAAGCCTAGTCTCAACACAAAGCCATGTCCTTTAAAACAGCTTTGACATTCAGAAGATTACTGAATTGCTCTTTCAACCTAGGGACTTCCAATTTAAATGCTAATTAACATCATTTGGTTGCTTTATTAATGACTTGATTATTGGTCTACTGAAGAGTGGTTTGGTACCAAAGTGGTATGGTAATAATTATGAGAAATTTTATGGTAAAACATGAAGTTTACAAGTCCATCTGACAACATCTCTAACCAGTAGTTGTTCACCTTTTCCATCTATGACATCTGTCCACACTGATTCTGGCCACAAATGTTAGATGGTCTTCATGCTTTTAACATATCCAAACATGTTCTCAAGGAAGTGGCTAAATCTCCTTCAGACCAAAGTACAACACTAATATTGACTTAAAGCATTACCTGCTTAAGCAGAATTTAAATTTTAACAGGGATCAAAAACTTAAACTAAAGGAATAACATGTTGTTGATCAGTTTTCAATCATGTCCAACTCTTTATGACCCAGTTGGGGGTTTTCTTGGCAAAGATACTAAATAGATTTGCCATTTCCTTCTCTAGTATATTTTACAGATGAGGAAACTGAGGCAAACAGGGCCAATTCTCCATCCACTATGCTATGCTACATCTCTTGTGATAATTATACCTGACTCTAAGAGTTTGGCATTAGAATAGACAAAGATACAATAAATGTTGGTGTTTATTCAGAAGTATCATAATATTAGGTAATTTGTGAATTCCTGTCCTTGTCCTTTGGTATTGTGAGACAATTAAGATAATACAATGGTAGGGAGTGGCGGAGGGGAACTAAGAATAATAGACAAAGGATAACAGAAGATATAAAAATTATATAGAGACTTCATTAGTTCTGTATAGGAATGCTGAGAATTTATGTGGGTTTATTTTATATCCTGCAACTTTGCTAAAGTTGTTTATTATTTCAAGTCATTTTTTACTTGATTTTCTAGGATTCTATAAGTAACTCCCTGCAAAAAGTGATAATTAAGTTTCTTCTTGCCTATTCTAATTCCTTCAATTTATTTTTCTTCTCTTATTGCTACAGCTAAGATTGCTAGTACCAAATTGAATAGTAGGGGTGATAATGAACATCCTTGTTTCACCCCTGATCTTATTGGGAATGCATCTAGCTTATCCCCATTACAAATAATGTTTGTTGATGGTTTTAGGTAGATGCTATTTATAATTTTAAGGAAGGCTTAATTTATTACTATGCTTTCTAGTGTTTTTTAATAAGAATGGGTATTGCATTTTGTCAAATGCTTTTTCTGCATCTATTGAGATTATCATATGGTTTCTGCCACTTTTGTTGTTGAAATGATCAATTATGCTGATAGTTTTCCTAATGTTGAGCCAGCCTTGCATTCCTGGAATAAATCCTACTTGGTTGTAGTGTATTATTCTCATGATAAGTTGCTACAATCTTTTGGCTAATGTTTTATTTAAAATTTTTGCATCGATATGCATTAGGGAAACTGATCTATAATTTTTTTTCTCTTTTAACTTTTCCTGGATTGGGTATTACTGCCATGTTTGTGTCATAAAAAGAATTTGGTAGGACTCCTTCTTCACCTATTTTCCCAAAAAGTCTATGAAGGATAGGAATTAATTGTTCTTTAAATGTCTGATAAAATTCACATGCAAAACCATGAGGCCCTAGAGATTTTTTCCTAGGGAGTTCATTGATGGCTTTCTCAATTTCTTTTCCTGAGATGGGGTTATTTAGGAATTTTACTTCCTCTTCTGTTAACCTGGGCAATTTATATTTTGGTAGATATTCATCCATATCCTTAAGGTTGTCAAATTTAAGGGCATACAATTGGGCAAAATAATTCCTAATTATTGTTTCAATTTCCTCTTCATTGGAGGTGAACTCCCTGTTTTCATTTTTGATACTGGTAATTTTATTTTCTTCTTTCTTTTTTTAATCAAATTGACCAAAGGTTTATCAATTTTATTGTTTTTTTTTCAAAAAACCAGCACTTTGTTTTATTTATTAATTCAATAGTTTCTTGGTTTCAATTATATTAACCTCTCCTTTGATTTTCAGTATTTCTAATTTGGTATTTAATTTGGGGATTTTAAATTTGTTCTTTTTCTAGCTTTTTCAGTTGCATGCCCAATTCGTTGATTTCCACTTTCTCTATTTTATTCATGTAAGCATGTAGATATATACAACTTCCCATAAGAATTGCTTTTGCTGCATCCTATAAGTTTTGGTATGCTGTCTCATAACGGTCATTCTATTGAATGCCATTATTAATTGTTTCTATAATTTGTTCTTTTCCCACTCATTCTTTAGAATTAGATTATTTAGTTTCCAATTAATTTTAGCTTATTTTTCCATGTTTCTTTATGACAAATAATTTTTATTGCATCATGATCTGACTGCTTCTGCCTTTCTGCACTGGATTGTAAGGTTTTTATACCCTAGTACATGGTCAATTTTTGAGTATGTGCCATGTACCACTGAGAAAAAAGTACAATCCTTCTTATCCCCATTCAGTTTTCTCCAGAGGTCTGTCATATCTGCCTTTTCTAAAATTCTGTTCACCTCCTTAACTTCTTTCTTGTTTATTTTGAGGTTAGATTTATCAAGTTCAGAGAAGGGAAGATTGAGGTCTCCCATTATTGTTGTTTTGCTGTCTATTTCCTCCTGTAACTCCCTTAACCTCTCCTCTAAGAATTTGCATGCCATACCACTTGGGGCATATATGTTAAACAATGATATTGCTTCATTGTCTATTGTGCCTTTTAGCAGGATATAGTTTCCTTCCTTATGTGTTTTAATTAGAACTTTCTATCTTTGCTTTTGCTTTGTCTGAGATTAGGATTACTACCCCTGCTTTTTTTTTTACTTTAGCTGAAACACAATATATTCTACTCCAGCCTTTTACCTTTATGCTGTGTGTATACCCCTGTTTCAAATGTGTTTCTTGTAAACAGTATATCATAGGATTATGGTTTTTAATCCATTCTGCTATCCATTTCTGTTTTACGGGAGACTTCATCCCATTCACATTCACAGTTATGATTACTATCTGTGCCTTTTTCTCCATCCTATTTCCCCCATTTATGCTTTTATTTCTACCTTTCCCCTTCCACTCCTCAACAAAGTTTTGATTTTGACTGCCGCCTTCCTCAGTTTACCCTCCTTCTTGATTCCCCTCCCTTAACTTCCCGTTTTCCACTTGCTACTTCTTCCCTCACTTCTGACCACCCCCCTCCCTTTTTTCCCCCTTTCCCCTCTTACTACCTGTAGGACAAGTTAGATTTCTTTACTTATCAGGGTATGTTATTCCCTTCTTGAGCCAAATCCCATGAGAGTAAAGCTCTGATACTGCTACTCTTCCTCCCTACCTTCCCTCTACTACAATATGTTTTTGTGCCTCTTCATGTGATGTAATTTACCCTTTCCTACTACCTCCTTGCCTCTTCTCCCAGAACCATCTGTTTATATCTCTATAATTATATTTTTATCATTATATCAGTTATTTTATGCTGACATCCACAGTATGTGAATATCCCTTTTAATTGTCATAGTAAGTATACTATTCTCAAGATTGATATATATGTATATATATATACATACATACATATATATATATATATCAAACATATATTAATAAAACCTAATCCTGTATAAAGATGCAATTAATTAGCCTTATTGATTAAGTAGGATTTTTTCCCTATTTACCTTTTTATGTCTCTCTTGAGTTTTGTATTTGGAGATCAAATTTTCCATTGAGCTCTGATCTTTTCATCAGGAAGGTCTGGAATTGCCTTATTTCATCAAATGTCTATCTCCTTGCCTGGAAAATTATGCTCATTTTTGCTGGGTAGTTGATCTTTGGTTGTAGTCTAAGCTCCTTTGCCTTTCGGGAATATCATTTTCCAATTTCTCCTGTCATTTAATGTAGAAACTGAATGATCCTGCATGATCCTGACTGTAGAGAAATTCCATTCAAAGTTACTGTAGACACTATAAAATATTTGGGAGTCTATCTGCCAAGACAAACCCAGGGCCTATATGAACATAATTATGAAACACTTTTCACGTAAATAAAGTCAGATCTAAATAAATGGAAAACTCTCAGTTTTTCATGGTTAGGCCAAGCTAATATAATATAAATGACAATTTTACTTAAATTAATCTATTCAGTGCCATACCAATCAAACTACCAAAAAATTATTTTACAGTGCTGAATAAAATAATAACAAAATTCATCTGAAAGGACAAGAGGTCTAGAATATCTAGGGAACTAATAAAAAGAAATGCTAGGGAAGGTGGCCTAGCTATACCAGATAACAAACTGCACTATAGAGCAGCAGTCATCCAAACTACCTGGTATTGGCTGAGAAACAGAGTCGTGGATCAGTGGAATAGGATTGGTACACAAGATGCAGTAGTCAACCACTAAAGCAATCTCCTCTTTGATAAACCCAAAGAATCCAGCTTCTGGGCTAAGAATTCACTATTTCACAAAAACTGCTGGGAAAATTGGAAAATGGTAGGGCAGAAACTGGGCATAGACCAATATCTTACACTGTATACCAAAATAAAGTCCAAATGGGTTCATTATTTAGGAATAAAGGCTGATACTATAAGCAATTTGAGAGAGCAAGGAATAGTTTACCTATCAGATTTATGGAAAAGCAAAGAATTCATGACACAACAAGAGACAGAGAGTACCAAAAAATGCAAAATAGATAATTTTGATTATGTTAAACTCAAATGTTTTTGTATTAAAAAAAAGCCAATGCAACAAAGATTAGGAGGGAAGCAGAAAATTGGGAGAAAATCTTTACAACTAGTGTCTCTGATAAAGGCCTCGTCTCTACGATATATGGGGAACTGAGCCAAATTTATAGGAATACAAGTCATTCCCCAACTCAGAAATCGTGAAAGGATATGAGCTTTCAGAGGAAGAATATGAGTTTTCAGAGGAAGAAATTAAAGATATCTATAGGCATATGAAAAGATGCTCTAAATCGCTACTGATTAGAGAAATGCAAATGAAAACAACTATTAGGTACCACATCTCTCCTGTCAGATTGGCTAAAATGACAAAATAGGAAAATGATAAATGCTGGAGAGGATGTGGGAAAATTGGAACGTTTTTACATTGCTGTTGGAGTTGTGAACTGATCCAGCCATTCTGGAGAGCAATTTGGAACTATGCCCAAAGGGTTATAAATATGTTCCTACCCTTTGACCCAGCAATACCACTTCTAGGGTTGTATCCCAAAGAGATCACACAAGTGGGAAAAGGAACCATATGTACAAAAATATTTATAGCAGTTCTTTTTGTAGTAGCAAAGAATTGGAAATCAAGGGGATTCCCATCAATTGGGGAATGGCTGAACAAGTTGTGGTATATGAATTTAATGGAATACTATTGTGCTATAAGAAATGGGGATGATATGGACTTCATAATAACCTGGAAAAACCTACATGATATAATGCTGAGCAAGCAGAGCTGAACCAGGAAAACGTTATACGCAACCACAGATATGGATTCTGTGATGACTAACCCTGATAGACTTCACTCTTCTCAGCAATACAAGGTGCAAAGACAACTCCAAAGGACTCATGATGAAGAGAGCTATCTACATCCAGAGAAAGAACTATGGATTCTGAATGCAGATTGAGGTACACTTTATGCTCACCATTTTTTCCCCTTAGATTTTTTTCTCTTTTTTTTGTTTGTTTGTTTGTTTTGTTTCTTCTTTCTCATGATTCATTCCATTGGTCATAATTCTTCTCCACAATTTGACTATTGTGTAAATAAGTTCAATGAGAATTACATGTAGAAGATATATCGGATTCCATGCCGTCTTGCGGAGGGAGCGGGGGAGGTGGGGCAAGAAAATCTGGAACTTAAAATTATGTGGAACTGAGTGTTGTAAACTAAAAATTAAAAATCTCAAAATAAGAGAAAAAATTATATATAGATGTAAGAGATAGTTGTAGGAAAATATCATTCAATATCATAAACTTTTTTCTTGCTATTCTCCTTTGATAGAAGCAGTTAATCTGTCAACAAGCATTTATTAAGTGCTGATTTTGTCCCAGCATCTGAGCTCTGAAGATGCAAAGAAGAGAAGTCTAACATTAGGGAGAAATAACCATTTCAAACATTCATAAAATGGCAGAGCTGGAAGAGATCTTAGTGTTTATCTAATCCACACTCTCCAATTTTTGAAATTGTACAGAGGAAAGAAATAAAATGATATGCCCAAGGTCACATAGTTAGCTATTGGCAGAAGCCAGATCCCAAGCCTTCCCCTCCAATGCTCTTTTCAATAAATATGACTTTTCTGCTTACTTCTTTCATCATCTCAAAATTTTTATGCTAATTGGAGGCTGTCCATATAACATGTTCCCAAATCAGGAAGTGAGTTTAGCAACTAGCTGCAGATAAGAACAATTATCTGACAACTAAGGCACTGGACATCAAACTTTGGAAGACTGCATTAAACTGAAAAGCTGTTTATACCAAAAAGATTCACCTGGTATTCTGACCCAATTAGCTGGTTTCAAACCTGCCCTGATTTGAGAACAACATATTAGGAAATCAAGCACTCAAAAAATCTTCATGAAATAAGAAATGAATCTGAATATGCCTGTGGTTTTGGGAATACCATTCATGCTTTAACTCTAAACAATAAGATCTTTTTTTTCTATAGGAAAGTAGACATCCCTTATACAAAGAAGATTATGAACACATATACCTATACATATATGTACATACATGTAGTGTGTCTACATATGTATGTGTATTGGCAACCAAAAATGGGCTCCTTAGCACTTAGTCAACAAGTGCCCTTGACTAGTTTGGCTTTTTCCCCTGAACTGAATGCTGTTTGTATCTTGGACTGGAGTAAGCTTGTCGGCCCCTTTGCCTTGCTTCCCTTGCTTAAGCTGATGGAGGGGGCCTGTGCTTTTCTGGTCGACCCCTTCGCCTTGCTTGGGCAGATTGGGGGGGGGGCCTGTGCTTTCCCCGGCGTGCCTTGCACCCCCGCAGAAGCTGGATGGTTAAAAGCAGCTCCCGTTGGAGCCAGAGGCAGTTACAGCTACAGTTACAGCTACAGTTACAGCTACAGTTACAGCTACAGTTACGGCTACAGTTACGGCTACAGTTACAGCTACAGTTACAGTTACAGTTACAGCTACAGTTGCAGTCACAGCCACAGACACAGCCACAGCTGAAGCAGGAGCTGCCAGTAGCAGAGCTGACCTACGGGAGGAAGCTGAACAAAGACTTCAGGCCAGTGGGTAATCTTATTACCATAGAGGGGGAAGCATGATTTTGCTTTACGCAATCATGCTTCTCTGTAGCCTCCTGGTTATTCTTTCAAGGCGTACTTATTGGGCCTGGAAGCCTTTGATCAATATATCAAAATGGGGTTGCTGGTTCATGGGTTGGTTACTGTGGAGCCTAAATATATGTTTTGATTCTTTTGCCTTCTACTTTGAGAGTTTCTTATATCCGGCGGTTCCGAACGTTTCAGACATGTTTATGATCCTCTTTGAGATTATAAACTCTGCCCTCCTAATACATTTGGCGACGAGGATGGGATCGCTAGGTATAAGATCTCTATTTAGAAGCAAAACAATTCCAGAGGAAGAGATGAATATCCCAGGATGGGAGGATCCATTTTATTCCTCCCTAGCAAAAGAATTGGCTAAAAAAGCTGGACCCTGTGAAAACTGGGAACCAAGGCTACGGAGAGGAGATCCTAGGGATTTGGAAAAGTGTTTACGAGAAGTTGGGATTCAGTCAGGGGCATCACTATCTAGGCAAAGCTGGATGGTGTTATCAGCCTACCGGCTAGTATACGAAAGATTGAGATTAAGTGAAAGACATGGGGGCACTCCTACCCCACAGGAAGAAGGGGAATCTCAGATAGCAGGAGACCAAACTGACTCAAATGAGAACTTTTCTATTAATGTGGCTAAGAGCAACAGGAGACCAAAAAAGCCCAGAGTGCATTTCAACCCAGCCCAGAAAGAGCCTGACTGCCTGCTTCGTCCTAGCCATGGTGGCAGAGGAAGTGAGTGGGGAGAGAATGAGACAATGTTAGGGGCTGAGGCACAAAACACTACTGGGGTTCAGGATGTGCCTCACACAGAGAATAGGAGATGGTTAAATGATCAGACAAGGGCTCGACCCATACAAAGGAGGAAGACAGAAACCCGAGGTGAAGATTCAGTTACAAGGGAAATTCAGGAAGATTTCTCACCGCAAGAGGTCACAGATATTTTGAGTAGATTCAGCCAAAGAATAGGAGAACCATTGATATCTTGGATGGTAAGACTCAGTGATCAAGGGGCCAGTGGAATATCAGTAGATAGGACAGACTGCATGAGATTCATAGGTATCAGCCATGATCCTCTAGTTCAACAAGCTTTTAGGGAACATCATCAGCAACGAGATGGTGATAGCAGGACTACTCTGTTGGCATTAGTCGCTGTGAGATGCAATAAGAGATATGCTACTGATTCTATGTGGCCCACTGAGCACAGACCCTGGTATTCACTTAGAGATTGTATCATGAGACTAAAGGAGGAGGTAATGAAGACTGCCATTATGATAGGAACTGCAGACAAATATTACAATGATCCAATGGGACTGCCTCATAGGAATTTAATAATTAGGACAGCTCCCCCTGCTTATAAACAACTAATTTTGAATTTATTACTTGGAGAAGTAGGGAGCCGTCTTACCACAGTGATAAATAAGATTTTACAGTTACATGACTTAGGTGACTGGGGAAGGGATAGATCTCCTCAAGAGAGAAGGGTGAATAACCAGCAAACTTGGCGCCAAAGGAGAGTAACAAGGAAAGAAATGTTTACTGCTTTATTGAGAGCAGGGGTAGGTTTTGAAATGATAGATGGAATTCCAACCAATGAATTATATAGAATGTATAGAGATAAAGGACTTGATAACACGAGAAATAGGGAAATAAGAACTGCTCCTGCAAGCCCACAAGCCACTCAGACTGAAGGTGACCTTGTGTGATTAACGGATGAAAACTTGTACATTTGGGGAAAGGCTGGGAGGACAATCTTAGTCTCTATCTAGGGTGGGATCCTCTTGGCTTCCTCATTATGTTCCTTTTGAAAAGAAACATTTCCCACCTGAGTTTGGCTCTGATGTTGGATCTTTGCATAACTGAAATCTCAACCAAACTTGAGATGATTTTATTTGAAGAATTATAGTCCATACTTGTCTATTCTTTTTGTCCTTTGTTTTGGCTAACCTTGTTGCTAGTTTTGTTTCCTTCAGGCTTAAGCACCCTGCACTTTCCGGTGACTGCCTAAGCATGTAGCATTCTTGGAATTCCTGCCAGCTTGTTAAAGAAATGACCTCTGGAATGGGACTTTTTGGGGGCAGGGCCATTTCTACATCCAATTTCAGCATGAAGAAGCTATGGAAAATGAGACCTTCACCCCTCACCCCAAGATTTTGAGCCCCAATCGTTCAAGGGGGGTGGAAATGATGATAGTGTTCTGTTTACTTATTTTGTGTTATCCTTGCTGTGTTGTTTTATTGTTATGATATTATTGATCCTATGTAATGGATACAAGGATTTAGGGGTGGACATTTGAATTATTAATAATTATTTTGGGGATGATTGACTGAAGAGATTATCTTGCTGGGATCTAGGGGTGGATCACATTTGAATCGTAAACCAATATTTAGGAATGTCACCAAATGATATGTTTTGCTTTATAATGAATGATATGTTTTAGTTTCCTTTGTAATTGGATCACAATGTATGTTCTAGGATACATGGCTGATTAGATTATGTATCCTATAACAAGGGGTGGAGTGTATTGGCAACCAAAAATGGGCTCCTTAGCACTTAGTCAACAAGTGCCCTTGACTAGTTTGGCTTTTTCCCCTGAACTGAATGCTGTTTGTATCTTGGACTGGAGTAAGCTTGTCGGCCCCTTCGCCTTGCTTCCCTTGCTTAAGCTGATGGAGGGGGCCTGTGCTTTTCTGGTCGACCCCTTCGCCTTGCTTGGGCAGATTGGGGGGGGGCCTGTGCTTTCCCCGGCGTGCCTTGCACCCCCGCAGAAGCTGGATGGTTAAAAGCAGCTCCCGTTGGAGCCAGAGGCAGTTACAGCTACAGTTACAGCTACAGTTACAGCTACAGTTACAGCTACAGTTACGGCTACAGTTACAGCTACAGTTACAGTTACAGTTACAGCTACAGTTGCAGTCACAGCCACAGACACAGCCACAGCTGAAGCAGGAGCTGCCAGTAGCAGAGCTGACCTACGGGAGGAAGCTGAACAAAGACTTCAGGCCAGTGGGTAATCTTATTACCATAGAGGGGGAAGCATGATTTTGCTTTACGCAATCATGCTTCTCTGTAGCCTCCTGGTTATTCTTTCAAGGCGTACTTATTGGGCCTGGAAGCCTTTGATCAATATATCAAAATGGGGTTGCTGGTTCATGGGTTGGTTACTGTGGAGCCTAAATATATGTTTTGATTCTTTTGCCTTCTACTTTGAGAGTTTCTTATATCCGGCGGTTCCGAACGTTTCAGACATGTTTATGATCCTCTTTGAGATTATAAACTCTGCCCTCCTAATACAGTATGAAACACAGAATATGTTATAAATAGAAAGAGGGTTTCATGTGAAATGAAATTTTTAAAGAGGTAAAGAGGCAGTAGGTAGTACAGAGGATAAAGCATTAGACCTGGAGACTAAATTCAAATCACTTGGATACTTACTAGCTGTCTGACTCTGGGCAAGTAATTTCACTTCTGTCCATTTCATTGCTCTAATCCATAAAACAGAGATATTAATAGCACCAAAATTCCCAGGATTGTTGTCAGTAAAAATGAGACAATATTTATAAATCACTTTATGAACTTCAAAGTGCTATATAAGTATTATTTACATAATATTTATATAATTTATATTATACATGACATATTATATATAATATATATAGATATATCATATATAATAATTGCTATAAGCAGTTATCATTATCATTTGTTATCATTTAGAATTCTATTTCAATGCTCAAGACCAAAAAGCAAAATCTATAGTAAAGGAATTAATTCTGCTGTCAAGAGATAGATAAATTAGATAAATTAGATAGATTAGATAGATAGATAGATAGACATGTATACGTGTACATATACGTGCACAATACACACACTATACATATATATATATAGATGTAGATATATCACAACTCTGTAAGGTAAGTAAAAGCAGGTACTTTATAGATCATAAAACTGAATTTAGAAAGTTTAAATTACTTGCCCAAGATACTTATGAGTAGTCAGCAAATCTGAAAGCAAACTGAAGCTATCTGAATAGAAGTCTAGTCACCATACCATTGACTTCTCTCCCTATTCCCTATTTAAGTTTAAAATTGTACTACAATTTTGAGACATCCATTGTATGTGCACACACACACACCCTCTATATTTTTATGTCATATTGGTTTAGTTGGTTGGTGTCCTTTATTCTCAAAGAAGACCAAAATAGCATCATGTTAGAATCAAGTTACAATGTGTCTGACTAAGGCTGATCAGACCAATATGAGCTCAGAATACTCTACCACAGGTCGGGCACAAATAGTCCATGTTCACATTGGAGTGGATTTTCTAAATTTGTACACCTCATGTTTCTTTTGAGCTTTTTCAATTCTGCTTTGCTCATAGAGCACAGCACCTTTTCTGATAAGAGCAAGCCACGCAGGGTGCTCTTGTACCACTGTCTCACATGTTACACAATCAGTTCCAATGTTCTTAAGAGACACCTTGAAAGTGTCCTTGTATTGCTTCTTCTGACCACCATGTGAGTGCTAGCGTTGTGTGAGTTCTCCATAAAATAGTCTTTTTGGCAACTATACATTTGGCATTCGAACAACATGGCCAGCTCATCAGAGTTGTGCTCTTTGCAGTATAATTTAAATGCTTGGAAGTTTAGTTCAAGAAAGGACCTTAGAAAATGGTATCTTATCCTGTCAGGTGATCTTCAGAATCTTCCTAAGACTATTCAAATGGAAATGATTCAATGTCCTACATGGCTCTGTCATACTGTCCAGGTTTCACAGGTATACAACAATGAGGTCAGCACTATCACTCTGTAGACTTTCAGTTTAGTAGTCAGTCTGATACCTCTTCTCTCCCACACTTTTTTTTGGAGCCTCCCAAACACTGAGCTAACTCTGTCAATGTGTATATTAATCTCATTATTAATGTACACATCCCTGGAAAGTATCCTGCAAAACTAAGTGAACTTATCCACAGTATTCAAAACTTCCCCATTTGCTGTAGCCTGTGGTTCCACATATGGAAGATGTGGTCCTAACCAATGGAGCACGTGTGTGTGTGTGTGTGTGTGTGTGTGTGGTGTGTGTGTGTGTTAATTGCTAGGCCAGAATTAGCAAAAGAAGGTCAATTCATACTTTGTTGCATCTCAGCTTCAGAGGCTTCATTTAGTGCGCAATCATCTACAAATGAAAAATCATGTGTCAACATTACCTCCACTTTGGGCTTGGCTTATAGCCTTTTCAAGTTGAAGAATTTATCATCAGTGCTGTAGTTGACCTTGATTATGTGTCAATCCTTATTGAAGGCATTTGACAATGCGACTGAGAACATCATGCTAAAAAAGCATGAGAGTGAGCACATTCCACTTCATTGGTGACTGGGAAAGCCCAAGAGCATCATCTGTTATCTAAAACCTGGGAAACCTGCCATCATGAACTTGACGTACAATACTGATGAACTTCTCCAGATGACCAAATTTTGACATAATTTTCCATAAGCCCTCATGAGTAATGGTATCAAAGACCTTGGTCAGATCTATAAACAATCTGTACAGACCTCTGTTTTGCTCCAGGCATTTCTCCTGGAATTGTCTGGCAGCAAACACCATATTTACCATTCCTCAGCCCTTTCCGAAGTCACACTGGCAATCAGGTAAATGACCATCTTTCAGGTGAAGGCTCAGCCTATTAAGGAGGACTCTGGCAATAATCTTGTCAGCAATGACCGAGACCCCTCCCATGATTGTCACAGGACAATCTATTTTCTTTACCTGTATAAAGATGGACAATGGAAACATCCTCAAACTCCTGGTGGATAACCTTCTCTTGCCATATAACCTGGGAAAATTTCAGTCAGCTTTTATATGATCAATGGACCACCCCCACCTTGCAAATATCAACTAGAATAGAATCAGCACCAGGTGCTTGCCTCACAAAAGAAGCCTAATGGCATTCAAAACATCTTCTTCAGTTGGAACTTCAGCTGGGGAGGGATTGACTGAAACCTGAGGAAAAAGGTCAGTGGCTTCAACATTGATTGATGATAGTCTGTTGAGAACACTATGGAAGCGCTCAGCCCATCTCTCTAGGATCATGTCCTTATCACTAGTCAATGTAGCACTGAGTAGTTGTGACGCACCATAGGTCTTTGGCCCATAAATAGCATGCAGGATATCATAAAAGTGCTTTGGATTGTTACTATCAGCATAAAACTGAATTTCATCTGCCTTCTTACTGAGCCAGGAATCCTGTATCTTTCTAAGATTTGTATGTGGAAACAGGTGGAGGAAGAGAAAAAAGGAAAAAGAGAGAGGTGAGGAAGAGAAGTCAGTCTATGATATTGTGCAAATAATTTAAACTCGCTATACTCAATTGTGTAATCTATAAAGTCCTTGTTATACCCATATCAAAGAGTTATTGTAAGAATCAAATCTAGTAATAAAAAGTGACTTGAAAATTGTGAAATGTCCTACTGATATAAGGAAACAGATGCAGATACTTCCTCATTTTGGAATAAAGGGAAACATATAGATGGAAAAAGCTAGAATGAATAATGAATACAGGAGTAGACCCTTGTTACCAAAAGAAATCTATGATTTTGCATACATTCTGATGTACTTTGTTCCTAACTGGTATATTCAAAGATATCTGGGATCTTCACATCATAGATTAATATGTCTTTTAAAAGCTGCATTCCCTTTGGCTCTCTACCCATAAAATCCCATAAACCCTGACCTGCTTGGGTTGCTCTAAATTAGTCTATCTGATTTATAGAAACAATTGTCTGAACTGTCATTATGACATTATATGTCATTTAACATACAGCTTCATTATTCAAAGCAAGACCAAGATTTCACCTATGTTCAATTCAATACACACTTAATATGAGCTAGACATTGTGCTTGCTGCTGAGGATACAAACGAAAAAAAGAAAGACAATTTCTGCCCTCATGCAACTTACAATCTAATGTGAGAAAACAATACACAAAAGGAAGCTTGCGGGGAAAGCAGCAGAGGGTACTCAGTTCTTTGGAGCATCTAGTTCCATTGAGTTGAAACCAAGCAGAGCTGCAGATGTTAAGTGGAGTGAGAAGGAAAATCCAAATGCTGCCCTCTATAAAGGAATGCTTTGAGAGGAGTTTAGTGCCCCACCCTCCAAACTGCCAAACCAAAGGGAAAGGAGGCTGAGGGATGTGGGGAGGGATTTGAATATCAAAATCTGATTTAGAAGCTTGGGGATAAGATTGGGAGTGGTCAGCTTATCTTAGGAGGGGTATCCTGTTAATTGGAGTTGAAAATAAGCAGAACTACAGATGAAAAGTGGCATGTCCTATGGGTGATGAAGAGATACAAGCATATGCCTGTTTGCATTCTTTTTGTATGAGCCTTTCATGAGGAGTTTACATGCTATCAAAAAAGTATAGTTAGAGGTGATTATGATTTTATTTCTATTCCACAATTTCCAAAATTGGATTAATGCAGGGTATTATTATTTCAAAATTCTTAAAGTATAACATTTTTAATCTCATCAATCAGAATTTGTATAATTATAAAATAAATAATGGTTAAGTCCTTATAGAATTTATAGGTAAAAAGGGAAACCAGCAGCTCCTATTCATCATACTTTAAAAAAGGTCATTTTTTTTCTCAGCTACTATAAAGAAAATAGTTTTTCCTACATACTTGAGGATATTTTAGGCTCTTTATTATACCTGCCAATCATCAACCTGAAACATTCATCTGGTAATCTAAATTGAAAATCTAAGTGCATCTTGAAAGAAGTCTAACACTGACCAAAAAGTAAAATCAATGATATTGATCCCCCCATATTCAGCTCTGTATTTCCAGAGGTCAGACTGGTTTTAACTTATGGCTATGGAAATATGAGGTTTCAACAACAGTCCCAAGTCATATCTGAAAGAATGAATTTGGGTGCATATTGGGCCAATACGTAGATCTATGTCCCTCAATAAAATTCTAACCTGACACTAGTCAGGGCAAGAGACTACAGTTTTGTCTCAGGACCCCTCAGTTTACTTGTACCTAAAGTTGAAATGATACTTTCTCATACCACAGAAATTTTTAAAGGTGGAAGGGTAGATTATAGAAATAGATTGTTGCAATTATTTCCAGCTAATTAAAATGATTCATAAAAATTTAAAAAAGGAAAAAAGTTAATAACTAGGAATCAGCATGGTTTACTAACTAGAAATTATGTTAGACTAATCCTAATTTCTTTTATTACAAGACTAAAAGTTAAGCAAAAAAACAGAGATACAGTATATCTAGATTTCACAAAATTATTTAATAAAGTATCTTATGGTATCCTTTTGAACAAGAGAAATGTGGGCTAGATTTATAAATGATTGAACAAACGTTCTTTAGGGAAGGGTTTAGGTTGGGAAGCTTAGGTAAGGTAGTGGACAGAATGCTGGACCTGAAGTCAGGAAGACTCATCTTTGCCCTTTCAAATCCAGCCTCAAATACCTACTAGCTATGTGACCCTGGGCAAATCACTTAACCCTACTTGCCTCAGTTTCCTCATCTGTAAAATGAGCTGGAAAAGAAAATGAGATCAAGAAGAGTAGGACATGACTAAAGTGACTGAAATTTTTTCATGTTCCTTTGACCTCTGACAGTCAAGATGTTATAGCATCCAAAGAAGAGGATGTCACTCAGTGTTACCAGGGATCAAGATTCTGCCTACTCAGACCAATTTTGTTTTATTTTAACCCAATCTCAAGGTGAGTTATGCCAAGATCCAGGGCAAAAACAGCACAACCATAGATAAACACAGTTTATCTTTGTCCTAGAGAGACATATACTATTACTCCCCTGACTTTGATTCTTAGGGAGGAGATCAACAGAGCACACAAATTCAAATGGGAAAATAAATCTAACACTCCAAACCTTATGCTAAAGTATTTTATTTAGCTCATCCTTTGCTTCATTAATTTATACAAGCTCCCTGATAAAGAATTAAATAGGCCAGCTTTTTCAAAACACAGCAGTCCTACAATATAATTCCAATTTGTCCTATTCCTTTTCCTTAAGTAACCTGGTTTCTAAAACTCAGGGGGAGGAAAGTGCCAAGGAAATAAACAGGTAAATATAATCCCTCCCCCAGCTGTTTGACCTCCTGAGAACAAAAAGCAGTATCTGGACTTATTTCCACCCCACAGCTCTCCCACCTTATTGCCCCATTATGCTTCTCTGAGGCACTTTGATGACTCTATGTTGGTTAAAAGTACTAGGACTGAAAATGGACTTGATTGTCTGGAATATTAGCCTGAAAACAACAGTATGCAAATCAACAGGGGTAAACATAAATCCTGCTTTAAAATTTGGGAGGGAAAAAGATGTCCTAAGTGCAGGATAGGACTGACCAAACCTTTCATGTGAAAAAAACCTGGGTCGGTGGCTGGTGCCAGTTGGTTAACTAAAAAGTTCAATGTGACATAATTGTTAAATAAACTAATAAAATCCTAAGTGGTATTAGTAGACCCCAAATTGTCTAGCCCAAGGAAGGTAATGCTAACCCTTGTCTGGTTCTGCGCTTCATCCCATGTGGAATGTTGTATCCAGTTCTGAGCACTACACATTGAAAGTGTCGTTACCAAATGAGCATCTGAAGAAAGGAAATTGGGAAAATTAGGATATGGAAATTGTTACACAAAGAAGAATCAACCAGGGAACTAAGGATGCCCAACCTGAAGAAGATAGGTGAAACATACCTATTTTTACAAACACAAAAAAGCATCCCATGTAAGAGTAGTAAATTTATTGCACATTTATTGTGTAACCAAAAGGTAAAATTAGAACTAGTGAGAAGTTGTTTTAAGAAAGAAGACTTCAGTTGTATGAAAGGAAAAACTTGCTAATAATTAGTGATTAAAAGACTGAAGGGACTAACCATCATTGGATAAGTTAACAGAGATTAGGAAAACATGTCAAGAATTTTGTAATAACTATAAAAACAATAATATAGTTAATATTTATATAGCATTTACTATGTTACAAGCAATGTGTTAAGTGCTTTATAAATATTATCTCATTTGATCCTAACAAGAACCCTGGGAAGTAGGTGCTATTATTATTTCAATTTTACGGATGAGGAAACTGAGGACAAGATCTAAAATTTTGCTCCACCCTTTATTTTCCCTACAGCCATTTCAATATTTATGTCTTATACCATCTTCTTTGTTTTGCATGGTTCCCTATAGAACCTATGTGGCTCTACAGTCAATTCTCCAGGTCATGAGCAATGCAACATCTCTCTCTCTCTCTCTTCTCCTTAGGGGATCCATCTTCTATCTGGACAGAGTAGATCCTCCATAAATTCCAAAAAGAACAACCTTTGCACATCAAAGGACAAAAGAAAAATGGCTAAAAGAGAGTTGACAGGAAATAGAGATATTTTCTTAAAATGAAATATATAAATCACATTCTTTTTCCACAGTAAAATACAGAAATTATCTTCAATATAGATCTATTTTAGTTGGAACAATAATGATATTGTATTAATCCAAGTCATTCATATTGTACAGATACATCCTCCCCTGGACCTAATAAAGAAATTTAATACAATTATAATAGATTTTATTTGAAGAACTAATTAGGAAAAATCAGCTCATTGAGTTTTGTTATACAAAAAGCATTCATGTTTGAAATAATTCTACAATTTCGTATAGTTAGTTTTCTTTTTTTTAGTATGTTATATGTTTTAAAATCAGAGATTTATTTTTTTTCTGTTTTTCAAGCTTATGTTATATTTATTATTTTGTACATTGAAGTAGTTACTGGAAGAGTCATTAGGAGGTAAATTACCACACTGAACAAACAAATCACGTATTTATATTTTGAATATACTTAAATCATACAGTTCTGAGGATAAAAGCTATCACCAAAGCTGACAGATATTGTTTATTTAGTAATAACAGGCAGAATAACTAGTAGATTAGAGTTAGCCTTGGATTAAGAAAGAACTGAGTTCATATCTTGCCTCTGACATGTACAGATTGATTGAGCCTTGACAAACAATTTCATCTTTAAGGGCATCAGGCAACTTTCTAGGAATTTAACTTGAAAATCAGGTTCTGAACTAAACAGTTAAAAAGAGTTTCTTCACCAGGAATTCCCTCTTTTAATAAAATTTAAGGTCCATTCCAAAGAAACAATTGGATAGTTGTAGTTCCTATTTGTATATTGCATAGGACCATAGACTCTAGACCTGTTAGTGAAATTGAGAGTAATCTGATCCAACCCATTTATTTTACAGTTAATGAAACTGCCATCAAAAGAGGTGTATATGCCTGGTTATAAATAATAGGAATAAATTATTTAAATAAAAACCTTCATAACCACTATTGCCCAGTTGCTAATTCCTTTTCCCTTAAATTTATTGTATTTACTACATATAATTTAAATTGGCTTATGTACATGCCATTTTCCCAAAAGGGAAATTTATGTTTATATCCTCAGATCTTAGTACAGTGCCCATTATGTAAAATGTACTTAATATATGTTTTTTTTATATTAACAGATGTTGAATATAAAGAAATAGTAAGAAAATACTTAAATTAATGTGTTGGTAAGCAAAATGGGCTCTTAGCACTCAGTTTACCCAAGTGCCCTTGAAGAGTTTGGCTTTTGTTTCCTTTGATTAATTCAGCTATTTCATTGAGTCTTACTAAGTGCTAAGCCCCAGGCTCTAACAACTATTAGGTGCTTAAACCTATGTGGGTGCGAACTTCCCAGGCTCCTAAGGGGAAGTGCTAACTCAAGAGCCATTCATGTGAGCCTAAGTTCTGGTCATTCTGATGACTTTTGATGACATCTGAAATGGTATAAGAAGAGAAGACAGAGCCATTTGTGAAGGGGCTTTCACTCTTGGTGGCATGGAGACTCTGGGCAGCTGCAGCTAAGAGCCCTCCAGCTCATAAACCTGGATGTTGGGACTTTGTTAAACTCTGGTAACTATGTATTGGGATTTGAATCAGACAAGGTCTGACTATCAATGTTTGTACTTTGTTTGTATTTTTCTGTAAAGTTCAGGGTGCTGGCTTTTTCCCCTGAACTAAGTGAGTGATATTTGTATGCTGAATTAAAGTAAGTTTGTCAACCCCTTAGTGTTGCTTTCCTTAGAAAAGCAGATCAAAAGAACCTGTGCTTTTGCAGCATGCTGGTAGCGTTCTTGTTGTCGGGCTTGTGTTTGTCTTTCACCCGCACAACAGCTGCTAGCCGGATTGTTGAAACAATTCCCTTAATGAGCTCAAGTCATTTGACTAATATGAACTGAATACTATTAAAAGAACTGCTGGTTTTATTGCTTAACCACCATCAGTGATATTTGCAAGATTATTCAAGATGGAAAAGGCATGGTAGAATTGAAGAAAGGCAAATAGTGCTCATGGCTTGGTTTTGTTTTGTTTTGTTTTAAGAGATCAAGAGAGACTTGAATCTGCAGATTATCAACTAGTGGGCTTGGTTGGCTTTTATTTCTGGCAAAATTCAAGAACAAATTATTCAATGGTAACCGAACCTCTAGAAAGGGAAATGATCAAAAAGTTCCTTCATGATCTAAAGGTCATGATTCTATGATTCTACTCAAAACACATCAGTTCTGGATATGACATGTTAGAAAATATCTTGATAAGCTAGAGAGTATCCAGAAAAGAACAATCAATATGTTTAAGATCTTCCGGAACTTGCCATAAAATGATAATTAGAGGAATCAATGATGCATACATGCATATGGAGCTGCATAAGACCTAAAGGAAAGGGGACTAGCACCTACTTAGAACCCATCCTGTGCTTCCATAAAGCTTCTAGAGGAGAGACTTGGGTTAGTAAAATGTTAATTTCCCAATATGGCAGCCTGAAATGGCTTTATATAAAGCTCTTACGGATAAATACGGATAAAATCAGTGGGGAAGGAGTAGAAAGAGAGTGATTGAAAAATATAGGAAATGGAAAAAATACCAAATGCCTCAGGAATAATAAAAGTCAATAAAAATAAATAAATCTAACATGCAAGCAGATAAATCAACAAAGGAGATTATGAAACACTGAAAGTTGGCTACTGAGTGAAATAAGTGACTGCAATGACTCTTAAATAATATTGCAAGTCATAAAAACTGATGAAACAAAAAATTCTATGGATTCCCAAGAGAACATATAACTTAAGGAACATGCTCCTGAATGGTTCAAGAGAGACAAAACAAAATTTTGAAATAAGAAGTTAAAAGGTAAAAAATGTAATTTTTAACCTGAACATCAGAAATAATCAGCAAGGAGGAAAAGCAGCAAATCAGGTGAAACCTCTCAACATTCATCTCAAAACAACTTTAAAATAATACATCAAATGAATTCTGCAGTGACATAGCCAACAAAAGGTTAGGGGGAGACATTTTTCAGTCCAAGAAAAATGTCAGAGGTCAGCAGAAGAAGTCTGTAATGCTGTGATAGGGACTGGCTGGGAGATGTGCAGTGGCAACACCAGCTGTGGGCCTTGGATGTAGCTGTTCTTTGGGCACTCTAAGGCCAAAGATAGCAAAGGGTTTGGAAAACTGTCAAAAAGAGACTGCAGAGGAACCTGATCTGACTGGGTGCAAGCCTGGGCACCATTTAGCATCTCCATTGCCAATATACAGTTCTGAGTGCTAGTTACAGGGCTGAGAGGAACATTTGTGGCCAATCACAAGACAGCAGGAGCCCTGGTCACAGTTCCAGGGTAGAGAGGAACTCTAGTATATGCCAATGTAGAGTATTAGGGGTACTTCCCAAGTAAAGACCAGAGCACAGACCAGGACAGCATTAACACCTGTGATTGGATAGCATCTTGGGAGCACTGAAAACTTGCAGACCCCCAGAAGTAGCTATGAAAACTGTAGTGCGAAAAAGCCTGAAACTTGAAACTGAATCCTCACCCTTTGGTAAGCAAATCCCAACCTTAACATAATATTCAAAGTCATGAAATAGGCTAGGAAATGAGCAAACAATAACAAAAAATAAAGAACTTAACCATTAAAAGCTGTTATATTGATGGAACATCAAGACATAGACTCAGAAGAAGACAACACTGTGAGGGCAGCTATAAGCGAAACCTGAAAGAAAAAAAATGCAAAGTGGCCAAAATACCAACAAGAATACCTAGAAGCATTAAAGGAAGTAATCGGAGTGGCAGAAAAAAAAATGGGAAAGGAAATGGGAGTGATATGAGAAACTTATGAAAAGACATCTAACAGCTTGGTAAAAGAGGCATACAAAATATTTTTTAAGACTTTAAAAAAGAATTTGCCAAATTGTAAAAGAGGCACAAAAATCACTAAAGAAAAGATTTTCTTTAAAATTGCCAAATGGAAAAAAATTACAAAAGCTCACTGAAGAAAATGATTCCTTTAAAAGTAGAATTGCACAGGTGGAAGCTAATGTTTCCATGAGACATCAAGAAAAATGAAAGAAAAACAAAAGAAGAAAATTTAAAATATCACATACAAATAATAACTGACCTGGAAAACAGATCAGGGAGAGATAATTTAATAATTACTGTACTACCTAAAAGTAATCATCTAAAAAGAGCCTAGATATCATATTTCAAGAAATTTTAAAGAAAAATTACTCCAATATATTAGATCCTGAGGGTAAAACAGAAATTGAAAAAATCCAACAATCACCACCTGAAAGAAACCCCAAAATGAAAAGTCCTAGGAATATTATAACCAAATTCTCTAGCTACCAGGTCAAAGAGAAAATATTTTAAGCATCCCAAATGAAACCATTCAAATATAGTCAGGCACAGGCAGAATTCATAACACTTAGCAGCAACCACATTAAAAGAGTGGAGGCCTTGGAATATGGTATTCTAGGAAGGCAAAGGAGCTAAGATCACAACAAAGGATAACCTGCCCAGCAAAACTGAGCATAGCCCTTAAAGGGAAAAAATAGATAATGAAATAAAGGGGTTTCAAGTATTCCTGATAAAAAATATCAAGCTAAACAGAAAATATGATTCTGAATATACTCAAGAGGAGCATAAAAACATAAACATGAAAGAGAATTCATTAGGGACCCAATAAGTTTAATTTTTTACATTTTGCTATGGGAAGATGATTCATGTAACTTCTAATAACTTTACCATTAATAGGGCAATTAGAAAGATTCTGTATTGATAGCGGGGGTGGCAGTAAGTCAGTTATGTTGTAACAACATAAATAATGGAAATGTGAGACAGAGGGATGCCCTGAGAGAAGGGGTAAGGAGAAGAAGAATGGGGAAAATTATCTCATGTAAAGAGGTGCAAAGAAAGAGCTTTTACAATGGAGGGGGAAATGGGAGGAAGTACACAACACTTGAGGCTCACTCTCATCTAAGTTGGTTCAAAAAGGGAAGAATATATATACACACTCATTTGGGTATTGAAATCTATCTTACCCAACAGTGGAATAATTTAGGTACACAATATACGGTAGTAAACAACCGTAGCAATTTGGTGTTTAATAAACCCATGGATTCAAGCTTTGGAGGGAAGAACTCAATATTTGACAAAAATTTGTGGGAAAAAATAGAAAGTGATTGTCAGAAACTAGACACAGACCAACATCTCATACCATATATAGAAATGAAGTCAAAATTGATAAATGATTCTGACATAATAGTTATTACAATAAGTCAACTAGAGGAGCATGGGAAAATATAACTGGCAGATCTGTTGAAAATGAAACAGTTTATGACCAAAGAAAAGATAGAGAGCATCATAGGAACTAAAATAGATAATTTTGATTACAAAAACTTTTTGCTCAAACAAAACTACTTCAGGTAAAATTAAAAGGAAAACTGGAAACTGGGGCAGAGGAAATTTACAAAAAATTTTTCTGACAAAGGCCTAATTTCTCAATTACATAGAGAAGTGAGACAAATTTATTAAAATAAGGACCATTATCCAATTGAGAAATGGTTAAAGTATATAAGCATGCAGTTTTCAGAAGAAGAAATCAGAGCTATCAATAGTCACATGATAAAAACTTCCTGGAGCCAAGATGGCAGAGTAAGTAGTAAGTTGCTCTTGCCCTCACTTGTTGACCTTAAATAAACCAGAGAATATTGCCCCAGGAAAAATCCTGGAGTAGTAGAGACAGCAGAAAAACAGGGAAAAGCAGTCTTTTAGGTTGGGAGGCTATAGGGATTAATGGGAAAGGTCCATTTTGCTGTGGCTGAAGGGGATCAGTACAAAATGGGAGGCATCCAGGCAAGCCATCAGCAGGCCTCACCAGAGCAAACTAGCAGGAGATCCTGAGCCCCAGGGTGGTGGAGCCTGCAAGTGCCAACACCAGGACCCCTGGTGTGCCTTTGTACAGTCAGGGGAATCAGCAGACACCAGTGTGGATGGGTGGATGAGCCTACCCATGGGCTGGCACAGCCCAAATGAAGAAGGAGACCTCCAGTGGCCAAACTACCTCTCCCCTACAATTCATGCCAAAAGCTTCAGTGTGATGCTGGGGAAACATAGAAAGACCTCAGCTGGCCTCAGCACACACTAGCCAGCGCCAGCTCAGCACCAGGTAAGCTACAGCATTATATACCTTCCAGATGCCAGAACCAGAAGTGCCAGTACACAAAGCCAATAACCAGGTTCCTTGCCCCCAGTACAAGAAGCATGGGACAGAGTCCCCTGTGCCCCAGAAGAAGAGATCCACTTTAAAAGCCAGGAAGAGGGCAATCACAATCAGCAAAAAGCAACTTAGAAAAGCAAAGACCATAGATTCTTATTATGGGGACAGCGAAGATCAATATATGAATTCAGAAGAAGACAGCATTGACACTATACCAACATCTGATACCTTGGAAGGGAATATGATCTGGTCTCAAGCCCAAAAAGCATTCTTGGAAGAGCTCAAGAGGGATTTTAAAAGTCAAATTAGAAAGGTAGAAAAAAAATTGATCAATTCTTTTGAAAATACAATTGACAAGCTGGAAAAAAAATCACTGAAGAAAAAACGCCCTAAAAGGTAAAGTTGGCTACATAAGGAGGTACAAAGCTTAACTGGAGAAAACAATTCCTTAAAAAGTAAAACTGGCCAAATAGAAAAGGAGGTTCAAAGACTCAATGGAGAAAACAATTTGTTAAAAATTAGAATTGGGCAAGTAGAAGCTAATGACTCTCTGAGGCATCAAGAATTAGGCAAACAAAATCTAATGAATGAAAAATAGAAGAAAACATAAAGTATCTCATTGCTAAAACAAGAGACCTGGAAAATAGATCCAAGAGAGATAATTTAAGAATTATTGGTCTGCTGGAAAGCCATGATGAAAAAAAGATCCTGGATAATATCTTCCAAGAAACCACAAAGAAAACTGTTCTGAGGTCCTAGAACCGGAGGGTAAAATAGTTATCAAAAGAATCTGCCAATCACCTCCTGAAATAGATCTCAAATTGAAAACACCAAGGAATATTATACCCAAATTCTAGAATTACAGGGTCAAGGAGAAAATACAGCAAGCAGCCAGAAGTAAACAACTCAAATATTATGGAACTACAGTCAGGATTACACAGGACCTTGCAGCTTCTACATTAAAAGATCAGAGGGGAGGAGGTGGAGCCAAGATGGTGGCTGGAAACCAGGGACTAGCTTAAGCTCTCCCCCAAGTCCCTCCAAACATCTGTTAAAAATGGAAAAATTCTAGAGCTGGAGAACCCACGAAATAGCACAATGAAGCAGGGCTAGAGCCCAGGAATGCCTGGATGGACACTGGAAAGGATCTATTGCATGGAACTGGGAGTGGAGTGGAGCACAGACCAGTGAGTGCCATGGCAGGTCTAACCAGACCTGGAGCTGAGTGGAACAGGTGGTAGGGCCCTGAATCATTGAGCTGTGGCAGTTACCAGACTTCTCAACTCACAAATGCCAAAGACAACAGAGAAGGTTAGTGGAAAAACTGCTAAATCAGAGTGAAAGGAATGTGTGGTCGGTCCTAGACCTGGAGTTATGGAATGGGTGCAGCTCTGGGGCTGCTTCCAGAGCTCCGCTACATTTGCTTCCAGCCCCAGGCCCACTCTGTGGGAGAAATTAAGCAGGGAATCAGAGTGGGAGTGCAGAGCCTGCTTGCATCTGGGTCGCGTTCCAGGTTGGCAGTACTTGGGGGAGGAGAAGTGCTAGTGTGGCAGAGTTTGCTGTTTGCTCTGAAAACAGCAGCACAGCCCCTAAAGATTGGAACAAAGTACTCACTACTCTACAAGCAGTCATACACTGATAAAAAGCTCAAGGGTCAAGTAGTTGTCTGGGAACACGAACAAGCAGCAAAAATGGACTCAGGTTCAGACACAGACTTTGGAACCCTTTTTGGTGACAAAGAAGATGAAAACATACAGCCAGAAGAATTTAACAAAGTCAAAGAGCCTTCTTCAAAAGCCTCCAAGAAAAATATGAATTAGTCTCAGGCCATGGAAGAGCTCAAAAAGGATTTAGAAAAGCAAGTAAGAGAAGTAGAGGAAAAATTGGGAAGAGAAAGAAGAGTGATACAAGAAAATCACAAAAAACAAGTCAATGGCTTGCTAAAGGAGACCCAAAAAATACTGAAGAAAATAACACCTTAAAAAATAGACTAATTCAAATGACAAAAGAGCTCCAAAAAGCCAATGAGAAGAATGCCTTGAAAGGCAGAATTACCCAAATGGAAAAGGAGGTCCAAAGGACCACTGAAGAAAATACCACCTTAAAAATTAGATTGGAGCAAGTGGAAGCTAGTGACTTGATGAGAAATCAAGATATTATAAAACAGAACCAAAGGAATAAAAAAATGGAAGACAATGTGATATATCTCATTGGAAAAACCACTGACCTGGAAAATAGATCCAGGAGAGATAATTTAAAAATTATTGGACTACCTGAAAGCCATGATCCAAAAAGAGCCTGGATATCATCTTTCAAGAAATTATCAAGGAAAATTGCCCTGATATTCTAGAGCCAGAGGGTAAAATTGAAATTGAAAGAATCCACCAATCGCCTCTTGAAAAGGATGCCAAAAAGAAAACTCCTAGAAATATTGTCACCAAATTCCAAAGTTTTCAGGTCAAGGACAAAATGCTGTAAGCAGCCAGAAAGAAACAATTTGAGTACTGTGGAAACACAATCAGGATAATACAAGATCTAGCAGCTTCCACATTAATGGATCGAAGGGCTTGGAATATGATATTCCGGAGGTCAAAGGAATTAGGATTAAAACCAAGAATCACTTACCCAGCAAAACTAAGTATAATGCTCTAAGGCAAAATATGGAATTTTAATAAAATAGAGAACTTTCAAGTTTTCTCAGTGAAAAGACTAGAGCTGAATAGAAAATTTGACTTTCAAATACAAGAATCAAGAGAAGCATGAAAATGTAAACAAGAAAGAGAAATCATAAGGGACTTACTACAGTGGAACTGGTTTGTTTACATTCCTACATGGAAAGATGATGTGTGTAATTCATGAGACCTTTCTCAATATTAGGGTAGTTGAAGGGACTATACATACATACATACATACATACATATGCATCATGTAAATATATATGTATATGTATATATAGAGAAACAGAGGGCTCAGGGTGAGTTCAATATGAAGGGATGATATCTAAAAAAATAAAATCAAATTAAGGGATGAGAGAGGGAAAAAGGGAGAGATAGAATGCGTAAATTATCTCACATAAAAGTGGCAAGAAAAAGCCATTCATTGGAAGGGAAGAGGGGGCAGGTGAGGGGGAATGTGTGAATCTTGCTCTCATTGGATTTGACTTGAGGAGGGAATAACATACACACTCAATTGGGTATCTTACTTCACATGAAAATAGGGGAAAGGGAATAAGAAGCAAGGGGTGATAGAAGGAAGGGCAGATAGGGGAAAGAAGTAATCAAAAGAAAACACTTTTGAAAAGGGACAGGGTCAAGGGAGAAAATTGAATAAAAGGGGGGCAGATTAGGATGGAGTGAAATATAGTTACTATTTCACAGCATGACTATTTATGGGAGTGTTTTGAGTAATGATACATGTGTGCCTATGTTGAATTGCTTGCCTTCTTAGGGAGAGTGAGTAGGGAAGGAAGAGGGGAGAGAACTTGGAACTCAAAGTTTTAAAAGCAGATGCTCAAAAAAAAAACAAGTTGTTTTGTATGCAATTGGGAAATAAGATATGTAGGCAATGGGGGGCTAGAAATCTATCTTGCCCTACAAGAAAGTAAAGGGAAAAGGGATAGGGGGGTTGAGTGGGGTGAGAGAAGGGAGGGCTGACTGGGGAATGGGACAATCAGAATATATGCCATCTTGGAGTGAGGAGGGGGGAGGGTAGAAATGGGGAGAAAATTTGTAACTCAAAATCTTGTGGAAATCAATGCTGAGAACTAAAAAAATATTCAATAATAAAGTATGGAATCAAAAAAATAATAATACAGATGAATATGATTAGCTTCCAAAATTTATCTATCATGGAAATTCAGGCTTTGAGTTTAAAGTTTAGTAATAAGCTTTGGTAATAAGTTCTCAATATTGGATTAAAGATTCATTGATTAAGGATAAATTGCATTTTACATGAAAGTTGTATTGATAATGGTACAGAAAGTTAAATTATTTTCCCATTTTGAAAAGTATCTGATAATCTTTAAGGAAAAAAGAGTTCATTTTCAGTTAGATGCTCATAAATTTTCAAAAGATTCTTTTATCAAGTACAGGATTTAGGTAAGGATAAAAATAGCCTGAGAATAAATCATATCATCTGAAAAAAAAAAAGATACCTGGGGACCAGATAACTACCTGAAACATCTGGGACTCTCTGTTCCCCAGAGGTGAGGCACATGCCTCTGTTATGTTAATGTTTAACCTTTCTTGGTCATCTTAGTAATAGGCAAATCTCCTTTCTCAGTACTAGTCCATTGTGAGCCCTCTAAATAATCTGATTTGTACATGACTTAATGTCATTATGTAATTATGGAAATTGTGAGAAAAGCTTTATTGCATTGTTTAAACCTAGCCCTGTGTGACTAGAAAACTAGATCATCTGAATACAACCCCTACTCCTGAAAAAAAACCAAAAGATCAGAGGTATTGTAATATGATATTCCATAAGGCAAAGGAGCTTGGATTACAACCAAGGATCAATTTCCCAGCAAAATTGAGCATAATCTTTTGGGCAAGGAGACATTCAATGAAATAAAGGACTTCCAGACCTTCCTGATGAAAAGGCCAGAGCTCAATGGAAAATTTGGTCTTCAAATAGAGGATTCAAGAGAGGCATAAAAAGGTAAAGAGGAAAGAAAAAAATGTTATTCAGTAACGGCAAACTGTTTACATACCTGCATGGCAAGATATTACTTGTAAATTTTGAGAATTTTATCTTCATTACAACATCTAAAAGAGATATACCCAGACAGAGGGTGAGGGTATCAATTAAATGATGTGATGACAAAATAACCTAATTAAAGATTAAAAAGGGATTGTAATGGGAGAAGAGGAAAGGAGGAGGCAGAAAAGGATAAGTTACATCACATGAAGAGGCACAAAAACATATTATAGTAGAGGGAAAGAAGGGAGGGAGATGAACATTATTTGAACTTTATTCTCATCAGATTTGGCTCAAGGAGGGAATAACATACTCAATTAAGTACAGAAATCTAACTTGCCCTACAGGCAGTAGTAGGGGAAATGGGAAAGAAAAGGGTGAGGGTAGTTAGAAGGGAGAGAAGAAGTAGTAAGAGAAAAGGGAAAGAAAAGGACAGGGGCTGATAGAAGGGAGAGAAGATTGAGGGAGGCAGTGGTCAAAAGCAAAACTCTTTTGAGGAGGGAAAGGAAGAGGTGAGAAATGAAAGGATAAACAGAGTAGGTGGAATACGATGGAGAGAAAGACACAGTAATCAAAAATGTATGTGAATGGGATGAACTCTCCCATAAAACAGAAGCTTATAGCAGAGTGGATTAAAAACCATAATCCTAAAATATGCTGTTTACATGAAACACATTTGAAAGAGGGGGATACACACAGGGTAAAGGTAAAAGGCCAGAGTAGAATATATTATGCTTAAACTGAAGCAAAAAAAAAGCAGGGGTAGCAATCCTAATCTCAGACAAAGCAAAAGCAAAAACAGGTCTAATCAAAAGAGATAAGGAAAGAAACTATATTCTGCTAAAATGCACCATAGACAATGAAGTAATGTTACTAAACATATATGTACCAAGTGATACAGTATCCAAATTTTTAGAGGAGAAGTTAAGGGAGTTACAGGAAAAAATAGACAGCAAAACTATACTACTGGGAGACCTCAACCTCCCCTTCTCTGACCTTCATAAAGTTAACCTAAAAAAAAAAACCAAGAAAGAATTTAAGGAGGTGAATAGAATTTAAGACAAGGGAGATATGACAGACTTCTGGAGAAAATTGAATGGGGATAGAAAAGAATATACCTTTTTCTCAGTGGTACACAGCACATACACAAAAATTGACCATGTACTTGGGCACAAAAACCTCACAATCCAGTGAAGAAAGTCAGAAATAGTCAATATATCCTTTTCTGATAATGATACAATAAAAATATATGTAATAAGGAGCCTGGAAAAGATAGAATTAAAAATCAATTGGAAATTAAATAATCTAATCCTAAAGAAAGAGGGGGTCAAACAACATATCAACAATCAACAACAAATCAGCAAGAAACAATCAATAACTTCATTCAATTGGCAATAATGAGACAATATAACAAAAGTTATGGGATGCAACTAAAGTGGTTCTTAGGGGAAGTTTTGTATCTCACAATGCTTACATGAATAAAATAGATAAAAAGGAGATCAATGAATTGGGCATGCAACTGAAAAAGCTAGAAAAAGAACAAAATGAAAATCCCCAATTAAATACCAAAATAGAAATACTGAAAACCAAAGGAGAGATTAATAAAATTGAAATTAAGAAAACTATCGAGCTAATAAATAAAACTAAGAGCTGGCTTTATAAAAAAAAAATTGAATGAAGAGGAAATTAAAACGATAATTAGGAACTATTTTGCCCAATTGTATGCCCACAAATTTAACAACCTTAGCAAAATGGATGAATATTTACAAAAATATAAATTTCCCAGATTAACAGAAGAGGAAATAAAATACTTAAATAACCCCATCTAAGAAAAATAAATAGAACAAGCCATCAATGAACTCCCTAGGAAAAAATCTCCAGGGCCAGATGGATTTATAAGTGATTTCTATCAAACATTTAAAGAACAATTAATTCCACTTCTATATAGATTATTTGAGAAAATAGGCAAAGAAGGACTCCTACCAAATTCTTTTCTTATGATACAAATATCGTAATGATACCTAGACTGAGAAGAAGCAAAATGGAAAGAAAATTATAGACAAAATTTCCTAATAAATATAGATGCAAAAATTTTAAATAAAATGTTGACAAAAAGATTACAGCATCTTATCATGAGAATAATACATTTTGATCAGGTAGCATTTATACTAGGAGTGCAGGGCTGGTTCAATATTAGGAAAACTATCAGCATAATTGATCATATCAACAACAAAACAAGTAGAAACCATGTGATTATTTCAATAGATGGAGAAAAAACCTTTGGCAAAATACAACACCCATTCTTATTAAAATACTAGAAAGCAGAGGAATAAATGCAGCCTTCCTTAAAATGATAAGTAGCATCTACCTAAAACCATCAGCAAACATTATACGTAAGGGGGATAAGATAAATGCATTTCCAACAAGATCGGGGTTGAAACAAGGATGTTCATTATCAACACTCTTAATTAATATGGTTCAGGAATGTTTGCTTTAGCAATAAGAGAAGAAAAAGAAATTGAAGGAATAAGAATAGGCAAAGGAGAAACTAAATTATCACTGTTTGCAGAGGATATCATGATATACTTAGAGAATCTTAGAGAATCAATAAAACACTACTAGAAGTAATAAACAACTTTAGCAAAGTTGTAGGACATAAAATAAACCCACATAAGTCATTTGCATTTCAATATATTACTAAGAAAGTACAACAATAACAGACAGAAAGAGAAATAAGTTGCTATAGACATTATAAACTATTTGGGAGTCTACCTGCCAAAACAAACCCAAGAATTATATGAACACAATTACAAATTTTCACAGAAGTAAAGTCAGATCTAAATAATCGGGAAAACATCAATTGCTCTTGGGTAGACTAAGTTAATATAATAAAATGACAATTCCACCTAAGTTAATTTACTTATTCAGTGCCATACCAACCAAACTACCAAAAAATTATTTTATAGAGCTAAACAAATAGTAATGAAATTCATCTGGAAGAACAAAATTCCAGAATATCAAGAGAACTAATTAAAAGAAATGTTGGGAAGTTGGCCTAGCGATACCAGATCTTAAATTGTATTCTAAAGCCCAATCATCAAAACTACTTGGTGGTGGCTAAGAAATAGAGGGGTAGGTCAGTGGAATAGGATAGGTACACAAGACACCATAGTCAATGATTATAGCAATCTACAGTTTGATAAACCCAAAGCCCCCAGCTTTTGGGATAAGAACTCATTATTTGTCAAAACCTGCTGGGAAAACTGGAAAATAACATGGCAGAAACTGGGCATAACCAACATCTGACACCATATACCAAAATAAAGTCCAAGTGGGTACATAATTTAGACATAAAGTCTGATACTATAACCTAATTAGGACAGCAAGGAATAGTTTATCTGTCAGATTTATGGAGAATGGAGGAATTTATTACCAAACAAGAAATAGAGAACATTATGAAATGCAAAATGGATAATTTTGATTACATCAAATTGAAAAGTTTTTGCATAAACAAAGCCAATGGAACCAATATTAGGAGGGAAGCAGAAAACTGGGAAAGAATTTTTACAACTAGTGTCTCTGATAAAGGCCTCATTTCTAAAATATATAGAGAACTGAATCAAATTTATTAGAATACAAATCATGGGGGCAGCTAGGTGGCACAGTGAGTAGAGCACCAGCCCTGGAGTCAGGAGAACCTCAGTTCAAATCGAGCCTCAGACACTTGACACATGTACTAGCTGTGTGACCTTGGGCAAGTCACTTAACCCCAATTGCCCTGTCAAAAAAAACCAAATGAAAATAAAAGAATACAAATCATTCTACCAATTGAGAAATGGTCAAACGATATGAAAAGGCAGTTTTCAGAGGAAGAAATTAAAGGTATCTATAGTCATATAAAAATGCTCTAAATCACTATTGAGTAGAGAGATGAAAATCAAAACAACTCTGAGATACAACATCACACCTATCAGATTGGCTAAGATGACAAAACAGGAAAATGATAAATGTTGGAGAAGATGTGGGAACATTGGAACACTAATTCATTGTTGGTGGAGTTGTGAGCTGATCCAACCATTCTGGAGAGCAATTTGGAACTATGCCCAATGGGCCATAAAAATGTGCATACCTTTTGACCCAGCTTCTAGGGCTATATTGCAAAGAGATTATAAAAATGGGAAAAGGAACCACATGTACAAAAATATTTATACCAGCTCTCTTTGTAGTTCTCAATAACTGGAAATTGAGGGGATGCCCACCAATTGGGGAATGGCTGAAGAAGTAGTGGTATATGAATGTAATGGAATACTATTGGGCTTTAAGAAATGATGAACAGGCAGACTTCAGAAAAACCTGAAAAGACTTGTGGGAACTGATGTTGAGTGAAGATTCTGCTGAGCAGAAACAGGAGAACATTGTACACAGTAGTAGCAATATCATAAGGATGATCAACTGTAAAATACTTAGCTACTCTAATTTTTTTTTCTGGAGGGGGGGAAGGCAGGGCAATTGGGGTTAAGTGATCACCAAGATCACCCAGCTAGTAAGTGTGTCAAGTGTCTGAGGCCAGATTTGAACTCAGGTTCTCCTGACTCCAGGGCCAGTGCTCTACTCACCATGCCACCTAGCTGCCCCAGCTACTCTTATCAAAAGAAGAATCCAAAACAATTTCAAAGGACCTATAATGTAAAATGCTATCTACCTTCTGAGAGAGAACTGATTATATCTGAGTAGAGATTGAAGCACACTTTTTATCTTCTTTATTATCTTTTTGCATGTGTGCATGTGCATATTTGTTTCCTTTGGTAAAATGTCTAATACAGAAATATGTTTTACCTGATTTCACATGTAAAATTGATACATCATATGACATGCCTTGTCAAGAAGTATGTGGGGGAAAAAGAGAATTTGAAATTCAGAATTATAAAAAAAGTTAATGTTAAAATTTGTTTTATATGTATTTAGGTAATATTTAACTAAAGAAATATGTTAAATATATTAATAAAATAAATATGTTAAAATAGAAAAAAATAAGCCACAGAGCCATGAGGAACAACAGAAAAGCCAGGATTTCTGGATCCTAGAATTTGTGGAAGGGAATAAAGTATAAGATGACTGAAAAGGTAGAAAGGAACTAGGTTTTAAAGTGCTTTACAAGCCAAACAAAGAATTTTATATTTAATCCTAAGGTAGAAGGGAGCCTCCAGAGTTTAATAAGTATTAAGTGAAATGATTCAACCCATGCTTTAAGAAGAGCACTTTGCCAGCTGAATGGAGGATGCGCTGAAGTGGGGAGAAACTTGAAGAAGAGACACTAATTGACAGGCTACTGCAATAGTACAGGTGTGAGGCAGCATCCATAGTTAGGAGGCATGACTTGGATGAAGATCTACCAAATGAGACTGAGGAATGGCCAGAAATGAAGGAGAACCAGGACAGAGTAGTGTTTCAATCTGGAGAGGAGAGAATACATAGGAGAAGAAGGTGGTTAATAATGTCGAAGGTAACAGATAAGTCAAAAAGTATGAGGACCAAGAAAAGGTCATTAATTTTTTGCTATTGAGAAATCTTTAGTAACTTTGGAAAAAGTCATTTTAGCTGAATGACAAAGTCAGTAGCCAGAATGTAAATGGTTTAGAAGAGAGTCAAAGGAGAGGAAATGAAAGGAAAGGATCAATTATATCTCCTTTGGATTATTCTATCTCATGGTAAATTTTGAAATGAGAAATGTGTTACAGTGAAATCTCATTACATCAGATTTCACTAATTTAGGACTTGATAAAATCATAGCATAGGAAACACTGCCTTATAGTTTTTTTCTGCTACCTATGGGAGGGGGAGAGAAATTTGGCTAAGAAAATTGATGGTATAAGTAAGATCTCTTGGGGTAAATTTAAGTACTTATGAGAGCTACCTTTTTCATGGTACTTTAGAAGAACAACTATTCGTCCACTTACCAAAAGTTCTCTCTATCTGTTGAATCAAGTTACCCAAAATAAATTCTTATCAATATATTAGTAGACTAGTTATGATTATCATATGTACTTCATACTAATAAAATAAAATTATATTTTTCCTTTTTTTGAGGGGAGAAGGCAGGGCAATTGGGGTTAAGTGACTTGCCCAAGGTCACAGAGCTAGTAAGTGTGTCAAGTGTCTGAGATGGGATTTGAACTCAGGTCCTCCTGACTCCAGGGTCAGTGCTCTACTCACTGTGCCACCTAGCTGCCCCAATAAAATTATATTTTAATATGTTCTCTATTGTTGAGGCTTTTGAAAATTAACGTGGATTATGCTATGTGGTTCAAATTAGTGGCCTCATATGGAAGAATATTTGAAATTATCAGAACCCAATCAAATGCCTTCTTAAAATATGGTTGAATTTATTTTTGTGACAATTTTAACAGGAAAGAATCAGTCACACAGAAATGTATATTCTCACTTTAAGGAAGAAATAACAGATCATTTTATTCCGGCACAATTACTCCACAGTTCCAAACCAGGCCCTCAGGTTAAGACATCTGTTACTTATACAACAACAACAAAAACATCAAGGACTGACTGTTTTGGCATGATTTTGACATCCTTATTTATGTGTCTCTTTTAGATGCCTTATTTTAGAAGTTTAAAATTAGCCATCATTCTGAAATATCTTTATCCATCATTTAGCAATGACACTGTTTTTGTGAGGATAAAGATAAAAGGATAAAGTAGCAAAACTAAGTCAATAGGCACAACACATTTTCTATTTATTGGATATAAATTACTAGATTCCTGAATAAATGAACATTTTTTATACTTTTTATTATTTACTAAAATGCTAGAAAATCACATAATGAATTCTAGAAAAAGCAAATAATTAGAAAAATATACAAGGAGCATTTTAGCCTGTGTTGAATGAAAAAAGAGACTATTTGTTTCCTTTTCTTTAATTTTATTCCTCTCATATGGTCAACAATCTTGGATACAATTAAGGGAATTGTGACATTAGAACTATGTTAGGTCTCCTGCCCATTTATATTCCCAGATCCTTGTATTTATTTCTTTTCAGTAATGAAAGAAAGCAGGAAAAGTAAATGGGCTACTTTCAGGAAAATATAGAGGATGGTTGAAAGGAAATGAACCCAAATGAAAATTATCATCCATCCTTCAACGAGGAGGAAGTGAGGAAAAGGGAGAGAGAAGGGCTATATTCTTGAAATAGGGGTGAGAGACAATTCAATAACTCAATGTGATAAAAATTATATAGTGAATGTGATCACATTGGAGAAAGTACACAGAGTTATCTGACCCACTAGCCAGTGACAATGTTTAATAGATTTATGTTGCCTGTGGCTAGTTAAATAGATGAATGGACAGGTGGTAGGTAGGTAGGTAGACAGACAGATAGATAGACAGACAGACAGACAAACAGATAGATAGATAAATTTATTAACTACTTACTGTGTGCCAAACCATGTTCTAAGTGCTGGGGGTATTAACACAAGCAAATAAGACAAGCCCTACTCTTGAGATTCTACCTTTAGGATAACTTGAAGTGGTAAAGCAAAGGTGAAAGGAGGAGGGGAAAAACAAGCCAACCTGGAAGGAGAAGGAGGAAAAGAAGTCCTGAGAGTGATTTCAGATGTTTTGGAGGTGAAGCATAGTTAATAGTCCTTCCTGAAAAAGTGGCACTGGGGAGGAAGTAACTAATCATATGAGGAGGGCCTCAGGGTGAAGGTTTTTCCAGAGTGGGAAAGGTTAAGGGGGAGGAGGAAGAGAAAAGAGTGAACTCAGGCAACAGGGACTAGAATAAAAAGAAGTGTAATGATGGTAAAAATGACAAGAACAACAAAAAGAATACTACACATGAATTCAATCAATGATATGTCAATAAAGAAGTGTCAAATAAATGACAGAGTGATACAGCCTCAATTGAATTTGTGAAAGTAATATAGGACCAGGTTCATATAACAAGTAAACAAATAAACATAATACTTAAGGAATTCACACTTATCAATCAATAGAGATTATGCAAATATATGATAGAAGTTATGCAACATGTCATTGCAACTTACAAAAGTGTAGTACCAACTAAATAGTAAGAAAGGCACTAAGAGACATCCAGATACACAAGAAATTATCTACCTTTCATAAGCTAACATGTCAAGTTCAGTATTATAAATATAATCCACAAAGTATCCTTCAGAATTCAACAAACTGTACTAGTACAGGAATATTGTGATAGAAAAAAATAGTGACAATTACCTAGGCAGAACATTGATCCTCAAAAATTTAAGAATACACTATATGTTGACATATTCAGTACTCATCATCTTCAAACTACATTATCAAATGAAAAGCTTTCAAAATATGAAAACCCAGGTGGAGAAATCAGACATGTTGAAATAGGATCCTGCTTGTGCAATTGTTTTCAGTCATATCTAACTCTTCATGACCCAATTTGAGGTTTTCCCAGCAGAGATACTGAAGTGGTTTGCCATTTCCTTCTCCAGCTCCTTTTACAGATGAGGAAATTGAGGGAAATAGGGTTAAGTGACTTTCCCAGGGTCACACAGCTAATAAGTGTCAGAGACTACATTTGAACTCATGAAGATGAGTCTTCCTGATTCCAGGCCCAGCACTCAGCACTGTGCCACCTAACTGCCCTTTGGAATAAGATAAGGTCCATAAAATTTCTGTATCCTATCTGCTACAAAAGTTGCTCTAAAGATTCCTACAGAAGGTGAGTTTACATCCTCAAAATTTTTTTTAAATATAAAAGGTAGATATTTATTCGCTTGAACTATTTTATCAACTAGTCTATAGGACATTAAATATAAAACAATAATAGATAAGCAACATGTCCTAAGACACTTTTTGTCTAAACTACAAAGGAAAAAAATGAGAATGAGGTAACACTAGATCACTTTGATTTAAACTCCTTCAAATGAAACGTGGGTAAAATGAAAATAACAACTCTCAATCTATAAGCATTTATTTACTGGCCGCTATGTCCCAGGTACACTTCTAGGGACTGGGGATATAAATACAAAGAATGAATACCTATTTTCAAGAAGTTTGGAATTTAATGGGGGAGATAAGTACACACAGAAATATATCCACACTGATAGGGGATTAAACTGATAGCATCCACACTCCATAGGACCACCCTAAGGACCTTAAGTGGGAAGTGTATCCTTGAAATGAGACCTCAGACTCATCTTTGAGAATGAGAGTCAAGACAAAGGTCCTCAGAATTTATATGGCCCACAACTCTCTCAACACAATCTACAATCAAGGTACCTTTTTTTGTCTGCTATATCACATTGTTGAGTCATATTGAGCTTGCAGTGAATCAACAATACCAGATCTTTTTAAGACTATTTCTTATACTTTTGCCTTTCTCACTTTGTATTTGTGAAGTTGATTTTTGAACCTATCAATAAACTTTATATGAATTTTTATTAAATTTAAATTTAATAATGGGACAACCACCATCTAGATCTGAAATCTTTGATTTATGAGCGTTTTGAACCTTAAGACTACTTTATATGGAGGCTAATTTAAATGGATAAAGATATGATAAAGTTTGTTTATATAATAATAGTAAATGATACTTAAAAGTAATTACTTCCTAGTTGACTTTACAACTTGGACATATGTATCTATTAACAATAAATAGGAACATAATCAATGTATAAATATAATCATTTATTTTAAACTGAAATATTAGGAAAACTACATTATATTTGGCTTTAATGTACTTAAAGGGCAAAATGGAAACGAAGAAAGAAGGTATATGATTTGTCTAATAAAATCAAAATGTATTTCTAAAACATAAAAAACAAAGAATAAAAAATGCATTTGTCCCATAGAAACTATATGCTGCTACCACATACTTTTACAACATAGAAACTGTACAATTAAAAAATAAAATATTTCTGTCAGTTACACAGGGACTCATCACAAATGTTATGAAATTTAAACAGATTTAGGCCCATTGGGAAAGGTCAAATTTTGTTATGCAATGGCTCATGACAGGGTAACCAGGCATGACACTATTCCAGTGATCTATAAAAAACAGGGAAAGAAAATAGGGTTTGATGGAAAAGCTTCACTAAATTAGATCATACTTTAAATGAATTAAACACCACCCAGGATACTTTTTATTAAAATACAACTTATATGTCTAAGATAATCTTAATTTTATGGCTAGCCAGTAACCTGGCCATTCTTTTGGATTAGGTATGTTAAGACTGTTATATTCCTAGTTATGCTTTAGGTAACTAATATAATTAATTAGTTTTCTCAGTTACATAATTAATATAATTATGATGAAGATAATTGTAATAACATTTATAGCAATAGCAATAATAGTCATGATTTAAAGATCTAGGAGAGGTGATGAAAATAATGTGCAAAAGAGATACATATAATCCCTACTGTTCAGTCTGCTATTAAAATTATAATGAGGAGGCTTCCATTGTACCCAGAGGATGAGTTTATAATATAATATTTTCATTCAATTACCAAATTTTATTCAATTATTTTTAAAATTTAATTACAAAAGCAATGATTTTATCCATCTGAGCATCATCCATATTACATTTAATATCAATTAATAAGAGCAGAATTGTAACTTGTCATAGAACAAGTTATAAGGACAAGTATACAAAGAGATGAAAAGGTAGAGAAAGAAAAGCCTATATTAGATGAAATAATCTCCCTCAAAATCCAACTTATCATCCATGGCATGGGCCGTAGGGAATGGTAAAATGGATTACCAATCATGGCACTAAAAAGCAAAGAGCTCAAATTCACCGATTTATGGTAGCTGTGAAAACCTGGAAGGAACCCTGAAATACTAATGAATTTGAATCAGACAATACCACTAATCAGGTTAGCACCTTGTATGTGCAACACAACCATTTCTAAGAGTCAGATAAATACAATTGCAGGCTGACATGATTTGAAAACGTCACAATGATCAGCTTAATGTAGCCAACAGCAGAGCAAGTGGAGATACTGAGAACTGTGGTAACCTCACGAAGGCAAGATATACGAGAACAAAGTAGAAAGACTAGTACCCAACCTTCTGCAATGCCTGCATGCAGGATCCCTCAAGCAAGAAAGGGTACATATGAAATGAACTCAAAACAGGATGTAATACTGCTACAAAATGAAAGTATTTGTAACAGCATTGGAAATAGATCTTACCAGTTTTTTCTTGTCAATAATACCCTCAGCATCAAGTCACATAAAAGTATACTGCCCACCAGTGTAGGACAATTAAAAATAAAAACCCATCATCCTTAATCCTAGGTTAACAAAATAGATAAAATTCAAGGCCTACTGGAATCTGAAGAAAAAGAAGGTGCAGAACATGAAGGCAATGAAAATTGTCATAATGCAGATTCTAGAAATTGTGCCACATAAAAGTTAATATCAAAAACAGTATCAATCCCCCAAAGTGTTTTGAAAATGAGATGGACATACCTAGGCTGGAATGCTGATTTTTTTTTTTCTTTTGTGCTTGACAGCACATATCCAATAAGAAGACCAATTATGGTGAAACAGAGAAATTCAAAAAAGCTAGTAAATTTTGTAACCACTATGACTGGAAATATTTTCCCATAGTAATTGTCAGAAAGTATAAAAAGAATTCAGTCCTGAAGACAAAAGTATATGTGGCAGTCATTGTCATGGTAAGAACCTTTGAAGAAAAATAAAATTATCGAAACAAATAGCATCAAGAATAAACATCATTTGGAAAAAGCTATGCACATCCTGAGAAAGAATCATGGAGTCTGAAGGCAGATTGAGGCAAACTATTTGCTCTCTTTTTTTTTTCCTTCTTTGCTGGTTTCATTTCTTCTTTCTCATGATTCATTCCATTGGTTATGCTTCTTCTTTACAACTGGACTATTATGTAAATAAGTTCAATGTGAAGGTATATGTAGAACCTATATTGGATTACATGCCCTCTTGGGGATGAGGGGGGAGGAGACGGAGGGAGAGAAAATTTGGAACCCAAAATCTTGTGGAACTGAGTGCTGTAAACTAAAAAAAATTATAATTAAAAAAAAAGAATATACATCATTGTCATGATAGAAGCAGCTTTAGAAACCTATTGCAGATCTGCAGAAAGGCCTTCACAGTTTACATTTATATCCAGATTTTACAGGTAGTACAGAACTTGAATATCATCTTGCCCAATTAAAGGTCAAAACAATATGAGGAAAGAGATCTGGAAAGGAGAAATATATCTGAAATTCTAGATTCCCTTGAAGGAATTGAAGGAAATTAAAGGAATAAAATCAAAACATGAAAGACATAAAATAAATTGGACCACAAAGAAGAAAATAAACAATTCAAATTCAATCAAAAGCTTCATTACAGTGTTTTATAAGTTTAGAAATCAAAGAAAATCTCCAATGAAGGATATTGAAAAGTTATATAATCCAAAATAACAAAAACACAAATTAAAATGCAAAAGATAAATGGACAGGAATGTCAAGGGTTAGGACTAATACTCTACTTTCTTTGCAAATTTGGAAAGTAGCAGCATACAAGATCCATGATTATCGACTTGCATAAAGGAAGAATTACTAGCATATCACTTTGTCACCTTCCTCTCAGACAAAAGCCTGATTCCAATTTTCTTAACAGAAGGCATCAGAAAACAATTACCAAAAAATTGAGAATAGAAACCACCACCACTACACCTACTAATACAGACCTATTACATATGTGGATATTTTATATGAAGCATTTCTATTTTGACTCACACATGCAGTAATTTGTAAATATAAGAAAACACATTTATTGAAGCAAAAAGTGTATGCAGAAAATCCTAGGTGTATGCAGAACAATTTATCAGTTCAGTAATTATTAAGCTAAAATATAAAAATAAAACCATGATACTTACACAGCCATTGTTAATTATTACAAACATTTCACTGAATTCTGCACCCATCTTTAGTCATGTATTTCCTACACATAAACTGGGTCCTAGTGGAATGAGAACGAGAGAATTTGATTATCACATGGAAAATTCATCTCTTTATAGCAAGATGCCAACATAATCATTTCAAGAACAACTGATATAAAATTTGGCATTTTTTCATAGAGACAACTTAAGTTCATCATGGTTCGGCCTGTCCTTAAATCTTTATCATATCTCCTGAATAACTAATTATGGCTTCCAAAATAAAGATGAAGTCTAACTAAAACATACCACTCGATTAACATGTATGACACCAGGCTATGTGGGTCCACTGAGGAAAGGGATCTGGGAAGGAGAAACATATGTGAAATTCTCCTTCACTTTGTGAAACAATACATTCATAACAAAATATAATTGGTGCTTAAGTGTATAATTCTTAACATATAGCAATGAAAGATAAATATTTGAAAGATAAACTTGAATCCCAACATCACAGTGAGATACCCTAGTTTCTTCTAGGCAAGACAAATTGAGTACAAAAATGTACAGAAGAAAACCATCACTGAATATGTTGAGGCTTACTAGGATCCTAAAATCAATGATGAATTCAGGAAAAACATATTTTAACTATCTAATACCTATGCAACATGAATTTTGATGAATTCTTTCAGAACTGTATAGACCATTACAATTTTAGAAAATAACCTTACAGTAATGTATAGAATGCTAACAAAACACAGAACCCATCATCCTAAAGCAATTATATAAAGACACACAATAATTGTTCAAAACAGAAAAAATCACAGATATTCTTAGAATGCATTATAAATATGTACAAAAACCCTACAGCAATAGTTTTGATACGAGCAGATATCATTTCACTGAGCAGTAGAAAAAGCTGATAACATGTCATAAATTAACTAAAAGTCTTTTACCTCCAGATGAAGTACATGACATGGGTAAGTTCTAAGAATGAAATCGAAAGACTCCCCGAGGTGACAATGACATGAATTCAACTAACTAAATGTTGATAAAGAAACAGTTAACAGATGCCTAAGTCATGTAGGTTTATTCATGGAAATGGAAGGATTTATGGTGGCTATTTTGGAGTAGGCCATTGACATTAGTAATTACAGAAGAGTTATTTCTAAACAACCAGGACTTCTTGATGAATGGTGAGCACAATATGACACATCAACACAAACTGTACAAATTTAACATCTACTTAATACTTAACAAGAGATTATCTGGTGGTTAGAATTAAGTATCAAATGCTCACTATTTTTCATGGACTGACAGATAACAAAGCCCCACACTACAGATATGGAGCTCAAATCATTCCTCAGAACTCAATCAATAAGCTGTTTTGGAATTGCACCATCATAACAGACTGAACACTTGCCCAAAATTGTTCAGGTATAACATTGATGCACCAAAAATAAAGAACAATTTTAATCAATATCACAATACAAAATATTCATATTCTTCAAGCATCAGGGAATGAAAAACTTTTAAAGAAATACAGACATTGTAGAGGAGACCCAAGATCTGTAAGAAAAGATAAATACAATTCTTTTTGTCCTACATGCTACTAGATTTGTACCAGGGACGTTTTAAGTGAAATAATGTAAGATGAATTTATGTGCGATAAATTTTTAACTTCAAAAAGAAGTTATTGTACCCACTTGTGCAACAATTAGTAGAACATTAAATTTAAAAGAATATTTGCCCCAGACTATTTCTAGCTGAACCTTATTGGAAAAGATAAGAACAATAAATAACACGATTACTTAATATTTATATGATGCTTTAAGGTTTGAAATCACCATTGCATAATTTTATTGTTCTCTGTGGGGTGTTATAGTTATTATTATGCCCATTATACAGATAAGGAAGCTAAGGCTGAATATGTTTAACTGCCTTTCCCAAGGCCACATAGACAATATCTGAGTTAAGATTTGAACCCACATTTTCCTGACTATAAGAGCTACATTCCATCCAACATGACATATTTTATATTAATACTATGCTGCCTTTTGAGGTGATGATACCCATTTTTCCTAATTTACTTGAATTGTGAGAGTTCAAGAAAATACAATATTGTACTTGTGGATCCAAAAAAAAATCCTTTAGATACTAAGAATCACATCTTTGTCACATGAAGGGAACACTTTTACAAAATGCAGCTATTTGTTAAAATATTAGGTTGGTGGGAAAATTGGTCCAGGTTTTTTTTGAATAACAAATGTCTTTCAAAATCACCTGTATTTTTCAAGTATTTATCTTTTGCTAAACAAAAAGTTTTGGGAACCAGAATAGAGATATACATGATGAGAAAACAATTTATTCTTATTTTCATTTTTACATATTAGTCACAAAAGGTTCAATTCATTCTTGGTGGAGCCATCATTCTGTAATAAAATAATAAAGGGGCTGTTGCCATAAATCAATAACAGAAGTACAGGCACACCAGCAGGCATATTTTCCTATTTGCATGTATAGCGATAGAGTAACGGGCAGTTTGCACTGATGAACAGCCACAGAATGAAACAATCAAGCTCTTCAAAACCAATGCAACATTTTGCTATTTATTTGTTGAATACTTTTTCCCCAAAAGAAAAGGCAAAAAAGAAGTCAAATTAAAAGCTCCTTTGTTCTGCAGAGACCAGAATCTCATTTAATCACCACTCATGAAATGATATCCATGGTGTTCTAGGCCTACAGGAAACTGAGAGAAATATTTGATTGGCAAATAAGATTGGATTTCATTTGAAAGGCAAAACACAAATAGGCAATTAGTTTCTCCCAATTCTTATTTACATTTTTACCTTCATTTATTATCCATGCTATTAAAATTGGAATCCTCTGCAAATTTTATGATTCTGTTCTACAGACGTTTTGGCAGGTAATATTAGCCATGTCACACCTGGCTAATTATTATAAACATTTGAAATTTTTGCAATCAATTTTTGGTTCACATGTTCATTATTTTTTTCCAGCCCTGGGTTTCTCAGGCCTGACAGAAAACCTGTTGTCCTTTTCCCCACGTAATCCTATTTTTCCTATACCATGCCAATTATTTAATGATATTCAGTTTCCAGCATTACTGAGAGAATTTCTATGTCTCTGATCTCGGAAGCTGATGTTAGCTTTGGTACTGTGTGGTTCCTTTTTTCTACAATTACTGCCCAATAAATAAAAATATCACTTTACTGGAAAATAATATAAAATAGACAAGTTAGGAGTAGCCAAACCTGACCAGATTTTTACATAACAACCAACTGCTCAAACCTCTCCTTTTTGTAAAATCCTCTGCTTGCTATTCAGTCAATTTGTAAATTTCTGAGTGCCTGTCTATAAATATTTCTTTCATGTAAAAACCTTAGTTTTGAATCACAAAGAATCTACAGTCTGCAAGCTTTTCCTATGGTCAGTCAGACTTCTAGTGGCATTATCTCACCTGTCATTACAAAGCCTTGGGTCAGTATTTGCTTAGCACAGGAACTAATTAAACTTTCTTTTGCCCTTTTGGAAGTATTTACATTTCATCTTTCTTCAAAAGGTAAGAGCAATTTGTAGAATAACAAAGTTTTAATTCCCTGTTATCCTTATGCAGATCTATTATAAATTCCTCGCACAATATCTTATGAAACTGTGTGACAAAAATGGCAGTCATTTATAGTTTTAAGGCTCAAGGAGAGAGGTGAGGAACAATAATAATAAAATGTCAGAATACGTGGTTGCAGGAATGTTGATGATGGATGGGAGAGAAGGATAGATCAGGATAAACTGCTCCCAATAATTGCTCCCAAAACTGACTTTATCAGACCAGTATGCTAATAAGGATACCATTTTACCCTAAGCACTGGCCTTATGAAATTTATTTGGCTTTTTCTAATTTCAAGGGAGTTAGATTTTTGGCCTCTGTGAGTCAGCAATATTAGTACCTTTGTCTACAGCTAGGATACTAGAATCCTACAAAGCTGGTACTTGTGTATTTCCTTTTCTGATCAGTCTCCTAGATAACCATTGCTCCCATTCCTCTGAAACTTCTTTCTCTTTGACCTCAGGAATTTAGGATTTTCTTTACATCTCAATCCAATCCAATCCAACAAGGAATTACCAAAAGACTACTATGATTTCTACTCTGAGATTAAAGAACAAAAAGAAAAAAAGCTACTTCCTTCATGGAGCTTACATTCTCCTAGGGGACTGCAACACGCCAACAGTTTGCAACATATGTGACAGTTTAATGAGGAAGAGAACACCAATAACTGGAGACATCAATCAGAAAAAAAAAATTAACTGCTTACAATATGACAGGCACTGTACTAAGTGCTAGATATACAAAGTCAACACTGAACCTATCATGGTGGGGGGGGAAGGAGTGGAGTGAAGATGGCACTGTGAAAGGAGGGAACTACTGGAGCTACATGATCTGATGCTGAGTGAGGGGAGCAGAACCAGGAGAATATTGTACACAACCACAGTCATATTGCTTCTGTGATGACTAACTTTGATAGATTTGGCTCTTCTCAGGAAAACAAGGTTCAAAGACAGCTCCAAAGGACTCATGGTAGAAAGACCTATCTATATCCAGAGAAAGAAGTATGGAGTCTGAATACAGATTGAGGCAAACTATTTGCTCTTTCTTTTTTTTCTCTTATTTTTTGATTTTGTTTCTTCTTCCTCATGATTCATTCCATTGGTCATAATTCTTCTTTACAACTTGACTATTGTGTAAATAAGTTTAATGTGAAGGTATATGTACAATATATATCAGATTCCATGCCATCTTGGGGGTGAGGGGCTAGGGGAGGAAGGGGAAAAAATTTGGAATTCAAAAACTTGTGGAACTGAGTGTTGTAAACTAAAAATAAAAATCTAAAAATTTAAAAAAAAACAAAAAAAGAAACTATCCCTGTCCTCAAGGAGCTTATATTCTACACATATATAAATAGACATATATGTAAGCATGCTTACATATATATATATATATATATATATGTATATGTATGTATACACACACACACACACACACAAAGAACATGCAAAATTTTACAGATACACCGGAAGAAGGGAGGAACAGAACAAAATATTTTAGGAGGTGGCACATAAGGTAAGTATCAAAGGAAGCTGATATTTGAAAGAGGCTGAGTAAGAAGGTAGCATATTACAGACATCAAGGATAGCATAAAAGGCATATAAGGCAGTGAAATGCCCATTTTGAGAAGCAGAAAGTACAGCAACTTGCCTGGAAGGTGGATTCATTTCTATTCTGTCTGTTTATAAACTATAATATCCTAATGATCTTTATACTCATTCTCGACCCTCTGGTCATTCATTTCAATAATTCCCTACTATTTGTCTTTGAACCCCTTGACCTCTTAACACTCTGATTTTCTATTATTTCTGTCCAACCCAGGTAATCCTTACTTTCTTTTTCCTCCACATCTACATATGAATCACTATTATGAAGAGTATTGTGGAGTTAAGATAAGAGAGGAATGGAAGAATTTCTATACATGAATTGAGGGTCCATATTCCCCAGTAATATATGCTACTTTAAAAAGTTAGCCATTTGGGGGGGGGGGCAGAGCCAAGATGGAAGCTGGGAAGCAGGGACTTGCTTAAGCTCTCCCCAAAATCCCTCCAAACAACTGTAAAAATGGCTCTGAACAAATTCTAGGTATGCAAAACCCACGAAATAGAAGAGAGAAGCAGGTCTCCAGCCCAGGAGAGCCTGGACAGTCACTGGGAAGGGTCTATCACATGGTGCTGGGAGCGAAGCGCAGCCCAGCACCAGGACAGACTAGACTGGGAATTGGCCCAGAGCCTTAGGGCCATGAATCAATTGAGCTATGGCAGTTACCAGACTTATGAACCCACGAACACCAAAGACCATGGAGCAGGTTAGTGGGCAAACTGCTAGATCGAGTTATAGGGTGGTCTGGCCACCAGCCCTGGGGGTGGCAGAGGTGGTGCAGTGGTAGAGCTCCAGCATCAGCTGCTTCCTGAGTCCCAGGCTTACATGGTGGGAGGAACCAAGAGGGAGACCAAAGGGGAGTACAGGGCTTACCTTGACCTGCTTAAATCTGGGTTGCAATCCTGGTTGGTGGTTCTTGGGGGAGGAGGATCACTGTTGTGGCAGAGCTTGCTGTGACAGTGGAGTAGAAGTAGCTCTGAAAATAGCAGCACAGCCTCTAAAGATTGGGACAAAGCACTCTCCACTCTACAGGCAGTCATACCCTGACAAAAAGCTCAAAGGTCATGCAGTTGGCTGGGAACATGACAAAGCAAAACAAAAAAGGATTCAGATTCTTGAATCTTTCTTTGGTAACAAAGATCAAAACCTACAACCAGAAGAAGTCAACAAAGTCAAAGACCCTACATCAAAAGCCACAAAGAAAAATATGAATTGGTCTCAGGCCATGGAAGAGCTCAAAAAGGATTTGGAAAAGCATGTTAGAGAAGTAGAGGAAAAATTGGGAAGGGAATTGAGAGAGATGCAAGAAAACCATGAAAAACAAGTCAATAACTTGCTAAAGGAGACCCAAAAAATACTGAAGAAAATAACACGTTAAAAAATTGACTAACTCAAATGGCAAAAGAGCTCCAAAAAGCCAAAGAGGAGAAGAATGCCTTGAAAGGCAGAATTATCCAAATGGAAAAGGAGGTTCAAAAGACCACTGAAGAAAATACCACATTAAAAATTAGATTGGAGCAAGTGGAAGCTAGTGACTTTATGAGAAATCAAGACATTATACAACAGAACCAAAGGAATAGAAAAATGGAAAACAATGTGAAATATCTCATTGGAAAAACTACTGGCCTGGAGAATAGAACCAGGAGAGATAATTTAAAAATTATTGGACTACCCGAAATCCATGATCAAAACAAGAGCCTACACATCATCTTTCAAGAAATCATCAAGGAAAACTGCCCTGATATTCTAGAGTCAGGGGGTAAAGTAAAAATTGAAAGAATCTACCAAATGCCTCTTGAAAAGATCCCAAAAAGAAAACTCCTAGGAATATTGTTGCCAAATTTCAGAGTTTCCAGGTCAAGGACAAAATACTACAAGCAGCCAGAAAGAAACGATTTGAGTATTGTGGAAACACAATCAGGATAACACAAGATCTAGCAGCTTTCACATTAAGGGATCAAAGGGCTTGGAATACGATATTCTGGAGGTCAAAGGAGCTAAGATTAAAACCAAGAATCACTTACCCAGGAAAACTTAGTATAATGCCCCAAGGCAAAATATGAATTTTCAATAAAATAGAGGACTTTCAAGCTTTCTCAGTGAAAAGACCAGAGCTGAATAGAAAATTTGACTTTCAAACACAAGAATCAATAGAAGCATGAAAAGGTAAACAAGAAAGAGAAATCATAAAGGACTTACTAAAGTGGAACTGTTTTGTTTACATTGCTACATGGAAAGATGATGTGTGTAATTCATGAGACCTTTCTCAGTGTTAGGGTAGTTGAAGGGAATATATACATGGACAGAGTGCACATGGTGAGTTCAATATGAAGGGATGATATCTAAAAAAAATAAAATAAAATTAAGGAATGAGAAAGGAATATATTGAAAGAGGGAGAAAGGGAGAGATAGATTGGGGTAAATTATCTCATATACAAGTGGCAAGAAAATGCAGTTCTGTTGGAAGGGAAGAGGGGGCAGGTAAAACGTAATGAGTGAATCTTGTTCCCATCGGATTTGACCTGAGGAGGGAATAACATACACACTCCATTGGGTATCTTACCCCACAGGAAAGTAGGGGGAAGGGGATAAAAAAGGGGGATGATAGAAGGGAGGGTAGATAGGGGGAGGAGGTAATAAAAAGCAAACACTTTTGAAAAGGGACAGGGTCAGGGGAGAAAATTGAATAAAGGGGGACAGGATAGGATGGAGGGAACTATACTTAGTCTTTCACAACATGGGTATTGTGGAAGTGTTTTACATAATGATACATGTGTGGCCTATATTCACTTGCTTGCCTTCTTAGGGAGGGAGGATGGGTGGGAAGGGAAGAGGGGAGAGAATTTGAAACTCAAAGTCTTAAAATCAGATACTCAAAAGGAAAAGTTGTTTGTGCATGAAACTGAGAAATAAGATATATAGGGAAGGGGGCATAGAAATCTATCCTTCCCTACAAGAAAATAAGGGTAAAGGGGATGGGGGAGGAGTGGGGTGACAGAAGGAAGGGCTGACTGGGGAATGGGGCAATCAGAATATATGCCATCTTGGAGTGGGGGGAGGGTAGAAATGGGGAGAAAATTTGTAACTCAAAATCTTGTGGAAATCAATGGTGAAAATGAAAATATTAAATAAATTAATTAATTTTTTTAAAAAGTTAGCCATTTTCTGAAAGGGGCAAACAAAAATACTTCTGTATTTAAAAAAACAGTTTGAGAAGGTTTTAAGGAAATATTTCTTTTATAAGTGGACTGTTTGGTGTCTGAAGGGGACAGAGAGAAAAACCCTTTTTAATAAAAAGTGCTAAAATCCACGTATAACATCTATAACCTACATCAGACTGCTTGTCGTATTGGGGAGGGCAGCAGGGAGGGAGGGAGAAAAAAATGGAACTCAGAATCTTATAAAAGTGAATATTGAGAACTATCTAAAGATACATGTAATCAGAAAAAAAAATTTTTTTGTTTTCAAACATCTGTTTTCAAAACTTTGAGTTCCAAATTCTCTCCCCTCTTCCCTTCCCACCAACCTTCCCCAAGAAGTCAAGCAACCCAACATAGGCCACATGTGCATCACCATGCACATCCCTTCCACAACACTCATGCTGCAAAAGACCAACCACACTTTGCTTCTTCCCAACCCATCCCCCCCACTGAACCCTCTCCCTTGACCCCGTCCCCCCTCCAAAGTGTTTGTTCTTGACTACCTCCACCCCCATCCGCCCTCCCCTCCATCATCCCCCCCTCTTTTCTATCTTCTTCCCTCCTCCCTCCCGTGGGGCAAGACACCCAATTGAGTATGCATGGCATTCCCTTCCCAGGCCAAACCCGATGAGAGCAAGATTCACCCACTCCCCCCTCACCTACCTGCTCCCCTCCCCCCACAGACCTGCTTCCCCTTGCCACCTCCATGCTAGGTAATCCACTCCACTCCATCTCTCCCCATCTCCCTCTCCCAATACACTCCTCTCTCATCCCCCAATTTGATTCCACTTCTTTTAGATATCCTCCCTTCACCTACAACTTACCCTGTGCCTGCTCTCTCTCTCTCTCTCTCTCTCTCTCTCTCTCTCTCTCTATATATATATATATATATATATATATATATATATATATATATACACACACACACACACATACATGCACATTCACATATATATATATATATATATATATGTATATATATATATATATATATATACACACATAAACGTATATATATTCGCATATAACGCATATTCCTCTCAGCCACTATGATACTGAGGTCTCATGAATCATACACATCATCCTTCCATGTAGGAATGCAAACAAAACAGTTCAACTTTAGTGAGTCCCTTATGATTTCTCCTTCTTGTTTACCTTTTCAAGCTTCTCTTGATTCTTGTGTTTGAAAGTCAAATTTTCTATTCAGCTCTGGTCTTTTCACTGAGAAAGCCCGAAAGTCCTCCATTTTATTGAAAGTCCATCCACACTCCGCCTTGGAGCATGACATTCAGCCCTGCTGGGTAGGTGACTCTGGGCCTCAATCCCAGCTCCATTGACTTCTGCAACATCGCACTCCAAGCCCTTCGATCTCTTAATGTAGAAGCTGCCAGATCCTGGGCCACTCCAATTGTGTTTCCACAATACACAAACTGTTTCTTTCTGGCTTCTTGCAGCACTCTCTCCTTGACCTGGGAGCTCTGGAACTTGGCAACAACACTCCTAGGAGATTTCCCTTGGGATCTGTTTGAGGAGGTGATTGGTGGATTCTTTCAATTTCTATTTTGCCCTGTGGCTCTAGAATATCAGGGCAGTTCTCCTTGATAGTTTCTTGAAAGATGACATCTAGGCTCTTTTTTTAATCATGGCTTTCAGGTAGTCCAATAATTTTTAAATTATCTCTCCTGGATCTATTTTCCAGGTCAGTGGTTTTTCCAATGAGATATTTCACATTATCTTCCATTTTTTTCATTCCTTTGGTTCTGTTTTGTAATATCTTGATTTCTCATAAAGTCACTAGCTTCCACTTGCTCCAATCTAATTTTTAAGGTAGTATTTTCTTCAGTGGTCTTTTGGACCTCCTTTTCCATTTGTCTAATTCTGCCCTTCCAGGCATTCTTCTCCTCACTGGCTTTTTGGAGCTCTTTTACCATTTGAGTTAGCCTGTTTTTTAAGGTGTTGTTTTCTTCAGTGTATTTTCAGTATTTTTTTGGTCTCCTTTAGCAAGTCATTGACTTGTTTTTCATGGTTTTCTTGCATCCTTCTCATTTCTCTTCCCAATTTTTCCTCTACTTCTCTAACTTGCTTTTCCAAATCCTTTTTGAGCTCTTCCATGGCCTGGGACCAGTTCATGTTTTTCTTGGAGGCTTTTGGTGTAGGCTCTTGCACTTTGTTGACTTCTTTAGGCTGTATGTTTTGGTCTTCTTTGTCACCAAAGGAAGAATCCAAAGTCTGAGACTGAATCTGGGTGTATTTTAGCTGCCTGGCCATATTCCCAACCAACTAACTTGACCCTTGAGTTTTTCAGCAGGCTATGACTGCTTGTAGACTAAAGAGTTCTATGTTCCACGTTTGGGGGGGATGTGCCAGCTCTGCCACACTAGCACTTCTCCTTCCCCAAGAACGCCCAACCTGGACTGGGCTTAGATCTTCAGCAGGCTGTGCACTCCTGCTCTGATTAGCCACTTAATTCCTCCCACCAGGTGGGCCTGGGGCCAGAAGTAACAGCAGCTGTATCTGCCCCACCTCCGCTGCCCTGGGGGTGGTGGCCGAACCTCGAACTCCTCAAACTCCTTCCACTCCCACAGCCTTTCCCACCAACCCGCTCCACCATCCTTGGTGTTTGTGGGCCGAGAAGTCTGGCAACTGCTGCAGCTCACCAACTCAAGGCGCCAGGGCCCGCCCTGCCCAGATCCCGGTCTGCTTGGTCCGAGCCACCCACACTGGGCTCCGCTCTGCTCAGCTCCCAGCTCCCAGGTCAGTGTGGGATAGACCCCACCCAGAGACCATCCAGGCCATCCTGGGCTGGAGCCCCGCCTCCCTCTGCCGCTCTGCGGGCTCTGCAGCTCCAGAACTGGCCCAGAGCCACTCTCCCATAGGCCCTTGGAGGGACTCCGTGGGGAGCCCACGCCAGTCCCCACCTTCCCGTAACTGGAAAAATTAAAATAGTATTAAGTGGGAGGGAAAAACCATGTATGAGAAAACACAATTTTCAAATAATATGTGAACAGTGTGATTGTTAAAAGGGGCAGAAAATGTACTTTTGTATAACTAACATTTAAGTCACTTTGTAAAGAATGTAAAATGATAAACGATTTTTATTTGTTAAAAAATGTTAAAATGCAAATGAAAAGAATCAGTTTTAGAAGACAAGGAATATTAAACATCTATCTTTAAAAACTATAGAATGTCTGACATTGGGGCATTATGGTTTTTTGATGATTTTAATGTAATTGTTTTTAAGCTTAAGAGACTAAAACTCACAAAATGACAAATTAAATAATTGTTTGGAGACTGACTATGAGGTGATCAAATAAGGACTTTTGTTTCAATAACTAAGGAAAAAGAGGAGTTTGTGAATCTGTACTTAATAAAAGAAAGGTAAGTTCTGAGAATCAAGGAACTGATTTGAGTCATTAAAAAGAGTGAAGAACCTCACCAGAGTAGTTAAGAACAATTTAGAGAAAACAGCTGATTGGAGACTCAAGTTGGGTTGGAAAATCCTTCTCTAATAAAGCTATGTGAAGCAACCAAAAGTAGGAGGTGAATCAGCTGACAAGAAGTCCCTGACTATTAATTCTTCATCGTCTGAAGAAAGGCTGATTCTCACCAGATGACACTTGCATTGCCCTTTAGTGCTATCTACACAGTAAATGAGATGAAACCTCTCGTATATGCCTGTTGCCATCTGCTGTCCTTTCTGTTATGAGAGGGGAAAATAGAAGGGAGACAAAGAGGCTTTGCAAATGATTTGGCTCAGAAGTAAAAAAAATGCGATAAGTAAAAAGCTGATTGTATCTCTGCATTTTGCAAGGAAATCCAGTTTGATGAGGTTGCTGCCTAGTTGTTTTCAGTAGTGTCCAATTGTTCATGACACCATTTGGAGTTTTCTTGTCAAAGATACTGGAGAGGTTTGTCATTTCCTTCTCCAGCTCATTTTATAGATAAGGAAACTGAGGCAAATAGGGTTAAGTGACTTGCCAGGGTCACATAGCTAGTAAGTATCTGAGGCTGGACTTGAATTCGAGTCTTCCTGATTCCAGCCCCAGTGCTCTAGCCACTGCTCCATCTAGTTTGTGGAGCTCTTCATGAGTCTCTAAATTGTAGAGAATACATATGTAATACTGAAACACTTTCTCCAGGATCTGATGGTGTCGACATTCTAAGTATCTGCTTTTGAGTCAAGAACCATAGAGGTGAATATGAGACTAGTAGTCCCTTAAAGAATTAGGTACCTGGGATCTTTTTTCATGTGTGTTTGTGATTGGTTCTTCTCTAGGAACTAAGACTATATGAAAGAAAGTTGGGGTGAGAGAGCCACATCAGTGAATGAGTTGGTGGCTTACAATTTAGGCAAGGTGTCACAGAGTATGGCTCCATACAAGGCATGCCTTGCAGCTGCATTGCATAGATACCTTAAAAATCAATTCCTTTTAAAATGGATCTCTTCTAGCACAGGGTCAATTGCTTTTCTCAAATTAATTTTCTTAGTGTCCATGCCACTTTCTCAAGTATTGAGATAGTAGTCTCAATGCAGTGGTCCTGCCATTGGTATTAATGATGATATATCACTATAAAGATGCTACTGGATCATTGGGCATCTCTTTGTAGTCCTGATTTCTTCTACCTACTCCCAAACTTACTCCTCTCTTCTATTGTAATTGTATCACCTGGTTATTGTCATCTTCTTGTTAAAAATATTCACATAATTTTCCCAACTTTGTCAATGACTTCATTACTAGTTTCACAATACTTTTCTTCATACCATGACATGCCATAATCCTTAGGAAGTTCAATATTTATGTTAAAAATAATAATAACAACAATATTTATGTACATATTACTATATGCCAGGTCCTGTCATGACAGATTTATAATTATTTTCTTATCTGATCCTCATAACAACACTGAGAAGTAGGTGCTATTATTATCCCCATTGTCCAGTCAAGGAAACCGAGGCAGGCTGCTGTTAAATAATTTGCCCAGGGTCATACAGCTAGTAAGTGTTTGAGGCCATATTTGAACTCATGTTTACATAGCTCCAGGCCTAGTGCTTTATTTAGTGCATCACCATGACTTATGACATGATCGTAAGTCTTCCAGATACCTGGTTGATGAAAGATTTTGGTGACCTGGAACTATACAGTTTCTGCCTCTTCAGTGAATTATGTGTATCATTTGCAGTCTGAGCTACTTAAGCATAACCTTTCAGCAATTTCTTCTGGCAATGATGTTATTCTGAATCATGACAAATCCTTCTGTTTCCATAAACAAATCTCCATGACTCAGCTATTTGTTTGATGCTGTTTTTTTTTTTCGACATATGTTTGACCAACTTCAAATGTATATTGCCTATGGAGTGACTTTTGATTCTAGTATAGGATCATAACCATTTCATAACCTCCCTCTGGAAATAAAACGTTTGGTTACACTCAATAAATTTGATAATTTTGGCAGCATTTACTATTGTTTTGTAAAGTGAGGTCAATGTCTTCTGAAATTATTTCTGCAAGTTTAACATGCTATGGTATATTATGAGAGTGTAGATCAATCTTTTCTTTTTTGATAAAAAGGTGTTCATCTTTCTATAACTGTTCTGTGTTGGTAAGCTCCATATCGCATTAACATTGTAAGGTTTTTGTTTAGATATCTTTTAGGTTCGTTGTCATCTACTTTACCTTGCCAAATGTATGTTTTAACATTGGCATTTCAATTGTGTTGATTGCTTCAATGTATTATTCCCATTAATAGACAGACTTAGTTTTCTCCTTTGGCCATATTTGTGATGTATGTTGCCTAGAGCAGACCAAAGTATTCCTATTGCCATCATATTTCGGTTCATTGACCTCTGAATTCAAAACTAGTGCCTTTAACCTCTATTTTGGGGGGGGGGGGGGTCACATAATAAAAAAATTTAAACTTATCAAGTCCAAATGACATTTTGCTATTGTCGGAAAAAGTTTCAAAAAGATGAAAAATTTAATGTACTTTTCAATGGAGCCATATAATTTGATGTTACTCATGCACATTAAGTGATTAATATTATGTTTTTGATTGACTCACTCTTTGAATTGAAAGCTGCAATCAGTTCTGTTCAAGAATAATAATAAAGGCTTTAAATCTAGGCTGAACCAAGGTGGGCTTAAGGTATTTTCCTGCCTGAAAGATGTCAAAGTTCATATCAATTATTCTTAGCATCACCTGGTTTAGAAAATCTTTCAAATACAGAAGAGTTTTCGATGAGGACATCAACTGCTTTAACATTCTTAATATGTTTAAATAACTCTAAATAATTATGCCAAGATGATGGCAAAATCACCTCACCCATTTTATCAGGTGAGAATACATACTGACTGAATCAATCAAGTCAGAGAAACGAATAAGAACTAAACAGTGTTAATTAATTAGTCCAAGACTTTAGACTTCAAGAACAAAAAGTCCTCAGTTGAATTTCCATGACTATGATAGAAAGTGTGTTCCAACTAGCATCAGGAGCTTAGGATGGATTGGGCACAGAATTACAGATCCACAATAAACCCAGCAGAAAAGTTGTATCGTATCTAAATGGCAAGAAAAGGTCTTTCAACAACCACAAGTATTGAGTAACCCATTTACTAAATATGCTCTCTAAGCTTACACCCACTTTCCCTTGGACTCTATGTACTGGTTGGGAAGTAGGTCATAGACTTTTTCTCTTGGAGCAATATTTTATAGCAACTGTTCACTATGTCACCTTAGTAATTACTCTTTTAAAATGTTAATTGTCTGAATGACAAATTGATATCAACTAATAGTTTTGTGAGAAAGAAACTGTATTTGGAAGTTGAGTCAATAATATTAGAAAAACATATCCACTGATCCCGCTGCCACCAACAAGAACAACTGCTCAGACTACTTCTAGAGCCTTGAAGGGATGTGACAGTCATAGTCTGGGGCCAGAAATCTTCAGTGTGAATAGAAGTTCAGATGATTGCTTCAGATGATATGCTATACTAGAAATGTAGATGAGAAAGAGATGAGTGTGAAATTGAGTCAATCTAAAAAGGTGATTTAATAATATTGCCCTTTCTGGTGGAACATTCAACAATTACCAAATTGATAATAAGCTGTACTTTATATTCCTGGATTATCTACTGGAACTCTTGCTACTCAACCATAATGTAGCTTTTATATGGTTTTATAGATATTTTTAATGACATGATCCATGAATGCTTTGTAAAAACATGTAAGCTCAAAATTGGCCTATAATTAAAAGGATCGCAGGTACTCTTGTCTTTTGGTAATAAATATATGAGGCCTCTATTAAGAAAGATAGTTTAAGATTTACTTCATAGAGTAATTTGGCATGTACCATTTTGAAGCATTTGAATGAAAAAAATATTTTCAGACTTGTCATTTTCTAGTGTCATCATTTAACAATTCTGCAGAGGAACTAACTTTCTATTACCTCTCTTCTGTCATAACTATCCCATGATTCACTGTAAGCTCCATAAGAGCAGGGTTTGTTTGTTTTTTTTTTAACCTTTCTTTGTATCTCTAGTGCTACATACCAGACACGTAGGAAGGGCTTAATAAAGACTTGACTTGACTAATAAAGATGTAATCACAAGCTTTTTTCCACATTTGATCCAAATTGTACCTTCAATGTTTTGAACTTCTTTTGACCATATAAGTGATCAGAAATTATCCATATCCTTCCTCTTGGGAAGAGCTTTCTTTCCTTTAATTTTCCTTTACTTTCTTTGCATTTTTCATCTCAAAAATATAGTTGTTGATTGATGATAAATTATGTATTGTGTTCCCAATGCTGCTAAGCACTTGTAACAACTGCATCCTTTAACTTTCACTTTCAGTTGTTAACAATAATTTCTGATATGCTTTTGTTTTTCAGATTATGTTCTGCATGATTTTTAATTGCTTTCATTTAGATCATATATTTGACTTTTCTATTGAACAAACCAGGTAGATATTGATATATTCATTCCATCTCTAAAAAAATAATCTTTTGCCACATATCTTCAATAGTTTTTTTTTTCAAAATGTTTCTAACATGGTGGTATTCGAAACTTGTGCTTAGTGGTATCCTTAGATAGTACTACATTTTCTTCTATAATCTTTCCATGGTAACGGCCAAAGTTAGTCTATTGTGAGCAGCTACTCATTCTGTCAAATACTTTCATATTCATATGTGTATGTTTGCATGTATGTATATGTGTATATATATATATATATACATACATACATACATATATGTTCATCTCTGCTTCAAAGTTGTCTGAGATACTGGTATGATTTTGGTTATACATTTCTTAATTAGCCCCTTTATAGTTTGTGCAAAGAGTAGATGTTCATTACTGTGAGATTCTCCAGCTTTGCAGTCTTTAGAGTTAAGAACCAACCCCCTCCACTTCCATTCTTATTTCATCTAATCTGGGTTTGGAAATGAAATTATTTCTTATAATTGACCTTCATTGATCTGCAACATATTGTTGTATAATTTAGAATGGAAAATATTATTGACAAAAATCAATCATTTATTGAGTGCTTAAGTTCTCATCTAGAACTGGTAAGGTCAGTTTCTAATTTTTTTATGACATGGTAGAGGTAGATAATAAAAATATTCAAATCTTTAGTTAATTCAAGCACACTGATGATATGCCCATTTTAGTGGTCAACACAATTTGCACTGAAGCATATTCAGTAAATAAGATTTTGGTATTTCTCTTTTGTTTCTTTCTATCTGTATTTTGCCCTCTTATCTCATGAGAACATAAAGAGATACCATTTGCTTTGATATGCTTATGTCAAGCTTCTCATGGCAAAGGTCTTGAGGGTCTGTGTGCATCTCCCAACTCTTCTGTCTATTTCTTAGGTTTATGAGGGCTAACACAATTAGCATTATCATCAAAGCTGAATCAAGGTTCCACACATTATATTTCATCATCAGCCAAATCTCTTATCTTCTTTTATTCAGCAAGGAAGCTTCCTCCCCCAAAAGCTGCAAATAGTTAATACCATAAAAGTTTATTCAAATATTCTCTGAAAAAGTATGATCAATCATAGATAATAGTTTTAATTCTGTTCCAATTTAGACATGAGAGTTTCATAATTACTTTCTTTGTTATATTTGTTAGATGACATTTAACAAGATTGTTGATCATACATTCATATGAAAAATAAAATCTATTCTTGAAGTCAACTTGGCTGGAATTTTCCTTTTCTTTTGGCAAATCACTGAAAGATACAGAATTTCTAAATCAATGCAAAATAAAAACTCACCCTAAATAAAATCTATTTAGGGTCTCAGTTGGATACCTAAAGGACAAAGTAACTAAAGTAAAACTGCTATACCATGTAATATATGATCTTTTCCTTATAAAATGCTTAATCAAAATGTCAGAGTACAGGGGACCTGGTGGAATGAATCCTGTAGTACACATATGAAAGTAAACTATTAAGTGTCAAATTAAGTTAAATGGTTTTTCAGGTTAATTCATATACAAGCAATGATGTCAGTTCCATTTCAGGACCTTTCATTATCCTGACTTTGTATCTCCAGTGCCTAGCACTGTACCTGGTATATAGTAGATACTTAATAAATTGCCATTAGTTGATTGTAACAAAATGTTCAAGCTATTCTTTACAGATGTCACCTACCTCTTGCAACTCAACCCAAAATTTTGGTTGTGGATGAGGGGTAAATTAGAGTAGAACCACTCTCTGGAAGGCAGACTTCCTTCCTTCTCTAAGCTTCATGGCAATTTCAGTATTATCTTAAGGCAAGCTAACAAGAAAGCTTTCAATTTCCCTTGGAAGTGGAATATAGAAAGGAAAAGTGGAAGTCAAGTTAAGCAAGGAGATAGGAACTAAGTGGAGAAGTAAAAGCAGATGCCATGACAAACAGATCAAAAGGCAGGTGTAACTATGGGGAGTTCTGACAAAAGGCATAAAAGATAATGCAAACATTACTTATGTCTGGGACAAATCCTATGTGGCTGCTCCAGTACAAGATAAACTGTTTACCTTCCTTCTCTCCTCCCCTTGGAAGTGACAATACTTTCTGCTATGAACTGATTATTTTAAGTGTTTTCTCAGTGTGCATGTCAAAATGCATTTAAATCCAGGTGGTTATTCAAATCTGAGACAATTCTGATGACTTAAATTCTAGTGGTAAGACTGAGGACGGAGGGAAAACATATGGAAGGAAAGCATATTTAAAGTGTTGAGGTCTCATAAACTCAAAATGGTTTTTATCACTATAAACTGGCTAGTGGCTCAAGCTGCAGTTTTAATTACAGTGCATTAGAAGAGGAAAGAGAATAATATTCAGAGTCAGATTCCTCCTAAACAAGCACCCCAGGAGATCAAGAAAGCAAACCAAGGTTGTTCCCTTTATTAACACTGATGACTGGCTGGAGGCCTTTGCTCAGCTAGGCCTTAAAAGTAGGTCACATACCCCCACCCCAAAAGGAAGAAGAAGTGAGTCTTACAAGTAAACTCAGTTGTAGCTTTTCTGGTTCAGTGGATTACTGCTTAAGTTGTTGTCTTACTCTATTGTTCATTGCTACAAGGGACAGCTTACTGGATAGTAAGAAGGAGAAAGGAGTGTTTTGAAAATGAAGATGATATAAAAATAAATATATCAATAAAAAGTTTTAAAAACTAAGCTTGACCAGCTGAGACAAATAGTCTTACAGCAGCACAATGCATATGACAGAGTCATTTTGTGAGACTAATTTCCATACATCAGAATCTTGAACAGGAATTAGTTCTTCTCTCTATCCAGTATTTCACAGAAAGATGTTGATTTATATCACAGAGGCAGCCCAGGGCACTTCACTCAATAAGTGTATCTGATAGAAAGGTTACAGACAAGTTATGCATTACTTTACACATGGCTAACTTTGCTTCCTCATACATCCCACCCCCAAAAATTATAATAATAAGCTCCTTCAGGGCAGGATCCAAGGCATAACAAACTTCTAAATTTCCCGAAGTATCCAACACAAAAAGTGCATAGTTAATCAATACTGAGCTTGCAGAAAACGTGAATCACACCGATTCAGATATGTATTTAATTAGATTCAGAGCCAAAGGTCGGGCAGAGTAGTTTTGTCCAAAAGTATGAAATTGGAAGTTATGGCTAGCACTTGTAATCCTTTAGCAGCATAAAACTAACTGAAGTTTATAACCTAAGTGACCACTTTCCCAAAACAGGCCCACTCTAGTCTCCCTGCCAATCACTATGTTTTGAGGTCTTTGTTTCCTTCCCTTTCACCTCCACTAAATATATATTTAAAAGTTCATTTGAGGGTGTGTTTCCTGCTGCTTGTCCTGGACACATTTTGTAAGCCTTGCACAAAGGCAAAAATTGATAGTTATGGCTTTATCTACAGGTTGTCCCTAAATTCTGGGCACATAGGAAATCTCATTAACATCTCATTAACCATTTCACCCAAGACTCTATGTTTTTCAGTGACTTCTTTTTCTGGGGTATACTAAAGGAGAAGGTGCACTCAATGAAAATCACAGATGCAACACACTTGATTGAATGCATAAAGAGTGAATGTGCTAAAATTGACAGCAATGTGGAGTTATTGCATAGAGTTCACATGAATCACGTGAATCTTGCAAAGCGCATCAAGCTTTGCATCACAAGTGATGGAAATCATATTGAAGATGTTATTTGTTAATATTCCAATTAAATAAAATGCTGTTGAAAATTTCATTCATTTCATTTCTTGAAAATATGCATTTTTGCCTATGTATCCAGACGTTAGGAACACTCTGTATAGCAAAATCCCAGAGAAGAATTTCTAGATGCCCAAGCCAAATATTTTGATGACATGTTCACATATTTTTGTCCTATTCCTCATAAATGAAGCCAGAGGCCTAGAAATGTGATAGTTGAAAATAACAAAAATAGAGAGTTCTTACCATGAGACTGTGATCAAATCACCCTATCCTGGCCTTGGTTTCCTTATTTATAAAATGAAAGTACTAGCCTATAGAATATCTAAGGTTCCTTTGAGCTCTACATTTTTATGCTTCTCTGATTCCAATTCTACACACATCAAACGAAAGTCTGAGACTGGCCCCAACGACAGGAAAATGTTAGTTTTCTCTATTTTGAAAGTCGGGTCACCCAAGTCCTGATGAATCATTGGGCTGTGCAGGCTACTATTATTCAATATTTGCTCTTTAGCTGTGTATAATTTCCTTAGTTTCACCATTCATTTTGCAATGGCAAGTGTGTAATCACCAGAAAAATCTATTTTTTGACAATCCATGGGATTATAGCACTCTATAGTGGTGACATGATATATTTTCCACATTATTATGAGGGCTTACAGTTCAAGATTTTAGAAAGGAAATATGATTTTTAGAAAAAGTTACAATAAATCAACATGTTACTTTCTGTCTAGAGACATAGCATAGCACAGGAAAAAGGGTTCTCTTTTTGGAATAAGATGATCTACATTCACATTTTTACTTGGTCACTTACTATCTATATGACCTTGGGCGAATAACTTCCCTGTGTTTCCATTTTCTCATCTGCAAAATGAAAGGGCTGGACTAATGATTTCTAAGGCTTCTTCTAACTCTTATGTTCTCTGACTACATCACCAGCTTAGATAAATAAAGACACTTTATACAAAAAGGTTGGTAAGTAGGTAATGAATTATTTGTCCATATTGACCTATGACATATGTACAAGTCAGCATATTTACCCTTGTTATAGGGCACCTATCAAAGATGACATATTTCCATTCTTTACCAGAATCAACACACCTCTTGTTATTGTTCTAAAGGACATGGTCAACTCATATTTCACTAATTCAAACACTCACTACATAGGCTTTATCTTATCGTTCCCTGACACCATAAGAAAACTGATCCCAAGCTCAGTGGGTTAACAAAATATTCTAACCATCTAGGGATGTAGCTCATTCCATCATTACTAGGCACAATACAAAAATCATTTTCAAAAGACACTGCCCAGATTTTACAACAGAACCAGTAATTAAGCTAAAGATTACCTTTAAGTCCAAGAATATTAGAAAAGAAATATCATCCATCTTACCCTACAGGAAAGTAGGGACAAGGGAATAAGAGAAGGAGGAATGACAGAAGGGAGGGCAGATTGGAGAAGAGGGTAATCAGAAGCAAACACTTTTGAGGAGGGACAGGGTCGAAGGAGAGAATAGAATAAACACGGGGTGGAGTAGGATGGAGGGAAATACAGGCTTTCACAAAATGACAGTTATAGAAGTGTTTTGCAGGACTATACAAATATAACCTACATCGAATTGCTGGCTTTCTTAATGATGGTGAGTGGGGAGAGAGGAAGGGAGAGAATTTGGAACTCAAAGTTTTAAAAACGAATGTTAAAAATTGTTTTTACATGCAACTGGGAAATAAGATACACAGGCAATGGGGTATAGAAATCTATCATGCCTTACAAGAAAATAGAACAGGAATGGGGATACGGGAAGGGCGGGATGATAGAAGGGAAGACAGATTGGGGGAAGGGGTAATCAAAATGCACACTCTCTTGGGGAGGGGGAGGGGAGATATGGGGAGAAAATTTAGAACTCAGAATCTTGTGGTAGTGAGTGTTGAAAACTAAAAATTAATTAATTAATTAATTTTAAAAATATTAAAAATAAAAATAGCATATGCAAAGCAAAAGTGCATATAAGTAATCAGTGTTTAACACAGAAATGAAATGTAGTTGGCATTCTGGTGTTTTCAATGCTTCTGTTGCTGCAGTTACATCATAAATCCACCAGATGGTGTAGTGAAAAATGTCATCCACTGTGTTCCACTTCCACCAATTTGGCTATAACAAAATTAAGCTGGAATTTCTGGCACCACTGTTCACACTCTGCAATCATTTGAATAGTGCACTTTGAGATCCAAATTCTTGTCCTTTGGCTAGTCCTACTATTTTCTAAGTGACCGCTACTATGTCCAATTTTCATTTCCATCAGTAATAAAATATTTGTAAATAGTGTTTTAGTGTCTCATTAAAGTCCTATTAGCAATTTTTTGCCTTTTGTTTATGAAACATTTGACTGGTCAGTCATTCGTGTTATTCCGGCTTCACATTTCAGGTGTTTTTCCTCAATATTACAGATTTGTTGGGGGCAGGGGAAGGAGAAGAGAGCCGAGAATGGGTTCCTCTATATTCAAGTCTTTTTCTCCCTTATGCTATTGCTTATCATGCCTTATCAAATGCCAGTCTTGAATTACTCTGATCACCAGAGGCTTTCATATGCTTAGCACCAGTGCTTAGACCATACCAGGCACTATATAAATGCTTATTCCTTTCTATTACCCTACTCATTCCTATGCTATAGAACTAAGTTGAGGAAAGCTGAGCATGGACCAATATCTCACACCATTTACCAAGATAAGGTCAAAATGGATACATGACTTAGACATAGAGAGATTTTATAAGAAAATTAAAAGAACATGGAATATATTACTTACCCGACTTATGGATAGGTGAACAATTTATGTATAAACAAGAGGTAGAGAGCAAAACTAGGTATAAAATGGATAATTTTGATTACATTGATTGATAAATGATCAAAGGATATGAATGGGCCGTTTTCCAATGAAGAAATCAAAACAATTTGTAGCTATATAAAAATGTCCTAAATCATTATTGGCTAGAGAAATGCAGATGAAAACTGCCTTGAGATATCATTCTACACCCACCAGATTGGTTGAAATGATAGAGAGGATGTGGAAAAACTGGACACTAATTCATTGTTGGTGAAATTGTGAAATGATCCAACCATTTTGGAGAGTAATCTGGAATTTTGAGCAAAGTTTATTAAACTGCCTGTACCCTTTCACCCAACAATACTTGTTCCATTTCCAAATATGATTAGGGAAAAAAGAACCTATATATTCTAGAATGTTTATAGCAGCTCTCCTTGTGGTGGCAAAGAACTGGAAATTTCAGGGATGCCCATCAATTGGGGAATGGCTGAACAAGTTGTGATATAAGATTGTGATGGAATACTAATATGCTATAAGAAATAATTAACAATGATTTTGGAAAAAACGTGGAAAGATTTGTACAAAATAATGAATAGTGTAATGAGCAGAACCAAGAGAGCATTGTATATAGTAAGAGTAATATTGTTTTAAGAACAACTTTAAGTGAACAAATTATTTTGTCTATTATAAATAACCAAATTAACTCTACAGGACATATGAAGAAAGAAGCTATCTACCTCCAAAGGAAGAACTGATAAATAGAAGTACGTAAGGAATAATTTTACATATGCATGACTATTTATATCTCATGGTAGCCATCTCTAGGGGGAGGGGAAGGAAAAAAAAGAAATTTACATGATACTTTTGTTGTATATTTGAAAGGAATAGCAAGTTGTACATAGTAGTTTCAAAGTTTCATGTACAATCACCTTTTTTATTGTGCTATGTTATGGAAATGCTTGTTTTATTCCACAAATTAAAAATAAAATTTTAAAAATTGTGAAATAATTCTGACAGGGCCAACTACAAATTAATGTTATATAATCTCAACCAGTTTCTCTCTCACTTCAGCAAGGCTATTCTTTTAATATCACCCTAACAGATTCATTAAGCCATCCCCACAGAGGCATTTCTAAGCATTTTTTATCCCTCTTCAAAGCTCTTATGACATTCTCTCCCTCTCAGAGAACATTTCTTCTTATTTCATTGAAAAAATTGAGACCATTTTTCAAGAGCACTTTCTTCTCCCCTCTTCCATATCTTTTATCACTCAAATGTCCTCTTTACCCCACTATTATCTCCTTCAGTACACCTCACGTGAAGAGGTGACCCATTTCCTTCCCAAGGTTAGCCTCTTTACATGTAACCTTGATTTCATTCTACCCTGTCTTCTCCAATAGAAGATTAACCTTTCAATGATTCCCACCGTCTCACTATTCTTCAGTCTCTCCTTGTCTACTAGCTATGACCTTGCTGCCTACAAACACAGCCATCCTGAAAAGAAAAAAAAACTCATTTGACCCATCCATCCCTGCTAGTTACTGTTCTATACCTCTCTCCCCTTTGTGACTTGACTTGAATGGAAGAACTTAAGAGAAGATAAGAGCAAGAGTAACACAGAATGGGCAGGCCTGAATGGGTTGCAATCTCAATCCTTGAAAAGAAAATCCAAGTCAATACTATTACAAATCCATTTGAGTATTTTCAGAACTTATAATTCTTCAGGGAATCAATGAAAGAATGAATGAATTTAAAATTATTTAGTGTTTATTCTGTGCTAGTTGTTGCACTAAGCTCTGGGAACTTAATTACAAGCAAGCGAGGTAGTCCCTACCCTCAAAGAGTTTACATTCTAATGCAGACATAAAATGGGGTGGGGAATAGCATAGCACCATGGTCTAGAAATATCCTCAAAATGAATGTTAAAGACTTGCTCTGGTTAAGATAATGTGAAAATTCACCTCTCAGGGCCCAGGGTTCCAAGAGCAAAGTCCAGATCAGCATATTCTGCACTCTCATGTTAATAAAATGTTTCACATATTTTTATGTGTTTATAAAATGTTTTATGTATATTATCTTTTTGGTTACCACAATAACTCTGAAGTAAATGCCCAAACTGAGCAGCTAGGTGGTACAGAGGATTGAGTCCCAGGCCTGGAGTCAGGAAGATTCATCTTCCTGAGTTCAAATCAAATACATACACGTGCAAAACCTACACACATGTTTTCCAGAATGTATCTACTGGATAAAGGAAAGGTATGAAATTTTTGACCCATCATTTCTAAAAGATATACAGCAAAAGAAGCTGCTCTACCTAATAATCCATGTATGAAATTTCTTTCTGAGCCTTTGGTATAATCGTGGTTATCATCCTCTTTTAATTCACTCTCCTTTCATAATCACACACTTCTTTGTTAGGGATAATTTCACTCAGGCACCTTTCCAAACCATCTGTTTAGGCAACAGCAACAACAAAGGCTACAGTAATAACAGCAGTAAAATCAACTCCAACTTTATATAGCCTTTTACTAAAATACATTATCTCACTTACTACTAGTAGCTTACATTTATTTATATAGCTCTTTAGGTTGTGCAAAGTGCCTCATATAAATTATAACAACTTTACTGGGAGATACATGATAACTGTTAACCATTTTTTAGAGGAAGAAAATAAGGCTGAGAATGGTTAGGTGACTTGCCTAGAGTCATACATTTAGTACCCATGACAGGAATTTAATCCATATTTTCCTAACTCCCAAATAGCTTCATCTTGACATACCATAAAATGTGTGCACAATGGCTAGCACAATTAGTTTTTCCTCCGTCCATTCTTTTTCAGTTGTCATTTCTACACTTGTTAGTCAAATAATTTTGTATTATAAATTTAACTTTCAATTGCTCATAAATTAATGAACTGCATTATATTAAGCACCTTAGAATTTCTTAATCATGTCTAAAATAATTGGCTGTTTTTGAAGCCAATTTCTTTTGGCTGGAGACACCATGAAAATAGTTTACATTCAATTCAGGTTCAGAAATGAAGGAGTCTTTTTCAACATCCACCTCATATATGTCCATGTTTTATGTGTCAACTAAGCTAGAATCTTCTGCATGGAAACTAAACTACTCAAAAATTTAGTATTAAAAGAATTATCAAACATCTCTAAAAGAAATGAGAATTTTTCACAGCTCCCTCTTTAGATAAACAACTAAATTTTTTCAATCAAATTTAATTGGATTTAATTGAAGACCTACTAGGAAAAATGGAGTGTGTTTGATAGGAGGGTCTGATAGATAATCTCTGGGACAGCTAGGTGGAACAATAAATAGAGAGCCAGGCCTGGGGTCAGGAAGACCTGAGTTCAAATTCAGCCTCAGACACTTAACCTTGTTTACCTCAGTTTTCCTATCAATAAAATGAGCTAAAGAATGAAATGGCTAATTACTCCAGTATCTTTGTCAGGAAAACCCCAAAAGGGATCATAAAGAGTCAGACATGACTGAAAATGACTAAGCAGCAATTTTTTTTTGTATCCGGTCATAGGTTGGGGAAGGGGATAGTTTAGGAAGTAAAAAAATGGTCTTTGACCTCAAAGAGTCTATAATCTCAATGAGAAGGTACAAACTCCTTGAGGGTAATGACTATTTTTAGTTTGTCTTCATTTGACCTGCACCTAGCCCGGTGCCTGAGATGTGGCAAGTGCTTAATAAGTACTTGCTTGCTTTATTGATTCCCCACAGCTTTACCCAATTTTCAATTGGCTTTCTAGTGAATCCTAGGCAAGGGTGTTTTGTGAGAGCTGTTAATAGACATCCCCTCTCAGGAAAGAAAGGAAATAAGTGACTGTTATCTGCTATTTATAAAGAGGAGAAATGATTAACCTATAAATTATAACCTACAGATGATTAACCTATAAATAACCCTCCTCCCTTCTAGCATAACCCTCAGGGGTCAAGACTCTTTTTATGACTTTCTGTTCACTTTTAAGGATGTTCTGACCAAGGATCACAGAATATTAGATGAATCAGATTCAAGATGTTCTTGGGCTCTATGTATTCATAACTGATGTCCTTAGGGATGTTTATCAATGTTGTATTTTTTTCTGACAATGTATGTGTTTTGTGAGGAGGAGATAGGTAACAGATGCTCTCCTTTACATATAGAAAGAAGAAAGCATCAGCTCAAATATTCCTGGAAATTTTTTAATAACAGCTTATCTTTATAGTATCATTGTATGATGATACAGTTTATCCCCACAAAAGCCTGTTCATGTTCTAAGAAAGCAAGCAAAGTCATATATTCTAAATTTTCAAAATATTATGAAATTAAGTGTTTATTGTTGTGAATTTGAATGTCTGATACAATTGAGTTCTATATTTATATTCTCCATGTAAAAGGGAAGGAAAGGGGGAGGGCAGGAATAAGCATTTATATAGCATCTATTATGTAAAGGTATATACAGTGCTAAGCACTTTACAAATACTGTCTCATTTGATCTTCGCAACAATTCTGGGATCCTCACAACCACCCCAGGAGGTAAATGCTGTTATTATCCTCATTTTACAATTGAGGAAACTAAGGCAAAAAGATGTTAACTGGCTTTCTCAGGGTCACATAGCAAGTCAGTGTCTGAGGCCAGATTTCAACTCAGGTATTCCTGACTCCAGGCCTAATGCTCTATCCACTAAGTCACCTAGTTGCCCCCACCAACGGGTTCATCCAAGTTAATTAAACATTTCAGATGCAGAAATAGGCAGGCATACACTGCAGGTAAACTGTACTTCAAATCATGGAGGTCAGCATGTATAAATTGACAGATGTGGAAGATGACACGATAATTCTCTAATACCTTTTCAATATACATGATTTCTCAAAGATTAGAGAGTGGTTTCCACGATCACAGTTAAAAATTCATCTTCTGTGTTCAGTTGTAGGCAACTCTTCACGACCCTGTAGACCTTATTGTCTACAGGGTTTTCTTGGCAAAAATCCAGGAGTGGTGAGCCATTTCTTTCTCCTGTGGATTAAGGAAAATGGATGTTAAGTGACTCACACAGCTAGTAAGCATCTGAGGACACATCTGAACTCAGATCTTCCTAACTCCAGGCTCCGCACTCCATATATTAAGCCACCTAGCTGCCTCAAAATTTCTTCTAGGATTTTACAATTTGATTTTTCTGTGACTAGAGCCCTGCATTTATTTGAGTTGGTAAATTCACCTTGGGCTTGATTTCCATCTAAAGACTTTATCTAACATTTTATAATTTAAAATCATTTCTGACAAGAAAAGACAGAAACAAAATTGATCAGTAATCTTACTTTCTCTCTGTTATCTAATAACATCCCACCATCTGCCTCGAACAACAGGCCTAACTCTTTTTTGTTTATCTTGTTATGAATGTAGCTTGAAAAAAAAATCTTTTATTAACTTAATTTGATTATAAGGTATTGTGGGCTAAGCCTAAGTTTGGCTTGTTCAAAGACATATTACATTTTTTTTAAATGCAATAGGTAATTGTGAACCATCAAATATAATTAAAAACTACTTTAATAATTAAGCATTAAAAGTACATAATCCAAGAATCAAAGGGATGTTAAAAAAAAACCCTCCCCTTCCCAATCATCAGACAGAAGTCAAGGAAGTGACCTGCTTACAACTGGAGCTCAGGAAGACTTCCCTTCTTCCTCCTCCTCTTACATCTCCTTTCTTCCTTTGTCTATTTTAAGAGACCATGTGTGTTAAGTTCCTGGAAGGGTCTTAGTAAAAGATCTGGGCTAAGGAATTCCCTAACCACTACAACTGCAACAGCCCAAGGAGCTGATCCAAGCTTTCTCACCAAGGTTATAAGATAAAGAGCCGAAATGCACTTTAGAAAGAAGGACTCTGAAGCACATGAAGTTGAAGCCAACTGTACAAAGGAAGGAGTAGGTCCAAATCTGCAAACCCTCAAATCTTGCCCTCATTTAATTACACCAATTAATAATAATAGCTTACGGAGGAGGCTAGATTTCCGGTACCGGGCGGCGCACGTGTCTCTTTTTCGGGTGCCAAAATGAAGTTCAATCCGTTCGTGACCTCAGACCGAAGCAAGAACCGCAAGAGGCACTTCAACGCGTCCTCGTACATCCGGCGCAAGATCTTGTCGTCCCCGCTGTCCAAGGAGCTCAGGCAGAAGTACAACGTCAGCTCGATGCCCATCTGGAAGGATGACGAGGTCCAGGTGGTTCGTGGACACTACAAAGGTCAACAAATTGGCAAGGTAGTCCAGGTTTACAGAAAGAAATATGTCATCTACATTGAACGTGTGCAACCAGAAAAAGCTAATGGCACGACTGTCCATGTGGGAATTCACCCTAGTAAGGTAGTTATCACCAGACTAAAACTGGACAAAGATCGCAAAAAGATTCTTGAAACATGAAGCCAAATCCCGACAAGTTGGAAAGGAGAAGGGCAAATATAAAGAAGAAACCGTTGAAAAGATGCAAGAATAAAATGGTCTGTTGTACAGTTGTAATTAAAAATGAAAATTAAAAAAATAGTAATAATAGCTTATTTTTAAAAGGGGACTATTTGAAGTTACTATGCACTATATGTCTCTCTAATGCACTTTGTGCAGTATCTATGAAAAAAAACAAAAATTTTTAATTGAAAAAAGTGAAAAAGATGAAGCTAGATATACCAAGCTGGCCTACTATCTACAAGATTCAAGAGTCTATTGATTTTTCAAAGAGTACTGCATTTCATTGAAATAAAATTTTGCCATTTGAATACAACAGAATAGCAGGAATTTACTGTTCATTTTCTCTTCGTGGATTAAGCTTAAAGCATGGTGCCAATGTATTTGCAGATGTCATATCTGTAGCACAAAGGCAAATATATAAAACAGGGAAGTATCATCTTAAAATGCTTTAACATTTATAAATGCAAGACAGAAACACTTAAAAATTCCAAATACCATAATTTACATAAGCTATGTACATACACATGTCCAAGGTGCCTTGAGCATTTTTATTAAAATTGATACCTACAATCAACTACAATATGTATAACAAGGAAATGTAAGGATACTATGTAGAACATTTCATTTTGCAGGTAATAAACTTGTACATTAGGAAACCTAGCTAGCTTTTGAGTTCTGCTGAAAGCACTGAATAGCCTTTAACTAAGATATAACTTTAGAACTGAACTGCAAACACATGGGGGGAAGGCACTTTTATATCTTTTAAAATTTAATGAGTCTCGAGGGATCCCTCAGTGTCTATATAAGTACAAGTAAGATAAACATCCTTGTTTTTCCCAGAGATTCACTCTAGTGACTTTACCAAAAGCCACTGAATTTTCTCCTCATGGTAAATATGTTTAAAGCCTTAGTTACATCACAAAAATCAATCTCTTTCATTCATTAGCCATTTAAACAGACATTGAATCAATACCACGTAATATAAGCACTTATCACACTAAGGGGTAAACCCAATTGAGTAAAGTCCTTTATTCTAAAACCTCTTAAACTTTATTATTATTATTTTTAATGGACTCCTAGTTGTGTTAGGAAGCATAGATCCTTTAAATCAACTTATGCAGCCAATGGAGGTGGCCATGAGTGAATGAGGCTAAGCAGACTCCAGTGTTGAGCAGTTCCATGGCCAGAGATGCCTTCTTCTTTAAATCATTATCTTTTAAGCCAGACCTTCCAATATAAGCTATACACACACACACACACACACACACACACACATACACACACATATACGTATACATATATATATATACACATATATATATATACGTGTGTGTGTGTGTATACACATATATACATACATGTTCACAGTGTCATGAACATTCAGCTAAGTCTTTCCTCCCTAAAAGAAAATCTCTGGAATTCTATGATTCTATGATAAGTAGTTATAGTAACCGAGATTGAGGGAGAAGGGAGAGCTTAGTGTCTGGACTGTGGTGTTTATTGCTCAGAGATGTAGTGCTCTATAAGTGACATGTGTTATGCTCAAAAATATTACAAGACCTTGTTTGGGAGCCATTTCCTCATTATGACACTAAATAAAACATATGTCATGACATAAACAGAAATATGGTTAAGAATTTCAATTGCAGAACTCCTTTATAAAAAGATGGATTATTACATAATGCAATGGAAGAAAATAGCTTCTTAATGTATTAAGATTTTCTTTTCTGCCCTAGCTCTGAGGCCTTGCAATGAGAGGAAGACAAGGAGTCAATACAAATACTCGACAGTTAATGATAGAACCAATTATATTTTCTGTGAGACTTCCAGATTACTTTTATTGCTTTCTCTATTCTGTGTCTTGTATTACCTGTACATTACAGGTGTAGGAACAACCTCATGTCTCTTGAATTTCTTGAATAATGTAAATATCTTGAATAATGTAAAAATCTAAGTTTTGAGAACATTAGATTGTTTTACAAGTTTTCATCTGTATGTCTAATATCACATTAAGAAAAATTAAACTTTGTTCTTCACAGACTGGGTTGTTTATTTCACCCTTTTACGAAGATGTAACTAGCCTGGGACTAATGGAACTTTGTCCCCATGAGCCAATACCAGGGAGTAGAGAGTGTCTTCCCCATGGTAGTCCTTCAGTCTACTGTTTCTGTGCCAGAGGAGATCCTCTGCCATTTGGAGAAATTAAATAGTATGCTATTTGGGGATATTATTATGACAACTTCTGCTGAAGAATGGGCCCAGGAAGTATTTGCTTTGTTGATTTCTCTACCAAATTTACAGCAGGTACAGCAATCCCTATATATGATTGTTCTAATAGTATAAGCTCCCATAGGAGAAGAATTTGTCTTTTCATTTATTCTATCTAACAATGTGCCCAAACTAAGGGATTCATGAATACTTTCAAAAAACATGCTAAGATAAAGGAAATAATCAAAAGGAACCTAATAGAATCAATTAGATCATATATTTATCTTCATTAGAGAAAAGTATTTATTTATAAAAGGAAGTTCATAAAACCAACCTATTTTCATAGCTTTTTAATTAATTTGTTAATAAATCAATTCATGGTTTAAAGTGATTTCACAACTTGAGATGAAAGGTATGACAGCCTAAAGTAATCTATCGCTTTCTAGAACAAACAGTATAATCCAACTGCTTTCATCTACACTCCATTAGCTCAAATGGTGATCCCCTGAAATCTATTTTTGCCCTGAATATGATGCCATTTTCTCCCACAGGTTATCAATTAATCAACCAGTCATCAAATGAATTGGCATTCATTTCCCTTGACCATTCGGCAGCATTTGACAATGTGGACTTTCCACTACTTCTTGAAATGCTCTACTCCCTTAATTTCTAAAACACTGCGCTGTTCTAGTTTTCCTCGAAACTCTAAATGCCTCTTCTTTTTTACCCTAAACAGATTCTTCTTCCATCTCCCACCTCCAAATGTGGGCTAATCTTGAGATTCAGCCCTCAGTCTTTTGCTGCCTTTTCTTTAGAACTTTCTTTTCTTGTCAGCAGCTAGAGAGGTATAGCTTGGCTGAGGTCACAATAGCTAGAGATCTTCAGCAAACCTTATTCTTATGCCCTGGAAGTTTGCCCTAGCTTTATGGCTCTGGGGTTTCCTGTCTCCTCAGTAGGAGACTTGACTCCCAGTGGTTTGATTCTAACTCCACCTCAGATGTCTAATGAAAAGTCTATTTTTGGTTCTGGTCTACGGAGTCTTCCCCTGGGGAAAAGAGGAGTAAAAAGATACCCAGAGTAAAATATGAATGACATATAAAGCAGTTTTATTCCCACACAAATTAATGGAAATGTTAAGCAATAAAACATAATTGAATGATTATAATACTTTGATAACCTATTATTTCTAAGCCTTATTAAGATATTACAAATAGTTTCTTTGTTCAAGTTGCTTATTAGCTATTTTACCTTTCACCTCCACTGAATACAGCCTTACCAATGCTGAGTGGTCTCTCTCTCAGGGAGACTCTCTGCAAATTCAACTGCTCCTATAGCCAGTGTGCCACTGCTCAGGTGCCCAGAGAGGGGAAAGAAGATGCTTCGTTTCAAGATCTCACAAAGCCTTGCACCAAAGGAAAAAAAAACCCACAAATAAGATATTATCTCATCCCAGACAAATGCTTACCTTGGAGGTCATAAGCTTGACATGTCCTAGTGGGAGGAAGATCTTCCCCATTTTGATCCTCTGAATCGCAAGAGAGTCAACCTTACATCTGTAGGCTAGCAACAGTAAGAGGTTTGAGGGGAAAGAATAGCCCTTTTATTATATCCTTCATCATACAGAGGCAGTTAGGTGTAGATAGAGTGCTGGACCAAGAGTCAGCAAAAGCTGAGCTCAAGTTCAGTCTCAGGCACTTACTGTTTTACTTTGGGCAGTCTTTTACCTCAGTTTCCTCAAGTGTAATATGGGAATAAAAATAGCACCTACCTCCCAGGGTTGTTGTGAGGATCAAATGACATAATGTTAGTAAAATGCTTAGCCCAGTCCCTGACACATAGTATATAAATTCTATTATTATTATCATTATCATCATCATCATCATCATCGTTTCCACAAATATCTGGCTGAGCAGCCAATTAATAAAGTCTTCGGAGAAGACACCACTACAACCTCTCCTTTGCAGAGTTGGGGGGTGGGGATCAGATGGTTGTGAAATACTGCAAATGTAGTCAGATATTTTTTGAAGTTTGGAACAATTTTAATGATTTCAATCTCTCTCTTTTCCTTCTGAAAACAAGAAATGGAGCTGTGGTCGGGGCGGAGCCAAGATGATGGCTGGAAAGCAGGGACTAGCATGAGCTCCCCACCAAGTCCCTCCAAAAACCTATAAAAATGTCTGCACCAATTCTAGAAGTGCAGAACCCACAAAATAGCAGAGGGAAGCAGGGCTCCAGCCCAGGGCAGCCTGGATGGCCTCTGGGTAAGGTCTTTCCTGCACAGAGCTGGGAGCAGAGCGGAGCATAGTGCACCATGGGCCATGCCAGGACCAACCACACTGGGAGCCAGGCGGAACAAGCAAAGCATCTGGAATCAGTGACCTGTGGCAGTTACCAGACTTCTCAACCCACGAACGCCAATGACAGCAGAGAAGGTTAGTGGGAAAAGCTCCTGGGACAGAGTGAAAGGAGTTCACAGTTGGCCACCACCCTTGGGCCTCGGAGGCTGCTTCCAGAGCTACAGCTACAGTTGCCTCTGGCACCAGGCCCACCTGTTGGGAGAAATTAAGCAGCAGACTAGAGTGGGAGTGCAAAGCCTGCTTTGCCTGCCTGCATCTGGGCTGCAATACTGGTTGGCAGTTATTGAGGAAGAAGGAGCATTGGTGTGGCAGAGTTTCCTGGGTAGAAGTAGCTCTGAAAATAGCAGCACAGCCCCCCAAGCTTGGGACAAATTAATCTCTACTCGATAAGCAGTCATACCCAACAGAAAGCTCAAGAGTCAAGTAAGTTGGCTGGGAACATGACCAGGCAGCGAAAACGCACCCAGATTCAGTCTCAGACTCTGGAATCTTTCTTTAGTGACAAAGAAGACCAGAACATAACAGCCAGAAGAAGTCAACAAAGTCAAAGAGCCTACAACAAAAGCCTCCAAGAATAACATGAACTGGTCTCAGGCCATGGAAGAGCTCAAAAAAGATTTGGAAAAGCAAGTTAGAGAAGTAGAGGAAAAATTGGGAAGAGAAATGAGAAGGATGTGAGAAAACCATGAAAAACAAGTCAATGACTTGCTAAAGGAGACCCAAAAAAATGCTGAAAAATATACTGAAGAAAACAACACCTTAAAAATAGACTAACTCAAATGGCAAAAGAGCTCCAAAAAGCCAATGAGGAGAAGAATGCCTGGAAAGGCAGAATTAGACAAATGGAAAAAGAGGGCCAAAAGACCACTGAAGAAAATACTACCTTAAAAATGAGATTGGAGCAAGTGGAAGCTAGTGACTTGATGAGAAATCAAGATATTATAAAACAGAAGCAAAGGAATGAAAAATGGAAGACAACGTGAAATATCTCACTGGAAAAACCACTGGCCTAGAAAATAGATCCAGGAGAGATAATTTAAAAATTATTGGACTACCTGAAAGCCATGATCAAAAAAAGAGCCTAGATATCACCTTTCAAGAAATTATCAAGGAGAATTGTCCTGATATTCTAGAGCCACAGGGCAAAATAGAAATTTAAAGAATCCACAGATCGCCTCCTCAAAAAAACCCCAAAAAGAAAACTCCTAGGAATATTGTCGCCAAATTCCAGAGCTCCCAGGTCAAGGAGAAAATACTTCAAGCAGCCAGAAAGAAACAATTTGAGTATTGTGGAAACACAATCAGAATAATCCAAGATCTAGCAGCTTCGACATTAAGAGATCGAAGGGCTTGGAACACGATATTGAGGAGGTCAATGGAACTAGGATTAAAACCAAGAATCACCTACCCAGCAAAACCGAGTATTATGCTCTAAGGCAAAATATGGACTTTCAATAAAATAGAGGACTTTCAAGCTTTCTCAGTGAAAAGACTAGAGCTAAATAGAAAATTTGACTTTCAAACACCAGAATCAAGAGAAGCATGAAAAGGTAATCAAGAAAAAGAACAAGAAAAAGAAATTGCAAGGGACTTACTAAAGTTGAACTGTTTTGTTTACATTCCTACATGGAAAGATGATGTGTATGATTCATGAGACCTCAGTATTAGGGTAGCTGAAGGGAATATGCATATGTGTGTGTGTTTATGTATATATGTATATATGTGAGTGTATATGTATGTATATATGTATGTGTATATATATATATATATATATATATATATAGAGAGAGAGAGAGAGAGAGAGAGAGAGAGAGAGAGGGAGAGATAGAGAGAGAGAGAGAGAGAGAGCTAGAGAGAGAGACAGAGAGAGAGTGGGCACAGGGTGAGTTGAAGATAAAGGGAAGATATCTAAAAAAAAATAAAATTAAGGGATGAGAGAGGAATATATTGAGAGAGGGAGAAAGGGAGAGATAGAATAGGATAAATTATCTCACACAAATGTGGCAAGAAAAAGCAATTCTGTAGGAAGAGAAGTCAGGTGAGGGGGAATGAGTGAATCTTGCTCTCATCAGATTTGACCTGAGGAGGGAATACCATACATACTCAATTGGGTATCTTACCCCACAGGAAAGAAGGAGGAAGAAGATCAAAAAAGGGGGGGGATGATAGAAGGGAGTGCAGATGGGGGTGGAGGTAATCAAAAACAAACACTTTCAAAAAGGGACAGGGTCAAGGGAGAAAATTCAATAAAGGGGGATAGGTTAGGAAGAAGCAAAATATAGTTAGTCTTTCACAACATGAATATTGTGGAAGGGTTATACATAATGATTCGCATGTGGCCCATTTTGAATTGCCTGACTTCTTAGGGAGGGTGGGTGGGAAGGGAAGATGGGAGAGAATTTGGAACTCAAAGTTTTAAAAACAGATGGTCAAAAAAAAAAACAAAAAAGTTTTTACATAGAACTAGAAAATAAGATACACAGGCAATGGGGTGTAGAAATTTATCTTGCCCTACAAGAGAGGAAGGGAAAAGGGGATGGGAGGGGAGTGGGGAGACAGAAAGGAGGGCTGACTGGGGAACAAGACAACCATCTTGGAGTGGGTGGGAGGATAGAAATGGGGAGAAAATCTGTAATTCAAACTCTTGTGAAAATCAATGCTGAAAACTAAATATATTAAATTTAAAAATTAATTAATTAATTAAAAAAAAAGAGATGGAGCTGTGACCATGTTACCACCACTAGGAGAACAAAAAACATTGGGCTATCAAGCAGCAGTGAGGTCTCTCTGTGGGCTTATCATTCTGAGAATTCTGTCTTGGACAAACTTAGATGTGAGTGAGACACAAAAGTAAAGCCTTTTGAAGCAAGGCGTCCAGTGAAAAAAGTTCAAAAAGTATGAATGGGGACCAAAGAATACAGACATGGATGAAATCCACAGGCACAGCAGGAATTAGAGGGCCAGGTAATTGTCTAATTCAGGGCATCCCATGAATTGTAAATAGTAACCAGATCCAAAGATTTAAAATATGGGTGAGTCATTAACAGTATGGATCAGGATAATCTATGGTAATTTGGATGGCCTAATTTGTATAACCATCACTTTGTTTTCTAAGGCTCATTCTTTCCTGAAAATGACAATCCTTGCTGGCTAGTGCCTGAAAAGCTTCTATATCTGCTTGGGTTAAACCAAGGCATGTGGATTCAGTTCAGTGATTCAGTGCCTTGTTGTTGCATGCAAGAAAGAGACTGCCTAGGAAATGGGGATATAAACACAAAGGGGAAAGCAGTAACTGCCCTCAAGAAGTTTACATTCTTTTGGGGAGTGGTTCGCCATTTAAACAGAAAAATAAATATGATTTTTGTAGGGAGAAAACATTAACATAGGAGCTTCAGGAAAGACTTCCTGTAGGAAATACCATGAGTTGAAAGCACTAAAGATTCTAAGAGGGAGGGGCAGGGGTGTAATGGAGCCATCTCAAACCTATTTCCTAGAGCCCATTGTTAAATTTTCATTGTGAGCATTTATACCCTCAGAAATTGTCAATTGCTACAAATCAGTATTTATTACTTTATCAAGATTGCTTAAACTTAACTGTTGATAATGCAGATTAATCTTAAATATTTATAGGCACATATTTCTCCCTCCCCCTCATCTTTGTTAAATGTTTAGCAGTACACCTCTGTATTACTCTACAAATATTTCTTGAGCTCAGCAGGAGTGCAGTAGAAGAGAATTAAGACATCACTAGACTGCAGGCTTGAAGACTAGAGGCTAACGTAATAATAATGACGATGATGATGATGATGATGATGATGATAGCAGCTGGCCTTTATATAGTGCTTTAATGTTTTCAAAATATTTTACAACCATTATCTCATTTGAGCTTCATAATACCCCTCAGTAAGTGTCACGAAGGAGTACATTTCAAACAGGCAGAGCAGCCAATGCAAAGGCAAAAAAAAAAAAAAAAAGAGGGAGAGAAGATGACAAATAAGAGAAACAGCCAATACATATATATATATATATATATATATATATATATATATATATACACACATATATATGATAATTGATTGCCTGTTGAAATTTTTTGTGTGTCCTGACATATCCTCAATGAAAAAGATAACTATAATATTAAAATTACATTTAAAATTTTACAAACTTTTCAACTGTTTTGAAATTTCTACTGTGAGAAATTTACTCATACTGTATGGTACTTTATATTCAAAATCATTCTCTAGGAGGAAACAAAGAACTAGAAAACAAAAAAAAAATCTACTTTTTTAAAGAATATGTCAGTGTCTTTTATTAATAGTTGGTAAAACTGTCAGAAGCATCTTTTAAAGCCACTGTACATGATTTCTGTTATTTTGCTTCTTCCTCCCACCAGCTCTTTTATTTCTCAGTCTTCAAAGCTACACTGGTTCTCTTCTTTTTTTCTTATATCTTTCCTCAATTCTTTTCAATTTTTTTTCTCTCACAGAATCAGTTGAAAGACTTTTTAAAAAATGTGAGCCCTAGGCCACTACAGAATCAGAACAAAATAATATGCTACCACAGGCAGTATACAAAAAGAAATGTTTAGTTTATATACCTCTTTTGTTTTTATTGGTAGGATTTGGAATCTGAGAGAATATTAGAGATAATATTGTCCAATCCCATCATTTTCCCTGGGAGGAAATCAAGGCCAAAGAGGATCAAGTACATCATCAAGGTGATATATGTAATAAGCAGCAGAAGTAGAATTCCCACTCAGGACCTGTGATTCCAACCCCCACTGCTCTTTACACTGTACTGCACTGGCACACTGTATTTAGAAGTTTTAATTCACAGGATACATGTGACAAATATTTCTTAAGCATTTATTGATGTGAGAGGCTGTACTTCATTTCTGGGATTAGAAACTAAGGGAAGAAAAAGATATGCTCAAGGAGCTGACCGTATGTTATGGCAAGTGGCAAGGGGCATGATGTACAAAAAGTTAAGTATAAATTAGGGAATAATGAGCATAAAGGAAGGATCCATAAAAGGTGAATCAAAAACATTTTTATATAGCAAAGAATAGTTTTAGCTTGAGGATTGGCAAAAAGGGGGAGGAGGAATTAGGACTAACCATTATTTTGATTTCAAATTTCAAATTGAATTAGAAGTATTTTCAGGCTAAAAAGGTGTGTCTTTTGTTATTCTTTTCATTTTCCCTACTTTGACTAGCAAGACCTAATTGATTTAAAAAAATAGTTTGGAAAGGTATCCTGAAAAAGAAATAGAAGGAATCAGAATAGGGAATGAAGTAATAAAACTATCTCTTTTTGTAGATGATATGATGATACACTTGGAAAATCCTAAAAACTCAACTAAAAAGTTAATTGAAATAATTAATAATTTCAGCAAAGCAGCAGAATATAAAGTAAACCCATATAAATAATCACCATTCCTATATATCACAGCAGGATCCTACAGCAAGAGATAGCTAGAAATTCCCCATTTAAAATAACTCTAGACAGCATAAAATACTTAGGAATACACCTACTCAAACAAAGCCAGCATCTACATGAACAAAACCATTTAAAAAATTGTATACAAATGAAATCAGTTGTAAGTAAATGGAGAAATATTAATTGTGCATAGGTATGGAGGACCAATAAAATAAGAATGACAATTTTACAAAAATTAATCTGTGTATTCAGTGCCATACCAATTAAATTACCAAAAATTATTTTACTGAGCTAGAAGAAAATAATAAAAAATTCAACTGGAAAAACAAGAGGTCAAGAATATCAAAGGAACTAATGGGAAAAATGTAAAGGAAGAGGTTTAGCAATACCAGATTTTAAACCATATCGTAAAGCAGGAATTATCAAAACTATCTGGTACTGGTGGAACAGAGCAGACAAACAATCTACAACAGCAAATGAGTATAGTAACCTAGTATTTTACAAGTGCAAAAACTTGAGTTTGGCAGATAAGAATTCATTATTTGGTAAAAAAAAAAAAAAAAAAAAAAAAAAAAAAAAAAAAAAAAAAAACAATTGTTGGGAAAGCTGGAATGCAAAGCAGTCTGGCAAAAACTGAGCATGGACCTTTTGATAATGGATCTTATACCATTTACCAAGATAAGGTCAAAATGGATACATGACTTAGATATAAAGGGAAATATTACAAGAAAATTTTGGAGAACATGCAACATACTACATATCAGACTTATGGACAGGTAAACAATTTATGAACAAACAAAAGATGGGGAGCATTGTGAGGTGTAAAATGGATAATTTTGATTACATTAAATTAAAAATATTTATACAAATAAAACAAATATACCCAAGATCAGATGGAAAGCAGAAACTTGGGAGTCAGGGGGTTATAGACATTTCCTCAAATAAAGGTCTCTTATCTCAGACATTTAAAGAACTTTGTCAAAACTATAAGAATGCAAACCATTCCCCAATTGATAAATGGTCAAAGGATATGAACAGGCAGTTTTCCAATGAAGAAATTAAAACAATTCATGGTGATATTAAAAAAAAGCTTTAAATCATTATTGATTAGAGAAACGCAAATTACAACAACCTTGAGATATCATTTTACACCTATCAGGTTGGCTAAAATGATAGAAAGGTAAAGTGAAATATGTTGGGGGGAATATAGAAAAGTTGGGACCTTAATTAATCATTAGTGGATCTATGAGCTGATTCAACCATTTTGGAGAGAGTTTTAGAATTATGCCCACAGTGTTATCAAACTGCCTACACTTTTGGACCTATTAGCTCATTTTCGCAAGATGATTAAGGAAAAAGGAAAAGAATCTACGTGTTCTAAAATATTTATAGCCGCTCTCTTTGTGGTGGCAAAGAAATGGAAATTATGGGGATGCCTGACAATTAGGGAATGGCTATACAAATTGTAGTATATGTTCACAATGGAATATTACTCTGCTATAAGAAATGATGAGCTCAATGATTTTAGAAAAATAAGGAGACACAGCCATGAAATAATAAAGAGTGAAATGAGCAGAACCAAGAGAACATTGTATACGGTAACAGTAGTATTGTTTCAAGAACGACTTTCAACAACCAAGTCATTCTATTATAAATTCCCAAAATAACTGCAAAGATCCTATGAAGGAAGGTGCTGTTTGCATCCAGAAAAAGAATACACATACACACAGAGAGACACACTCTCTCTCTCTCACACACACACACACAAACACACACACACACAGATATGTATGTTTATATATTTTATATATATGTACATATATATATATATGCAAATATATGTATGTACACAGATTTGTGTCTAATGGTAGCCATCTTGAAGTTTAGGGGGACTGGAAAAAAGAAAGTTACATGATAATTTTGTTGTATATTTGAAAGGACTAGCAAATTGTATATAATGGATCTGCAATTTCAGGTACAATCCTCCTTTTTCTATTCTACTTTGTTATGGAAATACTTGTTTTATTTCTTAAGTTCAGAATAAAATAAATTTTTAAAAGAGAAAGAAGAAAAGAAAATAGTAAAAGAAACATAAAAAGGAAAGTTATCTTACCGTTCTATTTTTATGAACAATTTATGTGACATAGGGTTTTTGTCGATGCTGTATTTTGTGAAGTATATAATATAAGTCACTTGTAAATCCTTCTGGGCTAGGAAGGTTTTGTTTGTTTGTTTGCATCTCCTACCCTTCCTCTGGAATTTCATTGCTCTGATTTTCTAAAATTATATGATTTAAATTTCCTTGTTTGTGTTAGGTCAATTTAAGCATTTTATATTCATATGTTTTGAGTCATCATATCATTTAAATTTTTCAATTTTATCAACAAAGAATAATAACAGCATTTATATAATGCTTCAAACTATGCAATACTCTTCACATATATTATTGGTTTGATCTTCACAACAACCCTGGAAAGGAGGTGTTATTATTGTTCCCATTTTGCAGATGAGGGAACTAAAGAGAAATGAAGTGACTTGTCCAGGATCACACAGCTGGTAGATATCTGAGATAGGATTCAAACTCGGGTCTTCCTGACTCCAAAGTCAGGGATTCTGTTCACTACATTATTTAAATGCCGATGATAGTGTCTTAAATTTTTTCATTACCTCTCTATTATGAATTTCTAATTTTTCATCTTGATAATTTGGCTTTCATCTCATATTAAGTAAATAGTTTATTGATTTCATTGATTTTATTTTAGGTGTATCTTTTGATTTTCAAAATTTCTATTTTAATATTTTTGGGGGTAAATAATTTGTTGATTTTTCTGATTATTTTTATTTTCATGCCCAATTCAATAGTATTCTCTTGTATCTTTCGTTAATATGTGTTCAGAGGCATAAAATTTCCTCTTAAGCCTTCCTTAGTTCATACCACAAATTTTGGTATACTGGTTCATTATTATGATTTTCTTTATCACAAATATTAACATTTTTATGAATTGCTCTTTGACCCACTTATTCTTTAGAATAATACTATCTAGTCCCCATTTTGAATTTTTATGCATATTTTATATATTGAATAAAATTTTATTGCATTATGGTATTTGGACCGTGTTTTTAACATTATGCATTAATTTATGAGTTCTTCATGTCCTAGCATGTAAAGTTGACATATAATACTTAAAACATAAATAAGGCTCCCATTCAACAGCCCCCTAAATTCTAGCTTGTCTAGTTTGTAGAGCATTCTGATCATGTTCATATCCACTATTTCATTGTTATTATATATAAGCAAGATTTGTCTACATCTAAAAGAGGTACACTGAAATAACCTATTTTACAATCTAGGTCTTTTTTGCTGTTTGGTTAAATTTTTCTTTAATTATTTGGATCCTGTTTAATTTAGTACATATGCAAATTCTTATATTACCTATGGTAGCTTTCAAAATAGTGTATTTTCCCTATTAGTCTCCCCTGACAGATCAGTTTTTGCTATAGCCTTATTTGAGATAATTATTTCAATTCTTACATTTTGCATTCAGATAAGGCTAACAAAATCAAATCTATTGACTTACATAAAGGAATGAAATATATTACAGTTTGTATAACTACCCTCCCCAATTATCTGGTTTATAAGTTGTTATATTATGATATTAGAAGGACTGACCAATGAGGGCCCAATAATCAGAGCGGGCACAATATGCACTACTTAGTATCAGTCCATAGGGAGACATGGTGAACCTACATCCAAAAATCTGTGGTGGAGGGACTATTTCTCTGAGTCAGAGAATACACAGGGATCATCAATTTCTTAACAACTTGTTGCAAAGTAATGAATAACCTTTCAATTGGCTTTGGAGCTGGAACTGATCATAGATATAAAAGGCTCCAACAGATAAAAATCTTTCCCTTTTTCCTGATAGTAATGTAAAAACTGCTGGTGGGCCTCTTTGTTGGGGAAGGGCCTCTTTCTTAAGTCACTACATGGCCATGAACTCTGCTAGTCTGTCTCTGTTGCATTCGTTCTTTGTCAGATCTCAGACAAATGATTATTGGGGACAGACCAGACCAGACATTGCGAGCTTCAAAATGTCATAAGACAGAACAGATATTCAGCAATAAGGATCTACACTGTGTCCTGAAAGAAAAGTAGCAGCTATGATGTACTCAGAAGTGAACTCGGTGGGAAAATGTTTAGTAGTCCTCATTTTAAGTTTGAATCCTCTCTTCCCAAGCACTGAGATATAGAATGGAGAGTGCTTTCAGGGGGTTGTTTTTGTACTCCAGTCCTTACTGTATCTTCTTCTCAGTAAATATTCCTTTGTACTCTAACTAGTTGATACTGAGAAGAGATCATTGGCCAAATGATGTTAGAAAAACATTAATTGGCAAATGATATTATGGGGAATATACTAGAATGGCAACTTAAAAGTATTAAAAAGATATCTCTAGACTGTTACCATAAAGCCTAAGAGAAGAGCTAGACTCTGTGGGACAGACCTGTTAGTCTAAGTGTAGGTTGAGATAGTAGCCCTCTAGCCTATAAGCTGCAATGTTATGTTCTACTTTGTTTTGTTTTTAAGTGAGGGCACATTTGTATTTCTTAATTATGGTACATTAACTAAAAGGTGGTGTGGTGCTATGGATAGAATGTTAATATTTGAGTCAGAAAGAACTGGGTTTAAAACTTGCTTCTGAAAAATGCTTGCTTGGTTGGTAACCACTGCCAAATTGTCATATCTCTCTGTGCCCAAGGCAATTCTCTAAGACAATAAATTGCAAAGATTCTGATCTTTATCAATAGAGGCATTTTCCACATTAGGAGTTACCTACATTGATAAAAATCTTAAGTTCAGAATGAAAAATGCTTTTTTCTTCAATTGGCAAGCATTTTTTTCTCCATTCCCTTTAATTCCCCTGCCCCTCTACACACACACACTGCAAAAATCAAAATCAAAAATCAAAGCCTCACGACAAATATGAAGAGACAAGCAAAACAAATTTCTACATTGGTCATACTGAAAAATATGTGGCTTACTGTACATATTTAGTCCATCGATTCTTTGTTGGGTGATAGGTAGCATTTGTCATCACTAGTCCTCTAGAATCCTACTTGATCACTGCTTTGATCGGAGTTCATAAGTCTTTCAAACTTGTTCATTTTTACAAGGTTGTTGTAAAAATATAAATTCAGGGAGTGGGGTAAAGCCAAGATGGTGGCTGGAAAGCAGGGACTTGCGTGAGCTCCCTGTCAGGTCCCTCCAAAAACCTATAAAAACTGGCTCTGAACAAATTCTAGAACTACAGAACCCACAAAATAGCAGAAGGAAGCAGGGCTCCAGCCCAGGACAGCCTGGATGGTTGCTAGGTAAGATCTATTGGCACAGAGCTGGGAAAGGAGGGGAGCAGAGCCGAGCATGGGCGGCAGCATGACCAACCAGACCAGGAGCTGGGAGGAACAGGCTAGTGCCCTGAATCAGTGAACTGTGGCATTTACCAGACTTTTCAACTCACAAACACCAGAGACAGCAGAGAAGATTAGCAGGAAAAGCTGCAGGGGACAGAGTGAAAGTTCGCTGTTCGGCCATCACTCTGCGGACAATGGGGGTGGTGCAGCTACAGAACTACAGCTGCAGTTGCTTTTGGCCCCAGGACCACCTGGAGGGAGGAATTAAGTGGCAGGTCAGAGCAGGAGTGCAGAGCTTGCTTAAGATCTGAGTCAGGTCCAGGTTGGTGGTTCTTGGGAAAGGAGGGGTACTGGGGTGGAAGAGCTGACTGCATAGAAATAGCTCTGAAAAGAACAGCATATCCCCTCAAGCTTGGAACAAAGTACTCTCTACTCTACAAGCAGTCATACCCCAATGAAAAACTCAAGGGTCAAGTAGTTGGATGGGAACATGGCCAGGCAGCGAAAACTCACTCAGATTCAGTCTCAGACTTTGGAATCTTTCTTTGGTGACAAAGAAGAACAACACATACAGCCAGAAGAAGTCAACAAAGTCAAAAAGCTTATATCAAAAGCCTCCAAGAAAAACAAGAACTGGTCCCAGGCCATGGAAGAGCTCAAAAAGGATTTGGAAAAGCAAGTTAGAGAAGTAGAAGAAAAATTGGGAAGAGAAATGAGAAGGATGCAAGAAAACCATGAAAAACAAGTCAATGACTTGCTAAAGGAGAACCAAAAAAATACTGAAAAAAATACTGAAGAAAACAAAACCTTAAAAATAGACTAACTCAAATGGCAAAAGAGCTCCAAAAAGCCAATGAGGAGAAGGATGCCTTGAAAGGCAGAATTAGATAAATGGAAAAGGAAGTCCAAAAGACCACTGAAGAAAATACTACCTTAAAAATCAGATTGGAGTGAGTGGAAGCTAGTGACTTTATGAGAAATCAAGATATTATAAAACAGAACGAAAGGAATGAAAAAAGTGGAAGACAATGTGAAATATCTCATTGGAAAAACCACTGACCTGGAAAACAGATCCAGGAGAGATAATTTAAAAATTATTGGACTACCTGAAAGCCATGATCAAAACAAGAGCCTAGATATCATCTTTCAAGAAATTATCAGGGAGAACTGCCCTGATATTCTAGAGCCACAGGGAAAAATAGAAATTGAAAGAATCCACAGATTGCCTCCTCAAAAAGACCCCAAAAAGAACACTCCTAGGAATATTGTCACCAAATTCCAGAGCTCCCAGATCAAGGAGAAAATACTTCAAGCAGCCAGAAAGAAACAATTTGAGTATTGTGGAAACACAATCAGAATAACACAAGATCAACAGCTTCTATATTAAGGGATCAAAGGGCTTGGAATACGATATTGCGGAGGTCAATGGAGCTAGGATTAAAACCAAGAATCACCTACCCAGCAAAACTGAGTATCATGCTCTAAGGCAAAATATGGATTTTCAATAAAATAGAGGATTTTAAAGCTTTCTCAGTGAAAAGACCAGAGCTGAATAGAAAATTTGACTTTCAAACCCAAGAATCAAGAGAAACATGAAAAGGTAAACAAGAAAGAGAAATGATAAGGGACTTACTAAAGTTGAACTGTTTTGTTTACATTACTACATGGACCCTGTGTCCTCTGTCTATATATATATAGTCCAATAAATACATACATACATATATATATATAGACAGAGGACACAGGGTGAGTTGAATATGAAGGGATGACATCTAAAAAATAAAATCAAATTAAGGCATGAGAGAGGAATATATTGAGAGAGGGAGAAAGGCAGAGATAGAATGGGGTAAATTATCTTGCATAAAAGTGGCAAGAAAAAGCAGTTCTGTAGGAAGGGAAGAGGGGGCAGGTGAGAGGGAATGAGTGAATCTTGCTCTTATTAGATTTGACCTGAGGAGGGAATACCATACACACTCAATTGGGTATCTTACCCCACAGGAAAGAAGGAGGAAGAAGATAAAAAAGGGGGGACGATAGAAGGGTGGGCAGATAGGGGGAGGAGGTAATCAAAAACAAACACTTTTGAAAACAGACAAAGTCAAGGGAGAAAATTCATTAAAGGGGGATAGGTTAGGAAGGAGCAAAATATAGTTAGTCTTTCACAACATGAGTATTGTGGAAGGGTTTTACAAAATGATACGCATGTGGCCTATGTTGAATTGCTTGCCTTCTTAGGGATGGTGGGTGGGGAGGGAAGAGGGGAGAGAATTTGGAACTCAAAGTTTTAAAAACAGAAGTTCAAAAACAAAAAATAAAGTTTTTTCATGCAACTAGGAAATAAGATATACAGGCAATGGGGCATATAAATTTATCTTGCTCTACAAGAAAGTAAGGGGAAAGGGGGTGGGAGGGGAGTGGGGTAAGGTGACAGAAGGGAGGGATGACTGAGGAATGGGGCAACCAAAATATATGCCATCTTAGAGTGGGCGGGAGGGTAGAAATGGGGAGAAAATTCGTAATTCAAACTCTTGTGAAAATCAATGCTGAAAACTAAATATATTAAATAAATATAGAAATTCTGACCTGATTCTGCTCAGGTTTCATCCCATACTTTGCATCAGTTCATACATATGTCTGCAGTTTTCACTGAAAATTTTTCCTAAATGGTTTCAATATTCCTGAATGTGCCTATGCCATAACAGTAGTCCATTACATTTATATACCACATTTTGTTGAGTCATTCTCCAATTGATGTGCATCCCCTTAGTTTCCATTTTTTTCCAATCTGCAAAAACAAGATCTGCTAGAAAGTATTTTTGTACCTGAAGACCATTTTCTCTTCTTTGATCCTAGGGGTTTGTAAGTGTATTTTTTTAACCAGACCTTTGTTTTGATCAGTAGAGAGTCACATATATATATACACACACACACACATATATATACATATATATGCACATATAGATACATACATATATGTATATATACATATATATACAGATACAGATACATACATATATGTATATATACACATACAGATACATACATACATATATATAATATATGTATATTTATATACATGTATATACACACACATATATGTGTGTATATGTATATATGTGTATGTATATATGTATATATAAAACACAGACAGAGACAGAGAGAAGGGGGTTAGTGTATGCCCTTCACTAATGCAGAATAGTACATAAAGTTTTTAGCCTTAGAGAACTCATTTGCTGTTAAGCAATTTGCCTACTTTCACACTACCAGCCTGTATCAGAAGCAGGATTTGAACCCACCTTTTCCTGAGGTCAAGATCAGCTCTCTATTCACTCTGGCTTGCTGCTTCTCATGTACTTATTATACATAGAAAAGTAATCATTTGACAAAGAGACTAAAAGGGAACAAGGGGTGTTCAAAGTCATTGCCAATTAAAGACCAATCAGAAATGAAGATAAAGGATCTCTGAAATTCTGTAACTCAATGAACCAATGGTTCTTCTAATTTACCAACATAGAAGCTAGCCACTCCTTTTCAGAATCCCCATTACTGCAAATGTAGAACACATTTGTAGGGAGTGTTGAGCACCTGTTCTATTCTGGATCCCAAATCTGAAATGTTGAAATGTTCTGTACTAATATTTAGAAGAGTCTGTGTACTGCAGCAATAACACTCCGTAATTCAATTCGAAAATACAAGGGCACTTAAGGGAGGAAAAAAAGAAGAAAATATAAGAGGCATGAGCCACATAATGCCTTGAAGCTGTCAAGAGATATCTCAATACAAGCAGTTCCTTGGATTGACAAGAACACTCAACTGGGAGTCCAGAGATTGAGGTTGTAACCTCAGTCTTTGATTTAATTCTTTAGGTGACCTTGGAAATCCAGTTCACCAATCTCTCTCAGTACCGTATGGAAAATAAGACATTTGAAGAAGAGAAAGCAAGAAGCAACTTAAACCATACAGAGGCTGGGAAGTACCCACAGCAGCAGGATTATGGAAAACAGCTCTGATGAAACATCAGAACAATGTGTATGCCTTCCCCATGTTAGGTCCAGGGAAGTAGGCCTGAAACTTCTATGATTTTATGTATAGTGACAGGAACCCAATTCTGAGATTACCTACAGGGAAGTCATCCAAGGTGAGAGACCTACTGGTGAGTCAATGAAATCACTCCATAAGATAAAGTATGTAAAGCTGGAAAACACAGCGCAGGACACTGTCTCTCCCTAGGTGTTAATTCAATCAATTAATCAAGCATTTTTTTAAAATGACTACTATGTGTCAAGCAGTAAGCTTGGTCCCAGAAATACAATGATAAAAGTAAAATATGAGAAATAGCAAGTTCCACTCCCTTTCTTCCTTCTTGCTCTACTAGGGCATTGCTCCTGTTAACCACCCTTCTCTTTACTCTCTTAAAACCTTCAAAATAAAACCAATTCACCCCAAGACCTTCCATTTTTTTTCTTTACTTCCTTAGTACCCTTTGAAACCATAAAGGTCCCAAAGGGGCAATTATTGCCTCTGACCTAGTAGAATGTTAACGTATAAAGAATAAATGGAAGATAACCACAGAGGGAAGGCACTAGCAGTGGGGGAATACTATGAAAGGAATCCTGTAGTGATTTTCCTGAAAAAAAAAAAATGAAGTCTGTTGACTGCCCCCTACTCCCTAATAAATTCCAGTGACTCCAAATTACTTCAAGGAGAATCAACTCTAAAATTCTTGACACATAAAGTGCTTCACAACCTGGATCTTTTCTACCTTTCCAGTCTTCTAGTTCTTTACTTCTCTCTGAATTCTCTCCAATCTAAGTACAATCATATTTGAAACCCTGCATCCTCTGGCTCAATAGTATCCCATCACAATTATATGCCACGAGGTCAAAGGGACACATTTTTCCAGCATAAGACAATGTAAGAGGTCCACAGGACAAGTCTGTAACACTGGGGTGGGTACAGTTCTGGAGTGTGGCAGGAGCACCATCAGCAACCATGATAACAGTAGCAGCAGCATCTTCTAGAGCTATCAGCCCAAAGATAGTAAGGGGATCAGAAAACTCATCAGAAAGATATTATAGGAGATCTTTTACTGGCACTGTGTGCAGTTGGGGCTGATTGGCAAATTTATTGTCCATAAGCAATTTGGGGTCTCAGTTTCAGGGCAGAGAAGAAAAATGAGCAAATAACCTAAAAAGAACTTAACCACAAAAAGCTACTACAGTGGCAGGGAAGACCAATACACAAACTGAGAAGAAAACAATACTGTGAAAACAGCTACAAGCAAAGCCTCCAATAAAAATGCCAGCAAAAATTCCTGGAAGAGTTAAAGAAAAAGATAAGAGTGGTACAGGAAAAATGGGAAAATAAACGACTGAGGTAAGAAAATTGTGAAAAGATAATTAACAGCTTGATAAAAGAGGCACCAAAAATACTGAAGAATATAATTTCTCTGATCCTGAGATAATTCAATTAATACTTCTATCCTCAACTTCTCTTTGTCCACATTTCTTTAGAGGATCCCTAAAGATTTTTCTTAGGAACTTATCGGCTGTAGTGCCTACATATAACAGAGACCTAAGTAAAAAATCACTTGGCACTAGCTATTCCCCTAAGCTACTACTTAAGTAAACACCGTATCATTCACCCCCAAAATCATTGCAAAATGTCTGGAGAAGTGTGAGAAGTTGATACCCAGCGAAGAGTAGCTAAGACTCAGTTTGCAACTGTATATCTAGGTAGGTTAAAGAGTTGTGAATTTGTTCTCCTGATCCAGGCTTTTATCAGTCTGCACGGTGACCTGGGGTAGTGAGCTGGGATCCACTGATCTAATCAGGCTTCTGCACTACTGAATACTGCATGATTTTCTTAGGCCAAATTTTCACATTAATATAAATATATTTTAATTTTAAATTTTTAAAATCAAAGGAGGCTGACCTGTGCTACTGATGTTGGCAATCATTATTATTTTTACATGCATGCAGAAGCTAAATGTTAAACCCAGAATTTCAATTTAAAATATAGTACTTTAATTTAATTCCCAGATCTAAAGATTTAAGTGATTGCTGGAGCCATCTGCCAAGCCATAACTGAAATATATATGATGAGAGTTTAAAATGGGATTGCCTGGTTACAACTAGAGCTTAATATCTGCAGCTGAAGAGGATGCTGTGTGCTAAATCTTGCTGTCTCAGCACACTATAGCTTAACTGTCAAAGCCTGCCAGAAAGACTGATTTTTTTAAAGGCAGCTAAATGTTTTAGGGGATTGAATTGGATTTGTAAAATATCTACAGCTTTCTTTCATTTGAATTATAAAGCTTTATATAAAAACAACATTTTAAATACATTCCCAAATTAGAGTCACTTTATATTTTTAAGAACTTCCTGCTTCAGCCTAAAGGGACAGTTCAATGAATTTTATAAAACAGCTTGTGTATCTCCACCACCATTTTCTTCCAATACAGATCTCTAATTTGTGCCTGAGAGCAAGCACTGAATCAAGGAGATGAATGGCCCCATTTCCCATTTTCAAGGGTCATTTAAGGGTACCAAATTAGAGGAGTGGAAAGTGCGCAGTCATGTTGGTAGCATTGTAGACACAGACTTAGCAAAGAAATTTGGGCTTCCAAGAAAGTTTTCCCACACACATCCAGACAATGACATTGGAAAATATGTCCCCAAAGAGAATTTTAAAAAATCCCCCTTCAGGGCATTGTGATAGTAGGGTGTTAGTTGTAGAACAGAAAAACATATTTGAAAAAAAGGATAGTGGAAAATTGTGTTCAGTGTCACCCATTGCAAATCAATGATTTTGAACTTGAAGAGACCTTAGCTATTATCTAATGGACATGGTCCATTTTACAGATGAGGAAATCAAGAGCCAAAAGTGTTAAATGATTTGCCAAAGTTTACATAGGTAATAAGTGGCAGAGCAAGGATTCAAATCCTGGTCTTCTGACTCCAAACCTGGCAATCTTTCCAAGTGCACCACACTGCGCCCTAATGGAAAAGGAATGATTTTTCTTAAATAAATGTCAAATGACTTCCTAAGTTGTCAATCCAATGGAAAGATAGATAGATAGTGATAGATTGATATAGATATGTCTCTATATCAATCTATCACTATCTCTATTTGTAGATAGATAGACAGACATAGAGATAGAAAGATAGATAGATAAATACTATGCTACCAGAAACTATAAAATACACTTGAAATAACATGGACTGGTTTTTCAGTGTTTTAAAATGAAAGAGCATATAGAGAATATACGTGGGTTATACAATGGTGGTTAGTGAAAAATTGAGGCAATACCTACTGGGTCACTCCTATCACATCAATCACATCAGGAAAGTTTCATTTAAAAAATAGTCTTCATCACTTTAGTTGCCATCCTTTGAAAAAGCAATACAATAATACCTTATACATGCAATGATGGTGCAGAATTGAAAATATAGCCTAAAACCAATTTTGGTTTTCAAAATACAATCTTGAAGAAAGGCAAAATAAAACTTCCATGAAAAATATCTGTGAAAGTATGTCAAGAAATCATACCAACACTTCCTCCAAAGCAATTCCCTTGGCATTTAATATTTTTTTCAAAATAAATATAAAATAAAGAATTCTTTCTAGGGATATCTCTCGTTCCTCTCCATCCAGTCCTACCAAAACCTTCTGATTACACCTCAGCAACATCTTGTATACTTTATGTTCCCACTATCTCCATCCCAGAACAAGCTTTCATTATTACCAATCTAGACTATTTGAATACTCTTCTAACAGTTATTCCCACCTCTATTCTCTTCTTTTTCCAATCAATTCTTTGTACTGCTGTTAGAACAATTTTTCTAGCATTTGTTCAGTGAATTTTCAGTCACGTCCAACTTTTCTTTACCTCATTTGGGGTTTTCTTGGCAAAGAAGTGCAATGATTTGGAATTTCCTTCTCTAGCTCATTTTACTGATGAGTAAACTGAGGCAAACAGGGTTAAGTGACTTGCCCACAGTCACATAGCTAGTGAATGTCTGAGGCCAGATTTGAACTCTGACTCCAGGACTGGCATTCTATCCACTGCACTACCTAGCTACCCCAACTATTACCTCCAAAGTCAATTTCAAACACCTCTGCATTCACAACCCTGTACAATTTGGCAGCACTCTGGCTTTCCAAATTTGTTTCACATTAGTTCCTTTCACTACTTCTAAGTTCCAGCCACCTGAACTATATTCTGCCCTTTGGACATACCCTATACTCTTGCTGGTTGCTATAACTTTGCATGATACTCATCATGTTGTGTAGTACAGTTAACCACCATCATGGCTTCCCTTAATAAAACTGCAATGCTACCCATAAGATCGAGGACCATGTCTTACCTAAATTCTGTTCTTCCTTTCCTCCCACTACCCTCTGCCTAGAGTGTCTAAGAGAGGGTTATGCCCAGACTAGGTACTTCATAGAAACATCCAGGTGGCACAGTATTTAGTGTTAAACTTGGAGTTAGAAAGCTTTCAATTCAAATCCTTCAGTTGCTTGATCCTGTACAAGTCACTTAACAATTCTCACCTCAGTTTCCTCATCTGGATATAGCAACTATTTCCCAGGATTATTGTGAGAATCAAATGAGATAATATACTTTAATGTGCTTTGCTAACCTTAAAGTGCTATATAATGGCTAGCTATGTCATTGCATATTTGTTGAGTGAATGATTGAATACTTTGCTAATTCTTAGACTTTATTAGCTTCATAATAATGCTTGCCTAATACTTTCTCATGTTTGTGATGTATTTGTGATATCTTCAATATATGTACACCTGCTACCATTACAGATAATAATGCCTCTATTTCGTCATGTGTTGTCTTCCTAAAACATTCATCATCCAGGGGCCAAGGTTTTTGGTGATGAGTTCTCAAAACTTAGGTAGACTGGTACTAGGAGGTTATCTCATTTTGGCTCAATGCTTAAATTTTTATAGCTTAGAAGGACCTACCAAAAGGCCATTTTATTGGTATGATAGCCATCAATCTGGGATCATCTCCTCACCAGTATGAAACCCCAGGGAGGGATTTTAAGATAGGTATACCAATAATAAGAATAGCCTTTCACATGAATACCCCATTAATGGAGCTATGAATTAGTCCAACTATTCTGAAAAGCAATTTAGAATTATGCTTTTTTTTTAAAAAACTCACTAAAATGTTCATACTTATGGGCTCAGAGATCTCACTGTAATAGGTATATGCCAAGGAAATTAAGAGCAGAAATAAATGTCCCATGTACCCCAAAATACTCGTTGCAGTGCTTTGAGTGGTAGCAAAGAATAAAAAAGTAGTTGGAGCTCATTGATTGGGGAAATGTTTTCTCAAATAGTATAATACAGTACCATACATCTAGAGCTGAGAAGGAGCCTCCAATGGTGCCAGTTTAAAGATAAGGAAACTAAAGTCAACAGTGGTTAAGTGACCTGCCCGAGTTCTCACAAAGCCCAGATTGTAATGGAACTATAGTAGGTCCAGGTTCAGTGAAAAACTATTACCACTATACCAACATAATGGCAATGGAATACTGCTGAACTATAAGATAGGAAGAGTATGAAGAATTAGAACAAACATGGGAAGACATATGAACTGATTAAGAGTGAAATAAGCAAAGATTGGAGAACAATATTTACAATGACCACAGACGGTGAAACAAAGCTTTTGCTATATAATGTGTAATGACTTAGCTGAGCCCTGAAAGAGCTGAGAAAAATGACCTCACTGTTTTCATTGTAGAGGGGACAAAATATGAGTATATAATGTTGCATACACTGTCAGACATGGTTGATTTTGATTAACTTTTTTTTGTTTCTTTTTTCTCTGTTAATATTTGTTAGAAAGGAAAACTTGCTTATAGGGGAGGGGAGATATATTCAGAAATCAATACGATACAAAAACAAAAGACAACCATAAAATAATTTAAATATCTTTCTTTTAAATTGTGCTTTGTAATTTAATCATGTATCTAGGATTACTCACCTGTGATCCTCAGTGAATTCTTATGGTTGGTTGGTTGGTTGGTTGTTGTATTTTGTTCTCAAAGATGACCAAAATGACATCACTATGCTTCAGTCAAGATTCAATGTGTCTGACTGTGGCTGATAAGGCCAATACAAGCTTGGAATGCTCTACCACAGACTGGGCACAAATAGTCCATGTGAACATTTGGGGTGGATACTCGAAACTTGTGCATCCTGTATTTTCTTTGAGCTGTTTCAATTCTGCTTTGCTTATAGAGCACAGCACCTTCATTGATGTGGGCACATCATGCTGAGCGATCCTGTGCCAATGTCTCCCATGTCACACAATTAATTCCAAAGTTATTGAGAGATACTTTGAGGGTGTCCTTGTATCACTTCTTCTGACCACCATGTGAATGCTTGCCCTGTGTGAGTTGAATTCTTATAAGTAAGCAGGGTGACCACTTTCATGTTATAATTTAGAAAAATGAGATGGAGAAAGGTAAAATGCTTTCCCCACAGCACAAAACAAGATGGTCATGGTATCAAAACTATTATCACCAATTTCATTAAAATATAATGGATAAACAACCGACTACATTGTTTCATTGAATTACAATCAGGATTTTAAGGTGCCTTGAAGAACATCTAGTCCAGGGGTGGGGAATCTGAAGCCTTGCGGTCACATGTGGCCCTCTAAATCCTTAAGTGTGGTTCTTAGGGAATTTGTTCTGTGAAGTTTGGATTAGGTCAAAGGGCCACATTTGAGGACCTAGAGGGCCACATTTGACCTTGAAGCTGCAGGTTCTCCACACCTGATCTAGTCAGATTCAGTTATTTTGCAGAAATTTATTTCATAACTTGCTCCAATTCTTTAGTTGATTTCTTGCAGTAGTTGCAGGATTAGAACCCAGTTCTAAATCTACAAATTCATTCTTATGTTAGAAAGAATTGATGTTGGGGGGCGGAGCCACAATGGCACCAGAAAGCAGGGACTTGCCTAAGCTCCCCTGCCCAGGTCCCTCCAAACAGCTACAAAAAATGGCTCTGAACAAATTCTAGAGCTGCAGAACCCACAAAATAGCAAAGGGAAGTAGGACTCTAGCCCAGGATAGCCTGAATGGTCACTGGGAAGGGTCTGTCGCACAGAGCTGGAAGCGGAGCAAAACACAGTGCAGCATGGGCCACGCCAGGACCAACCAGACCAGGAGCCGGGCAGAACAGGCATAGTGCCCTGAATCAGTGAGCTGTGGCAGTTACCAGACTTCTCAACTCACAAAAGCCAATGACAACAGGGAAAGTCAGTGGGAAAAGCTCCTGGGACACAGTGAAAGGAGTTCGCAGTTGGCCGGCACCCTAAGGGTGGCAGAGGTGGTTGACCTCTGAGGCTGCTTCCAGAGATACAGCTGCAGTTGTCTCTGGCACCAGGCCCACTTGTTGGGAGGAATAAGGCAGCAGACTAGAGTGGGAGCGCAAAGCCTGCTTTGCCCTGCCTGCATCTGGGCTGCAATCCTGGTGGGCAGTTCTTGGGGGAGAAGGAGCATTGGTGTGGCAGAGTTTGCTGGGTAGAAGTAGCTCCAAAAATAGCAGCACAGCCCCCCAAGCTTGGGACAAAGTATTGTCTACTCTATAAGCAGTCATACCTCAATGAAAAACTCAAGGGTCAAGTAGTTGGATGGGAACATGGCCAGGCCGCAAAAATGGTCTCAAATTCAGACTCAGACTTTGGAATCTTTTGTGACAAAGAAGACCAAAACATACAGCCAGAAGAAGTCAATAATGTCAAAGAGCATACATAAAAAGCCACCTAGAAAAGTATGAATGGGTCTCAGGCCATGGAAGAGCTCAAAAAGGAGTTAGAAAAGCAAGTAAGAGAAGGAGAGGAAAAATGGGGAAGAGAAATGAGAGTGAAGCAAGAGAACCATGAAAAACAAGTCAATGACTTGCTAAAGGAGAAAAAAAAAGTACTGAAGAAAATAACACCTTAAATAATAGACTAACCAAAATAGCAAAGAGCTCCAAAAAGCCAATGAGGAGAAGATTGCCTTGAAAGGCAGAATTAGACAAATGGAAAAGTATAGGAGAAAATACTACCTTAAAAATTAGATTGGAGCAAGTGGAAGCTAGTGACTTTATGAGAAAAAAAGATATAATAAAACAGAACCAAAGGAAGGAAAACATGGAAGACAATGTGAAATATCTCATTGGAAAAACCACTGACCTGAAAAATAGATCCAGGAGAGATAATTTAAAAATTATTGGACTACCTGAAAGCCATGATCAAAAAAAGAGCCAAGACATCATCTTTCAAGAAATTATCAAGGAGAACTGCCCTGATATTCTAGAGCCAGAGGGTAAAATAGAAATTGAAAGAATCCACAGATCGCCTCCTCAAAAAGATCCCAAAAAGAAAACTCCTAGGAATATTGTTGCCAAATTCCAGAGCTCCCAGATCAAGGAGAAAATAATGCAAGCAGCCAGAAAGAAACATTTTGAGTATTACGGAAATACAATCAGGATAATACAAGATCTATCAGCTTCTACATGAAGGGATTGAAGGGCTTGGAATACGATATTCCAGAGGTCAATGGAGCTAGGATTAAAACCAAGAATCACCCACTCATCAAAACTGAGTATCATGCTCCAAGGTAAAATATGGATTTTCAATAAAATAGAGGATTTTCAAGCTTTCTCAGTGAAAAGACTAGAGCTGAACACAAAATGTGACTTTCAAACACAAGAATCAAGAGAAGCATGAAAAGGTAAACAAGAAAGAGAAATCATAAGGGACTTACTAAAGTTGAACTGTTTTGTTTACATTCCTACATGGAAAGACGATGTGTGTAATTCATGAGACCTCAGTATTAGGGTAGCTGAAGGGAATACACACACACACACACACACTCACACATACACACACACACACACACACACACATATATATATATATATAGAGAGAGAGAGAGAGAGAGAGAGAGAGAGACAGAGGCCACAGGGTGAGTTGAATATGAAGGGATATCTAAAAAAATGAAATTAAATTAAGGGATGAGAGAGGAATATATTGAGAGAGGGAGAAAGGCAGAGATAGAATGGGGTAAATTATCTCACATAAAAGCAGAACAAAAAGCAGTTCTATTGGAAGGGAAGAGGGAGCAGGTGAGGGGGAATGAGCAAATTTTGTTCTCATGAGATTTGACTTGAGGAGGAATAACATACACATTCAGTCAGGTATCTTACCCCACAGGAAAGAAGGAGGAAAGGGATAAAAAATGGGGGCTGATAGAAGGGAAGGCAGATGGGGGAGGAGGTAATCTAAAGCAAACACTTTCAAAAAGGGACAGGGTCAAGGGAGAAAATTGAATAAAGGGGGACGGGATAGGAGGGAGCAAAATATAGTTAGTCTTTCACAACATGAGTATTGTGGAAGGGTTTTACATAATGACACGCATGTGGCCTATGTTGAATTGCTTGCCTTCTTAGGGAGAGTGGGTAGGGAGGGAAGAGGGTAGAAAATTTGGAACTCAAAGTTTTAAAAGCAGATGTTCAAAAAAAAAGTTGTTTTTGCATGTAACTGGGAAATAAGATATACAGGTAATGGGGCATAGAAATCTATTTTGCCCTACAAGAAAGTAAGGGCAAAGGGAATGGGGGGGAGTGGGGTGACAGAACGGAGGGCTGACTGGGGAATGGGGCAATCAGAATATATGCCATCTAGAAATGGGGAGAAAATTTGTAATTCAAAATCTTGTTAAAATCAATGCTGAAAACTAAAAATATTAAATAGATAATAAAAATTTTTAAAAAAAGAATTGATGTTAAATTCATCTTGTCACCTTAGACACTATTTAAAGCTTGTATTTTTCATTCTTATTTTGCAGGAAACTGCAGATTCAGAAATTTAAATCTGAGATCATTGTTGAGTAGTGTATATTTTTACTTGACAAATTAGGTAAAGTCAAATATCTAGAATGATGGAGAATAGATTTTTAAGGGCAAGAATAATTATACTACATTATATGAAATCTAATCCTCAAAGAAGTTCTATGTCTAGATCCAGTGAAAATAACCGATTAAAATATCTCAATAAAATTTTTCCATGTGTCAAGATATCACACATCCTAAAGCTTGCCTACATTCGAAGGTATCTATCTGAAGGTGTTTCCCTACAGGTAGTTGTTTAAAGCTGAAATCAATATAGTGTTTGTCTGACCGCAAAAGTTACACACAGAAAATAAGTAGACCCTAGTGTTGGTTTCTTTTGACCGTCAGTACTAGAAACCACATCTTAATAGTATGTTACCCTATGAGACTGCTAATTGTATGAAATCCTCAACCTTTATAACATATAGATCTGCTTCATTCACCCACAAATATGGTCACATTTTAGACTTCACTAATGTTCAAAACTGTTCCACCTCTAAAGCCCTGAAATAAGAAATTACTTTTTAAGACCACTAACTCCCGACCTCCGCCTCTCCTGCTTCCTTCATACCTGTTTTTTTTTATTCCCATGACTTTCAGGTTTCTCAATTCTAACTTGTACTCCCTTTCGACCAACTCTATCCTGGCCCAACTTTCAATCAATCAATAAATACTTGCTCTATGTTCACTATGTGCCAGTCCCTATGCTAGGCACCAGGAATCCAAAGACAAAAATAAAACAGTCCTTGCATGAGGAGGCTTATATTCTGTTAATAAAAAGTACATGTATACATATAAATGAATAAAAAAGCATATGCGAAATAATTGTGAGGGTGGAAAGGAAGAAGACAGGGTGCTAGTAACTGAAGGGGTGTGTTGGTAAGCAAAATGCGCTCCTTAGCACTTAGTTCAACAAGTGCCCTTGGAGAGTTTGGCTTTTATTTGCTTTGAGTAATTCAGTGTATTTCATTGAGTCTTACTAAGTGCTAAGCCCCAGGCCCAAACACCTATTAGGTGTAAAACCTATGTGGGTATGGATTGGCAACTAAGGTGGGGCCCAAGGTGGGGCTAACTCCAGGGAGGGCCTAGTTTACATGTCTGGGACAGCAGAGGCTTTTAGATCACGTGGGTTTAAGTCGCCTCTTTGTGAGGATTCTAGGTCACATGGGTGAGTCACATGTGTGACTCACCCCTGACGCTGAAAAAGATATAAAACTAGGGGTTGGCCTCCTCTTCCTTGGAGCTCATTCCCGAAGCTGTGGTGGCCCGTGTGACTCTGGTCCAGCCCTTGTTCTGAGCTCCTGGGCTGAACCTAGATGTTGGTAACTATGAATCTGTGTTGGGTCTGTCTGTTGATGTTTGTACTTTGTTTGTAATTTGCTCTGAAGTTCAGGGTGCTGGCTTTTTTCCCTGAACTATGTGAATGATATTTGTGTGCTGAAATAAAAGAAGCTTGTCAAACCCCTTCACTTTGCTTTCCTTAGTTAAGCAGATCAAAAGAACCTGTACTGTTGGCAACTTTCTGGGTGCTGGTTGTGGGTGGATCTTATACCCCCACAGAAGCTGCTAGCCAGATTGCTGAAACAAGGGGTCATGTAAAACCTCATATAGGAAATGGTAGTTTCTTCCCTTTGCTATCTTGAGAAAAAGGCTAGTCACTTCAATAACACCACCTCCTCTGTTCTTGGATCACTTGCCCTCTTGACTTTTCACAGTATTCACTTTACTGATGCTCAACCCTGGATAATTGTGCCCACCTGAAATACATTCTTACTCCCAAGCTGCTGAGCATTGTTGGATAAAATCTTGAAATTCTGCTAAGTCTAATACAGCAGTCTTTTCACTCTTTTTGATTGACTCTATTTCATGTTTAAACTTTCTCTGTTCTCTTTAATCTCACAGATCTAACCTGAGGGTAAATCACCTCACCTTCTACATTACTAAGAAAATTGAAGTCACCCAACATCAATTCCAACAACTCCCTTCCTCTAACCCTATTGATTTCCTACATATCTTCTCCTTCCCTCTAACCTCAGAGGAAGAGATTACTCTTCAGTCTGCTAAATTCTTCAGCCTACCTACTTACACCCCCTCTTTGACCTTGTCTCATTTGAACATAGCCTCTCTTTTATGTAGCTTTAATCTTCCTTTTCCTGCTGGCTCTTTCCCTTCAGCTCAGTTCTGTCCAGTCCTTTAGAAAACAGAATCAAGCAAACAAAAACAAAAACTCTCCCTTAATCCAGTTACAGGAACTATTTAATCAATCCAACAAAAGTTAATTACTTTAAGCATAGTGCTGGGTATTAGTCATTCAAAGACAAATAAAAGAACTCTTGCCCTCAAGGAGGTAATATACACTAGTAACATACAACACATACACAAGCAAGTAAATTCAGAGTAATTTGAATTGGGAAAGATTATTGTGTTGAGTGGGGAAAGGTCTTCATGGAGAAGTTGGAACTTCTACTAAGCCTAAAAGGAACAAAGATTATGAAGTCGAGAATTGAAGGGGAAATATCTCCTGCATGTACAGACAGCTCTTGCAAATGAAAAAGTGAAATAAAATGTCAATTCTGAAATTTAAAAAAAAAAAACAGCTAATAGTCTGAGTGGAATGTAGCATATATAATAATGTGTGCGACAGATAGATGAAATCATTGTTGTTTGTCCTTCATTTTCAAAGAGGAACAGTGACATGAAAGAGGGATGTCTTGACTTGTGAGTGAATTGAATTTAAGTGAGGCAAAACTGCACAAAATTGCCAGCCTCACTCTCTCTTCCAGAGTCATCTAAGCCTAATGGTAAGATAAAAGTCAAGACAACTGTTGATGGCCAGGAATGCAGTGCTTTTCGTGTGTGACCAGGCTCTGCTTCACTTGCTTTCATGGCTATTGGAATATATTATTTTTGTCCACCCATTCTGCCAACGGAAATCTTCACATGCTTAGGGTAGACACTTTGCCTCCCAACTCAACAACGGTTTTGAGGCCTGTTAATTATCCTCAATGTGTCTGAACTGGATAAAGGAGGATTGGAAAAAAAAAGTGTGTGTGTGTGTGTGAGTGTGTGTGTGTGCGTGTGTGTGTGTGTGTGTGTATCCCCTTAGCATTTTGCAGAATCAGCAGAGTAGAAGAATATAGGATCAAAGATTTTGGAGGGTATTAAATGTCTGAGGAGTTTATATTTTATTCTAGAAGAATCAGTTACCAAAGACCTTTGAGCAGAGAATAACGTGGTCAAAACCTGTCTCAAGATTACTTTGGCAGTGATGCAGAAGGCAAATTGGATATTCACACAGCTACTTCTACCTTTTTTTTATTACTTTGCATTCCCCATGTATCCCAACACTGTCAAACTTCTAGAAAGTACAGTCATATCTGTTGCCTCTATTTCTTCCCAATCCATTCACTTCTCAAGGGTTTAAAAACAAAACATGATATTTTTGTTTATTTCTTTCCTTTTTCCTGACTGTTTACACAAGATTAATAATGATAGCTGTTCAAAATTTTTGCCTTTGGCTTTCAGGATGGGATGCTTTTTTGTTGTTGTTGTTGTTGTTAAAAAGTGCTTAAACCTAGATCTCTGGAAATTCCTCAAGAATTTCTGCTTACTCAGCTTATTCATAGCTAAGTAAGCTAGTTATGTACCTTGAATCTAGTGTTATTTCAGCCTGAGCTGTTCTAAAGATCTTGTAGTACACTTATATACAAGTTTAAAATAGACATGAAAATAGGCACTGGCCCCAGCCAAGCATGAAAGAACTCAGGCTGGGCCTAAGAACACAATTTTTTTACATTTTCTTTCCATTTCTCCCTTTCTACTTAATTTCTAAGGGAATGGGTGCACATGAAAGTTCTTTGAAAGATTATTTCAAAGAATTTGCTTAGCTTTCTTATTGTTTTCCCTGAGATAATCCATGTCTCAGCTCAATGGATGATTCAATAAGGGAAGGGGATGAATAAAATAGATTATTACAATATTTCCTTTTGTATTATTTCATAGAATCCAGTCACTAAATTTTAAAGGCAGAATAATTCGTTCATGGCCTCAATATACTTTATTAATGAGCCAAAAGATTTATAAAAAGGAAGAACAATCATTAGAATCTGTCTCTCTTCTTACCACATCATGTGAAACCTTCCGAAGTAAAACAATTAGGCACTAGGACTTCATTAAATTTTAAAATAGAATAACTAATTTCAAAACTGTGTGCAAGAGTCATTTTTCATGAACCTTTTCCCAATAAGCACCACCTGCCTTTGTTAACTTCCCCATGAATCTCCAATTACTTGGCTAAGCAAATAAAATCATAGAATTGTCTCATAAAAAAAGACCTCGGAAAAGACCAAAAAAGAAATATATTATAGTTGGAAAAACACTGGATTTAGAGTTAGAAGATTTGAGTTCTAGTCTCAGCTCAGTCATTTACTATGCTCCAGGCCTTGGTTTCCTTATATATAAAATGAAGGGGTTTGATTCACCCTGGATGTTTTCCATTCTGTGATGAGATAACCAAACCTAATTTTACAGATGAGGGAACTGATATCCAATCAACAAGTACTTATTTCTTTTCTTCTTTTTTCCTTTCTTCCTTTTCCATTTGATTTATAAGGGAATGTATGTTCATGAGAATTCTTTGAAAGATTATTTCAAAGAATTTACTTCACTTTCTTATTGCCTTCCAGAGATACCCAATGCCCCATCTCAGTTGATAATGTGGTAAGGGCAGCTAAGTGACACAATGGATAGAGGACTGGGCCTGGAATTAGGAAGACCTGACTTAAAATCCGGTTTCAGACACTTACTAGTTGTGTGACCCTGGGCAAGTCACTTAACTCTGCTTCCTCAGTTTCCTCATCTGTAAAATGGAAATAATAATAGCACCTACCTCCCAGAGTTGTTGTGAGAATCAAATGAGGTAATAGTGATAAGGAGCTCAACAAACTTCCTGGCACGTCTTAAGCACTATACAAATGTTATTATCATTATTATTAAGCACTTAATATTATGTGCCAAACAATCTACTAGATCCTGGGGATAGAAATAAAATTAACATATCTGTCCCCACTTGTAAGCAGTTTACAATTTACCAGGTGACTAGAAAAGTAAAACAATTTGTGGCCATAAAACCAGTTAGTGCAAGGCCAAGAAAAGAATTATTATTTGCATTATAACATGTGAATAACTCAATGACTTAAGGTATTTAATGAATTAGTCAGAATTTTAAAGTAATTTAAAGATTGTCTGGTCCAACCTATTCATTTTTGCAGAGATTATATAATATATTCATTTCATATAGCTTATTAATGTTTAGTGCCATGCCTAGAAGCTAGGTCTTAAACTTCCAATCATGTTAATATACCATATTTATGAAAAGCAGCATTATTTACATAATATCGATTCCTCTTTCCTGTCAGATAATGAGTCCCTTAAAGACAAACACCATACTTTTGGACACAGAGGATGGCCAAGAAATAATATAAGTATTGGCTTACTATATTTATAATTTTGAGTTAAAAATGATGACCTACAAAATTCTTGTTAATATGTAGAAGACTTAAAAGGAAAAAGTTCTAGAGATAAGTATAAGAGGATAAAAGAGAAGACATATACCTGAGTGGGTGAGGTGGGAAAGTTACAAAATCAAGAGCTTGAAAGTAAAATATAAACCTATGTAAAATGAGAAGGTCATACTAAATGGCCTTTGAGGTCCCTTTCAGTTATAGATCTGTTATACTATGTCCACAAAGGATTTAATCACAAGGAATGATAAGATCCAGATATTTTAGGACAGAGGTTCTTAGCTTGGGGTAGAGGAACTTTTTATTATTTTTGATAAATGTAGAATAATAAATTTGATTTTTTGTAATCATATGTTTTATTTATTATTTAAAAGCATTGTTCTGAAAAAGGCTTTATGGAATTCACCAGACTAAGGTGTCTAGGACACATATGAAAATGTTAAGAACCTCTGTTTTAGCACATATCGAAAACAGTTTTGGTCAAGAACCAAGAGAACTTAATTCATTGATGACCATCATATTAAATATATGACCAGAGAATATTTTCACTTTGTAGCCAGGATAAAACTTGGCCCTTGTCACAAATTGTGAATGCCAAGGTGAAAACAAGAGATTGAATGATTAATTTCTGTATGAAAAATATTCCACACTCTTAAAACCCATTCTCTTATCAATAGGGTTTTAAGATGCACAGCTGAGAGGAACTTTAGAGGAGATCTAGATTACTCCCCTTATTTTAAAGATGAAGAAGCTAAGGCTTGGCGAGTTAAAGTAACTTGCTCAAACTACAGAGCCAGGAATCAAATCCAGGTCTCTTGACTGCAAATCCATGTTCCCTAAAATTAGAGATAGACATTGGGAGGCTAATGAGATAGGAAATAGTCAGATATTTTTCGAAACCAGTGTTTATCTCCATTCAGGTTTTCTTACCTATATCAACATTTTTTTTGTTTTACTCTTCACAGAGTATTCTATAAGACCCAAAGTAATCATAATTGATCATTATGTAAATTTTGAAAAGTGCTTTACATTCCTTATCTCATTTGAACCTCATAGCAACCCTGTAAAATAGTACTACAGATATTCCCATTTCTATTTTGTAGAAAAGATGATTTTATAGATGAGAGATTGACTTGTTCATCCTCTCACAGCTAGAGTGTCAGATGCTGAATTTGAACCCAGGCCTCTTTAAATTTTAAGTCCAGGATTCTGTTTTACACAGTGCTCCATCTCAAGATGCCTTGTAGCGCATCCATGAGAATATCCAAAGGAAATTCCAGAAACTAAAGTTAAAAGACTGGTTTGAAATTTGCCTTACTATCTAAAATCTAATGTTCATAATCAATTTCCATGAACATTGGCTTTTTCAAATTAGAAATGAACTTTCAATAGTTGTTTCAAGTATGAAGTCATATGAGTACAGGTGGAGCAGACACAAACACACATACATCTATACACTAAGCTTTGGGTAAACTATAAATTCTTGTATTTGGTATTTATTTGGAAAAGATAAAAATTTAACTTTTTCAAAATTATTTCATTTCAGAATAAAGGCTCTAATAGAAATTCTTCATAAACAAACATAATAAATAAGATGAATTAAAAGATTCCCTACAGTGTACGAGAAAAACCAAAAGGACTCCCTTGAGCTCGTCGTTGAAAATCATGGCCTTATATTTTAACCTTGAGGAAATCTTTCTTTAATCCACTCTTCAAAACTCCCCAGGTGGTTTAACAGCAATGCAAGATTTTATTGGGTGTTGAGTAATTCACCTTTACATACCACATTCAAGTGCTTTGCTGGTAATTAAGTACTTGAAAAACTTGAGAATGTGCTTATCAGGGCATTGGACACATTTCATAGTAAATGTGTCTCTGTCCCATAGATGAATATTATGAATTTATAAGCTTCAGGCACAGAGTCACACTATGGACTGTACCATTATCTACCTTTAATTCATGATTATTTGGTCAATCACTGTATCACTGAAGCCATTTAACTAATGTTCATGAAACAAACTGATTATTTTAGATATTACCCTCTCCTCCTGGACTGCTGGTCAAGGTTGAGATTATTATAAATCAATCTAGTCCATCATCTTTTACTCTCCTTGTTCCAGACTACGTGTCCAAAAATGTGATTAAAAAAAGAATAAAATTTCTAAAAGGTCAAATAAAGTTTATTTTTGAATAAAGTCTAAGGACTATGTAGACACAACAATATTAGAATATCTAATAATAGAGTATCTCTATTTTAAGAAAATATACTAGGACATTTTAAATGCAAACTAGGATTAACAGAATATTGCAGCATTAAGAACTGGAAAGGACCTTAGAGCAGACCAACTTATTCATTTTACATAAAAAGAAACTGTGGGGCTGCTAGGTGGTACAGTGTGTGGAGCACCAGCACTGGAGTCAGCAGGACCTGAATTCAAATCTGGCTTCAAACACTTGACACACTAGCTGTATGATCTTGGGCAAGTCACTTAACCACAATGGCCTTGACTTCCTCCCTCAAAAAAAAAAACTGTAATCCAGGAAATTAAAAGTCTTTTCCTAGGATCACATGGATGGTTAATGGAGAGTTAAGTCTAGGACCCAGTTCTTCTAACCAGTAGTCTGCTGTTCTTACCTTTATATGCCTTCTGGATTCCAATTTTAGATTCTCTGCCACAGAAGGTACAAATTTCATACTTAAAAGCATCATAATCTTTTCACTCTGATGATGTTGCCATGTTTCAATAATGACATTTTAAAATATCTATGGCCTCTAATAGTCAAATCAGGGTAAATATATAAGGTGAAATTTATTGGACTAAAACCTTTCCTCAATTTGTCAGAACATTATGGACATTTTCTTGGGAAGGCATGTAATTTCCATCTGTCATAATAACTTCTAGTACAGTAGCTCATTTACATCAGGATTTCAATGACATTCACCAAAGGGATGCACAGTCTTTTCCCAGAAGGAGAATTCTGAATAGCCAAAAACATATAGATATATATATGAATAGAATCAGACTTTCATTCTGTGTAGGAAGTAGCTCACATTTGCAACATTCAACATTCTTAGTCCAAGCTCTTCCTCAATTTTCTACTTTTATAATAAAAATTATAATAAGCCTCAGAGCTAAAATTTAAGAGAAACTCTATTTAATATAGAACAAATCATCACAAGAATTAGACATCTTTGTGATGGATTGTCGTTTTCAGCTTCATGCACATTATCAGTAATATTATTTGTCAGCAGATAAGTATATATTTTAATTGTAAATAGAGATACTGGTAAAGAATAGCTGATTAATTAAACAAATTAAAATTAAGCAAATTAAAACTTAAGCAAATCATTATGTTTGGTATTGGGAATGGAAAGAACAAACTCTTGCCCTCAAGGGTCAATCAATCAATAAACATTTATCAAGTTCCTATTCTGTACCAGACAGTTGAGCTAAGCATTAGGGATATAAAAGAGGCAAAAGACAGTCCCCTCCCTCAAGGAACTCCCAATTTAATGGAGGAGACAATAAAAAAATAAATACAAACAATACACACACATATACACATACATATGCATATACGTATACATATGTCTATATATGCATATAGGTATATTAGGAAATAGTTAAGAGAGGGAGGGCATTACAATTAAGAGGGATTGGGAAAGGTTGTCTATAAAATATGGGACTTTAGTTGGGACTTAAAGCAACTCAGGGAAGTCATTAGTAAGAGCAGAGAAGGGAGAGCACTCTAGACATGGGGTCAGCCAGAGAAAAATGCTTGAAGCTAAAATATTGAGTGTGTTCTTCATGGATCCAAGAGGATGTGGCAAGAAGTAAGGCATAAGACTGGAAAGGTAGGTTATAAAGGGCTTTGAATGCCAGATAGAGTATTTTGTATTTGTTCCTGGAGGGAGCAGGAGGCCCCTGAAGTATGTTCAGTAGGGCAGGGATATAGTCAGACCTGCACTTCCAGAAAATAATTTTGGTAGCTAAAAGGAGGATGTATTGGAGGGGAAAAGACTTGAGGAGGCAGACCTACCAGCAAGCTATTTTAATAGCCTTGGTGTGAGGTGATAAGTGAATGTGCTAGAGTGGTGGCAGGATCAGTTGAGTGAAAAGGATATGTTCTAGAGATTCTTAAGAGGTGAAATTGACCGGTCTTGCTAACAAACTGGATATGCAGGGAGAAGGAAGAGAGAGGGAGGAGTCCTAGACAACTCCTAGTTTGTGAGCCTGTTGGACTGGGGGGATGTGGTTGTCTTATGTGGTAATAGAAAAAGTGGGAGAAAGGAGGGGTTTAAGGGAAAGATAATGAACTCAGTTTTGGATATGTCAAGTTTAAGACATCTACTGGACATCTACTTTGAGATGTCTTAAAGGTAGTTGGAGATGTGATATCAAAGATAAGCAGATAGATTGGAGAAGGAAAGGTAGATTTAAGAATCATCAGCAAAGAGATGATAATTAAATCCATGGATGCTGATGAGCTCACCCAGTGAAATAGTGTAGATGAAGAAGGAAGGAGGAGCCAGGACAGGGCCTGAGGGACACCTATGGTCATAAGCCACGATCTGGATGAACATGCAGCAAAGGAGATGCTACGGTAATTAGGGTGGGAGTTTTTTACTGTTTTTTCTTTTGGAATGCTGAGGTAATCAAATACTCTTGGTGAGTTTTGCTTTTCACATGTAATAGCAAGCAAAGTGGACTTTTTGTTGTCTTTGTTGTGGGGTGCTTCTCAGCATTAAGGGATCTTTGATTTAATCAGGAATCTTTAATGACCTGCTTACGTCAAGGGAAGGCCTAGTTCACTTGGTTTTGAGTCACATGGTTGTGATGCCCTCTGACCCTAAGCAAGCATTTAAGTCACAAGAAGGCCTAAGTAATGTGGGTTTAAGTCGTGTGATTATGACACCCTTTGACCCTGAAGAAGTGTATATAAACTCAGAAGTCAGCATTTTGCCTTTGGGGGCAAATTGAAAGAATATTGGTGACAAGACTCTGGGTGGCCGCTGAAGCAGTGCCACCCCCCTCGCCCTCCCGCCCCTGAAAATCCAGATGTTGGTGCTGCTCTCTGGTAACTATATATGTATTGTGATTTGGTCAGACAGATAAAAGCCTGTCTGTTGATTTGTCTGTAATTTCTGTTTTTATTTGCTCTGAAGTTCAGGGTGCTGGCTTTTTCCCCTGAACTAAGTGAATGGTGTATGTATGGTTAATTAAAGTAAGATTGTTAACCCCTTAAAGTTGCTTCCCTTAGAAAAGGAGATCAAAGAACCCAAGTTAGCAGTCCTCCTGTGTTCTGGATTGTTGGTCTTTCACCTCCACAGCTAGCAGCTGCCAGTAACATTGTTGTTACAGGAGACTGAGGAAGTCAGATCAAAAGAAGGAAAACCATAGGAGAGTAGTATCGCAAAAACCTGGAGAGAAGATCAAGGAGGAGAGAGTAATCTAGTGTCAAAGGTTGCAGAAAGGTAAAGGAGGATTAAGAATGAGAAAAGCCCACTACCTCTGGCCTACACAAACACTACAAATTATAATATAAATGCACAGGAAAAGTCCAAGAAATATTATAAGACATTCAAGAAGAATGATATTTTGCCTGGGGATATTAAGTATCATGAAATACGTGAAGACCACAGATTTGGATCTTGAAGGTGGGACTCAGCTGTTGGTAAATTGACAGATTATCAACTAGGTTAAATATTGGTGAATAAGCTGATTTCATTATCTTCAAGGCAGCTAAATGGGTGTAGGAGATAAAGAGCTAGATTTAGAGTATTGATATGGTTTAGTTACTTCAGTAGTATCAACCCAATGAATGTTGAGCAAGGTTCCAACATTTAGAATATTATCAGTTAAATTAACATTAATTGACATTGTGATCCTTAGTACGTTCTTTCCTCCTTCCATACTCTGCCAGCCATTGAAGAAATGGGATACAGTACCGAGGGTGATTTTGTATTATTTTGCTTTATTTCATCAGTTGTCATTCCAAAGAATTCATCACTTTGTAGGCAGCACATTGTTGGTAAGCCCCTCCAAACATAGATAAGCTGGTCCCCAGAGTGCAGAATCTATCTCCAGGGGTTGAAAGGAGCATTTGCAAGTTGATAGAATCTTGCCAGAACTTTCAGTCCTCTGATACAGACTCCATGAACTTGCTCTATCTCCCTGCCACACTGAAGTATTAAAATAGGGTATGGGAACTTCCAGGAGAGATTTGTAACAAGCCCAGTGGGCATCAACAGTCCTCTGACCTAGGTATAGGCACATGAGACAAATTAAATTGCCAACTAAGTTGGTCCCTCTAGTGTTTCCCTTGCACACAGTGTCAGTCAGTAAGTATTTATTAGGAACCTACTCTGTGGCAGGCATTCTACTAAGCCCTGAGGATACAAAGAAAGGCAAGAGACAGTCCATCCTTTCGAAGAGCTCACAGTGAAATGAGGGAGACAACATGCAAAATTATATGCAAACAAGATATACACAGGATAAGTTAGAGATAATCTCAGAGAAAAGGGACTAGAAATAAAGGTGATCTGGAAAGGCTTCTTGTAGAAGGTAGAATTTTAATTGTGACTTGAAGAGAGCCAGGGAAGTGGGGAGATAGAGATGAGGAGGGAGAGAATTCCAAGCATGAGGAATAGAAAATGAAAATGCATGGAGTCAGGAGACAGAAGGCCAAAATCAATCTATGTAGGTAGGTCAAGGAGAAGAGAAAAAAGAGGAAGTGAAATATAAAAAGCCTGGAAAGGTAAGAGGGTGAAAGGTTAATGAAGGAATTTAGATGACAAACAAATGATTTCAGATTTGATTCTGGAGTTGATAGGGAGCAACTGGAATATATTGAATAGGAACATGATATGGTTAGGCCTGCACTTTAGGGAAATCGTTTTGATAGCTGATTGGAGAATATATTTTAGTGGGGAGAGACTTTAGGCAACAAATCAGAAGTCTAAGGCAATAGTGCAAGAGTGAGATGAAGGTGGGGTGTATATATATGTATATGTGTATATATATATATATATAGTATATATACATATATATTATATGTGTGTGTATATGTATGTGTGTGTGATGTGTGTGTATAATACATCTATGTATATATGTATGTGTATATATGTATTTGTAGATAGATAAATAGTTAGATAGAGATAGAGACAGACAGAGATAGAGATAGAGATATAGCTCAGATGTTACAGGACTTGGCAACAGATTGGATATGGAAGCTAAGAGAGAGTTGAAGATGACTAAGTTGAAAGCCTGGGTGATTAAGAGGCTGGTGGTGACCTATACAGTAAAAAGAAAATAAGAAAGAGGAAAGGACTTGGAGAGAAAGTTAATATGTAGACAACAGAATTAAAAAAGACAATACTATTAAAACTAGGGCAACTAGGAGGTGCAGTAGATAGAGTGCCAAGCCTGGAGTCAGGATGACCTGAGTACAAATCTGAACTCAGATATCTATTAGTTGTGTGACCCTGGGGATGTCTCAGTTTCATCTGTCAACTTATCTAGAGAAGGAAATGGCAAATCACCAAAGTAACTCTGACAAGAAAATGAGGTCATGAATAGTCAAAGATGGCCGAAAACAACTAAAAAACAACAAAATTAAACCTAATTTACACTTTTAACACCATGCCAATCAAATTGCCAAAGGGATATTTCATAGTTCTTGATAAAATAATTATGAAATTCACTTGGAAAAATAAAAATCTAGAATATAAAGTGGAAATGATGAAAAGAAGTAAGGATAAAAAGGGAATGGCACTTCCAGACCTCATACTTTATTATAAAGTAGCAGTCATAGAAACTATGTGTTACCAGTCAAAAAAAAAATAGAGAGATAGATGGTTATGGAACTGATTAGACAAAAGTCCCCATATACACCCAAATATTTATAGCTTGAGTTTTTGTGATAGGAAAGAAGTGGAAATAAAGTAGATACCATTAATTGGGGAATGGCTAAACAAATTGTGGTTCATGCATGTGATGGAATGTTACTGTGTTATAAAGAAATGTGTGTGACAAATACAGGGAAGCATGAAAATAGCTACTTGAACTGATGCAGAATGAAGTACAGCCAAGAAAACAACATACACAATAACTACAATGTAAATGGAAAGAACAACCATGCATGCCCCAAAAAATCAAAAATAAATGAACAAGAATATAAAGATCAATCAGGACTGGAAAGAAAAGATACGATAGCACATTCAAATTCACCCCTTCCTAGAGGTGGGCAGTCCACAGGTGTTGCACATTGCAAATGCTTTGGGACTGATTCAATGTATGAATCAGTTGTGCTGAACTTTTCCCTCTTTTAAAAATACTATTTGTTATATGGGATTGTTCTCTGGGAGAGGAAGAAAGAAAGATACTGGTGATAACTCTGATGATGTAAAAAAAAAAACAGAAGACAACAGTAAAAAGTTACATTTTTAAAAAAAAAGTCAATGTGCAGATAATATGCACTGTGCAGTTGGGATGTCTGCACTCATGCAGGGAATAGAGGAGATGCCTGATTTTTTTTTCCATTTGTCCTATCCAGCTCCTGGAAACTCGGTTCCCTCTGGCACAGATGCCAGGTAAATTCATTCAATTTATTAGGTAAATTCAGTTGCATACAACAAACCTAAAAATTGGAAATATGTGGGTTCAAAATGGAAATTTATAAAGAGAAAGACTTGCAAGGATAAGGTAGGAATGCAGTGTCTCTAAAAGTAATTTTCAAATCACTATACTACTAGGGCCATGCACCCAAGAAGATTAAAGAAAGAGGGAAAGGTTTTAAATATTTATAACAGCTTGGGTGTGATAGCAAAGAACTGGTAACTAAAGATGTGCCAATGAATTGGGGGAATGGTTGATGAAATTATGGTATATGAATTTAACAATGTAACTGTGCAGTAAGAAATCAAGAAGGCTACAGATTCAGAGAAACCTGCATTGACTGATACAGAGTAAGGTAAACAGAGGTGGGAGGACAATTTATGCTACAACATCAACATTGTAAAAATCAACAATTTTGAAAGACTTAAGAGCTTTGATAAATGCAAATGGCAATCGTGACTTAAGAGGACCAATGATGTCTCCTGACAGAGAAGAGAACAAACTAGTTCGCAGAAAAAAAATGTTTGATAATGAAAAACTAAATTTTAATTAAAGATAATTTTCAAAAGCCCACATAATGCCTATGTTTCAATATTTATATGGGTTTTTAATCTCATCTCTATGGACATTTCCTCTACTGGAAACAGATTTTAACCCAGCCATGCCTGCTCATCCTGTGTGGTCCTTGTGCACTTCATTTTTTTCCTGATCAAGTCTCTGAAGAGGATTCACCCCACATTTTGCAGGACTTCCTCTGCTTTTTTTAGATTCCAAATATGGCACTGGAGCACAAGGTCCTACAGCCATGACAAAGGGGAATAACAGGCTAACCTACTGTTGTGACCGTGTGTTTTCTCAGTAATCGCTTTTATATTACTTCTTGAGCCCAGGTCACTATTGAAAATATACTGTTGAAAATGGCTTACTTACTTCTATCCTGTGTCTCTCTAGTCTCCTTTGGATCATTTTCTTTTTTTTTATTCTTAATTTAAGTTTATTTATTTAAGATATTTAGTTTTCAGCATTGATTATCACAAGAGTTTGAACTACTAATTTTCTCCCCATTGCTACCCTCCCCCCACTCCAAGATGGCATATATTCTGGTTGCCCTGTTCCCCAGGCAGCCCTCCCCTCTATCATCCCACTCCCCGCCCATCCCCTTTTCCCTTCCTTTCTAGTAGGGCAAGATAAATTTCTACACCCCATTGCCTGTGTATCTTATTTTCTAGTTGCATGCAAAAACTTTTTTTTTTGTTTTTGAACATCTGTTTTTAAAATTTTGAGTTCCAAATTCTCTCCCCTCTTCCCTTCCTACCCACCCTCCCTAAGAAGTCAGGCAATTCAACATAGGCCACATGTGTATCATTATGTATAACCCTTCCACAATACTCATGTTGTGAAACACTAACTATATTTTGCTCCTTCTCAACCCATCCCCCTTTATTGAATTTTCTCCCTTGACCCTGTCCCTTTTCGAAAGTGATTGTTTCTGATTACCTCCACCCCCATCTGCCCTCCTCTCATCATCCTCCCTTTTTTTATCTTCCCTCTTCTTTCCTGTGGGGTAAGATACCCAATTGGGTATGTATGGTATTCCCTCCTCAGGCCAAATCTGATGAGAGCAAGGTTTACTCATTCCCCCCTCACCTGCCCTCTCCCCTCCTCCCACAGAACTGCTTCCTCTTGCCACCTTTATGTGAGATAATCCACACCATTTTATCTCTCCCTATCTCCCTCTCTCAGTATGTTCCTCCCTCATCCTTTAATTAGATTTTATTTCTTTTAAATATCTTCCCTTCATCTTCAACTCACCCTGCGTCTGCTCTCTCTCTCTCTCTCTCTCTCTCTCTCTCTCTCTCTTATATATACATACATATATATATAATACACATATATGTATATATATATACACATAGATATATACATACATACACATTCACATATATATACATAAACATATATACATATATATATATATATGCATATTCCCTTCAGCTACCCTAATACTGCAGTCTCATGAATCATACATGTCATCTTTCCATGTAGGAATGTAAACAAAACAGTTCAAACTTTAGTAAGTCCCTTGCAATTTCTGTTTCTTGATTACCTTTTCATGCTTCTCTTGATTCTTGTGTTTGAAAGTCAAATTTTCTATTCAGTTCTAGTCTTTTCACTGAGAAAGCTTGAAAGTTCTCTATTTTATTGAAAATCCATATTTTGCCTTGGAGCATGATACTCAGTTTTGCTGGGTAGGTGATTCTTGGTTTTAATCCTAGCTCCATTGACCTCTGGAATATCGCATTCCAAGCCCTTCGAACTCTTAACGTAGAAGCTGCCAGATCTTGGGTATTCTGATTGGGTTTCCACAATGCTCAAATTGTTTCTTTCTGGCTGTTTGCAATGTTTTCTCCTTGATCTGGGAGCTCTAGAATTTGGTGACAATATTCCTAGGAGACTTCTTTTTGGGATCTATTTGAGGAGGTGATCAATGGATTCTTTCAATTTCTATTTTGCCCTGTGGCTCTAGAATATCAGGACAGTTCTCCTTGATAATTTCTTGAAAGATGATATCTAGGCTCTTTTTTTGATCATGGCTTTCAAGTAGTCCAATAATTTTTAAATTATCTCTCCTGGATCTATTTTCCAGGTCAGTGGTTTTTCCAATGAGATATTTCACATTGTCTTCCATTTTTTCATTCCTTTGGTTCTGTTTTATAATATCTTGATTTCTCATAAAGTCCCTAGCTTCCACTTGCTCCAATCTAATTTTTAAAGTAGTATTTTCTTCAGTGGTCTTTTGGACCTCCTTTTCCATTTGGCTAATTCTGCCTTTCAAGGCATTCTTCTCCTCATTGGCTTTTTGGAGCTCTTTTGCCATTTGAGTTAGTCTATTTTTTAAGGTGTTGTTTTCTTCAGTGTATTTTTCAGTATTTTTTTGGGTCTCCTTTAGCAAGTCATTGACTTGTTTTTCATGGTTTTCTCACATCCTTCTCATTTCTCTTCCCAATTTTTCCTCTACTTCTCTAACTTGCTTTTCCAAATCCTTTTTGAGCTCTTCCATGGCCTGGGACCAGTTCATGTTTTTCTTGGAGGTTTCTGTTGTAAGCTCTTTGACTTTGTTAACTTCTTCTGGCTGTATGTCTTGGTCTTCTTTGTCACCAAAGAAAGAATGCAAAGTCTGAGACCGAATCTGGGTGCGTTTTCGCTGCCTGGCCATATTCCCAACTAACTAACTTGACCCTTGAGTTTTTCAGTGGGGTATGACTTCTTGTAGACTAAAGAGTTCTATGTTCCATGTTTGCGGGGGGGATGTGCCAGCTCTGCCACACCAGCACTCCTCCTTCCCCGAGAACCCCCAACCCGGACTGGACTTAGATCTTCAGCAGGCTGTGCACTCCTGCTCTGATCTGCCACTTAATTCCTCCCACCAGATGGGCCTAGGGCCAGAAACAACAGCAGCTGTAGCTGCCCCACCTCCACTGCCCCCGGGGCTGGAAGCCGAACCTTCCCACTAACCTTCTCCGCTGTCTTTGGTGTTTGTGGGTTGAGAAGTCTGGTAACTGTTGCAGCTCACTGATTCAGGGTGGAAGAGCACATTCCGCCCAGCTCCTGGTCTGATTGGTCTGCGCTGCTCATGCTGGGCTCTGCTCCACTCCGCTCCCAGCTCCCAGCTCCGTGTGGGATAGACCTCACCCAGAGTCCATCCAGGCTGTCCTGGGATGGAGCCCTGCTTCCCTCTGCTGTTTTGTGGGTTCTGCAGTTCTAGAATTGGTTCAGAGCCATTTTTTATGGGTTTTTGGAGGGACTCAGTAGGGAGCTCACGCTGGTCCCTGCTTTCCAGCTGCCATCTTGGCTCTGCCCCCTTTTGGATCATTTTCAAAAGCAAACCTCAGAGAGTATGATATTCCAAAATTCACAACTAGATACCACTGCCAGAAAAATGTGTTCAAAGGATGCTCATGTACTTGGGATGATTATAAGAGCTACATAACTCCCCCAAAACCATTCACAGAAATTTCTTTCATTTATTCAATTCTAACACCAACTTATTGTCTATCTACAGTCTGCTTATGAACTAATATGCTATTGGTACCCCAGTATGCTTTTCTTGGTTGGGAGAAAAGGCATTTTCATCTAATTAAGTTTTCTGACATGGGTTGTTTGAATGATCATAGGTCTCATTCAAGCCATTACATTTATTAATGTGACACCCACTGTGCCAGGCCCTGGAGATACAAACACCAAATCAAAACATTCCCTAACTTCAAGATGCTTTTATTCCCTCAGGAGAGACAACATATACAGATACATACATGCAAAATAAATGAAAGGTAATTTAGAGTCAAGGCTGTAGCAACAGGGGTAGGAGGAGATCAGAAAAGGTGTCATGTAGAAGGTGACATGTGACATGAGTTTTGGAGGAAACTAGGAATTCTGAGAGAATTATGTATGTAAATAAATGCAAGGTAAAGAAGGCACAGACTGTTGGGATGGATCAGGAATGTTTGGAGCTGTTCACTGGTGCTTTAGTTGTACCTTGATGGAAGAAAGGGATTCTATAAAGCACAGATAAGAAGGAAGTACATTCTAGGCATTAGAGATAGCCTATGCAAAAGTGTGGAAGTAGGAGGTGTGGGGTTATATGAGAACAACTAGAAGAATAATTTAGTTGGATTATAGGGTGTAAAAAGGAATGCTTTATTGTAATGGTGAGAGGTTGGAACCAGGCCATGAAGGGTTTTAAATGCCAAATAGAAAACTGTATTAATATACCTCATTAATGATTTCCTTTTATATTCTGGGTCTTGATGCAATTATCACATTAATGTCTACAAAAAGGAGCATCTGGAGGATATCATTATATATAGGGAATCCCTCATCCATTGAGATTATTGACAGAGTACTGTTGGAGGGCTTCAATTATCTAGATAATATGTGTAGAAGTTCTCTGCAAAAGACAGAGAGAGAGAAATTAATTTAAAAAAAACTTACTTCTTCAAAATTTGAAGAAGCAGCAATAAGAAATCATTTACCACGCCAGACTGTCAGAAACAGAAAAGAATTGTTTGTTAGGGTAGAAAAAATAAAAATCTTGGAATCATTCTTAGTTTATCATAGGATATAGGATCATATATTTATAATAAGAAGGCATCTCAGAAGCCACATAATCATTTTAAAAATTAGGAACCTGAGGCCAGAGAGTTTGTTCTTTGCCTAAATTCAAACAGGTAGAGAAGTGTAAGAAGCAGGATTTGAACCCAGATAATCTTACTTCAGAGGTAGTATCTTCCCCTCTCACTATACACTCCTGAAGGTTATATCCTCCTTCCATTGAAGAGTTCCTGTCTGGAACCTCTATTTGAAGAAGTATGAGGTCCAGTCAAGGCTCACATTGTTTCCATTCCTGACTCTCCAGACTTTTCTGCCCTTCCTCCAAGTGAATATTTTGTACCACCATGCCACACCTTCAGCTTTCAGTTTCATTTTATATGTTATTTTTCCACAATAGAATGTAAATTCCTTGAAGGTAGGGACCATCCTTCTTTTAATTATGTTCCCAGTACGGAGAATATTGTTTGGCATGTATTAATCACTGAATAAATATTTATTGACTGGACTGACTGAAAAAAGTAGAGAAAAGCTGGGCATAATCTGACATGTATCCTATGTTTTCTAAAATCATTTTCCAAAGAGCACAGAGGAAATATGTATATAATCCCAGTGACCAAAATGTTCTTCCAAGGGACACAGTCCAGGAGGGTTGGGAAGCTCTCCTGAATAAGATAACGAAGACAGGAGAAAGAATTTGACTGTAGATAAGAAAGTCAAAATAGCTAAAAAAAATTGATATACCCACTCAGAGAATACACCAATCAACTTAAATTTCAAAACAGCAATTGATCTTAGATTTGGAACTACAAGGAATTTTAAGGCTCTTAATGCCAATTCCTTCATTTTACAGGTGAGAAAATGAGATCAAGAAAGGTAAAGTATATTGCCCAGGTATACAGAGCTAGTGACTGTCTGCAGTGGGATTTAAACTAAGGTCTCCCCGATTCTGACTCTAGTCCGTTCTTCACTATGTCAGGATACCTCACAGAAGACTGGAGTAAGCGTAGGTAGCAAAGGATAAATTAAAAAAAAAACCACATGGCACATTCCAATAGGAATATTATCAGGATTATTAAAGTTCAGAATTAGCTGAGTATAGTGAAAAAAGTTAAGAGCACAAAAGAGATCACTGTTTTTATTGTTACTGCTTCTTTTGTTGTTTCTCTATGTAAGGAAGAAAGGAAGATAGAAATAAAACAAATAAAATAATGAAATAATAATTGACAACAGAGAAAATAGAGCTCCTTAATTTTTTTCTTTATGTTTTCTTTGAGAAAGGAGAATGTTCTTTGAAGTATGAAGGAAAGAATAAAAAGTGGCTGATCATGATGTACTAACCTAGTATATAAGAATATTAGAGGACATCTGAATGCCCTCAATTAGTCCAAATCATCTGGTTCAGATGAACTACATGCTTCAAAAGGAAATCAATAAACATTTATTAAGCAACTAATAATGTGCCATGCAACTGTACTAAGCAAAGAGCACACAAAAAGAAGCAAAAGACAATTACTGCCCTCAAAGACGTCACAATGTAATGGGGAGAAAAGAAATAAATACATACAAAAAAGCTAGCTATGGGACTAAAAGAAAACAATTAAAAGAGGGAAGGCACTAAGATTAAGAGAAATTGGGAAAGGTTCCCTGCAGAACATGAGATTTTAGTTGGGATTTAAAGGAAGTCAGAGAGGTCAGTACTTAGAGCATAGGAGGGTGAGCATACCTGGTATGGAGGATGGCTAGAGAAAATGCCTAGAGCAGAGAGATGGAGTGTCTTATTCATGGAAGAGTTAGGAAGCCAATGCCACTGAATCAAAGAGTAAACTGCAAGGACTAAGGTATAAGACTATTCAATTAAGATAGAAAGGGGCTAAGTTATCGTAACAAAAATGCTGCTTGCAGCTGCTGTGGAGGTATAAGGCCAACAACACCAGCACACAGGAGGGCTACTAGCACAGATTCTTTGATCTGCTTTTCTAAGGAAAGCAACTTTAAGGAGTTTACAATCTCACTTTAATCAAACATACATATATCATTCACTTAGTTCAGGGAGAAAAGCCGGCACCCTGGACTTCAGAGCAAATACAAACAGAAATTACAAACACATCAACAGACAGGCTTTTATCTGTCTGATCAAATCACAATATATGCATAGTTACCAGAGAGAAGCACCAACATCTGGGTTTTCAAAGCCGGAGTGGGGTGCTGCTTCAATGACTACACAGAGTCTCGTCAACAACACTCTTTCAATGAGTGTGCCCCAAACAAAATGCTAACCTCAGAGTATATATACACTTCTTTGGGGTCAGAATGCTTCACACCTCTTGAGAGCTTCACATTTCTCAAGGGTTTCACACATCTCATGATCTAACTAGCAAAAGGGTATGCTCCTTCCTAGAAACAAAGGCAAGACTTGATCAAAGGTACTTGATTGCCCCAGTGCTGAGAAACACTCCAAAGCAAAAGACAACAAAAAGTCCCACTTTTCTTGCTCTTAAAGTTATGAATGAATCTGAAAGTCAAACAGTGGGTTTTGATTTTGTTCCCAGATGCAATAAAAGCCACTGGAATGCAGAAGCAGAGAAGGAGGTTAGGGACATCATCAGACCTGTGCTTTGGGAAAATCATTTTTGTGGCTGAATGGAGGATGGATTAGATTGGGGAGAGACTTGAGGCAGGCAGAGCTGCCACCAGGCTATTGCAATAGTTTAGGAGTGGGGGGGGGAGGTGAGGGGCTATATCATAGTTTTGCCAGTGTGAGAGGAGAAAGGGGGGCATATTTGAGAATTGTTACAAAGATGAAATTGACAGATCTAGCTAACAAATTGGATATGTGGGGGTGAAAAATAGTAAGGAGTTGAGGATAACTCCTAGGTTGCACCCTGAGGGACTTGGAGGATGACGATGTCCTCTGCAGTAAAGGGGATGATTGAGGGAGGGGGCTTAAAGCAAAGATAATGAGTATTGTTTTGGAAATGTTGAGTTTAAGATATTTACTGGATATTAAATAATGAAAGAATTGGAGGATGTGATTACATTCAATGATATCCTAAAGATCATGAAGAGTATTCCAGGTTCCACTAGCTCTCTGAACTTTTCTACCCCCTTGCCAGCAACCTTTCTACCAGAGAGATGCCTTGAGTCTGATTGGGGAGATCACCAAATTATGAGGGGCCCATGCCACCCTTACTTCATTCCCACTTCTGTTCACTCTCTGGACTTCTCCACTTTCTGAGCAGCAGCCTTGACTGCACTAGGTGTGCCTTCCTTCCTCCCCTTGTTTTCCAGCTGCCCCCTTGTGTTTACTTCACCCCTTTCAAATGTAAAGTCTTCTAGGATCAAGACTATATTGTTTGCTTTTCTTTCTTCACTGCTTAGCACAGTAGCTGACACATAATATGCACCTAATAAATATTTTATGTATGTATGTGTGTATACATCCATGTATGTACCCATCTATGTATCTACATATCTATTTGTCTAATTGCCATCAAGGACCTCTAAAAGTCATAGAGATGAAACAAAAGATGGGAGAAGAGCTAATGTTGTCTCTTTCTCCAAAATAAAGGAAGAGAATGGAATCTGAAAACTGTAAGTTAGAGAGCTTGACATTTGATTAATGGCAAAGTTCTAGAATCTATTTTAAAGGGTATTTTGAGAGTTAGTGAACATCTATAAAGGAAATGTTAATCGCAAAGAGCTAGTGTATATTCATAAAGAACAGATTATTCCAAACTAACCTTATTTCATTTTCTTCATAGTTAATAAACTCTTTGATCAGAAGAATTCTATAGATGTAATTACCTTGTTTTATACAGACATTTGACATTGTTTATGTTATTCTTGTGGAGAAGATGGAGAGATGAAGTTACATAATACTGTAGTTATGTATTATATCAACTGATTGAAGGGCCAGAGTGAAAGATAGTCATTAATGGCTGAGTGTTAATTTAGAAATCCAGTTTTCATGGAGTTCCTGCAAGGACTTGGGCTGAATGCATTCTATGTTGTTTAACATTTTTATCAATTACTTTGTGTGCTTGTAAAAATTTCAGAAGTTGAAAGGGATAGCTGGAATAGGAAAAAAGGGATTCAAAAATGTCTTAGACTAAAATACTGGGCCAAAGTTAACATGAATAGTTTTAAGAAAAAATATAAGATCTTACATTTGGGTTCCAAAATTTCCATACACAATAACAATAATGCTATAAAAACTAATGATCTGGAAATCTGTAAGAACTATGATCATTACAGTGATCATCCATGATCCCAGAGGACAGATGATGAAACATGCTCTCTATTATAGAGAGATGATGAATTTGGGATGTGGAATGAAACCTACATGTTTTGATGTAGTGCCAATGGGGAAATTTGTTTTACTTAAAAGCATGCATACTTGTTACAAGTAATTTGTTTTCTTTTTCCCAAAGAGAGAAGGGATAGAAGGGAGAAAAAAATAGTTTTCTGTTAATTAAAAAATAGAAGAGAGCAATACAGACGTAAAATATTGAATGAACTTTCAAATGAAGTAATTTTATGATGTTTTACTTAGCTGTTTTACAGTATGACAAGAGACTTCTCATAAAATAGGAGTTATCTGTAAATGTATATAATATAAAAATGAAACACATTAATAAAAATGTAAGTAGCACCAAAAATCACCTTCACAAATACAAGATGGCTTTTTTCTAAAAGATATCCTGTGAAATCAGTAGTCAAGAAAGCTAGCACAATTTTAGACTGTGTGAAGACAAGCAAAGCAACCAAGAAGTAAATGACAATATATAATTTTATGTACACTGCCCTAGTAAGGCCACATCTGGAATATCATGTTCTGGGGCACCACATTTTTGAAAGATAATAGTTAGTTGTTAAACATTTACCAACATATCCCTGGAGATGGGAGGGGGCAAGGAATTTCAACCAATTAGAGCTTCCCCCAAAGTAGAGTCATCTACCTCAGGAAATAGTGGGTTCTATCTTATTGAAGTTCTTCATGCAAAGGCATGATGTACACTGATGAATTACATTATAAAAAGGAATCATTTAAGTAGGGGTTGGAACAGCTGCCTTCTAAGGTCTTTACTAATTCAGGAGTCCTATGATTCTATAATCCTGACCTTGCACAGAACACCTTCCATAATAACATTAGACTCCTTTGATGACAATATGTTTCTCAGTTTATACCTTGATATTAAAAACCAGATGGTCACTGAACCAAGTTATCTCCATGGTTCTATTAACCAAGGAATTTTGTAAGATCTTAATATATGCATGAGAGACAACTTGTTGGAACAAAGCCTCTAAGGCTTTATTTTGCTCTACCAAAACAAATGCTTGTTTAGTTTATTTTTATAATTAACAAATAGACACAGTAAGATTTTTATTTTCTATTCCTATAAGTCTATTAACTTAATATGAAAATGTGGGCTGTTGTACAGAAAGCTCACTATTGAAAATCTGCCTGCTTTTTTTCTCAAATTTGTTAATTGATATACTAACTATGCATGCAAATCATTCTTTATACTAATTCATAAGCATTTCATAAACATGATGGAAGTAGTCATATGTATCAGTGGTTATTGACCAACTAGGTGGCACAGTGGATAGAGCACCTGGTCTGGAGTCAGGAATATCTGAGTTCAAATCAGGCCTCAGAGACATACTAGCTATATAACCCTGGCAAGTCACTTAAGACTGTTTGCTTCAATTTCTTCATCTGTAAAATGAACTGGAGAAGGAAATGACAAACCACCTCAGTACCTTTGCCAAGAAAACCCCAAATGGGGTCACAAAGAGTTGGACATTACTGAAATGATAGAACAACAAAATCAGTGGTTATTGATGGTTTCTTAATTACCATTTTAATTTGCTTATCAGCATAATTTTTTCTCCATTCTTTTGTGATCTTTCCTTCCCCTAGGTTATTTTGTCAAGTAATATCTCAATGCATTCAAGATTTTGTTACATCCTGTAGAAATTTGTTTAGTGTGAGCTTAGTGGGGTCCAGTTCTCTACTCAACTTTTTCTTTCTAGATCAATGGTTCACAATCTAGGTTCACAGAGAGAATTAAGGTTTCTGTTGTAATAATTTGTATTTTATTTTATGCATTTACAAACATTCTAAGAAAGGCTCAGTGGCTTCACTGTACTGTCAAAGGGTCCTTGGCACAAACAAAGTTCAGAACCTCTGTTTAGATGATCTCTTTTCTTTGTATAATGTAGTAGCTCCTTGGCCATCGATGATGAAAAGAGACAATTATAAAAATTTTGGCAAATGTGTCGCATTGTATATCAATTTATTTCCCTCCTGCTAGTTCCATCCATGAATCCTTTGGCAAAGGTGTGGCTCACTTCAGTGTACACCAAACTTTGATTTGTCAAGGGTTTTTTCTGTTTTATTTTGATATTTTTGTAGAATTGTGTGACCCCTTGTCTTCTGCCACAGATATCTATGATGACAATATAGTGCTTTAAAGTTGACAAATTTATTTACATGTTAAATTATTTAATCCTTACAATAACCCTGTGACCTGCACTATTCATTTACCTATTTTACAGATGAGAAATCTGAGATATTTGCCTAGGGTATGAGGCACATATAAACTCAGTTCTTTATGACTCTTAATTACATACTCTATTCCTTGTACCATCTAGAGTTTCATTAAGTGATGTTTCCTGTTGCTTTTTGATGCATGATGAAAGCAGCTCTCCATATCAGTAAGGCAAGATTCATGACTTCAAGGGTGATCATGAACATGCCTGTATGGTTTGGAATTGCAAAGAATGAAAACCTGTCTAGGTAGAAGGCAGAGGAAGTATAGCATTTATGTAGACAACAGAGGATCAAATCCCAAGACCAATAACTCCAATTTGATATAGCAGTTATTATATTCCAAAACCAGTAAGTTCACCTCAATGTAGCAACAAGGAAATTATAACATGGTATTATAGCAAGGAACCAAGTCATCTTGTAACCTTCCCCTCTTTTGGGGCCTCCCTGTAAAAACACTCATGAATCCTAATTGTCTGCTTGCCTGTGTTCTCTTCCTCCCTCAGTTCTCTGGTCTGGGTAATTTCCATTCTCAGCTCTGTGCTCTCTCTGCAGCTCTGTCAGACTCCAAGTTCCTTTTCCTTGGGCTGAATTATGACTTCTGAATTCTCTGCAGATTCTGAGTTCTATTGCTATCTTCTGGGTATATATACTCTTTTTAGGGCCCAAGGGCTTCATGCCCAGTCACCAAAAGAGTGTAGGTCTGGGGCTTAGGGCCTAATAAGTAAAGGTGTTGGCCTGCCTGCAAACAAAATTATTTTAACTGGCCCCACCTAAGGCTTATTGAATGAGCAAGAAAGATCTTTAATCGCATTATCACCCCCCTCTCTCAAATTCTTTGTTCACTTTTCCGAAGAAGACATGTAAGTTTCCACTTGGCTAAAATTTCCTTTTGTATTGTGATTCTTCCAACAGTGCATCATTTCATTAATCACTGTATAAAAATCCCACATTTAGAATATCTATACTTAAGTTCATGGTTATGGTTTGTCAAAACAAACAAAAAAAAAACCCTGTGGTTTTTTAGCACTCCCTGTACCTTTTTTATGTTTTTCTGCCACCATCACTGCCATACATGACCAGTGACTTAAAAAAATTCACTCATGGTGTTTTAACAATCTGGCTAGCAGCTCCTGTGGGGGCGTAAGATTCCCCCACAGCCAGCACCCAGGAGGCTGCTGGCACACTGGGAGAGCACAGGTTCTTTTTATCTGCTTAAACAAGGAAAGCATGGTGAATGGGTTGACCAGCTTACTGTAATCCAGCATTCAGTTAGCATACAGACAACATTCATTTAGTTCAGGGGAAAAAAACACCAGCATTCAGTTCTTTCAGGGGAGCAAAGAGACAAGCATCAAGAGATATACCAAATAAAGATTTATTCACATACTTCAGGGGAAAAAGCCAGCACCCTGAGGTTCAAAACATTCATTTAGTTCGGGGAAAACAAACCAGCACCCCGAACCTCAAAACCAAAATACAAACAAATTACAAATATCAACAGACAGACCCAATACAATTCATAGTTACCAACATATGGGCTCAGCCCAAGAGCAAGGGCTGGCCCTGAGTCACACTCCCCACCGCTGCTGCGCCAACTGGAAAAGGAAAAGGGGATCTTCAAGCTGTCCTCTCCCCTCTTATAGAGTTTTTGACATCATCAAGCGCCACCTGAATGACCAGAGCCGATTGGTTCTTGAGCTGGCCCCTCCCCCTAATGTAGACCAGGTTAACACCCAATAGGGCGTGGCTCTAGAGTTAACACCTCCCCTCAGCCAGCCCCATGACTCATCACACAGGAAGTTCTCTGTTTCCTGGCATGGTCCCTGGGCTTCCTGCCCTGGAAGAGCAAGCCCCAGCTTCCAGCAAGGCTCAACGAGGTAAGCTGAGTCATTCAAAGAAAACAAAGGCCGTTCTGGTTACACATGGTTTGCCACAGTCAAAAAATTTATCATCTAGTAGACAATGTTTTGTTGATGACTGCCTTTGTTCTTTTTTTCTTTTTTTCTTCCCTCCTCCTCACCCTAAAGATGTCTACCATTAGACACAAATATGCATATATAGATAAATAAAACCAGTCTATACATGTTTCTATTTATCAGTGTTTGCTCTGGGTACAAATAGTCCTTAATATGTCCTTTGTGTAGTTAATTTGGGAATTTATAATAGTTCAAAATGACTTAGTCAAAGTTGTTTTTAAAACAATATTGTTTTTTACTGTATTCAACCTCTTCTTGGTTCTGCTCATTTCACTCTTCATTATTTAGTGCAAGTCTCTATTCATGTTTTTCTAGGAACATTTAGCTCATCATTTCTTATGGCACAATAGTATTACTAGGACTTGCTTTGTTCTTAACTGATGTCCTCTCACTGGAATTAGGATTATTCCAAGATCTACTGGCATGTGGACTTCTCAGCACAGTATAATTTAGCAGAGATTATGCTTTCTGGAATATTTTTCAATATGCTAGGGTTACTTCCACAGCTTGATGAGACATCAGAGTAACACTTTGTTGGGACTGTATATATTTGCCATCAGCACTTCAAAAATATGGCTGCTTTTCTCTTTTTTGTCAGGTGTTATATTCATAGAATTCCATCATTTGCATTATCAGTATATATGAACTAAGTACCTACTTACTATGTGCAAAGAATTGTGCTAATGTGACATTACAAAATACCACCTCAGTAATGTCTAGTATATCCAGAGAAACAAATCGTGCCCCTTATAGTAATATCTAGTATATATGGAGAACCAAATTATTCCCCCTATCTACATGATGAATTAAATTTTATCTCTTTCATTTCAATGTGGAAAACTTATAATGTTGTTAGATAAGCTTCTTTCCTATGATTTTCCCTGATTCCCTCTACATTTTCATTCCTTGTAATTTCATCAGTACCCATTTATTAAATCATTATCCCTACAGATATAACCTCTAAATCTATATAGCCAGACCTAGACTCTCTCCTGAACTCCAAATCTGCATTGCCACCACCCAAATAAATACCTTTGCTTAGGTATTCCATTGGTGTGTCAAACTCAACTTGTTCAAAATGGAGCTCATTATCTTCCTCTCTAAACTTATCTTCAAAGTTCCAATTTTTTTCAGGGAAATACCATTGACAAACTCATAGTTATCCCTGACTCCTTTGTCTCCTTTATCTCTCCATATCCATTCATTTGTGAAATCTGGTCTATTCTACCTTCACAACATTTTGGGGTTCATATCTTTTGTTTCACTCCTATAGCCAGTACTCTGATTCATACCCTCATCGCCTCTTACCTGGCGTATTTTCCTAATTGTTTTCCTTGATTTTGGTCTCCTTGATTTCTAATTCAGGATCCACATATCTTCCAAATAAATGTTCAGAAAATATAAATCTAGTTATGTAATTCATTGGCTTAGAATACCTTCAAATAGGAACAGTATAATGTAAAAATTTGGAATCTGAGAACCTGGGTTCAAATCCTGACCCTGACATTTATTAACTGTGCAACCCTAGGTAATTTGATGAACCTCTTTAAGCTTCAGTTTCATTCAATGTAAAATGGACAAAATAATAATTGCCCCATAGGTAACAGTGTCTTTATGAAGACTGAATAAGTTAATTTAGGTAAAGCATTCTGTAAGCCTTGAATTTTGAATTAAAAATAAATTCTTTTTCATCATTAGAGCAGGAAAAGGCTAAGGATAAGAGAAGTGAAGCAATTTGTCCAAACTTACAGTAATGCAATTATAACCTAGTCCAAAGAATCTGGCTGCCTTTCATCTGAAAGCACTGCTGAAATTCAATAAGATCTAGTTTATTTTTTTAAACTTTGCTCTTGTGGGCCAGGACCTTTTATTCATGACTAGAATAACTAATATTGTATTAATTTGTTATGTAAAAAATATCTTGGCAGAGAGGTGATGGACAAAATATGTAGCATAAGATAATACATTTTTTACATGGCCCACATGGGAATTTTTAGTTTTTTATAAGGGTGTTGATTTTCTTCCTCCAGGAAATGAGAAGAGAAAAACAGAAATGATTGGTGGGGGGGAAGTAAAAATTAAATATATAATAAATAATAAATATATTATTATAAATGTATTCTAATATATAATATTGTATTATGTATCATATATTACATATATAGGTATGCATAAATGTATTTACATATACACATTACATATATATGCATATATGTGTATGTGTGTGTGTATTTATCTACATATATACATATATAGATATATTCAGTACTAAATACAAAGTCTAGGAAACATTGAGCAAATTACTTCATCTCTTTTACTTAGTTTCTTTATCCACAAATTAAGGAATAGAATTCTATATCTTTAAAGTCCCTTCCAATCCTAATAGTCTATAAGATTCTTCTAAAAATACATCAAGAACTCTCAAACAAGGGTTTGTAAATGATAAAATAATTAGGCATAGAACTTAAATGTATAGCAGGAATAGGAGGATGAAGAAAACTTTGCTATAAATGTATATGCAATGATTTGAAATCACTATTCATTAATCTATTGGTTGTTGATATAGCCTAGTAAGTTTCTCCCTCCTAGTTTTTGACTTGGTTTCATTATCCTAAAATCAACTAATAACCAAAGTAAATATCTATCCCTGGGTGTCCTTACTGACATAATGTCAGGCATGAATCAAGCACCAACAAGACACATTTTTATCTTTTATTTTTATAAAAATGAAACTAAACATGAACAAGATAAAAACTATTTTGAAAGTCAGGCAAATGTGACAGAAGCTTTGGACTCTAATTAGCACTTTGGAATTTAGGAGAGTTAAACAGATAGGAGAATGTGAGTAAAGATGATATTGCTAATAAGTTATGAACACACAAACTCCACTGTTACACACAAATTGGTATTATCAGTCAATTAGATTGCTCCCTTGCTCCCTCCATCTTATCCATTTCATAAGCTTGTTATAAAATTAATCAACTAGATGAAATAAACATTGAGCATATGATAGGGAATAGTTGAGGCCAATGGAAATTTGGTTTTCAAATTGTTTAAATGTTTAGGGATAGTATCTGTGTTAACATAAGCATTTATAATGCCTTGCTGGTTTTAGGTATTTTGAGCATTGTTCTACATTTCTATATGTTTTGAGATTCTGGCATAGAAAATCTTCTGCTATGTATTACTGTGGTGTATTGAATATCATATTCAATAACATGAATAAAATAAGTGATGACCATCCAGTATTACATATTATGTCAAAAACATCTTGAAAAGATTCTTGCTAGTAGACTTTAAGTTATTGTGTGATTTGTGGTAAATTTGAATGAAATGTCTCTGTCAAAGATAAGTGAAAGAAATGATGAGATAAAAACATCAGTTTAGCATATAACATTCATGAGTAAGTATTTATTGATTTTTATCGGAGGGAGTGTCGGGATTTAAAATCTTTTTCTTCTAAAGCTATGCTGTTCTTTTCTGTAAGGAGATCTCTGTTCATGAGTTTGGTGATTTCTTACATTTCTCAATTTAAGTTTACTTTGTTAATTTGAAGCTATGGTTTAATTAGCTGTGATAAACTATCTCAACTTTTTTTCTATTCACATAGCTAATTAATCCTTAGAAAAACAGAAATGTGTAATAGGAAAATAGGGAAAAAGCTTGTCCATGTCATCTGCCTCCCTCACCAGTCCCTCCAGGCTAGATTCTCTTTATATTCATACATATTTCCTTCTACTTCATTATTCCTTGATATGCTAGTCAGGTTCAGGATTGCAAGGAACATAATGAAAGCCTCACACTCAGTTGATCTAACTCTAGGGTTCATTAGATAACATACAAAATATACATACTCATAGAAATATACAAGACATTTGTATATCCCACTCTCATCCACTGCTCTCCATCTTTGTCTGGCCCAGGAAAATAAAGCTATGCCTCTAATTGCACAAAGATATTTGGCTCTATGCAGAAAATAACAACCAAACTATAGACTGGCCCACAGATTCAAAGAGACATGAGATTTTATATTGAAGTAATAGGAGACTGGAACTTCACAGAAGTATATCCATACTGTATAGGTTATATAAGGCTAACTGCAGGGAGTAAAGTGATAAAATTCCTTAAGATTCAGGCGCTGTACTCAGAAATATTCATCAGACACTCTAGGGGACCATCTGCATATCTTCTTCCCCCTCCACCTTGGATGTTGCCAAAAACAAGCCTGTTAAACCAGCTCCTTCATGGGAGGTATGGCAGGTGCCAGGTGAAAAATGAAGTGACTGAGGAAAAAAAAGGTTTAATCTTCTAAGCACATGGATTTATTAAGCAGTGCATGTCAACTGTCCAACAAACCAAGACCAGAACTGCTCAGCTTAGGCCTAAACACTGAATACAGGGAGAGACAGACTTTTATGCATAAAAACAATTAATCAAATAAGGCAAATTAATTAAAAATAATACATTAAGTAATCTGATTTCTATTTGGATAAATGATTAGAGGCTTTACAAGTTGGAAGGGGGAGAGCAAACAGGTGTAATTGCCTAAATTCAGAAAAAGAGGTGTCCCTCTCCCCTCAAGTATCTGTAAACAATCAAAGGAACGTGGAAAAACAACTGATTGAATAGTATGGGGCCAGTTTTTAGAAGAAATATCATTGTTTGATTTGTAAAATTGTGATAAAATTTAATCTCTGGATCTAAGTTTCCGGTCAGCATAACCTAGATCCTTATTTAAGGGTCTCTAAGAAGCATATAGAGGTGGTCCAGCTTCCTAGCCATACGGGTCTAGATTCAAACAGTGTAATAAGGTTTTCTCCCAATTCCCACCATTGAATAGTTTTCTCACAAGACAGAATTCAGACTAGATTCATAATTAAAGAAAAGAAAGCTGAGATATCTCCAGAATTGAGTCATGAAATAGAGTCAGTGTGGTTCACCTAATTCTCACAATTAGGCACTCACTGTCTTAATTCTCTTCATTCCTTCCGAGTGGTGGAGGTGAAGTCAGGCGTGTGTGGGAAATGAATTTCATGTAGATAGAGAGTACAGCTCTTGACTCCTAAAGAATTTTACCACCCCTACCACTGGGTTTAGCCTTATAAAGTCTATTTGGTATGGGAGTATTTGTAAGGGACTCTCTAAAGATATACATATATATATATATATATATATATATACACACACATATGTGCATATGCACACACACACACACACACACACACACCACATGTGCACATCTCCAAAGAGAAGAATATGTGGACACTAGACTTCAATACAAAATGGTGATTTTAAAAATTTTAGTAAAATTGATGGCATAATATTTATGTTCAATATAGCTTAAAATAAATGTTACAAATTAATAATGTATATCTGTGGAAAGAAGTCAAACCAATATGTTTACTAATATTACCATTCCTTGCACTAGTATTAATTTTAAAAAATATGACTTCTTGACCAGTGTAGGCATCAGGACACATTCATAGCTTGCCTTCTTTTCTTTCATTTGCTCTTAGTCTGAGAATAAGTCAAGTCAATGTGACTAGAAAGGACACAACAATCCGTTGCACAGAGCTCCACTCATAATTATTGGCTTTCTAGAAGAAACCCCAATTTGCTGGCCTTTACTCCACCGTATATGTTATATTTCTTATTAAAACGTATTCTTTGAGGGCAAGAACTCTTTTTTTTTATTTGTTTCCCCAGTGCATGACATTGTACCTGACACATATTAGGTGTTTAATAAATATTTGTTGATTGGTTCATAGATATCCCATGGAATTTTTTTTTCTTAAAGTGAGCCTAGCCGATTTGAACAGAGAGCCTAGAGTGCAAACACACACACACATGAACACACACACACACACACACACACACACACACACATACACAATGAATATAGGCTTGTATTTAAGTGAAATGCTGTTTACAAAAAGTCCTAAAGATATTAACCATAAAATAAGGAAGTCCATAATGTAGTGAAAATGAGAGACAATAGACAGATAACCAGACTTTTACATTGATTCCCTTGACAAATGAAGAAGTAGTTGGAGGTTTCTTCATTGTCAAGTATGTTCTATGTGAAAGGTTTACAGAAAATCATAAAAATAAATTCCACAAGATTTTCTGAAAACCATAGAAGAATATGTGATCTGTACTGGTATCTACACAGATGAGACCAGAGATCCAAGTATATGTGTCTAACCGTTTATGTCTGAAGAAGCTAATAGCATTGATTCCCAGATATGTGAGCTGCCTCCTGCTAAAGCAATTGTTTGGTGACATGTCAACAGCATCATCATTTTATGATCTGAATGTTTTTATTTTTCATCCTAATCTTCTGGCATAAAAAAAAACAAGGCCAGTAAGTATATTACATAGCCCAGGGGCAGTAAAGAGCTAAAGTAGTTCATTTTGTTATACTTAAGATATATATCATAGAGGCAGTGATGCTCTTTTTTTCTTGACACCATAATTATTATTTAATCTTTTAAACATTATTAATAATTAAAAATTTAATTAAGTTGAAAACTTTATTAATTTAATATGTAAACTATTGTAAAGTAAAAGCAAGCAATAACATTTCTTACCTGAGTCTAAATAAAATATAGTTTGATACAAAAATATTTCCATAGAAGTCTAAGAATAGTGTATAATTATAGAAATATTATTTTTCTGCCTACATATCAGAAAAATTACTGGCTCATAATACTTTCTATAACCTCAACTCTTCCATTCAATTCAATGAGCATTTATTAAACACTCACTAGATTCAATATTCTGTGATAAATTTGGGGGCTAGGATGAAACCTAATCCCTTCTCATAGAGGCTAAGAAGCAAACACATATTATGAAGAAACTGTAGTTCAAGTTGTAAAAAGTACAGAAATGAGACCCAAAATGATTTGCATGAAATTCAAGGAGGAAAATCTGACTTGTGTACGTGAAAGTAGAGAAAGATAAGTAGGGGATAGTACCTCAGCTGGGCTTTGAAGGCAGGGGCATTTCTTTGTCAGAAACACTGTGAGGAGATAACAGTTCCAGGTAGGAAAGATAGTAAATTCTTCTATAGAGGCAGAAAAGGGCAGAAGAAGATCAAATACTTCCTTTTTGTATGTAATAGAAGGTTCAAGAGCAAAGGGGAGAACAGCTCTGAACACAATGTATAGTATTTACCATATAAGCTTTCTTTAAAATGGAATTGTTTGCTGTATATTTCAAATCCTTTGTTACATTCTGCTGTGCACATGGCAATGCTTTTTTCTTATTTTGTATTTGAGTTTAATATTTAAGTTTATGTTTCTTTTTCTTTTCTTATTGTGTATTTAAGTTGAAAATAAATTAAGAAAAAAAAGAGCTAAAGGGAGTAGCATGCACTAAAACTGGAAAGGTAGGCTCAACCTAGATTGTAAAAACCTTGAATTCTATCCTACATAGAGGTTGTATTTTATTGGGTAGGGAGTTAAATAAGAGATACAAAGTCAGAAAGGACTTCAGAAGACCCTACTCTAACTCTCTCACTTTTCTAATGAGAAAATAGAAGCTTTGGGGAGTTAAGTGACTTGTTCAAAATCACATTGGTAAGTAATCATCAGGAATGTCATTTCTTTTCCTCTTATTTGCTTTTAGATTTTTGGATTGTAAGGAGATGAGAAACTCTTATCTCCCTTTTATGATTAAATCATTTAATCACCTCAAGCTGTTGAAAATTATTTACCTTCTAAGATTCTTTTGTCTAATATGTTCACCTCTTAAAGACAGTACTTTATTCTAGTTTTAACAAAAATACTTGAAGGGTATCAATTGCTTTAAAAATTCATTTTAAACCCACATACTTTAAAATTTTTGGTGTTTTTTTTTAATTTGGCTATTCCTCTTGTGATTTGACTCAGATTCTTTGATAATTGAATTGTCCTGGTCATTTAAAATATTTTGTGTTTTACCTAGGAGCTACATAGTTGGACAGTCACATGTCAGAGAATGATATATTTGTTTACTTTTTCTAGTGGTACTTTGGACTCTATTTTTATGTTGCCTTTAGATTCAAATGCTTTTGGACAATTTCATGATTTATTTAAATAACATATCAAAACTTCCTTTTTTCTTTTGTTTCATCACATCTTTCTAGGAGTTTGATGATCCGGAAATTCTCTTTCCATGTCCTATTTTACAGGTCAGTTGTTTTTTATTATAGATACCTCACATAATCTTTCCATTTTGCTGTCTTTTAAATTTGATCTATTATTTCTTTCTCTATGATTGAATGTTGAAGTTCCATTTTCTCACTTTTTTGAGATAACCATTACTTTTTAAGGTTTTCTACCTTCTGTTCTATGCTGTTTATTCTCTTTTCAAGGATTTTACCAAGAGCTCCAATTTCACTAATTTCTTCCATGCTTTCTGCCATTAGGCCTTCCAACAACTTTGAATTATTATGGCTAGTCCATTCTTTTTTCATGGGTTCAACTTGTTAACTACTGAAGAATTGTTCTCATTTTGTGAAGTTTTATCTTGGAATTTTTAAAATTATAATACTTGTTAATTGCATTAGGAGATTTTCTTTTCCCTCCTATGGAGTGTTAACTTCTGAACTTTGGCCTCACGAGGATTATAAGGCTTTGATTAAATCTTCCTGAAGGAGGACCTAAACTAGGGAAGGACGAAAAGGATTTCCTTACCTCATATTACTTCTAAAATTCTACCATTTTCACAACTGCTGGAGCCACTATACATGATGAACTCTCACCAGTCCTCTAAGATCTACAATGAAGGGAAGAGATCTCAGTTCAGAGTTATCAAAGAAAGGATATCAGGTATATAGAGCTGCCAGCCTTCAGCATGAAACACAGGGTCCTAAGCTTATATGTACAGATTTAATTTCTAAATGATCCTTCAGTGTGTATAGCTTTCTGCCATCAATTAAGAGTAATTAGCTCTCAACAAGTAACCCTCAGTTCATAGGGAGTAGCCCTCAATGAGGGAAGTAAGTGAGAATAGGGTAAGTAGACAAGGATAGCACAACTAATCTTACAATTCTTGCTCATTTTCCCCTTGTTACTTACAGTTTGTATTGCTTAAGTTTTCTCTCTAATTTCTCTATTAGATGCTAATCTCTATTTGGCTTATTTATTATTGTTTGGAAGTTGTTGGTAGAGGGAATTGACTTTGACTAGAACAATTTACCAAGATAAGCCACCTTAGCAAAATGAGTTCATCATCTAACGGTTTCCAGTAAGATAAGCAGGAAACAAAACAAGACAAACACATGACTACTGTTCCCAATGAAAATAGAAGAAAAGTAAAAGTAGAAAATTATCTCAGTGGCTGAAAATAAATCTCATTCATGATTTCATAGTATACATTTGTATGGAAAACATTAGGACTTTCTATTGAGTCTTTTTTAAGGTATAATTTGTGATTTAACTTCCAAACATTTCTTCTTCAATCCAATAAACGTATTATGAAGAAATTCTGACAAGTATACTGTAAGTACCACAGATATCTGGATAATAATATAGCAATTATGTTCATAAGCACACTTCAGACATAACTATAAGGTAATAGAAATGCTACCATGCACACACTAAAAGTCTGGACTTAAGTAAAATTGGCTTTTAATAAGTACAATCCTGTCTAGGTAGTGCATATGTATAGAAATGAGGCCTAATTATGCTTATACTTTTAGTTGTATTAATCCTATGTTTATTTCCTTTTATCTTTCATTAGGTGAATTTTCTTTTACTGATCCATCTCAACTTTTCATTACTGGAGTGATAAATGTTTGTGTTTTGAATTTATTTAATTTTTTAAATTTATTATGTCTTTAAATATGTATGATAAATTAGTTCAGTTATAAGGAGAATAGTTTGAAAAAGTTTTTTTCTTAATTGATATATCTATACACACTAATTAAACTCATTTATAGTGTTTGTAAAGATTTCATTTTCAAGAAACAGTATACACATTTATAGCACTGTTCTACCTTTATTTATTACTTATGGAATTATACTGCAAATCAATGCAGCAATATTCAGCTAGGTATTTTTGAATATTTCCAATTGCTTAATCCAGGAGCACTGTTAACACTAACAGCAAAAAATAATCCTACCTGGGCAAAGGTATATTCTGCTGCACGTAACTTCAAAGAAATAGAGCGGTCTCCAAACTTTAAATTGAGAACTCAATAATTAAAATAACAACTAACTTATTAGTAATTATATACTACAAGTGAAAATATACTTACTACCTAGTATATAACCTTTGTACACATTATACCATTACAACATATTTGTCTAAAACATAAAAAGTGTGATAACAGAGCTCATTTGTAAAATGTATGGGAATTTACATTTTGTAGAAATGTTTCTACTCTTAAATGAGTGAGATATAGGTATAATCCCCCCAAAAAGCCCAGCAAAAACAAAACCCAGTTACAGCAAAATATGAAAAAACAAAAAAATTGAATACATTATTTCAAAAAATCCTAAAAAATCACACACACAGTTGTCTGATAGGGCAGCTAAATGCATAGAAATAAAAATTCCAAAGAAGAAACCTAGATTTAGCATACTTAGAAATGAGGTATCCAAACCACAGAACTCTCAGGTCAAACAAAAATTATTGCAAGAAACAAGGAATATAAAAATCAAATACTGAGGAACCATATTCTGAATCATTTACCATTAATATACATAAAACATAAATATTCAAATAGAATTAAAATAAAGGTTTGGAATATCATTTAATACCTATCAGCTAGATGAAAATGGGGAAAGCTGCAATCATTTTCTCAGGCATGGACATAGTAATGATAAATTATGCTTGAGAAATAAACAGGAAGCTACATTATGCTCAAGAGCATCATAGAAAATGAAACAATATTAAAAGTATGTGTGCATACTCATACATACATAAGCAAACACACACAGTTATCAACAGACAGACCTCTAGCTGTCTGACCAAAGAATTACATAGTTACCAGAGAGAGAGGCATCAGCATCTGGGTGTTCAAAGCCAGTGGGCTACAGCAGTTACCCAGAGTCTCATCTGGTAAAATCACATGACACTCTTCCAGTGAGTGAGAGTCCCAAACAAAATGCTAACCTCTGAGTTTATATACCCTGTTCAAGGTCACAACCATGTGACTCAAAACTGTGTGAAACTTCTTCAGGCGTCATTCCCATGCGACTCAAACCTATGTGAACGAGGCTTTCTTGTTTCTTAAATAGGTCATAAAAGACTCCCAATTTAATCAAAGAAACAAAGGCTATCAAGGGTACTTGATTACCTCAGTGCTCCAAAAGAGAAAACAGTAAAAAAAAAGTCCCACCTTAATTACCATTATACTCTTTCTAAAGGATCTTGAAAAGCCAATGAGCTTTAAGGTAAAAAGCATTATACTCCCCCTTACCCCTCTACTCCTGCTCCCAGGAAGAGAGAGAAGAATATTTCAGCTAAGACAGAAGACAGAGATTACAGATACTAGAGTGGTTTAGGCTCCAGAAGATTAGTATTTGACAGAGCTGTGTTCAGAAGAGGCTACAGCAGAGCGGAGTCCAGAAACTACAGGCCTAGCTATGTAGTATCCAGCAGACACTATGAAACCAGCCCAGAAAAGACTACAAAGGACAGATCAGATCAGGACTGAGTTACACAATGAGTTCACTAGAATACTTCAACAACTTCATGATTAGAAATGTGAATTACCCTCCCATGTACATATGTTGGCCACACATGTTCTCTACATGTGCATTTCTCTGCGTTTATTTCCCAAGTATACCCTTCTTCCCACTGATGCTATCTGTACTTTTGAGAATATATACCCTAGAGCTATGGGAAAAAATATTTTGCTGCTGCCTTTTTTAACTAAGAAATTTCATTGAACATCTTTGCTGTGAACTAACCACATGCTTTAGTTGATTCTTAAAGATGAAAAAATTGGTCCTCTTGCCTGAGTCTGTCCTGTCCTTTAGACTCCACTCATAGAATCTAGTAAAAGAAAATACTTTAAGGTGAAAGACCTAGGGGATCTTACACCATTGAAGCCATGTGTCTCTGAGGAACAGGAGTTGTTTTTGGCTTTTTGTGTTTGTTCTTTTCTAGGCAAAAGAAGTAGCACCTCCAATCTTATAAGTTACAAAGGTCAGCAGAATAAGCCACAGGAATCTGGGAGTCAGTTCCCCTAAAAGCAAGGATTGAGAAGTCATCAGAGTGATCTTCTGGACCTCAGGCAACTGTTGCTGAGATAAGGACTCATCTTGCAGGCATATCATATTTGTATGTGAACTTGTATGACTAATGTTATATAGGAACTGAGTTGAGTTTTAAGCCTACTCTCCCCATAGATCCAAGTTGTATAGATGAGAATGTGACCTTGAGTTGTAAGGGAAAAATTCTAATACTTTTTTCTTGCTACATATTTGAAGTAAACCTCCCTTTGTAAAAGCTTTTGTAAAAAGAATAACACATTAATGGGGGCTCAAGGCTTTGGATTTAAGGGACATACATATACGTACATACATATATACATACATATATATATGTATGTATGTATGTATGTGTATATATATATGTAGAAAATACCTTAAACTTTAAACATAAGGTAGTCTCAGGGATCATCATGGATGTTTGGGGGAGGTCTGTCCCCAGGTACTATATATTAATGACTGAATATGACAGGAAATATGAAAATGTAATGTGGTTTGTTTGTTTTTTATCCTTGGATAGAAACCAACCAGCATTGACATTTCTACATTAATTCAAGTCTTTGATATCAGCTAATACCAACTCAACAATAAAGGCAAATGCTTTGAGAAGATCTAAGAGAGAAGTGAAATAAAAAAAAATAGAATGAAATTTGTGGTACCACCATGGTTTATTGTGTGTGCCAAGAATATTGTTTAATGTTGTTTGCATTTATTGTTTGCCATTGTTTTTTGTGGTTGTTGTTAGCCTGGATTTTTGAAAGTTACTATCAAGAGAAGAGGGACGGGGCAGCTAGGTGGCACAGTGAGTAGAGCACTGGCCCTGGAGTCAGGAGGGCCTGAGTTCAAATCCAACCTCAGACACTTGCTAGCTGTGTGACCTTGGGCAAGTCACTTAACCCCAATTGCCCTGCCTTCCCCCCTCAAAAAAAATAAATTAAAAAAAATAAAGAGAAGAGGGAGGCATGAGCCATGGTTCAGGAGTTATGAACACAGTAGGAGTAAGGAGATAGCTCAAGCAAAAATTCTGGGGGTGAGAGGGGGGAAATTCTATTGTTTATTGATTTCAGAATGTTAGCATTATCTCTCATAGTGAGCTGGGAAACAGGGGATACTGGAACCCCAAAACAGAAAATTAGTGAGCATGATCATGGATTAGGCTTGAACAAAAAAGAACTACTTTTTATAGCTTACATTACAGAAGCAGCATAAGGTATTAATGTTTAGGAAAGAGATCAATGTAGTCTAAACCATTCAAGTTCAAAAAAGAGACTTTCTACAAGTCATTGGAAACAATAGGATAAAGAACACAAATTCACCAATAAAGTGGGATCATTTGATATACCATGGTTGACCAGAGCCAGGATGGGAGTGTAAAGGCATTGACTCCCCTGAGTTTTCCCAAAGGCCCCTTGAAAAACTTTAAAACAATGTCTCAAAACAAATTCTAAATCAGCAGAACCAACAAAAAGTCAGGATTGAACAATTTTTCAGTCCGAGATAACTTAAAAGGTCAACAAGAAAGGTCTCTCACTGGGATAAGACTGGAGTGCAATTCAGCATAGGTCACTCCCTAAAAAGCCAGCAGTAAGACTTGGTGGCACTGGGAGGGCTCTATGGCTCTATGGCACTGACCATAACGTGATCTGGATTGCAGTCCCAGTGTAAGGAGGAGTGTATTAATGTTTGTAACCTCAAAGAAGCGGGAAATCTGGTCACAGAACAGGACAGAAAAGAGCACATGCCAGGAGAGTAGTGACCATATCTCTCCTTAGATCGTATCACCTTTGAAGAACTTAGAAGAAACCTACAGATACTTGGAACTAACTCTGAAAAGAGCTGTTTGAAAATTTTGTTACTTGAGACAGTTTCCCTCTACTGTGAGAAAGAGCCAAAGTTTAACAAAGTTAAAAATCAAGAAATAAGCTAGGAAAATGAGCAAACAACAAAAAGAACATGACAATAAAAACTACTATTGTGAAAGAGAAGATCAAGACACAAACCAAAAAGAAGACAGTGAAATCAAAGCTGCGACATGCAAAGCCTCAAAGAAAAATGTTAATTGGTCACAGGCACAAAAAGAATTCCTGGCAGAACACAAAAAGGATTTTAAGACTCAAATAAGGGAAGTGGAGGAAATATTAAGGAAAGAAAAGATAGTAAATCAAGGAAATCATGAAAAGAAAGTCAACAGTTTGGTTTTTAAAAAAAGAGGAACAAAAACGGACTGAAAAGAACTGCTTTAAAAACAGAATTGACCAAGTAGAAAAGGAGGTACAAAAGTTCACTGAAAAAAAAATATTTCTTTAAAATTAGAATTGGGCAAGTGTTGACTAATGATTCCATGAGATATCAAAAAACAATAAAACAAAATCAAAACAATGGAAAAATTAGAAAAAATGTGAAATATCTCATCAGTGAAACAACTGCCTTGGAAAATAAAGGAGATAAAATTGAAGAATTATTGGACTACCTGAAAGCCATCATCAAAAAAAAGAACCTAGATATCATCTTTCAAGAGATTATCAAGAATAACTGCCCAGATATTCTAGAACCAGAGGGCAAAATAGAAATTGAAATAACCCAGTGATACTCTCCTGAAAGAGATCCCAAAATTAAAACTCATAGGAATATTATAGTGAAATTCTAGAGATGCCAAGTCAAGGAGAAAATACATCAAGCTGACAAAATATAAACAATTCAAATATTGTGGAGACACAATCAGGATCACACAACATTTAGCATCTTCTGCATGAAAGGATCAGAGGCCTTGGCATATGATATTCCAGAAGGCAAAGAGCTAAGATTGTAACCAAGAATACCCTATCCAACAAAACTAAGCGTAATCTTTCAGGGGGGAGAAATACATCTTTCGTGAAATAGAGGACTTTCAATCATTCCTACTTAAAAGACCAGACTTGAATGGAAAATTTAACTTTTAAATACAAGACTAAAGAAAAGTATAAAAAGCTAAATAGGAAATGATAAGGGATTCAAAAAGATTAGACTGTTTATATTTCTACATGGGAAGATGATACTTGTAACTCCTAAGAACTTTATCATGATTAGGGCAATTAGAAGTAATATACACAAATAAAAGGCATGAGTGTGAGTTGACTATGATGGGATGATTCCCGCCCCCCCCCCCCCCACAAAAAAAAGAAAAAAAAAAGAAAGGGTGAAAAAGGATGAACTGGGAGAAGGGGGAAGGAAGAAGTAGAATATGTAAATGATCTCACATAAAAGAGGTATGAAAGAAGAGCATTTATGCTGGAGGAAAAAATAGGAATGGGGAATGGTGGGCAAAGCTTGAACATTATTCTGATTGAAATTTGCTCATAGAGGGAATAATATACCCACTCAGTTATGTACAGAAATTTATTTTGCCATACATGGAAGTAGGAGGGGAAGATGAAAAGAAAAGAAGGGGGCTAATAGATGGGAAGCCAGATTGGAGGATGTAGTGGGCAGAAGAAAAACAGTTTTGAGGAGGGATAGGACAAAAGGAGAGGGAGAGAAGGATAAAAGGAGACAGATAGGATGTCAGGAAATAGTAATCATAATTGTGAATGTAAATGGGATTAGCTCACCCATAAAATGGAAGTGGATAGCAGAGTGGATTAAAAACCAGAATCCAACAATATGTTGTTTAGGAGAAACACATTAGAAGCATAGAGACACACATAGTGTAAATGTAAGAGGCTGGAGTAGCATCTATTATGCTTCATCTGAAATTAAAAAAAAAAGTAGGGTTAACAAACATGATCTCTGACAAAGCAAAAGCAAAAATGGATCTAATTAAGAGGGATAACTAGTGAAACTACATGATGCTAAAAGGTATCATAGACATATAAGTAAAATCAATACTAACCAAATATGCACCAAATTGTACAGAATACAAATCCTTAAATGCAGAGATAAATGAATTATTAGAAGAAATAGATAATAAATCTATACTGGTGGGAGATTTCAATCTCCTCTCAGAGTTAGATAAATTTAACAAAAAAAAATAAACAAGAAGTTAAAGAGATGAATAGAATTTTAGAAAAACTAGATATCTGCAAATAGAAAGAAATATAACTTTTCTCAGAGGTACATGGCACCTACACAAAAACTGATGATGCACTAGGGCATAAAACCATCATGAACCAAATGCAGAAAATAAGAAATATTTAATGCATCTTTTTAGATCATAATGCAATAAAAATTACATTTAATAAAGGGCAATGAAGCATACATTTAAAATTAATTGGAAAATAAATAATCTAATCCTAAATAATGAATGGGTCAAAGAATAAATTATAGAAACAATAAGTAGCTTCATTAAAGAGAATGACAACCATGAGACAACATATCACAATTTGTGGGATATAACCAAAGCAATATTTAGGGAAAAAATTGTAGCTCTAAATCTATACTTGACTTCAATAAAAGAGAAAGAACATATCAATGAATTATGCATGCCATTAAAAAAGTAGAAAAAGAACAAATTAAATCTCCAATTAAATAACAACTTAGAAATCCTGAAAATCAAAGAAGAGATTGATCAAATTGAAGGTAAGAATTCATTGAATTAAAAATTAAAACTGGGAGCTGGTTTTATGAAAAAAAAACAAATAAGATAGATAAACCATTGGTTACTTTGTTTTTTTTTAAAAGAAAGAAATCAAATTACCAGTATCAAGAAATGAAAAGAGTGAATTCACCACCAATGAAGATGAAATTAAAGCAATTAGTAGGATCTTATTAGCTCAATTATATGTCAATAAATCTGACAATCTGAGGGGAATGGTGAATATTAAAAAACAAATTGGCCAGATTAGCAGAAGAGGAAATAGAATTATTAGAATTATAGAAAGAGAATTATTAATAGAGTTAAATAGCCCTATCTTAGAAAAAGAAATTGAACAAGCCATCAATAAGCTCCTTAAGAAAAAATCACCAGGACTAGAAGATTTGCAAGTAAATTCTACCAAATTCTTAAAGAACAATGAATTTCAATGCTAAACAAAATAATTTTTAAATACAGGCAAAGAAGGAGTCCTACAATTCTACAACATGAACATGTTGCTGATATCTAAATCAGGAAGAGCAAAAACAGAGAATGAAAACTATAGACTAATTTCCCTAATGAATATGAATGCAAAAATTTAAATACTAGCAAAGAGATTATAGCAATATATCATAGAGATCATACATAATGACTAGGTGAGATGTATATCAGGAATTCAATTTATACCAGGAAAACTATCAGTTTTTAATATCAAAATGATTTTTATAAGAAAACCAACAAAAACTGTATGATTTTCTCAACAGAGGCAGAAAAAGCTTTTGAGAGAACAAAACACTCACTTCTATTAAAAAAAAAAACCTAGAAGGGATAGGAACCAATGGAGCTGTCCTTATAATGATAAGTAGTAGCTATCTAAAACCATCAATAAATATTATTTGTAATGGGGATAAAACAGAAAACTTCCCCATAAGACCAAAAGTGAAGCAAGAATGCCCATCATCACCAATATTATTCAATATTGTACTAGAAATTCTTGCTATAGCAATAAAGAAAAAGAAAATTAAGGAAACAGAATAGGCAATGAGTAAACAAAACAAATGAAGCTAATATTAAAAGGAAAGCAGAAAACCAGAGTGGGGAGGGAATTTATAAGAATACAAGTAATTTCCCAATTGGTAAATGTGTGGTTATGAACAGGTAGTTTTCAGATGAAGAAATCAAAGCTATCTATAATCACATGAAAAATGCTAAACAAATTGTGGTATATGATTATGATAAACTACTATTGTGCTATGAGAAATGACAAGCAGGATGCTGTCAGAAGAAAAAAAAACAGAAAAACTTATCTGAACTGATGCAAAATGAAGTGAGTAGAACAAGAACATTTTACACAGTTATAGCAATGCAGTATGATAATCAACTCTGATAGACTTAGCTATTCTCAGCAATATAATGATCCAAGACAATCCCAAAGAGCCTGTGATATAAAAAAAAATGCTACTCACCTCCAGAGAAAGAACTGATGGAATCTGAAAGCCGATTGAAGGTTACTTTTTTAAACTTTTCTTTATTTTTTTCTTTTTGGTCTGAATATGTTTTGCATGACTACCCATGTAAAATAAACCTTTGACTAATATGATCAGTAAAGGGAAGGCAATCCCTGGGATATGAATCCTGGAGTCCAAGCAAAGAAATATTTTTTCCTACTTAAGGATTCTGGGGGATAGGGGGCAGAATAAGTCTCCTTCTTTCCTCAATCCAGATCTTTGGCTGGTGAATCCAGGGTGAGGAAATAAATACAAATTCTTTACAAAGAAGGAGGAAGGTTGTATCCTTTCATGAAGGCAAACTTTGCACATAAAGGAACAAAGGTTCCAGAGAAAAGAGTGGAAGCAACTAAATATCAAAATGGGATGTTTTTTAATCAAGTTGCTGGTTGAAGAAAAGTGTGGAGGCTTTAATGTCACTGGGCTTGTAGCATTCAACCCAGAGCCTTGTGAAATGCCAGTTACACAGTGGGTGATGATAATTGCTCACTCAGTTATAGTAAAGAATAAAGATAGAACAAAGAGAAAGGAATGGAGAATTAGAAAGGAGCAGAAGTAGAGGACGCAAAAAATGTGGAAGGTGGACGATAAAAGATGGAGCTTAGAGAGCTGTGTTTCTGGGGAGAGAGAAATAAGGCTGTTTATGCTATCCTAGGACGCTAGTAGAACATTACCACAAAAATGAGATGAAATGAAAACAAATAAGCAGAATGCTTAAAAAAATATTTGGAATAACAGATTTATGTTGTAATGTTATTTAAAATATGGTTTTATTTTCTTAGATATTTGAATGTAAAATTAATTTAGCTCTGGAAAATATTATGAAGCTGTCTCATATTGGTCAGGAGGAAACCAGAATGGCCTAATTATTCCCTTTTAATAGATTTCTCTAATGTCAATTTTGTCTTCTTTGCTCAATTTATTCCATTATCTTAACATGGCAGGTGGCTCACTCTGTGGGAAAAAAAAAATGGTACTTTGCCTGCCCTCCTATGCAAGGAGAGCAGAGCTAAACAGAGTAGACATTCTCCATTTAGAATTTCTATTTACTATGTGCTATATAACTAAATATAGACCAACATGTAATATGTCATTAAAAATACAGTCCATTAGAGCTACTACTGATTTCCAGAGAAGATTTATAGTTAATAGAATGTAAATGTGATTGGACACATCTGCCTATTTTAATCTTGCATACTTCTCTACAGAAAGATCATATTTTTTAAAGCAATTAACAGGAATCCTAGGAAGACAACAAAGTAAGAGATAACAGGAGTAGAATTGTCATCTTATAGACCTGAATAAACATAGGGAACAAAGTCCCAAAATTCAGTAAAATAAGCAATAAGAGAAAAAGTTAAAAGAATCCACTGTAATGCAATTCTTAATATATATATATATATATATATATATATATGTATGTGTGTGTGTATGTGTGTGTATATATGTGCGTATGTGTATATATATAATATATATATATTATGTGTGTGTGTGTGTGTATATATATATATATATATATCACACTCCTAATGCCCCCAACCCCTTCACATTATTGTGGATAGGAAGCCATCTCCAATAATCCTGATTTATATCTTCTTGCTGCTCCCAGATGGCTCTGGAGGAGAAAGTGAGGCTGGTGACTTTTCCCCTACTGTGGATCCAACTGGCCAGTTCCAGTTGGGCACTGCAGCTCGCTCCTTCCTCCTTCCTTCCTTCCTTCACCCTTTCCCCTTCCCTTCCCTTCCCTTCCCTTCCCTTCTTTTCCCCCTTCCTCTCCTTCTGCTCATATAGATATTATTCCCTGACCTGCAGGTACTCTGCCCAAAGGAATACAAATTTTGGCCACTGAAACCTCGCATATTATCTTGGGGTCTATGACTAGATTTCTTTCTTAAGGACCATGCCTTAAACCCAATTCATTGCGGTTCTCATTGACTGGCCAACAATAGATCCCAGCCAAAGCCCTGCCCCCCACCCCACACACACACTTCAGGGCCTGACTGGCTCAGAGTAAATATAAATAGCAATTGTTTCTGTTTTGTCCTGAAATCCTGAGAGTCTTCCATGCTCAGATTATTTTTTTAACTAGGTCAAAGAGGCAAAGGGGGGGCTAGGTGGCATGGTGAATAGAGCACGGGCCCTGAAGTCAGGAGGACCTGAGTTCAAACCTGATCTCAGACACTTGACCTTACTAGCTGTGTGACCTTGGGCAAGTCACTTAACCCCAATTACCTCCTCCCACAAAAACAGACAGAAAAGAGGCCATTGTTTGTCTCATTTCTTACCTAGCCTTAATCACTGAAAGTGCATTACCTCAGTCAAACTGAGACCTAGGAAAGACCTTAGCTTAAAAAAGCCAAGGTCTCCTACTGCATCTGGCGCCATCTCTATTAGACCTGATTTATATCTTGACACTGGACCAGGATGGCTCCAGAGGAGAAAGTGAGGCTAGTGACTTTGCACAGTCCTCTCTCACTTAAATCCAAATCACTTGCAAGTCATATTACCTTCCTGATGCCATGGTCCTCTTCCAGAACAAAGGACAAACAACAGCAACAACATTCTTGCACATAAAAAGATAGTGAAAACTTGAGGAATAGGTAAAACCATCAGGACTCATAGTACACTAATGGATTCCCCCAAATTAAATTTCTATGCTAAAGCTAACCACCTTTACTTGTGCTTTGGAGCCAATTCTTTTCATTTTTCCCCTGGGCTTCACTATTATCTTTCTCTATTATCTTCAGTCTTCCTAGTTCTGTAGGAGAGACAATTTACAAGGCAAGTTTATAATACTAAAATCAGGGAATAACAAAGCAGAGAAAGGAAACTATAGATTGACCTTGCTAAAGAATTTTGACCACCAAAAAAAAGCTTCTTTCAAGAACTCTAATGCAATATATCCATAAAAGATCTCACTATGACTAGTTTGGAGTAGTACCAAGGATGCAAGAATGGTTCAATTTTAAGAAAATCATAAGTATAATTGATAAAACTATACACACATGTGTGTGTATAGTCATATATGTATGTATGTACACATTCATATGTGTGCATACACACACACACAAAGAGTATGGGGGGGGTGGAAACAAAATGGAGCTCATTTATTTTCAAACCCGAAGAAACATAGGTTTTTAGGGGCCTTCTTTGATGCTATAAAATATATACCTAAAAGCAAGTAATAGCATTGAATGCAATTGAGGATTACTGTAAGCTTCCCCAATACAAACAGAAGTGAGGCAACAACGCACATATTTTTGACATAACTCTAGAAGTATGAGCTATTATATCCAGAAAAGAGAGGAAAATTAAAAATATAAGCACTAGTAAGAGGTGATAGATGACAAGATGTGACTTTAGAAATCCTCAAAAATCAGCAACAAAACTAATTGAAGTAATTAGTTACTTCAGAAGTATTATGATCCAAATAAATCCACAAAATCATTGTCACTTCTGTACAATGGTAACAAAATCCAGGAATAAAGAATAATAAGAGAAATTACCTTCATAATTACAATAAAAAGCATAAGATAACTGGTAATTAACTTACCAAGCCATGCCCTAAATGTACATAAATATATACATACAATATTTTTTGAAAAAATAAAGGATGAAAATTAATTGGAATGATATTCATTGACCATGGATCAACTATGTCAATTTAATAAAATTGATAATACCTCAAAAAAATTTACAGGTTTATTATTATATTGATGAATAGGATTTTTTTAAAACTAGAAAAATAAGAAAATCACTAATACACTTTTGGTGGAATTCTGAATTGGTCCAACCATTCTGGATGGAAGTCAATTTGAAGTTTTTTGTTTGTTTTTTTTTTAAATGAGCATAGTCATTAATCTTCTTAGTTGGCATATTCATGCCAATAATTTTAAAATAGAAACATTAATTGAACACATACAATTATATGCATACTAGCAAGTTTGTGGTAGCAAAGAACTAGAAACATGCTCATTAATTAGGTAATCAATGAATAAATTATAGTATATGAATAAAACAGAATATTACTATGCAGGAAGAAGTCATAAATAAAAGAAATTCAGAGAAACAATAAATTTATATGAACTAATTGAGAATAAAATAAGCAAAAGTAAAAGGAACAACGATTACAATAATGTAAATGGAAAGATCAGTAAAAAGGAGCTGAACTCCTTTGTAATTGAAAGCCCAATGAAAGGTCTGGAAAATAAATAAGGTACCTCCATTTTTACACAGAGAAAAGAATACAAAGTAGGGCAGTAGATTTAGAGCCAGGTAAACTTGAGTTCTAATCCAGTCTTATACATTTACTAGCTGTATGACCCTGGGAAAGTCAGTTAATCGCTACTGGTCTCAATTTCCTTATATGTAAGATGAGAGTAATAGTAACCAATCTCGCAGGGTTGTTGTAAGAATAAAATGAGGTAATATTTGCAAAATGCTTTGCAAAACTTAGGGTACTAAGTACATGCTAACTATCTTCATCATCATCACCATCATTATAAGATGTAGTCCAGTGTTTTTGATTAATTCTGTTTCTTTGTTAAAAGGGTAAAAGTTTAGGGGATGGGAAGAGTAGTGATCATTATGATATAAAGACAAAAGGCATCAATAAAATGAATTTTTAGAAGATGGCAGCTGGGGGGGGCGGAGCCAAGATGGCAGCTGGTAAGCAGGGACTAGAGTGAGCTCTGTACCTGAGTCCCTCCAAAAACCTATAAAAAATGGCTCTGAACCAATTCTAGAATGGCAGAATCCACAGAACAGCAGAGGGAAGCAGGGCTCCAGCCCAGGACAGCCTGGATGGTCTCTGGGTGGGATCTATTCCACACGGAGCTGGGAGCCGGGAGCTGGGAGCTGGGAGCTGGGAATGGAGTGGAGCAGAGCCCAGCCTGAGCGGCGTGGAACATCCAGACCAGAAGCCAGGCAGAGGGGGCCCTAGCACCCTGAATATGTGAGCTGCGGCAGTTACCAGACCCCTCGACCCACAAACACCAAAGACTGCGGAGAAGGTTAGTGGGAAAAGCTGCGAGAGTGGAAGGAGTTCTCGGTTCGGCTTCCAGCCCCAGGGGAAGCAGAGGTGGGGCAGCTACAGCTGTTGTTACTTCTGGCTCCAGGCTCACCTGGTGGGAGGAATTAAGTGGCAGATCAAAGCAGGAGTGCAACAGCCTGCTGAAGATCTAAGCCCAGTCTGGATTGGGGGTTCTTGGGGAAGGAGTAGTGCAGGTCTGACAGAGCTGGCACCTCCCCCCCAAATGTGGAACATAGAACTCGTTAGTCCACAAGCAGTCATACCCCACTGAAAAACTCAAGGGGCAAGTTAGTTGGTTGGGAATATGGCCAGGCAGCGAAAACACACCCAGATTCAGTCTCAGACTTTGGATTCTTTCTTTGGTGACAAAGAAGACCAAAACATACAGCCTAAAGATGACAACAAAGTCATAGAAGCCTACAACAAAAGCCTCCAAGAAAAACATGAACTGGCCCCAGGCCATAGAAGAACTCAAAAAGGATTTGGAAAAGCAAGTTAGAGAAGTAGAGGAAAAATTGGGAAGAGAAATGAGAAGGATGCGAGAAAACCATGAAAAACAAGTCAATGACTTGCTAAAGGAGACCCCAAAAAATACTGAAAAATACACTGAAGAAAACAACACCTTAAAAAATAGACTAACTCAAATGGCAAAAGAGCTCCAAAAAGCCAATGAGGAGAAGAATGCCTTGAAAGGCAGAATTAGCCAAATGGAAAAGGAGGTCCAAAAGACCACTGAAGAAAATACTACTTTAAAAATTAGATTGGAGCAAGTGGAAGCTAGTGACTTGATGAGAAATCAGGATATTATAAAACAGAACCAAAGGAATGAAAAAATGGAAGATAATGTGAAATATCTCCTTGGAAAAACCACTGACCTGGAAAATAGATCCAGGAGAGATAATTTAAAAATTATTGGACTACCTGAAAGCCATGATCAAAAAAAGAGCCTAGATACCATCTTTCAAGAAATTATCAAGGAGAACTGCCCTGATATTCTAGAGCCACAGGGCAAAATAGAAATTGAAAGAATCCATCGATCGCCTCCTCAAATAGATCCCAAAAAGAAATCTCCTAGGAATATTGTCGCCAAATTCCAGAGCTCCCAGATCAAGGAGAAAATCCTACAAGCAGCCAGAAAGAAGCAATTTGAGTATTGTGGAAACCCAATCAGAATAACCCAAGATCTGGCAGCTTCTACATTAAGAGATCAAAAGGCTTGGACTATGATATTCCGGAGGTCAATGAAGCTAGGATTAAAACCTAGAATCACCTACCCAGCAAAACTGAGTATCATGTTCCAAGGCAAAATATGGATTTTCAATAAAATAGAGGACTTTCAAGTTCTCTCAGTGAAAAGACCAGAACTGAATAGAAAATTTGACTTTCAAACACAAGAATCAAGAGAAGCATGAAAAGGTAATCAAGAAACGGAAATTGCAAGGGACTTACTAAAGTTGAACTGTTTTGTTTACATTCCTACGTGGAAAGATGATGTGTATGAATCATGAGATCTCAGTATTAGGGTAGTTGAAGGGAATATGCATATATATATATATATATATATATATATATGTGAATGGGTATGTATGTATATATCTATGTGTATATTTATGTATGTGTATGAATGTGTATATGTATATATATGTGTTTATATATATATATGTATATATATGTAAAAGAGAGAGAGCAGACACAGGGTGAGTTGAAGATGAAGGGAAGATATCTAAAAGAAATAAAATGAAATTAAGGGATGAGAGAGCAACATACTGAGAGAGGGACATAGGGAGAGATAGAATGGGGTGGATTATCTCCCATAAAGGTCACAAGAGGAAGCAGTTCTGTGGGAGGAGGGGAGAGGGCAGGTGAGGGGGGAATGAGTGAACCTTGCTCTCATCAGATTTGGCCTGAGGGGAATACCATACATACTCAGTTGGGTATCTTACCCCACAGGAAAGAAGAAGGAGGAAGATAAAAAAAAATAAAAGGGGGGGATGATGGAGGGGAGGGCAGATGGGGGTGGAGGTTATCAAAACAAACACTTTGGAAAGGGGACAGGGTCAAGGGAGAAAATTCAATAAAGCAGGATGGGTTGGGAAGGAGCAAAATGTAGTTAGCCTTTCACAACATGAGTATTGTGGAAGGGTTATACATAATGATACATGTGTGGCCTAGGTTGAATTGCTTGACTTCTTAGGGAGGGTGGGTGGGAAGGGAAGAGGGGAGAGAATTTGGAACTCAAAGTTTTAAAATCAGATGTTCAAAAACAAAAAAAGTTTTTGCATGCAACTAAAAAATAAGATACACAGGCAATGGGGCATAGAAATTTATCTTGCCCTACAAGAAAGGAAGGGAAAAGGAGATGAGAGGGGAGGGGAGGGGGAACAGCGCAACCAGAATATAAGCCATCTTGGAGTGGGGGGGAGGGTAGAAATGGGGAGAAAATTTGTAATTCAACCTGTTGTGAAAATCAATGCTGAAAACCAAATATGTTAAATAAATAAATTTAAATTAAATTAAAAAAAAAAAGAAGATGGCAGCTGGAAAGCAGGGACTTGCGTGAGCTCCTCACCACGTCCCTCCAAAAACCTATAAAAAATGGCTCTGAACAAGTTCTAGAACTGCAGAACCAACAAAATAGCAGAGGGAAGCAGGGATCCAGCCCAGGACAGCCTGGATGGTCGCTGGATGAGGTCTATCGTGCACGGAGTGGAGGGGAGCAGAGCTCAGCATGGGAGGCAGCAGGACCACCCAGACCAGGTACTGGGCAGAACAGGGCCTAGCACCCGGAATCAGTGAGCTGTCGCAGTTATCAGACTTCTCAACACACAAACACCAAAGACAACAGAGAAGATTAGTGAGAAAAGCTATGGGGGACAGAGTTCATGGTTTGGCCATCGCCCCAGGGGCAGTGGGGGAGGTGTAGCTAGAGAACTACATCTGCAGTTACTTCTGGCCCCAGGCCCACGTGGTGGGAGGAATTAAGTGGCAGATCAGAGCAGGAGTGAAGAGTCTGCTGAAGATTTGCATCAGGTCCGGGTTGGCGGTTCTTGAGGAAGGAGGAGTGCTGGGGTGGAAGAGCTGGCTATGTAGAAATAGCTCTGAAATCAATGGTGCATACCCTCAAGCTTGGACCAAAGTACTCTTTGCTCTACAAGCAGTCATACCCTGACAAAAAACTCAAGGGTCCAGTAAGTTGGCTGGGAACATGGCCAGGCAGTGAAAAAGAACCCAGATTCCGTCTCTGACTTTATAATCTTTCTTTGGTGACAAAGAAGACCAAAACATAGAGCCTGAAGAAGTCAACAAAGTGCAAGAGCCTACAACAAAAGCCTCCAAGAAAAACATGAGCTGGTCTCAGGCCACCAAAGAGCTCAAAAAGGAGTTGGAAAAGCAAGTTAGAGAAGTAAAGGAAAAATAGGGATGAGAAATGAGAATGATGCAAGAAAACCATGAAAAACAAATCGATGACTTGCTAAAGGAGACCCAAAAAAATACTGAAAAATACACTGAAGAAAACAACACCTTAAAAAACAGACTAACTCAAATGGCAAAAGAGCTCCAAAAAGCCAATGAGGAGAAGAATGCCTTGAAAGGCAGAATTAGCCAAATGGAAAAGGAGGTCCAAAAGACCACTGAAGAAAATACTACCTTAAAAATGAGATTGGAGCAAGTGGAAGCTAGTGATTTGATGAGAAATCAAGATATTATAAAACAGAACCAAAGGAATGAAAAAATGGAAGACAATGTGAAATATCTCATTGGAAAAACCACTGACCTGGAAAATAGATCCAGGAGAGATAATTTAAAAATTATTGGACTACCTGAAAGCCATGATCAAAAAAAGAGCCTAGATATCATCTTTCAAGAAATTATCAAGGAGAATTGTCCTGATATTCTAGAGCCAGAGGGTAAAATAGAAATTGAAAGAATCCACAGATTGCCTCCTCAAATAGATCCCAAAAAGAAAACTCCTAGGAATATTGTCGCCAAATTCCAGAGCTCCTAGATCAAGGAGAAAGTACTGCAAGCAGCCAGAAAGAAACAATTTGAATATTGTGGAAAAATAGTCAGGATAATACAGGATCTGGCAGCTTCCACATTAAGGGACCGAAGGGCTTGGAATATGATATTCCAGAGGTCAATGGAGCTAGGATTAAAACCTAGAATCACCTACCCATCAAAACTTAGTATCGTGCTCCAAGGCAAAATATGGACTTTCAATAAAACAGAGGACTTTCAAGCTTTCTCAGTGAAAAGTCCAGAGCTGAATAGAAAATTTGACTTTCAAACACAACAACCAAGAGAAGCATAAAAAGGTAAACAAGAAAGAGAAATCATAAGGAACTTACTCAAGTTAAACTGTTTGGTTTACATTCCTACATAGAAAGATGATGTGTATGATTCATGAGACCTCAATATCATAGTAGCTGAAAGGAATATGCATATGTATGTATGTATGTGTATATATATATATATATATATATATATATATATATATATATATATGTGTGTGTGTGTGTGTGTGTGTGTGTGTGTGTGTGTGTGTGTCTATCTGTGTATATATGTAGGTATACATACACACACACACACACACACACACAAAGGGCACAGGGTGAGTTGAATATGAAGGGATGATATCTAAAAAAATAAAATCAATTTAAGGGATAAGAGAGGAATATATTGAGAGAGGGAGAAAGGAAGAGATAGAATGGGGTAAATTATCTTGCATAAAAGTGGCAAGAAAAAGCAGTTCTGTAGGAAGGGAAGAGGGGGCAGGTGAGAGGGAATGAGTGAATCTTGCTCTTATTAGATTTGACCTGAGGAGGGAATACCATACACACTCAATTGGATATCTTACCCCACAAGAAAGAAGGAGGAAGAAGATAAAAAAGGGGGGATGATAGAAGGGAGGGCAGACAGGGGGAGGAGGTAATCAAAAACAAACACTTTCGAAAAAGGACAGGTTCAAGGGAGAAAATTCAATAAAGGGGGATAGGTTAGGAAGGAGCAAAACATAGTTAATCTTTCACAACATGAGTATTGTGGAAAGGTTTTAAATAATGATACGCATGCGACCTGTGTTGAATTGCTTGCCTTCTTAGGGAGAGTGGGTGGGGAGGGAAGAGGGGAGAGAATTTGGAACTCAAAGTTTTTAAAAACAGATGTTCAAAAACAACAACAACAAAAAAAAAGTTTTTGCATGCAACTAGGAAATAAGATAAACAGGCAATGGGGCATAGAAATTTATCTTGCCCTACAAGAGAAGAAGGGAAAGGGGGATGGGAGAGGAGTGGAATAACAGTTGGGAGGGCTGACTGGGGAATGGGGCAACCAGAATATATGCTATCTTGGAGTGGGGGGGAGGGTAGAAATGGGGAAAAAATTTGTAATCCAAACTTTTGTGAAAATCAATGCTGAAAGCTAAATATATTAAATAAATTTAAAAAAATAAAAATAAATAAAAATAAAAAATAAAATAAAATAAAATGAATTTTTAGAATGGCATTACAGACATTTTAATTCCATTTTATATCTCAGTAAGTTTCCCTAAAAGGCAACCTTAAGATAGCAGTAAGTTAAACTTCAGATAGTAAGAATACAATGTGTTTCTTATTGAAGTGGGAAATCACTGAAACATATTACCTCCTATAGGAAGGAAAAGTTGGTGATGGTAATGATGGCTGTTAACAGGAACAGGGTTGTGGATTTTGTTGTCCTTATTTGAGAGGCTAGTAATGTACCCTTTTTTGTTAGTGAGAAAGTGTGCTACAATAGGAAATGTGCTGGATTTGAACAAAGACCTGGTTTTCCTTGCTAGCTCAATAACAACTTTTTTTTTTTGCCTACTCAGCCAAGTGAGAAGAATAATACTTGTACTTCCTACCTCGCTGAATTGTTGTGAAGATCAAAGATGTTCAAGCGTTTTGTAACTGTAACATTTGCTATAAATACAAGCTCTTATTATCACCCTTCGGATACTTACAGAGAATTTCTGATAAAGTTGTTGGGTCATTGTCAGGGCAGTGGCTTCACAGAATTCAGAAGTGGGTTCTTCAGCGTGTATGGATATGGAGTATATGCATAGGCTTGGCCATGTATACACCTATGCTACAGGACAAGCTAGTGAGTTTTAAATATGATGAATCTTACAACATTTTTAAGGAGGAGTGGTGGGATTAGCTTGTAGCATATGAGAACGATTTGCATAGACCAGCAAATACATTAATATAAACTTTCTTCCTTCAATCTGATCAGGGAATATCATATTAAAACTAAGGACCATAGAAGCTAACTAAAAAATTGAAAATAAAGTCTTTGTTTGTTTCCCTTTGATGAGGAACTGAGGGAAATATTTTTTATCCTAAATAACAGAAAAAGTAAAATATGAAAACCTTTCTAGGTGAGTTGATTTAAAAAAAAAGAAAAGAAGAAAAAACACTAATCGTATGGTAAAGGAAATAGCGAGTGTAGAACAAGCTCACTAAGGCATAATTATATTAATTTTTTGTAGTTAACATGGGACTTATATAAGCCAAAAGATAGGGGAAAATATTCATTTACTACATTTAGAAGCAGACAAATGGCACATAGGGATGTTCATTGAGGGGATACTTCTAAAAATATATGGGGAACTTTTTCCTTTCTCAGTTTGTACATGTTAAAAACCAAAATATTACTTAATATAGATATAGATAATTATTATATTCATTAAAAAAGAGTTCTTGGAGTTGTGCTTTGAAATTGCATCACTCAGCTAAAAAGAAGTGTCCCCATTTTTCTAATAGCTAAGAAAAAATGGCCTTAAGCATTTCAAATTAGTCTGATGCTCACCAAAAAATGGGAGGATTAACATAATTTTGCCCGTTAGATTATGCAGGATCAAAGGATCATAGGTCTAGATCTGGAAGGACCTCATAGACTATCTAGTCAAACCCCCTCCCTCATTTCACATATGAGAAAACATCCCAAGAAAAGTTCATTTTTTCCCCATGCTCACACAAAAGCTTGCATGAGAGACAGGATTTGAACCAAATGTCACTAAAGAGCTAATGCTCTATTATTGGACCATGCTGCTTCCTATAAGTCAGCTGTGGTAATGAAAGGAGGAAGGAAGGAAGGAAGGAAGGAAGGAAGGAAGGAAGGAAGGAAGGAAGGAAGGAAGGAAGGAAGGAAGGAAAAAGGAAGGAAGGAAGGAAGGAAGGAAGGAAGGAAGGAAGGAAGGAAGGAAGGAAGGAAGGGAGGGAGGGAGGGAGGAAGGAAGGGAGGGAGGGAGGAAGGGAGTGTTCTGTAAATATAAGTTTTTATCATCATTATCTGAACTAAAGTTATGTGTCAATATAAAGGACTTTAATATGTGAATAGAAACATGGTAGAAACATACCAGGACCAGGGTTCTGAAGAGGGTAGTTATATGGTTGTAAATGCGACCAATATAGATAGCTTGGGTTATTTATTTATGTAGATAATAAGGAGAATGTTACCATTTCCTAGATATAATACTGAAATAAGAATGCCAAATGAGTCCAGAAAATGCCTTAGCCTGTAAACCTGAAATTACCTCACCAAGCAGAGCAAGAGGGACAATCCCTAATTTCAGTAGGAGGTAATTTGCAAAGCATCATAATATGGGTTAATGGAATATGATAAGTGTTATCACCTCACAAAGTAGCCAAAAACAAAGTAGCATAGGCTTGCATGGGAGACCTTTACATGGTGTGACCTTGGGATTCTTCTTGTGATACATGTCCCCTTATAATATATCATTTAAGTTAAGAATGACCTCAGTTGCTTCAAATAAATGAAGTTCAGGGCTGAGGGAGTCTGATCCTAAAGCAAGGTGATTAAAGTTTTTGTGTGCACTCTTTGGCTGAGAGTCCCATCAATGTCTCTTAATAAACCTTGGGTTTGGATCATTTCTAGATTTCTAAAGACCATTCATGACCAGAAACCAGAAAGGGACCGGAGCATTGACTCATCCCTAGCCATGATCCTTCAGATGGCTCCTATCATCCCAAAGGATAAGTACATAGAGACAAATAAGGGATTCCTGCCCAATACTGAAGTACAAGTCCTTCATCATTGAGTCTAAAACATTTCTTCCCATAAAGACAGAGAAAATATGCCCAGCACCATGTAATATACTCCACATTAATAGATCAGGTTGAATGGGGTGGGGGTGGGAAGGGGTTCCTAATCATGTCATTTATGGACACGGAAGGAAAAACAAGGCTTCAAAGCTCTGTAATGGCAAGGCAAGCAGGTTGGGAACTTTTGCTGTTTTTTTTTCTTTTGGAGTGCTTCTCGGCACTAAGGCAATCAAATGCCTTTGAGCCTTACCTTTGCTTGAATCAAGAGTCTTTGATTGAATCAAGAGTTTTTGATGACTTGCTTAAGACACAAGAAAGCCTAAGTCACATGAGTTTGAGTTGCATAGTTGTGACACCCTCTGTGCTCTGACCTTGAAGAAGTGTATATATACTCTGATGTTAGCATTTTGCTTTGGGGGCTGACTCATTGGAAGAGTGCTCCTGTGATTTGGCCAGATGAGACTCTGGGTAGCCATTAAGGTGCGCCCCTGGCTTTGAAAACCCAAATGTTGGTGCTTCTCTCTCTGGTAATTTTGTCTGCTGATTTGTGTTATTTGCTCTGTTTATATAATTTCTCCTTGTAATTTCTGTTTGTGTTTTCTCTGAAGTTCAGGGTGCTAACTTTTTCCCTTGAACCAAGTGAGTGATATATGTATGTTTAATTAAAGTGAGATGGTAAACGCTTTCAAGTTGGTTTCCTTAGAAAAGCAGGTCAAAGAACCTGTGCTAGCAGCCCTCCTGTGTGATGGTGCTATTGGTCTTACACAGCCACAGTAGCTGTAAGTAACATTGTTGTTACAAGCTCACAAAGACCAATTGAGACAAATCATCTCCCCAAAATGAAAATAACATAGGAGTAAGACAACAAATATGTGTGACATGAAATAGATCATCTGGATTTTGGTAGCAATTTATTCTTATCTGTGACAACAGTGATATTATTACATTTGTACCCTACCACCTTATTATCAAACACGAGGATGCAGCAATGGATCTTAAAATGAAATCAGGAAGGACGTGTAGTCCTAACCATAAAAAGAGAAAAGACCATGATGAAAGCAACACACCTTTTAACACTCAAGAAACAATTTTCAATATATCAAAAAAAAAGCTTGTCCTTGCCACGGTGCAACATCTGGTACAATCAAACACTCAGAATATGAAGGTTCAGATAAATAATTCCTTTTAATGAAAAAAGAATCACTAACTTCCAAATAAAAACAATCTAGTGGTAAAGTTAGTCCACAAACAGGTAAAAGAACACAAACGTTACTGGCAAGTAAATCCCCTGGTATCTCAGGAGCTCTTCATCAAAGTCCTCATGCTGGTTTTATATGCTTCTTTCCAAAGGGCCCACAGCTGATTCCAAGGTCAATGTACCAAGAGACAAAACTCAAACTACCTCACATCTATTCCACAAAGTGTTAGCCTAAAACAATGATGATTAGGTGGGTATAAGTGTGAAAATTCCCCCAGTTCTAACATCCTTGTCCACAACAGAGCAGAACATTTCAAAAAAATGGAAAAGCTCACTGCCAGTTGAAGCTATACCTTCTAGGCATAGGAAGCTCCCAGATCAGGAAAGTCATTCTACCAATGCATGTCAGCACCTTCTCTGCAACTTAAAGAGTTCCCTAGAGCACTAAAAGGCTTGCCTAATGCCATACTGATAGCATATGCCAAAGGCAGTGCCTGAACCCAGGCTTTCTTTGGTTCATGACTAGTTCTATATCTACCATGCCATGCTACTTCTCATCTCATCACATAGATGAGACTTTTTATTAAACAACAAAAGAAAATTGAGAAAGCAGTAGCAGCAACATATATGTTTATATTTTCATCTCTGTAAACTTTATTTATTACACTGGGCTCCAAATTTATTGAAGGCATCTTTGATTTTAAAATATATTAAAATTAAATAGGCTTTTGAAAACATTTTCTATAACAATTTCTATATTTACAGTCACATAATTGACTGCGTGGTACAAAGAATAAGAAATGTAATTGTCTATTGTTTGCTGATTTTAAAAAATCATTCACTCAATAGAGAAATTTAGCTTGAAGGTTCTCTTCAAGAAGATCTCCCAGACATATGACATTAAAAATTATCTAAGAGTCTATGACTGATGCGACCACAAAGATAATTCAGTTCAACAATCCGCTGAATATCAACACTCAGAAAGCCAGGAACCAGGGAGAAATATACTGACTAATGGTATTTGCCAGAGACATGGGAGATTACCTACAGAGAGCCCGTATACAAAAAAGATTCCTCATGGTAGCTAGTTACTCCAAATGCTATATTCATGAAATAAAAATGGGCTGATTACATTGAAATATGGATCATTATAAAATATATCCAATAAACATATAGTCCTTTAAAATATATCAGCCTGATCATCTACACCACAAAAATAAAGTGGATGAAAAAACACATTCTGCCCAAATTACAACATAAAGTTGAGTGGCTTAACATTGAGTTAGTCTACCAGTTCATACTTCATGAAGAATTGAGTTAAGCACATAGGGCTGGATCACAATTGGGAAATAAACATACCACTTTCAATGATAGCATATCATTTACTGTAATAAAAAGACCATTTTTCAAACACCAGCATTCCCTTGGTGCTACTATATGACTATGAATCATATAACAGCCTAATCTCTAAAGATTCATCTATGAAATGAGAGATTTGTACTGTATCCAAGGTTTGTTCCATCTCTAAGTATCTAGAACAGGGATCTTAAACTCTAAAATTGCTTGAGTTGGTTTCTCCCTCTTCTGCTTCCTCAGTCTACCTCCAAAATTCTTTCCTTTCTATTTATAGAACCACTTTAGCAGCCTTATTTTGCAAGGAAAGAGAATAATGCAGGCCAAGGGAAACAGTCAACATGTGATGTTTTAGATGAAATGAGAACTTACTTCGTCAGTACGTCAAGGATCTGTGATTTGTTAGCATGGATACTCCTGCCAACTCTCTCCATAATGTCTTTGTCCTTTGTGGTAGGTTTTATATCCCTAGGCAGCTAAGTGGTACAAAGGATAGACCATAGGCCCTAGAATGAGTTCAGAGACGACCTCAGGCATCTTTTCAAAATTTGTAGCCCTGGAAAAGTCACTTAACCTCTGTCTGTCTTAGTTTCTCCAGATATAAAATGGAAATGATAATAGTGCCTACCTCCCTGAGGGTTGTAAAGACAAAATGAGATATTTATAAAGCACTTTGTAAACCTTAAAGTGTGTGTGTGTTTACATACGCACACATACACACATATTTACACACAGAGAAACACTATATATTATAATATGTGTATATATGTATACACATATGCAAAGCATACATACACACACAAGCTATTATGACTATGAGTTTCTATGGCAAAAGAATACAAACAAAATAAAAACATATCATCACCCTGAAACTAATGTTTTAATGAGCCTTTCCAAAATTAGATAGTTTGGCCATCAGGCAGCAGGCAAACAGTCCAAGAACCCATAAACAAAGTATTTCCAGGTTTGTAGGACCTATAAATGCATAATTTTTGAGAACCCAAGGTCATCTCCACACTAGAATGCAGGATTGGAAAATCACTTCAGATAATTAAGACTGTCACAGTGGATATTTAAAGTTGTTGCTGGTCTTCACAAATACCATACATCGGGAAATTCTAAAGGATAATGAAGAAAGCCCATTGAACCTTTATTCTGTTTCATGAAAATCATATTATAGGATTTTAATTGGGAAGGGACCTTAGATAATATAGCCTAAATTCGTCATTTCAAAGATGAGGAAATGTAGAGAAAAAGTGATGTGGTGAATAGTACAACATAATAGAGATGATCTTTGAACCCAGGTTCTGATCTGGTGGTCTCTAAAATGGGGGTTTCATCCCCTTGAGTGACTGTGCCTTTACCTCAAGGTTTATGTAATTAAACAATTAGAGAATGGGAAAATGGATTGCATATTATCCTCCATTCCATAGTCACTTTCAGAGCTTGTCCCTAACACAATAATTCTCCCCTCTATTCCTCTCCTGACTGTGAAAATTCCTAACTAATCATTTTCTGTCCCTCAGCTCAATTATAACCCAACTTCTCCAGGCATCCACAGCAGCAGCTATGGAGGTGTCATCGGGAAAATGCTCTCTCCACGATGTACCCACATCCAGCCCCCCAGATCACTTTATCACTAAAGGAGGGGTTCCTTGGATGGCTCTGCTCTCTGGGGCAGTGATGGGTGAATAAAAGCCACTCAATCCTTTTCATTTTTAATGTGAAAGAGTGAGCATCACAGGATGAGCAGACATAAATGATCTATCCACCAAAATGTGTCCCTTTTTTGAACTTGCCTATCACCATTGGTGTGATCACAATCCTCCTAGTCATCCTGGTTCATAATCTTAGTGTGATGCTTGATATCTCACTCTCATTTAATACCATATCCAATCAATAGACAACTTTTATGGTTTCTGACTCAGCAACATCCTGTGTATCAGACCCCATATCTAGACTCACAAAACCAAAATTTTAGTTCAAGCCCTCATCACCTCCCATCTAGACTATCGCCATGACTTCCTAATTGGTTACCGTCACTCAAGTATCTCATTATAATACATCTTCCACAAAGATGCTGAGGTGATTTTCCTAAATCACATATTTGACCATCTCACTCTCTTCCTCAATACGTTCCAGTGACTTTTTGTTAATTCTAGCATTGTATAGCATTTTTACCTCTGTCTGTCTTTTGGAATTCCTACTTCACATAGGTTTTATGATGTGCATACTTAACACAGAAACACATGTATAAGAACCAACATATAATAATACATGTATGCATATGCATACATAAGACACATGTTTCATATATGTGGGGGGTTCTTTTTTAACTGATATATACACAATTAAAATAGTTTGGAGACTACTGTTCCAATCAATCAACAATCATTTAAGAAAAACTGTCTGTGCTAGGTATTGTGCCAAGATGCAAATACAAAAGTGAAACCATCCCAGCCCTCAAGGAGCTTACATTTTATTGAGGGATATAGCATGTTCACAGATAAGTAAATATAAGATATATACAAAAATACACAGTAATTTCATAGTAGAGGGAAGAAATGGTGACTGTGGGACTCAATAAAGTCTTCTTGAAACAAGCGACCCTTGACCTGAACCCTGAAGGGAGCTAGGAGTTCCAGGAGATTTAGGGAAAGAAAAGGATTGTAACATGGGGATAGTCTATGCAAAGCATGTGGCTCTGACATTTACTCTGACTGCATTCCCCAACTAGATGTTCCACAACTATAATAATCTGAATAACGGTTAGAAAAAGGATATCAACTCTCAGGATGATTTTCAAGGTAATGATGCAATGGGCTGAGGGTTAGACTTGGACTCAGGACAACCTGTACTCAAATCCTTGCTCGGACATTTATTAAGCATGTGACTCTACACAAATCATTTAACCTCTCTCAGGTTCCACTTCCTCATTTGTAAAATGAGAATAATCTTATCATCTACAGAATTTGATAAGAATCACATGAAATAATGTATGTAAAGCTCTTTGCAAACCTTAGAACACTATACAAATTACTGTTATGCTTGTTAAAAAATAATTTTGGTTTAGTTTTGTGTAATGCTTAGCTAGCTAGGTAGGCTTAATTCAGTCAGTCAACTAGCATTTATTAAGAACCTATCATGTGCCAGGCCCTGTGCTAAGTTTATTCTTAGAATTTCTTAGAGAAAAAAGTATTAATTTTGTTTTTAATTATTTAAAATTGAAATTAAGAGGAAAGATTCTTCATCAACAAACATATTCTCAATTCAACGACTCTGTTGGTTGCTTCCCTGAGAAAGAAATCTAGTTCTCCAAATCCAGTATTTTTTCACCAAATGTTATGTCTAAAATAAAATTAGCACCATGTATTTCAAATTGTAAGTAAATGAAATAGTCATAATATATTATGCCACCTTAGAATTTTGTCTAAGTTTACCATGACCTAGAATTGGTTGACCCACCAACATCATTGCTGGAAATTATTGCAATGGTAATTACTAAAAGTAGTCGTGTCTCTATTAGCTACTTGATAAGAACATCATTATGTAACAAAGAAAAGCCGATTTCAACAAAGCAATCAGTTCCTGCTTGGCAACTATTAATGTAAGACTCTAAATAAAGTTGAATCAAATTTTTGGCTACCCCCTTTAAACTATAAGCCACAATATTTCTTGCTTCTGATCAACCTTTCTTGTGTCAAGAAATGATCTTATGTGACAATTAATTTTCCTTAAATGTTCTTTAGAAGATTATGTAATTATGCACCCTAGATTTTTACAAAACTGTATACAGTCAAATGTCAAGCTAACCTTAACATTTCCTAAATGCCCTTCTTAATTTTCCTCTAATTTTGTCTTTTTTCATTGTGTTGTATCATATGTCAAAATGAACTGATAAACTCTGTACAGAATTTATTAAATATTGTGCAAAAGAGTATACCTTAGTCTTTCAGATGTCTAGTTTTGGTTAATTTTAATGTGTAATACTTTCAAAAATCTCATACCCATTTGTATATAGGTGTGCATGTGTTATGCGCATATAATGTATACACATATATTTGCATATATATCATATATATTCGAGTATTTATGAATTTTGTATGTTGATATGTGTTTGTACAAGTGTACATGTATATACACATATATGCTCCTGTGCACATTGTACATATATCCATGAGCAGTGAATGTGTTCAAGGTAGTCATAGTTATGTGATTATTTTAGAGCAGACCTGTGATTTCATTGATATAAGAACTCCTGTTAAGGAAAATCCTTCTACCAATGCATACAGGTACATATTCTATGGTTTATCATCTGCAAGAAATGTGTGCATGTGTGTGTGTGTGTGTGTGTGTGTGTGTGTGTGTGTGTGTGTGTGTGTATGAAAGGCAGTGTGGTTCATTGGAAAGAGTATCCTGGATTTAAATTCAGAGGAACTAAATCTTCTACTTATTCTGTGGCCATGGACCAATTAATTAGCTTCTCTCAGCCTCAATTTCTTCATTCAGCTAGTTGGCACAGTAGATAGAGCACTGCGCCTGGAGTAAGGAAGACCCATGTTCAAATATATTCTCAGACCCTTACTGTGTGACCACAGGCAAGTCATTTAACATCTCTCTGCCTCACTTTCTTTGATTGTAAAAGGAGAATAGCATACTACTTATGTCTCTGGGATGTTGAGAAGATCAATGGAGATAATATCTGTAGAGTACTTAGCACAGTACCTGGGGAATGAAACAAGTATTTATTAAACATTTGTTGTATGCCAGGCACTGTGCTAAGACCTTTACAAATATGATTTCAGCTAAGTTTATACCACTCAAAGATGGAAGCTGTGGTCGAGAGAACAGCTCTCCCTCTTCCCTCACCACCATGCCAGCCACAAAAATGCTTTCCTGAGGCCTACCATGGAGGAATCACTGTAAGATCTAGAGCCCCTTTTGAGCCAGGAAACTTTCTCAGACGTAAGGAATTTACAATGGAACAATTTGCCAGATGATTTATAAAACATAGATAACTTACAGTTTGCCTCACCAGACAATATAAGCTGGCTGGGAAATGAGGAAGGAAGCCCTGTATTTCAGGTGTCTGTACCCCCAGTTAACCTGCCTACATCATCCACAATTCCATCCCCAAAGGACTATCCTGGGGAGTATGGCTTCAGGCTTGGTTTTCTACAATCCAGAACAGCCAAATCTGTCATCTGCGTGTACTCGCCTGAGCTGAACAAGCGCTTTTGCCAACTGGCCAAGACCTGCCCTGTCCAGCTCACCACCTGCTGGTGCCCAAGTCCAGGCTATGGCTATTTGTAAGAAGTCAGAATACATGATGGAGGTGCTTAATGCACTGAGCACATAGATACATACCCTGGCACCCCCACAGCACCTGATCTGAGGGAAGGAAACGTACAGGCTGAATACCTCAATGAGGCCACCACCATGTGACAGAGTATGTCAATTCCTTATGAGTCCCCAGAGGTCAATTGTGCTCGTACTACAATTCATTATGATTATATGTACAACAGTTCTTGCATGGGGGCATGAAATGGTGCTTGATCCTCACCATCATAATCCTGGAAGACTCCAGCATTGAGCTCCTTGGACGTCAAAGACTTGAAGTACATGTATGTGCCTGTCCTAGAAGAGACTGGCGGACTGAGGAGGAAAATTTCTTCAGAAAGGGAGGTCACAATCCACAATCACCCTCTGAGAGCCATAAGCACCCTGGCAGCACCCCCAAGGCTAAAGAGAAGCTAATGAATGGAGAATATTTCACCCTCCAGATCCAAGGTCACTACCACTATGAGCCGCTCTGGGAAATAAATGAAGCCTTGGAACTGAAAGATGCTCACAGTGGGAAAGAACCTGAGGGGAGCTGTCCCCACCACAGCCAGTTGAAGTTTAAGAAAGGAGATTCTACTCCCTATCAAGGCAAAAGACTTTTGGTGACAAGTGAAGTTCCTGACTTGGACTGAACATAACCACCCCTGCCCCAGAGACACTCTTTTTTATTTCCACATGCAACTTCTCCTCTGAAGTCTCACCTTTAGAGATTCCCAATCTTCAGCCCTGCCCCTTCTTCCAGCTTGAATATCTAAGTCTCCAACAGTAGTAGGGCATTCCTTGCTAAAACAGATAAAATAAGGGGGAGTGGGGTATTTCTCTACTAGGCCATGCTCCCTCACTTTGCTGTTCAGTTGTCCACCTCTTCATGACCCTGTGGACCATAGCACTCCAGTACTGTCCATGGGGTTTTGCTAGCAAAGACACTGGAGTTGTTTGCCCTTTCCTTCTGTAGTGGATTAAGGCAAACAGAAGTTAAGTGACTTGGTGACACAGCTACTGAGGCCAATTTGAATTCAGGTCTTCCTGATTCCAGGCACCACTTTATATCTACTCAGCCACCTAGCTGCCTTCCTTCAATTTAGTGTCCCTCTAAAAGAGAGGGTGGTGCTATCTGAGAAAAAAGTTCTGAATAAAATATTAGGGGCATTGGAACCACAGACTGAGAACTGAAGGAAGGGACCTCAAAGGTCCCCCAGGTGAGGAAACTAAGGCCCAGAGAGCAACTTGCTTTTTCACAGGTTGAAACAGGATTTAAACTCAGAACTACAAAGTGATGCTTCTGTTCTGCCATACTGCCTTTTTAGACTAGAGGCCTTGGTTAGAGCCATTATGGTTTCTTGAAACTGTTACATGTGTTTCTGCCATTTTGTAAAGTGTTTTCACTTAGATATACGTTCCTGGTAAGGTGAGAGAGGGTGATGGAAGGATGTCAGGAAAGTGGGTGGTCACAAATAGTTGTTGATGAGTTAATATCTGCAATAAAATGATTTAGTCTCTGAAATGCCCACTGGAATGTGCTTCTACCAAAATGTTGTATACCTTCTAAACTAAGCTAGACTCTGAAGTTTTATTTTCACTCACCTGTTTAGCCTTTCCTTTCATGATGAATGTTGGCAGCAAACTTTTTGAGGAGAGAGCCATAAGTTTCACCAGCCTGCCAAAGGGGTTTGACATAAAAATGGTTAAGAACCCCAGCTCTAGCCCAAGATTCTCAGGAGCACACTTTAGTGTGAGGTGGACTTTCTCCACCCCCCAGAGATTCCTCATTTCTCATTTTCTCCCTTTTCTCCCTTTTTTGTGCCTTTTTGCTATTTTTATGGAATTTCTTATTTTCAAATAAAGAGTTAATACTTTATATATATATTCATTCAATCCTTACAACAACTCTGGGAGTTAGGTACTATTATTATTTTGATTTTATAGTTAATGAAACTGAGGCAGATAGAAGTTCAATGACTTGCTCAGGGTCTCACAGGTGGTAACTGTCTGTGTCTGCATTTGACCTCAGGTCTTGATGACTTCAGACCCAATATTCTATCTATTGTGCAACTACCTGCCTCTAATGAATCCTTGCTTCCTTCCTTCCTTTCCTTTCCTCCCTTCCTTCCTTTAGGAAGACCGGAATTTAGTCCAGAAGACTTGACTAAATAATTTGCAACATTTCTTCAAGCTACAAATCTATGATATTATGATCACACCAACTTGGAAACAGAGAAAACTTGCAGACCCCCAGAACTTACTCTGAAAACAGCAATACACAAAAGCCTAAAGCTTGGGACAGTGCTTTCCTATCCCCCTGTGAGCAGAGTTCCACTTTAATATGAAGTTCGAAGTGAAGAATTGGGCTGGAAAAACCAACAAGTAACTAATAAAAATTAATTTGACCATGAAAAGCTATTATGGTGGCAGGGAAGACCAAGACATAAATACAAAAATTCACCGAAGAAAAGAACTCCATAAAAATTGAATTGTACTAATGGAAAATGAGTTACAAAAGCTCACAAAAGAAAATAATTGCTTTAAAAGTAGAATTCATGTTTGTGGGTAGGCAGGGTCAATATAATAAAAATGGTAGTTTTACCTAAATTATTTTCTCAATGCAATCTCAATTAAATTACCAAAAAATGATTTTACTCGGAAAAACAATAACAAAATTCATTTGGAAGAACAAAAGTTCTAGAGTATCAAAAGAACTAATAAAAAAACATGTAAAGGAAAAAGGTTTAGCAGTACTAGATCCTAAACTATAGGATAAGGCAGTAATTATCAAAACTGTGTGGTACTGGCTAAGAAACAGGAAGTTAGATTAGTGGAACAGGAGTAGACACAATCTACAGCAGCAAATGACTATAGTAACTTTGCATTTGACAAGTGTAAAGACTTAAGTTTGGGGGGTAAGAAACATTATTTAGTAAAAATTGTTTGGAAAGCTGGAAAATAGTCTGGCAAAAATTCAACATAGATCAATATCTAACACCATTTACCAAGATAAGGTCAAAATGAATAAAAGACCTAGATATAAAAAGAGATGTTAAAAAAAATTGAAAAACAGAGAACATTTTATTTATTAGACTTATGGATAGGAAAACAATTTATAAATAAACAAGAGATAGAAAGCTGAGTGAGCTATAAAATTGATAATTTTGATTACATTAAATTAAAAAGTCTCATACAAATAAAACAAATGTAGCCAACATTAGAAGTAAAGCGGAAAATTGGGAGAAAAATATTTTAAACAGTTTCTCAGATAAAGACTTCATATCTCAAATACATAAAGAATTTGGTCAGACCTATAAGAATACAAATTATTCTTCAATTGATGAATGGTCAAATAATACTAACAGGCTATTTTCTAATGAAGAAATCAAAACAATTTATAGTCTTTTAAAAATGCTCTAAATCATCATTGATTAGAGAAATGAAAATTAAAACAAACTTCAGATATTTTATACCTATCAGATTGTTTAACATAATTAAAGGGAAAAGCAACAAATGTTGGAGAAGATGTGGACAATTTGGAATACTAATTCCTTGTTGGTGGAAGTATGTACTGACCCAAACATTTTGGAGAATGATCTGGAATTATACCCAAGGAGTTATTAAACTGTTAATGTTCTTACATTCTTTCATCCAGCAATGCCACTACTAGGTTTGTTTCCAAAGACAATTAGGGAAAAAGGAAAAGAACTTATATGTTCTAAAATCTTTATAACAGCTCTCTTTGTGGTGCCAAAGGACTGGAAATTGTGGAGATACCCATCAATTGGGAAACAGCTGGAAAAGTTGTGGTAAATGATTGTGATGGAATCCTACTGTGTTATAAGAAATGTTAAGCTCAATGATCTTAGAAAAACATGGATAAACTTGCATGAAATGATGAAGAACAAACTAAGATAAGGTTTTATATAGTAGCAGTAATATTGTTTTAAGAACAACTATGAGTGACTAAGTCATTTTGTCTATTTTACATACCCAAGTTAACTACAAAGGACCTATGAAATAACACACTATCTGCATCCAGGAGAAGAATTGACAAAAAGAAGTATGTATAGGATAGTTTTACACATACATATGTACCTATGTATGGATACAGATACATGTGTGTATACATATGTATGTATATATGCATTCGTGTCAAATGGTAGCCATCTCTAGATTGGGGAGGGACGGAAGAAAAAAAGGGAAAAAAAGCAAGTTACATGAAAACCTTAATATATATTTAAAAAGAAGAGCAAGTGATACGTAATGGATTTGGAGCTTCATGTGCAATCATCTTTCTTTTCTATTCTACTATGTTATGGAAATGCTTGTTTTATTTTTTAAGTTCAGAAAAACAAATTAAAAATAAAATTAGAATTGGGCAAGTGGATGAGACATCAAGAATAATAAAACAAAGCCAAAGAGTAAAAAATATAGAAGACAGTGTGAAATATTTCATGGGAAAAACAACTGACCTGGGAAATAGATCCAGGAGAGATAATTTAAGAATTTTTGGACTACCTGAAAGTCATGATCAAGAAAGAGCCTCTACATCATCTTTCAAGAAATTATCAATGAAAACTGACCCAAGATCTTAGATCCAGAGGGTAAATAGAAGTTGAAAGAGTCCACTGATCGCCTCCTGAAAGAGATTCCAAAATTAAAATTACCAGGAACATTATAGCCAATTTCTAGAGCTCCTCGGTCAAAGAGAAAATACTTCAAGAAGCCAAGAAGAAACAATTCAAATATTGTGGAGCCACAGTTAGGACAAGATTTAGCTACTTCCACATTAAAGTAGCAGAGGGCTTGGAATATGATGTTCAGGGTGGCAAAGGAGTTAGAAATACTACCAAAAATAACCTATTCAGTAAAACTGAAGTATAATCCTTTGTGGTGGGGGGGGGGGTGGGGAGGGGATAGATATTTAATGAAATAGTGGACTCTCAAATATTCCTGATGAAAAGAGTAGAGCTGAATAAAAAATTTAACATTCAAACACAATACTTAAAAGAAGCATAAAAGGGTAAAGATTGGGAAGATAATACATTTAATTCCTAAGGACTTTTATCACTATTAGGTCAGTTAAAAAGAAGTTTACATAGACAGAAAGCATGGATGTGAGTCAGTTATATTGGAATGATCTCATAAAAAAGAAGGGGTGAAAAAAAGGATGCACTGGGAGAAGGAGAAAGGGATAGGTAGAATGAAAAAAATTTTCTCACTTAAAAGAAGCATGAAAGGAAGACCTTTTATGGTGGATGGGGGAAATGGGAGAGTGGTGGGCAAGTGCTTGAAATTCATTCTCATCAGAATTGGTTCACAAAAGAAAGAATAGATATAAAGCACACTTAACTGTGCCTAGAAATTTAACTTAGCCAAAAGGGAAATAGGATGGAAAAGGAAGGGAGAACATATTAACGTAGGCAGTGGCTAAACACTAAAATGGATTTTTAATGAGGGACTGGATAAAAAGAGAGAGAATAAATAAAAGAAAATATGATGGAGGGAAATACACAGTTAAGAATCATAACTCTGAATGTGATTGGGATGAACAGAAGTGGAGAGCAGTCCAGAGTAGAAACCAGAATCCAACATTATGTTGTTTACAATAGATACCCTTGAAACAGAAAGTCACACATAGAGTTAAAATAAAAGGCTAGAAGAGAATCTAGTATGCTTCAGCTAAACTTTAAAAAAAAAGGCAAGGATAGCAATCATAATCTCAGACAAAGCAAAAATAAAAATAGACCTAATTAAAAGGGATAATCAGGGAAACCACATTTTGCTAAAAGTTACCATAGACAATGAAATAATATCAAGAAAATTTACAGGAAATTTCTATGATAAAGTTCTCATTTTTTTCAAATGTATACCAAGTATAAAACTGAGTCAAATTTATAAAAATAAGAGTCATTCCTCAATTAATGAAGGGGCAGGGGATTTAAACAGTTAGTTTTCAGAAGAAATCAAAGCTCTCTGTAGTTATATGAAAAATGTCCTAAATCACTATTGACTAGAGAAAGGCAAATTAAAACAATTCTGAGGTACCACCTCCATCTATCAAAAATAACAATTGCTGGAGGGAATGAGGGGAAAATAGGTACACTAATGGACTATTGGCAAGTAGTGAATTGGTCCAACTATTCTGGAGAACAATTTGAAACTAGGCTTAAAGGGCTATATAACTGCACATATCTTTTGACCTAGCAATATCACAACTAGGTCTGTATCCCAAAGAGATGAAAGAAAAGGGAAAAAGATCAGTATATACAAAAATATTTATAACAGCTCTTTTTGTGATGGCAAAGAATTGGTAATCACGGGGATGCTCATCAAATGAGGAATAGCTAAACAAGTTTTGGCATATGATTGTGATGGAGTACTATTTTTCTTTAGGGAAGTATGAGGGAGATAGTTTCAGAAAAACATGGCTTGATGTACATGAACTGATGCAAAATTAAGTGAGAAGAGCTTGTTGGATAAGTAACAGAAATGTAATGATGATCGACTATGAAAGATTTCACTACTTTGATCAAAACAATTATTCAAGATTATTTCAAAGGACTAGTGATGAATAAATGCTATCGTTATCAGAGAGAGAACTGATGAACTCAGTGCAAACTGATGTATAATTTTCTCACTTTTTTGCTTTTTTTGAAGTATGCTAATATGGAAATGCTTTGCATGACTTCATTTGTGCAAATCGACATCATATTTCTTGCCTTCTCAGGGAGTGCGGAAGTGGGTGAGAGTGAGGGAGAGAATTTGCAACTCAAATTTTTGAAAGAAAATAATGTATAAAATAAATAAATATTTTTGAATTTAAAAAATCAAGAAATTTTCATTTTACTACAACACTCATATATCCTCCCCCTGTGGATCTCTAATCTCATCATTGTAGATGCTTACATCATATGTGATTCATTCATGAAATGCCAACATTCATCATAGGGATCTTACCCACCATGGTGTTGAGGACCTTCCTCATGTTCCCTTGACTTTTCTTTTTTAATTTTTTTTTTTATTTTTAGTTTACAACACTCAGGTCCACATGTTTTTGAGTTCCAAATTTTCTTCCCCACCCGCCCCTTCCCCCTTTCCCCCCATCCCCAAGATAGCATGGAATCCAATATATATTCTAGATAAACCTTCACACTAAACATATTTACACAATAGTCAAGTCACAAAGAAGAACCATGATCAATGGAATGAATCATGAGAAAGAAGAAATAAAACAAAAAAAAGATATAGAAAAAAAGAGAGAGCAGATAGTTTCCTCCAATCCACACTCATACTCCATAGTTCTTTATCTGGATGTAGATAGCTTTTTCCATTATGAGACCTTTAGAGCTGTCTTTGAACCTTGTCTTGCTGAGAAGAGCCAAGTCTATCAAAGTTAGTCATCACAGAATCAATATATCTGTGGTTGTGTACAATGTTCTCCTGGTTCGGCTCTGCTCACTCAGCATCATATCATGTAGTTCTTTTCAGGTTATTATGATTTCCATATCTTCCCCATTTCTTATAGCACAATAATATTCCATTACATTCATATACCACAACTTGTTTATCCATTCCCCAATTGATAGGCATCCCCTTGATTTCCAATTCTTTGCTACCACGAAAAGAGCTGCTATAAATATCTTTGTACATACAGGTCCCTTTCCCCATTGTGTGATCTCTTTAGGATACAGCCATAGAAGTGATATTGCTGGGTCAAAGGGTATGCACACTTTTATAGCCCTTTGGGCATAGTTCCAAATTGCTCTCCAGAATGTCCAGATTTGTTCACAACTCCACCAACAATGTAACAATGTTCCAATTTACCCACATCCTCTCTAGCATTTATTTTCATGTTTTGTCATGTTAGCCAGTCTGACAGAAGAGATGTGGTACCTAAGAGTTGTTTTGATTCGCATTTCTCTGATCAATAGTGATTTAGAGCATTTTTCATATACCTATAGATATCTTTAATTTCTTTCTCTGAAAACTGCCTGTTCATATCCTTTGACCATTTCTCAATTGGGAAACAACTTGTATTCCTATAAATTTGGTTCAGATCCCTCTATATTTTGTATATGATGCTTTTTATCAGAGACACTGGTTGTAAAGATTCTTTCCCAATTTTCTACTTCTCTCCTAATCTTTGTTGCATTGGCTTTGTTTACCCAAAACTTTTTCAATTTAACATAGTCAACATTATCCATTTTGCATTTTGTAATGCTCTCTGTCTCTTGTTGGGTCATGAATTCTTCCCTTTCCCATAAATCTGATAGGTAAACTATTCTTTGCTCTCCCAAATTGCTTATAGTATCAGCCTTTATTCCTAAATCATTAACCCATTTTGATGTTATTTGGTATATGGTGTAAGATATGGGTCTATGCCCAGTATCTGTCCTACCATTTTATAATTTTCCCAGCAGTTTTTTTTTTGTGAAATAGTGAATTCTTAGCCCAGAAGCTGGATTCTTTGGGTTTATCAAAGATTAGATTATGATAGTCATTGACTACTGCAACTTGTATACCTAACCTATTCCACTTATCTACCACTTTTTGTAGTTTTGGTGACTGCTGCTTTATAGTACAGTTAAATATCTGGTACGGCTAGGCTATCTTTCCTAGCATTTCTTTTCATTAATTCCCTTGATATTCTGGACCTTTTGTTCTTCCAGATGAATTTTGTTATTATTTTATCCAGCTCTGTAAAATAATTTTTGGTAGTTCAATTGGTATGACACTGAATAAATAAATTAACTTAGGTAAAATTGTTATTTTTATTATATTAGTTCAGCCTAACCACAAGCAACTGATGTTTTCCCATTTGTTTAGATCTGACTTTATTTGTCATATAGGCCCTGGGTTTGTCTTGGCAGGCAGACACCCAAATATTTTACAGTGTCTACAATAACTTCAAATGGAATTTCTCTTTCTGTTTCTTGCTGTTGGGCTTTGTTGGTAATGCATAGGAATGCCAAGGATTTATGTGGGTTTATTTTATATCCTGCAACTTTATTAAAGTTTTTATTATTTCCAGTAGTTTTTTACTTGATTATCTACCATTCTCTAAGTAAATCATCATATCATCTGCAAAGAGTGATAACTTAGTTTCTTCTTTGCCTATTGTAATTCCTTCAATTCCTTTTTCTTTTCTTATTGCTAGAGCTAACATTTTGGTACCATATTGAATAATAGGGGTGATAATGCACATCCTTATTTCACCCCTGATCTTATTGGGAATGGATCTAGCTTATCCCCATTACATATAAAGCTTGCTGATGATTTTAGGTAGATGCTGCTTATAATTTTAAGGAAGACTCAGTTTACTCCTATGCTTTCTAGTGTTTTTAATAGGAATAGATGCTAGCTTTTGTCCAAAGCTTTTTTGCATCTGTTGAGATAATTATATGGTTTCTGCTAGTTTTCTTGTTGATATGATTAATTATGCTGATAGTTTTCCTAACATTGAACCAGCCTTGCATTCCTGGAATAAATCCTATCCAGTCATAGTATATTATTCTCATGATAAGTTGCTACAATGTATTTGCTAATATTTTATCTAAAATTTTTGCATCAATATTCATTAGAGCAATTGGTCTAATGTTTTCTTTCCCTGTCTTGACTCTTCCTGGTTTGGGTATTAGTACCATATTTGTGTCATAAAAAGAATTTGGTAGGACTCCTTCTTCACCTATTTTCCCAAATAGTCTATAAAGTATGGGAATTAAGTGTTCTTTAAATGTTTGATAGAATTCGCATGTAAAACCATCTTGTCCTGGAGATTTTTTCCAGGGAGTTCCTTGTTGACTTACTCAATTTCTTTTTCTGAGATGGGGTTATTTAGGTATTTTACTTCCACTTCTGTTAACCTGGGCAATTTATACTTTTGTAAATATTCAGCAATTTCTGTAAGGTTGTCAAATTTATGGGCATACAGTTGGGCAAAATAATTCCTAATTATTATTTTAATTTCCTCTTCATTGGAAGGTGAGTTCACCCTTTTCATTTTTGATACTGGTAATTTGGTTTTCTTCTCTCTTTTTTAATCAAATTTACCAAAGATTTGTTAATCTCATTTTTTTTTCATAAAACCAGCTCTTAGCTTTATTTATTAGTTCAATAGTTTTCTTGATTTCAATTTTCTTAATCTCTCCTTTGGTTTTCAGTATTTTTAATTAGGTTTTTAATTGGGGATTTTCAATTTGTTCTTTTTCTGGCTTCTTCAGTTGCATGCCCAATTCATTGATCTCCTTTTTATCTATTTTATTCATGCAAGAATTTAGAGATATAAATCTTCTCCTAGGAACTGCTTTTGCTGCATCCCTTAAATTTTGGTATGTTGTCTCATTAATGTCATTCTCTTGAATGAAGTTATTAACTGTTTCTATGATTTGTTCTTTGGCTCACTCATTCTTTAGGATTAGATTATTTCATCTCCAATTAATTTTTATTTTATCTTTCCATGGTCCTTATTACAAATATGTTATTGCATTATGATCTGAAAAGTATGCTTTGACTATTTCTGTCTTTCTGCACTGGATTGTGAAGTTTTTATGCCCTAGTACATGGTCAATTTTTGAGTATGTGCCACGTACCACTGAGAAAAAGTATATTTCTTTTTATCCCCATTTAGTTTTCTCCAGAGGTCTATTATATCTGCTTTTCCTAAAATTCTATTCACCTCCTTAACTTCTTTCTTATTTATTTTAAGGTTAGATTTATCCAGTTCAGAAAGGGGGTATGTTGAGGTCCCCCACTAGTACTGTTTTGCTGTCTATTTCTTTCTGTAACTCCCTTAACTTCCCCTCTAAGAATTTGCATGCTATACCACTTGGCGCATATATGTTAAATGATATTGCTTCATTGTCTATGGTACCTTTTAGCAGAATATAGTGTCCTTCCTTATGTCTTTTAATTAGATCTATCTTTGCTTTTGCTTTGTCTGAGATTGGGATTGCAACCCCTGCTTTTTTTTACTTTAACTTAAGCACAATATATTCTACTCCAACCTTTTACCTTTACCCTATGTGTATTCCTCTGTTTCAAATGTATTTCTTGTAAACAACATATTGTATAATTATGGTTTTTAATCCATTCAGCTATCCACTTCCATTTTATGGGAGAGTTCATCCCATTCACATTCATAGTTACTATTACTATCTGTGTCTTTTTCTCCATCTTATTTCCCCCTTGTTTATGCTTTTATTTCTCCCCCCTCCTGTCCACTCCTCACAAGAGTTTTGCTTTTGACTGCCACCTTCCTCAGTTTGCCCTTTCTATTGATTTCCCTCCCTTATCTTACCCTTTTCCCCTTGCTACTTCTTCCCTCCCTTCTGACCACCCCATTCTTTCCCTTCACACCTACTACTGCCTGTAGGACAACTTTGATTTCCATACTTCTCAGAGTATGTTATTCCCTTCTTGAACCAAATCTGATGATAGTAAAGCTCAAATATAGCTCTTCTCTCTCCCTTCTTTCCCTTTACTATACTACGTTTTTGTGCTTCTTAGTGTGATTTAATTTACCCTTTTCTACTACCTACTTACCTCTTCTCCCATATCCATCCCTTTACATCCCTTAATTATGTTTTTAATCATTATATCAGTTATTTTATACTGACATCTACAATCTATATATATATATATATATATATGTGTGTGTGTGTGTGTGTGTATGTGTATGTGTGTGTGTGTATTCGTATATACATATATATATATATATATATATCCCTTTCAATTGCCATAATAACTATACTATTCTCAAGATTGACATATATATAAGATATATGAAAGAATGTAATCCTATATATGGATACAAACAGCTTGCCCTTATTGATTAACAAGGTTTCCCCACCCACCACCCACCCCCTGTTTACCTTTTTTATGTCTCTGTTGAGTTTTGTATTTGAAGATCAAATTTTCCATTGAGCTCTGGCCATTTCATCAGGAAGGCATGGAATTCTCCAGCTTCATTGAATGTCCATCTCCTTGACTGAAAGATTATGCTCAGTTTAGCTGGGCAGTTGATCCTTGATTGTAGTCCAAGTTCCTTTGCCTTTCAGAGTATCATATTCCAATTTCTCCTGTCACTTAATGTAGAAGTTGAAAGATCCTGCATGATCCTATCCGTAGTTCTGCGATATTTGAATTGTTTCTTTCTGGCTGCCTGCAGTATTTTCTCCTTGATCTGTTAGTTGTGGAATTTGGCTATAATATTTCTTAGAGTTTTCAACTTGGGATCTCTTTCAGGGGGTGATCAGTGGATTCTGTCAATGACTATTTTCCCCTCTGGTTCTAGGAGCTTGGGACAAATGTCCTTCATGACTTCTTGGAAGAAACTATACAGGCTCTTTTTATCATCATGACATTGGGTAGGCCAATAATTCTTGATTGTCTTTCCTGGATCTAATTTCCAGGTCAATTGTTTTTCCAATTAGATATTTCACATTTTCTTGTATTTCTTTAGGTTTTGTTTGACTGACTTGATGCCTCATAGAGTCATTAACTTCTACTTGCTCAATTCTAATTTTTAATTAATTATTGTCTTCATTTTGCTTCTGGGCCTCCTTTTCCATTTGGTTTATTTTACTTTTGAAGGCATCATTTTCTTCAACTAGATTCTGAATCTCCTTAGCCATTTTGCCAATTTTACTCTTTAAAGTTTTATTTTCACCAGTGATTTTTTTTCCATTTTTTCTTTTACCTCTCTAATTTGATTTTTAAAATCCTCCTTTACCTCCTCCAGGAATGCTTTTTGGGCTTGAGACAAGTTCACATTCCCTTTTGAGGTTTCAAATGTGGGTATAGTGTCCATGCTGTCCTCTTCCGAATTGGTATTTTGATCTTCCTTTTCTCAATAAAAAGAATCAATAGTCCTCAGTTTCCTAGAGTCCTTCTTCATGTTGGCTAATTTTTTACTGGCTTTAAAGTAGATTCCTGCTTCTGGGGTTCAGAGGCTCTGTCCTGGGTTTCTTGTTCTGGGAATTGTGGGAATAGTTATTGGCTTTGTGTGCTACGGCCTCTGGTTTCCTGAGGTGTGGAGAAGGGGTGGTTTGGCTGCTGGAAGTCTCCTCTTCCCTTAGTGTTGTGCGATGTCTGTGCTGATGTCTGATGTCTGCCACTTCCCCTGACTGTGCGAAGGCACTTCTGGGGTCCTGGTGTTGACGATTGCTGGCTCCGCCCTCCTGAGGCTCGGGAACTCCCACTGTTCTGCTGAGGTGGGGCCTGCTGGGACACCTCTCTTCCTGTACTAGTCTCCTTCCACCACTACAATAAGGGCCCTCTCCCCAACTTCTCAAGCTAAAAGGCTACTGAAGCCCTACTTCTGACTCTTGTATTTCAAAGTTTGTCCCTAAGGAGTGTTGTCCAGATTAGGAAGGGAGGGAGGGATGAGAGCCATTTTAACTGGCCATTATGGCTCCCAGAAGTTCAAGAAGGTGTGTTTCAAACCTTTAGACTGCTGGTTTCAAGCCTCTGGAGCAGTTGTTCCCATGACCTCAGGCACTGTGCTGCTTCTTCCTGTAGATCTGACAGACTCCCGTCCTGAACTGGGAGGCCTGGGGATCACCACCAGTTTGGCGCACCTAGTGTTCTCCCAGGCTGGATCACTGGCTGGTTTCTGCAGCTGCTTCATCTTTGGTGTGGTCTGGTGCATCTCCATGCACTGGGTGCTCTCCCAGCCTACAGATCTGTCCTGTTGACCCTGAAAACTCTCCTGGCTTGGAAATTTGCCACACTCAGTCTACCAGTGGCTTCTAACTCTCTCAAATCTACTCAGATTCATTTTTTTTGAGGTATCTGACAGAATTTGTGTGAGAGCTCCTGTAAGATGCTGTTTTCACAGGACCATCTTGGCTCCACCCCCCCCGAGTGAACACCTCCCTTGACTTTTCAAGGAACACATGGTCTATGTATAAGTTAACCTCTTATGTAATTGTTGAATGATGATGTTGAAATAATGATAAATATATTATTACAGGAACAACTACTTCAATAATATTTGTGCCAAATTTATTATTCCACTGGCATAGGGAATTTCCAGTGAGAAAAGTTCTTCTACCAATGTAGATTCAATCTATGTTACATCTTGAAATTAAACTACAGAGGTGACTAGTATACTAACATGTTAAATGGCTTTTCTAGTGTTCATGAATCCATGTCTTGGCCCCAAAGCAAGTACTTTCTCTGTGTCATCGTGACATTCAAATAAAACATTATCATCAAATAGTATTTTTAATTTTGCTTCAACATTCAGTATTGCCTTCCTTTTTAAGGCTCAATGTTTTTGCAAGGGGCCTAGAAAAGAGAGCAAACTGCCTCATACTGACCATGTCTCATGGTTATGTTGAAATACCTTTCATTTAAATAGAATCATGAAAAAAAATAATGTCCATATGAAGGTCACAAATGGCTTTATTTTATAGACACATCTGAAAACATCTTTTCAAAAGCAGCATTATTCCTCAAATGATATCAACTTCAATAATTGGAATATCCTGGGAAAATCACTTAGTCAGGCGAATATATATTACTGATATAGAGAGAGGCCAGATTAAAAAAAAAGAAGTTGAAGGGAATTATCAAGAAGATGATGGAGTTTGTTTTTAAATGGAGTTAAGTTGAGAAATGAACTGGCATTGTATGCATGATTAAGTAATATATTCCTCTCAATATACCTTAAGGATGAAATTTCATTTATGCTTCCATTAAAGAAGTATTTGCTAGTGATCTGTCTTTCAATTCATAATTTAATTAATACAACTGCTTCATAATGCTTTAATTTCTTTATGAATCAATTCCTTAACAAGATGTCTGTAGAGGTTGGTAGGGATGAATAACATTCATCAATCTGACCAGGGTTTTTGATATTGTGAGTCATGAAGGTCTGGGGAAATCTGTGTCAAAATTTGTTGGCCCAGAGAAGTCCATAAGTTTGTTAAGTTGGTTTCATGTCAGCACACTTACCTGAGTTTGAGATAATAGATGATACTCTTGGGCTTTCCCAGCCAACAATGGAGTAAAACAAGGCTGTGTGCTTGCTCCCATGCTTTTTAGCATGATGTTTACTGTGATGTTGTCAGATGCTTTCAATAAGGACAAAAATGGCAACCAGGTCAGATACCACACTGATGGTAAATTATTTAACTCAAAAAGGCTGCAAGCCAAGACTAAAGTGGAAGGAAAGTTGGCATGTGACTTATTGTTCACCGACAGTTGTATGATCAAGGCAGCCTCTGAGGATGAGATGCAACAAAGTATGGATCGATTCTCTGCTGCTTATGCTAATGCTGGCCTAACAATTGATAACAATAAAACACAGGTGCTCCACCAGCCAGCACCACACCATCCATATGTGGAACAATTGATTACAGCCAATGGAGAAATGTTGAATGCTGTCCAGAAGTTACCTTGGTAGTATACTTTCCAAAGATGCACACATAGATAGTGAGGTTGATTCATGAATTGGCAGAACTAGCTCAGTGTTTGAGAGACTCTGAAGGAAAGTGTGGGAGACAAGAGGTATTAGATTGCCTCCCAAACTGAAGGTCTACAGAGCTGTTGTACTGATATCATTGTTGTATGCCTGTGAAACCTGGACAGTATATCAGCCCTATGCCAGGAAATTGAATCACTTCCATTTGAATTGTCTTAGGAATATTCTGAAGATCCCCTGGCAAGATAAGGTACTGGATAGTAAGGTACTTTCTCAAGCTAAGCTTCCAAGCATTAAACTCTGCTGCAGAAATCACAATTCTGATGGTCTTGCCATGTTGTTCAAATGTCAAACATATGCTTGCCTAAAAGTTATTTTATAGAGAACTCACACAAGGCAAGCACTCACATGGAGGTCAGAAGAAGCAATACAAGCACAATCTTAAGGTTTCTCTGAAGAACTTTGAGATTCATTGGCTCATATATGAGACACTGGCAAAGGACTGCCCAGCATGGCATGCATGCATGAAAGAAAGTGTTGTGCACTATGAGTGAAGCAGAATTGCAGTAGCTCAAAGGAAACATGAGATACACAAATTTAGAGTCATCTCTACTCCAAATGTTCATGTGGACTATTTGTACCCAACCTGTCAAAGAGTCATCCCAAGCTTGTAGTATTCCGATCAGACACAGTTGGACAAACTATACCTTGACTCCAATATAGTGATGTTATTTTGGTCCTCTTCAAGAATGAAGGACAACAACCAACTGACCAGCTAGTGGATCTGTCTTTCAAATTATAATTTAATTAATACAATTGCTTCAAAATGCTTCAGTTTCTTTAGGAGTTAGTTCCTAAACAAGATGCCATTCCATATATTTTTCACATATGTAAATAGTGACATTTTCCAGATTTAATAAGTTGGTTGCCACATATTTGCAAATATAATGCACAAGACAAGAGTTCACTTCATCTGTACTCCCCACCTCCCCATTATTGCTGAAAAACCTCATTTCCCTCTGGTTTCCCACTATGTTTTTTCAAATGCATTGTACCTGGCTACATTGAGCCTCCTAAGGATAAGCAAGTCACTGAAAAAGTGATCTCAAGTATTGTTATTCAGCAATCTGTTTCATTAATGCATTTTATTATTATAATATATTATATTAATTGCATATTATACCAAATATGTATTGATATAATATAATCATATATTATAAAATTATACATAAATATATTGTAATATTATAATAATATATTATAAATTATATTAAAATAGTATAATACTATATAATATAGTAAATAATAAATATATAATATAATATGTAATAATATATTATAATGCATTAATTGTGATTACCAAAGTGAAGATGTCAACTTCTTGCACAACTCCAGGAAAGAACAGGTTCTGAGCAATAAATCTTATATACAAATGAATATCAAACCCGATATCTATTAGATGCAAGATTATTTATAAATGAATTCGGTAAGTAAAACTGAAAAATAATAAATTCATAGGATACTAGGTTTTAAAATGAATTTTCAAATAGCAGATAATGACAATAATAGTTCAATGAAATGTTTTTGAAGAGTCAGTGCTAATGGTAAGAACACCCATGTGAAACTGGAGGACTTGCTCCTTATTTGGGCAAGTTGCTTTCCATCTGTGGGCCTAAGATTTCTCATTTATAAAAATAGAGGGGGAGGGAAGGAGTTTTATAGCAAGCTTCCTTACAGCTCTAAGTTTATGATTCACAATTTTCTTGTTCAATGTAATTTCACAAAATCTATGTGACTTTGGCAGGGGCCAATTTTATCACCTGCTTGGGCAAAGCCATGCCTACTGGACATTCACCAAGAGTAATGTTAGGAACATTGAAGCTGATTCTGTCCACACAAATCTTTATATTTTGAAATGTGCAATCCATGAAAGAGAAAGGCAAACAACAATCATCATCACCACCACTACCACCACAACAAAAATTCTATTAGTGTTCCATGATTTTTAAAAAATTTATAATCCAACCTTTTGTGCATAGGAACACAATACATATAGCAGGAAGGAAATAAACTATTTTATAGCCTTACCTAGAGCTATAGCTGAGTGATCCTCTGAAGTGAAGGGAGGTGGAGTTAAATCTTTGTAATTAGGCTTGAGATAAGCACTGGTAGAGGGAGTTCTCACATAAGGATTTCCCAATATCAACAGACTAACAATTTCATTCTATAGCTTTATGTACTGTGTAGCTGTTGAAACACAAACATATGTACTGAGAGAACATATTATAACCTATTTGAAAAGAAATGTCAATTTGCATTAAAGACTCAACAATTTAAAAGTGAAAAGAAGAACCCTGCACAACTGAGAACTAGGCTATGCTTTTCCTCTATCAGAGCTTTTATTATGTCAGTGTGAAAGGGAAACTGTTGGCTTTCTTTCATGAAAATCTGGGAAGCTGTTCATATCTTAGGTTTAATTATCAGTAACTTAATAAATTAGACTGATATTGGATATTAGAACTAACACGTGCCCCAAAGTACATAGTCTTCTGAGATGACTTTCTCTTTGATTGATACTTTATTGTAAATGGATCTCTTCTCTTAGCATCATCAAATATTCTATGCTTGGTTGCATACTCCCAATAAAGTTCCAACTGAGCAGGTGCGTTTCTCACTCAGTAAAATGCAGTATCAATGCTAAAGGGCATGCCATGCCATGTTTCTTTGTTCAGAGACAAAGAAAACGTTTGGAACATTTTTGGTCTGCGTGAGAAGGGAGGATGCACCAAAAAATCACTTCAACAAGAATCCCCTTTAGATAAGGTGAATGGCAAGGACATTCAATTGCCTTAGCTTCCTAATACTTTTCCTCCAGATGAAGAATTGTTGTCTCCCATAGTCTTTCAAATACTATTTGTTGTTTCACATTAAATGGGAAATGGAATATTTTTATGAAGCAACTATTGAAATATGACCTTGAATCTTTCTTCAGATTTCAGCTTTTTTATGTTGAAATCAAACTGATACCTGTATTGTGTCAATGATGATGGTTTCTATTAAATACCTTCAGGGGCAAACCCAGGAGGATCTCTAACACAAATACACTGGTTTTTAACCAAGCTTTGTATATTTATGAAGAGTTATTGCTATTCATGTATTCACTTTGGAAACAATGAAAGCAAATATAATGAGTTCAGAAGCTCAACTATAGATTTCTAGAAGCCATGAATGGAAAACAACAATCACCCAACCTTCTAAAATCTCTGCAAAACTCTGGGGGGGAATGCAGATGCTTTCTGAAAAGCAGACATAAAAAATGATATATGGTTCAAATTCTTGCATGAACTTGATATCAATCCCCTAGTGTGTTACTCTTTTAACATAAAAAGTGAATAAATAAAACACTAGAAATAGGCTTTTATCTGGCTCTCACATTTTAAAGTACAGTAGATAACCATCCAACATGATTTATAGACACACATCTACTTGAAGATAAGTGGATGTTCTTTCCTCACATACTACAATATGAAGTATACATATGTATGCATAGGAGTACACACATTCATACATATGCACCTATGTATGTATATTTGTACATTTAGATACATGCATGTAAACATACATACATATGTGCCCAAAGAACAATAAAGTAAAAAATATACACACATGTGTATCCTGTAATACATATATAGATTTTATGCCTTATCAAGGGAGATATAATCAATACCAAAACAAAGTCACCATCAATGGTGTTAATAATACTCATAATAGTTAACATTTATATGGTAATTATGATGTGCCAGGCATTGTGCTAAGAACTTTAATATTATTATTTAATTTGATTCTCACAAGTACACTTTGAGGTAGGTTTTATTATTATCCCCTTGATATTTTTGAATGTTGCTATAACAGATTTGATCATTCAGGAAGATGGGGTCCTAGATGTAGTGATAAGTCTAGTTCAAAAAAACAGATAGGAAATGAGTTTTATTATTGTTATTTCTAACTCAATAGAATGAGCTTTAAGTAGGCTGATTGCATGACACCAAGTAAATTAATTTATATAATATTTTCATTTTATTATATAGATTCACCCAACCTATGAACAACTAATTTCTCCAATAATTTCTGCCACTCTTTATTCTTATAAAGAACATTTTGTTCATGTTTATATCTTGGTAGGTAGAGTTACAAGTTTTTTTTCACTCTGCAGTTGAAATAGAAAATCTTTTAACAGAGAAGAAGTTTTATTATTGAGATAGGAGCTATCCCTGAGTCAACTGTCTGTGTACAGTTAGGGCATCAATATGTCAGAGCTAAGATCAGAATTAGTTAAGAAAAGAAAATAATGAGAAATACATATGGCACATAAATAAAACAATTTAACCTTGAATTATTTAGATAAGTAATTAAAAATAAAAATGGAACTGGACAATAAAGATGACTGATATCAACTATATAATAATTTCATCCAGAAGTTTTGCCAACATAACTAAAACTGCCACAACAAAGAGACTGAAAGAAGTCTTAATCAACATAAAACTGACTTACTTGGCAGACAGACTTAGGAAATAATATAAACTTATTTTTAAAATCTTATGAAAATTGGTATATAATTGTGAGAGGTATCATATCATTAAGGAGAGGCAAACAACTGAGAGTAAAACCTGTTTAAAGAAAGCTTGGCAAAATATTCAACTAAGAAAAGTCATCCTAAGAGAATTCAGAATATCAGTCAAGAAACATTTATTTTAAGCACTTAATATATGCCAGGCAATGTGCTAACTGCTGTGAATACAAATACTAGCAGAGAGTGTTCCTGCATTTAATTGGACATGGTAGAGAAAGTCTAGATTGTAGCAAGAAGAGGAATTAGAAATAGTTGGCCTGGGTACTCTCTTTAAATGAAGGTTCTAGAAAAAGCCATCCAATGAGAATTAAAGGATGCAAGGATGGAGGGCACTTCCAATGGGTGAATTCCAAGGCTGGAGTGAGTTTCCAAAATGAGAGGTTTCAGGGGCATGATAGAGAAACTGGCCAGACTGCACCCTAGACAGGAATGACACATGGCTGGTCTGGGTGCCCTCCTTAAAAGGAGGTTCTTTATTTAAAGAATTAAAATGGACAGAAGACTAAAATGAGAAGGAAAAGAGAAAATATAAGAGGAAGAAATGGCAATAAAAACAGAGAAAAAATAATAAGATGGGAAAAGAAGCCAGATTAGACAAGTACATAAGAATGAGATTCATACTGGAGGCAATACATCTATGATAGCATTGAGGGATTATATACAAAGTATTTGAAGCAGTGAAGATACCAAAGCATGGAAAAAAATATAATTTCTCACTCATACAAAAAAGAAGCATCAAAAAAGCACTGTTAAGCATTTACTACTTGCAAGACATTGTACTAACATCTGAGAATACAAATATAAGCAAGCAAGAAAGTCTCTAACCTTAGGGAAATTCCATTCTAATGGCAAAATTCAATACATGAAGGGGAGCTAGAATGAAAGAGGGAAGATGCATAGTACAGCAGATGAAGAGGAGTCTGGAGAGTTCAGGGGTAGGTGAGTTAAACTAGGGCTGGAGTCCTTAAAATAGTAGTCCTGGGTAGGGAGTCACCAATGAGATGTCATGCAAGGTGTACAGACATCAGGAGAGGAAAGGCAAAACAAGGAGGAGACCATCAGTAGCTGTCAACCTGTATGCTTACTTGCCCAACCATATAAAATTTTAATGGGAGACACAGGTGTAAATCAAATGACTCCTTAATGAGAGTATAGAGACTACTTTCTGGGCCCATTATGACAAACACAAGCTGGCTACATCTTCTACTTGGGGTTCTTTGTTCTGGCATTGATGATTATTCTCTATAGAAGGCATAAAGCCCTCTAATTTTTTAAATGTATTTTTTTATTTTTTTAAATATTTCCCAGGTCCATGTAAAAATTTTTAACATTTTTTTAAAAAATTTTGAGTTCCAAATTCTCCTCCTCCCTTTTGTCCTTCCTACCCCTTGAGAAGGCAAGCAATATATCAAATACACATGTGAAGTCATGCAAAACATAGTTCCACATTTGGCCAATTTGTAAAAGAAAATATACAACAAAGTGATAAAAATAAAGTTTTTTTTAAAGTATGCTTCAATCTGCATTCAGAGTTGATCAATTCACTCTGTTGGTGGTAGATGGCACTTTTCATCATGGATCCTTAGGATTGTCTTGGACCATTGTCTTGATCAGAGTAGCTAAGTTTTTCATGGTTGATCATCTTTACAATATTGTTCTTAGTGTGTACAATGTTCTGGTCCTGCTCACTTCGGTTTGCATCAGTTCTTCCCAAGTTTTGTTTTTTTTGTTTGTTTGTTTGTTTTTGTTTGTTTTTGTTTTTTGTTTTTTGTTTTTTTTGCTGAAACCATCCTGCTCAACATTTTTATAGCACAATGTTATTCCATTATAATCATGTACCACAACTTGTTCAGCCAATTCCCAACTGATGGACATCCCCTCAATTTCCAATTATTTGTCACTACAAAAAGAGATGCATGAATCCCTCTAATGTTGATGGTATCCCCCCCCCAAAATGAATGAGAATGTGACAAAAAGTTGTAAATTTCTTATTTGAGTGCCTGTTGCTACTACATTGAGGATGATTCATCCGTTTATCTCCAGGACATATACCTAGGATACATCCTTGAGGTTAGCCCTCACAAGGAACAGGGGGAGGCACGGTGATACAGTCAAATACAAGTAGAAGGAGAACACCCAGAGAAAGATTAATCTAACCCAAGTGATTTAGTTCCCTGAAAGGAAGACTGTGTACATTTGCAGTACTCTGCAGGTAATCACATTCCTGGTTGAAGGAATGGCAAAATGTGGAAGGAACAAAGAAGCTGTTCAGTGGAGCAAGAAGAACTGTTTCTGGATGATGTGGGAGTTGGAACCAAATAATTAGGGACAGTATTAAAATGTGGAAGAATAGATTTAACAGAACTTAACCTTTATTAGTATTACAAGTTACTTAGAGAAGTGACATCAAATTCAAATAGAAATGGGAGCCACTAATCCCTACATAAGGGTCCCTGGAGGCTGCATATTGACTTAGTTTTAAAATGTACTCTAATCTGTGTTTTATTGTATTTTTATATATTTTGTTAAATATTTCCCAATCATATTTTAATCTGGTTTGGAATGTACTTCCATAAGGCCCATGGGCCACATATTTGATATCTCTGATGTATAGTCTATAGGTTTAGGAGAGTGGAGCCAACTCTTTAGATACCCTAAGTATTTTAACTTTGTGAGGATACATTAAACCATGGGTACTACTATAAGTATGAAGAATTATATAGATTCTTAGAAGCAGCAGACAAAGGAACTATGTTTCTTGACTCTTTAAGAACTCCTTGAGTAAGGGGATGGAATGGGGAGTACCCAAGACAGTTGTCTAATGATGAAGGGCCATATATACCTCTAGAGATGCATCACTGACAGGAGGAAAGAAGGATTCTTTTACTCTCTAGGAAGGAAGGAAGGAAGGAAGGAACGAAGGAAGGAAGGAAGGAAGGAAGGAAGGAAGGAAGGAAGGAAGGAAGGAAGGAAGGAAGGAAGACATGTCTACCATGTACCAGGCATGATGTTTAGCATATGGCAACTATCTCATTTGGTCCTCACAACAACTTAGCAAGGTTGGTACTATTATTATCCCCATTTTACTGGAGACAGAAATTAAATGCCTTGCCCAGGGTCACACGGTAAGTTTCTGAGGCTGGATTTGAACTCTAGGTCTCCTGACTCTAGGACTCAGTACTCTATTCTCTGTACTGCCCAGATGCCTCTGTAGAGACCCTGAAAGTTGTACTCATGTTGGAGGAAGGGGAACCACCCAAGGTAGCCCTATAAATCTGGAATACTCTACTGGACCCTAGAGAGGTAGAATTCAGAGAAGAAGGAAGGAGAGTTTTGTGGACTATTTAAGGGTTCGAGCATGAATTCTTTGCATACTTTGTTGGGTCGCATGAATAGTTCCTATCGTATGTTTAGTGGTTTGTGTGCATGGAAGCTGAGGCCCATTTTCCATGGGTGTGTGTATGTAACCCAGACAAGAAGCAAATGGTGATGCTCTCAAGGTTGAAAATTTTATAAAATCACAACACAACAAAGGCAGAACTTTGAAATCTGTAAAAAAATATGATCAATACAATGTTCATCCATGATTCCAAGGGATCAGTTATGGAACCTACTATCTACCTCTGGCAGACAGGTGACAGATGTACAGATACAGAATGAGACATAATTTATAGATATAGATATATCTATAAGCATGCACATATATATATATTACATACATATCTATGTATGTAGAGATATGCATATTTGCATATAGTCTGTGATGGAATTTCTTTTGCTTGACTATGTGTATTTGTTACAAGAAATTTGTTTTATTTGCTTTCTTTTCAATAGGGTTGACATAGGAGAGAAATTAGGTTTCTCTTAATTTTTTTTAAAAAACAATTTCTAAAAATGAAATCCTAAGCAGGAGAATGAATTAAATAAAGATTTTGTGTTAGGAAACACTGAGAGCTTGAATTCTGGACCATAGATTACATGTGGGGGACACATCCAATGTTTTATTTATCTTTTATGTGTGTATAGGTGTATTTCGTGTGTAGTTTATGTATAATAGGAAGGCGCAGGTCAACAAAATCCCCTGAAACTCTTACCCTGATACACATATATGTGTATAAACATATATATGTTTGTACATATGTATGTGTGTATTACATATGCTTTTAATTAAAAGTCACTACAGTCAATCTGACAACACTAATAGCTGACGTTTCCATAGCTCATTCAAATTTTTAGAGTTCTTTCCCACAACAAACGGGTGTGTAAAGTACTATAGCTATAACTGTACCCCACTTTACTGTCCTCCACTTAATGAAGCTACAATTCAAAGAGGTTAAGTCACTTGTCCAAGGTCACACAGTCAGTAAATTTATGCTCAGGCTTTTAATCCCTGTCTCCTGACTCCACAGATATTGCTCTTCAGAACTCACTGTTCCTCATAGGGCAATGGAAGCTACCTCATAGAAATATAAAATAACATAGTTAAAGGAAATCTGAGTAAGTGCTCCTTGGCTACAGAACCAATAGAAAAATAATGTACTGAGAAATAATGCACCTATTCTATCTATAAATAAAAATCACTTTCATCTGATGGGGAAAAGTAACAGAGACACAAATGAAATTCCTGGTTTTGGTTGCATCTATATAAATGGTTTGAGGCTATTTCCTCTAAGAGGCTGTCATTGATTATCATGCATCTTGTACCATTAGTGGCTTACATTATCCCTTGGATTAAACTTCTTCCTTACAAACTGGGCACATCTGCAAGCAGCATAGACATTTTTTTAACCCACCAATTTATCGTGTACTGAATTACAATTTCAGTGAACTGAAATAGTTAATATGGCCTTCTTTCACAGATGTCTCACATATCTGGGACACAGATTCATTACATTCTTTGAGAAGTTGACTCACTAACTAGAATAAATTGCTATATAAAATTCTCTCAGTTTTTATTGGTTTTTGTATCAGGGCTGAGTTTCCTGTTCATACCTTGGTATCCAGACTCTCCATTTTGCAGTCCATGTTAAAAACCTAATCATCTCAGTGGCCACAATCATTGGCTTCTGTCCTTCCTTATAGATCAGCTTCAGTAAACTTCAATTTCTAGTGGATAGAGCCACCAGGCCTGGAGTCAGGAAGACCTGAGTTCAAATCTGGCCTCACACACTTACTAGATTTGTGACCCTGGGCTAGTCACTTAACCTCTATTTGTCTCAGTTTCATCATCTGTAAAATAAGGATAATAATAGCACTGGCTACTTCCAAGGGCTGTTGTGAGGATCAAATGAGATAGTAATTGTAAAAAAGCTTAGCAAAGTGCCTTGCAAATAGTAAGCACTATGCAAATGTTAACTGTCACCAATATTATTATTATTGTTATTTGCTTGCAAAGTACTTAGAGATCCATATTGATCAACTTATCAACCAAATTGATAGAACTCATAAGTCCCAAGGCCTGGCTAGAGAAAGGCAATAGCACTAGAAGGAAAGAAGGCTGTCTAAATTAGGCAACTTCAGCTTAGCTGTAACATATTTCACATGCTCTACATGATATCTCAAAGAACAAGGGTGTTTTATAAATGTTAAAAGCTAACAGCTGTGAAGATGGTGGTGTGCCAGATCTGACATTTTGAAAAGGTTGGGTACCAGTTGGGAGCTACAGCCTTAACATAGTGTTAGCAAGTTGGAGGTCATTTTCTATTATAACTCTCTGAATTCATATAGCATTCACTGAAGTTAAACAAGGTAAGGAATCTATGAAACTAATCATTGCATTTTCAACATATGCTACTGATAAAGAGGTATTAAACCAAGCATCATACGAATATCTTGTTCTCCAAAGTATAGAATATACCTATGTCTTCCTATCTTTCAAGACCTAGTATACCATGCTATCTCTCATCTTGCATACAAGTGATTAATAAGTGTGCCTTGAATCAAGTTAAACTGAATTACTCTAATTTCTCATGAATATTTCTAATGCTGGAGTTCTCATTAGAACAATTATTGTGCTAGGCCCTTGCCTCTCTAATTGCCTAATTTGAATTATTTCAAATTGGGGAAAATAAATTGGCCTTCTCCATATTTTCCTTTTACCAGCTGATAGAACATCCCACTTAACCCCCATTTAAATGTTATCAATCAATAAGCATATATTAAGTGCTTAATATATGCCAGATATAACACTAAGTGCTGAGGATAAGAAAAGGAAAAAAAAAGGAAAACAAACCTAAGCCCTGATTTCAAGGAATTTACATCCTAAACGAAGGGAAAATATGTATATCAATAGATAAGTAAATATATAACATATAGAATAGTTGGAATGTAACCATAAAAGGGAAAGCACTAATATCTAGGGTGACTTTGAAAGGCTTCCTATTTGAACTAAGTCTTGAAGGAAGACATGGATTGTAAGTTATGGAGACAAAAAGAACATCCCAGGCATGAGGAAGCAATAAGAGGCTTGCGACTGAACATCATATAGAAGCAACAGAAAGTTGCTAATGTGAGTGGACCATGGAGAAGAGTAATGTGTGAGAAGGCTGGAAGTGTAGGAAAGAGCCAGGTTTTGAAGAGCTTGAAATGCAAAACAAAAAAAGCTTTATATTTTTTTTCCTAGAGGTAAAATGAAACCAGTGGACTTGATTAAATAGGGAGTTTACATGGTTAGACTTGCACTTTATGAAAGGCAACATAGCAGCTCTACGAAAGCTTTATTAGTGTGGAGAGAGATGAGATCAGGAGATAAATTAGAAGATCTTTGCAAGAGAAGCTAATGCAAGCAGCAATGACAATCTGACCTAGGATGGTGGCTGTGTGAGTGGAGAAGAGATATTTTATGAGAGATGTTGCAAAGACAGAAGAATAAGAGCTGGCATATATGGAGGGATTTATGGAATGAGAGTGATAAGTTGCAGATGACACCAATGTCATAAACCTGTGCCATTGGACGATTATGGTGTCCCCAATAGCAATAGGGAAGTTGAGAATAAGCATGAATTGGGAATGAAAGATGAGTTTTGTTTTGGAACTGTTAATATCCAAAATGCCTATGAGATATCCAGTTTGAAATGCTCCATGGGAAGTTATTGATGAGGGACTGTAGTTGAGGGAAAATACTAGGTCTGAGTATACAGAGCTAATAATTATCAATGTAAAGATGATACTTGAACTTGTGTGAGCTGATGATATCACCAAGAGTATACACAGAGAAAAGAGAAGAGAGCCTAGGACAGAGATATGGGGGATATCAAAAGTTATTAGATGGATAAAGACATGGTAAGGGAGACAGAGAAAGATTGGTCAGAGAGGTAAGATGCTATCATATCCATAATTCATTTGTCTATGACTTTTCAATCTTTCAAATACTTTTAAATACAGATTTTAAATGCACAAACTTATTCTCTATTCTGTATTATTATGTAAGATTTCCTACAATTATATGAATGGAAAAAAACTAAGGAAGTCATTTTTCCCATGATCCTTCAAGCAGGCATTATACTTAATCATTTATTTTTCTCATAAGCGTACTGAGGTCTATATGTTAAAGAGAAGTTGGACTTGAGTTTAGAACCTTGGACTCCAAAACAGGGCAGAGAAATACAGAGATGGTTTCACATACATGTGACAGCCACTATAATAAAGTGGTGCATAGAGTGCCAAAGAAGGCCCCTCACCCCCAAACCATTTTCCCTGGGCCCTAACATGGTATTTGATAATTTTTATATCAGACTCCTTCAGGTAAAAGTCCTGTTTGATATCAACATTTTCAGAGGGGCTAGTATGTTGTCATTAGGTCACTATTTATTAACTAAATTTCAGTTGATTTACCAGGCACTCATCAGGGCTCTTAAGGAAGAGATCATATGAAGAGTGAGAGTTTGGGGTGTGAAGGTCAGGTATGTCATATAGGACTTTGACCAGTTTAGGTAATTCACTGAAGTTGGATTATCATGACAATCAGACAACAGTGTGAGAGTACTGAGGCACTGTAAAGAACAGAGTTCAGAACAAAAGGAGGTACAAATGACAAATTTTATTTACTTTATAATTTTGCTAAGGACATCCCTGAGCAAGCACTTTCAATATTTCTAGGATTCACAAATACAAGTTTCAAACAATGAAAAGTATTACTTAAGAAAATAGGCACCGTACAGCAGAAAGAATGATGGATTTGGATCAATATTGGAATGTAAATCGTGATTCTTCCACTTTCTACTTATGTGACTTTGGTCATCATGTTTAACTTCTCTGTAAAATGAGGATGTTGAACTAAATGACCATTAAGGGAACAGCCAGGCCTAAATCTATGAGCTATTCAGGGGTCCTGAAACATTTTTTTACCATAGACTCCAAAGGCTATGGATCCCTTCTCAGAATAGTTTTTAAATGCATCAAATATGTAAGATTAAAAAGGAAACAAATTATATTGAAACAGAGTTTATATATATATATATATACACACACACACACACACACACACACACACACATATATCTATATGTGTATATACATATATATTTATATGTATGTACATGTATATTTTTTAAAGTTAACAAACTTCCAGCTTAAAGATATCTCATTTATACTATTTGTGATCTTCAATACATTGCTAGATACTACAATCCCTAAATTGGAAAAAAAATACCTTACACTGAAATCTCATTGAATATATGAAAACATACAGGGGAACAACTACCTCAGTGATATCCAAAACAATCATTTGTGTATGTAGAGTTTGCACTTTCATAGTTTACAAAATAATTCTATGTGCATTATTTATTTTGATGCCAATATTGTCCTGGTATATACTAGGTGACTAAGGCCTATTAGTTATCAATTCATTTTCATGTTTATGCAACAGTAACAATTTGGATCAGTCTTTGGCTAATTTTTAATTAATGTAAGTATACAGTATGTCATTGACTTTCTCATAATCATTGTGTCTTAATCACAGTAAACTTGTGAGGAAAACATCAGCAAATATCTTCCTGTTTATGTTAAACAGATATTTCTAAAATAAATCTTCAATTATATTAACATTCAATAAAATGTCAGACTTTTTCCAAGTTTGTTGGTTTTCCTGAACTATTTTTTCTCATCAATTCTTTATTCTTTGTAATAAGGGATAACTCCATGGGAGGCAGAGAATGGCCTTATATATCAAGAATTTTAGATGATATAAAAATGAAAAAGTTTAATAACAGTTTATTTTCTAATCAAATAAATCCACAAGCACATAAAATGAACTTGTAGTCCAGTCACTGCTGTACTGGTTCATATTAATGAAACATCAAAAAAAGAGAAATCATCAGCTTTTCAAAGGTAAGTTGAATCATCATCCATTTAATTTGAGTAAATTGAGTCATTTCTTTGGGTTAGGCTTCTATATATGGAATCCACATACCCTGAAAGTATCTATGGATAGATTACAAAGGGTCCATGAATTAATTTAATATTTTAATAATTGAATTTCTATATATTCTTCCTTTGTATTTCTATGTATTTCATTATATGGATTTGAAAATAGTATTGTAAAAAAAATCCATTCACAGATTTTATTAAACTGCCAAAGGAGTCCAGGGTAGATGTAATGGCAACCAAAGTGGGACTTCTGGTTGTCATTTGTTTTGGAATGCTTCCCAGCACTAAGGCAATCGAGTGCCTTTGATTGAATCTTGCCTTTGTTTGTAGGAAGGCCCACACCCTTTTGCTAATTAGGTCATGAGGGGTGTGAAGCCCTCAAGAGGTGTGACACCCTGGAGAAGTGTGAAGCATTCTGACCCTGAAGAAGTGTACATATACTGGGAGGTTAGCATTTTGTTTGGGGCTTTCACTCACTGGAAGAGTGTCTTGTGCTTTGACCAGATGAGACTCTGGGTAGCCATTGTTAAAAGCCCCCTGGCTTTGAAAACCCAGATGTTGGTGCTTCTCTTTTTGATAGCTATGGAATTGATGTCTTGATCAGACAAAGCCTGTCTGTTGAATTGTGTTATTTGCTCTGTTTCTATTTTCTCTGTTTGTACTTGCTCTGAAGTTCAGGGTGCTGGCTTTTCCCCCTGAACTAAGTAAATGATGTATGTATGTTTAATTAAAGTTAGATTGTAAACCCCTTAAAGTTGCTTTCCTTAGAAAAGCAAATCAAAGAACTTGTGCTAGCAGCACTCCTGTGTGCTGATGTTATTGCACTTACACAGCCACAGTAGCAGCAAGTAGCATTGTTGTTATAGTAGGAAAAAAAGGTTAAAAAATCCCTTGCTTTATTTTAAGGGAGGATGTGTGTGTATGTGTGTGTGTGTGTGTGTGTGTGTGTGTGTGAGAGAGAGAGAGAGAGAGAGAGAGAGAGAGAGAGAGAGAGAGAGAGTTTAACTATTCAAAGTAAAGATTTTATGTCACTTTTGAGGAGCTCTAATATTTCCAAGAAGAAGATATTTAAGTAGAAATCTATTAAAACACATCAAATGTAGAAAGCAAATACCTTTGGGGGGGTCTACAGTTTAAAAAGGAGAAATCTGCCAAGGTATTTGTTTTCTCCAAATCAGCCAGTCAGGATGATGTAACTTAATCAAGATCTTATTTCCTTTCAATATGTTTCACAAATGATTAAGAGAAAGGCAACAACAGAATGTGTACTTATGTTAATTAAAAATTAGCCAAAGACAGATCCAAATGACTACTGCTACATAAGCATGAAAATGAATTTATAACTAATAGACCTTTGCCACCTAGTCTATAACAGGACATTAAAAAATGTTAAGCAAATATCATCAAGTGAAACAGTATAAATGTACACTTAACCATATTCTCCACTCGTCAGGAGCCTTCACTCTCTTGATTACCAACATGTGATTTCACATTGAGTGAGAATCTATTTCTGGCAGAAAGTACTCTTTTCACAGAGCAGTCCCTAAAAGTGGAAAGTTTAATATTACTAGAGAGATATTAAATAAGTAGCCAATGGGAGCAGGAGAGATTTTATGATTAGACTAAGTAACAGAACTAGTATATAGTAGCAAAGAACCTAACACATACCTTAGATGATAAGTGAATGGATGGTAGAATATACATCATAGGAAGTAACAGAGCTAGCTACTGTTTGAGTCAAAGAAATCTTGAGTACATAGAGTGATCTGGAAAGAGGTCATTACATGCAAGTAAAATAAATGCATGGGGTTGGGGGAAAAGCCTGCAGGCTCCAACAAAGTGCACCCCCAGGACTGCAAGTAAAAAAAAAAACAGAAAATGGCCTCTTACACTAAAATTAACAAGAAACAATTAGGCATCTGTAGAAGCACTTCCACCCTAAATAGGTGTATTGTACATACTACCGATGAGATAATGGTATCTCCCTAGCCCCTGCCAAGTTGGGACTGATAGTTTCCATAGCGCTAGCCACCAAAGATTCAACATTTGAAGGAATACAAAGAATAATGCCTTTAGTGTATTGCTTTTTGTAAATGCACAATATTTTTCAATGCCACATAATTCTACGCTCCAAAAAACTGTAAGACCATCCTTTTGAAAGTCAGCTCACATACAATTCAATTCAATTTAACAAAAATGTACTTAATGCCTACAATGTGGGAAAAAAAATATGCTAAGCACTGGGGAAGTAATTAATTAATTAGAAAGCATTTTTAAGTGTCTACTATGCCCACAGCACTGTGTTAAGTGCTGGTGATAAAAAGAGTACAGAAAGACAATCCTTGTTTTTCGTCATTTTTTATTTCAATGGGGCAGATAACACATAGAGGAATTTTCAGCTGAAAGTCAGATGGAAAGACCCTGTGAACTTCAGGGTGTAGCAGCAAAGCAGATGGTTATGCATTTTCTTTCATTGCATTTCCACTGAAAAATCATATCTGTTTCTGATATTAAATCATTCAGCAGTGCCAAGGACTTTGATGGCAATAACACTCCATACCAGATCTTCAGTTGCTTTAGCTAAAGAAGTAGTTGCCAGGTGAAATCTCCACAAGTTTTGCTTCCTCGTATGATGACTATAGAGAATGAACAAGAAACAAGACCAGTGTTTGGGAGAGGGGGCTTGGTGCTATCAGTCTTAGGGCTCTATAGCTTTCAAGCCTATTGGTGGTGGTTGGTTGGTGTTGGATGGTGGTTGTGGTGGTGACAGTGGTAAAGAAGGTTGACCCTTCTCAATAGTATAATTACTATCCCTGTTGATGACTATGGTTTTGGGTTTAGAGTCTTGGGTTATCTCCATCAAGGTCTGTGGGAAGGTGTGGGTCAAGGTAGTGGCAAAAAGCAAAACAACAAACCAACAACAGCTAAACAGTCCCCATTCTTAAGGAGTTTGTATTAGACATGTATTGCAGAAAATGCTCTAAGCCATTAATAGACATTAATACCCAGGGGCCACAATTAAAAACCTTGCCTAAAGTGCACAGATGCATGCCATGGCTCTGGATTAAAAGACCTTCAAGATTACCATGTATTAAAATGTAGTTAATGTAAAGAGAAGTTGGAAGCTAATGAACCATACTTTATTCATCATGAGACCATGGCTTCACAGAGTACTGAGGGTATGCAAGAAAGCTGGAAAAAGGAGAATAAAGGATAACAATTGGTTAGTGTCAATCAAGAATCATCCAAGCTCTAGGGACACTGTGCATAGAGTGCACAAATTCTAGTTACTAGAAAGCTATGTTCTAAAGCTGAACAGGATTCATTATCCAAGTTATAATATATTTTGAATGAAATCATTAAGACCACCTAACTCCATTTGCTCTGTTTCCATGGTCACCCAGCAACTTTCTGATTACTAGTTTGGTATACTAAGTACCTTGATGCTAGAAAGATAATGGCCAGTATAAAGGTAACATGTACTCTAGTCCCTTTGGCTACTGTGACTCTACATACTATCATTTATAACTTTTCTCTTCCTAGACCTCACAATTTTTCATCTCCACCATCATAATTTCCCTTTTAGTTAGATATAGATATATACAGATATAAATATAGATGTAATTATCTGTGTATATGCTATGTGTTCCTCCTAAATGATAATGAGGTGAGGGATTGGATCTCATCCAAATTTGTAACTCTTCTGACACATAGTTTTGCACTTAATAAATGCTTCTTCATTGATTGCTCAGTAGTAACCTTGTTGTTTGGTCCACAGTATGGTACAATGGGAAAATCATTGGATTTGGAGTTAGAGGGCCTTGGTTCAAGTGCAAACTATGTCATTTGCACCAATGTGACCTTGGAAAATCACTTAACCTCACTGAGCCTGTATCCTCATTAGCTAAATGAAGGAACTAGACTAGGATGACCTCAACATTTCTGTCCAGCTCAAAATCTATTATACTGTGAACTGCCTCAGGAGCTGATTTTATTTTTTTTAAAACAATATAATAGATAAAGTGCTGGTTATTTTGATTTTAAAAAGAAACAAGAAAATCAAATTACTAGCATAAAAATGAAAAAGGGTCAGCTCATCACCAAAAGAAGAGGAAATTAAAGCAAATATTAGGAGTTATTTTGCCCAATTACATGCAAATAAATCTGACAATCTAAGTGAAATGGATGAATATTTACAAAAAAATATAGATTTCCCAGATTAACATAAGAGGAAATAGAATACTGAAATGACCTTATCTTAGAAATATAAGTTGAACAAGCCATCAATGAGCCCCCCAAGAAAAAAATCCCCAGGACCAGATAAATTCACAAGTGGATTCTACCAAACATTTTTTTTTACTTTACTTTTTTATATTTATTTTAAACTGAAATACAAAATAAGAAAAGAAAAAAGAAACAAACTTAAATACTAAAACTAAAATAATACCAGTAAGAAAAGGTAAAAAAGCATTGTCATGTGCACAGCAGAATGTAAGAGGATTCAAAATATATAGCAATAAATTTCCATTTCAAGAAAGCCTATATAATAAATGCTATGCATTGTGCTGAGAGCTGTCCCTTCATTGTTTGATTCCTTGTAAGTTTTCTTTTCTTCTCTGCCTTACACTTTTTGTTTTGTTCTTTTTTTCTCTCTTCCTACCCCACCCTCCATAAAGGCTACAATGAAGCATGCACATACATATATACATAGACATATACCCACAAAGATATGTGTATATGTCTATGTGTATATATATATATACATACATGTATATGCACATGCATACACTTATTTACATATACATATATGTTTAGATATCTATAATTATACTCATATACAGACATGCATTCATATACATCTATATAAGACCATATTCTACTTTTTTGTCTTCTGTTTCTCTGAGGGTGGTTAACCTCTTCCTTCATGAGTCCAAGTCTTTCCATATTTTTCCAAGTCTACCAATTTGTCATTTCCTACACCATAGCAGTATACCAACCTTATACTGTCTAGTTGTTTTAAATAGTCCAAAATGCCATTGATGAATATAGCAGACACATAGCAGTTTCCCTATTTTTCTTTTGATTAAGTACATTTTAGCCTTAACTTTGTCCAAGATCATGATTACCACCCCTGCTCCTTTTTCACTAACAAATTCTTCTCCTGATCTTTCTCTTATGTTTGTTTGTATCGTTTACTTCCTATTTCTCCTGACTCCTCTACTTTACCTCTACCCACTATCTTGCCCTCCCATTAGTTAACCTAACCTCCTTCCAAGTATCCCTCCCTTATCCTCCCATTCTCATTAATCTAAACACCCTTCTATATCCCCCCTTTAACCCATTCCTTCACCCTCCACTCTAAAGATCTCACCTTTATCCTCTCCCCCCTTCCTATCTTCTTAGCATTTTCTTTATTTCTGAATTTAGAAGACTTTTATATTCTTCTAAATATATATGCATTGTTCCCTCTTGAACCCATTCTTCATGAAAGTAGGTTTCCAGAACTACCAGCCCTCCTCTCCCATCTAATTCCTCTGTGTCAGTTCTTTCTCTCTCAGCTCATTTGTATAAGATAATTACTCTTTTTAGCTGTTCCTAAACAGCTTTACTTTTTTAAATCATATGTTCAGGTCTATCCAATCTTTCTTATGAATTACCCAATTACTAATAACAATCTTAGACATACATTTTATATTTTCTCACCAAAATAAAGGTAAACAGTCAGTCCCTTGTAATTAGTCTTTGGTTATGTACCTTATATTTCTCTTGGCTTTTGTATGTCAAATCTCCTATTAAGTTCAGGGTTGGTTTTTTCTTTTAACAAAATCCTGAAAGTCTGACAATTCATTAAATGGTCCTTTTTTCATTCAGGGTTATGCTTAGCTTTCCTGGGTACAATATTTTTGGCCAGAACCCCAATTCCAAGACATATAGTCTTTCAGACTCATTGCTGCTAAGTCTTGTATGATTCTAATTGTGGCACTACCATGTTTAAATTATATTTTTTCTTTTCTCATACTATTTTATCCTTGAGCTAGGGGTTTCAAAATTTAATTTATGACATTCCTGTGGGTTTTCCTCATAGGATATTTTTCAGGTGGTGATCAGTGGATTTTTTCTATTTCTACTTTCCCCGCTTGTTCTAATGCTTCATGACAATTTTTCTTTAATTATTTCTTGTATTATTTTATCAATATTCTTTATTTGATCATAGTTTTCAGGTACTCTGATTATTCTTAGGTTTTCTCTTCTTGATCTGTACTTCAAATCAGTTGTTTTTCTTTTGAGATGTTTCACATTTTCTTCTATTTTTTTCATTCTTTATATTTTGTTTTATTATTTCTTGGTCTCTTTTGACTTTGCTGGCTTCCACTCGCAGTCATTTTCTTTCTTAAGATTGAGGATCTCCTTTTCTAATTGGTTGACTTTCTTTTCATAATATTATTTTTCTTTGATTTTTCTTCCTTTTTAATTTTTCATCAATCTCTCCATTCTGATTTTTTAAGTTCTTTTTTACATTCTGTGAATTCTTTAGGTGACCATTTGATGTCACTCTTTGGGGTAGAAGAGGGTTTCTTTGCTTGAGTATCTTCCTCTGAAGACAGACCCTGGTCCTCTCTATTTCCATAGTAACTTTGTATGGTTCAATTCTTTCTACTTTGCCTGCTCTTTTTTTTTAATTTGTAGCAGCTTATTTTTTGTATTCACCTCTAGCCCTGGGATATTGGTATTGAGATGGTACCTCAGGCCTCAGATCCTTCAGTTCTCCCCCCTGGACTGGAATCAAAAGCAAGACCTCCAGCTTCCAGTAAGTGCCCACAGCCAGGTCCATCCCTGCCCCACTGCTTCTGTACTCCCTGAGTATATGCCAGTTCCTTCTCAACCAGGGCTACATCTTGACAGCATAGTTGGGTGGAAAATTCTTTGTCAGCAGAGGTTCCCTTGATCTTCCCTGGCTCAGAATCCTAACTTCCCTCATTGTCGCAAGGGTAAAGGTTTCTGTGACTGGGCCTGAGTCCGCCTCCCAACTCAGCTAACCCCAGGGCTTTTCATGTATTGTGTAAATGGAACTATTCTGGGGGTATTTACATTTCACAGGGACCAAACCTCATCTGGGAATTTTTCTTCAGATCTCTTGTTGTCCCAGGAGGACCACTGTTCTGCCCATACTCTCATTTATTTTTACTGCTCCATATTTGCCCTGAGGGGCTATTTTATTTTGTTTGTGAGGGAACTCTGTAGAGCTTGGAATTTTCTAACTTACTCTATCATCTTCCTAGAATCCTCTCCTCTACCAAACATTCAAAGAACAATTAATTGCAAAACCATACAAACTATTTGGGAAAATAGGCAAAGAAGAAGTCCAACCAAACTCCTTTTATGACACAAATATGGTACTGACACTTGAACTAAGAAGAACAAAAACAGAGAAAGATACTATAAACCAATTTCCCTAATGAATATTGATGCAAAAATTAAAATACTAGAAATGAGTTTATAGCAATATATCACAAGGATCATACATTATGACCAGGTGGAACTTATACCAAGAATGTAGAGCTAATTCAACAGGAGGAAAACTATTCAGAATAATTGACTATATCAATAAAAAAACCAATAAAAATCATGATTATCTCAATAGATGCAGAAAAAGTGTTTTTTTTATAAAATACAATACTCATATTCCTATTCTAAAAACACAGACATAATAGAAAGCACAGGAATCGATGGAGCTTTCCTTAAAAGGTGATGTATTATCTGTCCAAAGCCATCAGCAAACATTATCTAGAGTGGGGATAAGCTAGAAGCCTACCCAATAAGATCAGGGGTGAAGCAAGGACTCTCACAATCACCAATATTATTTAATGTGCTAGAAATGGTAGCTATAGCAATAAGAGAAGAAAAGGAAATTGAAAGAATTAGAATAGGAAATAAGGACATAAAACTATCACACTATGCAGATGATATGATGGTATACTTAAAGAATCCTAGAGAATCAGCTAAAAAACTAGTAGAAATAATTAACAACTTCAACAAAGTTGCCAGATATAAAATAAATACACATAAATCATCAGAATTTCATATATTAGCAAAAGATAGAAACTAAAATGCCTTTTAAAATAACTGTGGAAAATTTAAAAATACATGGGGGTCTACCTGCCAGACAAACCCAAAACTATATGAACAAAATTACAAACACTTTTCACACAAATAAAGTCAGACCTAAACAGTTAGAGAATTATTGATTGCTCATGGGTAGGCCAAGTCAATATAATAAAAATACTTATCCAGTGACATACCAATGAAACTACCAACAAATTATGTTATAGAGCTAAGAAAAATAATAACAAAATTCATCTGGAAGAACAAGATATCAAAAATATCAAGAGAAAATGGTTGTTGTCCTTCATCATCAGAGGACCAAAATGACATCACTATGTTAGTGTCAAGTTACAGTGGTTTGAACTGTGGCTGATCAGACCAATACAAGCTTATAATGCTATACCACAAGTCAGGCACAAATAGCACATGTAAACATTTGGGGTGGATTCTCTAAATTTGTGCATCTCAAATTTCTATTGAGCTACTTCGTTCATGTTTTGCTCATAGAGAATAGTGCCTTCTTTAATGGGGATACACCACAGTGGGTGGTCTTATGCCAGCATCTCCCATGCCACACAACCAATGCCAAAGATCTTCAAAGAGACCTTGAGAGTGCCCTTTTATCACTTTTGACCACCATGTGAACTCTTCCCTTGCATGATTTCTCTATAAAATAATCTTTTAAGCAAGCATACATTTAGCATTTGAATAGTGTATCTGACCCATAGAGTTTCACTCTTTGCAGTAGAGTTTGAATTCTTGGCAGTTTAGTTCAAGAAAGGACCTCAGTGTCCAGTAGCTTATCCAGCCAAGCGATCTTCAGAATCTTCCTAAGACAATTCAAATGGAAGAAATTCAATTATCTCACATGACACTGGTATATCATCCAGGTTTCTCAGGCTTTCAACAATGAGGTCAGTACAACAGCTCTGTTGACCTTTGGTTTAATAGGCAGTCTTGTCTCCTACACTTTCCTCTGGTCTCCTACACTTTCCTTTGGAGCTTCTCAAACACTGAGCTAGCTCTGGTAATGTGTGCCTCAACCTCATTATCAATGTCTATATCCCTGGAAAGTATACTGCCAAGGTAAGTGAACTTATCCACGGTATCCAAAACTTGTCCATTAGTAGTAACTGATAGTTTCACATATGGATGGCTGTAAGGGCAAGCAAAGTGGGACTTTTTACTTTTTTTTTTCTTTTGGAGTGCTTCTCAGCACTAAAGCAATCAAGTACCTTTGATTGAGTCTTGCCTTTGTTTGTAGGAAGGTCCACACCCTTTTGCTAATTAGGTCACTGAGAGGTGTAAAAGCCTAAAGAGGTGTGAAGTCCTCAAGAGGTGTGAAGCACTCTGAACCTGAAGAAGTGTATAGTACTCTGAGGTTAGCATTTTGTTTGGGGCTCACTCACTGGAAGAGTGTTGTGTAATTTGACCAGATGAGACTCTGGGTAGCCACTGGAGCCCTCCCACTCTGACTTTTGAAAAACCCAGAAATTGGTGCTTCACTGTCTGGTAACTACGTATGTATTGCTATGATCAGACAGAAGCCTGTCTGCTGATTTGTGTTATTTTCTCTGTTTATACAAATTTCTATTTGTATTGGCTCTGAAGTTCAGGGTGCTGACTTTTTCCCCTGAACTAAGTGAATGACATATGTATGTTTAATTAAAGTAAGATTGTTAACCCCCTAAAGTTGCTTTCCTTAGAAAAGCAGATCAAAGAACCTGTGCTAGCATCCCTCCTTATGATGGTGTTATTGGTCTTACACCCCCACAGCAGCTGCTAGCAACATTGTTGTTACAATGGCATGGTGCTGGCTGGTGGAGAAATTTTGTTTTCTTGGTGTTCATTGTTAGGCCAAAATTAGGACAAGCAGTAGAGAATTGGTTCATACTTTGTTGCATCTCAACTTCAGAGGCTGCATTGAGTACACAATCATCTGTGAACAAAAGAATCATACAACAACTCTCCCTCAACTTTAGTCTTGGCCTGTAGCCTTTTCAAGTTAAATAGTTTGTCATCAATGTGGTAGCTGACCTTGATGCTTTTTGTCCTTGATGAAGGCATCTGACAACATCACAGAAAATATCAAGCTAAAACACATGGGAGCAAGCACACAACCTTGTTTCACTCCATTGGTGATTGGGAAAGTGTGAGAGCATCAACCATTATTGAGAACTGAGCAAGCATGGAATAAAATTGATGTACAATACTGATGAACTTCTCTAAGCAACCAAATTTTGACACAATTTTCCACAAACCCTCATGACTGACAGTGTCAAAGGCCTTGGTTAGATTGACAAACATTGTGTACAGACCTCTGTTCTGCTTCTGTCATTTCTCCTGGAGTTGTCAGGCAGCAAGCTCCATATCAACCATCCCTAGCCCTTTCTGAAGCCATTGGCTTTCAGGTTGGTGACCATCTTCCAGGAGAAGGATAAGCCTGTTAAGGAGGACTCTGGCAAGAATCTTGCCAGCAAAGACTAAGAGAGAGACCCTTCCCCCCTGCCCTGTGGTGATCATAGGACAATCTATTTCCTTTACCTTTATAGAGATGGATAATTGTGGCATCCTTGAACTCCTGAGGGATAACTTCCTTTTGCAATATAACCCAGAAAATTTAAGTCAACTAAGTACCTCCACCATAAATTTCAGCTGGAATAGAATCAACATCAGGTCCTTTCCCACAGGAGAGAAGCCTAATGGCATTCAAACCTCTTCTTCAGTTGGAAATTTGGCTACAGAGCTATATATACCTGAGGTATATGGTCAATGGCTTCAGCATTGATTAATGATGATCTGATGAATGCTATGGAAGTCTTCAGCCCATCTCTCCAGGATCATGCCCTTATCACTATTCAACATGGCTCCATCAGCAATGAATAGTTGAGTTGTAGCTTATGTCATTGGCCGATGAATAACCATAAAGGAGTCACAAAAGCATTGTGGATTGTTACTACCAGAGTAAAACTGGATTTCATCTGCCTTCTTCCTGAGATAAGAATCCTGCATCTCTTTAAGCTTCACTTGTATTTTACTTTTGATGAAGTTAAATGCTGCCTTCTTAGAAACAAATGAACTATCCTACTGGTAATCCCCGTGGAGTTCTTTTTTTTTTTCAAACAGCAGCTTATGAATTTCCCCAGCATTTTCATCAAACCAGTCTTGATGTTTGTGAGTGTTCTGACCCAGATGAATAACTGCAGTGCTGTACAAGGAATCTCTGAAAGCTGCCCACTCCTTTTCTGCTCAACCATGGGTTAGCTTAACTTTCCCTCCAAGTTAGCAACAAAATGTTCTCACTCAGAGAAGCTTTCTAATCTGTTGACATTAAGCCTTCTGGTGTCATCTTGCCTTAGGGCTATCACTTTTGTTTGAATGCAAATATTTAGCTTGCAGAGGATATGATCAGTCCAGCACTCTGCACCATACATTGCCTTTGTCACTCTTTTATCATGTCTATTTCTTATCCTTACAATGACATAGTCTATTAAATGCTAATGTTTGCTGTGAGGGTGCATCCACAAAGTTTTATTGCATTTAGGTACATGGAAGACAGTGTTGGTGATGAGGTCATGATTAGATGGGTTAGATCAACACCAAAGCAGCTGAAAAAAGCTCAGTAGCCCTCACATCAGAGGTAATATACCCGACACCCCGAGGAGAATAAATAAAAAAAGTAAAGGAAGGTGGTCTAGCAGTACCAGATCTCAAACTGTATTACAAAGCAATAATCATCAAAACAATATAATACTGGCTAAGAAACAGAGTCATGGATTAGTAGCATAGATTAGGTACATGATACTCATTAATAAATGACCACGGTAATCTAGTGTTTGATATATCAACAGATTCAAGCTTTTGAAGTAAGAACTCAACATTTGACAAAAATATCTGGGAAAACTAGAAAGCAGTTTAGCAGAAACTAGATATAGACCAACATCTCACACCAAATACCAAAATAAGTTCATAAGGAGTACATGATTTAGACATTACAGATTATATCATAAGCAAATTAGAGGATCATGGAAACTTTTGTCTGTCAGATCTATGTATCAAGGAAGAATTTATGACCAAACAAGTGATAGAGATTATGAGATGCAGAATGGGTAATTCTTCTTAAATTAAGTTTAAAAGGTTTTATATAAACAAAACAATACAGCCACAATTAAAAGGAAAGCAGAAAACTGGAACAACAAAAAATTATAGCATATTTCTCTGATGAAGGTCTCATTTATCAAGTATATGGTGAATGGCTTTAAATGTGTAAGAATATGAGTTATTGCACAATTGATAAATGATTAAATGATATGAACAGATAATTTCAGAAGAAATCAAAGCCATTTATAGTTATACGAAAATGCTCTAAATCACTAGTAATTAGAGATATGAAAATTAAGACAACCCTGAGGTGCTACCTCATACCTATCAGATTGACTAAGATGACAGAAAAGGAAAATGACAAATATTGGAGGAAATATGGAAAAATTGGGACATCAATGTATTGTTGGTGGATTTGTGAACTGATCCAACCATTCTGGAGAACAAATTAGAACTATGGCCAAATGGTTATAAAATTGTGTATACCATTTGATCCAGAAATAACACTACTAGGTCTATATTGCCAAAAGATTTAAAAAAAAGAAAAAGCACTTATATGTACAAAAATATTTATAGCAGCTCTTTTTGTGGTGACAAAGAATTAGGAATTGAGGGGAGGCCGATTTGTTGGGAAAAAGCTGAACAAGTTGTAGTATATGATTGTGATAGAATACTATGAGCAGGATGGTTTATAAAAAACCTGGGAAGACTTAAATGAATTGGCAAAATGAAGCGAGTAGAACCAGGAGAACATTATACATAGTAACAATATTGTACAATTATCTACCTTGAACGGCGCAGCTATTCTTATCAATACAATATTGCAAGACTATCCCAATGGATTGTGATGAAAAATACTATCCACCTCCAGAGAAAGAACTGAAGAAGTTTGAATGCATATTGAAGAATACTTTTTCTTTTTCTTCTTCTTTTTGTTTTGTTTTGTTTTGGTCTGTGTTGTCTTTTGCAACGTGGCTACTATGAAAGTGTTTTGCATGACTGAACATGTATTACCTATATCAAATTGCTTACCTTCCCAAGGAGGGACAGTAAGGAGGGTGAGAGAGAATTTAGAACCTAAAAATTTATAATTTATATATATATATATATATATATATATATATATATATATATATATATATATATATACATTTACATTTGAGAAAAAATAAAATGAGAAAAAAAGAAACTTTCAAGAAGGAAAAAATAGTATTAATATTTGCTTACATTATTTCTCAAGCAAGTTTTTTTTCTTGTAACTCCAACAGCATCAGGTTCAATTACATCCTATTTTCCTGTCTTCTAAGCCAAACATAAAGAAGACTTGGAGTAAAAATTTCCATTTCCATTGCTTGCTTTGCACATTCACTCCTTGATGTCTTACACCATCCTAGGGTGTACTTAGGACTGTCAAAACAAGAGCTTCTGGTACACCCATTTAATTATCCAGAAAATGTCTCTACATAGACCCTGAAACTATTTCAGCCACCAAGTTAAAATAATGACTATACCTTTGACTATTGAGATAATCAAAGGTCAGAGTTGACTCACTACTCTACTTCCCTCATTAATGCCCAAATGCACACTGCCGTAAGTTGACATTTTCATCTAAGCTCCATACTGTTTTGCAAATAAGAGCATAGACCATGTGTGTAATGTATAGTGAAATAGATCCCTGCTACTTCTTATATTTAAATAACAAAGCATAGTTCCCATAGCCTTATGATCTAATAAGGATGTGAATAAAGGGTAAGAATACAGCAAACTCTGCATTGATGAAAGATCAACTACAAAAAAACTTTCTACAACACACTAAATGTCTACTTAGGGCTTTCACAAAATGATTGGATGTCCAATTGCATTTAAAATAACCATTTAAATCAATAACCTATTATTTTAAGGATATTCCATTTCATAAACATGGAGCATAGTAATTAAAAGCATGGTTGTCAACAAGGTGGAAGTTAATTGGAAAAACTGCCAGAAGGTCAGCATTAGCTGGATAATATTCAAAATGAACTGAGTCTACTGTAATGGAACAAATGTTTCAAAAAGCATTGAACTGAAGATGATGGTGAGTTGCTTCTTTTTTTATTTTCCTTCAAATGACATGAACAGATATTAAAATAGGATTTGGAGACTACCCGGTTTTCCTCATCCAAAAGTTCACTTATCTATCAAGAAGGTCATTCACATTTACTGCAGCTTCATTTACAGTATTGTTACATGTGCTATTTTTGATGTGATATGGTGCCTTAGGATAGGTAAATTAGGGCCTCAAAATGCTATAGAATTTTTCACATTGGATAGTTAACTATATCTATTAACCATAAGGTAATTTTGTGTTCTATTGTGAATACCAGGTACTGAAAAAAGTTCAAAGAATTATCATTTTTTACCTCAGGTGTATATTCATTTAATCATAAACAGCTGGACTGATCTTCTATCAGTTGTACTTGGAGAATAAGGACAAAAGGTCCAGAGAGCCACAATTTTTTATCAAGTGGATCACTCAGGAAAGAAGAAAGTATACAAATAAGCAGCAATTTTTGTAATGGGTCAAGTGGGATAAAATATACCTTGAGTTAAGTATTTTAAAAGACTAATTTAACTGAAGAAGTAAGAAAAAAGTAAAGACAACTGATGATGGTCCAGTATGCACTGGGTGACCTTGGCCTTTCTAAATTAAAGTTTTACCCAGGCCTCAGCTTGTCTGAGGCAAAGTCCATGCAATGACTAAGGGCTAGGTAAGAATTCAAACAAAAGATGGCCAAATTTCCCATCACAAAACTATCAATCTTGGAGGGGAAGTTAGAGTTTCTCACCAGAACAGAGCACAATTGTTATTTGTACTCATTCTAAGTCATCAAAAACTAAACAAGGAGCCACAGACCTCTTACTGGCATAGCCAAGTAGTTTCATTTGAATACAGAGGGCTTTTTGAAAGCCTTTTTTCAGTTATATTTCAAGAAATTATAAATGAACAGGGCAAAAAGTAAATTGTCCCAGCTTTTTGACAAAATAAGTAATAAAAATAATAAAGATCAAATTCTATACTCAAATGAGTGTGTATGTCATTCCCTCTTTGAGCCAATTCCATTAAGAGTGAGATTCAAGCATTGCCCATCCCCACCTCATTTTCTTCTCCATTGTAAAAGCTCTTCCTATTGTATGTCTTTTCTAAGAGATAATTTTATCTGTTCTTCCTCTCTCTTCCCCCTTTCTCACAGTTCATCCTTTCTCTCTCAGGCCTTCATTTTATTTTTTTAAATCATTCCATCATTGTTAACTCACAAGCATGCCCTCTGTCTATGTATACTCCTTCTAACTGCCATAATAATGATAAAGTACTTAGGAGTTTTAAATATCATCTTTCCATGTAGGAATGTAAACACTTTAACATTTTGAATGCTTAATGATTTCTCATTCATGTTTACTTTTTTATGTTTCTCTTGAGTCTCGTATTTGAAAATCAAAATTTCTCTTCAACTCTGATCTTTTGATCAAGGATGCTTGAAAGTCCTCCATTTCATTAAATATCCATTTTTTCCTCTGAAGGATTATACTCAGTTTTACTGGGTAGGTTATTCTTGATTCTATCCTAGCTCTTTTCTCTACCATAATATCATATTCTGAGTCTTCCAATCCTTTCATTTAGAAGCTGCTAAATCTTATGTGATCTGACTATGGCTTCACAATATTTGAATTGTTTCTTTTTGGTTGCTTGAAGCATTTTCTCCTTGACCTATCTTTTTTTATTACTTTCGCTTTGTTTTATTATTTCATCATGCCTCGTGGAGTCATTATCTTCCACTTGCTAAATTCTAATTTTAAAGGAATTATTTTTTCAGTGAGATTTCATAATTCTTTTTTTTTCCATTTGACCAATTCTACTTTTTAAGGAGTTATTTTCTTTTTTTCATTATTTATTTATTTATTATATTTAGTTTTCAGCATTGATTTTCACAAGAGTTTGAATTACAAATTTTCTCCCCATTTCTACCCTCCCCCCCACTCCAAGATGACGTATATTCTGGTTGCCCTGTTCCCCAGTCACCCCTTCCTTCTGTCACCCCACTCCCCTCCCATATCCTTTTCCCTTCCTTTCTTGTAGGGCAAGATAAATTTCTACGCCCCATTGCCTGTGTATCTTATTTTCTAGTGGCATGAAAAAACTTTTTTTTTTGTTTTTGAACATCTGTTTTTAAAACTTTGAGTTCCAAATTCTCTCCCCTCTTCCCTTCCCACCCACCCTCCCTAAGAAGTCAAGCAATTCAACATAGGCCACATGTGTATCATTATGTATAACCCTTCCACAATACTCATGTTGTGAAAGACTAACTATATTTTGCTCCTTCCTAACCTATCCCCCTTTATTGAATTTTCCTCCTTGACCCTGTCCCCTTTCGAAAGTGTTTGTTTTTTATTACCTCCACCCCCATCTGCCCTCCCCTCCATCATAACCCCTTTTTTTATCTTCTTCCCTCTTCTTTCCTGTAGGGTAAGGTATTCCCTCCTCAGGCCAAATCTGATGAGAGCAAGATTCACTCATTCCCCCCGCACCTGCCCCCTCCCCTCCTCTCACAGAACTGCTTCCTCTTGCCACCTTTATGAGAGATAATCCACCCCATTCTATCTCTTCCTATCTCCCTCTCTCAATATATTCCTCTCTCATCCCTTAATTTGATTTTATTTCTTTAGATATCTTCCCTTCATCTTCAACTCATCCTGTGCCCACTCTCTCTCTCACTCTCTCTCTATATATACACATACATATATAGATACATACACACTCACATATACATATATATATATACATATATATATGCATAAACATATATATACATATATATACATATATATATGCATAAACATATATATACATATATATATATATATGCATATTCCCTTCAGCTACCCTAATACTGAGGTCTCATGAATCATACACATCATCTTTCCATGTAGGAATGTAAACAAAACAGTTCAACTTTGGTAAGTCCCTTGCAATTTCTTTTTCTTGTTCTTTTTCTTGATTACCTTTTCGTGCTTCTCTTGATTCTTGTGTTTGAAAGTCAAATTTTCTATTCAGTTCTGGTCTTTTCACTGAGAAAGCTTGAAAGTCTTCTATTTTATTGAAAATCCATATTTTGCCTTGGAGCATGATAGTCAGTTTTGCTGGGTAGGTGATTCTTGGTTTTAATCCTAGCTCCATTGACCTCCGGAATATTGTATTCCAAGCCCTTTGATCTCTTCATGTAGAAGTTGCCAGATTTTGGATTATTCTGATTATGTTTCCACAATACTCAAATTGTTTCTTTCTGCCTGCTTGCAGTATTTTCTCCTTAATCTGGGAGCTCTGGAATTTGGTGACAATATTCCTGGGAGTTTTCCTTTTGGGATCTTTTCAGGAGTAGATCTGTGGATACTTTCAATTTCTATTTTGCCCTGTGGCTCTAGAATATCAGGGCAGTTCCCCTTGATAATTTCTTGAAAGATGATATCTAGGCTCCTTTTTTGATCATGGCTTTCAAGTAGTCCAATAATTTTTAAATTATCTCTCCTGCATCCATTTTCCAGGTCAGTGGTTTTTCCAATGAGATATTTCACATTGTCTTCCGTTTTTTCATTCCTTTAATTCTGTTTTATAATATCTTGATTTCTCATAAAGTCACTAGCTTCCACTTGCTCCAATATAATTTTTAAGGTAGTATTTTCTTCAGTGGTCTTTTGGACCTCCTTTTCCATTTGGCTAATTCTGCCTTTCAAGGCATTCTTCTCCTCATTGGCTTTTTGGAGCTCTTTTGCCATTTGAGTTAGTCTATTTTTTAAGTTGTTGTTTTCTTCAGTATGTTCTTCAGTATTTTTTTGGGTCTCTTTTAGCAAGTCATTGACTTGTTTTTCATAGTTTTCTCGCATCCTTCTCATTTCTCTTCCCAATTTTTCCTCTACTTCTCTAACTTGCTTTTCCAAATCCTTTTTGAGCTCTTCCATGGCCTGGGACCAGTTCATGTTTTCCTTGGAGGCTTTTGTTGTAGGCTCTTTGACTTTGTTAACTTCTTCTGTCTGTATGTTTTGGTCTTCTTTGTCACCAGAGAAAGAGTTCAAAGTCTGAGACTGAATCTGGGTATGTTTTTGCTGCCTGGCTATATTCCCAGCCAACTAACTTGACCCTTGAGTTTTTCAGTGGGGTATGACTGCTTGTAGAGTTTAGAGAACTATGTCCCAAGTCTGGGGGGATGTGCCAGCTCTGCCACACCAGCACTCCTCCTTCCCCAAGAACCCCCAACCTGGACTGGACTTAGATCTTCAGCAGGCTCGTCACTCCTGCTCTGATCTGCCACTTAATTCCTCCCACCAGGAAGCAACTGCAGCTGTACTTCTGTAGCTGCCCCACCTCCACTGCCACAGGGGTGGTGGCCGAACTGTGAACTCCTTCCACTCCCGCAGCTTTTCCCATTAACCTTCTCTGTTGTCTTTGTGTTTGTGGGTTGAGAAGTCTGGTAACTGCTGCAGCTCACTGATTCAGGGCGCTATGGCACACTCCACCCTGCTCCTGGTCTGGTTGGTCCGTGCTGCTCATGCTGGGCTCTGCTCCACTCTGCTCCCAGCTCCGTGTGGAATGGACCTTACCCAGAGACCATCCAGGCTGTCCTGGGCTGGAGCCCTGCTTCCCTCTGCTGTTTTGTGGGTTCTGCAGTTCTAGAATTGGTTAAGAGCCATTTTTTATAGGTTTTTGGAGGGACTCGCAGGGAGCTCATGCTAATCCCTGCTTTCCACCCGCCATCTTAGCTCTGCCCCAGCAACACCCACCTTAAGGAGTTATTTTCTTCAGTAAATTTTTGTTTCTCTTTTTCTACTAAGATAATTCTTTAGTTTTAAAGTTGTTGTTTACCTCAGTATTTTTTGTGCCTAAGATGTTGACTCTCTTCACATAATTTTCTTCCATCATTCTCATTTCTTTTCCAAATTTTCCTCTACTTCTCTTATTTGATTTTTAAAATCTTTTTTTAATTTAATATTTATTATAAATATAAATATATATTAATATTTAATTTAATTTAATATTCTTTTTCCAAGAATTCTTATTCATACTTCTTCCTTTGATACTTTGCTTGTATTTGTTTTGACATTGTTGAATTCTTCTGAGTGTGTGTGTGTGTGTGTGTGTGTGTGTGTGTGTGTGTGTCTTGATCATCCTTGTCACCATAAGAACATTTTATTGTTTTGTTGTTGCTGCTGTTGCTGTTTTTGTTGTTGTTTTCCCATTTTTCCAGCCTATTTTTTTTTTGCTTTCAACTTTATGTTAAAGTTGGGCTCTGGTCCCAGGGTGGAAGCAGCGCTATCCAAAACTTCAGATTTTTCATGCTGCTGTTTTCAGAACTAGTTCTAGGGGTCTGTAAGTTTTCTATGCTTCCAAGGTAGTATGAATGAAAGAGAGATGTAGTCACTACTCTTCTGGCCTGTGTTCTGGTCTTTACCCAGGGAAGGGACATCATTAACTTGTAGTCACAAGTGCTAGTGCTCCTTTTGACCCTGGAATTGTCACCAGGTGCCCTGCTCTCCTGAAGCTTCAAGCACTAGTGTTCCCTTCTCCCTTAGCACTGAAACCAGGACCCCTACTCTCTTTTGAGTGACCACAATCACTCTTCTCCACCTCTGAACTGCAACCAGGGCCCTACTCCCCTGCAACAACAAGTACTAGTGCTTCTCTCCTCCCTGGAATTGTGAACTGGAAGTTCTTATGGGCAATGTAACAGGGTCCTAAACCCCGCATCGGCACCAGCAAAGAGTACTCCAACCCCCTTACTATCTGAGAACTGAGAGCTTCTGAACTTTGTACTGCCACTGATTGATGCCACTGCCATCAAGGGCAGATGTTGGCATTGCCTGCAATGGGCTGTGCTGCAGCCCACATCTGAACACCACCCCATTTGACAGATCTTTCCTGCTAATTTCCTAAAATATCTCAGGCTGGAAAATTGTTTCACTCTGACATTTTTGTTGGTTCTGCGATGCCAGAATTCAATTTGAGGTATTATTGCAAAGTTGTTTAGAAGAGAATTTGGGAGAGTCCAGGTGAGTTCCTGCCTCACTAATTCATCTTGCTGTTGTTTTGAAAACAAGTGAAAAAAGAGCTCCAAGTTATTGATTATTTTTCTTTTAAGGTGTCTAAAATAATCTTCATTGAAATGCTTTACTCAGAAAGCACATAAGAAGCATAGAACATAATTTAATGACCTGCAAATTTTTAAAAGAATTATTATCCCCACATTAGAAACAGAGAAACAAAAGCAGTTTAATATTAAGTTGCTTCGTCAAAAAACTGGTAGCTTCACCAACATGAGTTCTCCCTCCATATTCACAGATCTCAATCCCTTTACAACTTAGTGGGATCATACATAGCCTTAGAATTGCAAGGGACCATAGAGATAATCTATGCCAATCCATTCATTTCAATGATGCTCTAGAGAAATTAAATGACTTACCTAATGTAATTTTGGCTTATAATTAAACCCATAATGATGTCAAATCTACCATTATTTTCACTTCACCACACTATCTGTATTGGTTATTGTGAGAAGAAAACAAAAGTTCAATAAATGATGGCCAGCCTTCTGGTGATGTTACTTTCCTATAAATTCTCACAATCACATATATCCCTAGGTAACTTATCCATTGTTACATAGGACCCTGGAACTACTCACAGAATTCCTGCCTTCCTGCATACCAATACTGTCAGTTCACATATAAAAGACATGATAATTCTGGGTCAACATTTACAATTTTTTAGTATCAGTACCATTTAAAAATTATTATTTAAAACAATAAATAAAAATTATTTTAAAAATTATTGTGGACTGCATTTTTAATTTTGTGGGTGATATCTAGCAATATTAATGGCGTTAGAAATTAAAACCAATACAGTTTTTTAAAACATTTAATAATGTATTTACATAACAATAACAAACAATTAGATGTTAACATAAATAACATTTTTATGAAAAATACCCTTTCCAAAACAAAAAAAAATAGTAAAAAGAGGCATTGTTTTAGTTTTGCAAATATAAATTGCAAATTTCTTTTATATCATCCATGCAAATATAAACACAATTATTCAAGAATAAATCATGATATTAAAAACAATTATTGAACACTTTGAATATTTCAGCTTGTTGCCAAGTATTCACATAAAAATCTTCAATTATTAGTTGGTACCTAGACTGAACTATGCAAAACAGCAAATCCAGCCCTGTCTGTAGATTCATCTATTTGTAAGACAAATCTATAATTCTAAGGATGAAAAAATAACTCAGTCTTCATGTTCATAGTTAATCTTTAATTCATAGGTCATGTAACCCTTTGGAAAATGCCACATGCACTCAGGAGAGTGAAAAAGTACAATGATGTCTCCAAGTATCATTATAAAATTAGTTTTCACCTTACAGACCCCCTGAAAACATCTCAGGGACCCTTGAGGGTCCCAGACCACATTTGGAAAACTGCTACTTCAACTAACTTTTTAATTTTGTGCGACTTTTCCATAAAAAATAGAAGTAATATGTAACTTAAAGTTGTTCATCATGGTGTGTGTGCTTGCTTACTTATTTATGTATTTTCTTTATTTGGAGAGGATAGCTACCCGGGGCAGCTAAACTCTGACCAGAGCATAGCACAGTGCCTAATATAAAATAGGTGCTTAAGAAGTGTTTATTGATTGAAATACCAATTGATTGATTAACCACACAAAATGATATAAGGGTCTGTTGTGACTTTGATTGTTACATTTTCAAGTGCCAATTCATATGAACGGGGGAAAAGACATTGGACTCATGGTGATATGATATTACGAACTAAAGAGTTCAATTTTTTTCCTGCCTGTCACTTAAGAAGGATTGCGACAACATGCAAGGACAAAGGCTTTTTCCCATTTGTCATGGTTCAGAGAAGAGGAGTCAAATTCAGAAATGTGGCTGGCAAAATTCCTGAGTGCACCAAGAATGAAATTAAAATTTAATTAAAATGCTTAACAAAATAAAGAAAAATGTAACACAACATAGATAGTGTTAATTGGTGATTTTCTAAGTCAGTATGAGGCCTACAGGAATCCCTTTCTCTTTAAATTCGATACTATTGGTTTAGAACATTTTTCTTCCCTTTATGTCTCCAAACCTTGAGAACAGAAATAATAATGTCTGACATTTATATAGTAGTTTAGGGTTTGCAAAGTACTTTGCAAATTATAATAAAGTAAAGCATTCATATCATGCTTTATGGTTTGCAAAGTGCTTTTCATATACCATTGGATATGACACATCAAATCTATGAGGTAGATTCTGTTATCGTCCACATTTTACAGATGAGGAAACTGAGACATAGAGAGATTACTTGCAGAAGGTAACATATCTACTAGGTATCTGGGGCAGGATTTGAACTTAGGTCTTCCTTCATTTAAGTCCAACCTTCTATCCACTCTTCTGCAGAAGCCCAAAGCCAGTATTGTACCAGAGAATTACAACAAAATTCATTTGGCAGAATCGCACACTGTAGGTCTCTCAAATTCTAAATTAAAACACAAATTTTAAAAATTTCAAACAGTTTCTTCATCAAAATTTTAAGACAATCCTACAATTCCAGGAATTTGCCTTGATTTGCATTCTTATACTGTTTGTATCTCTCATCCACAGGCCAGGGACTGGCTATGTCCATAGAAAATTATAGTACTGAAAACAGCTTAGCTGCATTCATTTACAAAAAGCCATTCAAAACCAGTTTACTCCAATATGACTCCTTTAAAGGTGGGATAGGCATTTTCCAAAGGACTCCCCCTATGCTGATGATGTTCATGAGAAATAAAAAGGCATTCATTCCCATCAAGGGCCTAGCACACCTTTTATTGTTGTTCAGTTGTTTTTCAGTCTTGTATGACTCTTTCTGACCCCATTTGAGGTTTTCTTGGCAAGGATACTGGAATGGTTTGCCATTTCCTTCTCCAGCTAATTTTACAGATGAGAAAACTAAGGCAAACACGGTTAGATGACTTGCCCAGGGTCACACAGTTAGGAAGTGTCTATGGTGGGATTTGAACTTGGGAAGAGGAATATTGCTGACTCCAGGCCCGGTGTTCTATCCACTGTTGGAAAACTCTGGTATGACTCTAATTCTTTGTCCACTAAGGCTAACTTTTTGGGTATTAAAATGTTCTCCAGATCAGAGCAGTCTCAACTATTCCTTCATCTATATAGGAAAGAACAAACACAATAGAGACAAAAATAAGATCAGAGCCATACACTCATGGCTTCCTGAAGACCAAGTGACGCCCTCCCCTACTTGAGGGCTCAGAGTAATTTATATCCCTCACTCAAATGCAACCAGAGAAGTCAGAGAGATATTTTCTTTTAGTATCTTACGTATTCACATTAAATTCTGTCTAAGCAGACATTTGAAAAGCCTTTCCTTACCACCTGGTAAGCAGAGAGAAAACAATAATAGAATTAATACCTTCTCTGTTCTAAGTCAGGGAGCAAGAGCTTTTCTTATTCTTTCCTAGAAGCAGGCTCACATAGCCTCTATGTGGAAAATTGCAATAGGCAATATATGGCACCATGCTTGAAAGATGGGACTTCCAATAACTTATTCTCCCATTACAGATCTAAAGATAAAAAATATCAATAATGTATTTTAAAAAACATTACCACTATAGGGAATCCAAAATAGTCCATAAACCATCTTAGTCAGCAAACACATGATCATCTTTATGAGCAGAGAGACGTTAGGCCCAAGGATAACAATTTAGAGGATAAGCTCATTTGCAAAACATTTTAGAGGATGGCAAAAGACTTAAATAGAATTACCTCACAAAACAATGAAACGAATTGCAAACATTAGAAAGGAGGCCGTAGAAGGCTTGGCATGACACCTAAAGTCAAATTATTCCAAGAGCACTTAGAGATGAAACTGTTAGGACAACAAACAAATACAAATGGAACAACTTTGCAAGCATTGTTCTCTCAATCAAGACAATGACTAACATGTTACTACTCAATGTGTTATGTGAGAGAGTGGAAGTGGAACTAAACGTGATAAAAAGAAGAGTGGTCAAATACAACCATCATATAAAAAAGAAATCTGTACTTGATGTGATGCAACTTTAAATGTACTCAGAGATCAATTTCCAAATTATCTCAAGACTGACCAGACCAGTCATTATTCATCCATGCACCTACTTTCTCAGCTCTATAAAATCTTTTTGCAAATAATGTATGTAAATATTAAGAGCATTTTTTATAGAAAATGTCAAAAGGGAGCAAGCAGGCGTTGACGAAAGATTTTCTATGGCAGATTACATCCATAGTCACAGGACTGACTCAAAAACAAAGAGAATAAATACAAGTTCATTCTACATTTATTGATTATTTTACTTGGTTGGGTCAAATTCTGCTTTAAAGATTCTACGGCCAACTTCAATTCATTTCATTTCACAAAGCACACATATTAAGTTGTTACCGAATTCCAGGCACTATATGCCAGGACACAAAGACAAAATCAAAGGAATCTCTGCCTTTAAGGGGCTCATATTTTAACAGGGGGAAATGATATATATGTGTAAATATAAGATATATACAAAATAATTACAAAGTAACTAGAGGGCATTAACAACTGGGGGAAGGAGGAAAGGACTCTTGGAGGACATGGCACTTGAACTGAGTCTTGAATGACCTTCTGATTATCAATATAAAGGAAGAAGAAAACAGGGAAACAAATGCTTGCCAAGGGGTCTAGCACTGTCATAGAGGATCTTCTGGGAAGAGCTCAAAATAAAAAAAATCAAGTGAATGAAGAATGCATACTGCCTAGATTTTGACAGTTACTATGCCCACTGAGTTATTCCATCACTACACACATCTTGGATAGATACTGTGGTTAGACAATGAGTTGGCCACTGAATTCAATAGCAGAAAGAGAGCAGGCTAAGCCATAGAACAAAATGATCTCCAAAGAGTTAAGATTGTGGCTAATCCAAAGAGTAATGGAGAATTCTCTATTGTTTCCACCTGAATTTACAAGTCCATTTGAATCTGATTTACTAAAAGCCCCTCACTGGTCTTTGGCTACTTTATTTTTAATTTAATATATTTAGTTTTCAGCATTGATTTTCACAAGAGTTTGAATTACAAATTTTCTCCCGATTTCTACCCTCCCCTCCACTCCAAGATGACGTATATTCTGGTTGCCCTGTTCCCCAGTCAGCCCTTCCTTCTGTCACCCCACTCCTCTCCCATCCCCTTTTCCCTTTCTTTCTTGTAGGGCAAGATAAATTTCTACGCCCCATTGCCTGTGTATCTTATTTTCTAGTTGCGTGCAAAAACTTTTTTTGTTGTTGTTTTTGAACATCTGTTTTTAAAACTTTGAGTTCCAAATTCTCTCCCTTCTTCCCTTCCCACCCACCCTCCCTAAGAAGTCAAGCAATTCAACATAGGCCACATGCAAATCATTATGTATAACCTTTCCACAATACTCATGTTGTGAAAGACTCACTATATTTTGCTCCTTCCTAACCCATCCCCCTTTATTGAATTTTCTCCCTTGACCCTGTCCCCTTTCGAAACTGTTTGTTTTTGATTACCTCCACCCCCATCTGCCCTCCCTTCTATCATTCCCCATTTTTTTTATCTTCTTCTTCCTCCTTTTTTCCTGTGGGGTAAGTTACCCAATTGAGTATGTATGGTATTCCCTCCTCAGGTCAAATCTGATGAGAGCAAGATTCACTCATTCCCCCTCACCTGACTTCTCTTCCCTTCCTACAGGACTGCTTTTTCTTGCCACTTTTATGCAAGATAATCCACCCCATTCTATCTCTCCCTATCTCCCTCTATCAATATATTCCTCTCTCATCCCTTAATTTTATTTTATATCTTTTAGATATCTTCCCTTCATCTTCAACTCACCCTGTGCCTGCTCTCTCTCTCTCTCTCTCTCTCTCTCTCTCTCTCTCTCTATGTATATATATATATATATATATATATATATATATATATATATACACATATACTTATACACATACATACACACTCACATATACATGTATATACACATAAACATATATGTGTACATATATATATATATGAATATTCGCTTCAGCTACCCCAGTACTGAGGTCTCATGAATCATACACATCATCTTTCCATGTAGGAATGTAAACAAAACAGTTCAACTTTAGTAAGTCCCTTGCAATTTCTTTTTCTTAATTACCTTTTCATGCTTCTCTTGATTCTTGTGTTTGAAAGTCAAATTTTCTATTCAGCTCTGGTCTTTTCACTGAGAAAGCTTGAAAGTCCTCTATTTTATTGAAACTCCATATTTTGCCTTGGAGCATGATACTCAGTTTTGCTGGGTAGGTGATTCTAGGTTTTAATCCTAGCTCCATTGACCTCTGTAATATCGTATTCCAAGCCCTTCAATCCCTTAATGTAGAAGCTGCCAGATCTTGGATTATTCTGATTATGTCTCCACAATACTCAAATTGTTTCTGGGTGCTTGCAATATTTTCTCCTTGATCTGGGAGCTCTGGAATTTGGCGACAATATTCCTAGGAGATTTCTTTTGGGGATTTATTTGAGGAGGCGATCGGTGGATTCTTTCAATTTCTATTTTGCCCTGTGGCTCTAGAATATCAGGGCAGTTCTCCTTGATAATTTCTTGAAAGATGATATCTGGGCTCTTTTTTTTGATCATGGCTTTCAGGTAGTCCAATAATTTTTAAATTGTCTCTTCTGGATCTATTTTCCAGGTCAGTGGTTTTTCCAAGGAGATAGTTCACATTGTCTTCCATTTTTTCATTCCTTTAGTTCTGTTTTATAATATCTTGATTTCTCATAAAGTCACTAGCTTCCACTTGCACCAATCTAATTTTTAAGGTCGTATTCTCTTCAGTAGTCCATCGGACCTCCTTTTCCATTTGGTTAATTCTGCCTTTCAAGGCATTCTTCTCCTCATTGGCTTTTTGGAGCTCTTTTGCCATTTGAGTTAGTCTATTTTTTAAGGTGTTTTCTTCTTCAGTATATTTTTCAGCATATTTTGGGGTCTCCTTTAGCAAGTCATTGACTTGTTTTTCATGGTTTTCTCGCATCCTTCTCATTTCTCTTCCCAATTTTTCCTCTACTTCTCTAACTTGCTTTTCCAAATCCTTTTTGAGCTCTTCCATGGCCTGAGACCAGTTCATGCATTTCTTGGAGGCCTCTGCTGTAGGCTCCTTGACTTTGTTGACTTCTTCTGGCTATATGTTTTGGTCTTCTTTGTCACCAAAGTAAGATTCCAAAGTCTGAGACGGAATCTGGGTGCATTTTCATGCCTGGTCATATTCCCAACCAGCTAACTTGACCCTCAAGTTTTTCAGCGAGGTATGACTGCTTGTAGACTAAAGAGTTCTATGTTCCAAGCTTGGGGGGATGTGCCAGCTCTGCCACACCAGCACTCCTCCTTCCCCAAGAACCCCCAACCCAGACTGCACTTAGATCTTCAGCAGGCTCTTCACTCCTGCTCTGATCCACCACTTAATTCCTCCCACACAGGTGGGCCTGGGGCTGGAAGCAACTGAAGCTGTAGTTCTGTAGCTGCCCCACCTCTGCTGCCCCCAGAGTGGTAACCGAACGGTGAACTCCTTCCACTACCGCAGCTTTTCCCACTAACCTTCTCTGTTGTCTTTGGTGTTTGTGGGTTGAGAAGTCTGGTAACTGCTGCAGCTCACTGATTCAGGGTGCTAGGGCACTCTCCACCCGGCTCCTGGTCTGATTGGTCTGTGCCGCCCATGCTGGGCTCTGCTCCTCTCCACTCCCAGCTCTGTGCGGGATAGACCTCACCCAGAGACCATCCAGGCTGTCCTGGGCTGGAGCCCTGCTTCCCTCGGCTGTTTTGTGGGTTCTGCAGTTCTAGAATTGGTTCAGAGCCATTTTTTATAGGTTCTTGGAGGGACTCGGTGGGGAGCTCATGGTAGTCCCTGCTTTTCAGTCGCCATCTTGGCTCCGCCTATGGATCCATCTTTGGCTACTTCTGAAGCTTCAGGTGGGAGTTAAGCTCACTTGAGCAGATAGCAATAAATAATAACTAATCAAACCATATTATGAACTAGTTTCCTGATCTTAATTCTTTATGAATCTTCTAAGTGACTCAAAAAGGAGCAAAACTGATTCATCTCCACATCACTTTACTGTCCTATCAGAAAGAATCCTTGAGTACCATTCAAAGGGCTAGATGTTCCTATTAGCTCATTTTTTCCTAATTTTCCCGATGAAATCCAGAGAGGTTCCTACATCTATCTGACCACCTTCTTCTTAAATTCTTCCCATGTTTGTAGTTCAATTCAAGTTATACTTCCGCTAAGATTTCCCCAGCCCCAGCTATTAAAAACCTTTCTCTACTACAATCTCACATAATTGTTTTAGATTTATCTAGGTCTATCAGGAAACATGAACACAAATATATATAAGCTTATGTAATACAGAGAGCATATACCACTGCTAAATTACAAACTGTATGAGAACTGGGACTATGTCATCTAATTTATATCTCCTTCAGCACTTAGCCATTCTCCATTTGTATGTAAGTGTGCTTTCAAATCCAAGAAACAAGTTGCTCCACCCAGGATAAACTGATCACCCCTATGCTGCTAACTTAAGCCTTGTATACCACCTCCCTCAGACTCTTCTCACTTCTGATTGGAGGGCTGGAGTGTGGAGTATTAAACTCCTCTCAAACCCTTATTTTATAGAGAGCAAAAAATAGTGTACTTCACTCTCCATCTGCAACTCTGCTTGGCTTCAACTCCATGGAGTAAGGTGCCCCTACACTAGATACGCCTGGGCTCCACACCCCGCCCCCCATCCTGACCTTTTGAATTTTCTTTCCAGTGTAGTCTTACCCATTCCATTGTAAACTCTTTAGAGGCAGGGACTTTCTTTTTCTTATTTGTGTCCCCAGCACTTGGCACAGTACCTGGCACATACTAGGTGCTTAATAAATCTCTCTTTAATTGAATAGTTAGTATTTAATAAATACTTGTTTGAATCAAACAGAATATAATGAAGTTAATACTAAAGAGACATATTTGCTGAGCAGCCTCCATGGCTAAAAAAACATAAATTATCAAACATTTGGAGCTTTTGTGGGCATCTTTTTCATAAAGATCATAAAGATTCTTTTTAAAATTGTAAGCATTTTTAGTGTGTGGGGAGAAGAGCTTGTTAATATAATTAAATTTTTAAACAACTAGAACAGTGTTTACAAGCACTCATTCATTATTTTCCCCTATAAGCAGCTATATATTATGGCCATTATTTTGTAAAAATGGGGACCTGTATATTGTACAGACACATTAAAGTATAAGTAACTAGGGACAAGGAATGACCAAATAGGACAATATCCCCAGGTAGTTAAGGCTTTGCCAGACTCAAAAGTAGAAATAAAAGGGTTATACTTAAGATAGTGAGAAGTCCTTGAACTATTTTCCTTCTGCAGATAGAATCCCATTATGCTGAAGCCCTCTGAACATCTAAATTGTGCTACTGTATGTTCTGCAAAGTCCATTGAAAGAAATCACATGACCTGAATGTGGGCTCTGCAGATGAAATCCAGTGTCTCTGTAGTGAATTGTAAGGGAAAAAAGTTTTCTTTAGCTAATAAAGGAAGAAGGTAAATTTCATGAATGTGTGTTTTCTTCTAGCCATTTCTCCTTCCATGGTTTTAAATCCTTGTGTCTTCCTGGCTAGTTTATGACTTCATATGGATTCAGATGTAATGAGGTGTCAGGAACAAAGGGACTAGAAATGAGGCATGAATTATATCATTTGGTGGAAGAACAACATTGGTAATGACAACAGCAGAAAGAAAAAATTAAAACCTTTCAGTTAATGTAAAGTTCAGCTCTTCTAACCCCACTGCCCAACTTCAGTGAAAATAGTGGTGAGAAACTGCTTTCAATGATGGTGATATACCAATAACTCCTCAATAATTACTTTATTCCATCCCTTTCCTCCATGTTTTTGAATAAGCTATCCTGAAAATCATTTCCTCCTCACCTCCATCTCTTCGAGTCCTAAATTCTATAATAAAGTTCAGAAGAGGATACAGACAAGTAGAGCAATTTTTTTTACTATTGATGTAAATCTAACATATATTTTAAATTACGATAACAGATCAGTGTTTCATATACATTCCTCTTTTGTGATCTTTATATATTGAAATGTTCATGCTTACTGAGATTTAAATTGATATAAAAATAAGTCCTTCAAAGTTCAACTCAAGCACCACTCCTAGGGAAAGGGAACAAGCATTTATTAAGCACCTACTATGTGCCAGGAACTCTACTAAGCATTTTACAATATTATCTTATTTGATCCTCACAACAATCCTGAGAGGTAGGTGCTGTTATTATCCACATTATACAATTAAGAAAACTGAGGCAGACAAGTTAAGCAACTTGAACAGGGTCATACAGAATGTGTCTGAAGTTGGATTTGAACTCAGGTCTTTCTAACTCTAGTTACTCTAAATGCTGCACCACCTAAGACTTTCTGGATCTCCCCCATCTTCTTGTGTCTCCCTCCTCCCCACTGCCAAATTGGTTTCTTTTCTACTTTATATCTATTTTGTATATACTTATATGTGAGCGTATTATTTCTTCCAAAGGAGAGAGGGTAGTTTCAATTTTTCTTTGTATTTCTGGAATCTAGAATAGTGCCTGACACCAAGTAGACACTAAATAAATGCTTGTTGATTGATTGTCTATTTGGAGGGGTTATAATAATGCCCACTTCAACCTCTACTCTAACTTCTGCAAGAGGCATTAAAGGTGATAGGCTATTTTCCAACTTTCAGGAAGGCTGATTCAGTCAGAGACATGGACTTGATATGTCCCTCATTGAAATACAAGCTCCTTGAAACAGGTTGGCCTTCTGGCCTTCCTTCCTTCCTCCCTTCCTGCCTTCCTCCCTTCCTGCCTTCCTCAAAACCTTAAACCCAGTTCACTCTGAAGCTCATAGTTTATACCACAATAGGTCCTGGCCCAAGCTCTACTTAATGGCTGTATGGTTAACTGTTTCTCTTTGGAACTGCCACCCTGAGGGTCTTCTCCTCTCAGCTTGATTATTTTTTTCTTTTTTTTTCTAATTAAAGGGGCCATCCCTTGACTCACTTCTTAAAAAGACCTATTCACTGACTGGGTGTTACCTCACCTAAATGAGTACATGAAAAGGCCTGAGCCTACAAGTGCCAGGGTCTCCCATTGCATCCTGGGTCACCTCCAGTCATCCCGATAAATATCAGGTCATGGGATCCAGATGGCTCTGGAGGAGAAAGTGAGGCTGGTGACCTTGCTCAGCCCTCCCTCACTCAAATCAAAGTCAACTTCAAGTCATGTCATCATTTCCCTAATGTTATGGTCCTCTTCAAAAATGAAAGACAAATACAACAACAACTTTGAAAGTAGGAATTGATTGATTGATTCTATTTGTATCCTTAGTCCCTAGAGCAATACCTGGTACTCAGTTATCTGAATAAGTTAGTAAATGTTTATTCATTGAGTGATTAAATATTACACAATATATGTTATGATCAAGTCCATAGACCAGCCTCAAATCGATAATTCAAACACATGGACATGACCGTAACTCATAATTCTAGATTTCTCTTCAATGACAGTATATCAAAACAGAAAGAAGCCCATACTTGATTTATACTAAGCAGACTGGTAATTCCAAATCAACCTTCTGACAAAGGAAGAATAGTTATCCATGGGTCTTGACACAGTACAAGGATAGAAGAACCAACGAATTAGTCTATAGTTGATGTATGAAGTCAATTTTGATGAAGTTTTTACTGTCCAAACACATAACACAATTTGGATACTCTTCTCCAAACATTTGTCAATTAAAGAAATGACATTCAAAAATAAAATAAAATAAAAAACATACAAGGTGAAATGGAGTGACCAACAAGAGCAAAGAATCTTAAAAGATCATAAATTAATAGCATTGCTACTTCCAAAAGCAGATGTCACAAAACTGCATCTCATCTTATTTTTGTCAATAGTTGTTTAAAGCTTAGAATAAGTACAAAGCACTGTTATTATAGAAGTGATTAAATGGGCTGGATTTTTGAACAATCGATAACATCTTTTTTACAGCATCATAAATATGTTTTGTATTTATTCTCTGAGATCAAGCAATAGCTGTGTTATCAGACATAGTAATGTAATTTTACTGATTATTCACAATTTGAGGAAAAAGAGTAATCAATCCCTATACTCCATATGAGAAAACTCTTGACATGAAAATTCATAGCTTTGTCTAAAGGTACACGGCCGAATCATATGGGACAAATACGCACCCTGCCCAATTTGTCGTGTCATTGTTCAGTAATTTCAGTTGTGCCTGGTTCTTTGTGACTCCATTTGGGGTTTTCTTGACAAAAATACTGGAATGGTTTGCCATTTCCTTCTCTATCTCATTTTGCAGATGAGGAATCTGAGGCCAATAGGGCTAAGTGACTTGCCCAGAGTCATATGGCTATTAAGTGTCTGGGGCCAGATTTAAACTCAGGTTCTCCTGACTCCAGGCCTGGCATTCTATCCACTATACCCTATCTGAATTTCTATTCAGTATACAGTAGACCCCAAAATACTAAGGGCCCTATTCTCTGTCTTTCCATGTCTAGATCACAAGTAAAATGTGTGTGTATATATACATATATACATTTTTTAAATGCAGGCAAATTGTACAAGTCTAGTACAAGCACATATTTGATTAGAATGAATAAAATGCAATTAAAATTTTGTTTTTGTGTGTGCAACATAAGAAACGAATCTTTATGGCTATACTGCAAGAAGGAAATTGATTTCTGTTCACCAAAACTTTCATTGGAATTTGAAAAGAGCATTGCATCTGGAGATAAATAGGTAGGTAGAGAGATACATATCTACATGCATACATACATACATACATTCAATATGTGCATGTGTACATAGAGTCTGCATTTATTAGTGTTTACTGCATATAAAGCACTATACCTAGAGATGGAGGTGAAAATATATCCAAACCAGACAGTCCTTGCTTTGTAAAAGCTTACACTCTAATGGGGCACTAAAAGCGGGAGAGCATCATAAGGACACAAAAGACTCAGTAAAAGGGGGAAGGCATGGTGAGGACACTGCCTAGAACGGCCATGCCTTGTGCCAGATAAGACAAAAGCTCAATTATCAGAGCCAAGGAACCAAGGGTAGAGTCCACATTTCCAAAGGGGTTGAAGTGATCAAATGCCATGATAAGGAGAGAGTTGAGACCCTTCTTCAGATCTGCTTAACCTCTCTAGGTTTCATCACTCATCTATAAAATAATGAATGTATTATTAATTACTTCACAGAGTTGTCCAAAAGCTCAAATAAGCTAATAATATGTATCTAACCACCAGGGAAAGTTTGTGAGCAAGTTCAGGTACTGGTGGCCTCACTAAGTTCCCATGATAACATTGCTACCATAACCTCACATAAGCAGTTCTGATAGACTATGCTAAGCTATTGCCCTTGCTAAACACCTTTACTTCCTCCTCCCCACCCCCCATCCCCACATTTGAGTCTGTGCTTTTTGAAACAAGTGAAGAAAAGTTAGTCGATATAAGCCTCTCAAACTAAAGCAAAGATGGTTTTTTTCTTTTTCCCAAAACATGCTGCTTCAGACTTGCTGCCCTTTGTTCAGAAAAATAAAGTAAAAAAAAATTAGGCCAAGATGTATTGGATACTTTGCAAGACTTGTGTTACAAAACTAGCACCCGCCCTTTGCCTCTGATGTTCCAGTTTCCAGACCAGACTTCATGAACAAGTAGGCCTTTTGTCTCTAAAAGGGGAGATCTTATTCCTTTTATGGCTAGTAAGGTACTAACTAATTAGTACCTTAAAAGCCTGGAATTTTATCACAGATTAACAACTAAAACAGAAAGCAAATATTTGTTAAACCTCAGTTGACTCTTAAGCAGCCTAGCAGGGTCAAAGCAAAGTAATAAGTGGGGGGAAAAAGTGAAGAGCACACTTGGACATTCAGCTTCTCCTTGGAGAGAGAGTTGGGGGAGAGAGTCACCATCATTACCTCCCAAGACAAGCTCTTGTCAAACTCGCAGAATCAACACAGCCCATAGTTTATGCTCAAAATATCTCACTCACCCCCTTCTTTAGATTATCCCTTACCTCATACTAGCCCAAATTCAGCGGTGGGACCTAGAACTTGAAAAGGGTAAACCAGCAGCCACCCGGTCAGTTCCTCTCCCTCCAAGACTCTCAAGTAGTTGAATACTGTGGTTAGGACCAAAGAATAAGCTAAAGATAGGTATAAAAAGTGTTTTGTAAACAGTAAAGCAATATATAAATGTCATGTGCCATCAACACCCTGGCATCATAACCATGTTCATTGTTACTATTGTCGTTTTTATTAATGGAAATGTTTCATAGGAAAATGTTGCCTTGTGAGAAAATGCTCCACTTATACTGATCAACGTTTTTCACATTTGGCATTTGGTCTCTCCAAAACAATAATGAAAGGACAGTGAGGGTGTTATAGAGTCCAGAGTTCTGAACGAGATGGGAGAAGGTTAGAAAGGTGAAGTAAAGAATCTATTGGTAATGGAAACTTGGAATATTAATTCAGTGAGATTTAAAAGGAGTAAGAACCAAGGTCTAGGGTGATTATACATATATTAGAATTGATGAGTAGATGGTTGGATGGATGCATGATGGCTGGATGAAAAATCATTTATTAAATGCAAGAAAGCTTTCTGGTCCCTCTTAATGCTACTTCCTTCTTCTGAGATTGTCTCTAATTTATCTGGCGTATATCTTGTTAGTATCTAGTTGTTTGTATGTGGTCTCTCTCACTAGATTGTAAACTCCTTGGGGGTAAGCATTATTTTTCCTTTCTTTGTATCCCCAGCTCTTAGTACAATGACTGGTACCTTGTCGGTATTTAATAAATGCTTGTCGAAACTAAGCACTCTTTTCACCACACTATGCTGCTGGTTATCATAACTCACGAGTTACTCTTTTTAAGGATGTCTTGTTTAATTAGAAGCATAAGAGGATCTACATTTTTTTCCCTTAAAGCAAAAAAAAAGAGCTTGTCACTTTTCAAGTGAATTGATGTAATGGTTAGATGTGAACCATATGACATTCATTCTCTCTTGTAAGCCCCATGTCATAGGATAACATTTTGGGATATCTGTTAACAACTTCCTAGAATCTGTTCTAATGGTATGAATGCCATAAACATTAATTTCAAATGGTGTATATCAACTTTTTCACGAGAAGGTTTTGGTTCACCCTATCGTGATTATATGAGGCAGCTTTTCTGAGAAGGAGCTGCAGAACATTTATTGCATACCTTCCAGTAATATTCACAAGGTGATCATTGAACTCTTGAAGAATACATAGTGGCTTCAATAATATTGGCATTTCTGTAATATACCCTAGAATGGTTTTTGTTTACCCTAACATTAAGCTCAGAGTCTGGCACACAGCAGCTACTTAATAAATGTTTGCTGAAATGAATGAATGAATGAGTGAATGGATGAAAAAATTAATTAATAAGTGAATAGATAAATAAATGGATGAATAAATAAATAGGTGATTAAATAAATAAATGGATAAGTAGATAAATAACTGCTCATTGACTTGTCTTACTTATTCTATTGCATCACTGTGCTAAGCCCTGAATATACAAACACAAAAACAAAATAGTCCTCATTCTCAAGGAGATTAAAGTTTAATAAAGGTTGATAATTTGTATGAGGTATGGATGTTCAAGGAAGGGTGTTTTGTTCTAAGAAGTTAGAAAGATGGTGACTTTGGTAATATGGTTGGCACCTCTATACCTGTGTTATAATAATTACTATTCTCAATGTAAAAGGCAGAATTGGGTTAAAGAAGTTGGATGTGGCACATCTGGCCATGAGGTAAGTGACAAGAAGACAATCAAAGTGAAACATGATTAGTTTTGAGACCAAAAATATTAGAGATGCCACATCAGTGCTACCTCTCAGAAGGACTTGGATACATGATTTCAATCTTACCCTATTTGAATCATCAGTGCTGTTTTACTCAGGAACTCTTTTTTGGCTATGTTTTCATAATCAATCAAATTGAAATGATAACTCTTAGCAACTTTGCTAAAGTGTTGTGAAGAGGGCTGGTAAAATGTAGAAATTTGTCATGATTGAAAGCAGTGATTTTTGTGGTACCCTGAGAGGAGCATACAATGACAGAAGAGGTTGGACCAGAGTACTCCATCTTTATTGCAAATGATCAATTTCATTTATCAGAATTTGTCCTTGGAAATGTTGGTTAAACACTTCCTGAAGCGATCCCTCATGGTGACTATAAGAGTCACCTATTATTAGGGAAACTTACATGTTAGTCATCACCTTGTGGCTATGGAAACTTTGCAGTGAGTAACAAAGGGGATATGGGAACATTATTTCTCTACAGGCTTTTGAAAACAATCTCACATTCTGCTGGGACTGAAGGCTAATTATGCCATTAGGTTGGAATCTGAAATCTAAGAAGTATTATCTTTAATGTGTTGGTTCAAGTTCTTAAGGATGCCTCACCTCAGAGGCAGCATCATTTTTAACATTTCAAGTGATAGGGAAAGCCAGTGGAAAATCCTCTAGTCTATCCAAGGAGATTGGTATAATCCACTTAAGAAAGCATACATTGCTGAATCAATAACAATATTATTTTTGTAACAACAAATTACAAATCAATCTTCATATATACTAAGAAAACTGCTGCCTAATCTCTTTGGCTTTTGAACATATTTTTGATCAGATCCTGGTTGTATTTTCATTTTTAAAAAGAAAATTATCAGGTTTCAGTCAACCGTTATCAAGAGCTCTTCATCTGTACTCCCAGATTCTACTGAGAGCAGTAAAATTGACACACCTAAAAGGTCATTTTACATAGTCCCACATTGAAGAAAATGCCTGTTCTGCAAGGGAGCAAATAGCTTCATTGTGCTTAGCAGAATCTGTGGAAGGGGACACTAGAAAAGAGGGATTAGAGAGAATATTCTAGGACCAGCTGGTCACAATAGCTCTAAAAAAAATTAATCCCAAGGAAAAGAAAACGAGCACAAAACATAGACATGCTCTTATAATTGCACATTTGGGTTTTCCTGCTCTGTTTGGCTGATCCTACCTTCAGCCTTCTCCTGTAGTGAGATGGCTTTCTAATTCTACTTGATTACCACAGTGACTATCTAATTTCACTTTCTTTTCAGTTCAGTCAGCTAGCTTAGCCCTTCCATGACTGCCTAATATCTGGTCTTACTCAATGAATAACCAGTCAGTACAAAACAGAATTAGAGACCAGGAACAAAGACCTCAAGATCTCAGCAAGTTCATTTCCTTTTGGTTCAGGTACTTTTTCTTTTGGCATTGAGCAAAATGTAGATCAGTCAATCCAAAATTTGATTTCAGTAGTACTATGTCAAATTGGGCACATTTCTCCAGCAAGAACATATTGCATCCCAAACTATGGTTGTTTAGTTGTTTTGTAGTCATGTCCAACTCTTTGTGACTCTATTTGAGATTTTCTTGGCAAAGACACTGGGGTAGGTTGCCATTCCTTCACCAGCTTATTTTACAGATAAGGAAACTGAGGCAGAGTTAAGTGACTTGCCCAGGGTCACACAGCTACTAAGTGTTTGACACTAAGCTACTAAGGTCAGATTTGAACTTTAGAATATGAGTCTTCTTGACTCCAGGCATGACACTCCGTCCATTGTGCCACCCAGCTACCCCTACATTATTCTTCACTCCAGTATTTGCTGCTCAAAATTCCAGAAGAAATACCAAGAGCAGATAGAGGTCTGTATATGACATTTATTGATCTAACCAAGACCTTTGACAGTGTCAGTCATGAGGGCTTGTGGAGAAGTTCATCAGTATAGTATGTCAGTTGCATGATGGCATGCTTGCCCAAGTTCTGGATGATGGACAATACTCTCACACTTCCCCAGTCACCAATGGAGTGAAACGGAGCTGTGTGCTTGCTCCCATGCTTTTTAACATGATATTTTCTGTGATGTTGTCAGATGCCTTCCATGAGGATGATAATCGCTTCAAGGTCAGCTACCACACTGATTATAAGCTATGAAATGAGTTTTTTTCCTAATTTCTAAAATAAAGAACAAACAGAAAAAAATCTAACAACTTTAATTTATCAGTTCTAATGTTCAAAATTTTTACTATTTATAATTATCTCTCATTTAACTTTGATACTTTGATCTGTGATGCAGATATTTCCTCCAATGTTACACTTCACAACCCATTTATAGTTTGCCATCTTGTGAGAATCTTCTTGATGTCTTCCCACAAATCCTCTATAGAGTATCTACCCAAAAGCCTGTGGGCTTTCCTCTAGTTTTCTTTTTCTTTACATGGATACCTGGGAGCATGTAGGCTGTTCATTGGCTATTCTTTGCTCTCGGACACCTTGCTCTCAGACATGCTCTCTTTTCCAGTATTTTCTGGACATACATCTCTCTGATGACATCCTTTATTCTGGTTCTTTTAATGATTCTTGACCATGTCACTACAAAATGATCCAGAACTTAATTATCAAATCAGAATTGAATTAAATGTGAAATGACTATGGTAGTCCATGATGTGTTTTACAGCATCATTCAACTGGACTGACATGAGACTGGCCAATGAGGGCTTAGTCCTCAGAGTATGCACAGGGGGCTCTGCCTCAGGCTAACCCATAAGTAGATTTGGAGAGCCTTCTTTGAGAAGTGTGTGATGATATGTAATGGTGAGGGATAGGAGGAGGAGAGCTCTCCCTGATTCAAAGCACCTGGAAGTATTCTATGATCATTTCCAGTTTGCTTACTGTGTGGTTAAAAAAAAAGCCTTTTAGTTGTTTGCTGAGTAGGAACTGGTTACATGATAGATAGATAGACAGACAGACAGATAGATAGAAAGTTATGCTATATAGATATCAATAGATGTCAGTACCTATATATCATATTTGTATCTATCAATAGATATCTACATCACACACTCACACACACACACACACACACACACACCCATGCACACATATCCTTTCTCTCAATTTTGGATTTCCCATATTTTCTTTGACATTCCTACAAAAGTAGAATCTAGACATGCTTGCCCTATTCATTCTTGGTATTAAAAAGAATGTTTTTGACCTAACTAATTGAAAAGTTTTAAAGTAGAAGGTTAAAGGTATGGGTTAGGAAGGTGACAAGAACTATTTTGAAGTGATTATCTATCCCCTCTTGTTCACTTAAAGTGTCTCTTTTATTCTTCATTCTGTTTTTTTTCATCCTTTCAAAACCAATATGGTGTTAAAACATATGGTACTCTAAAAGCCAAATATAAATTGAGATAGATAATGCCAACCAAGTTATAGAGCACCAATTCCCCTAGCAATAACATTGTCAAAACTATAGCAATACATTCACATTTCTCTAAGAATCCAATCATAAATTTATATTAAGAGAAAGACATACACACAATCAAGTTTTTCAAAGACCCTCTAGCAAGGTAGTTGATCACATGAATTATTCTCCAATACTTCAAATCATATATGGAGTTTTTACTCTCTAATAAAGTCAGCTTAGCAAGTTTCTTGGGCTTTCTATTTGAATGATATTTAAGCACATTTATAGAGAAGGTAATGTGATTAATGTCACCAGTAGCCTTGACAAATGATAGGGACAAATGACAAAAAGTTCAACTGGTAACTAAATTCCTTCTTTTCTTTTTCATTTTAAGACTCTTAGCTAATTTGTACATCTCTTTATGAAATCCAAGGAAATATACCTGAAAACTAGAAGTAAAAGAAACATGCAGGATTATGTTGCTTTTTACTTGTCTTTAATAAAAGATCGGGTATATGTTCTTCTTTCTGTTCTAATTTATGTATTAGTAACATTAATCTGTGAGGCAACTTGGCATAGTGAATAGAGTGCTGACCTTGTTGCTAAGAAGAGAGAGAATCAAGTTCTGCTTCTGATAGATATGCTGGGTGAGTCACCTTGAGCAAGTTGCTCTCTGAAACTCACTAAGACTAGAAGTTGCAAATATCTTGGGGAAAATTTAACCAATAAATAAAATGAGGCCATTTTATGTGCAATATATCATTTATTAATAGTGGCATGCAATCTACTAATAAATGACAGCTCAATGGCATCCCTCCATTTGCACCAAAAACCCTTAGTGAGAGCTGGCAGGTTCTTTTATACTTATATGTGTCTTCCTTATGATTGGCCTGACACCCATCATTGGGACCTTTCCTAGCAATTCCAATTGGTGGACATTTTAATGAGAAGGAGCTAAGAGTTCTACGGTCTTCCCTATCCTTGGGAGAGGCAAAGGCAATGGACTAGCCCTCAGACATGGTCCATCACATCCCTCTCTGGGTCCTAAGCAATGTGAGCTACTAGCAATCTTAACTAGAAAGACATAAGCTATCTCAATAAGGTTTTTACTGGCTTGTTCTCCCCTTTGTACACCAAACTTTAATGAAAGCAGCAAGAACAAAGCTCATACTCCTTGGGGGAGGGTTTAATTCAAACTGAGTCCTATTTATAGAGTAAACAAAAGGCTATGTCCCATTTAGGTGGGGCCCAGCCCAAGACAGTGAAGGAGTAGATGTCTTTGGGGCTAGGAGTGAACACTGAGACTGCTTCAAAAGTGGGGTCTTAACCAAAATAAGAAAAAGGATGGATCGTAAGTTAATAATTGGTTATTAATATGATGGTATAACATTAATTTACCTCCCAGAGATGGCATCTACCTTCATTGGTCGAGGAATTTTGAGAGGTCATTATTACAGTAAAATCACAAATCCAGTACCTATCTGTGGATTTCTTTAATCATCATCATATAATTTAAAGATAGTGTAATTCATTTTCCTAGTATTTGTTTTATTCTGCTTTAGAAAATACATAGCAATAGAATTCCAAAAGTTATAGCTAACTAAGGCTATTAGAATTATAATTAACTGGAAAAATACTAGGGCTAGAAGGGAAATTAAATGTCATCTAGTCATACCCAATTATTTTATGTATGAGGAACCTTAGGTACAGAAAATTTAAAGTGATTTGCCTAAGGTCACAAAAATAATGAAAGATCCAGAAAAGCCTTGGATATGTGGGTCAACTGTCCAGAAAGAACTTGAACCTTCAGCACTGATTCAACCAATCCATTAATTCTTTGTTGGTACAAGTCTCTCAGTAACTGGACTGCAAATGTTCCACAGGGTTGAACATGATGCTCTATTTGGTATATTTTTACTATTGACTGGCTCATTGAGGCTGCATTCAGTCATTCAAAAGCTAAAAGACAGAGAGAGAGAGAGAGAGAGAGAGAGAGAGAGAGAGAGAGAGAGCAATCTATTTTGAAGCAACTGCTACTATTTTAGGTAGAAGAAAGTATAGTTACTCCAAAGGCCAGAAATGAAAAAAAAGTTAGATTTTGATGCTTTGAGGGGCTTTTTCCCCTGTTAGCATAGAGCTGATGTGTTGCAAAAATCAAGTTATTTATAAGAAGTTGAAACACAAAGCCATGGGTTAAAAGATTAAAAGAATGCACAGTTTTGGATGGAAACAATATTGATAATCAATGGGTGAAGGGAAGAAGAATTACTCAACTATTACTTTGCTTCTGTTTTCTTTAACCAGAAAAATGACCTTAACATCAGGAAACTTAGAATAAAAATGCTTAACAGGATCATATCATGTTAAGCCATTTTTTTCCAGCCGTGTTTGACTCTTGGTGGTCCCATTTCAGGTTTTCTTGACACAAACACTGGAGAGGCTTGCCATTTATTTCTCCAGCTCACTTTACAGATGAGGAAAGTGAGGGAAATTGGGTGAGGTGACTTACCCAGGATCATACAGCTAATAAGTATCTGAGGCCAGATTTAAACTCAACAATTGAAATTCAAGAGAAGTGAGATTATGGCAAATGAGCATTTACCTACTCTTGACCTATTCAGGTCACTAAATAGGGACAAACTACATGACAGTTTATGAAAGAGTTTGTTGATGTGGGTGCTAAAATGCCATCTTTGAAAAAAAAAGATAAAGAAATCATGATCTTTGAAGAAGTCATGAATGACACTGAAGATGTAAGATTATAAATAGGCAAATGTGGCTCTAATTTTCAAAAAGTGAAAAAAATTAATTCTTCAAAATACAAGCTAATTAGCTTAATTCCCCTCCCCCCTCCCAAGAAAAATAATAAAATATGTTATTTAAAAGGAGAGGTTACGACATTTAGAAAGGAATGCTATGATTACTAAAGGCCAACATGACATCGTTAAGAGCAAGCTATGCTGTTGCTAGAGCTATAAAATGGTCTCACCATTTTGGAAAACAGTTTCAAATTATAGTAGGAAATAAAGATCCCATATACCACAAGCAGGTAAAGACAGAAACAAAGTTCTGCTACATATCAAAATATTTGAAGCAGAACTTTTTGTAGTAGCAAAACACTGGAAAACAGAGAACCACTGATTGGGGAAATGCTAAATAAATTGTGATAGATTTACATAATGTAATATTCCTGTGTCAGAAGAAAGTATGAATAAAAAAGATTTAGAGAAGAATAGGAAAGCATATGAACTGACACTGAGAAAGGTAAACAGAAAAAAGAAAAGCATACATAACTACAGCAATGTAAACAGAAAGAATAATAGCAGAAACAAAAACAAAAACTCTGAAACTAAAGTGCTGTAATGGCAAAGCTTGGTCTTGAAAGTAACTGGAATACAGTTCCTTCCTCTACTCTTTGCAGAGGTGTAGCAATGGGCATGGAACACAGGTGATCAGTGTTGGTTAATTTGACTGAACAGTCAAATGTTTACCTCTTAAGGACAAGAAGTGGAAAATGATGTGAGATGGGTCACAGTACTATTAAATGTAATTATTACTGTATGAATAAGAAAACAAAATCAAAAAAAGTTGTGACCAACAGATCATCAACCAAGAGGGAGGTTTCTTATACAGTAGTGTGCCCCAAATATCTACTCATGGCCCTGTTTTGACCAATAGAATTACCACAACTTTGAAGAGGGCATAGAAGGCACGCATATTAGATTTGAAGATGACACATAACTAGAATGGATAGTTAACACATGATGCAATGTAATAGAAATGTAAAATGTTTTAACATTCTGGGATTATGAGATGAAAATAACAAGATGAAATATATCAGGATAGAGTTAAATCCCTGCATTGGGATTCAAATGAACAAAAACTAGATGGGTAAAATATAGCTATACAAGGAGACATATGAAAAAGACCTACGGATTTTGTTGGAGTATAAATTTTAAATGAGTCAATGGTGTGATATGGTGATCAAAAAACTGAGTGTGATCTTGGGTGGCATTAAAAGAAGCATATTGTCCTGAATGAAGGTAGCAATAGTTCTGTTAATTGCAGGGCTGGAATTTCAAGACCTGCCCTGTTCAGGACAGATCTCTGTTATGGTAGTCAGTCTGGGTACCAAATTGTAGTAAAGACATTGACAAACCAGAGGATGGTCAGAGTAGAAAGACAAAGAGGTTCAAGAGACTCAAAATCATGACATATTAGGGAAAAGTGAGGGAATTAGTGTTGAATTCTTTGAGGGGAAAAAATTAAAGGGATACCCAAAAGCTGTCTTCAGTTATCTGAGGGACTGTCACATGGACAAGGGATTTCATTTGTTTTATTTTATGTCAAATGTAAGGAGTAAGAGCAATGAATAGAAATTTCAGCACAAAAGATTTCATAATGACATGAGGAGGAAAAATGAATTTTTAATTTTGTAGGGATAGGGACCTATGATTTCATTGGTTATAGGAAACTCTCAAAGAAGAATCTCCATCTACAAGTGATGAACTACTATCTTTTTCCTGTTTCTTATAATCTCAGACATTTGCCTAGAACACTGAAGGGTTCACATGGGCTTGCTATATGTAAGAGGTAGGCCGCGAACTCAGGTCTTTCTGACTCAGATTGCAATTCCCTAACCATGATACCCATTATTCTCTTAGAATCATTCAGAATTGGAATGTGTTCCTGTTGGGTTTCATCAGGGGTGGGGAACTTGGGGCCTCAAGGCCACATGTGGCCCTCTAGGTCCTCAAGTTTGGCCCATTGACTGATTCAGTCAAAGAGCCAAACTTGAGGACCCAGAACATCAGGCCTTTTTATCTGGTGTGTTGAATGGAAGTCCAAGTAATGGACATTCCAAGCCCAACTGGAAACATGATGGGGCTGCTGAAGGGGAGGAAGACACAAAAAGGCAAGGATTTGTAGGTATGCATACTCTCAACATGACAGCCTGGATTGACAACACCAAAGATAGACCAGAAATGTCGAGAAATACAAAAAAAAAAGATGAGGACAAGGTCCATGACAGTTTTTAAGACTGTGGAAAGAAGAGGGGCTCCACAATGGCCATGTAAGAACCCGTTCTTACGATATGGCATACAACTAACCAAACTTTCTCTGAGATTTCTAGGCCTAACTTTATGCCACATATCTAAGTAGCTTGGGTACCTTTTGGGTCAGTGATACTCTCATGTTTGACAGGAAAGATTGGATGCTCACTTATGTTTTCTGTGATGGCTTGGTACCAATTATGTAATAGTATATTTTAGCAATTTTATCAATAAGTCTAACCTTGGGCAAAAACTATAAGCAGTCACTGTTTTCTGTGCTAAATGGTGAAAAGAACTCTGTATCGTGGATTTGGGGAAGATAGGCTGGAATAACCAAGTTATTTTATCTGTGAAAAGAACTCTCAATGTGGAAATTCTCCCTAACACTGCAGATTGGCTCTTCAATAGTTTCTTGATCCCCTAAGACTTATCCACAGTTATACTGCTAGTTTGTGTTAGATGTAAGACACTTGAGCTATGTCTTCCTGACTCAAAGGCTAGCTCCCTAGCCACTCTCGTCATGGATTTAGAAATATCTAATTACATAGTAATATAGGATGTAAATTCTATGCATCCCTTGTGCTTCTATATTTTGAGGCAGCAATTTGTTTTCTTTTAGTTGTAACCTTTCCAGCTAATATAAATCATTTAAAAATGCAATTAAAAATCCATGACTACTTCTTTTCTGATTTTTTTTCTATAAGAATCTGGACAGTTTCTAATTTTTCAATCATATATTAAATTCTTTGCACCATTCTTGAGGTTTTTAGCTTAGATTACAGATTTTGCTATTCCTAATTTTTAATTTATGTTACCATCATCTCCTCCAAGTATTGCTTTATTTTTCAAACCTATTGTTGCCCCCAGATTGTTAACTATTCAAAATATTTAGAAGTTTAGATAAATACATTTTTCATGAAATCCTTAAGTTCCTTTAAAATGAAAGAAAACACTTATAAGCCAAGACCTTATCTAAACTGCAATCCAGATTCTGAGTTAGAAGGACATTCATCAAAGTAGATAGGTAAATAGTGGTGATGGATAGGCATACTGCACTGAGTAGAAAGGTATCCCTAGTGCTTAGTCAAATAGGCTGCTAAGAGAGGTGTTCTAGCAATTCAGCAAAATGTAGTTGCCTCCTAGTTTAAGAGAGTCTTTATCTATATTTTTAAAACACAATCATTTTTCACTAAATCATTAAAGTATCTCAATAATAGACTTCTCATGTCCAAAAGTGGAACCACTTAATTATAATATGTGTATCCCAAGTGAAACACAAGTGATCTATGTTGATTAAAGGACTTCTTATGCATTCAATTTCAAAAGGTATAATTTAACAAAATTAATGATTTTATAATTATTAAACAGGCTTATGCAATATCTGGAAGATTCAATTTGCTCATGATGAGCTGTGAATCCAGATACCCAGGGACTCCCAATAAAACTAATAGCTTTACCCTTTTGAATATGTGGGCATACATTATGATTTCTATTCATGACCATCTGGGAATGGCCATATGGACCCTTCCTAGTTAATTGAACTACTTGGGAAAATTTTTTAAAATGGAGTAACACCCTTTGAAGAAGTAGAGTTGATAGCAACACATGTGTCAAATATCCTCAAACCAGCTACAAATAATGTCAATTTAACAAAAATTTCCTAAATATGTGCTATGTTTAAGGCATTATACTAGTTAGTTGGGGTACATATATGATAAAAATTGGCACAGTCTTTGTCCTCAAAAGACTTCTAATTTGATAAAGGACCATTGAACACTAAATTGAAACACATAAGCTTTAAGATATTTATGGTAATGGTTTTGCAATGTACCTGAGAAAGGGACCAATGCTTGTCTTGTCATCTGCCTATCTCTTTGTGGGCAAGTTTTCATATATAGAATACAATATATGTGGGAGATTTAGTCCCCACATGAAGGGGGCTTGATTCTACTCTTCATCTGGAATAAAATATGAACCAAGCAACACAATTGATGACAGATGATACACACCCCCACCTGAATACAGAACTTTAAAATGAAAGATAGGAATTTGGGGGCATATAATGTCATCATCAGTTGATACATATTCCTGAATATCACCCTGCTGCTATATATATTAAATTTGTGAATCACATAGCACCCCATAATCATAATCACTCATCTCTAAAGCACTTGAGTAATACCCTCTTTAAAAACTGCCATTTCAGTGATATACAATGGCATGAGAAAATATATACCAAAAGGTCACATCAGGTGTGTAACATATTTTCCTCAGAGCATCAAAATCTAAGAGATTAAGATTGATGTCAGAAGTTAGTTGAAAAATTGGAAATTCATATCAGAAGACCCATATCAGATAAGAAGGCCTGAGAGCCTGACAATGTAGTTCAATCTACCTTTTCAACACTTAGACCTTTTGTTGTATGTCTATGAGCTTCCCATAGCAACCTCTTCCATTAGCATGGTCACAGATTGACTCTACAATGTCCTTCATATCCCATCCAAAGATTACCAAAGGAAGTAACTCTGTCAAAAGACTTATTCTGCTACTTTATTCTAATATCAAACTTCACAACTTTGAGCAAGTCATGTGACCTCTCTACACATACTTTCCTCCTATATCTAATTAAAATTTTGCAACAAAAGATCTCTAAGACCTATTCCATTTCCAGGTATTTGGGAGCTTATTATTCAAAATGATTGCTGTGAGGTAGCCAAAGCAATCTACTTATCAATATGGATAGATAGATATAAAGAGAGATTTATTACTTTTTTGGATTCATATTTGGCATTTTTCCTGTTTTAATTTGCCTCTCAGTTAATACATGACCATCAAAATACAGAATAAAATTCAATTCCTGAAGGTAACTATACTAATTAGTTATATTTCTCTAAACAATTACTTTTTATGATGTTATTGAGCACCTATTAAAATGAGAGGCAGCAACTGTGTACTGAATTGATCAATGTACTTGGAAACAAGCAAAATGGTCCTAATATGGTGAAACATGGCTCTGAAATGATATACTTGATTCAAAAGGAACCAGATAGGTAAAGGGGGTTGGAAATGGACTAGTACTGTATTTTAAGAATATATGTGATGAAATCCAGGAACCAGATACAAGAAGTATGATGGAGAGTATATTGGTAAAGATCAAATGAGGCAGAAAAAAGAAGTGATATCATCATAGGAGTATTTTACAGACTACCTAGAGGGAAAGAAGAAATAGATGAGGACTTTCAAAAAGAGATCACAATCTGGACCAGAGAAATAATACAGTAGTGATGGAGAATTTCAATTATCCAATATCTGCTGGTGCCCTCTCAGACAAAAGCAGAGCAGCTAATAATTTCTTGATTTGTCTTAATGATAATTTCATTGTGCAAAAAGTAGAAGAACCAAAATTGGAAAATTTATATTCTGACTATGATTTTCATCAATAAAGAAAAACTGGTTGCTAGAGTGGTTATTGGGGACCTTGGAGAAAAAGTGACTACTGCAACTTAGAATTTCCCATAGAAATAGAGGAAATCTAGTTGTACTCTCACACAAACAATCGATTTTGGACGAATAGCATTCAAAGGGTTCAAATAAAGGACAAGTAGAGTGTTGGTGTTGTTCAGTCAAGGGAAAGGGAAAGGGGGAAGGGGAAGGGGGAAAGGAGAAAAGAGAAGGAGAAGAGGAAGGGGAAGGGGGAGGGGAGAAGGGGAAGGGAGGAAGGGGAAGAGGGAAGTGAAAGAAGGAAGAAGGGGAAGGAGAAGGGGGAAATAAAAGAAGGAAGAAGGGAAGGAGGGAAGGAAAGATGGAAGGATGAAAAAGAAGGAAAGAAGGTGAGAAGGAAGGAAAGATGAAAGGAGGAAAGGAAAGAAGGAAGAATAGAAGGAGAAAGGAAAGGGAAGGATGAAAGGAAGGAAAGAAAGAGGGGAGAGAAGGAAGGAGGAAAGGAAAGAAGGAGGGAATGAGTGAAGCAAGGAAGGGAGGAAGGAAGAAAGGACAGAAGTAGAGAAAGAGGAAGGGGGGAAGGAGAGAAGGTAGGAGAGAGGGAAGGAAGGAAGGAAGGGAGGGAGGAGGGAAGGAAGGAAGGAAAGAAGGAAGGGAAAGAAGGAAAGGAATGGAAGGAAGGGAAGAAGGGAAGGAAGTGAAAGAAAGGACAGAGGGAGGGAGGGAGGAAGGAAGGAGGAAGGGAGAGAGAGGGAGGGAGAGAATGTTAACCAATGTCAAGACTGCAAATGCTCAGGTTGAACTGAAAAACCTAAAAGATTTTTATATTTTATTTCATTTTTTTAGTTATTTTGTTAGCAAGATTCCTATAATGGACATATGTTTCTTTTATGCATATTCAACAAGTTTTGTGTCTTCTCATAAATGTTGTGCATCGTGCATATTAATAAAGGTACCCCAAACTCATATTGTCACAGATTGAATAAGACCATGTAGTTACAGCACTTTGCTAAAATTAAGACATCATATAAATGTCAGTGTTAACAAGATTATATTATTAAATTTATTTTAAAATATTTATGAATTATGTACATTTATTAACCCATGAATACATAAATCAAAAGCCTGTATTAATCATACTGAATTAAACATTGGTCATATTAGGGAAATTCTAGCTCACAAACAAGTATATCATAGTTCACCAAAATTAGGAAGAACATAATCAAATATCTGATTTGTGTTAGGAATTTAACTTTAACATCTAAGGGTAAATTATACAAACCTCAATCATGCAAAAAGGATACATAAAAAAGGACAAGTACAGAACTAAGGTTCATGAGAGATGAGAGGAGAAAGACAGATACAGATTTATGTATGAGAGAGACAGAAAGGCAGATGGAGAGACAGCCTGACAGAGAGAGGAAAGAGAGAAAAGGCCATGGGGAATTGCTTCTATTTTTCCATATGTAAGTATTTTTCTAAAAAAAAAAATACATAGAAAAATACTTAAATAAAATATTAGCTAAAAGATTGCAGCAACTTATCATGAGAAAATACACTATGACCAGGTAGGATTTATTCCAGGAATGCAAAGCTGGTTCAATATTAGGAAAACTATCAACATAATTGATCATATCAATAACAAAACTAGCAGACACCATATGATTATCTCAATAGATGCAGAAAAAGCTTTTGACAAAATACAACACCCATTCCTATTAAAAACACTAGAAAGCACAGGAATAAATGGAGTCTTCCTTAAAATTATAAATAGCCTGTACCCAAAACCATCAGCAAGCATTAAATGTAATGGGGATAAACTAGATGCATTTCCAATAAGATCAGGGGTGAAACGAGGATGTCCATTATCACCCCTATTATTCAATTTGGTACTAGAAAAGTTAGCTTTAGCAATAAGAGAAGAAAAAGAAATCAAACAAATTAGAATAGGCAAAGAAGAAACTAAGTTATCACTCTTTGCAGAAGATATGATGATTTACTTAGAGAATCCTAGGGATTTCAAGTAAAAAACCTACTTGAAACAATAAAAACTTTAGTAAAGTTCCAGGATATAAAATAAACCCAAAAAAATCCTCAGCATTCCTACATATATAACTAACAAAACCCAACAGCAAGTGACAGAAAGAGAAATTCCATTTAAAGTTACTGTAGACACTATAAAATATTTGGGAGTCTACCTGCCAAGACAAACCCAAGGCCTATATGAACACAATTATAAAACACTTTTCACACAAAGTCAGATCTAAATAAATGGAAAAACATCAGTTGCTTGTGGTTAAGCTGAGCTAATATAATAAAAATGACAATATTATTTAAATTATTTACTTATTCAGTGCCATACCAAACTACCAAAAATTATTTTACAGAGCTGGATAAAATAATAACACAATTCACCTGGAAAAACAAAAGGTCCAGATTGTCAAGGGAATTAATGAAAAGAAATACTAGGAAAGGTAGCCTAGCCAAAATAGATATTAAACTGTATTATAAAGCAGCAGTCCTCAAAACTACTTGGTACTGGCTAAGAAATAGAGTGGTGGATAAGTGGAATAGGCTAGGTACACAAGACACACAATAGTCAATGACTATAGCAATCTACTCTTTGATAAACCCAAAGAATCCAGCTTCTGGATTAAGAATTCACTATTTCACAAAAACTGCTCGGAAAGTTGGAAAATAGTATGGTAGAAACTAGGCATAGACAAATATCTTACACCATGTACAAAAATAAAGTCAAAATGGGTTCATGATTTAGGAATAAAGCCTGAAACTATAAGCAATTTGGGAGAGCAAAGAATAGCTTTACCTTTCAGATTTACGGGAAAGGGAAGAATTCACGAGCCAATGAGAGATAGAGAGCATTACAAAATGCAAAATGGATAATTTTGACTATGTTAAATTGAAAAGGTTTGGGGTAAATAAAGCCAATGCAACAGAGATTAGGAGGAAAGCAGAAAATTGGGAAAAATCTTTACAGCCAGTGTCTCTAATAAAGGCCTGATATCTAAAATATACAGGGAACTGAACCAAATTTATAGGAATACAAGTTATTCCCCAATTGAGAAATTGTCAAAGAATATGAACAGGCAGTTTTCAGAGGAAGAAATTAAAGATATCTATAGGCATATGAAAAAATGCTCTAAATCACTATTGGTTAGAGAAATGCAAATCAAAACAACTCTTAGGTACCGCATCTCCTGTCAGATTGGCTAACATGACAAAACAGGAAAATGATAAATGCTGGAGAGGATATGAGAAAATTGGAACATTGCTATATTGTTGGTAGAATTGTGAACTCATCCAGCCATTCTGGAGAGTAATTTGGAGCTATGCCCAAAGGGCTATAAAAATGTGCATACCCTTTGACCCAGCAATACTACTTCTAGGGCTATAACCCAAAGAGATCATACAAGTGAGAAATGGACCCAAATGTACAAAAATATTTATAGCTGCTCTTTTTGTGGTGGCAAAGAATTGGAAATCAAGAGGATGCCCATCAATTGGGGAACGGTTAAACAAATTGTGGTATATGTGTGTAATGGAATACTATTGTACAATAACAAATGAGGAAAAGATCGACTTCATTGAAACCTGGAAAGACTTATATGAACTGATGCTGAGTGAAGGGAGCAGAATCAGGAGATCATTATACATGATTACAGACACACAGTAGCTGTAAGGACTACCATTGATAGATTTGATTCTTCTCTTCAATACAAGGTTCAAAGACAGCTCCAAAAGACTTGTGGAAAAAGCTATGCACATCCAGAGAAAGAATTATGGAGTCTGAATGCAGGTTGAGGCAAACTATTTACTCTCTTTTTTTTTCCCTTCTTTTTTGGTTTTGTTTCTCGTCTCTCATGATTCATTCCATTGGTTACAATTCTTCACAACTGGACTATCATGTAAATAAGTTCAATGTGAATGTAAATGTAGAACCTACATTGGATTACATGCAGGCTTGGGGACAAAGGGCAAAGAAGAGGGAGGAAGAGAAAAATTGGAACCCAAAAACCTATGGAACTGAATGTTGTAAACTAAAAATAAAAAAAAAAAAATAAATTTTACAAAAGAATACATAGCACTGTAACCCTTAACTTTCCCATGGTTAGGGATGTAAATAGAACTAATCTTAATTCTAATCTATCTCTTACTGATTTAATCTGAACTTTGCCAACATTTGATATATCTCAACACGCACAAATTAAAAAGTGGCACACAAAAAATCATTACAGAAATATCTTCTTCAGGAGCCATTTTAATTTACTGTGGAAATGGGGTAACAGGCACATCAACAGAAACGTTGAGTCCCCCAAAGCTGTGACCAAAGATTGAATCTAGTCTGCGTAAGCACAGAGCCTGGAGTGTTGGGCCATGGGTTATATTTATTTATATTTGATTGCACTTTGTTGTGCAAACCAGTTAGTATTTGTTTTGTGTTCACGACTTACAGTAGTATTTTTAAAGCTGTGACTATGATTTTCTAATACATACCTTAGAGTAGAATACAGTCATCTTTACAGAATAAATCAGTAAAGATTTATTGGTATATATGTAAATATATATATATATATATATATATATATACATATGTGTGTATATATGTGTGTGTACATACATATATACAAATATATGTATATATATATATATATGTATTTATAAATGCATATAAAGTCATACATACCATTATTAAAAACATTGTGTTAGATGGTAGATTTTTTAAAATATTTGTATCTCAAAATACAGAGAGTTCAATTTCCTAACTCTATTAGAAAACTAAACTTTATATGCAAGCTTACTTTTGTTTAACAAACATCACTTGAATTCACTAAAAGTTGTGACATAATAAAAAAAATGATTTCATTTTTCACTCTATAAATGCCCAAATGTAAAATCTGACTCCAATAAATTTGTATGATGTATCGAAAAAGTAATCAAAAGTATTCTTCATTTCAAGAGAAATAGTGAAGTTGCTTTTATCTTCTTTAAAATATATTATTGAAGGGGGCGGAGCCAAGATGGCGGCTGGTAAGCACGGACTAGAGTGAGCTCCGTACCCGAGTCCCTCCAAAAACCTATAAAAATGGCTCTGAACCAATTCTAGAACGGCAGAACCCACAGAACAGCAGAGGGAAGCAGGGCTCCAGCCCAGGACAGCCCGGATGGTCTCTGGGTGAGCTCTATTCCACACGGAGCTGGGAGCTGGGAGCTGGGGCTGGGAACGGAGTGGAGCAGAGCCCAGCCTGAGCAGCGTGGACGATCCAGACCGGAAGCCGGGCGGAGGGGGCCCTAGCGCCCTGAATACGTGAGCAGTTACCAGACCCCTCGACCCACAAACACCAAAGACTGCGGAGAAGGTTAGTGGGAAAAGCTGCGGGAGTGGAAGGAGTTCGCGGTTCGGCTTCCAGCCCCGGGGGCAGCGGAGGTGGGGCAGCTACAGCTGTTGTTACTTCCGGCTCCAGGCCCACCTGGTGGGGGTAACTAAGTGGCGGATCACAGCAGGGGTGCACAGCCTGCCGAAGATCTGAGCCCAGTCTGGACTGGGGGTCCTTGGGGAAGGAGGAGTGCGGCTCTGACAGAGCTGGCACCTCCCCCCCAAACGTAGAACATAGAACTCTGCAATCTACAAGCAGTCATACCCCACTGAAAAGCTCAAGGGTCAAGTTAGTTGGTTGGGAATATGGCCAGGACGCGAAAACGCGCCCAGATTCAGTCTCAGACTTTGGATTCTTTCTTTGGTGACAAAGAAGACCAAAACATACAGCCTAAAGAAGACAGCAAAGTCATAGAGCCTACAACCAAAGCCTCCAAGAAAAACATGAACTGGCCCCAGGCCATAGAAGAACTCAAAAAGGATTTGGAAAAGCAAGTTAGAGAAGTAGAGGAAAAATTGGGAAGAGAAATAAGAAGGATGCGAGAAAACCATGAAAAACAAGTCAATGACTTGCTAAAGGAGACCCAAAAAAATACTGAAAAATACACTGAAGAAAACAACACCTTACAAAATAGACTAACTCAAATGGCAAAAGAGCTCCAAAAAGCCAATGAGGAGAAGAATGCCTTGAAAGGCAGAATTAGCCAAATGGAAAAGGAGGTCCAAAAGACCACTGAAGAAAATACTACTTTAAAAATTAGATTGGAGCAAGTGGAAGCTAGTGACTTTATGAGAAATCAGGATATTATAAAACGGAACCAGAGGAATGAAAAAATGGAAGACAATGTGAAATATCTCCTTGGAAAAACCACTGACCTGGAAAATAGATCCAGGAGAGATAATTTAAAAATTATTGGACTACCTGAAAGCCATGATCAAAAAAAGAGCCTAGATACCATCTTTCAGGAAATTATCAAGGAGAACTGCCCTGATATTCTAGAGCCACAGGGCAAAATAGAAATTGAAAGAATCCATCGATCGCCTCCGCAAATAGATCCCAAAAAGAAATCTCCTAGGAATATTGTTGCCAAATTCCAGAGCTCCCAGATCAAGGAGAAAATATTGCAAGCAGCCAGAAAGAAACAATTTGAATATTGTGGAAACCCAATCAGAATAACCCAAGATCTGGCAGCTTCTACATTAAGAGATCGAAGGGCGTGGAATGCGATATTCCGGAGGTCAATGGAGCTAGGATTAAAACCTAGAATCACCTACCCAGCAAAACTGAGTATCATGTTCCAAGGCAAAATATGGACTTTCAATAAAATGGAGGACTTTCAAGCTTTCTCAGTGAAAAGACCAGAACTGAATAGAAAATTTGACTTTCAAACACAAGAATCAAGAGAAGCATGAAAAGGTAATCAAGAAACGGAAATTGCAAGGGACTTACTAAAGGTGAACTGTTTTGTTTACATTCCTACATGGAAAGATGATGAGTATGATTCATGAGACCTCAGTATTAGGGTAGTTGAAGGGAATATGCATATATATATATATGCATATATATATGTTTATGTATATATATAAGTGAATGTGTATGTATGCATGTATCTATGTGTATATGTATGTATGTGTATGTATGTGTATATATATATATATATATATATATATATGTATGTAAAAGAAAGAGAGCAGACACAGGGTGAGTTGAGGATGAAGGGAAGATAGCTAAAAGGAATAAAATGAAATTAAGGGATGAGAGAGTAACTTATTGAGAGAGGGAGATAGGGAGAGATAGAATGGGGTGGATTATCTCCCAAAAGGGTGGCAAGAGGAAGCAGTTCTAGGAGAGGAGGGGAGTGGGCAGGTGAGGGGGGAATGAGTGAACCTTGCTCTCATCAGATTTGGCCTGAGGGGGAATACCATACATACTCAGTTGGGTATCTTACCCCACAGGAAAGAAGAGGGAGGAAGATAAAAAAAAAAAAAATAAAAGGCAGGGGGATGATGGAGTGGAGGGCAGATGGGGGTGGAGGTAATCAAAACAAACACTTTGGAAAGGGGACAGGGTCAAGGAAGAAAATTCAATAAAGCGGGATGGGTTGGGAAGGAGCAAAATGTAGTTAGCCTTTCACAACATGAATATTGTGGAAGGGTTATACATAATAATACATGTGTGGCCTAGGTTGAATTGCTCAACTTCTTAGGGAGGGTGGGTGGGAAGGGAAGAGGGAAGGGAATTTGGAACTCAAAGTTTTAAAATCAGATGTTCAAAAACAAAAAAACTTTTTGTATGCAACTAAAAAATAAGATACACAGGCAATGGGGCATAGAAATTTATCTTGCCCTACAAGAAAGGAAGGGAAAAGGGGATGAGAGGGGAGGGGGGTGATAGAGGGGAGGGCTGACTGGGGAACAGGGCAACCAGAATATACGCCATCTTGGAGTGGGGGGGGAGGGCAGAAATGGGGAGAAAATTTGTAATTCAAACTGTTGTGAAAATCAATGCTGAAAACCAAATATGTTAAATAAATAAATTGCATTTTAAAAAAAAAAAATATATTATTGAAGGCAGAGCCAAGATGGTAGCTGGAAAGGGACCCTCCAGTAGGGTAGCTGAAGGGAATATACATATATGTATGTATGTGTGTGTGTGTATATATGTGTATATATATATATATATATATATATATATATATATATATATATATATATACACATGCACACACATACATATATATGTGTATATATATGTGTATATATATATACATACACACACATACATACATATATATGTGTATATATATGTGTATATATATATACACACACACACATATATATAGTATTAGGGTAGCTAAAGGGAATATACATATATGTGTGTGTATGTGTATGTGTGTATACATATATATATATGTAGAGTGAGAGAGAGAGAGAAAGGGCACAGGGCAAGTTGAATATGAAGGGATGATATCTAAAAAAAATAAAATTAAGGGATAGAGAGAGGAATATATTGGGAGAGGGAGAAAGGGAGAGATAGAATGGGGTAAATTATCTCACATAAAAGTAGCAAGATAAAGCAGTTCTGTTGGGAGGGAAGATGGGGCAGATGAAGGGGAATGAGTGAATCTTGCTCTTAGCAGATTTGACCTGAGGAGGGAATAACATACACACTCAGTTGGGTATCTTACCCCACAGGAAAGAAGGAGAAAGGAGATAAAAAAGGGGGGCACGATAGAAGGGAGGGCAGATAGGGGGAGGAGGTGATAAAAAGCAAGCACTTTTGAAAAGGGACAGGGTCAAAGGAGAAAATTGGATAAAGGGTGATAGAATAGGAAGGAGCAAAATATGGTTAAGCTTTCACAACATGAGTGGAAGGGTTTTGCATAATGATACACATGTGGCCTATGTTGAATTGCTTGCCTTCTTAGGGAGGGTGGGTGGGGAGGGTAGAGGGGAGAGAATTTGGAACTCGAAGTTTTAAAAGCAGATGTTCAAAAAATAAAGTTTTCACATGCAACTGAGAAATAAGATATAGAGGGAATGGGGCATAGAAATATATCCTGCCCTTCAAGGAAGTAGGGTGAAAGGAGATGGGGGGAGTGGAGTAACAGAAGGGAGGGCTGACTGGGGAATGGGGCAATCAGAATATATGCCCTCTTGGAGTGGGGGGGAGGGTAGAAATGGGGAGAAAATTTGTAATTCAAACTCTTGTGAAAATTAATGCTGAAAATTAAAGATATTAAATAAATAATGATTTAAAAATATATACATTATTTGGATGCATCATAGAGAATACAATGATTCAGTTGCCTTAAATGAGAAACAAAGTGAAATTAGAAAGAAAACATTAGCTAACGATAGTTATATGTGCTGAATAGGGAACTAAGGAATTCAAATTTTGTGAACCTTTTTTTTTGTTCAGTTACTGTGATTTAACACATTGCTGTCAGTTCCAGAGGAGTGTTCAATAATGAGAGATGACTACACTTCCCTGAGTCATTACCAATATTTAAAAATTAATGGTGCTCTTCATTGGTTTTGAATGTAAAAATATTCAAAGACTGGTAATAAAGTCCATTTTAAATAGGCATTCTAACTCCCATGTTCTCAAGCCATGTCCACCTATAATGTATTTGGCCCCTTTCATGGTATTATCTCCCTTATTTTCTTGACTTATCTGAATTCTACTGTATATCTGTTCTATTTCTGTCTCCAAGGTTTCTAGCCCAAAGTGACTTCTTTCTGGGAATTTGCCAATAGACTGTGAGCTCCTTGAGAGCAGAGATAGTTGGGTTTGTTTTGTTTTGTTTTTGCCTTTCATTGTGTCACTAGAAATTAACATAGTGTCTGGCACATAGTAAGTGTTACTTTTTAATATTGACTGTTGACAGTTCCCTGTAGCACTTATCCTAGGTACCAACATGGGGGAAAATTAACTGTTTTATCCCATTGTTATTTAATTTTTCACAGATATGTTTCCTGTCTATCCCATTATTATAAAATTACATGAGGTCAGAGACTATTATATATACAACATTTTTCACAACACATAGCCTACGTCAGGCACAAAGTGCTCTTGTTGAGTGAATAGATATTATATATAATCCACAAAAGATGCTAATACATAGCCAAGCTAATTATAACATAATATTTCAAGATTTATGATCATTTATTTATTTTATCTCATTTGATCCTCACAGTAAACCCCCTCTCTTGAAGTTAGTATAAAAAAAAGTATTTTTGGTCCCATTATGCAAATGAAGAAATTTGTGCACTTCACTGGAGACCTCCTTCATACTTGATAGGAAACCATTAGTGGATAATCTCTGAGTTCAGACATTTGACCAATGTAATACATGGTGCATGCATACAACTGATTTACCATTATGTATACTAATTAGTGCTATGGAAACACTTGTTAGACTTGTACTTCTCAATGTAGGTAACCAAATGTCTTAAATCAAAGCAAGGGAATAATACTTTCTAAGAACAAATCTCCAACATTGCTGTCTCAGAAATTTCAATACAGCTTCTTTCCTTCTAGACTCAACAAGTTTCACTCTCTGCCCAGCTGTAGCTTATGTCTCCTTCCTGGTGGTTATCTGAAAAGTCTCCAAAATCTCCACTATCCAATCAGCATTGCCCCTGGGCCAACTTGAATATGCTCTAAAGTGTGGGAACAGGAGTTAGCCATAATCATACCCAGGGAGAGGCTGATGGCTAGGGTCTCCAGTGGGTTTAGTAAACTTTTAGCTATGGGTGTCCCTAAGTTATTTACCACATAATTTGATTGGAAGCTAAGTTCAAATATACTGATAAAGTTGTTTATAATATTTTTTTCATTGATGGTCTGTCTCATCAGAGGGTCCACATATGTTTATCAGAATACATACATGTTGTTTACTATATCATATCACATAAGTGTTTATCTTATTATTGAAAAGCAATTTAGAAAAACAACTTACTCAAAACAGTTCAGTCACAAAATGGAGTCTTAAAATGAAATCAACTGTACTAAGCTGACAAATGATATTAATGGCATTATTATTAGGGTAATAAAATTATTATTATTAAGGTAATATAACTTATTCTTACTGCAACCAGTTCCAAATCACCCTAGTTAGATGCCTGAGGCTATTTGACTCGCTTCACAATGACAGAAAATTGTTAATATCAAATGTAATATTAAGTAACCCTACCCCTTAATCGCCCTAGCAATGTCATGAATTCCAGTAATGTCCTTATGTTCCTACCCTTAAGATAAGGTTGATTAGGTTGAGCCCCATATCCCCAACCAGAAATTTTCCCTTGTAAAGGAACCCAGATCAAGCTGGATCCAAGTCTCTGATGTGCTAACCCCTTCCTTTGGGATTCATGGCATGAAGAGCAACACAGCCAGAATGAAGCACTTTTCCTTGCTCAGATTGCTGAGGGTAGCCTGCATCTCAGAACTAGACCTTTCTATCTCATACTACCTCCTCTCCCCAGCCCCACTCCCCCACCCCCCACCCTTCTCCACCCTCCATGGGTCTTTGGGTTGAAAAATCCACTGTGCTCTTCACTCATAGAACATCCCCCAGGGTGGCCAGTTTGTTACTCTGTGTTACCTCAATTAAAGATACTTCATTCCTCAACTCATGGCTGTGATTTATTTCAGGACTTGACAAGGTCATATTGGATCCCCAGACTTCTTACTCCAAATTGAATGCCCTTTCCACTACACTATATAATGGTAGAACTGACTCAAGACTGAAAGCTTCAAAGAGTTCATGAATGAAAAAGAAGACGACTTGGAGTATATCTGATTGGTTAGACACATCTTTGCCTCATTCTAGTTTTAAGAAATCTCCAAATGCTGAATTTAACCTGCTTGACAATTTAATGAGGTACCCTTCCCATAGATATACATTTTTCATGAATTAAGGAATCACAGTCAAAGGTCAACCTAACTGGTGTCACATGACATTTATATCTATAGATAGCAAAATTTACAGAATACATTTGAAGAGAAAAAGTGGCCAAAATCCATTAGATGGTGTGATAAACCACTTAGTATTTAGTCATAAATATATTCATAATTCATCTTCTAAACTTATGGTAATTACACAAGTATAATAAAGCAAAAGTATCCCCGTGTTTAACAGATTTGGAGCAGATCACAAGTGGAAAGAGTAACTCAGCCAGAAAGATTTCCTTATTTCCCTACTAGTAGCTGTGATTATTCAGATGAGGCCAATGAGAATGATAGGGATGATAATGAATGCCAGTCTTATGCTAATACCACTCTGAGGTGAAAGAGCAGACTATTTAAATTAGGTAGTAGAATAATCCAATGGGGGGAGGGGGCTAATTCATTGTTTGCAATAAATAGTTTGCAGCCTTGATTCACTTTCAAATTTAGTCTTTGCTTCTGAAAACTAAAGTGGTTTTCTGAGAGTCTTAGCACTCTGAAAGGGAAAGCTTTATCTCTGAGACCTTTTTCTTAAACATAAAAGATTTGGATTTGTTTTCTATCAGGAAGTCTTAGCCTAAAGATTTGTCATCAAACTCTCCCACACATTGCATTTTAAGGGAAAGCTGTATTAATAATAGTAAGGAAGTCATTTAGGGATCCTCTAGGGGGAGAAGATCACACATCATAGTCTTAGAACTAGAAGAAAGGGCCTGTCTAGTCTGACCACCTCATTTAAGATTTGAGGACACTGAGGGCCAGAGAGAATGTGATTTACTCTAGATTACCTAGGCGATATGAGAAGCAGAATTTGAACACAAACGCTCTGACTCCAAAGTAGGTATATGATGTAGATAGAAGTTAGAGGTTGGAGAACTTGAGTCAATACTCTACTCCATAAAATCTGCGTAGTATTGGGCAAGTGACTTTATCGCATTAAGATTCTATTTCCTTTTCTTCATAAAAGGGGATGATTTTCCAAATGTATAATACATTTTATATATATATATATATATATATATATATATATATATATATATATATATATATATATATGTACATATACTTATACATATTACCTATATACATATACATATTACATATATACACACACACATACATACACATATCATACAGGGTTATTCTCATGACAGTTCTTTATAAATATGTAAACTACAGAAAGGAGAATGAAGGACAATCTGTGAGTAGCTGCCCTGATAAGGGTACAGTCTCTGGGAACCCCCTTGAACTCTCCTTGAATCATCCCACTTGATCTGGCCTTCCCCTGAGGCCTTAGGCCTTTCATTATCTAGGCCCAAATCTCTACCTGGCCTAGCCCTCTGTTGTCCAGCTGCTTCCCACCCTTAATCCTATAAAAGTCCCATTCTCTTGTTTCCTGAAGTCTTGACCTCTAATCACCCCAGTCCCATCAAGATCCTCCTTAGACTCCTCCTTGAGGTCTTGAGACCCTCCCTAAACCCCTCCTCTAGTCACCCCAGACTACTTGACCACTCCTCAGTTCCTCCCACAGTATTTCTGTATGTAATCTCCATCTTGCCTCCATGAAGAAGCTCAGATTCAATCTAGCTAAGTAGATTGAATCTGGCCCGCTTGTGAAAACAAGCAGCACAAAGGGTGGGATTTCTTAACACAACCCATTATGGCGAATCCTTATTAAACTTTGTCTTTTTCCTTGGCTGAGAATGCTTGAGTCGAATTCATTTGGCAGGACCCGGGCTGTTGGTGTTTTGGGGTCTTGAGCACCCCTAGAAACCTATGGTTCCCTACCTCTTCATTTTTCTTTAACCTCATCAGCCTTACCGGGACCCAACTAGCCAGTTCCAGTTGGGCAATGTTCTCTCCCTTTCTTCTTTCTTTTCCTTCCTTCCTTCTTCCTCTCCCTCTGCCCATGTGTGGAATCATACTGATGGGGTTTAGACTGTGGGAGCTTCCTTGAACTCTCCTTGAATCTTCCCACTAGATGAGGCGTTTGCCTGAGGCCATAAGCCTTTCATTATAGCCAGGCCCAAATCTCCAGGCTAGGTTACTCTTGACCTAGCCTAGCCCTCCATTGTCTGGCTAGTTTCCACTCTTGATCCTATCAAAATGTCTATGCCCAAATCTGTTACCCTTAAACTAGCCTAGCCCTACATTGTAGGGCTACATTGTAGCCTTCAGCTACTTCCTACCCTTAATCTCTTAATCCCATTCTCTTGGTTCTGGGAGTCTGACCTCACCCCAGTCCCATCAAACTCCTCCTTAGACTCCTCCTCAAGACCCTACCTGAACCCCAGGACCACCCTAGATCCCTCCCATAATCTTTCTGTAGATAAATTTCATCTTGCCTCCATGAAGGTGCTCAGATTCAATCTACCTCAGATTGAGTCTGGCCCCATTGTGAAAATGAGCTTCACAAAGGGTGAGATTTCTTAAGACAACCCAATATGGTGAACCTGTAATAAACTTTGTTTCTCTTTGGCTGAGAGAAGGCTTGAGTCAAATTCATTTGAGTAGGACCTGGCAAATTGGAATTCCGGGGTCTCAAGCACCCCTAAAAATATGGTTCTCCAACCTCAACAATAGGTGATCTGCCCAAAGGAGTATAAATTTTGATTGTTTAAACCACACAAGCTATCTGGTGGTTGGGAGGGGGGAGGGAGGGGTTATATTTTTTCTTCTTCCCTACTTATTTATTCTATCATTAAAAAAAAAACTGGAACAATTAACTCTTGTCCCATGTGGTTTCATTTATGATTTCTATAAACTGAGCTCTGGAAAACCAGACTTTGATGAAATCTATTGGAATTCAAATGGAACTACTTAACCATGCTTTAAATCCAAATCACTCTGATTCTCACTGATTGGCCAATAATAGGTCTCTGCCCAAGCCTCACTTGCTCATTGTTTAGGTTTTGATGTCTCTGAGTGAATTTAAGTAGCAATCCTTTCTGTTCTGGCCAGAAACCCTGAGGGTCTTCCCCTCCCAGTTTGATTTTTTTTTTTTTTGAGTAAGCAAACAAGGTCATCTTTTGCCTCATTTCTTGCCTACCCTTAAATCAAGGAATGGGCATTGCCACAGACAAACTAAGACCTGGGAAAGCTTAAAAAGGCCAAAGTCCCCCACTACATCTCCAGTCGTAGGGACCTATGTCTTGCCACCGGACTCAGTTGACCCTGGAAAAGACAGTGAGGCTGGTGACTTTGCATAGCCGTGCCTCATTTAAATCCAATTTATTTGCAAGTCAAGACATATCTTCCTGATATCATTGGTCCTCTTCAAGAACTAAAGACAAAAAACAACAATAAACCGCAGAAATATGAGTGGTTGTTACTACAGAAAGCCTCAGTTTTCACTTAGACACTAGGAGAAATTCTAAACATGAAGTTAGAAAGGAGAACTTTCTGCTAGAATGAATCTTGCTAATGCCAGGACCAAGATGTTAAATAAATCTGAACTGAATTCATGAAGTATTATTTTTATTGCTCACAAATAAAAAATGGCAAGTGAGGCAAAAGTAGATTAATATTAAGAAGATCCAAACATAAGTATATTCCTATTGTAATACACTCTTTAGGGTTTCAGAGGTTATGGCTAAAATGAATTCTGCCAATTCTAATATGCAAATGAGGAAAAGATCAATGATTTATTCAGCCTAATGAACTCCCTCAGGCAGGGACAGATTGCAGGTCTGGAGTCACATATTGAAGATAAATTGCCTGAACCACAAAGAGGTGAAGTTACTTGCCCAAGGTCGTAGAGGCAGTGCGAGTTTGAGATAGCATTTAAATCCATGTCTTCCTGCTTCCAAGCCCAGTCCCATTATCAGCTGTGAAATATATCCTCTACAGCCTATCTTTCACTTTACTAGTTGGTTTGCAGTCTTAATCTGCTAGAGGTTAGAGAACACTGCAAAGCAGAAAGACTTAGGAAAAGTAGAAAACACCCATTTCCTGTGCATATTACTTCCTTGGGAAATAAACAGTGCAGGTCACAGAATCAACATACTCCAAACTGAGTTCTTCTAATGTTTTCTTTCAGCCATTTTTGTTATCTATCATTTGATTCTACAATAATGTATTTTCCTTATAGCACACAATTATAGCAAACCATGAAAAAGAGAGATTTAGTAGAGAGGCAAATAAACTTCTTTTCCACAGGGAGTCATAAGAAGCAATATATATATTTTGAATTTATATGGGCCTAGTTGTAAGACCTGATTTAGTTTTAGCCAGTGGAGTCTCCAGTAGTAAGCTTTAAATGTGAACTCCAAGTATATATTCATTTTTATTGGTCTACAGAGAGGTACTTGCATGAAATAAGTAGTTTGGTCAAAGATGAAAAGTAAAAAAATAAAAGAAAACCAGTTAACTATAAGCACTAGCAAGGCCAATGTTTCGACAAATTGTGAATGCTATTTCCTTCTGCCTAAATTACCCACCCTCCTCCTATCTACCTATCCATGGGTGCCTAACATGAGAGGCAGAATGGTACCCTTGAAACAACATTGAACTAAGAATCACAGGAATTAGGTCAGAGTCCAGACTCTGGACTCTGAGTTTATTCACCTGTATGAACCTCAGCCTACTCATCTATAAAGTCGCCGTTATAATACTTACATAACTTATGAGATTATTATGAAGACAAAATAACATATGTAAAGTGTTTATATGCTATCAATTGATATTTATTTACGTTAATATACTTCCTTCATGGTCTAGCTCAATTATAATTTCATTACATAGGTTTTCCTAACTATTCTCAAACCAATTAGTGACTCTATTTTTTAAAATCCTTTTACATTTACAAACTGTAACAGTGTGTTACTTCTCATGACTTCATATAGTACTACATCATGGAGGGGGGAAGGCTTAATAGCCCTCACTACAGCAATCCTATTATTCCTTTCTAACTGATACTCTGGGCTTCTACATGGAACAGTGCATAGAATGCCAAGCCTATAGTGAGGAAGACTGATCTTAATGAGTTCAACTCTGTCCTCAGACACTAGCTGTGTGACCCTGGGCAAGTCATTTAATCCTGCTTGCTTCAGTTTCCTCATCTATAAAATGAGCTGTAGCAAGAAATGGCAAACCATTCTAATATCTTGCAAAGAAAATCTCAAATGAGTTCACAAAAAGGCAGACATGACTGAAAACAATTGAACAACAAAACCACCGATTCCTTAACTCCCCACAGAAGCTATTTTAAACCTTCTCTTCCCTCTTCAAGCCCACTATGCCTTCTCCTCTCCATTTCTAGTTCTGCCTTTTACTTTACCAGGGAAAAAAAATAGGCCATTCATTATGAGCTCCCATTTCTCTGTCTCTTTTCCTCTCAAAACCCCTTTACATCTATTGACACTCTCTTCTCATTCTCAATCTCTGACAAAGAGGTGACCCTTCTCCTTGCCAAGGTGAATCCTCTACGTGGGCAGTGGATCCTATCACCTTCTATATTCTCCAACAGATTGCTCAATCATTCCCCCATCTCTCAAATCTTCACCCTCTCCCTATTTTTCCCTGCTGCCTTCAAACACGCCCAAGTCTTCCCCATAATGGAAAAAACCCCAGAGCATTTCATTAAACTTTAACACACCATCAAGTTATTGTCCCATATCTTTCCTCCCATTGCTAATCCAAATTCCTTGAAAAAGTTGTTTATCACAAAATGAATTCTCATCCCAAAATCTTAAAGTCTTTACACTGGTCAAAGACAAGCTTATTTTGCTTATTTGTTGCTGTAAATTTTGCCTACTCTATTCCACTACTTGGTCTATTTCCAAGGATGACTTGGGAAAAATGAAAAGATCCTATATGTTCTAAAATGTTTATAGCAGCTGTCTTTGTGGTGGTAAAGAAATGGAAATTGCAGTGATGCCCCTCAATTGAAGAATGGCTGAACAAATTGTAGCATAAGATTGTGATAGAATATTACTGTGCTATAAGAAATGATAAGCTCAATGATTTTAGAAAAACATGGAAAGATTAGTACAAAATAGTGAAGAGTAAAATAAACAGAACAAAGAGAACATTGTATATAGTAACAGCAATATTGTTTTAAGAATGACTTTGACCAAATAAGTTATTTTTTCTATTATAAACACCCAAATTAACTATAAAGGACATATGAAGAAAGATCCTATCTGCATCCAGAGAAAGAACTGAAAAATAGAAGCATGTATAGAATAATTTTATTTATCTATACCTATTTGTGTCTAATGGTAGCCATCTCTAGGATGAGGAAGGAGGAAAAGGGAAAAAAAAAGAAATCTACATGATAATTTTGTGACATTTGAAAGGAATAGCAAGTTGTGCATATTAGATTTGCAGTTTCATGTGTGATCATCTTCATTTATTGTATTATTATAGAAATGTTTGTTTTATTCCATAAATTATTTTTTAAAAAAAGAAAAGTTGGAAGGAAGCTGGTGTGGCCAAGAGATGCCAACTTGTGGTTAGGCCCTGGCGCTGCACCCCAGTGCAACAGACCTTTCCTGCCGAACTTCCAAGTTGTGTTGGGCTGGAAAATTTGTTTTACCCCATCTTTTTGTGGATTCTGTTGTTATACAATTTGTTTAGAGCAATTTTTAAAGGTATTTGGAGATGTTTGGGGGAGAGTTTAGAAGAATTCCTGTCTTTACTCCACCATTTTGCCTCCACCTCCCTTAAAGATAATTTCCAAATTTAACAACAATCAAAATTTACCTATTAAGAACCTATGATGTGCCAAGAACTGTGCTAGGTCTTGTAGCTAGAAGTATCAAGAATGAAATAATCCCTCTTCAAAATGAGCTCATATCATAATGGGAGAGCCAAGAACATCATACATATACATGTATGCCTATAATTTATATATGTATGTATGTATATCTCTCCTACTTTCAAGTCACCTGAAAATTTGATAAGCATAATCATCTATGACTTGATTGAAGTCATTTGCAAAAAGATTGAACAAAAGAAGGCAAGGCTACATAATCATCATTATCATAGTTAACATCTACATGGTGCTTTAAGACTTGTAAAGCCCTGTACTTAGATTTCATTTGATCCTCTTGCATTCTTTACTAGAGATTTCTGCCTAAGTTAAAATTATTCTTTGTATCTGGCCATTCAAGCAGTTCTAAATCTACATAATTATACTATCATTTAGCCTACATTTCTCCACACAGCCTCAAAAACAGCATGAGACTTTGTCAAAATCTTTACTGAAACCTAGGGTCTCTGCTCTGCAGGGAAGGAGACTTAGAGGAGCTCAGTTCACCACCATTGGGAAAGGGAGAGTGAACTTGAGGGTCTCAGTAGATTAAAGATTCTGGGTTGCCTTCCACATAAATGGAAATGGGGAGCAAGGTCACACAGTAGATAAAGGGCTGGTAAGGAAGATCTGAGCTCAAATCCAGTCTCTAATTATGTGACCCTGAGCAAGTCACTTAACTTTTATTTGACTCGGTTTCCTCAACTGTAAAATGTGGATAATAACAGTACTTACCTCTCAGGAATTGATGAGTTCTTTGGCATCATATGGACAAAACAAGAAATTCTTCACTTTTCATCAAATTGTTTTAGCATCACAAAAACACATTAATCATTGCGTATTAAACCAACCAGTACAACTCCATTTGGGGAAGATTCTTTTCCTAAGTAAAAGTGTAGTGTAGTGTAACATGTTCAACCAGTGGATCATTAAAAATTGTGTGTGTGTGTGTATATGTAGGCATGTATAGCTTTTCATATACATATATACGCATATATTTTCCTTATGTAATTTTTATGAGAAGCTTCACTATATAGCAACCAACTTTCCTAGGGTTCATGAATAAGATATAAGAACTGTGAATGTGGAATCTAAGGATATGGATTGTAATCCTGGCACTATCGTTTCATTAGCTTCGTGATCTTGAGCAATTTGCTCAACCACTTGGACTTAGATGAGGTGATCTCTCAAGTTCATGATCCTGTCAGCTTTTCCTTACCTGATTAGACTCTGATATTAGCCCTCTTATTTTAGAGCAAATATACTCTGGAATAGGTTTCCTACTACCAAGGCATATCAACTGTGGGGTGAAGGATGAGGACTTACATAATTTTTCAAATCAACAGGAAGAATGTGTGCTTAGAATTGTATTAATGTCTGATTTATAGACTGAAAACAATTTAAACTCTTCTCTAGACATATATTTGAATAAGAAGAAATAGATATGAACCCAAGAAATTGAACTTACCAATCCCTTCAATGGACATTTAAAATCTCTTAGCCAACCAGATTTTCAGTTGGGAAAAAGTCTGTGGTCAATCTGTGTATATTTAAAGACTCAGTATTTGTTACCAAATATTTTTCATCACTGAAGGGTGGGGGTTTGGGGGAATGGCTTCAGAAGCTTGCTCACAGAAACAGATTAAAGGTAAGGTCACTATAATGTGAATTCTTATCAACTGTCAGCAAAGGGAATTGAATGCCTTGAATTAAGAAGACGGGAAAGCTCTCTCTAGAATGTGTAAATCAGAGTTATGCTTATTAGTTTTAATTAGGTTGTTTCTTTAATTAAATCTTACTTATTGTTAATGGAAATTTAGACTATCTTTAGAATTATAGGCCAGCAGCACTAGCTGGGGAATTTGAGAGTAGGATTCATATGTTTGCAAAATGCCTTGACAACTATTGCTCTCATATTGTGTTTCATGTACTTCCATTGAACATAGTGCCCACTGATCAAGATTCTCACATGTAAGCACAGAATCCTTGACTATGCTCTTTTCTATATTTTTCTCATAAGATCCCTATGTAAAAAAAATTCTACTTTATTAATTATCTTATGTGCCAAATAGTGCCACATATAGAGATAAAATATTAAAGTAAGATATTCCCTGCCTTGAAGAAGCCTATTTTCTACTGAGGCCATAGTGTCCCACAAGAAATATGGGTTGTTTTACAGTAACATTGGCACCTGGGTTCACATTTGTACATCTATCTGTAATTAGATGCCTCTTCCAGGTCAAACTCACCACCTCTAAACTCACCACAATGCTAACTAGAGCTTTGATTTACTCTACCTCCCTTAGGCACCTCTTTCTTCTGTTTAGAGGACTGGAGGGAGGAGTATCCGACTCCTCCCAATGCCTTCCTTTATAGATGGCTGGACTATAAAGAAACTGGACTCTCAAATCACTGTACTTTGCATCTATGGGCCTGCCCAGTTTCAACTCCATGGAACAAGATGTCCCTTTGCAGAGTATGACCTGGTGGCCCATCCCAGTCTCTCCCTCCTTTCCTGCCTCCTTTTGTGTGTTCATGTCTCCCTTTAGATTGCAAGCTTGTTCAGGGCAGGTACTGTCTTTTTTTTTACTAATTGTGTCCCCAACATTTAGCACAGTGTTTGGCACATCTTAGGGACTTAATAAATATTTATTGGATTGGATGGAAGTTAACATGGTGTTCTTAAGCAAATTCTTGCCTATTGTTAATCTTGGTCAATACTTATCCTTTCTGCAAAGTCTTGGTACCATGGCTCTTTCCATGGAATCAGATTGGTAATACTGTCCCCATATCATTCCCTCAAGAAAACCTTCTATGATATCTCCATCTTGTTTCTAATTTGGACTTCTGCCAGGGTCCCTAAGAAAAGTAGCCTACTATGAGAAGCCTCTAAAGGAAAAGGTGGGGTGGGGGAGAGGGAAATGACAAAGGGAGACAGGATTTTTGATTCAAATAATGAAACAGATTGAATTAAGAGAAGGGAAATGATGCCTTTTTGAGTAATTAGAAGGAGATACTTTTAAAGATTGGAGGAATAAATAGCAAACTATTCTAGTATCTCTACAAAGAAAACCCCAAATGAGATCAAAGAGTTGTACATGACTGAAAAATCACTTAATAACAATAAAAACTCTGAAAGATATAAGCAATGACTGCTCATTTATCATGTGGAAAAATGGGAGCTATCATAGAGTTTTAAGATAAGGAATGCCATGTTTAAATAATCAAGAAAACAATATTAGATACTGCATTCGTTAATCACTGAATGTTATTCTCTCAAATTGACCTGCACAATGAGGCATCCAAACTATAGGATCTTGAAGGTCTATTGTAACTCTAATGTTCCACAGTTCTACAAATGAAAGGTTAGAATAAAGAACATTAGTGAAAAGGTGGCTGTCAGCCATTATTATTATTTACTGAGTTCCCAACAGATGAAAAAATGTACAAGTTATTTAGAGAATGCCATATTATATATACTAATATTTCACATATAAAGAGAATAACTGGATCTGGATTTTGCAATAGAAATGGACATACAAGTTCTGCATGAGTCCATTCATTTGAAAATGCAAATTACAAATGAATACAGAGCAGAATAAGGCAAACTAGTCACAGGTATACAGGAAAGAGCCTCCTTTGAAGGTAAGATTTGAAATAGGCTTTAAAGGAGGGGAGAAATAGAAGTTAATAAAGAAAGGGCAGAATATTTTAAATGGGGAAAATACCTTGTGTAAAAGTATGGACACATAGGAATGAGAAAGTCAGGTATGGTACATAACAGTATCATTGAAATATGATATTAGTAAGATGGACAGACAGGACTACTTGGTAGTGGGCCTTCAAATATGTACTGGTCTATTTCAGATTGTACAGCTGTACTAGGTGTCATATTCAAGGACAAAGGGTATGGCACAAAAAAATCGTGATGGGCCACACAACTAGCACCATAACTGAAGGCAAGACCCTCATCATCACCATGTAGCCATTATTTTGTAAGTATTCAGTAGAACTATTCACAGCAGAGAATAAAAGAAAACTTACAGGGAAGCAAATAAAAGATGGACAGCTCTCAACACAATGTGAGGTATTTATCATACAGGCTTTCTTGAAGTGAAAATTTATTGTTACATATTTTGAATCTTCTCCTATGTTCTGCTATGCACATGGCATACTTTTTTTTTCTTTCTTACTTTCTATTCAAGTTCCAATATTTAAGTTTATAAGTTTTTGTTTCTTTTCTCTATTCTGTATTTGTGTTCTGGTCTCTAAAATAAAATTTTCAAAGAAGAAAACAATGAAAAAAAATCTTGAAAAGTAAAATAGAATAACCAATAAAGGAACCACAAAAGAAGAAAAAATGTCATAGTAGATAGATTTATAAGTGAATGCTATCAAAGAACTATTAATACCAAGGCTAAAAAAAATTCTCAAAAATTGAGAATGAAAATGATCTACCAAATGCCATTGATGACACAGTGAAGGACCTAATACCTAAAAAAAGTGAGAGGTAATACAGAGATAAGGAATTATCTAACCATTAGTGCTTATTAATGCAAAAATTTTAAGTAAAATTCAAGCAAAAATTATTCTAGCAATATATTCTGGAAAAATAATTATTCACTATAACCAAGTTGAATGAAGTGAAGAGTCAAAGCTGCTTCAAGGTTGTGGACCTTGTGGTTTGGATGGTGGTGTATCCAGCATAACTAGGGTCATTCCAAATAGGGGTGGGATTGGAAGGAATTATAATGAGTTTTATTTTGAATATGTCCACTTGAGATGCTGACATGACAACTGGTTTGAAATATCCAATGGACATACCATGACTGGCCATATGTTATTGGAGAGAAAAGCCAGAAAGAAACATCCCATATGTACCATAATAACCACACCAACACTTTTTTTGTGTTAGCAAAGGACTGGAAACAAAGTAGGTCCCCATTGACTGGGGGATGACTAAACAAATTATGGTACATAAATATAACAGAATATTATGTCATATGAAATGACAAATTTGAGGAATTCCGAGAAATATTAGAAGATTTAAGAGTTGATTCAGAATGAAGTAAGAAGAATTACATGCACAAGATACAATGAGGAAAACAATATGCCCAACGACTACAATAGTGTAAATGAAAAGAAAGACAAAATGAAGGTGGAAGAGGTGAAATTATAATGACCAGTCTTGGCTATGGAAAAGAGAGTAGGAAATATATGTCTATCCTTCTGTTAGAGAAGTGACTATGGATGTGGAATGTTGAATATAGTCAATGTGTCTGTTGGTTTTCCTTAAAAAAAAATTACTGAAAAGAGGAGAAAGAAGAATTTCTCTTAAAGAAAGAAGAGGAAGGAAAGAAAAAAGAATAAGGAAGAAGAATAAAAGGGAAAAGGGAACAGAAAGAAGAAGAGAAAGAGAAAAGTGAAGGAAAGACAGTCTAAGCAGATGTTAATCCAACAAGAGTTTACTGAATGCTTTTCTCCCATGAAGACACCCATTCATCCCAAAGATCAAATTCCCAAGATAACAAAAAAGGATAATGACAAATTTTAGAGGGTCAAAGGGAAAGCAAGCACATTAGCACACTATGTCATAGAGTTGTCATTTTTTAAAACCATTCCGGAAAACATTTTGGAACTATGCATAAAAAGTCAACAAACTATGTATGCCTTATGATCTACCAATGCTACTATTGGACCTATTCCTACCAAGATCAAATAAAGAAGAAAAGAACCCACACGTAAATATATGTAGATATGGATATAGACATAGGTATAGATATAGACATATAGACATAGACATAGATATAGACACAGGCATAGATATATAGTAGCTCTTTTCATAATAGCTTGGAGATAAGTGTTTGCCCATCAATTGGGGAATGGCTCAACAAATTATACTATATAAGAGCAGGGTGTCCCAAAAGTCTTAGTACAGTTTTATGCTATTAAAACTGTTAAAGCATAAAATTGCCCCAAGATTTTTGGGATACTTTATATAATGGAATGGTATTACGCCAAAAGAAATGCTCAGGAATTATGAATGGTCATGATTATCATTCTTAAAGCATTCCAAGTTGTTTGTTTTTACAGTATTTTTGTTAATGAATAAATTGTTGACCTGAGTGAAATTTAACAAATAGGCAAACTGAGGCAATTCCTGCCACCAAATATCATTTATTAACAGGGTCATGCAGCCTGATAATAAAAAAGGTCAATAATAGCCTTCATTTTTATCAAAGACATGGAGTGAGGCCACACAGGGCTTTTTATACCTAGGTGTGTCTTCCTTCTGATTGGCCAGACAATGCATCATTTGGTCCTCCCCTGGCAAATGTAGAATAACCCTGATTGGCAGGTGGGTTGGCCTTCAGGTGTGGATGATCAGGACCCTCTCTTACACGTAAGGAATGCTAGCTGCTTCTTGAGAAATGAAAGGAAGGGTCTCACTTGCGAGGGGTCCAACCCAGGCTGGTTAATGAGCGGATGACTTGAGGCCTGGGAGTGATCACATTACTCTGATACAGCTCTTCAGAAAAAGGTAAAGGATGACTCACAGGATTTTTTAAAAATAATATAGTACAACATCAATTTTCTTCATATTCATTTCATTCTTCACAAATTTATAAAATTACTCAATATAGGGAGAAAAATACGTTTCTGTTATTTTTTTGAATGAGAGGAAGGGAGGGCTACAGAAGTGTAATGAGTAAGGTGTTGCAGGTATTTTAAGATAAGGTCTCTGGATTTTTAGTGTTACTTAACTATTCTATTTTATTTTATTTTAGGAGCCCACTCACAAAGGGGGAATAGTTTATAAATGTTTGTAATGTAAAAATAAAATATATCAACAAAACTTTAAAAAAAAGAAATGATGAAAGAGATGGTTTCAGCAAAACCTGGGGTGAATTATATTAACTGATACAATATGAGGTAAGCAGTACAAGGAAAATAATAACAGAATTATAAATACAATCAACTTTAAAAGTTTTAGAAACTCTGATCAATGCATGCATGACTACAGTTCTAGCCAATCATTGCTGATGGAATCCATTTATAACAAGGAGATGACAAATACAAAATATAAAATGAATTATGTATTTTTGAGCATGGTCGATATAGGAGTTTATTTAGCTTGACTACAAATATAAGGTTTTTGTTTTCCTTTCCTTTTTTTCCCAACTGGGGGCATGGGCAGGGGGAAGTTAGGAGAGAAAGCAATGCTTTTTAATTAAAAAAATAAAATAAAATTTAAAAAATATTCCTATAGAAATCCAACTCTCCATCAGGACTATCAAAAAGTAGGGAGATCTTTGTCACTGTTAAAACCAATCCAACAGAAAAAAAAAAGCCAATGGTTGTTAATTGAAAAAGAAATTGGAAAAAGCCCTATAGAAGTCCAATTTTCCATAAGGACTATCCAGAAGTAAGGAGACCCTTATTACTGTTGTAACTGATCAATAGGTCAATCAATAAGCACCAATATATGTCAGTCACTGGGCAAAAAAGATGCAGTAGCAAATCCCAAAATGTGTCCCAGAGTTCATGTCATGATATTCCATTTTACTGACTCTGACAGCAATAGCGGTTAAACTGCCTTATAATGCCATTATATCATTCCCTGCTGGTACATTTTATTTAATTACTAGTGATCTGTTTCATGTTCTGGGAGTCAAGGAAATCTGGCTTTACTTACGACCCTTTTATTTTCCTTAATGTACAGGAGATATACAATTATATGTAGTGTACCCTGGGGGTACTATAGTGTAGTATATGTATACCACATACAACAAATTAAATGTATGGCTTTAAAAATGAAGTTCCAATGAACTCCCTTTATAACAGATCTGAATTATTTCACTTCTGGTGGCTTCAAATAATGAATACCTTTATCACATTATGTTAAAAATAGCTTTTAAGACAAACCAGTTTAAAATTCTAACCTATTTTAAAATATAAATATGAATTATCACTTTTTGGGGGCAGATCATTCAATACAACTTTGGCTTTGCTATTTTTAAATGCAACAATCATCCAATAAAACACCTCTCTTTTATCCTCAGACCTTTATCTGTCAGTTACAGATAATATCACATACATTTTTAAACAAAATTAAAGGTCAAGCCAATAAGGCTTCAGTCACAAAAATTGTTGAGTATCTTGTAAAATTTAAACAAGGCAAGAGAGAACACTCCAGGGAATACTTAAAATAAAGATGAAGCACTTCTTTAGATGTCAACATATTTAATCAATTCCCTCCCAAAATGTTAAAACCTAATCTTCATCAGGAAAGCTTAAAGGAGGACTTCCAGCTTTCATTTCCTGAAACAGAAACTCTAAGCAATGCTTGCACACTAGAGCCACTCTATTTCCTCACAGCATGTCATCATTGGTTTGAATCAAAGACATTTCTTTAGAGGATAAATCCCCTTAGAGAGCATATTCAAAAATGGACATTGCCAAGGACATCAGGGCAACTGATTAAACTTAGAACATAAATTATAGAATTAATTATACAGGAGCAAAATTATAAGGGCACATAATGGATATGTCCTGATGGTTGCATTTTTTTTAGAAAGAGTGAGGCTACAGGGCACTTCCTCCCACTCTTAATTATTCAAGAAGTCTTCATGAACTAGATAGGATTTAAATACAGCCAGACAGAAAGTCTAGAGTCTATGGGAATGGTTTGACTAAAGGAGCATTCAGCACATTTTGCCTGATAGAAGCAAAAAGAATAATTTGGGAATTAGGCAGGAAATGAGGATAGTAATGATGATCTAAGACAGGGCTTTGAAGCAGCAGTTGAGGACACTGGAACTAATCTATACTGAAACAGCAAGATCCAAAAGATTAGAATGACTTGGTCAGAATTACAGAGGACAAAAGGAATTTGGAGAGAGGAAGTAAGACAAATTATAAAGAATAAAGAAGTTTCCTTGTAAAGGCAGTAGCAAGGGATTGAACCAAGGTGATTCGGTCTTGGATTAAAGCTATTTGGAATAGGAGAAAGGTTGTGACAGGTAAGAGTGGGGTGGCTTGTTAAGGTATCTGGATTACCACTGAATCCTGCAATTATGAGAGGCAGAACTAGACACAATGAAAACGAGATTTGGGGAGAATGAGTGCTGCCAGCAGGCAGAACTAGTACCAGGTATGGACGGTCAGCATCTAAGTCTTCGATAATAAGCACACATAAAAATGTGGAAGAGAGGGCATAATTTGGTGGATAGAGTATTAAACCTGAAGCTGGGAAGACCTACATCCATATCCCACATCAAATACTCTGGGCAAGACACTTAACCTCTTTAGGCTTCAGCTTCCTCATCTATAAAAAGGAGTTGATTTCATTGTCCTCTAAGGTCACTTTCAACTCAAAATGCATGATGCAATGAAACTTCCTGCAATATGATAATGGATAAGTTACTTATTTTCAGTGTCTCAGGCAACTCAAATGTTACAAGCTGCATTGGTAAAGATTTTCCTCACCAGTAGCTCTCTATGCCATTGAAATCACAGCCCACACACACGCACGCACGCACGCACACACACACACACACCCCAAAATATTTGAACAGAAAATACATTTTGAAGAAAGAAACCTTCTAGCTAGGGTCCAGACAGTCCCAAATGTGGCGATGCCCCTATAGCAATGTACTCTTTCTGGGCTTTGGTCTTACTCTCCCAGCCCAAACTGACATTGGCAGATTTGATCCCCAGAATACAGATGGCTATATCTCTCCTCAGGGCTCTAGGGTGTCTTGAGAGAATTAGAAGATAATTCTAATGCTGCTAATTTCAATACTTTCAATATGTTTTATTTTACCAAAGTATCTGCCCAATATCATCTAACTGGTGAATACTATCCCCAATCATTTTGATCATTTGATATCCCCTTGCCATCATTGCTAATCATTTAATATCAATTAGCTCTTAGAAAAGGAGGTTTGCTGAGATTTAGCAACACCTGAAGTACAAATACTAAAACTAGGACAATGTCATCTAACACCTCAATCCTTAGGAAGAGTGGTTGCTACAAATATTCCTCCCACCAATTTCACTTATGCATTTGACATGGATTATGGAAGGGTATCTCCTCTACTTATAAAAGAGTATCTCCACTGTTTACAGGACACAGTGTCTTGGCTTCCAGATTGATTTACTGCTGGGCTAGATCAAGCAGATCTCTCCTCAGAGCTAAGTGTGGCTGCCAAAAATCTCCAGTAGCTTTTTTGACCTTTCAAAGCTAACGAGATGATTCCATCTCTGACAGCCCCTTACCATGAGTGAGGGAAAAAATAAACACAATAAGGATAGAAGAAATGCCAAGGCCACGAATTCACCCACATATGATTGCCTGGGTAAGGAAAGTCAGTAGCAAAACTACATTTCCCACCACCTAGCATCTTACAGGAGTTCTTGTTTAATTCATCACCAGAGAAGAAATAGGTAAGATAACATATATGTATCAGAACATGTATACGTTCTGAAATGTAAGGAATCATGCATTTCTGGACACAGGTTCAGAAGCTTCCATATGGATATGCAGTAAGCAGAAAACAGTGCTCATGTTCTAAGGACTGTGACCCTATTGGCTAGGGACCCTATAAAACTCCCAATACACTAAATTTTGTTTCCTCACTGTAAATACTGTAATATCCCAATATTTTCTATCTCATTGATGATCCGCATATATCTACTTAATTTGAAAGTTTGCCAATTGTTTTGCACAATGTAGCTCCATCTTCAGCTTCTACAACAGATGTTGGCACATCAGTTGTAGTTATTTTCATGAAGGACTTTTCACAAGTACTTATGACCATTGAAATACGAAATTAAAATGGAGACAATACAGTGATACTTGAAGTACCTATACCACGATTTATATATATATTTATAATATACCTATATTACTCTGAGGAAAGCCTTTTGTTAACTAGAACATGACACATAAATAAATGTCAGCAATTAAGATCTTGCTTGTTACTGTTGTCCTAGTTGGGAAGGGAAGGAGAAAGAAGTAAGCATTTATATACTGCTTACTATGTAGCAGGCATTATGTGAAGAACTTTTTCCACAAATACCATCTCATTTGATCCTCACAACAACCCTGGGAGGTAGGTGATATTATTCATTCAAATATTATTCTTGTATAGTTGAAGAAATTGAGGCAAACAGAAACTAAATGACTTGCCCAGGGTCACACAGCTGGTATCAAGTCTTCCTGATTCCTGATAAAACCTTTTGCTCTATCCACTGCACTATCCACTCCCAAGTAATCAAATAAGCATTGAATCTAAAAGGAAAGATATGAATGATCAGGAGCAGATAGTTGGTCAAGAATTAAGAAATAAGAGTGGCTCTGGACAGTGCTATACTATCTCTTTTTCTGGGTCCCTTTCTGTCTCTCTTTTTTCTTTTTCTTTCCCTTCACTTTTTTTTAAGGGACAGCTACATTTCCAGACAAAGGAAAAAAAACTTAGCTAGAATACAAGGATTTCCCATGGCTGGAGAAGAAATGATACAGTTCCATCAAGGACAATACAATACCCCTTATTGTTGCTGTCATGCCAGCCTGGGTCCAGGCGTTCTCAGAAAACAGGAACAGGAGATTTGGGGTGCAATAAATGATATTCTGGAAGTTTTGCCCGTCTGCCAAAGATTGGAGCACCTACATTGGGAATAAATAGTAGGTAAAGGAGCTCCTTCTCTGTCTCTGGATCCACAGATAGCCTCTCTCCATGTTCAGAGGCCAGAGACTAAAGTGTAGCTTGCAGCATGTAACTGGTACTAAATGCCAGTGCCAACTTGCCTACATCCATGAAATGATGCAAAATAATGGTGGTCAGCTTACCAAAAGTAGGATTGAATTCTTTTTGGAAGAAGAGAGAGGAGAAAAGAAGACAGAGAGTACATAAGGTGAGGGTAAGAAGAAAGAATACAATTAACAGGAATGTCTAAGGAAAAGCTCACCAGATGCCAAAAAGAAGGATTCATGTGCCGCCTCTCATTTATCCAGGGGCTAATTACTCTATTGCATATTAATTAATCCTTCTATTTTATTTTCTTCCTTTTGCTAACAGTCTTACAGAGCTCTTTCTTGCACAATGGATAACATGTCTATCAACATATATCATAACAGATAGGTAATAGCTGTAAGACTTATGATATCAGAGGACTTGATGGTGAAACATACCTCCTACTTATCAGCAAAACGATAGTAGAAAATGATATAGAATAGGGCAAATATTTCCAAGCACAATGATCATGTTAATTTATTTTGCTTGATTACACTTGTTTTAAGGAGTAAGGGATGGGCAGTATGGAGGTTGTTGGTAACAGTGATACTGGGGGGAAAGAGTACAAATAAATCTTTTGTGGGGTGGGGGTTATTTTGGTTTTGTTGTTTGGATTTTGTTTTTGTTTTTATATTGTTAGGAAGAGGTAAAAAGGGGGAGGGTGGCAAAATCCTACAGAACGTAAATTCCTTGAGAACAGTGGCCATTTCTTTTCTTGTCTTCATATTCCCATCCCCTAGAAAATTGTCTGACATACAGAAGGCACTTAATAAATGCATATTTAACAATTAAATTGGATTTTTGTTTTGCTGACATTGCTTGTAATGTATCTATGCATATATATGTATGTGTATGTGTATACATGCCAAATATTCCAAACGTCAAAGAGTATCTTGATCCCAATGCTTTGGTTACATTTCTACTTGAAATTCCTACCCAAGATCATAGCTATGTATACATTCAATCAGATGTCCATCTATTTTCAGGACATAGTCTAAACAATATGCATTTTCATTTGCATTGTCTGATACAAATTGTTTGACCAATACGTTTCACTGCTGTAATTTTCACAGAGGAAAGGTTGTTATCTTTCAGTACTCAATGCAATTAGTTCAATGTCATTTACAAACAGGAACATTTGGAGAAGCTTGTAATCAATATGGGAGTCGTTACTTTGCTAGACTCAGCAGGGGATACCTTCCATGACATTTGTGAAAACCTAAGGTGAGCATATGGCTATCAGTTTAATATCTCGTTAGAAGTCAGTGCTTATTAGATTCTCTATTCAGAAATAATAGGAATATGGATAATTTTCCTATATATAGGGGAGACCTCTTCTTTGAAGAGAACTTTCAAGGTTGCATTTTGTTCTATCAAATGCTTTTAGAAAATCAGTAAACAAAAGATACAGATGGAGCTTATATTCTTTCTACCTCTCAGTCAAATGTGTGACTCTAAAGGTGTTATCTGCAGTAGAAAATTGGCTGCAAATCCCTGCCTGCTCCCTTCTCATGTTTTTTATCAAGACTTACTATATTGATAGAACATTCTCATGAAGTTTTATTAAAGAGGAGGAAGCAGTCACATAGTTTGGTGATTGCTAAAGTATTCTCAGTCATCTTGTCCATGATCTTGTATCATCCTTTATCATCTTCTCCTCTTTAAGATCACTTTATGAGCAGAGAAGCTGGCCACTTATTCAAACTTGTTCAATTATAAAGAAGAGGCACTGGAGCTATTCTGGCTACACATTTGGTTAAACATCAAAATAATCACCCAGTGCCTAGGCATTAAGTGATACAGTAAAACAACTTAAGAGTTCCATACCAATGAGTTTTGGAACTGGAATTACATAATTAATAACATGGTTTTTATCTCTCTCTATTTTAAAATTTCAGTCTACCTAGATCATTAATCAGGCAAGTCAATGAGCATTTCTTAAGTAGTTACTGTGTGCTACCAGGGAAGGGAACCTGTAGTCTTGAGGCCACATGTGGGCCTCTAAGTCCTCAAGTTCAGCCTTTTGACTGAATTCAAACTTCATAGAACAAATCCCCTTAATAAAAGGAATTGTTCTGTAAAATCTTCAGCTCAGTCAAAAGGCCTCACCCAAGGACCTAGAAGGACATAGTTTCCCCACCCCTGTTAAGCTCAACATTGTGCTGAGGATATATATATATATATATATATATATATATATATATATATGTACACACACTGGCAAAAATACAGTCCCTACTCTCAAGGAACTTACATTTTAAAGAGGGAGATTGTAAGCAAAAGTAAAAAGGGAAAGGAATGAAGATATTAAAGTCCAGAGTATTACAAGAAAAACCAGGAGAGGAATGAAGTATCTTGGGCTTGGGTCCCTCCCCAAATGGAAAACCCAGGAGGAGCTCAGCTATGAAAGAAGAGGGATTCAGGAGAAGAGGGATTTGGAACAAAGCATTTTCGGAGAGATTCAACAGCATTGATATCAATCCCTTCGGGTATGGTCTTGGGATAAATTCTGTTGAATCTAATATGTAAACATGTGAGAATATATGAACACATATGTGTGTATATATATAAACATATATGCATATACATTTATGTATATATATATATAAGACATATATATGTATATATATAAGACATAGGTTTGTATTGATCAGCAAAAATAGAGATGGATTTTTCTCTGAATAAAAATTATCGCACTAATAAGAAAAGATATTAGGTTAGAAATAACATTTCTAAGTAAAAATAATTTTTAAAGTCATCTGTAAAAATTCCAGCTGGAAGTACAATAGTCTTATCAAATTTAGCTAAAGTACAGAGCAATGCCCGACTGGCAATTTTCAGATCACATGGAGAGGAATGTTCTTGGCAACAACAAAAGAAATAAAGGCAGTTCAGGAGCTGTGGGGCTTTGCAGAGGTACATCCCTACTTTCAAAACTATCCAACATACTAATCATACCTTTCAAAATCTGTTCTAACATTTAGACTAACAAATAGTGAAGCTGGACTTAACACAATGGAAAAGTTTCTGGTACTCTAAGAAAGGGATGCCTGCCATATAAGTTGAACATTACTTTCTTAGGCAATTAGATAATTAGATACTTAGGCACAGATACTTAGGTACACAGGCACCTAGGTAATTAAGTGCATAGGTATTTAAGTGCTTAGTTCCATAGGTTCTTATGTAATTTAGTACATAAGTACTTGGATTTAGGTAATTAGTTAAGCATCAAGGTACTTAGAAACATTGGTACTAATGTAATTAGGTACTTAGTCATTTAGGTAACTAGTTAATAGGGTACATAGGAACTTAGTTACATAAATATTAAGAGAAATTGCATATGGATGCTTTAGCTACCTAAATACTTATGTATATAGGTAATTACCTTATTAGCTACTTAGGTACAAAAATAGTTAGGTACATGGGTAATTAGATAACTAAATACTTGGGTATTTAGGTACATAGGTTATTTAGATACTTAAGCAATCAGTTAATTAGGTACCTAGGAATTAAGTTATACAATTACTTGGGTACTTAGGTAATTAGGTAATTAAACAAATGGGTACTTTAGGTACTTAGCTGTTTAGATACTTAGGTAATCAGGTGATTACTTGGGCACTTTGGTATTAAGTTAATCAGTTAACTAGATACTTAGCTACATATGTAATTAGGTACTTGGGTGATCTGTTAATTGTATAATTTGCTACTTAGGTACAAAGACAATTAGGTTCTTAGGAAATCCGTTAATTAGGTAATTAAGCAGTTAGAAAATCAAGTAGTTACATAGGTACTTAGATCTTTAGGTTCCTTGTGTATATTTTGTCATTGTCTTGCTCAGTCATTTCAATTGTGTCTACTCTCCTGACCCCGTTTGGCATTTTCTCAGCAAAGATACTAAAATTATTTGCCAGTTCTTTCTCCAGCTCATTTTACAGATGAAGAAACTGAGGCAAACAGCCTTAAATGAATTGCCCAGGCTCACAGAGTTAGCAGGTATCTGAGGCAAGATTTGAACTCAGGTCTTCCTGAATCCAGACCTATAGATACTTAGGTAATTAGGCCATTAGGTACTTTAGTATTTAGGTAATAAAGCATTTAGGTAATGTTACTTAGGTACTTGTGTAATTAGGTGTTCCCAGACAACAAAGCAACTGGCAATCAGACCACTATAATCATTTAATTTTATTTGACTTTTTCTCATTCCCCTGTTCTCAAACTGGTACATAAATGATCTTTTATTCCCTCACAAACCTGCTTGGGGTATTAAATACATCTTTCATAGTTTCCAAAAGAGTGGCTCTGTTTGGTTTCTGTTATTGTTGTTTTAATTGAATTTTTAAGAAATTTGCACTTATTTGCCAGCACTGTTCCAATAATGCCGACGTGACCAATTTTCTCAAGGCTCCTTTAATCTCTGTGTTCAGAATAAAAATTAAAGGATAACATAAATGGAGGAATACGCATAGAAGAGGTTTGTGTTCCTAGAAAACATACTAACCAAACAATTTTGTCAACTGTGGCATATCCCCTTCTAGGTGTAAAGGAAAGTGTAAAAAATCCCTTTCACAGGCCAGAATAGCTAAGATATTAGTATAAGCAAAACATTTACTATCTCATAATTAAAGGCCATTATTTTTTGGAGCAGTAAATTGTTTATTTCTAGCCAGTGATCAAAATCATGATTTCACAGATTTTGAAGGTTCCTATATTTCCTTGTTACTCCATAAGGTCTTTTTTTAACCCACAAGCATGGAATCCAACAACAAACATTTAGGATCATTGATCATTGTTGGGCCATAGATTTAGATTTTGAGGGGACCTTACAGTTAAGAAAGAAAGCTTAGACTATGTCTACATGCAAACACCAACAAACATTATTGGCTAAAAAAAATGTTATTTGACAACCATTTACCAAAAAAAAACATGTTTTAGGGAGAGGAAGTACTCTATATTCTCAAAATGTTACAGTCTTTTTTTCCATTTTCCCCCTCTGTATAAATTGCAATTTATCATTATCATCATCATCATCACTTTAATTATCACTAGTTTTTACAGATAATTACTCTCATCAAAGTTAGCCCATATTACAGTCTAATCCAACCACTTAGGCTAGAGATGTAGTTGTTTTTTTAAAAGCTTGTTTAAGCTCCTGTCTTAACCACCACCAACCTTTCTAATGTTACCACACTTTCTTGAAATTACTTTGTAAATAGGCAGCTCAGTGGTACAGTGGATAGAGAACAGAAGTTGGAGTAAGGAAGACCTATATTCTAATCTTGCTCAGACAATCACTAGCTATTCAACCCTGAGCAAGTCACTTAATCTCTCTTTGCCTCACTTTCTTCATATGTGAAATGGGAATAATAATGGCACCTGCCTCCCAAGGTTATTATAAGGATCAAATGAGAAAATATTTGTAAAGCACTAAAGAGCTAATTTATTGACTGATTACCTTTTACCTCCATATAGACTAATGGTACTTTGTCTAGTAGCATGTTTATGTTGTCTGTCCTTTCCTCTAGGAAGTGATTTTTTTGGTTCAGATCCAGCTCTTGGACTCATAATTATATGTGCCTCTCTTATTCTAGAGAACCCTTCACCCACACTTCTGGATCCATCTGTATTCATTACTCCTTCTCAACACTAGTTGCATTTAAAGTCTTCTCAATGGTCTCCCATTTTTTTTTATTATATGTCCTCGTTAGTCAAAAAGGTTTTGTGCTACAGTCCCTATGTGAGGACAGAGACTGGGCTTGTGATTCATTGATATAGTGAACTCCTGAATGAGGAAATTCCTTCTACTAATGAAAGTCAGCACCTTCTCTCCAAATAATGATTTTGGAGAATTGCTTAAGTCAGCAGTGTCAAACTAAAATAGAAATGGGGCCACTAAGGACCCCTGTGCAAAACACATTTACTTAGAAAATAATATATCAATATTATCCATGTTTTATTATACTTCTTTTTATCTTGTTAAACATTTCCCTATTACATTTAATCTAGTTCAAGCCACACTCAGAAGTATTGTGGGCCACGTGTGGATCACTGACCACATAGTTGACACTGGCTTAGAGTTCTGAAAAGGTCAGATGATCTTTCCACTATTACACAAGTCTTCCTGGCTCTGAGGCCTGCACTTTTTCCATTATGCTAAACTGTCTAGCAAAATACACATAGATACGTGCACACACACACACACACACACACACCAATTATTAAAAAAAATCTTTTTATCCACCTGTGCAATAGATATTAAACATCAGAATTATAAAAGAATAAAAGGATAGTGATGTGTCCTAGGACCACTTCTATCTGAGCTCCATCAAATTTAAGATGAGAAGAATGACTGTAATGATGATCATGACAAGAATATGCTGGGGAATTTTTCCACAAATTGATAACAAGCCAGTACTTTGCACTTCCTTTCCTTTTATAAAAATCAGGACATTTGTCCTAAAATCCTCACTTTGTTTCCTGCTTTACAAGATCTTTCAAAGATCACTGTCAATGAGTCATCAATCACATCTGCCAGTTATTTCATTACCCTAGAATGTAGTTCATCTGGATCAGATGATTTAAAATCCATCAAGAGAAGCCAGGTACTCTCTCAGAAGCTCCTTGTTCATTATCAATTTTTTATCATCCATGTTTGCTGTCTCCTTTCTAGCCCAAAGGGCATTCTCTTTGAAAGACACCACCAAAACAAAATAAGTACTGAACAATTCTGACTTTTCTCTATCATCTTTTGCATTGTCACATTTTCCCCAATCCTATCACTTCTCTGATATCTCTCTCTTTCCTAATAGAGCTTTAAAAATTCTTATTACTATTTTTTTTTTTTTGCTGTCCATGGCTTTCCTCAGCAGCCTCAATTCATTCAGAGTTTTAGTACTCTGAAAACTAAAATGAGATCACCATGCCCTGCTATTCTGTTTATCTTCTATCACCTATCCTTGCTTCCATACCCATCTGTTTGTTTGTTTCTTTTTAATGTAAATTGGTTGATGAACTCCCACTTTATTCACATTGGTACTTTTAGATCAGAGGTTCTTAGTTTGAGGCTTGTGAACATTTTTAAAAAAATAATTGTACTTAAATATATGATTTCATTTGCAATCTTGTGTATTTTACTTTGTGCACCTAAATTATTATTCTGAGGTATCCATACGTTTCACCACACTGCCAGAGGGGTCCACAATACAAAAATTGTTAAACCCTTTTTTCCTATAAAGATTATTTTTCTTTTTGTCTTGAGAATTTCAATGAGAATTTCCCTGAGTTTCTGGGCTGATCCACTTGTGGAATTGTAGGCCAAGAGATACTAGCTACTCTTTCTCTGAACACTTTTAATTCTGCCCTCTTAAAATCTAAATGTTCTGCTATTTGAAGCATGCCCTAGTAGACATCCAAGTATTTTTAAACTGCTATTACTACTATAACACACCAGGCTTTCGATCTGTTTCCAGAACAATTTTATATTTCTCCCCAGGTGAAAAATATTATCTTAATACACTATGTACTCTAACAATACAACTCCATTGTTTGGCAATTGTATGTCTTTTCAATAAGGTATGCTTACCACAGCTATATTCCACCTATGTGTCTCAGCCCATTCTTCTTAAAACTCAGTTATAAAGTCAAATTTACCTCCTCATGGAAGGGCCTCTTGTCTGTCTTACTTACGAACTATACTTCATATATTTGTGTTTAAATGTATGAGGCCATGAATTCTGTTGTTGGCTCTTTTCTTGAATTTTTCCTCTATGATCTTTAGCGTATGTGCACTGTTACATTTTAGCAACTCTGTGGTATCTAGCCATTGGTAATTTTCTCTCTACTCTTCTTTTTCAGTTTAAGTCACTTTATTAGATTTCCAAAATTAAAGGCAATCATATTCTTACCTTGCTAGGTGCACTTGATCTCTGGTCAGGAGGCCATAATATCTAAATTTTAAGTTGTGGATTAGACATTCAAATTTTTCTTCAAAGGCCAGCTGTTCTCTTGGGAATCTCTTGCCATAGTGGTGATGATATCACCTGTGTTCTTCAAGTCTTCAAAATCTTTAACAATATTTTTTAGATTTCTTTTGGAAGTATGATGTGAGCCAATCTGAGTCACCAATGGGGAGAGGGGTAGCAGTCATTTCATTTAATAAATTTTAAAATATATTTTCTCATGTCCTGGATACTTCTCTTGGGAAGACAGTAGGTGCTTCTATGGTTGTTAAGGGGTTATTACCCCTCAGCAGGGATACAACAACCACCTTACTCATGTTTTCTTCCTCTGAGCTTAATGGATGATCTTCCATCTCACAGCAACTCTGTAGCCACATTATCTTTCCCTGGAAGATAAGCAGCTGCTTCTTCCTCAGAAGTTCAACCCCCTTTTCTTCAGGAGGAATTTTTTTTTTCTTAAAAGATGCACCAATCTACTCTAAAAGTAATGGCCAACAGCTGTTTCTTATCCCAAGATTCTTTCAGTGGTCCTTCTTTCCTTTATCTGTTGGATTTCAGTCTTCTATTTTCTCTCTTCTTGACACAAATCAAGATTTTCTTCTGACTCTTCAGATTCTTTTTTTCTGCTTTTCACATTGACATTCTCCTTTTCTAAATTTTAAAGGAGCATTTCATTCTCCCCAATATACTGAAAAGTATATAGGCTTAATTTAAATCCCTCTACTCATTTACTTTCTCTTCTAGCAGGTAGAACAGTATACACTTTAAGCATTGGAAATAGTCATTCAATCATGGCAGAAATACATACATAACATGTACTCTATGAAGTACATTATTGCAAAATTTTCCCTTTTCTCCTTATTTTTCTGAAGAGCCTCAGTTCTTATTTTTCCTTCCAATTATTAGCTCCTGTGAAGAACTGCAATGGCAAACTGCTTGTGGCTGTCATTAGCTCCAGAGTTCTCTTTCCTTCTTACCTCTTCAGCACCTTGACAACTACACTCATGTTCCTATTCCTAAATTCATATTTTATTCCTTCTCCTCAAATCTTTCTCTTTTGTTATTCCTTCTCCTTCAAAAGCCAAAGCTTTTCTACATTTCCTGATCCTTCTCTTTCCGTCCTTATCTACTTATTGCTCCTCTTTTTTCTTGTTAGGCTCTTCTGCTCAAATGCTGCTCAAATCTTTCTCTTTCAGCTCAACTCATTTTCTTTCAGTTCAAACTCTTCTCCTCCTTCATCTTCTTTTTAAACTACTCAAATTTCTGCTACCCCAATTCAATCTTTGGTCTTTTTTAAAGCCCCAAACCTGCCAAATTTTTCTATCCTCCTTCCCAAATCCATCGTGTCCTAAATTTTCCTACCATACTCTGGCTTCATTTATCTCCGTATCCATCTGTGATCCAATGATCTATTATTTCAGTGATTCACTAGTGACTTGGCTGCAATCTTTTACCTCCCTGGACTGTCTCACTTTCCAACTTACCTATCCTCAAATGTAGGTAAATCTCACCATCTGATATTTTCACCACTATTTCCAGAATGCTTTATTGAAGAAAGCCACAAGTTTGCTTTGATTTCCTCTTTACACTGTGAATCATTAGCACAGGACTCTGCTAAAAAGGAAACCCTGTATACTAATGCAGATTGGTATCTGCTATGCAACTTACATAGTCTTTGAAAGTTGTTGGGAGTACCAAGAAAATAAAGGACTTGTTCAGGGGCTCATTGCCATTATGTGTCACAGGCAGGACTTGAATCCATATTTTCCTGACTTCAAGACTGCCTCTCTATCCATTACATGATAGTGCCCTTCACGCTAATTGTCCCCATTATAAATTTGTCCTGATTTTAACCTCAGCCAGTCAGAACCACTGTTCACTCATTGCTCTTCTAGTCAGCATTCATCATTTGTTTTGTTTCTCACAGCAAATATTTAAAACAGCTATCTCTTTTTTCAATCAATCAATCCCAATAACATCTTCTATACATATGGCAAATTAACTAGACCTCTACTTTGTTGAGAAAAATTACAGGTCATTTCTAGCAAAATCTCTCAACTTCTTTCCTCTAAAGCAGTGTTCAGTTTCATCCCTGCTAGATTCTAGATTGAGTAGTAATCAGAAAAGCCAAGAAAAAAAGACAGTGAATCATTTTTCAACTAAGGTCAACATGGAAGATAGACATGGGCCTATGGGTACTGGAGACAGCATTCAATCAGGAATGGGATATACAGAACCTCCTAGTTATGGGACTTTGTTCTCGAGTTCTAAGATTCTGTCATGTAACCACATCATTAATTCAAGAACAATGAAAACTGTGAATCTAAGAAAATAAAATAGAATTATTAAGAAAGGAGTTTATTATATTTTGAAAAGTAGGTCTAAATATGCTATCTATAAACAGGCATGTGTTCTTTACTAGTGGGTTCTACTTGAAGAATTATGAGGTATTATACCCTAGAATACCCTACAGTAAAAAGAAATTTTAATTTTCACTCAACATATACTTGAGGGCCTACTGTGTTTTTTGAACTAAGTTCTTCTCGTGAAAAGTGTGATTACACTCTCAAAAGTATTATATACAAATATTTGTAAGGATATTTTGCTGTAGCTATGTAGAATATTCACTAGATAAGTTTCAAACTATTTTGTATTGTCAATATCATAAAAGTTACCCCCTATAAAATGTTTTCATTCAGCCTAACAGATAAGAAAACAATCTCTTTGAAAAAAGTGAGATGTTCACTTTGAAAACAATGAATTTCCTATATTTATCTGTTTTATTTTTCTCTAATTTCCCACTTTTAAAACAATGATTCTGTATACAAAATATCAGAAGAAATCCAACATGAGTTACAGAAACAGGCAGACACAAAGCAGAGCAGAGTTTTACTAAAAATGTATCTACAGAATAAACCTGATGAAAGAACTGTCTTTTTCCCACTCAATTAATCTATGGGGAAAATGAATTTTTAAAAGTTTCTTTTGAAAGAACACATTTACCTAAGCCAGAATGTTAGAATCTTTAAAATGGTTCTTTGAAGGTAAAATATATAAAGATAATGAGTTCATAAGAGCTCAAAAAAAAATCTAGCATAGGGATCTCAACTTAAGGACTAGGTAAAGTTTGCTTGTAAACTACACAAATAATGCATTTCTTTTGGGTAGGGTACATATCAAGAAACTTCTGTCAAAGAATTTTTAGGAAGACTGTTTGTTCCATTATTTTTCTAAGGCCCAATACAAGTTTTCTGCAAATCAATGGGAATACGGAAGATATGTATTTGTAAAATCTCTCTCAACTATTTTTTACCCTTCGGCCATTGAACTATTGGGAATGACAGGGGAGGGGAGGATTGATAGATAATGAAAATGGTTTATATATTTGGGATTCCAAACCCTTATCCAAAAAAAATTGATACAAAGATTTCTTTTTCTCATTCAACCATTTCCCTTCTTATACTAGATTCATTAATGTTGTCTGTACAGAAGCTTTTCAGTTTAAAATAATCAAAGATAATCTACTGTGTCTTTGCTAACTGCTTCTATCTGTTGTTTGGTAGAATATTTTTCAATGAATAAAAATGGATAAAATTACAAAAGAAGCAATTCCAAGGAAATAATGATGTATTTTTATTGTGTTTTGTTTTCACCATTCAAGTTTATGGACTCCCTTGAAATACAACTAGAGACCACTTGGGGTCTTTGGACTACAAGTTAAGAACCTCTGACTTAGTATTTGTGCTTACTGATGTTGGGGATGCTTTTCCTTGGTTTTGATTTAAGGAACTTTGTAACTTCCTTATAAAGAATTCCATTATTCTGGATTTCACTGGCTTGTCATTGGGGAGGTTCCAACTATACTCATTCAGAATATTCTAAAACAAAAGCAAGCTGTCCTATCACTAATAGATCAAGTGGAATCGATATGAATTTTCTTTAAGCCCATATCTCCCTAACATATGGCCAACTGAAGGTCTCGAAACAATCTGAATAGAACTGAGGGAGAGAAGTGGCTTTGTGGGTTGTTCGTTTTCTAATTGAAAAGCTGTACATTATTTACCACTGTCTAGGCTAAGAGAGATTATCACTCTCCCTAATGCGGTTTAAATGCACATTATTAGAATCACAGGATGTTAGTGCTAGATTCGACCTTGGAGATCATTTAGTCCACCCCCCTTATCTGACAGATGAGGAAACAGAAGCTTTTGTCTTTCTGGTGCATTAGCCACAGACAAAACAGAACTGAATCACAAAACCAAAATCAATGGTAACAGCAGCAGAAAGAGGTTTAGTTTATACATTTAAATCTAAATGGAATAACACACCATGACCTCTTACTAAATAAAGAAAATGCCAATCTCTGCAAATAAAGATACAGCTTTCTTCAAGACTTCTAGGATATGGAATTTCACATATGGGCACTCCTTCCACTGAAGCAAATTCCAGACCATCTCCACTTTAAGAGATTGGTGTGCCCAAAGGAAATCCATCAGCCAGTGGCCAGTCTTCTAGTGAGGATCCTTTGCCCACTTAGCTAGACCATTCCTCAGGCAAAATGCAGATAGTTCTCAATTGCATAGTTGAACCCCTTCCAGATGGGTAGGATCTGATCAAAGAGAATTCTTTTTCTTTTTGGGGGGATGCGTGGGGAGGGGATTAGAAGATGTTCATGAGGTAATGCAGAGTAATACAAAGACAAGAAAGCAGACCTAAGAGGACAACATATATGGCAAGTACAATGAAAATGAAAGCCACTACAAAGGAAGCTGAACATAGAAAACACGGGGTATAACACATTCTCTCCTCTCAGTAGAAAGATAGGGAAATCATAAGGATGGAATATTGTTTGTCATTTTATTAATTGGTCTTATTTAATTTTTCCTCTTTATTTCAAAGTAGAGTTCAATGTGTCTGAAGAGATGTATATCAGGAAATGACTATCCTTAAAATATATGAAAGAAAAAATAGGAAAACATACACATAAAGAATGCATAGTCATAAAAAATGCACCAACACTAGGTTAATTCTATGAAGAACAAATGACTTTCTGGAAGATGATTGAAAGTGGGAAGTTCTAATGCTTGGTGAGAGGGAAGACAAATTGTAGATGTGAATAAGGTTCTCCTGCCTTTGATATTGACCACAGACCACCAGGCAATGAAACCCCAAGCTGCCATACACTTTTATAACAAACCCCTTTCTTGCAATATATTTGCTCTAGGTTTCCTACTTATTTTAAAATTTGAATTTAAAATTTAAATTTTATTCTTTAATTGTAGCAGCTAGATGGTGAAGTCAGGAAGGCCTGAGTTAAAATCTGACTTCAGACACTTAACTACCTTTGTGACACTGGGCAAGTCATTTAACTTCTGTTTCCTTGTAAAATGCAGATAATTATAGCACCTACATGGATTTTTGTGAGGATCAGATGAGACAATGATCATAAAGTACTTAACACAGCACATGCCCCATAATAGATGCTATATAAATTATTATTATCTGGAAGGAAACTCAAATTTAATGGTTAGTTTTTATTATTTCACAATATTTATGAGATTATTAGAAATATACTGGAATATCATTGTACCTAGAGTGTTAACATGGTGTAGGAGAAAGAACTCAGGACTCTAAGTACAGAGGCAGGAGGTCAGCTGTGCCACTAACAATATAAATTTTGATAACTCCCTTCACCTCACTAAGACTCAGTTTTCTCATCTGAAAATGAAGGGACTGAACTTTATTTCTAGGTTGTTTTTAACTATACATTTCTACAGCTGTATCTCCTGGTTGTAAGCATAATAAATCAGCTGTTAGGTAGATGTGAATTCATTTCTGACAATCACATATGAGTAATGAGATTAAGACTCTCAAAGGGAAGATTTATTAAAAATTAGTCTTGAGGGAAAAATAGCAGCAAGTCAAAAGAACAAAATATTAGCCTTACAGGAATGGAAAAAACTGTGAAAGTTCATCTAGTGAGCAATGTCCTTTGTTTTCCCTAGGACCTGCACTTCCATTTTGCTTTACATCATGTCCAAAAGATGATGCTTCCTTTAATAACTGTTACTCCATTGCCAAGCAGTGTATGTTCCACCCCACCTCTGCCCCAAACTTGTCTACTTTGCCAAAATTGGTCCTCAAAGAGTACCTGACTTTTTACAATCCTGGACCAAATCATGATCAAGCATGACCATTTCAATATAAAGAGAATAAGAGAGAGGATTATGTATGAAATCATACATATCAGTTTTTGAAAGTGTATGTTAAGTTTAACATGACAGTGACAAAAGTACCCCATTTATGAGTCTCCTCTCATGAGCTTTCTATATTTTCTTCTATGTGTTTACAAAAGTTCTATCATGATTATTTCTTCCTTTTTGTACACTTCTATAATTACCCACTAAGTCACTGGAATGCTGCTTTCTTCAACCATCCCATTGAAGTCCTCCCTGATAACAAACAATAATAGTCCAGCAAAATAGAACAATGCATGGACAGTGTCAAAAATGTGAAACTCTAGTCTTAGGTGAGAAGCAAGTTTCATCACCACTTTTTGAAAGGCATGCTCAGTCACTGCTTTGTTCAGAGTTCTGAAATCTTTCAGAGTTGTTTTCCTTTATAATACTGTTCTTCTCTTTCTGTTCATTGAACTCTGCCTGAGTTCATATAAGTTTCCCTAAATCAGTCCCTTTCATTGTTTATTACAGCACAAATTTTTTCAGTAATTTCCCAATTGAAGGCCATCTGTTTTTTTTCTACTTCCTTGCCACAACAAAAAGTACTGCAATAAATATTTTTGTACTTCTAGGCGCTTTCCTTTGGCATTTGGTCAATATTATTGCTGAGTGTTTTTTGAGGAGGGGCTAAGTAGAGTTCCAAATTGTTTGCCAGGATGATTGGACCAAAAAAGGAGGGGGCTTGCCTACTCTCCTACAACCACTCCAACAAGTGACATTTTTTTTCCTTTGTCGTATTTGACAAACTAATGAGCATGAGTCTCCAGTGTACTTGAATGTAAAAAAAAAAAAACCACCTTGGGGATAAAATACAAGTTTCCATTATCACATTTTAGATTTCATGAAATAACTGGTGAATTTTTATGATAATGATCTAAAATGGTTCATCAGTGTTATGTAACCTTCCTTCTTCCTGTTGACTAAGTTTTTTGGTGTGGCTGAAATAATTAATTAGGAAGATTATTGTAGTTTCTTCATTACTGCAGTCAAATTTCCTGTATCTTCAAATGTCACTGGTTCACTGCATATTTTCATGGATCTTAATAATGAAACCTTATCTACTGCACTAGGTGACTTTGCTGTGTTCAGATGCAATATACACATTAATCATGCAGCATAATCTAGTTCTTATTTGACCTTAGTTTAGTAAGACTGTAACACTGTGAAGAAATTAAGTCATTTGGGCAGATTACAAATTTTTATTATTTTCATTGCCACCACTATTTAACTTTGCAAAAGATCAAAAGGTTATTGCATATATTCTTCATACCATGGCTAAAAACTGCTTTGTCACAGGTTAATTTCCTTCTCATATGTGTTCTTTCCCAGATGAACATTCCTCTTGAAGTTTTTCCAGGTTCTCAAAAAGTTGTACATAAAATGTCCCCATAAATTGATACTTACTGATACATAAAATCTATGCATTAAATAAAAAATTAATTTAAGAACCAAACCTTTTTAAGATTAGCGATACAGGGACAAAATCATAATCTTCACTCTCTCTTCCAGAGTCACCAAAGTCCAGTGACAAGACAAAAGTCAAAACAACTGGTGATGGCCCAGGATGTGGTAGATGAACTTGGCGTCTTCAGCATATGACCAAGCTCATGGCCGTCAGAACTAATTGTTCTCATCCACCCATTCCATTGGGAAATCTTCACATGCTTGGGGAAGACATCCCCCCTAATTCAGCACAGTGTTTGAGGTTTATCAGTTACCCTCAAGATAGTTTAGCCCATCTGCCAAGATGCTTTTACTGGATGTGGTTGATGAGCACCATACAGCTTCTTGGAGCCACAGGTGAGAGTTCATTGACAGGCAAAGGTGGATGAGCAGCCCTGAAAAGGGCTCACCAATCCCTCACACCAGAAGTCCTAGTTCTTCATGAACACCCCATACACTCCTGATGATTACGCAAGGGGGACAGGAGAACAATGATAAAATAAATATTTTTGATTGCATGAAATCAAAATGTTTTTTTTTGCATAAACAAATCAAATAAAACAAACAAAAAAAGAAACTTGGAAAAATCTTTGCAGCTAAATTTTCTCCAACAAAGGTCTCATTTCCAAGATATATGAGAAGCTGTTTCAAAATTAAATAAAAATAACAGGCATTCCACAATTGATAAGTCATCTAAAGATATGAATAAACAATGCTCTAAATCACTAATGATAATTAAAGCAGTTCTGAGCTTTCACTTCATACCCAGCAGAGTGGCAAAGATGAGAGAAAAGGAAAATTTTTAAAGGTGAAAGTGGCTATGGGGGAAAAAAGGCACAATATACACTGTTGGTGGACCTGTGAATAGCTACAACCACTCTGGAAAGGAATTTCAAATTACACACAAAAAGTTAGTAAATAGTAACTCTTTGACTACACTACACTACTACCAGGCCTATATCTACAAGAGATCAAAGAAAGAAAGGTCCTATATGTACAAAAACACTTATAGCAGTTCTTTTTGTGGCAGCAAAAACACTAAAACCAAGAGGATGTCCATGAATTTTGAAAAATGACTGAACATGTTATAGTATATGAATATAATGGAAAACCATTGAGCTGTAAGAAATGAGGAAATGGCATATTTCAAAAAGATGTTAAAAATAAAGATTTATAGGAACTGATGAAGATGGAAGTAAACAAAACCTAAATAATTTATAACATCGCATTATAAAAGTGAACAATTGGAAGACTTTTATAAACTGATTAAGAATGAAATAAGCATAACCAAAAACATTTATATAATAGTAACATCATTGTAAGATCAAACAACTTTGACAACTATAAGAACTATGATAAAAACAATGAGCATTCATGATTCCAGAGGACCAATGGTGAAGCTTGCTATCCATGAGAGGTGATGGATTTAGGGTACAGCATCACACACACACACACACACACACACACACACACACACCCCTTGCTATCTGCATACAACATTGACAAAATTTGTTTTCCTTTTCTATGAATATTTATTGCAAAGAGTTTATTTTTCTTTTCAATGAGTAGGGGATTAGAAGGGAGAGAAAAAGAACTTCTTTTTTCTTTTTTTAATAGGGAGGCTTGGACAGTACTTCATACGTGGAATGTTGTATGCACAATCAGATGAGGTCACTGTATTATTAGCTTTACTTAATTGTTTTATTTTTTTACAATAGTCCTCTTATTAAGTGGGGGTAATCTGTAAATGTAATGTAAAAATGGAACATATCAATAAAACTTTAATTAAAAAGAACCAATACTTTTTGAAGCAAAGCTTTTTCCATAATCAATCCTTTTTGCCAATATTACCAATACATAATCTGTCTACATTAAAAGCAGATAAAAATATACTATCATTAGCTTTCTTTGTTGGTCAAACAATTTAATGAGTTTAATAATTAATTTCAAAACATAATTTGATGTGATAAATATGTTTAGTGGGGCCTTATAATGATAAATAATTGTTTTAATGGATTCTTTTTGAAGGAAGGTACATATTTACAAAAAGCATTTTTAGTTCTACTTTCTCACTAATCAATGAAGCTAACTATTTTGGCATTTTCAACAACTATATTTTTTAGATTTAGCCACACTGTTTTCTGAGTTAGTATAATTTGATAACAAAGTGAACCGTTGTTTCTAAGGTAGAAACACCAAGTCAAGTAGAAAAGAACTGATGCTTAAAAGAGGAGAAATGAGCAAATATTGTTTTCAAGCAACTCCATAAGTTAACTTATTAATACTTAAACTCAAACAACACTATGCTCTAATCGGTAGAGATTACTGCATTTATAGGAAGAAATAAAAAGAGAAATGCAAACTTCTTTGAAGAGAACCTCCATCTTATTAGACATATAATCCAGAGAGCACCTGTTGGTCAGTCATCCACAATCAATCATTGCCATAGCCAATGAGCACCCCTTTATGCTAGCTCTGACATAGAACCTAAGGCCCTTAGTTAACATTAGGAACCAAGCTCTCTAATGAATTCCTTCTTCCTGTGAGTGCTCAGTAGAATCTTTACCAACTCCTCACTGCCCCAAAATCTTTCCTTGTGCCCCATGCTTAACTTTTTCCACTTCCCACAAATGCTCAGATACTAAAATGCTGAAGCTAAGGGGCACTCTGAGGGAGACACTATGTTTCAGAGAAGTCAAACCACCTGGCCTCAGATCCTAATAGTAACAGCCAAGCTGGAGAGGCCCAGGCCTAGCAGTGTCTCTCAGGACACCAATCTGGCTTCTAGCCCAGCCCCTGGAAGCATCATCCAAGAGAGAAACCTCTGTGGAGATGCTGTCTTGTAACTGCTGCAATGCTGTCACCATTGAACTGGTTCATTTTGCTAGGGCTCTGGGAATTTTATGCTCCTCTTTAAGCCCAATGTAAGTTTCGATAATGAATGGCAAATTATCTGTATGGTATTTCATAGGATCATAGGATTTAGAGGTAGATGAAATCTTAGGGAATATACTTGGTTTAAAAAAACCCCTTAGAAGGATAAAACCCAAAGTACAGTCCTCTGAGAAACAAACTCGATAAGAGCCTCCTGAATCCACCACTGAACCTATGTGTCAAAAGACATGTTAGCTATAATATTAACTAACACTGTTAATCAAGTAATGAAGAAATGTGCAGGGTCCCAGTTGGAGGAAAGGCCATAATACATAGTAAGAAGTGAAATCCATAAATTTAAACTCTGTGAAAGGTAGAAGCTTGGACATGGTGACCTACTAAAATCATAATTCAGACACTGAGTCATAATTCAGATGTATCCAGTAAAAGTCATGACATGGACACAGTGACCATTTTGTGACCAGCACATGACCTGTACACAACCTCGTGTTTGGGCATTTACCCAACAGTGACTTAACGCCCAAGCTCCAAAGTGAGTTCATTATTAAGTAGAAACCCAAAATATCCACCAATCAGGAGTAATGTGCTTTATAGTTCCACCTCCCTTTGTTTGATTTCTATAATCACCATTGGGCATTTCCATTCAAATTAACAGGCCCCTTGAAATCTACTCATAGAACCTTTAGGGAGTCTATGAACTTCAGATCTTGCTGTCCCCCATGCCTGGAATGCTCTCCTTCTTCGACTCTATGGACTTTCCTCTTTGGCTTCCTTTAAATCCAAGCAAAAATCCCATATTTTACTGGAAGTCTTCCCTAATCCCTCTTAATCCTAATGCCTTTCTTCTGTTAATTACTTCCTATTTATCATATATATGTATGTGTATATGTATATGTGTGTATATATATATATATAGTTTGCTTTCCATAGACTTATTTTGCATGTTGTCTTCCCCATTAGACTTTAAGCAACTTGAGGTCACAGATTGTCTTTTGCTTCTTTTTGTATCCCCAACACTTAACACAGTATCTAGAAAGTAGAAGGCATTTTCATTGCTCTGTTAATAAATGTGTATACATTAATTAAGCTTGCAGCCTATGCATGAAAGAAACCAGACTTTTTTTCCACTATAATCGTTATCTAGCTACCCCACACCATTCTTTACTTCTGAAGTAGAATTGTGGGAACTCAAAATTGACAATGTGGTTAGACAGAGTAGAGAGCCACCTTAGAACCAGGAAGACATGTATTCGAAACCAATTTCTGACATATACTGGCTGTGTAACCCCAGGCAACCTCGCAGGGCTGTAGGCATTTCTCTAGGACTGGAAGGAAAAAAGAGAAGGAAAGGTTTATTAAGTATCTATTATGTGCCTGGCACTGTGTTAAGTACTTTACTAACACTATCTTATTTGATCTTCACAACTTTGTGAGGTAAGTATTATTATTAAGCCCATTTTACAGTGAAGAAACTGAGTCAGGCAGACATTAACTAACTTGCCCAAGGTCTCAAAACCAGTAAGTATCCTAGGCTGGATTTGAATTAGGTCTTCTTGACACCAAGTCTGGTACTCTATCCACTTGCACCACTTAGTTGCTCCTATAAATAGCTGAGAAGTTGTTGATTTTCTTTGGGAAAGGGATTTTCCTCTATATATTGATAAAATCACAGATCCAGCCACTATGTCCTCAGAGTAAAGTTTCCATTTTATTACTCTTCATTTTCATCTTATATTTGATCTAATTTTCTAGCTTGTTAAGATCTTTTTGAATCCTGACTTTGTCACCTCATATATTAGCTATTCTTCCCAGTTTCTTATCATCCACAAATTTGATAAACCTCCCACCTGTGCCTTAATCTAAGTAACTCAAAAAAATTTGAAAGAGAATAGGAATAAGGAGGGATACTTGTGGTGGTTCACTAAAGATCTCTCTCTAATTCAGGAATTTTTCTTTATGTCATGAACCTTTCTGGCCTACGGAAACCTTCTCAGAATCATGTGGGGATTTTTTAACTATAATCGAAGGAAACAGTGAATTTCACTTCGAGGTTGGTAAAAATAAAGATATGTTTTTCTGTCCAAATTCACAGACCCCTTGAAATCTATTCATAGAATGCTTAGGGATCCATAGACCCCAGATTAGAACCCTGGGATGATATTTGTCTCTGACTCACCAGTCTCATGCTGAGGCTATTGAACCAATTTGAAATGTTCATAGCTCTAGTATCAGGCAATAGCTTTCCATCTTATTTAGGAGGGTATAGTGGGAAGCTATATTAAATGTCTTATTAATTTCAAGTCCTCTCATGATAAAATAATAATAGATAAAATGAGATAATATATGTAAAGTATAATACAATATAATAAAATAAAATATATGTAAAGTGCTTTGTAAAACATATAGCACTTCATGTTTTACAAAGTCATTTCACGCATTATCGTATTTATCTTCACAGTAACCATGAAATAGGTGCAATTAATATCCCCATTTTACAAATAAAGAAACAAGCTGAAAGAATTTAAGTAGTTTGCCCAGGGTCACATAGCTAGTAAATATCTGCGAAAGTATTGGGACTCAGGTCTCGAAGCCAAGTTTCTATCCACTGTCACTAAAGGTGCCTCTTGAAGCATGTGTATGTATTCTTGTCCAGATTTCTGATATCATTGGTGTGGGAGTCTCCCCATGAGGAAACCATGTCTATGAGTGCAGATCACCATCTGTTTTGAGACTTTAACCCAAATCTCCCTGACTCTGAGGCTAGCTCATCACCATCATCTCAACATTTGAAAAGAGCAAAGGAATTTAGAATACTATCTCCAGCCATTAGTAACTCTGTGATCATGTGCAAGTCACTTAACCAAAGCCTTAGTTTCTTCATCTGCAAAATGGGGTTGTGGGGGGAGAATTCTATCTACCCTACCAAGTAATCCTGAGGACCTTTAAAGAGATAACATCTTTAAAGTGAGTGGAAACTTTAAAGAGCTACGTAAATGTCACTTCTCCAGATCATCATTATGATCATCTAAGCCATTGTTCTGAAATATAGTCTAGTAACCCTGTGAAAAATAGAAATAAGGTGAGTCTATGAACAGCTGTTTTTAGTGAATTTGATGAGAGATTCTTAGTTATTCTGCTGCAAGTGAACAAACATTTATAAAGTTACTCCTAGGCTCAATGCAATATTGTAGGCATTGGGATTACAGAGGCAAAATACAAAGCAGCCTCTGCCTTCAAGAAGTTTGCATCATTCCAAGGAAATACAACATGTATACACATAATAAATACAAAGGAAGATTTTACATAGGAGCATGCACCTGAGCTAAAATTTACAAATTAGAATGTGATTATCTCCCCTTTCTAGGTACTCACAAACCATGTCTTTGATAACATATTGGAGAATGTGATCAAGAAAAAAAAAGTCAAGCTCAATGGATTTCTTTTTAAAGGACTGACTTTTGCCATTTTGAAAATCAGGAGTATGGTTTCCCATCACCAGTCCTCTAACTTTTCTCCTATTACTCAGAAATCTCCCCTTTTTAAAAATTCCTGATGGCAACTCAGTAAATATATCCACAGGTCCTTTCACTCCCTAGAATATGTTTTATTTCATCCTAATGGTTTGAACTCATTAAAATTAACTATACATACACTTACTGTCTCCTCAGTTATACTGAATTTCAAGTCCCTGTTGACCACTGTTGTTCTCTATGTGCTATCTGAAATGATTGCTCTCCACAGAGAAAACAGAAACAATATAAGCATTTTGTATTAATTAGGCATTAGTTAGTATTATAGATTCATAGCTGAATAGGACCACAAAGGTCATCAAGACCAACCCTGCCCCCATTTATTTTACAGATGAGAAAATTGAAACCCAAGGAAGTTATCCAGGTCTTTTGACTATTAAGTATTTACTGTATTCACTCAACAACCACAAACATTTCTAAGAATAATTTTATCTGTACAAGTGGTGATTTCTTCAATTAGAGAGGTTTGGTTATTATCACCAAAAGGACTTCAGAGGGGCTTTTACAAATCTGGGGTAACCAAGATGCCTCCATTTTGAACAAATTCAATTATCCTTCTTTTCTTCTTCTGATGGACTAAGGACTAATGACCCTTTTTAGAATAAAATGGGTATGAATAAGACTAACATGATTGCTCTCCAGTAATCATTCTTGTTTCATGATGGTAAATTCTACAAAGAATCTTCCTGGTAATTATCAACACCACTTTGATATTCCCCCTCAAAAAGCGTCCCGCAATGTTAAGCCTGTAGTTCACTTGGATGACTCTGAACCAATATGTGAAGTAGATTTTAAATGGTAAGTCTGTGGCCAGCTGTGTTTCATTTGTTTACATATCCAAACTCTTTTATTACTTTTCTTCAACAAAGTATAAGCTATAGTAGATGAGTCAATAATCTTGAAATCCAGAACACAGTAATAAAGGAAAGATATTGTTGCAAGCCAGAATCATATATCTTCAAATGAGCCATTATCAGTTTTGCAAAATTATATTCTTATACTAGAGAAAGCTTCACCTGAAAACCACTGTCATTAATTTTGTCCCAACCTCTCCCTCATTTATATCAATAAATCCCCTGACAAGCTTAAAAAGTTTCCTTGCAATGTCTGACAAAGACAACACACAGTTTGGTAAGTTAATGGCACTCATAAACTGGAAGCAAATGAGCAATAACAGCTTCATTTACAGGTCATTAGCCAGGAAACAAGCAGATAGCTCCCTGTGTAAGACTCTGGAGAAAGTTACTGATATTAGTGAGGCAGGTGGTGTTTCAAAAAGGTAAGTTAGTAGAGATCTCTCCTCACTTTATATGTAGAAAGCTGGAAGAAAATTTCAGTTCTGCTGAGATGACCCCAGACTGCTCAAGAGTTACCTAGAAGCAGGACCAAGTGACCAGGTCACAGAATCAAATGTCATACTCAAGGACAGCTGTTAGAAGAGTCAATTCCATTAAAGGAGGGGAGCATTTGGTGAACAGACTCCAGGGTTTCCTCTGGAACATTCGAAATCCTTTTCTATAGGATGTAAAGAAATCCTTCCCAAAGAAAAATAAAATATATCAAGAAATTCACATAGTATCTCTCTTTTCTCCTTCTACTAGAATGCTTCTAGAATTGCTTTTCAGTGTTTTTGTAGGTCCCCAAAGCATGGTGCCTGGTTCATCACTCCTAGTTAATTGAATTAACGGTAAAAGAAACCTCAGAGGCCACCAAGTCAAAACCCCTCATGTTACAGGTAGGGAAACTAAGGACCAGAAAGTTTAATTACTCACCCATGGTTACAGAGGGAATAAGTGACAGAGACAGAATTTAAACCCAGGTCCTATAAATGCATGATTGTGGGATTGGATTAGATTTTGCTCTAAAATATCTGTACCTTCTTTCTGTTCCCTTAAAACTCCAAAGAAATAATGTTTGCAAAGTGATTCAGAAGCATAAAAGGGAAGAGGTACATTCCTCTATAAAGACACGAATTTGCTTAAATTTTGTTAGGCTAATACTTAATTATTTCTTAAACCCTCAGTACTTTGGGGGAAAGTGTCACTCCTCCCATCTCCTGCTCCCCAGAATTCTGAAAGTCGTTATACATACAGATGCATATTATTGCTAGGAGCATGAAAAGTTTTTCACTTACTTGAAAATAATAGGTAGATATGTATGTCTAAGGACTATCAATAGCCTAGTTGCTTTACTAACATTTTGATGACACTTATCAGCGTTGTTTCTGAGCATTCAGCAAGAGATAGATTTTGGAGAAGCAAGGAAGAGAAATAACACGTGTACATGGACTAATAATTACTTCTCCAAATGCAAAATAAAAACAGCAATTTTCCTTCTGTTAATAGAAGCATCAAATGTAAAAGCACCTAAAATATTTAAAGTAATTAGCAAGCTTAGAATGGCAAAATTCAGGTTTTTACTTTTAACAACAAATGAAAAATGTTCCTTCCCAACATTTCTAAAATGCTAATATTTTGTACTTAAATTACACCCTTCCTCTTCAGGGCTTTACAAATATTTCATTAGTTTTATTGGCATTGTCAGGTGATGGAATGATCTAGTGAATACAACACAAGACAAAAAATCTAGAGACTCTCAGCCTTTTGGTTCAACTAAAGAGCAATAAGATTTTATTTGTCATGCTTTGAGCATGATTTTAACTATTTTTCTCCTCAGATAATAGGAGTCAGCATGGTAACTACAATGCTATTTAAAATTGACAATGGACATACCTTAGAAGTTGAATAGAAGATGAGGCAGAGCCAAGGTGGTAGAAAAAAGGCAGGGACTTGCCTGAGCTCTTCCCCAAAACTCCTCCAAGTGCCTTTAAGTAATGCCTCAAATTCTAAAGTTGCAGAACCCAAAAAAGGAGGGAGTGAAGCAATTTTCCAGCCCAAAACAACTTAGAACGTCAGCAGGAGAGGTCTGTTGTGCCAGGGTGAGAGTGGAGTACAGTCCAGAGGCCAAACCAGCAGATACCTGGCCCCAGCAAACCAGAAGCAGACCTTGGGAGCAATTGAATCAGTAGCAGCAGTGCCAGTTTCCAGAGTTCTCAGCACACGGACAGTAAGTAAAGAGGTTGGAAAACTGGTGAGACAATTACAAGAGTTCCTTTGCTGGCACCAGAGGCAGGAATCTGTTCCATTGCTCATACCTGGATCTGGGTCACAGGTCTGAGTCTCAGTCCCAGAGCAAGGAGGAGAACTAGTACAGTAGAGGTTGTGGCCACAGGAGAGTGGGGACCATGGTCACGTTCCAGGGTGGAAAAGAGTGATTGTGGGTGCTCAAAGACCAGTGCACAGTACAGGAGAGTAGTAAACACACATCTCCCTAGATCATACCACCTCGGAAGAACACAAAACTTATAAGTCCCCAGAATCACCTCTAAAAATAGCTACACAAAAAAACCTAAATCTTGGCACAGTGACCCCTCCACTGCAGAAGCAGAGCCCAGCTTTAGCATACAGTTAAAAGTCAAGAAATACGCTGAAAAAATGAACAAACAACAGACAAAGATCATGATTATAGAAAGTTACTATAGTGACAGGAAAGATCAAAACACAAACTCATTTGTATATTATAATTTATATATATTTATATATTATAATTTATATATATATGTTTATATTATATATTATAATTTATTATATATATCCCCACCTTTAGCCATACTTTTATCCCCACCTCACAAGAGATCACCATCCCACCCTCTCAAGGTTTTTGATCTTTCAGAACAGGCCCATAAATTGTGGTTGTACCTAGTGTACTCTGGCTACTGGTTTCTACTTCAGGTCCATTTGTTCCTATTCAGCTAATCTATCCTTTTCGTTGAGGCATATGTGATGACTTGAGTGCTAACTATCTCATAATCATGGCATCATATTGAAGGTAACAGGCATTAGGGGGATTTTTTGGGAGGGTGGTTTATCAATTGGGCCAGGGCCTGGAAAATTGCCAATGAATAACCAAACAGACATTAAATGTTTGATGCTCATAAATTGTAAACAAGTAAATTCAAATGAATGATTTAAAGACATATAATTAATACAAATACTAATATGGGATACATAGATAATGTTGAGATAAGTAAAAGTAACATTAAAAGTAATTCATGTAGATAGTTAAATCAATGATCATAAGACATAAAATTATTATATTATTTATCTTCATTTCCCCCCATGCATGCTACACTACATGTGAATAATTTATAATGATATATAATTGTATGTTATAATAATACATAATTTATAACACATAATTAATTTATAATAATGCTATGAAAGCCTCAAAGAAAAATATGAATTGGTCCCAGGCCATGGAAGATCCCAAAAAGTATTTTAAAAATCAAGTAAGAGAGATAGAGGAGAAATTGGGAAGAGAAATGAGAGTGAAACAAGAAAATCATGAAAAAAATAAGAGCCAACAGTTTGGTAAAGGAGGTACACAAAAAATTCTGAAGAAAAAAATACCTTAAAAAAATAGGCTAAATGGTAAAAGAAGTACAAAAATCCAATGAGAAGAATGCCTTGAAAAGAAAAATCGGCCAAATGGAAAAACGATATAAAAAATTCACTGAATAAAAGAGCTTAAAAAAGAAAAATTGGCCAAATGGAAAAGGACATAAAAAGCTCACTGAAAAGGCAGTATCACTTCTGGCTCCAAGGGATCAGGGACCCTGAGGGGGTAGTATCAGTTCCAGTCCCAAGGGAGGAGCGACCTTCAGAAGCAGTATCAATAACAACTGCAAGGGATCAGGGACCCTCTCTGGGTAAGGACCAGAGTGCAGACCAAAAAAGAGTGACCACACTTCTCCCAAGATCACACCACCTTGGAAGCACCAGAACTTTCAAAAAAAAAACCCAAAACTATCTCTGAAAAGAACAACATAAAAAAGCCTGAAGCTTGAGACAGAGTCCATCCCCAGTCCATGCTAGGAACAGAGTCCATAAAGTTCCAAATCAAGAAATAAGGTGAGAAAAAATGAGCAAAGTAAAAAGAATCTGATGATAAAAAATGACAGGGAAAATCAAGAAACAAACTCAGAAGAAGACAACAAGGTGAAAATAACTAAAACCAAAGTCTCAAAGAAAAACATTAATTGGATCCAAGCCTAATAAGAATTCCTAGAAGAACTAAAAAATTGTTTCCAAAATGAAATAAGAGTGGTAGAGGAAATATTAGATATAGAAATGGAAGCAATGGTAGAAAATTGTGAAAAGACAATTAACAGCTTGGTAAAATAAAAAGCACAAAAATACTGAAGAAAATGACTCCTTAAAAGGCAGAATTGGCCAAATGGTAAAAGAGGTACAAAACTTCACTGGAGAAAATAATCCCTTAAAAATTAGAGTTGGGCAACTGGAAGATAATGACTCCATGAGATATAAAGAAACAATAAAACAAAGTCAAAAACATTTTTAAAAGTAAGAAAATGTGAAATATTTCATTCAAAAACAAATTGACCTGCAAATTAGATTGAAGAAAGATAATTTCAGAATTATTGGTTGGCTTAAAAGCCATCATCAAAGAAAGATCCTGGACATCATATTTCAAGAAATTACCAAGGAAAATTGCCTCAATATCCTAGAACCAAAGGGTAAAATAGAAATTGAAAGACTCCACTGGTTACTACCTAAAAGAGGTTCCAATGTGATATTTTATGTGTGTCTTATATTGTATTATATTATATAATATTATTTATATATTTCTACATACAATTTTACAGGTATAATTTATATAATTTAATACATACACATATGTTATAGCCAAATTCCAAAGTTTCCAAGTCAAATCTAAAACATTTCAAGTAGACAGCAAGAAACCACTTAAATATTGTGCACCAAAGTCAGGATCATACAAGATTTAGCAGCTAACATATAAAAGGATTGGAAGGCTTGTAATGTGATATTCTGGGGGGCAAAATGACTGGAATTACAACCAAGAATAACATCCCCAGCAAAACTAAGTATAGTGCTTCAGAGGAAAAATGGATATTTAATGAAATAGAGGACATACTTGAAACAGAGAGACACACAGAGTTAAAATGAGGGTCTGGGGGAGAATCTATTGTGCATCAGCTAAAGTAAAAAAAAAAGTCGGGGATAGTGATGATGATCTCAGACAAAGCAAAACCAAAGACATACCTCATTAAAATGGATAAACAAGGAAACTACATCTTGCTAAAAGAAACCATAGACAATGAAGTATTAGAAATGCTGAACATATATGCACCAAATGGCATAGCATTCAAATTCTTAAAGATAAAGCTAAATGAATCATAGGAGGAAATAGACAATAAAATTGTACTAGTGGGGGATCTCAACTTTACCCTCTCTGAGCTAAATAAATCTAACCACAAAATAAGTAAGAAAGAAGTCAAAGAGATGAATAGAAGCTTTAAAAAATTTAGATATGGTAAACCTCTGGAGAAAATTGAATGGGAATAGAAAGGATTAACCTTTTTCTTAGATGTACATGGCACCTTCACAAAAACTGACCTTGTAATAAAGCATAAATTTCCCAATTTCTGCAAAAAAGCAGGAATATTAAATGCAACCTCTTCAGACCATAGACAATGAAGTAAAATCAATACTAAACATATATGCCTCAAATGGTATAGTACCTAATCATTAAAGAAGTTAAATGAATTGCAGGAGGAAATAATAAAACCATATTAGTGAGGGACCTCAACTTTCTCCTCTCTGAACTAGATAAGTCTAACCAGAAAAATCCACAAGAAAGAAGTTAAGGATGTGAATAGGCAAAACAGGAAAATGACAAATATTGGAAGGGATATGGAAAAATCGGATATTAATACACAATTGGTGGAGTTCTGAACTGATCCAACCATTCTGGAGAGCAATTTGGAAGTATACCTGTTCTCTACCCCAAAGAGATCAAAGGAAGGACCTATATGTACAAAAATATCAACTTTCTCTTTTTGTGGTGACAAAGAATTGGAAACCAAGGGGATGCCCATTAATTGGGGAAGGGCTGAACAAGACATGGTATGTGACTGTGATAGAATATTATCCTGCTATAAGAAGTAACAAGTGGGATTCTCTATGAAAAACCTGGGAAGATGTTTATGAACTGATTCAATGAAGTGACCAGATCCAGGAGAACATTGTACACAGTACCAGCAATAGTTTAAGAATGATCAACTTTGAAAGACTTAGCTACTCTGATTAAGACAATAACCCAAGATAATTCCAAAACACCCTTGATGAATAATGCTCTCAACCTCCAGAGAGGGAACTGAACTGATGAACTCTGAATGCAGATTGAAGCATACTGTTTTTTTTACTTTTTTCTTAATTTTGTGTGTGTGTGTGTGTGTTATGCAACATAACTAAGATAGAAATATGTTTTGTATGACTTTGCATATATAATTTATATCAAACTTCTTGCCTTATCAAGGAGGGGGGAGGGGTAACTAAAAAGGACTGATTAAAAAAGACTTTTACATGTAATATGGAAATATTTAATAAAATAAAAATATTTTTCAAAACATAAAGAAAAAAATTGAATGGACAGTTTTGTTGGAGATCAATAAAGGTATTTTGGGACTTGCATATGCAAAATCAAAGTCACAAAATAGTTCTGTCACCCTATGGATACAAAGCTAAACTTAAAGTCAGAAAGACTGAGTTAGAGTTCCATCTCTGAAATTTATGAGCTATGTGACCATGAGTAAATCCTTCAGTCTATGAGCCTGTTTCATAGATATGATAACACCTGTCATATCTATTTCACAGTGTAGTGGGACTCAAATGAGATAATGTATGCAAAGTATTTAGCAGGCCTTTAAGTGATATATAAATGTCTGTTATTATTATTGTTGTTACTGTCATCATACACTTCTCCTACCACTTCTGATTCCTTAATGAGCATTTGTTAAATACCTACTATATGTCAAGTGCTCTGTTAAGTGCTAGGGGTACAAAGAAAGGTTAAAAAATACTCCTGGGGGTGGGGATCAGAAGAATAGAATCACTAAGGATAATAGTCATCAAATGCATCTCCAGCTGTGTAGAGAAAAAGGAGCCAGGGCTACGGTAGCTAGCTACCTGCCTTTTTTTTCATCTGGAGATTTCCACAGTACAAAATTAAAATGGAGAAAACTCTTACAAGCAAACTTTTAATAACTTGTAATTTTTTAAAAATAACTTGTAAATGGTTTCCCTTACTGTCCCTTTTACAAATACACAGCTTCACTTAAAAGTCTTTTGCTCTAAGCGTCAAGGAATTGTAAGGAAGTGGTTAATGTTTTGAAAGCTAGAGGCCAATTTGTTTTGCAGCTGATTTCAACATAACTTTGGTAGCTCTCCCTGACTTGGTTAATAGGGAAGAGAATCTTAAAGTTGGAAGCTGCCAATGGCAGCAATAGATCAAAATTCAGGTGTTCACATAATCCTCCTCTCAATCAAAATAGCTCTGTAACAGCCAGTAACAGCCATAGGCTGATTCAAAGCATCTCAGAAGTATTTTGAAGAAGACCTCAGGCAGGCTAACTTCAATGGGTCAAGTTTGGACCTGAGTCCACCAGAAGAGAACAAAACCCACCGAGAAGCCATGACATTGTACACAGACAGAGAAAAATGCAACTGGTAGAGAATATACAGCTTCCAACACTAAAGGACCAGATTAGGCTGAAGAGATACATTCTTTAAGACAGAAAAGGGCCAGTCAATCCAAGTCAAGATTCAAACCCCCAGGAAATTCTTTAAGTCTGTTCCATAGCATTCCAAATCATTCTCATCCTATCCACTTATCTTTCTCCTCAAATTGTAAGCCAAGTCCTGCATTGTTCCCGCTGTTAGGGAATCAGAAGTTGTCATTAAGACTATTATGGAAGTTTTTTGCATAACAATATACGTATAACCTATATTGAATTGCTTGCCTTCTCAAGGAGGGTAGGTGGAAAGGAAAGAAGGCAGAGGATTCGGAACTCAAAATTTTAAAAACAAATGTTAAAAATTGTTTTTACATGCAACTGAGAAATAAGATATACAAGCAATGGGGCATAGAAATGTATCTGGCCCTACAAAAGTAAGGAGGAAGAAGATAAGTGTGGGGAAATAGAAGGGAGGGAAGACTGGGGAAAGGGACAATAAGAATACATGCCATTTGGGGGGGAGGGATAGAGATGGGAAGAAAATTTGTAACTCAGAATCTTGTGGAAATGAATGTTGAAAACTAAAAATAAATAAATTAATATTTGAAAAAAGAAATTGTCATTAAACCAATATAAAACAAAGGAGGCAGGAAATAAACAGTCTTTTTCTTTCTTTTTGACAGAAAAGCCTCTGAAAGAAACAATAGTGTGAATATTTCAAGAATGACAACAACCTTAAGAGGGAGGTGTTGTTATCATCTCCATTTTACAGATGAAGAAACCAAAGCAAACAGAAGTTAAGTGACTTGCCCAGGATCACACAGTCAGTAACTGTTCAAGGCTGGAACTGAACTGACGCCTTCTTCTTCTTGACTCCAGGCTCAGTGTTCTATCCATAATGCCACCTAGATGCATTAATTGTTATAACACCTAATCTCCTTGATCTACCTATAACTACTTCTCTCTGTGCATGTTGTATTACCCCAGTAGAATATAAACTGCTTGAGGACAGAAGAGCTATTTTTTTCTTTTTTTCCTTTGAGTTCAAAGACCTAAACATAGTTAGTTATATATAATGTACTAAATTAATGTGTTTTTCTAATTGGATTTAATTTATTTCAACCCTCTAAGAGAATAAGGTTCCTTTAAAGACATCCATGGTACTGATGTCTGCCCAAATCATTTAGGCCTATTTTCTTATCTTAGCAGTCCCCAACTTGGGCCCATAGCCAACTATGTATTGACATGAAGAGCACCACATATCTTGAAACACCTACACCCTCACCCCCCACCAATGCTGGAGACTGCCTAGACCATGATGCAATATCTTGACTCCTAATTCAATAGTGAAAATATTGAAGAAATAAAGGGAGAATTGAGTTAATAAATATCCATAGAATGTAAATTTCTTTAAGGTAAAGACTTCAGATTTTTTATTTGTTTGTTTATTTCCCCAGTGCCTTGCCCATGGCAGGCACTTAATAAAACTTTGTTGGATGGAAGCAACATGGTACAATTGATAGAGGCAGCATGGTAGAGTAGATACAGCTCTGGACCTGGACTCAGACAGCCTGGGTTCAAGTCCTGCCTCTACCACTTATTGCCTCTGGAACCCTGGGTAAGTCACATGACTTTTGGACATAATTTCTCATTTATAAAATGAGAAGGCCAAACTAGATAATCTCTAAATTCTCTGCAGATCTAATCTATCATCCTATGAAATGGTATAAAATTTGAGGGCTTTTCAATTTACTTTTTTTTCTTTTGTTCTGGATGAAACAAGACAATGTTAGTTGATCAATCTTAAAGCAATCTAAATAGCAGTTATTATTATTCATTATTTTCATATTCTGGAATCTGAAGGATATAAGTAATGGCAGCAACAACAAATAAAACCAAACAACAGCTAGCCTTGATATTGAGGGTTGTTTGCAAAGGTCTTTGCATATATTACCTCGCTTAAACCTAACAAATTTTTAGTTGGACAAACATTCTGTCTAGAATTATAGATGATCAAGGGTCTTTTAAAAGCTATCCAGTTCAATTTAAATGTTAAGCCAGTTTTAACTGAAACAAAAATTAATTGGCTCAGTTTACTTATATATTAATGGAAAATAATAGCAATAATTAGTACTTTTCCCCTAAAACACGTTTATTGCTACCCTAATGAAATAAAATGAAAATCAGCAGGTTGAAAATATTTTAAATCATATCAGAAGCTGAAGAAGAACACTTAAAGGGTATTTATTTTATGTGTCATAATTTTCCATGCACTATTGAATAAAAAAATTAAGTCACATGACTAATTTTTGTCAAACTCATGGCTGCTGCAAGGAGATGATTACAACAGAATGGTAGTAGGCCAAAGGCATTACGTAACAAGGTGCCTAAGTCTGTTACTTCCGATGGTAATGTCCCCAACTTCTGGAGGTAGGGAAATGCCCTAAGGGAGAAACAATTATTGAAAACATTCTGTCAAGAATACAAATTTTACTCACCTTAACACAGTTTCATCATTCATAGGAAGTCTCTTTGATGTACTCTGGACCTAAGACCTTAGACAACTTGGCAGTATGGACCCAGGCACATTAGATTCCACATGGGAAAGATTTCAGAGACAGGAAGAAAAACACCTATAGACACAAAGGGAAAGATATCCAGGGATATGTGACTCTGCAGCTGCCATTTCCAGACCTCCACTCCGGCCATCATCCTCACTCCTGTTCCACTAGAATTTAGACTCTGCCCCTGACTCCCTCTAATAGGTGAGCTCTCTCTTTATCTTGTCCAGGTGGTCTTGACCCACACTCCCACCATTTACAAATCATTCAGCATATCTCACCAGCCCTCTTTCTAGTTCTTCTTTTTGTGTTTGATTCATCCATTAAAACATAAGTCCTGTCTTGTTTCCTTGTGTTTGTGCTTCTGGCTCTTACCACTGTAGTAAGCATTAATTCAATTTCTTTTCATTAATTGACTTATTCATTCTACCATTTCAAGGTCCCACTTATTTTTCTCTCCAGCCTTCAAGGATTATTCTTTCCTACTCCTTTAGCAGATTAGGGACACAAGCCAAACAAATAGTGAAAATCCTAATGCTTTTCTTTGTTTTTAAGTGCTGGTCTCAGGGCAAATATTATTATCATTTTACTAAAGAGGAAACTGAGGCTTAGATTCCAAAAGACAATGGCATATAACGGAAAGAATAATGAATGTGCTAGGGGGTGGCTAGGTGGTACAATGGTTAGAGTGCTAAACCTGAAGTCAGGAAGGCCTGAGTTCAAATTCAGACTCAAACACTAGCTGTGTGACCCCAGGCAAGTCACTTAATCCCCATTTGCCTCAGTTTCCTCAACTGTAAAATGGGGATAATAATAACACCTACCTCTCAGCGTTATTATGATGTCATGTTAGCTAATGTTTGTAAAGTATTTAGTATAGCATCTGACATATAGTGAGCACTATTTAAATGTTAGTTGCTATTAATATGTACCTGCATTATATATGTATATGTTGTTAATGTAGATATATGAATATATTAGTAAATTCAAGGTTGATATATAATCCAGCTTTTGCTCTTCCTTCTACACTGGGAAACATACATTTCTTGGCTGTGAGGAAGAGAAGAGTCTCCTTCAAACCTTTCCCTTTCTCTCCACTATGATAGGTTAGAAGGGAAAAATTGCTCCCCTGCTTCCTATGCATCGAGCAGCTGTTGTTTATGGTAGCTTTGTGGGGAGCAGCTTTGTGACAGACATGACAAGGGAAAAAATGAGAGCACTTTCCTGAAATGATGTTCGATATTGTCATGAAGCCTATGTAAGCTCCAGGGAATTCTTATGCCAACTCCCACTGTTTCAATTGAGTTGGGTTCCCAGAGGTAAGCTGTCTACATAGACCCCGTAAGGCTCTAGTAATATCCCTGAGGAATGAGGCATGATTCTGCAATTCCATTAGCCTGAGTCCCAACTGGTATGCTCTTCCCAAGATTATCAGTTAAAAATAAATTTAGTCATCCAGCCTTAAGTAACTTTTTAAAAGGGGTATTTATTTACTAAGGTAAATCAGTACAAACAGTCAACATATTCTCTCCAAGTGTCTGATATACTTTCCCTAAACTGCATATAAAGACCACGGGAAAATGAGTTCCAGCTTAGCAAGCACATGGGGAAAAGAAGAAACTCACAAACGCCTAGGCCATAGTGTTCTCATCATGTCTCTTGACTCCAAGTCCATACGTATGTAAGTATGCATGTATGCATGTATGTATACACTATACAGGTATATATATACATAATATTCAAATATATACATATAAAATTTTCTTATTGTAATAATATTATAATTTTTTAATTTGTATTTCAGTATTTTATAATTCATATAGCACATTGAATTAAATTTCCCTTAACATGAATTGCAAATTTCTTGGAATTAGCGCAATGGGCACCTGTTGACATTTGTGATGGTGTTTGAGGCTCATAAGGCCTTTTATGAGGATTATTTTGTCCATTTTAGGGGATGAGTTCTTCAATGATTTAGCTCTTTTTAACTGAAAATTGAGTTAAGTCTGTAGCTTGGGTTTTTTATCTGAATAATAGGATTAACATATCAAAATGATGTTCTAAAGGCATAGAACAAGGTTAATTTCAATAACTACTTGACTTTGCTATAAAATGAACAAAAATAACTGTTCTCCACTGAAGGAAACAGGGAGAATTAAACATTCATTTCAGAAAGTAGAAACATAAATTAAGATGAAGCATTTTTTTTAAATCTCAAAATAGGCACCTTGATACATTTTCTTGTGATGATTTTAAATACTAAAAGATTTAATACGTGCTATACTGGAGAAGCTCCATTAAAATTTATAGGTTGTGATTAATATGCAGCAGAGTAAGTGCTCATTTGACATCTTTTCCTATTGTGCACATTGTAAATAAACTGATTAAACAGGTAAGAAATTACATGAAAGAGACGTTTTAAACTAAAAATATAATATTCCTTATAAAATTGCACACATAAGAAATTTTGCCCTAGTTTTACTCCCAGAAAGAAATTATCTTCTCTTTTTAAAAAAAAAGTTATGCCAAATTTTTTTACATTAAGATTTAGATATAAAAGGAGAATTGTCCAGTGGGGCTCAGAGAATGTTGAATTAATGTGAACAATGTTCTAAAATCCTGCCACAAGGTTAGTTTATTTGTTCTTTGCAAAGGAGGTGCACCTTTTAATTTGTTTTTGGCCAGATCTCATGTTAGCTTGTCTCCTCTGGAATCCAGTCCAGAGGGACTTTTAAAAGACCCATCTTATAAACTCCAGTTTAAATTCCACTCTTCAATGAAGCCTTTTCTTATCTGTGTAATAAAGAAAATCTTTCCCCTAAGACCTGATAATGAACTTTGTTTATACCTCTCTTATGGCCTTATCTTGTGCTATTCAGCATTATAGGGGTTTTTTTGTATGTCATATAATAAATTCTACTACTCTTTAACCTCCATGAGGTCAGGAACAAGGACTTTACCATGTGTAAAGAGTCAGGGTAACTTTGAACTCCACTCAGGACCTGGTATAGTATATTGAGCTAGCAGGTACTCATGCGATAGTGGCTGAATTTAAATAAACTGAATCAAATATGGGCATTAAGGTGTCTGAATATGATTTTATTCTGTGTAATATAAACAACATATACATTATCAGTTTTCTTTCCTAAAATGATCTAATGATCTCTCTTTCTCTTCTATATGTGTATGTATGTGTATATATACATATATATACACATACCTATACATATATAGATAATGTACACATATATATGTATTTCTTATACTATATCACACAAAGACTGTGTCCCCTTAAAACACATAAATGAACTCCTACATTCATTTTCTCTCTCTGCCTCTATCTCTCTCTCTCTCTCTAAAACATCTTTTTTTTCATTTTTTCTGATTTTCAATTTCATTATTGCAACTGAACAAAATAAACATTTTGATTTCAACTATATTTTCCATTGACTTTGCAAATGCTTTTAATTGCATTTGACATATATAATAATGTCTATATATCAGTTTTGTAGTTAAAACAGATTTCGGTTTAATGGATATTTCTAAATAGAACTTTAGTTTGTCGTTGCTTTCAGCTAATATACAGGACACTTTTTAATAAATCAATGTAATCCAAAACTATCAGGTGGTCTAACATGACAAAACCAAGGTGAATATCCTGCCTAATGATGTATAAAACTTGCAAAGTTATTAATGCATTTCTTTTCCTGTGGTAGTATATTTACTTTGTAACTTGGATTGTTGATTTCAAAGAAAGTCTTATCATAGTACCACTTACGCAATTTTGTGTTTAAGGATCCTGTGGCTGTAGCTGACTTGTAGCAAGCTGCTTATTGGTATTAGGGGTATTATTAATTTGCAAAAAGTAAATTTCTGGTTGGACACAAGAAGGTCAACAGACTTAGGAACCATCAAGGAGATAAGAAGGTCATTCTAATGGAAACACAAAATGATGGTGATTCTTGTGTCCTGCTATTGGCAAGAGATGAGCTGAATGGATGACAATGGGTAAGACACTGGCACATGCTTAAGCAGCTGAGGCCAAGTCACTAGTCTTCAGGCCTTGGAGATGAAATATCACTGTTATCACATAAGTCTGCCTACAAACAAGGAGCAATAACGTTCATTGTGCTCAGAAATTTTTCAGCAGTTGAAATGAAGTTGTTTCGTTCCTTCTTTCTTTCCTTTTTTGAAAAAAAAATTGGGAGGTAATAGAGAAGTAACCTCCTGATATCAGAAACCACCAGATCATAGATTTAGAGCTGGAAGAAAGCTTAGACATCATCTAATTCAGTGCACTCTTTATATGAAGGAAGAAAGTGAGGTCCAGAGAATCTAAGTGACTTGCTCAAAGTTCTGCAAGTCTGAAGTTCAAGAGCCAGGATTTAACCCAGGTCTTTGCATTCTAATTCCTGAAAGTGATGACATCAAGATAATTTTTCCTAAGCAGTCTTTTTCTGAGTACTTAACACACTTTGCACCCATTTCTATGATAAGTTCTGGAGATAGAAAATTAAAATGAAGCAGTTCCTGACCTCAAGTACTTATATTCAAACAAGGGAAAGCCAAAATGTACTTAAATAAGTATATGTGAAAATATATACAAAATGAACATAAATAAGATAATGTGAAGAGGGAGGGCATTGGCATCTTGGAGGATGAGGAAAGAATATATGTTGTGTGATCCTGGGCAAGTTACTTCATCTCGCACACCCTCAGTTTGCTCATCTTGAAAGTGGGAACAGTAATATTTGCCAGACTTACTATACAAGGTTATTGTAAGGAAAACTGTTTCGCAAACTTTAAGCATTTTATAAATTTTAACTAATAGCAGTCCTTGGAGTCTGAAAGACCTAAGTTTGAATCCTTCCTTAAATCCTTAACCAGCTTTACTATACTAGAGAACTCATTTAAATTTTCTTAGTCTCAGTTTCTACGTCTGTAAAATGCGGTTAATGACAATACCTATCTCACTTCTCCATATGGTAGGCATTTATTTATAAATAATTGTTGATAGACTGATTGTAAGTACTTAAGATATGATTGGAACTCTGTTCTCCAGGACACTCTGAACCAAGCTAGAATAATGGATAAAGCATGAGATAAATGATGGATTGCCTAGGTAAGTCTGGAAAAATTTATAACCAAAAGGTTCAACACCAAGTGGTGGTTTTTCTAAAACCACTGCAGCTCACAAAAGCTAATTAGTTAAGGAATGGAAAAGTCATATGTATTGGCAGAAAGAAAATTAACATTGAGTACCTCATGGATCCTTATAATAATGGGATAAGCTATGAATAACATAGGGGCAGCGAGGTGGTGCAGTAGATAAGAGTACTGGGCTTGGAGTCAGGAAGATCTGAATTCAAATGTGACCTCAGACACTTATTAATTGTGTGAACCTGGGCAAGTTACTTAACCCTTATTTGCCTCAGTTCCTCATCTGTAAAATGGGGACACACTGGAGAAGGAAATGGCAAATCACTCCAATATCTTTGCCAAGAAAACTCCATAGACAAAAGTCCATGGGGTCATGTGGAGTCAGACATGTCTGAGTAACAGAACAACAAATGAATAACACAATGCTATGCACTGAGGAGGGTAACCAAAATAAAAGTAACATGTTTATAGACAGTCTCCCTACCTTCTAGGAGTATACATCCAAGCTATAGAGCCAAGATTTGCTAATAAGAACAAGCTGTTGAGATCAGAAGGAGAAAAGGTTTGACATATAGAATCATAATTAGCATAGGGATAACTAGAGCTTTGTCAGAGAATACAGATATCAGTGGGACATGTTTCCTTTTGGTGCTTCTGGTTGTCCCTACATCTTGCCATGAGTTCCTCTGTCAGTCTTTTGCCACTACCCCCAGGACCCTATTAATGTATTGTCTCTCTGCTACCCCATCACTATGTCTTGGGGATAAGAGTCATCCCCAAGGCTTATTGGGGGATGGGTCACCCCCTTCCCCCAGCATGACTACATCTTCAGTTGTACCACTTGGAGTCATTCTTAATCATGGATCAATATTTCACTAGGGTAGGGTCATAGCATGGAAGTGCATGCTATTATAAGGAATTTCAGTCTTTGCACACACCATTCTCCTCCATGCACTCTATAGGCTGCCATACAGATCTATTTGTTAGTTTATCTCCCATTCCTGCACCTTTGCCCTGGCTGTCCTTGGCATCAGAAATACTCTACATCATCATCTCTTAGAATCCTTAGCTTCCCTCAAGACTCCTCTCAAATTCCATCTTATGGGTGAGGCTTTTCCCAAACTCCTACTCCCAGTACCTTTCCTTCTAGGGTTAACTTCTATCTACTCTGAATCTTATATATGCCTATTTATGTAGATCGTTCACTCATTTCAGTCAGGTCTGATTCTTCATGACCCCATTTGGGGTTTTCTTGGCAAAGATACTGAAGTACTTTGTCAATTCCATCTTCAGCTCATTTTACAGATGGGGAAACAGAAGCCAACAGGGTTAAGTGGCTTGTCCAGGGTCACTGAGTTAGTATATGTCTGAAGCTGGATTTAACTCAGTCTTCCACACTCTAGGCCCAGCATTCTATCCACTGAGCCATCTAGTTGCCATGTATATAGATACAGAACCACAAAATTGCAGGATGATGAGTTTTGAAAGTTGGAAGAAACCTCATTAGACACGTAATCCAAACCACACGCAAAAGCAAACCCCAATATGCAACATGCAATAAGCGATCATCCACTCTTTGTTTAAAGACCTCCAGGGAGGTCTTTATCACCAGATATATCCCAAAAAGAAATGATTTACCTTGAGAGGACTTTAAAGTCCTCCTTGGAGGACTTTAAACATGTCCAGTTCCTTCATCCAATTTCATATGAATGGATTTCAGGCTCTTTACTGTCCTGCTGGGTGCAGCTGGGTGGTGCAGTGCATAGAGCACCAGGTCTGGAGTCAGGAAAACCTGAATTCAAATCCAGCCCAGACACTTTCTAGCTGTGTGACCCTAGGCAAGTCACTTAAGCCTGTTTCCCTCAGTTTCCTCATCTGTAAAATGAGCTCAAGAAGAAACGGCAAACCACTCTAGCATCTGTCCCAAGAAAACTCCAAATAGGGTCATGAAGAGGCAGATACGACTGAAAGACAACAGCAACAACAACAACTTTCCTTAATACCCTCCTCTGCAAAATACAATGGGATTATTATCCCTCTATTCCTGGAAGCTCTCTCCCTTTTGCTGAAGCCCAAGATCATAGAATTTTTCTGGCTACCATATCACACTGCTGATTGATGCAGGATGAGTTTATAGTTCCACTAAAACCCCCAGAGTCTTTTCTAAACACCTGTTGTCTAACCATGTCCATTTTATACATGTCAAATACACTGTTTTTGGATCTAAGTGCAAGATATTATATTTATTTATATTTTATTACTTCTTATTAGATTCAGCCCAATGCTGTAGCTTATCACAATCCTTTTAAATATCGATTCTGTTGTCTGTGTTACCTACTCTTCCCTGTTGAGTCATCTTCAAATTTGATGAACATACCATTTATTCCTTGCTCCAGGTCTTTGGTAACAATGTCAAAGAGCAGAGTGAAGTATAGATTCCTGTGTTACCTGCCTCATTTGACAGTGAAACATTAAAATTACCCTTTAAGGCTGGTCAACTAGTTTTGAATCTGTCTGATTGGGACAATTGGTGGTACAATGGATAGAGCACTGGGCCTTGTAGCAACAATTTGGCTAGCAACTGTTGTGGGGGTGAAAGACCAACACAAGCCCAACAACAAGAGATGCCAGCACAGGTTCTTTTGATCTGCTTTACTAAGGAAAGCAACATTAAGGCGTTAACAATCTTACTTTAATCCAACATACAAATATCATTCACCTAGTTCAGGAGGAAAAGCCTGCACCCCGAACCCCAGAGCAAATACAAATTACAAACATACACAATATAAACAGACCAGATCACAATTCATAGTCACCAGGAAACCATCAACATCTGGGTTGACAAGCCAAGAAGCTCTTAACCACAGCTTGACCAGAGTCATGCACCACTCTTCCAGTGAGTGACAGCTCCAAACAAACAACTCTGTTCTGTCTTTTTATACAATCCTTAGACATTATCTGATCGACCAGAACTTAGGTGCATACTATTGGCTCTGATCTTAGCAACTACCCTTAGGGCCCTGGAGGCTTCTCAGCTCTCTCAAACTAGTGAACTAGTTTGCTAACCAGCCTGGGGCTTTGCACCTAGTAAGACTCAATCAAAGACACTTAATTAATTTAGCATTCTAAAACAGTAAAAAAGTCCCACCTTAATTACCAATACAGGCCTCCAGTCAGGAAGACCTAAGTTCAAATCAGACCTCAGACACTTACTGTCTGTGTGACCCCGGGCAACTCAATTAACCTCTGTGTGCCTCAGTTTCCTCACTTGCAAAATGGGATAATGATAGCAATTATCTCCCAAGGTTGTTATGAGAATCAAATGAGATAATGTTTTAAAAAGCATTTAACACAGTGCCTGGCACACAGTAGGTACTATATAAATGCTAGCTATTATTGTTGCCTAATCCATATTACTCTATCTTTTCTTCAAAAACAGTTAAGATAATTTTTAAAAAGCATTGCTAAAATCTAGATAAAATATTTCCATAGTATTCCCTCATCTGCTAATTTATCAATGTTATCAACAAAGGAAATTAATTTACTCTGCCACAACCTGTTTTGGATGAAGCCATACTGGTGCTTTAAAACCACTGCTTTCCTTCTTAGATGTTCAGCAACCATCTCTTTAATAATCTGTTCTAGAATTTTCACAGGAATTAAAGTCAAGCTCATAAGACATTGTCCTTTTTGAGTCTTGTGCCATCCCTCCTGTTTTCCATAATCTTCTAAATGTCACTGAAAGTGTCTGAGCAGCCACATGGGCCAGTTCTTTCAGAACCCCTAAACAATTCATTGGGCCAGGTGATTTCAATTCATGCAAGGCAGTTAGGGATTCTTTTACTGTCTCTTTGCAAAACTTGAGCATCTATTTCCTAGTGGTCATTTTTCTTCTTTCTAGTGTAAGGGTCATTCACTTTTGCAGGGAAGACAAACAAAATAAGCAGAGGTGGGCTTCAGTCAACTCTTAAACTGGCTTTCCAAGGTAACTTCAATTTTTAGCGTGAGCATTTATAGCTCAATAGGCAATACCTATAATTCAGGGCTTAATGTAATGTTTTCTTGGTTGTCTATATTTGTCTATATTTAAGAAAGTGTTAGTAATGTAGATTAAACTCAAGTTGTTGGTTTTTTTCCCTCAGAAAGCCCAGTGGTTAAACATTTAATAACACACTCCTGTAATGTTTCCTTAAGCATTACCTGAGCTCAGTAGGAGTGCTCAGTAAAAGACAGGGAATTAAGTCATGACCAGTCTGGAGGCCTGGTGACTGGAGGCTAATTAACAATTACTATAATAACTAACATTTATGTGGCCCTTTAAGGTTTGCAAAGTACTTTACATCTATGATGTCATTTCATCATCATTAGACCCTTGAAATTACAAGTGAGCAATTCTGCCTTCTCTCTGTTGTCGATTATCAATGACTCAGTAATCCCAAGCAAAGGTCCTATCCCTTTGTCTATGAAGCTTTTCTTTTCAATATAAATTCAAAACAAAAGTAAAAACAAAAACCCTTCTTGTTGTCCTTGGCTTCCTCCATCAGTATTATTTTATTCTGAACTGAGATATTTCTTATGCTATATTTAGAAGGCCATGCTCTTTTTTTATTCTTTGATACCTGGCCTTCCTTCCTTTTTTCCTCATATTTCTTTGTAACATCTCTGTCACTTGTTGAATTAATTCCCTGTGCATCCACACTGGTATTTCCAATTGAGATGCAAGCTCCTTGAGGGTAGAGAACATTTTTTTTGCTTTTTATTTGTATCCCCATCAAAGTACCTGATACATAGTAAGCACATAAAAAATGCTTACTGATTGATTGACAGAGGAGTCCTTCAGAGGTTTTGGGGCAGTGAAATAATTTGATGAAACATTTTATATAATGGAAACTCCTTAGTTCAGAACTGATTCATCTTTGCAATTGTGTCCCCATTTCTAAGCACAGCATTCCATAGATAATAAGTGCCTATATATAATATACATATAAATATACATATGCATGTGTAGAACGAATGATGAAATTGATGTTTTACTAACTCTATAACTTCAGGCAAATCACCACCCTCTTTCTGGACCTCATTTTTTTTTCTCCTGCTAAATTTGGGGTTGGGAATGATGGCTATTAAATTATTTTCCAACACTCTGCCCTATGTTAAGATTTATCTGGTTGCAATACTGGGAGTGCCATAGTCTAGTTGCAGGAATCAATGACTGCTTTTCTATCACTGCGTTGTTGCTGGAATATGTTGCTTTTGAAAAGAGATTCTTCTCCTATATTTAAACTTTGCCCAAAATTAAAGATCCTTTTGAAAAACTAAATGCTCTCCATGGCATCTGCTGCTGAGCTGTCACTCCAAGCAAAAGGCCCACAGCTGCAGGCCAGGAGGAGAGTAAAGAGGCAGAAGGCTGGTGATGAGACTCGGGTAGCTGTGACACTGTATTTCTGCCCTTTAGAATTGGGGCATTTCTATTTATGCCTGCAGTTGTTAAAAATTTACCTCAGTGAAACAGTGTTAACTGATCAAATCACATAGTCTAATGAATCACACTCTATTAACAGTTGAGACATTTCAATGAAAAAAAGATACTCAGCCTCAGAAAAGTCTATTACAAAATCTATGCCAGTCTCCACTTTTTAAAAACAAGACTCTTCAGAGGTGTATATTTTAGTTTCAATGTCAAACTTCCATCTCCTTTGTTTGGTGTTTTTTTTGGGAGGGGGGGAAATGTACATATTTCACATTCCTGGCAGCTAGCAATAGAAAAATTTCCAGAGATTTCAGAGAAGTATTCAAAATGTAGGTACTAATACAAATATTGACTTCATATTTTGTTGAACATCTAGATTTATTGTCCCTCAAGGCAAATATTGACCTCACCTTTCAGGTCAATAAATCTTGATGCTCACTGCAACAAAAGTCAATATCTGCTTAATATCCATGTCTCCAGACAACCACTAGCTCTGTTCATGCTGCAATGATTAGTGTTTTAAAAGGGATATTTATTCAAATTAAAGGAAAATGGTTCAAAAGCAAATAAAGCTTTCTAAATTTTTGACTATGCAAATAAGTCATCTTAAAAAGAATCAAGGACACTAAAGTTATCACATCTAGAGAAAGTCAGATGTAAAAGAACTTTTTATAATGGGGGAGCGGAGAGGCCCAACCCTATAATTTCATTGTTGTGGGGAATTCACATTGTGGAAACTCCCTCCACCAATGCTGATCAGCAACTCCTGTAAAACTTATAATCTTAGCTCTCTTGGGCACCGAGAGTTGAGTGATATGGGAAGGGTCACCCAGCAAGTGCCAAAAATAGCATTTGAATCTTGAATCCAAGGCTAGCTCTCAGTCTACTGTGCCACATTGCTACTCACAAAGAAGCATTTGCCTTCTGAGGTAAATAAAAATTACTTTTTACCTTTCAGAACAACAAAAGAAAGAACTACAAATGTCACATCGTGTGTTTATAATTTTTCTCCCCTCTGACTTTTCCCAAGATACAGAACTTGAAATTTCACTAATGAATTACTTGCTAAAAAAAAAGTGTCAATTTATTTAATAAAACTCATTATACTAATACGCCAAATAGCATAATTTATGGAAGACTCTCTTGGGAAAATATCTCATGGTGCCCAACCTCTTTCATCTCCTGGCCTAAACTACTATAACGGAGTAGTTTAAGCTTAATCCAAGCTTCCTAGATTTTCCAAGTGTTTTATATATATACACATAAGTATGAAAGAGGATGCTTAGAGTAATGTCTTCTGAGATGGTAAGTGATCTAAGGGTCCACCATTTGAGCAGCAGTAACTTCTTCAAAAATGAGAATAACTACTTAAGACCACTAAATGCCTAATTATCTTGTCAAGAAATCTGGCTTCAGGCAAAGTCCTTAGACTACCTCCTTACTTCACAAAGTTGTTGCTGTCACTCAGCTGCATCAGTGACTCAAAGTGAAGAACAGGAAAAAATGTAACTAAGCATGAAAAAGAAAAGAATCAGTATCACTTAATCTGCAAATAGCAGTGCCCTCCCTGCTACTCCACAAATTCTTGCAGCTTCTTACCGAAGTTCATTCTACTTTAAAAATGACTGCTGCAGATTTTGCCCTTTACCTGATTTGACCAAGGACCCAGAGTTTACAATCCTGTTTCTCATTATAATTCTAAAGGTGAGTTCTTCCCCTTGTGTCACAATTAAACAAGTTCCTTTCTGTGTACTCAACAGTAATGCTGTCATGTTTCTATATACTCTTCAGGCTACAATGAATTATTATTTTATCAAAGATATGGTGGCCTATAATTCTTCAGGCCAATTTTCTAAGAATTATGTTCTTGACAGAAATTTAATTTTGCCAAGACTCCTCTGCACCATCATTAGGCATCTCTCTTTTTAATCCTATCTCAGAGTGACAATGCACATGGATCTCAGTGCAGAGCTACATAACTTAGTGGCAGCAGGATTAGGAATGGCAGCCCATTCACCTATTGGGATGATGTTTTTAATAAAGCTACTCCTCTTCATTTGCACTATAGAGGCCGACTCAGAGGAGGTAGAATGATGAAAGACCTAGGAAAAGAAGTTTATTGCAAAGAAAATCAAAGGAAATGTCCCAGACACAATGTCATCTACAGGAGTCCTTTTTCCTCTTGGTAACAAGATTTCCTAAATACTTTTATTTGCAGTGTTGAGTATTGGAATTCTCATTCCAATTTTTATTGTTTTCCACTTCTTTTTTCTTGAAAGTTATATTCTTAATACTTTTGACCCTGCTATCCATGCAATTCTTCTGTACTATATTTGTTTTCCAAGTTTAGGATAGAATATCTTTGTTGTTTTTATTAGATGTAAGTAGATGATTTTAAATATGTTAAATGAACAAATTACAGAAGCATAATAAGCAAATTTCTTAAAACCCTTTTTTTCATTTCAAGTTGAGTCACATCTCTTTGGAGAAAGCTACAGTTTCATTTCACAAATAGCTGTTGACAAACATTATGTTCCAAAATGTGTATCTGTATCCTCACTTGCACATGAAATGATTTGTAAACAGAGACCTGCTGAATCATTGGCACTCTACTAATGGCCATATGCCTCGGGAAATAATTATTATTCCATCTTGAAGTATTGTTTATTTCAAACAAAAAGACAATAAGCATTCATTAAGCATGTACCAGTCACTAAGTTAGACAATAGGGATACAAAGACAAATCTAAGTATCAGGCATAGGCCAGTACTCAGCACAGTGCCTGGCACATAGTAGGCATTTAATACATGTTTATTAACTATTATTTTCTTTATTGAGGCACCATGCTTTCCAGCAAGAATGCAAAGTAAATGTTGTCCACCTCTAAAAAGAGAACTGATGCATTTTGAGTACAGATTGAAGCACACTTTTGAAACTTTCTTTATTTTCCTTGTGTGTGTGTGTCTGTTTTCTTTTGCAACATGACTAATATGAAAATATTTTGCATGACTTCACAGGTATAATTACTATGCTATCATTTGCTATCTCAGTTGGTGGGGGAGGTATGGGAGGGAGAAAATTTAGAATTCAAATTTTTTAAATGAATGTTAAAAAATACATGTAATTGGAAAATATTTGATAAAATAAAAATGAATTTTTAAAAATAGCGCAAAGTCAAAAATAAAACTTTTGTTACCTTTAAGGACTTAAAATTCTATTGGGAGGAAAAAAAACATGTATAATTTGATATAAATTATATACATTATATATGTATGTGTGTACATGCATACACATATATACATATGTATACATTATATACATATACAATTATATACATTAGAGGGCAATTTGGGAGGTGGGGTTAGTGGGATAGGGTGCCTTCCTATAATGGCCTTATGTAGAAGGTGGCACTTGTAATGAACTTGAGAAAAAATGGAACTTCATGAATTAAGAACAGCAAGTTATCCAATTTGTCTAAAAGGTAAGGGAGAATAATATATAATGATTCTGGGTAGGCTTGGGCTAGATTACAGAGGGCTTTAACAATGCCAAATATGAGTTTGTATTTGATTGTAGTAGCTATAAGGAACAACAGGAGCTTCTTTAAAAGTATGCTGAAATGGATATTTCTAAAGTACCTTTTCCTTTGCTTTAACAATGAAATTCTAACGTATAGTAGAGTCTGGCTTAGTGATGGGAAATCCTGGACATAGAGAGACCAGTTACAATTATTACGTTGTCCCTAAACTCCCTTCCAAACTCAGGACTTGTAGACTGCAGGTTCAGTCCCAAGGAGCAATTCCACATTAATGAACTTACTTTTAATTGCCAACCAGTAGAAGAAAAAAAATAGCAGTTAGGTGGCACAATGGATAGAGTACCAGACCTGGAGTCAGGAAAATTCATCTTCCTGAGTTCAAATCTAGACTCAAATACTTACTGGCTATGTGACCCTGGGCAAATCACTTAACCCTGTTTGCCTCAGTTCCCTCATCTATAAAATGAGCTAAAAAAGAAAATAGCAAACCATTCCAGAATCTTTCCCAAGAAAACCCCCAAAAGGGGTCACAAAGAGTAGGATACAATTGAAATGACTAAACAACAATAGGAAAAAAAAAACATAGCTTAAACAAGGTATTTAGCTAGGTGATGAAAACATATCAAATATCAACTATTTGCCAGGCATTGTGCTAAGTGGTTGGGATACAAAGGCAAAAGATAAATTCCTGCTCTCTAAGTATTCACCACAGTCTAATGGAGGAGACAACATGCAATCATATAAACAAGATACATTCATGATAAACTAGAGAGAATCAATAGAGAGAAGATACAAACATTGAAAGGGATCAGGTAAAGCTTATCATCAAAGATGAGCTTTGTTCTGGGACTTGAGGGAAGCCAGGAGGAAGTGATGAGGAGGGTGATTATTCTAGTCATTGGGGGGAGAGCCAGAGAAAACACTTGGAATATGAAAATGTGTGATCAGCTAGGAGACCAGTGCCACTGGATCACAGAGTACATGGAGGGTGGTAAGGTAAAAGAATATTGTAATAGCAGGAGCAGGCCATGCTATAAAGAGCTTTAAAAGCAAAACAGAGAATTTTATATTTAATCTTGGAGGTGATAGTGATGAGGTAAGGGGCATGTGTCATGGTGTCATCTTGAAAGAATTCAGACTCAAACTATCTCCAAATCAAGTCAGGGCATTAATTTGGGGTAATGCATCTGAAGGGCTCTTCTCCTTAGGGGCAGCAGACAGACAACCGGGGGTGAAATTGTTTCTTTTATAGGGCAAGGGTGCCTAGGTTGGCTGATGGAAAAGATGGCATATTAATTAGCTCTAAAGTTAATGTCAGGTAAGCAATGGTACATACTATGCATGTGCTAAGTTGGGAAAGTCCCTCTGTGGTTTTGTGGTTGACTTGTGGTTGGATATTAGTTAGGGGCTGTGGTGATAATGTGATTAAAGATCCTTCCCCCCCCCCCATTCAATAGGCTTCAGGTGTGGCCAGTTAAGAAAGGCCTGATTAGAGGCAGGTCTATACCTTTGTGATGCCAATCAGTGATTAAAGATCTTTCTCACACCCTTTTGCTAAGGAGATGCTAAGCCTCAGGCCCACACCCTTTTGTTGATTGGGCATGAAGCCCTCTGGCCCTAAAAAAAGTATACACCTCCAGAAGGTAGCCAATGAGAACTGAGACTTCAGAATCCAGCCTAAGGAGAAGTAAGAACTCCGAAATGCCCAAGCTGCAGAAAGAGTTAGGAGTGAAGAGTGGAAACCAGGGTGCTGCAGAGACCAGAGAACTGAGGGAGGAGAGAACACAAGCAAGCAGACAGTTAGGATTCATGAGTGTTTATGGGGAGGCCCCAGCAGGGGGGAAGTTTACAGGATTATTTGGTTCCTTGCTATAATACTGGGTCATAATTTCTTTGTTGCTACATTGAGCAGGGCTTTGGGAATATAATTACTACTATATCAAATTGGAGTTATTGGTCTTGGGGTTTGATCCTCTGGTGTCTAAGTAAATGTTTTACTTCCTCTACCATCTACCTAGAGAGTTTTTCATATTTTGCGAATCCAAACCATACAGGCATGTTCATGGTCATCCTTGAGGTCATGAATCTTGCCTTACTGATATAGGGGCTTGAGTATGCTTGGTTAATTCATGGGCCTCAGGGGTCTTATACAAGATGTTGTCAAGGACATTATCTCAATACAAGTTGTTGTAAAGGACATTCCTCATCAATAGAAACCCATGGAGTTTATTGAAAGCAGGAGCGGGGGAAACATGGTCAGATTTGTTCTTTGGCAGATGAATGGAGGATGGACTGGAGTGAGACAAGACCTGAGACAGGGAGACCAACCAGAAGGATATTACAACAGTCCAGGTTTGAGGTGATAAGAACATGTGCCAGGGTAGTGGTAGTGTCAGAGGAGAAAAGGAAGCATAAGTAAGAGATTTTACTGTTGCGCTGAAAAAAAGTGAGCGAGACCTGGATATAAATTTTGATGTGGATTTATTCAAGCGCACAACTGTTCAGAGTAATTACTCAAATCTTACAGCCCCAAGCAAGGGAAGAGATAGAGTATTTAAAGGGAAAGAACACAATTAGATTTCTGTGGACATGGGGACACAAACAGTGAGACAAGCTGAGGCAGGATTATTTCCATGGAGAAGGGAACACAAACAGTGCGGTCCATGGAGATGGGAGTACAAACAGTGGGGTCCATGGAGATGGGAGTAAAAACAGTGGGGTGAGCTGGGGCAAGATGGAGAAACTGGAGGGGGGTAGGGCATAACATTACAACAGATATAGAGTGAGAGTGAAGAGTTGAGATTTACATGTAGGTAGCAAGCCTGTGTGCCTGGGAGGATGGTGGTACCCTCAACAGTAATATGAACATTAGGAAAAGTAGAAAGCTTGGGGGGAAAATAGTTTGGTTTTGGACACGTTGAGTTTAAGATGTCTACAACACATCCAACTGGAGATGTACAATAGGCAGTTGCTGATACAAGACTAGAGATTAAGAGACAGTTTTGGGCTGGATAAATAAATCCAAGAATCATCAGCATAGAGGTAACAATTGAATCTGTGGGAGCTGATATAGTCACCAAGTAAAATGTTGCAGAAAAGAAGGCTCAGGACAAATCTTTGAAAGACACACACTATTTGTGGGTGTGACCTGGATGAAGATACCACAAAGTAGACTAAGAAGGAGTGGCCCAACAGGTAGAAGGAGAAATAGCAGAGAGTGATGGTACAAAACCCTAGAAAGAAGAGTGTATCAAGGAAAAGAAAGTGATTAGCAGTATCAAAAACAACAAAGAGGTCAAGAAGGATGATGACTGAGAAAAGGCCATTAAATTTGGCAATGAAGAGATTATTGGGAGCTTAGGAGAGATCAGTTCAAGTTGAATGATGAGACTGGAAGGCAGACCTCAGAGGATTAAGAAGAGGAAAACGGTAAGGAAGTAGAGACAGAATGAGGACCAAAGTTGAAGAGAGAAAGATATAGACTTGATGAAAGGAAAAATTGTTGGCAGAACTATGTAAAAGTAGAATGGTCTGCCTCGGATGGTAGATGGAATCCTTTTCCCAAAGGAGGACGACTCCATTCCTTCAGCGAATTTGCATGTCCTGGTTCAGGGGATGCAATATGTACAAAGATAAATAAGTACAAAATAAATACAAAGTAATTTCGTAAGAAAGGACTATCGGGTGGGGGAATCAGTAAAGGTGCCTTGTAGGAAATAGTTAAGATTTAAAGAGAACTAGAAACTTCAAGATATAGAAGTGAGGAGGGAGAGCATTTCTGACATGAAGGACATCTTGAACAAAGGCGTTGAAGTGTGAGATGTGATATTTTGTGTGGAGAACTTTGAGTAGGTCAATTTGGCTGGAATGTTGAATATATGGGGAGGAATAATATTAAATTGGCCTCAAAAGAAAGGAAGGAGCCACATTCCAAAATGTTTTAAATGACAAAGGAGAAGTTTTCATTTTTCTCCTAGATGTAATAGGGAGTCACTAAAGTTTCTTGAGCAGAGGAGTAACACGGTTGTTAGATCTGTGGTTTATTAGTATAATTTGATTGCACGAGATTGTTTCTGAGGATCTTTCCAAAGAAAATTGTGTCACTCTGTAGCTGCAGCTTAAACTTCAAAAATCTCTTAACGTGTGTGTGTTTAGTTCATTTGTGCAAACATTTTCATTTTGTAGGCATATGTACCAATCAAATCTGGACAAATCTGAAAATAAAACAAAACATCAAGCCTATACAAAACCAACTATTATGCTTGCACTGTTTGAGAGAGGGCTGAAACTAATGTAAAGATCAGTTTACCCAAATGAGTGAATTTGTCAATTAACCAAAGAGTAAGCCATTCATAACACTACCACTATGTGACCAGCAATGTCTTAGGAAGTGATTGGGATAAGAGAAATGTATTGTCATCATTGTTAATAAATTTTCTCTCATGTCTGATTCTTCATGACATTTTTTGGGATTTTCAGCAAAGATACTGGAGTAGTTTGCCATTTCTTTCTCCAGCTCTACAGAATAGTTAACTGAGGCAAGCAGGGTTGGATCGATCATACAGCTAGTAAGTATCTGAAGCTGGATTTGAACTTAAGTCTTCCCGACTCCAGGTCCAGCATTCTATCCTCTGTACCACCTAGCTGCCTTAAGAGAAATGTGTAAAACTAACTTAATCCTTGCCCTTGAAGAGCTTTCAGTGTAGTTAGGGAAACAGTATTAACAAAGTCCTCCATCATTCTTGCTAATCTTTTATCAATCTTCCATTTCCCAAGCATTATTTCAATTTCTATTTTACCCTTTGGCTCTAGAATATCAGGGCAGTTCTCCTTGATAATTTCTTGAAAGATGATATCTAGGTTCTTTTTTTGATCATGGCTTTCAGGTAGTCCAATAAGTTTTAAATTATCTCTCCTGGATCTATTTTCCAGGTCAGTGGTGTTTCCAATGAGATAGTTCACATTGTCTTCCATTTTTTCATTCCTTTGCCTCTGTTTTATAATATCTTGATTTCTTATAAAGTCACGAGCTTCCACTTGCTCCAATCTAATTTTTTTTAATGCAATTTATTTATTTAACATATTTGGTTTTCAGCATTGATTTTCACAACATTTTGAATTACAAATTTTCTCCCCATTTCTACCCTCCCCCCCCCACTCCAAGATGGCTTATATTCTGGTTTCCCTGTTCCCCAGTCAGCCCTCCCCTCTATCACCCCCCTCCCCTCTCATCCCCTTTTCCCTTCCTTTCTTGTAGGGCAAGATAAATTTCTATGCCCCATTGCCTGTGTATCTTATTTTTTAGTTGCATACAAAAACTTTTTTTGTTTTTGAACATCTGATTTTAAAACTTTGAGTTCCAAATTCTCTTCCCTCTTCCCTTCCCACCCACCCTCCCTAAGAAGTTGAGCAATTCAACCTAGGCCACACATGTATTATTATGTATAACCCTTCCACAATACTCATGTTGTGAAAGGCTAACTACATTTTGCTCCTTCCCAACCCATCCCGCTTTATTGAATTTTCTCCCTTGACCCTGTCCCCTTTCCAAAGTGTTTGTTTTGATTACCTCCACCCCCATCTGCCCTCCCCTCCATCATCCCCCCGCCTTTTATTTTTTTTTTTATCTTCCTCCCTCTTCTTTCCTGTGGGGTAAGATACCCAACTGAGTATGTATGGTATTCCCCCTCAGGCCAAATCTGATGAGAGCAAGGTTCACTCATTCCCCCCTCACCTGCCCTCTCCCCTCCTCCCATAGAACTGCTTCCTCTTGCCACCTTTACACGAGATAATCCATCCCATTCTATCTCTCCCTATCTCCCTCTCTCAGTATGTTACTATCTCATCCCTTAATTTCATTTTATTTCTTTTAGATATCTTCCCTTCATCTTCAACTCACCCTGTGTCTGCTCTCTCTCTTTTACATATATATATATATAAACACACACACATATATATATATACATACATACACATACATACATATACACATAGATATATACATACATACACATTCACTTATATATAGACATAAACATATATATACATATACATATATATACATATATATATATATATATATATATATATATATATATATATATATATATATATATAGCATATTCCCTTCAACTACCCTAATACTGAGGTCTCATGAATCATACGCATCATCTTTCCATGTAGGAATGTAAACAAAACAGTTCAACTTTAGTAAGTCCCTTGCAATTTCCATTTCTTGATTACCTTTTCATGCTTCTCTTGATTCTTGTGTTTGAAAGTCAAATTTTCTATTCAGTTCTGGTCTTTTTACTGAGAAAGCTTGAAAGTCCTCTATTTTATTGAAACTCCATATTTTGCCTTGGAACATGATACTCAGTTTTGCTGGGTAGGTGATTCTAGGTTTTAATCCTAGCTCCATTGACCTCCGGAATATCGCATTCCAAGCCCTTCGATCTCTTAATGTAGAAGCTGCCAGATCTTGGGTTATTCTGATTAGGTTTCCACAATACTCAAATTGATTCTTTCTGGCTGCTTGCAGTATTTTCTCCTTGATCTGGGAGCTCTGGAATTTGGCAACAATATTCCTTGGAGATTTCTTTTTTGGATCTATTTGAGGAGGCGATCGATGGATTCTTTCAATTACTATTTTGCCCTGTGGCTGTAGAATATCAGGGCAGTTCTCCTTGATAATTTCCTGAAAGATGGTATCTAGGCTCTTTTTTTGATCATGGCTTTCAGGTAGTCCAATAATTTTTAAATTATCTCTCCTGGATCTATTTTCCAGGTCAGTGGTTTTTCCAAGGAGATATTTCACATTGTCTTCCATTTTTTCATTCATCTGGTTCTGTTTTATAATATCCTGATTTCTCATAAAGTCACTAGCTTCCACTTGCTCCAATCTAGTTTTTAAAGTAGTATTTTCTTCAGTGGTCTTTTGGACCTCCTTTTCCATTTGGCTAATTCTGCCTTTCAAGGCATTCTTCTCCTCATTGGCTTTTTGGAGCTCTTTTGCCATTTGAGTTAGTCTGTTTTTTAAGGTGTTGTTTTCTTCAGTGTATTTTTCAGTATTTTTTTGGGTCTCCTTTAGCAAGTCATTGACTTGTTTTTCATGGTTTTCTCGCATCCTTCTCATTTCTCTTCCCAATTTTTCCTCTACTTCTCTAACTTGCTTTTCCAAATCCTTTTTGAGTTCTTCTATGGCCTGGGGCCAGTTCATGTTTTTCTTGGAGGCTTTGGTTGTAGGCTCTATGACTTTGTTGTCTTCTTTAGGCTGTATATTTTGGTCTTCTTTGTCACCAAAGAAAGAATCCAAAGTCTGAGACTGAATCTGGGCACGTTTTCGCTGCCTGGCCATATTCCCAACCAACTAACTTGACCATTGAGTTTTTCAGTGGGGTATGACTGCTTGTAGACTAACGAGTTCTATGTTCTACGTTTGGGGGGGAGGTGCCAGCTCTGTCAGAGCCGCACTCCTCCTTCCCCAAGGACCTCCAGTCCAGACTGGGCTTAGATCTTCAGCAGGCTGTTGCACTCCTGCTTTGATCCGCCACTTAATTCCTCCCACCAGGTGGGCCTGGAGCCAGAAGTAACAACAGCTGTAGCTGCCCCACCTCCGCTGCCCCCGGGGCTGGAAGCCGAACCGCGAACTCCTTCCACTCCCGCAGCTTTTCCCACTAACCTTCTCCGCAGTCTTTGGTGTTTGTGGGTCGAGGGGTCTGGTAACTGCCTCAGCTCACATATTCAGGGCGCTAGGGCCCCCTCCGCCCGGCTTCTGGTCTGGATCGTCCACGCCGCTCAGGCTGGGCTCTGCTCCACTCCGTTCCCAGCTCCCAGCTCCCAGCTCCCAGCTCCCAGCTCCGTGTGGAATAGACCTCACCCAGAGACCATCCAGGCTGGAGCCCTGCTTCCCTCTGCTGTTCTGTGGGTTCTGCCGTTCTAGAATTGGTTCAGAGCCATTTTTATAGGTTTTTGGAGGGACTCGGGTACGGAGCTCACTCTAGTCCGTGCTTACCAGCTGCCATCTTGGCTCCGCCCCCTCCAATCTAATTTTTAAGGTAGTATTTTCTTCAGTGTTCTTTTGGACCTCCTTTTCCATTGGGCTAATTCTGCCTTTCAAGGCATTCTTCTCCTGGCTTTTTGGAGCTCTTTTGCCATTTGAGTTAGTCTATTTTTTGAGGTATTATTTCCTTCAGTATTTTTTTGGATCTCCTTTAGCAAGTCATTGACTTGTTTTTCATGATTTCCTTGCATCACTCTCATTTCTCTTCCCAATTTTTCCTCTACTTCTCTTACTTGCTTTGCCAAATCCCTTTTGAGCTCTTCCATGGCCTGAGACCAGTTCATGTTTTTCTTGGAGGCTTTTGACGTAGGCTCTTCGACTTTGTTGACTTCTTCTGGCTGTATGCTTTGGTCTTCTTTGTCACCAAAAAAAGATTCCAAAGTCTGCTTCTAAATCTGGGTCCATTTTCACTGCCTGTTCATGTTCCCAGCCAACTACTTGACCCTTGAGCTTTTTGTCAGTGTATGACTGCTTGTAAAGTAGAGAGTACTTTGTCCCAAGCTTTAAGGGCCTTATGCCTCTGTTTTCAGAGCTACTTCTAAACAGCAAGCTCTGCCACCCCAGTGCTCCCTCCGCCCCCATGAACCGCCAACCTGGACCATGACTCAGATCCAAGCAGGCTCTGCACTCCTGCTCTGATCCGCCATTTAATTACTCCACCTGGTGGGCCTGGGGCTGGAAGCAACTGCAGCTGGAAGCAACCCCAGAGCTGCACCACTTCCATGCCCCTGGGGCTGGGGCTGACCGCTAACTCCTTTCACTCTGTTCTAGCAGTTCTACCCACTAACCTTCTCTGTTGTCTTTGGTGTTTGTGGGTTGAGAAGTCTGTTAACTGGCACAGCTCCCTGATTCAGGGTGCTAGGGCCTGTTCTGCCCAGCTCCCAGTCTGGTCAGTCCTGGCGCAACCCACTGCTGGGCTCTGCTCTGCTCCCAGCTCCATGCGATAGACCCTACCCTGCAACCATCCAGGCTTTCCTGGGCTGGACCCCTCCTTCCTTCAGTTATTTTGTGGGTTCTGCAGCCCTAGAATTTGTTCAGAGTCATTTTTTATAGGTGTTTGGAGGGACCTGGGGGTGAGCTCACACAAGTCCCTGCTTTCCAGCCACCATCTTGGCTCCTCCCCTCCCAAGCATTATTTCCAAGAAACAGGAACACATTTGAAGCTTTTTTTAAGAGATATTCAAATATGAAAGGTAGTTCATGGAAAATACATGGAAAAAGTACTAATGGAGAGAGGAGCTGACTTGGAGTCAGGTGACATAGGTAAATATGCCTGTTCCAATACTTGGTAGCTATTAACAGGAAAAAATGTGCTACATGATTCTTCAAAGTCCCTTCCCATTCTAAATCCAATAATCATTAATTATTGATTTTTAAACATGCACAATATTTTCAGGATAATGTGAAGACTCAATTAAACATGCATGTTGTTATAAGCAAGAACATGGTACTGCCTTCTTGTTACCATGGCCAAATATATTACTCTAGCATTTGGCAGAGAGAAAAACTCTCCTGCTTGATTTATAGCAAGTACCCAAGAATTCTTAAAATGTTGGAAAGACTTAAGATTTTAGGATAAAAATCATTATTTGGTAATAAATTTTTGGAAAAACTGGAAAGTAGTATGTCAGAAACTCAGCATTGGCCAAAATCTCACACCGTTACCAAGATAAGGTCAAAATGGATATATAATCTAGATATAAAGAGAAATTTTAAAACAAATTAGAACACAGAACATATTACTTATCAGACTTATGGATAGGTGAAGAATTTATGAACAAACCAGAGATAAAGAACAAAGTTAGACATAAAACAGATAATTTGGTCACATTAAATTAGAAAGATTTTGCACAAATTAAAAAAAAATATATAGCCAAGAGCGGAAGAAAAACAGAAAATTGGGAGGGAAATTTTAGACTATTTATCATATAAAGATCTCATATTTCAGATATATAAAGAACTTTGTCAATTCTATAAGAATATGAATCATTCCCCAATTCATAGTCAAAGGATATGAGCAGGCAGTTTTCCAATGAAGAAATCAAAACAATTTATAGTCATATAAAAATGCTCTGAATCATTATTGATTAGAGAAGTGAAGATTAAAACAACCTTGATATATCATTTTACACCTATCAGATTAGCTAAAATGACATAAGGTGTAAGTGACAAATGTAGGAGAGGATGTGGAAAAATTGGGCCACTAATTCATTGCTGGTGGAATTGTGAACTGGTCCAACCATTTTGGACAGCAATCCGGAATTATGCCCAAAGAGTTATTAAACTGCCTATATCCTTTGACCCAGCAACACCACTACTTGGTCTATTTCCAAAGACAATTAGAGGAAAAGGAAAAGAACCTATCTATTCTAAAATCTTTATAGCAGCTCTCTTTGTGGTGGCAAACAACTGGAAATTGCGGAGATGTCCATCATTTGGAAAATGGCAGAGCAAGTTGTGGCATATGATTGTGATGGTATGCTACCGTGCTATAAGAAATTATGAGCTCAATGATTTTAGAAAAATATGGAAAGACTTGGATAAAACAGTGAAGAGTAAAATGAGCAGAAACAAGAGAACATTGCATATAGTAACAGTAATATGGTTTTAATAACAACTCTAAGAGAATAAGTCATTTTGACTACTATTAATACCCATATTAACTATAAAGGACATATAAAAACCCTATCTGCATCCAGAAAAAGAACTGATAAATAGAAGTATGTATAGAATAATTTTATGTGGGGGTGGGGGCACTAATGGTAGCCATCTCTAGGCTGAGGGAAGGAGGGAAGAAAAAAGAAAGAAATTTACATGATAATTTTGTTGTATATTTGAAAGGAATAGCAAGCTCTACATTGTAGATTTGCAGTTTCATCTGCAAAATTTTTTATTCTACTATGCTTGTTTTATTCCATAAATTATAAATACTTTCTTAAAAAATGTTGATCTAGTATTCACTATTACTTTCCATATAACCATTTCTTCAGAGTAAAACATAGCATTCATCTATCTGGATGAGACAGAGAGACAGAGAGAGAAAGACAGAGAGAGAGGGGGGAGAGAGAGAGAGAGAGAGAGAGAGAGAGAGAGAGAGAGAAGACAAACTGTCAACTTCTCATTGTGTGGTGTCAAGTATCCATGATCATGAGAAATGGTATCAACCATAAGCACAAGAAATTGAAAAATAAACTTTATAACAGTGGTGGTGGTGTTTTATTTTCCATAACATCAAAAGCACTCACAACTTTTGTGTACTTAAGGTTTACCTTAACTTGAAAAATGATTGTGAAAACCAACACACAAAGTGGTCCAGCTTGGGCTGTCCTCAAAAATAAGCATAAAGCGGGGTTTAGCCAAGATGGCGGCTGGAAAGCAGGGACTTGCATGAGCTCCCTGCCAGGTTCCTCCAAAAACCTATAAAAAATGGCTCTGAACAAATTCTAGAACTGCAGAACCCACAAATAGCAGAGGGAAGCAGGGATCCAGCCCAGGACAGCCTGGATGCTTGCTGGATAGGTCTATCATGCACTGAGCAGAGGGGAGTGGAGCCCAGAGGGGAGCGGAGCTCAGCGTGGGCCCTGCAGACCAACCGGACCAGGAGCTGGGTGGAGCAGTCCTGAGTGCCCTGAATCAGTGAGCTGTGGCAGTTGCCAGACTTCTCAACCCACAAACATGAAAGACAACAGAGAAGGTTAGTGGCAAAAGCTGCTAGGACAGAGGGAAAAGAGTTTAAGGTTCAGCCACCGCCCCAGGGCAGTGGGGGGAGGTGCAGCTAAAGAACTACAGCTGCAGTTGCTTCTGGCCCCAGGCCTACTTGGTGGGAGAAATTAAGTGGAGGATCAGAGCAGTGGTACACAGCCTGCTTAAGATTTGCTTCAGGTCCGGGTTGGCAGTTCTTGGGGAAGGAGGAGTGCTGGTGAGGCAGAGCTGGTTGTATAGAAATAGCTCCAAAATCAACAGTGCATCCCCTCAAGCCTGGAACAAAGTACTCTTTACTCTAAAAGCAGTCATACCCCACTAAAAAACTAAAGGGTCAAGGAAGTTGGCTGGGAACATGGCCAGGCAATAAAAATTCACTCAGATTCAGTCTCAGACTTTGGAATCTTTCTTTGGTGACAAAGAAGACCAAAACATACAGACAGAAGAAGTCAACAAAGTCAAAAAGCCTACATCAAAAGCCTCCAAGAAAAACATGAACTAGTCTCAGGCCATGGAAGAGCTGAAAAAGGATTTGGAAAAGCAAGTTAGGCAAGTAGAGGAAAAATTGGGAAGAGAAATGAGAATGATGTGAGAAAACCATGAAAAACAAGTCAATGAATTGCTAAAGGAGACCCAAAAAATACTGAAAAAAATATTGAAGAAAACAACACCTTAAAAAATAGACTAACTCAAATGGCAAAAGAGCTCCAAAAAGCCAATGAGGAGAAAAATGCCTGGAAAGGCAGAATTAGCCCAATGGAAAAGGAGGTCCAAAAGACCACTGAAGAAAATACTACCTTAAAAATTAGACTGGAGCAAGTGGAAGCTTGTGACTTTATAAGAAATCGAGATACTATAAAACAGAGGCAAAGGAATGAAAAACTGGAAGACAATGTGAAATATCTCATTGGAAAAACCACTGACCTGGAAAATAGATCCAGGAGAGATAATTTAAACCTTATTGGACTACCTGAAAGCCATGATCAAAAAAAGAACCTAGATATCATCTTTCAAGAAATTATCAAGAACTGCCCTGATATTCTAGATCCAGAGGGCAAAATAGAAATTGAAAGAATCCACCAATCACCTCCCGAAAAAGATCCCAAAAAGAAAACTCCTAGGAATATTGTCGCCAAATTCCAGAGCTCGCAGGTCAAGGAGAAAATACAGCAAATATCCATAAAGAAACAATTTGAGTATTGTGGAAATACAATCAGGATAATGCAGGATCTAGCAGCTGCCACATTAAGGGACCGAAGGGCTTGGAATACGATATTGCGGAGGCCAATGGAGCTAAGATTAAAACCAAGAATCACCTACCCAGCAAAACTGAGTATCATGCTCCATGGCAAAATATGGATTTTCAGTAAAATAGAAGACTTTCAAGCTTTCTCAGTGAAAAGACCAGAGCTGAATAGAAAATCTGACTTTCAAACACAAGAATCAAGAGAAGCATGAAAAGGTAAACAAGAAAGAGAAATCATAAGGGACTTACTAAAGTTGAACTGTTGTGTTTACATTCCTACATGGAAAGATGATGTGCATGACTCATGAGACCTTAGTATCATAGTAGCTGAAAGGAATATACATATATATGTGTATGTATGTATATATATATATATATATATATATATATATATATATATATACACACACACACACACACACACACATGTGTGTGTCTAGGTATGTATATATGTAGGTGTATGTATATGTATACACATAAATACACACACACACACACCACACACACACACACACATATATACATATATATATATATATATATATATATATATATATATAGACAGAGGGCACAGAGTGAGTTGAATATGAAGGGATGATATCTAAAAAAAAAATCAAATTAACAGAAAAAAATAAGCATAAAGAAATATTCTTTCCATCAAATTAAACTGACAAAGATGTCAACAGAGTAAACCAGCAATGACTGGAGGGGCTGTGGAAGGACACACCAATGGCCTGTTAATTGAACTATGAATCCATCAGATTATTCTGGAAAACAATTTACAACTATACCAGCTCTGCCATGATTATCTTGGGCAGGAAACTTAGTATTCTTATATGAAAAATGAGAGGGTTTGAAATAGATGGTCTCTAATATCACACCTACTTCTAAGTCCTATCATCCTATAGTTTGTCATTTGATCTTCTAAAATACTTCCAAGATTTTATCTTCAAAGTTAAGGTATGTTAGGAAGATATAAGATACTTAGATATTTATAAGATTGTCTCAGAACAAAGAAAAATATTAGTGCCTATGAACTACACTTTTTTAGAAAGAGCACTGGCCTGAAGAATCAAGAGATCTGTTCTGATTTTTGTTAGCAATGTACTAAAGTATTATTGCCTAAAAATGTTTTGGTTTTTCTGTCTTAGTGTTTCTTAGTCCAACAGGCTGTCTATTCCCTCATCATTGTCAATGTTCCTTGTTACTCTTTCCTTTCTGCCCAACTTGTTCTCTAGAACCTCCCACTTCAAGAAGCTTCTACTCCAGGCTGAAAACATCCAATATCCTGACTGATTATTACGTCCCTGCTTTTGACACCAGGTTTGAGATATCAGTCTGACCCATGTAAATAGTTTGCCATCTTTTCCTAAAAACCGCTGATTTCAGAGCAGCTATGATCACTGAGCTTAGAAAGCTGCCCTAAAACATAGAATCAGGACTACTAGATGATCACGAACTTTTTCTTGTAACAAACTAGACTGCTGTTACTGAGACTTGTTAGTGACATAGGTGGTTGTATCTGTTCCCTCTGCCTTCCCAGTTCTGCTGGGGAGCAGGGATTAGTCTTCTCTAATTAGAATATAAGAGCCTTGAGAATAGGGGTTGTCTTACTGTTATTTGTATCTGCAATAAAGATCCTGACACATAGTAAACACATGATAAACATTCTTTTTATCTGCATCTTTTATTGGAGGTATCATTTAAAGGACTGGTCCCAGTTTGAAGGGCTCATTGGGCTGAACCTAGAACTCTCCTTTTATTTGTCCCTGCTGCCTGCTCCTAATTTGGATACATTTCCTGTCCTCAAGGTAATTTAAAATTCAGCAGTCCAAACTATGAGTGCCATAAGAGTTTTTGTGCTCGCCCTCAACAAGTCATATGATTAATTAGCTAAGCCATCAGTTTCAAGAGGAAGTCTTTGGAAATGTTTCACTCTGGGGTTGTATAGAAGCCTGCCTTCAATGGATATGATTGTTTGGATGAATCTTTATGTTCCCTTCTTTTTCTGATTACCCATGTATCATAACCAGTGCATGATACAAATCATCTACTACACCAAAATTTATTATTTCTGAATAATTGCCAGATACCCCAATTATACATTAGGACTATAGCCATAACCAAGATGGAGTAGCTGGAGCTTTGCTTCAAGCTGGAAAATTTAGAGGGCATTGACATGATCATCATAGAGATGCTTCTAGGAGTAGCTGATGCTACCCTCCTTTTGACTTGACAAAAGTACAGAAATTGCTAGTGAAAGGCTTCGATTTGTACCTTGGAAACTGATACGTTTCATTGATCATATCATAGGGGAAAAACAGGGTACAGAATGGAAGAAAAAAAGGAATTCCAGAGAAGTATCACCACCTAGTGTAAAATGACAAACACTGGTTAGTAACCTATTTAATTAATACATAGAACAAAGGGACCATGTAGATAGTAAGAGATTATATACACCTCTGTATAGAAATCAAATACCAAGCAAAATCATTAATTCATCTTCAGGAAATATCTATTAGATTTCTTGTGTTTAATATACCTAGAATCATTTCTAAGGTGCAAAATTCCTAAACAAACCTTTGAAAGTAAGGAATCCTGATAAATTTTTGTCCCATTACCAACCCAATCAGACTATGGAAAAAGTAGTCAAATAATTTTCCATTTTGAATTCTTTGTTTATGCAGCAGCTATAAAACTTTCTTATCCATTTCCACTCCACTTTAATGAGGAAGGGAGAAGCTAATGATAGCTAGATTCTGCTTCAATTGAAGCATTTAACACTCTACTGCTGAAAGAATTAAACAGTGTCCTGCCTGACTTACAAAGTAGCTCCAGGCTACCTCACAGAGGATACCTTGCCTGACCCAGTCATAGCAATTTGTCATTTGCCTATAGTATCCATTATGTTAGACCCCCACAGGGGAACATCCTAAAGATGTTCTGCTCTGCTACATAGCAGCAACATCATTCTGTCAATTACTACTTATAATGGTCTTCGGAGCCTTTCATATAATTTTGCAACTGAGGCATGAAAGTCAATAATCTTCCTTAATAGGAGTTGGTTGTAAGATGATATGCTATTTTCTCCCTTTTTTCCAGCCTTTCTTAATACTTAAATCAAAATGCCTACCAAGCTTTGGCTGAACCTGCAGAATTATTATTTTCTGATGAAGCAGAGAAAGCTTCTAAACAACAAATAAGTTTAAGTAGAGTATAAAAATGCATGTAGCTCAAAATTTAGTGTGCATTTTTGGTTTTACTTTAAGACTGTACCCACCTAAATCATTTTAGGAAACATTTTGTTGGTTGTTGGGTTTTTTTTGGTGGGGTGCCAAATCTACAATTTCACTATTATAGAAGTAGGATAGATGCATAGATGTATAGATGGATGGATGGATGGATAGATAGATAGATACATAGATCGACAGACAATTAGATCTGAGACTTCAGCAGTGCCTGAAACTCTGGGGTACTATCTCTCTTTTCCTATTTATAGATTTATCAATATATCTATACTGATGGATTAAAAGTGTCTTTGATATATCAATAGTGATGTCATAACACTGACATTTTCTTATCAGTATTGGTATATAGATTTCTACAGAGTTATATAGTTATATATTTTTGTAGATATCTTATATGTGATATGTTGATAACACATTTCATTGTATTGTATAGTATTCATAATACTATATATTTTATTTTATGCATGGAAAAAACATGATTCTTAGAAGGCATCCATAGGTTTCACCAGACTTCTAAAAGGATCTGTGACACAAATTTTGAGAATCTCTGGATAGAGAATGGCCTCTGAAGAAACGCCCTATAATGATGCAGGTGGACAGCTGCTCTGAAACTTAGAATTTTAGAAAGTGACCTGGGGCACTGAGAGGTTAAACAACTTGCCCAGGGTCACACAATCTCTTCCGTCTAAGAGGAGGACCTTGAACCCAGGTTTTCTTTACTGAGGCCAGTTCTCCAATTATTATGCTGTAATGCCCCTCAAAATTTATTCAGAAAATTGACTTATTTTATACTGACTATGCAAACCATAATGGAATGCTTTATGAATAATAGCACTAATGTTTTAATTTCTTTAGAAAAGGCAAACAAACCTTGGTAACGTTTTCATAGATGAGTCAATACATGCTAATTGTAAATTCACTTTAGCAAGAGAAACATAAAATTCTTGCTCAAAGAATGGTCCCTAGTCATTTATTTTCAAAAAAGATGAGATGTTTGATTGCTATAATTTGGTTTTTTTCCTAAAAATCTGCATTCTACTTATAAATGTAAAAAGTTCAACAATGGATACTATAGGCCCAAGCAGAAAAATCAATGATAGGTAAATGAAATTAATTCCACATAATTAAGTAATCATTTGTAGACTAGAAATTCACACATTTAAAGAAGACTGGGAGTTTTCATTGACAAATGACTTCTGATGAGGGTTTGTGGGTAGTGTGAAGACACTTTAAAAAAATAAGCATCATTCCAAAGACTGAGGTTAAAAATGTACTGAATTAAGCATATGTACAACTGAGAGAGTATAGCCGACCCTTAACTTACCAATCACACTGAGAAACCAATTTGCACAAATAACATTTCCCATCTTATGCTTTAATAAATATTAAGCAAAGGATAAAGATTGGCAAATCACAAAAATACTTTGGAGCTTGAAAAATAGTCATATATAATCTTAAATGTTGAGATTGAGTTGGTATGACTAATGATGATATACTAAAATCCTTCAACTTCTTAGGAAAACAAAATCTCACTCTTCCACTCCACCATATCTCTCATTAGCAAAGGGGGCTATTTTTGGTCATTGTCTGAAGGGAAGAATCTAAAGCAAGGATGAAGGCATTGTGATGCCTGCTTTTTATTTCTGTGTTCTCATTTATTTTCTTTCTTTTCCTGTATATTAATTTAGTGGTTACAAGTTAATTAGCATTAGCCGACAGCAGTAGACAGGTAAAGAAAAATACGAAGCAAAGGTCTCTGGAATTCAGATATACTTTTAAAAGCCTTCGGTAATTAGTCAACTCACTCATATATTGTGAAGAGCAACTTAATACCTGCCAGATTAAGATAATATGTTTATTTTACTTCGTTTAATTAGTGCTAGACAACTCTCCACAAAAAGGGAGGGAAAAAGGTTTTCTCTCCATTTCTTCCCATTAAAAAATCTATAAAAATAAGTTTAGTATACTTTATACCTTCTATCACCATATCCAATTACAAAAACATTTAGAGGACTAAAAAATCAAAATATAATTCATCAATAACTGCTCACTAAAAACAACTTTAGAAAGAATAAGGAAAGTGTTCCATCTATTTGTGAAATATCCACAATAGCTCATATCATTACCTATCCCTTCCCTCCCCCCCCACTATAGTTCATATGTTCAGTCATAATGTTGAAGTTGAGGTGAAATGGATTGGAGATGTTTGAAACTATAGAGGTATGTCTGTGTCTAACTCAAAGTATATGGCAGTATTATGTCTGGAATTGAGTTTTCAGGTAGTTAAATTATCATTCTTAAGGAGGCTCCTGGGTCCATTTATGTAATCACTTCCTCACTCTTCAACAGAGTACAGTCATTTTTATTTCCCAAAAATTCTCATTGACATCTAGTCCAGAGTCCTAGAACTGAAATTGAGGGTGCTGAGAACCAAAAACTCAGCCAGGAGTTAAAAGAAAAGGTATCTCGAACCTAAATGCAAAATCTAACCCACCTTTGGAATTCTTTCCAACTCCCTCCTTTCAGGTGTGTACAAAATGTAATGTTGGGTAGTGACCCAGCAACCCCTGTATAGGCTAACAGCTCCCCTCACCCCCTCCCATAAAGGCTTTACCTATCTGATCAGGCTATAATAATCCTTCCCCTCTTATGCCTTATACAACATTTGATATGTACCTTCTTTAAGCAAGATAATATATCATTTTGAATTATAGTTATTTAGGTATATGCTATTCTTTAACTAGATTTAAGTTCTATCTTACTGAAAGGGTTGTGTGAAAAAAATTACTTTGCAAAGTTTAAGGTTCTATATAAAGGTGTGATATTCAGATAATTTTTAAAGTAAAATTTTTTCAATTCTTTTTATTTATTTAGTTAGTTTTTTAGTTTTCAGCATGGATTTCCACAAGAGTTTGAATTACAAATTTTCTCCCCATTTCTACCCTGACCCCCACTCAAAGATGGCACATATTCTGATTGCCCCATTCCCCAGTCAGCCCTCCCTTCTGTCACCCCACTCCGCCCCATCCCCTTTTCCCTTACTTTCTTGTAGGGCAAGATAGATTTCTATGCCCCATTGCCTGTAGATCTTATTTCCAAGTTGCATGTAAAAACTTTTTTTTGAACACCTACTTTTAAAACTTTGAGTTCCAAATTCTCTCCCCTCTTCCCTCCCCACCCACCCTCCCTAAGAAGGCAAGCAATTCAACATAGACCACATGTGTATCATCATGCAAAACCCTTCCATAATACTCATGTTGTGAAAGGCTAACTATATTTTGCTCCTTCGTATTCTATACCCCTTTATTCAGTTTTCTCCCTTGACCTTGTCCCTTTTCAAAAGTGTTTGCTTTTGATTACCTCCTCCCCATCTGCCCTCCCTTCTATTGTCCCCCCTTTTTTATTTCCTTCCTCCTTCTTTCCTGTGGGGTAAGATACCCAATTGAGTGTATATGTTATTCCCTCCTCAGGTCAAATCTGATGAGAGCACAATTCACATATTCCCATTCACCTGCCCCCTCTTCCCTCCCAACAGAACTGCTTTTTCTTGCCACTTTTATGTGAGATAATTTACCCCATTCTATCACTCCCTTTCTCCCCTCTCTCATCCTTTAATTGGATTTTTTTTTTAGATATCATCCCTTCATATCCAACTCACCCTGTGCTCTCTGTATATATATATGTGTGTGTATATATACATATACATATATGTATATATACACATATATACATATGTGTGTGTATGTATATATGTATATTCCCTTTAGCTACCCTAATACTGAGGTCTCATGAATTATACACATCATCTTTCCATGTAGGAATGTAAAAAAAACAGTTCAACTTTAGTTAGTTCCTTATGATTTCTCTTTCTTGTTTACCTTTTCATGCTTCTCTTGATTCTTGTGTTGAAAGTCAAATTTTCTATTCAGCTCTGGTCTTTTCACTGAGAAAACTTGAAAGTCTTCTATTTTATTGAAAATCCATATTTTGCCATGGAGCATGATACTCAGTTTTGCTGGGTAAGTGATTCTTGGTTTTAATCCTAGCTCCATTCACCTGCAGAATATCATATTCCAAGCCCTTTCATCCCTTAATTTAGAATCTGCTAGATCTTGTATTACCATGATTGTGTTTCCACAATACTCAAATTGTTTCTTTCTGGCTATTTGCAGTACTTTCTTCTTGATCTGGGAGCTCCGGAATTTGGTGACAATATTCCTGGGAGTTTTCTTTTTGGGATCTTTTCAGGAGTAGATCTGTGGATACTTTCAATTTCTATTCTACCCTCTGGCTCTAGAATATCAGGGCAGTTCTCCTTGATAATTTCTTGAAAGATGATATTTAGGTTCTCTTTTTGATCGTGGCTTTCAGGTAGTCCAATAAGTTTTAAATTATCTCTCCTGGATCTATTTTCCAGGTCAGTGGTTTTACCAATGAGATATTTCACATTATCTTCCATTTTTTCATTCCTTTGCTCTGTTCTATAATACCTTGATTTCTCACAAAGTCACTAACTTCCACTTGCTCCAATCTAATTTTTAAGGTAGTATTTTCTTCAGTGGTCTTTTGGACCTCCTTTTCCATTTGGCTAATTCTGCCTTTCAAGGCATTCTTCTCTTTTGCCATTTGAGTTAGTCTATTTTTTAAGGTGTTATCTTCTTTTGTATTTTTTTGGGTCTCCTTTAGCAATTCATTGACTTGTTTTTCATGGTTTTCTTGCATCACTCTCATTTCTCTTCCCAATTTTTCCTCTACTTCTCTTACTTGCTTTTCCAAATCCTTTTTGAGCTCTTCCATGGCCTGAGACCAGTTCATGTTTTTCTTAGAGGCTTTTGATGTAGGCTATTTGACTTTTTTGACTTCTTCTGTCTGTATGTTTTGGTTTTCTTTGTCACCAAAGAAAGATTCCAAAGTCTAAGTCTGAATCTGAGTCTGTTTTCACTGCCTGGTCATGTTCCCAGCCAACTACTTGACCCTTGATTTTTTCATCAGTGTATGACTGCTTGTAGAGTAAAGAGTACTTTGTTCCAAGCTTGAGGTGATGCGCTTTTGTTTTCAGAGCTATTTCTATATAGTAAGCTCTGCCACAGCAGCACTCCTCCTCCTCCAAGTACCGCCAACCTGGACCATGACTCAGATCTAAGCAGACTCTGCACTCCTGCTCTGATCCGCCATTTAATTCCTCCCACCAGGTGGGCCTGGGGCTGGAAGCAACTGCAGCTGTAGCTCTGTAAGCAGCCTCAGAGCTGCACCACCTCCACTGCCCCCGGGCATGGTGGCCAACCGCAAACTCCTTTCAATCAGTCCCCGCAGTTTTTTCCCACTAACCTTCTCTGTTATCTTTGGTGTTTGTTGGTTGAGAAGTCTGGTAACTGCCATAGCTCACTGATTCAGGGTGCTAAGGCCTGCTCCACCCAGCTCCCAGTCTGGTTAGTTTGGGCATGGTCCACACTGGGCTCTGCTCCACTACGCTCCCAGCACAGTGTGATAGACCTTACCCAGTGACCATCCAGGCTGTCCTGGGCTGCAGTCCTGCTTCCCTCTGCTATTTCATGGGTTCTGAACTTCTACAATTTGTTCAAAGCCATTTTTTATAGGTGTTTGGAGGGTCCTGGGGGAGAGCTTTAGGCAAGTCCCTCCTTTCCAGCCACTATCTTGGCTCCGCCCATTCACATAATTATTAAGACAATGAGAGACAATGCGACTTAGCCAATAAAGAGATAACCTTATGGTCAGGAAGACCTGGGTTCAAGTCCTATTTCTGACACATATATGAATGTGATCTTACTCAAGTAACTTATCTTCTCAATGCCCCCAGGCAATTCTGTAAAGCTATCACTTTCATGTTAAGGCAATCTGAGTTAGTAGAGGGAGTTTTCTCACTAAGGGTCTTTAAACAGATACAACCACTGTTCTGATGAAAAAAATATATTAAGAAGAGGAAGAGCTCTTAATTATTCTTTTACATCTCTCTCACCACCTGGCTGAGTACCCTGTGCTGGTGTATGCTTAATGTGGTTTGTTGAATTAAAATTATTTAAATTGAATGCAGAAAAGCATAAATTCCTTCTTGGAATCCAAGACAACTTTAGAAAATATCTTACAATTTGCTACCACTATGCCAAATAGGAACTGAAACTTAAGCAACAGAATTTGTTATTATTTTAATTATACAGGGTTTTTTTTCTTTTTCTTGGTTCCATTACTGCATATAGATTTGTTTGGTGATTAAGTGTTGTAAGACTTTGGAGCAGTCACCTTAATAAAAGTTTCTTTTACAGGACTTTGGATGCTTAATGAAAGTATTATAATTTCAAAAAAAACTAAGAAAGAAAAAATATACTTCTGAAACTCAGATTAAGGTCAAAATTGGGCTTTTCATTTTAGTTCTCCTCCAAAGGTTTGTCATACATAATAACAGATACCCACTTTCTTATTTTTAATTTAATTTTTAATTTATGGAATAAAACAAGCATTTTCCTAACATTGTATAATAAAAAAGACAATGGTATGAGAAACTGCAAATTTACAATGCATAACTTGCTATTCTTTTCAAATATATAACAAAATTATCGTGTAAATTTTTCCTTTTTTCCATCAATAGGTATATATGTAAAATTATTCTATACATACTTCTACTTATCAGCTCCTTCTCTGGATGCAGAAATTCATGTAAGTAAAAATGATCTTGCTGAAGGGAACTAGAAAAGACAAGTTAATGATTATAAAGACACAGACAAGAAAGAAACTGAAGAAACAAAGTCAGGTGACCAATGCAATGGTAGTATAGTGGTTTTTTTCCTCCATAATTTCCCAATACAAGACTATCAAAAGAAGGCAATATGTAGCAAGTCTTCAGTAATTAAAGCTAAATCTGCCAGATAAGAAGAATGACTACACAAGGTAAATGCTTCACAAAATAACACTGAAGAACTGAAAAAAATAAAACTCTGTCACCCATCAGCAAACCCGGACAACCCCCTAATTCCAATATAGTCATAGCAAGTAACTTCATAGATCTGTGTTTCAGGCTCTTCCTGATATGTGCTACTTTTCACAATAACTGAAACCCCACAAGAGGCAGAAAATGGTTATTGACCTGAGCCATGCAAAGGAAAATCAATGTGACTGAGGAGGAGGGGTATAGAACATATATCACTATATCAATTCAAAGGGGGCTAGAGAAGAAGGAGCTTCTCTAAGGAAAAGGGAGCTAGCAGAAATGTGTAATATCTACACAGAGTTGATTTTGGATAGGGACCTAACCAGGTACCTACAATCCCAATTCAAATATGCTAAATTAGCCCAATCTTGGAGAGCTCTGAAGGACAAATACAGATACCATACTAATGGAAAGCAAAGGGCCAAAGACTGAGGAAAGAAGTCAGAGTTAGTAGAAATTTTCTTAAAAGGCTAAAATATCAAAAAGTGTGAGAAAAAAAGAAGTTACATATAGGCCTTGCTCACAACCAGATAAGCCAAGAGTAAGAATTCTAAGGGCAGAAGCAAAAAATGAGTAAAAATTCAAAAAAGACCCTAACTTCTTTCCCTACCAAGGTAGAAAATGAACCCCAAAAAGGTGAAACAGTATTTTGAAGGTTCCTTAGAGATCTTAAAATAGCAGGAAGGAACTACAGAATATTTCAAAAGAAAAATAAAACTTTTAAAAAATTATTATTGAAACTTGTTCATAAATCAGAACATTCAGAAGAGAAATAAGACAAATTTCCACATGGCTGGAATTTCTCATGGTATCATGGTACTGGGGATAGGTTCACCAGTCACCATGTAGGTCTCAAGTGAAATCATCCTTAGTCGGTCAAGACAGCCAGTGTGAAGGTAGAACAGTTGAGACAATTCCACTTCTGATTCACTTTCCAGTCTGATCTACCTCTAAACTGGCTGCCTTGGCCCCTAAGGTTACCTTCTTCCCTTTTCCCTCATTTGCTCCCCATACTTCCATTTTCTTTTTATATTTTGACTTCCTCTATTAGAATGTACCTGGCCTTAGCATTTAATAAATGTTCTTTCTATCATCTATGTAGAAAGAAAGAGAAAGAGAAGGAAAGAAGGAGAGAAAGAAAGAAAGAAAGGAAGGAAAGAAGGAAGGAAGAGAGGGAGGGTGGAGGGAGGGAAGAAGGAAGGAAGAAAAAGAAAGGAAGGAAGGAAGGAAGGAAAGAAGGAGAGAGGAAAGGAAGGAAGGAAGAAAAAGAAAGGAAGGAAGGAAGGAAGGAAGGAAGGAAGGAAGGAAGGAAGGAAGGAAGGAAGGAAGGAAGGAAACACATAGGGAAGAAGATCTCAAAGAGAAGCTCAGGGGGAAAATGCCAGATTTTTAAATCAAAAGTACAGAAGAGGAAAAAAAATTTTGGCAGAAGATAAAAGACTACTTTGAAAGAACACATAAATTCTATACAAACTAACTCACACTAAAGAAAAGATGAGGTATCTTAAGAATCTCAGGTCTCCCGTGGAGAATGGAAAAGAACATGATAAATTTAAAAACCTGAACACAACTCTAGAGGAAAAAAAGGAAAATCTAGAGAGAATTTTTTAATACTAATAACAACGTAAGAATTGATTTTTAAAAAATACATAGATTTTCACTGAAGAAAAATGTTATGATTGAAACTCCAAGCATATTATGTTTAGATATGAGAATTTGAATGCCAAAGAAAAAATTTTGCAAACATCCAACAGAAAGACCTTCAGCTATGAAGAAACATCAATTCAAATATTTCAGGATTTCTCCATAGTAATGAGAACTGAGAGAAAAGAATAAAATACATTATTCCAATAAAGCAATGGAACTCAAACATAATCTACAATAACATCTTTTATAGGCCTAATTATCAATGAATATAGATAGATCATCAACAAAAAAGAAATTTGAAGTCATTCATGGAGAAAAAGAAATGAACATAATAGAAGACCACCTTCTCTGATGGCATTAAGCTCCATGACATTACAAAGTCCCCTGGGAGAAAAAAAATATGTAATCACTCAAAGAAATTTAGAACAAGTAGATAAAGAATGTCTTTTGCCCAAGTTTCAGCATGTACTTGTATGGATATCCTAGTTTATCTGACAGAATTTATATCTGGGACAGACAGTGAAGATGAAGATTTGAATAGGAGGGTTGCTTTCAGGAAATTACAAAACTCTAAGCTTCGTGCAAAAGAATAGGTCTTTCTTTTCATTGGTAACATTTTACTTGTGTTACAACAAGATAATACATAGAACATAAAATATTTCACATAGAGGACAATGGACATATATGTTGTTTGCTAAGGAATTCTGAAGAAGCAAAGATTGGCATTGTTATTTTATAATAAAGAAGTTGGTCCTATATGAATAGTGATAGACAACAGATGGATGGCCAGAATGCTCCACTGGTTCCCATATAAATCAAGAAAAAAGCAAGGGAGGAGTCTAATGCATTGAGTGGAAAACCAGTGATAAACTTTTGGGAAGTTATAAATAAGAGTCACACTACATGATCAGGCATGGATAGATTGAAATCTGAATCATTAGAGAAAATTCCCAAATCATAGATATAGTTTAATATTTAAATATGGCATATTAAGTACACAAACATTAAAGAATGTAGATACTTTGTCACACATTAACCAAAATATAGCATATGCTAAGATATAGTATTTATCTAAAAATGAAGATAGGTAGAAATATTAAATACATCCCATAATGGTTTTACTTTGTTTTAAGAGACCTCTTTTAGGTTGGGGATAATCTGTCAATGTTTGCCCTGTAAAAACAAAACACACTAATAAAGCTTCCAAACATAAATAGATTAAATAAAGTGCCAGGCTATAGAATAAATCCACAGGAATCAGTATTTCAACATACTTATGTAACAAAGGAGGAATGTAAATATCCATTCAAAATAAATTTTAAATGTATGAAATATCTGAGAGTTAATTCAGCAAAACACTCTCAAAATATATAACCACAATTACAAAACATTCTTTGCAGAAGTAAAGGAATAAAAAATTTTGGAATGGTATTCATTGTTCATGGTTAGGCTGCATCACTAAAAGTGCTGATATAATTTAAATTAATTTACAAATATTTAGACATATCAAACTAGCAAAGGTTTACTTATAAAACTAGACAAAATAATAAACTTCATTTGGATAAACAGAAAGCCTCAAGGGAAATTTTTGTAAAAGAAATGGATAGGCACTCCAGAGTTCAAAATATGTTATAAAGCAGTGATAATCAAAACCATCTGATTTTGATAAAAAAAATTTTAAGTAGATTAGTGGTAGAGATTAGATAAGAATGAGTCTAGCTTAGTAATTCATTGGACATAAGCATATAAGCTACTTGAAGAAAGACTCCCCCTTTAATAAGAATTTATCAAAAACCTAGAAAATAACTTGGTAAAAATTTTGAAAGACTTAGATTAGCACTTTATATCATATGCTCCCCCAAAATCCCAAATATATTTAAGTCAATACATGAACATAAAAGGTCAGGTCACATTTAGAAAAAGGAAAATGGAAAGAGATAGCTTTTACAACTACACCTAGAGACAGAGTTATTAACCAAACAAGCAAAAGGAGCTCTCTCCTCCTCTTTTTGACTAAACTTCTTGAAAAAGCTGTCTACACTAGGTGACTCTACTTCCTCTCCTCTCACTCACCTCTAAAACCTCTGAAATCTGATTTCTGGTCTCATTATTCAACTGAAATTGTTCTCTCCAAAATTACCAATAATCTCTTTATTGTCAAATCTAATGACCTGTTCTCAATTCTCATTCCTTTTCTCCTCTTTGAAGGTTTTGACACTGTTAATCACCTTCTCCTAGATACACTCTCCTGTCTAGATCTTCATGTCACAGTTCTTTCCCAGTTCTCCTATCTTTCTGGATCACTTCTTAATCCCCTTTGTCATCCATGTCATGCCCACTAGCTTCAGGTTAAGCCCAAAGACTCTCTTCTCTTTTTTCCCATATATAACATTATTTAATGATCTTATATACATCTATGAGTTTAAGTTATACCTCTATAGAAATGATATTGATATGTGTGTGTATATATGCGTATACACACACACACACACACACACACACACACACACACACACACATATATATATATATATATATATATATATATATATATATATATATATGTATTTCTATATGTAGATGGAGAGATAGATAGAAAGCCCTAGGCTCTCTCCTTTGTTACATACCCATATCACCAAAAGTACCATTCCTCTTAGGCATGTCAAACTGAATGTAACATAGGCATCTCAAGATCAATTTGTTTTAAAACTCATTATCTTTTCCCAAAAAAACTCTTCTGCTCCCAAATTTTTCTGATGAATATTGAAAGTGCTACCATCATCGTCATTACTCAGGATCATATTTTGGTGACATCCTCAGCCTCCTACTCTCACTAACCCCATATAAGCAATTGTTTGCCAAATCTCCATTCCTACTTTCACAATATCTCTCACATACTTCTTCTTCTCTGCACTCATACAGCCACCACTGTAGTTCAGACCCTCATCACCTCTGACCTGGACTAATGCAATGACAGTCTAGCAAACTCTCTGCCTCGTCTTTCTTCATTGGAATTCATTCTCCACTCAGTTGCCAAAATGATTTCTTTAACATAGAGGTCTGCCCACATCATATCCTCCATCCACCTTGCTCAACAAACTCCAGTGGCTCTTCATTACCTCTAATAGCAAATATGAAGTCTTTGTTTGGTATTTTAAGCTTGGCATGAGTTCCCTTCATGAGTCCTACTTCCCTACAAACACTATAAAATCCAGCTACACTGATCTACTTATTCCTAGCATTTGACACTTTATTGCCTGTTTCTATGCCTTTGCATTGGTTGGACCACATATCTGAAATGTTTTTATTATGTCCATGTACTTGACATTGTTAAAGATTAAGATCAAATCCCACCTTCTGTGAGAGGCCTTTTCCTGTTCTCCCTGCCATCCCTTGGCAGATATTCCCTTCCCCTCTGAAATTACCTTACATGTGTTACATATATAGCTTGTATTCACTTATTTATACATTGTCTCTCCCGTAAGCAAGTGAGCTGCTTGAAGTCAGGGACTGTTTTTGCCCTTTTTTATGTTCCAAATGCTTAGCATAGAATGTAGCAAATAGTAAATGATAAACGATGTTGGCTGATAATTTTTATTATGTAAAATTGAGAAGTTTTTTATGAACAAAATCAATAAAGGAAAACTGTCTGTTGGGAGAAATTCCATCAAACATCTCTGATAAAAGTCTGCTATCCAAGCTATATTTGGAATTAATATAAATATTTAAGATCAAGAGCCATTTTCCAATAGATAACAGAAATGAACAGATGATTTTCAAAAGAAGAATCGCAAACTATTAACAGTCATTTGAAAGATTATGCCAAATTGCTAATAAGAGAAATGCAAATTAAAACAACTTTGAAGTTTCATCTTACACTCTGGAAATTGGCAAAGATGAGAATAATCAATATTGTGCCTGAAAAGCCAGGCACACTAAGTCTTCTGTTTATCATGTAAACTGCACAACCAGAAAGTCCTTTTTGGCCTTTTCAGGTTCTATATACCTTACTATCCTCCATATACTCTATGATTCAGCTGTGTTAGGGTACTTATTGTTCTTATACATAACAGTCCACCTCCTATCCCCATATCTTTGCATTGGACGTTACCCCACAGCTAGAATGTTCTTTCTCTTCACCTCTTCCTCTTACTTTCTCTGGTTTCATTCAAGATGCAGCAAAAATCCTACCTATCCTATTCCTCTAGCTGTTAAGTGACTTCCCCTCTGAAATCACTTTCCAATTACTCTACATGTATATATACTCTACATAATTAGTCCTCTATGTCTTGTCTCCCTAAATGGAATGTAAGCTCCTTGAGGGCAGGGACTGTTTTTGGCTTTCTTTGTATCCCCAGGAAGTGGCATATTAAAAGTTTAAAAAGGATACTGGCTGACTGACATTTAGTTGATAAGCAGGCTACACACACAGCCTAGGTAATGAACCTGGGTTACATGCATTAGTTATTCAGTCATTCTTCATGTCTGACTCATTGTGATGCCCATGGAGCATAGCATGCAAGGCCCTTCTATCCTCGGCTATATCTTGAAGTCTGTCCAAGTTCAGGTTCATTGTTTCCATGATTCTATCTGTACATTTCATCCTCTGCCATCCTATTTTCCTTTTGACTTCAATCTTTCCCAACATCAAGGTCCTTTCCAATAATTCTCATCTTCTCATATGTGGCCAAAGAATTTAATCTTCAGTGTTGGTATTTGATCTTCCAGTGAATAGTTTGAATTAATTTTTTAAGTGCTGATTTGACCTCCTTGCTGATTAAGGGACTCTCAAAAGTCTTCTTTAGTGCCACATTCAAAAGTGTCAATTCAACAGCATTCAGCATTCCTCATAGTCTAACTCTTACGATCATACTTTGCTACTGGAATAACTATATGGACTTTTGTCATCAAGATGATGTCTACTTTTTAGTATCCTGTCCAGATTTGCCATACCTTTACTTTCAAGGAGCAAGCATCTTATAATTTCATGGCTGCAATTGCCATCTGTAGCCATCTTTGAGCCCAAGAATATAAAATCTGGCACTGTTTCTATTTCTTTTCCCTCTATTTGCCTGGAAATGATGGGACCAATTGCCAAAATCTTAGTTTGTTTGTTTGATTTTTTCATGTTAAGCTTCAAGTCAGGTTTAACACTCTCTTCTTTCACTCTCATCAAGCAACTTCTTAATTCCTATTCACTTTCTGCCATCAGAGTGGTATAATCTTCATATCCAAGATTGCTGATATAGCTCCTGGCAACCTTAATTCCAGCTTTCAATCCATTCAGCCTGGCATTTTGCATAATGTACTCTGCATATAAGCTAAATAAATAAGGTGACAATATACAGTCTTGTCACAACAACATTCTCCTTTTCCAATTTTAAACCAATAAGTTGTTCCATGTTTGGTTATAACTGTTGCTTCTTGGCCTGCATATAGGTTCCTCAGGAGACAAGCAGGATGATATGGTACTCCCATCTCTTTAAGGACTTGCCACATTTTGTTGTGATGCACACAGTCAAAGGTTTTAGTATAGTCAATGAAGCAGATGTGGATTTTTTTCTTAGAACTCCCTTGCTTTCTCCATAGTGAATGTTAGCAATTTGATCTCTAGTTGCTCTGCCTCTTCAAAAGCCAGCCTGCTCTTCTGGCAATTTTCAGGTCATATGTTGTTGGAACCTAGCTTGTGGAATCTTAAACATAACCTTGCTTGCATGTGGAATGAGCACAATTGTTTGGGAATTTGAACATTCCTTGGCATTGCCCTTCTTTAGGATTGAGATGTAAACTGATCTTTTCCAAACCAGTGGGAACTGTTGTGTTTTCCAAATTTGCCTGCATACTGAGTGCAGCACCTTAACAGCATCATCTTTTAGAATTTTAAATAGTTCAGCTGGAATTCCATCACCTCCACTAGTCTTATGGTTAGCAATGTTTAATAAGGGCCAATTGATTTCATTCCTCAGGATGTCTGGCTCTAGATCAGTAACCACACCATCATAGTTATCAGTGATGTTAAGATCTTTCTTGTATAACTCTTTTGTGTCTTCTTGCCACCTCTTCTGCTTCTGTTAAATCTCTACCCTTTTGTCTTTTATCATGCTCATTTTTGTATGAAACTTTCCCTTGATAACTCCTATCTTTCCAAGAGATCCAAGACATCTCTTGTCCTTCCCATTCTATTGTTTTCTTCTATTTCTTTGCATTGCTTCTTTGAGAAAACCTTCTTATCTTTCCTTAGTATTTTCTGGAATTTGGCATTTAGTTGGGTATATCTTTCCCTTTCTCCTTTCTCTTTCACTTTCCTTCTTTCCTCAGCTATTTGTAAAGCCTCATCAAACAACCATTTTGCCTTCTTGCTCTTCTTTTTCTTTATAATGGTTTTTTGCCTCCTATACAATATTGTGAACCTCTGCCCATAATTTCTTAGGCACTTTATTTACCAAATCTAATCCCTTAAATCTATACATTACCTCCACTTCATATTCATAAGGGATGTCATTTAAATCATGTCTGATGGTTTTCCCTACTTTCTTCAATTTAAGTCTGAATTTTGCAATAAGAAGGTCATGATCACATCCACAGTCAGCTTGAGGTCTTGTTTTAACTGACTGTATGGAGCTTCTCCACCTTTGGCTGCAAAGTTATAATCAATCTGATTTCTATATTAACCATCTGGTGATTCACTTTTTGGGTTGCCATAAAAGGATGTTTGTTATGACCAGCAAGTTACTTGACAAAACTCTATTAATCTCTGCCCTGCTTCATTTTGTACTCCAAGGTGAAGCTTGCCTGTTATTCTCTTTTGATTTCCTACTTTGATATTCTATTCCCCTATGACAAATGTGACATCTTTTTTGGTGTTATTTCTAGAAGATGTTGTAGATCTTCATAGAACTGATCAACTTTGGCTTCTTTGGCATCAGTGGTTGGAGTATAGAATTGTATTACTGTGATATTGGATAGTTTTCCTTGGATTTGAATAGATATCATTCAGTCATTTTTTAGATTATATCCCAGTATTGCTTTTCTCACCTTCTATTTACCATGAAGACTACTCCATTTCTTCTAAGGGATTTTTATCCACAGTTGTATATGTAGTGATCATCTGAATTAAGTTCCCCTATTGCAGTCCATTTGAGTTCAATGATAACCAAGATGTTGATGTTTAATCTTTCCATCTCCTGTTTGATCACATCCAGTTTAGTTCATAGATCTTACATTCTAGGTTCCCATGCAATATTTATCTTTACAACATCAGACTTTCCTTTCACCACCAGACACATTTGCAGCTGAGCTTCCTTTTGGCATTGGTCCAGTCACTTGATTAATACTGGAGCTACTTGTAGTTGTCTTCTACTCTTTCTCAATAGTGTACTGGACACCTTCTCACCTGAGGGGTTTATTTTCTGATGGTATCTCTTTTTCTCATTTTAGTACTGTCCATGGAGTTTTATTGGCAAAGATACCAGAGGGGTTTTCCATTTCCTTCTCCAGTGGATCACTTTTTGTCAGAACTCTCCACTATGACCTGTGCATCTTGGGTAACCCTACACAGCATAGCTCATAGTTTCACTGAGCTGTGCCAATCCCTTCTGCCACAACAAGGCAGTGATTCAGGGGGAAGTAATACACATGTATATATAAATTTGGCTCATGCTTATGCTCTCAGAGAGCAAAACTCTCTAAAAAAGATGAGATCAGTCACCAGTGTTTATAAAATTAACATTAAAAACCCAGCAAATGTAGTTCTCTAGCAAAATAAAAGGAAAGGAAAGGAAATACATAATTAATTGGAATTTAAAGTGGGTAAGGAACCCCCAGGCTTCCTGTCTGGTTTCTGTTAACACTCCATGGCCTGGAATGAGCACTTCACAACTCCATCCTCCAATCATACATCTCTCTGTTTATTCATGAAGAGGTTACCTCTTAGGGCTTCACTATAGGAGTCCCGGATACTGATTTCCACAATTGGGCTGCTGTTATTGTCTATCCTTCTCTTCTCCGGTCTCCTCACATATTCTCATGATCTTCTATTTCCATTTATCAAACACTACCACCACCACCCCCAACTATGAGGGCTGATCTCAAATTAGTCCAGCCTAGCCCTGAGTGTTTATATTCACATGTGTATATGTGTGTTTGGTTATATAGCTACAGTTCTTATCAGAACCATATACCCTTTTTCTCACATCTTAGAATCTTTCAGAGCTTATCTTACTCAGGCATAACCTTCAAGAACCCAAGGTCAATTACACTTTATGATGAGGGATCAGGTTTAGTAGAAGTTTCTTTTATTGTGTACACAGCCGTGCTTAGCACAGTGCCTAAAAATAGTAGGCACTTAGTATATGTTTGTTGATTAACTAATTTCCACATGGTCATTTAACTATTTCCAAATTAATTGCTACTCTGTTTTTGCTCATCTCTGCCCCTGAAATGATAGGATTTAAAAGTAGTGTTGAATTTCAATTTGGCTAGACAGTAGATAGAGATAAAATGATAATCGTGTACATTTAATATAAATGGAAAATAATTGTACTTTTTTTAAAAAAAGCTTGTCAATTTCACTCTGTTCTGAATGTCTTCTCTCAAGTTGCTTATCGGTCTGATGGCTTTCTAGACACGATACTAAGGAAACCAACAATAAAGCATTGACCTGTTATGATTTGTGAAAGACTTTGCAGGTTATTAGATATAAGACATGCATAAGATAAATATCTTCCAAGATAATCATCTAATAAAATCCTCTGCACCATGATCTTTAGCACTTGAGTTTTCTAGCAGTTGTCTGTACCTGTGTCAGTAATGAAGATATATAACCTTTTGTTGTAATCCAACAGTTCACTGATTCACTACATCAGGTATCCTTGGTGATAGTATGACAATGAAGCTGAAACAAACATTCAGAATTTCATTTTAGCTTTTGAAAGTATGGCACAGAATAGATGAGGTACTTAGAACACTGAAAGGCACTGGCCAGTATAACTTGACATTCATTTCAAAGGTGGCAGATTGCAGTTTCATGAAATCTATTGTTATGCTAATCTCTTCCAGTTAAAAGAGTCTTATATTTCACAACATCTTTAGATTCTTGAATTTCTGATTTCAGGAAAAGAATAACAAAGAGAGATAGGGAGATAGAAGAACTGGACATTTTTTGAATGGATTTGAAAGATAAAGCAATAATTTAATTTATTAACTGAGTAAGAAAGGGACCAGAAAACTTATCATGAAGAAGACAGAATTTGCGATCACTATCCTAGACAACCCAGACAGACTGAAAAGGAAAAGTAAGAGAAACAGAGAAAAAGTAAAGAATTAAAATCTAGGGATATTAATTAAAGAGGAAAAACCAGTTTTTACTATTAAGTTACACATTTGGAAAAGAGAGGACAACTATAAACTAATATAAATAGCAATTCACAGCAAAAAAGTATTTCTATCAACTTTTATCTCATGCCCACTATTGTTAGAATACTAAACTAGGAGGTCAAAATGAAGAAGAAAACACAAGCCTGGACCTCGGAAAATTTACAATCTAAGAGAGGAGGAATTTGTTGTTATTGCCATTGTTATCCCTTTCCAGACTTATGATGTCATCTGTGAAGGGAATTATCAATGTGGAAAGAACCTCCAGTGATACAAATCCCTAACTGTTGGGGGTCCTTGACCAGCAAGGACCCCAATCTCGGGATGCAATGGATGAGGCAGGAGTCAAGATGGAAGCAACTCCGATTTATTGGGAGAAATCATCCAGTTTTATAGGGTTTGCACTACATGAGCAGAAGCAAGTGGCCAATGGGTAGGGGGATGACAGCATGGGAAGGAACAGAAATGTTGCAGAGGGACAGGATAGAAATGTTGCAGTACGGGTATATTGTTGCACTTTTGATCCAATATGGGTATCGATATAGGCATGGGAAGGATCTGGATTGTTGCAATGTATAGTACACTATGGTGTCTACAGGCGTATGGGAAAGATTAGGACTGTTGCAAGATGGTCTCTGTAGGGGTATGGGAATAAGGGGGGATGTTGCCCTACAGTATCTATGGAGGCATGGGAATGCTCGGGCATGTTGCAAGATGGTATCAGAGCCGTATGAGCTACGTGAGGCATGAGGCAGGATGTCCCCGTAAAGTATCAAAGATGTTCCAGTATGTAAAGTAAGAAAGCATTGTGTCAGGCATTGTGGTAGGCACTGGTTCAAGACCATTAGGTAATGGCCAGCTGGGTCCCTCCTTCTGGCCTGGTGAGTCCCTTGTGGACAGACCCTGCCTGCATGTGTAGGACGACTACAGGGGGCTGTTAAAGGCGGAGGCCCTCCCTCCGGGTGCCTGCCATTCCAACTCCTACTAAGCCTGTCTGGTTTCACCCAGGAAACAGGCCAAGTGCTAGAGTCCTAACAGCCCCGGGGTCGGCACCAACCCCTTACACCTAACTTTGCTATAATTTACAATAAGCTCTTCCAGTGTTTCCAAGGACACTGAGAGGTCAAGTGACTTGTCCATGGTCACAAAGATAGTATTTGCCAGAGGAAGACTTCAAACCCAAGTCTTCCTGACTCTACTACTGTCATTCATACACTAGATCATGATGTCATAGAGAAGTTTATATCCTTTAATTTTTTAACTGTCATAGATGATTTTATAATGTTAGAATATAAACTGCATGGATTTCCAGAATTATATGTCTAACAAAGACCGACTGTGTTTCTCTTTGTTACCTGAAGCCACCACATTTGAAAATGATTGCTGGGATCATTGGAATTCTTAATAACTTTCAGAAAGTCCATGGGCTTCTGAGAAGTACATGTACATTTGAGTTTAAAAAATGGTCTGTTTCCTGGGAAAACCCAAATCACCTAAAGCTAAGTTCGAACTAGTGACTTTTCTCTCTCCTCTCTTTTGTGGCTAAACTTTCTAAGAAGGCCATCTACAATAGGTGCCTCCCATTTCTTTCCTCCTGTCTCTTCGTAACTCTTTATCATTTAAGCTTCCAACCTCATCATTCAAACTTTCTTCAAAATTATAACTATAACCTGTGGCTCAAAGGCTATTTGCATTAAGCCCTCATCATTTGTAGAGATGAATTATTTAATGCTCTATTTCTGTATGAAGGCCAGAGTTGGTGAAAGCTAGAGAAAAAAAAATATCCTGGTCTTCTGGCTTCTATCTTGAAGAAAGAAGATACATGGTTCCAGACTTTCTTCATGTCACTAAAGATACCAAAAAACTCTGGGAAGAGGAGCCAGTACCTCAGTGATGTCCCTCTTCTCATCTTGCTATACCAGAAATTATGGGAAATTTCTACCAGGTAAAATCTGGGACTCTCTCTTAGTTGAACTGAATTATCTTACTCCTAATGGAACAACTCATTCACTCTATTCATTGTCTGGTATATATCTGGTATATATTCATGTGTGTGTGTATGTATGTATGCATGTGCATATATGTATGTATATTTTCTTTGATTTCTATTTACTGTTTGGGAAAATGTATTTGATAGCTATTTGCTCTGTGTGTTTATTGTGGAAATGCACCTGGTTGGAAGGGAGATAGACCTTCAATATATAATTTGGGATACTCCTTGCCTATTAAGAGATTAGTGACTAGGGGAAGGGAGAGCCAAGGTAGCAGAATATAGAGAGCATTCTAGGAGAACTCTCCCAGTGTTTCCCTCCAAACAACTTTAAAATAACGTGTCATGTTGAATTCTGGACTAGCATAAAAAACATGTTGGGGTAAGATATTTTTTATAGCCTAGGACAACTTAGAAGGTAAGAAGGAAAGATCTATGGCACTAGGTTGGAGGGCTAGCCCAGAGCACAGTGTGACATGAGAGCACTAGTACTTGGAGTAGCAAGGGAAGAGGAATCCTACTTGGGTAAGAACCACATCTCAGACCACGAAAGCAGTGATCACAACTCACCCAGGAACACATTACCTCAGAATCACAGAAAACTTGGAAGCACAGAAGATCCCAGAACTAGCCATGAAAATAGCAGGGTGAAAAATCCCGAAACATGGGATAGTGATGACCACTCCCTCAAGGTTAGCAGAGCCCAATTCTAACATAAAGAACGAAATCAACAAATAGGCTGGAAAAAATGAACTAATTTTAAAAAAGAACCTGACCACAAGAAGTGATAGGAAAACTCAAGGCAGAAACTCAGAATAAGAAAACAATGTGAAAACATCTACAAACATATCCTCAAAGAAAAATGCAAACAAAAATCAAACAAAAATTCCTAGAAAAGCTAAAGAAAGCAATTTTAAAAGCCAAAAAATGATTTGTAAAACAGCTTAAATAAATATAATGGCACAGTGGAAATGAAACTCACATCCTTAAATGATTATTGGAATTTTTGTGGCCTGAAGTTATTTGGGTATAAAACTATTGAATTATTAACCTAAGATGCATGATCTTCTTTGTGATACAACCCAATAGCTCTAGCTTCTGAAAGCATTATAAACCATTGCATCAAAGGGGAAAGAAGAGAAAGGATAAAGGCCAATAGAAGGAAGGCACTAGAATTTAGGGAGAGGGACAGGAAAGGCTTTCTTGTAGAAGCTGGGATTTTAGCATTTAAGCATACAAAGTAAGAGGAAAAAGACATAAGGATAAATCAGTAATCATGTATTTTTTTCTCCATAAATAGGTAGTCTTGTAGATTTGAGGGTAGCAGCAATAATAAACTTCATCTTTTATTACACAAAAAATAAAAATAATCATGGTAAATCTTTCAGAGCAAATTTATAAAGAGGTCTTATTTGGCATATTTTATTAGCAACATTAAAATAACAAATTTCTGGTGTCAAAATCGATACTAGACATAAGGAATATCAATTATAATCTATTTAATTATGAAATAGAACTATTAGAGAGATAAATTAAATAACATCATTGAATAAAAGACATCTAATTCAATCTAATATAATAGATTTAGATCTGAAGAGATTTTAAAGACCATACAGTCCAGCTCCCTCATTTTACAGATGAGAAACTAAGGGAAGGAAGATCACCTGCCCAAGGTCATGCAGACAGCAATTTATATTGATAGCAGTATTATATAATTAGAATAGATGAGAATATTCAAATCATTTGTATATTATTTCATCAATATCTGAGACTAATAAAAGGAAAAATGTTCATTGTGATAGAAAGATGGTAGTGTTCAATATTTCCTCTTAATTGACATATTTTAGATTCATACTCCCTAATATTTATGGTTCTCCCTGCAAATCCATCATAGATTGAACTTTCTAGCCCCAGGTCAGATGCTAGCCCTCACAGACACCCTGACCCAGAACACAACCTGATTTTTAATTAAAGGGAAATATCTGACTCTGTTATGTTAATGATAATCTACAAGTTATTAAAGAGAGAGTTTTAAAAAACAAAATCAATGCATAATACATACAGACTCTAGCCAGTGTGATGAGAACAAGAGAAAGAGAATTGACAAGGGGAGAGCTTTGGAGAGAAGGATGGGTATCTGGGCTAAACATGTTTTGATCAGGAACAAATCACTTTTGCATAATTTTTTTATCAGTGCAGAACATGATTTCTGGATTTCTCTATTCACAGGGGCCTCTAAAATGGTCTCCAACAAATTGAGAAGATATCATGTATTCATATCTTATGATGGCAAACATGGGTCTTTGAAAAAAATCTCCACTCTTCATTTTTCCCAGCATATTCCTGACTCCTTTCTTTCCTCATTTCTCTACTGGCCCTTTCTTTTTCTCATGTTACATTTAAACTGAGACTGCCTACATGGTGCCAAATTCCAGAGACTGATTTTTCTCACTGAATTGAGCAATTCTTTGGCATCATATAGCAACAGCGTGGGTTACACAAACACATCCCTCTCTAACATTCACACTCCTCTCAATCACCCTTTCTGACATAATCATTCTGAAAATATGCCTTTGGAAATATACAGAAATGAGGCACTGTGGTGTTCTGGAGAGTGCTGGACTTAGATTAAAGAGAAACCTGGGTTTAGATCCTTCTTTTAACACATACTATATGGTCATGGGCAAATTGTTTAAGGTCTCCAAGCTTCAGTTTTCTCATCTGGAAAATGGGAATAATGATAGTATAAACCACCTCACAGAATTGTTGTGAAAATGAAGTGAGATAATGTGCTTCAAGTGCTTTATAAATCTTAAAATGTATATTTATATATGCGTTTGCATATATGTATGTGCATTGTGTGTATATATATATATATATATATATATATATATATATATACACATATGTCTGTGTGTGTATGAGGTGCTGGTATCTTATTTTTTTCTGCAATCTCTCAAAAACTATGTACATGGGCTATCTAGAATACTATATAACCACAAATCATAGAGTACTACAATCTCTTAAGATCAAACTTACTCAAAGGGCAATGGAAAGACATATACTGGTCACAAATAGCCTGAAGCATATAACTAATACTTACTTACATACAAGAACTGACATAAAAATATCATCTATGAGCATATATTGATATCATCATATAAGCAGGTGGGCAAGTCACATAATAGTAGCTATTTATATGTTTCTTTTAAGGTTTTTGGAACAGTTTGCACATATTATTTCAAATTATCATTATGACAGCTCTGTTAGGTATGGTCCCTTCTACATAATACAGATGAGGAAAATGAGGCTCAGAAAAGTTGCAACTTGTCAAGGGTCCCACAACTCACAAGTATCCTTGGTAGGCTTCAAACAGAGTTATCTTAACTCCTAAATGAGCACTCCAATTACTACTCCATGACTATTGGGCATCCTGAGGACTGCAAAGTATTAAGAGTTCTAGAGGAAGGCCCCAACAATGTAAGTCTTCTCTGGAGAACTTATGGAAAAGTATGGAAAAGAAATGTACAGGGTGGAGAGCATGCTGTACTCTATAGTGAGATTTCAATGAACTGCATTGTATTAAATAAAAAGTAAAATGGATAAAGATTGCCTGTTGTACAGACTAGAGTAGTGGGCATTGGACTATTGCAATGACTCTGTTTCCATTAGCTTGCAGTACTAACAGTAGATTCATTAGCCATTAGTTCCTCCAATATATGTGTAAACAGTAAGGAATTTTTTTTTGCTATTTGTGCTAATATATTACATTCTGAATATGTCCCGTTTGAGATGTCTATGGTAGATCCAATTAATATGTTCAGAAGGCAATTGTTGATATGAGGCTAAAGGTCAAGAAAGACATTAAGTATTGATATATATAGATCTTAGAATCATCTGCAGAGAGCTGATAATTGAATCTCTAAGGACCAGGAGAATGGAGCTTAAGCTGTATGTATGGTAGTAAGAGTCAGGCAGTCTGTAGGGACTGGAGTCAGGACTCTTCCTGAATTCAAATCCAGTCTCAGACATTTATTAGCTATGTGACTTGGGCAAGTCACTTAATGCTGTTTGACTCCATTTCCTCATCTATAAAATGATCTGGAGAAGGAAATGACAAACTACTCCAGTATCTCTGCCAAGAAAACCCCAAATGGGTTCATGAAGTCAGACATGACTGAAAAATTACTCAACAAAAGCAAATGATAGTAAGAAGTTGATATTGAGTTTCACTCAGATTTTGTACAAGCCAGGTTTATCGGGAAAGGGCAAGTTCATACAATATTAAGAGAGAATTTACTGTATTACATCTGGTAGATAGATGGAAAACCAGTGAAGATTGCTGAGGAGGAGAGTGACAGGATAATACATGTTGATTGGGAAGATTACTTTTGGACTGTTGTGTAAATGAATTGAGACATCAACAAGGAATGAGTCAACAAACATTTACTAAGCATTTATTATTTGCCAGACATCATATGAAGCCCTAGGGATACAAAGGAAAACATGGCCCCTACCTTGAAAGAGTTCACATTCCAATGGGGGAGACAATATGCAAAATAACTATGTTTATACAGGGTATATGTGGTGCAAATGAAAGGTACTCAATGAGGGCAGATACTAGCAGTGAGTCAGGGGACCAGAAAAGGCATCCTCAAAATGTAGAATTTGAGCTATCTTAAAGGAAGCCAGAAAAGCTATGGGGTAGACGTAAGGAGATAGAGCATTCTAAGCATGGGAAATACCCAATAAAAACACACAGTAAGGAGAGATAAAGTGTTAATATAGCTCAATTGTAGCACATGTGGAAGAAAGTAAAATATAAAAAGTCCATAAAAGTAGGAACATATCAGGTTGTGAAGGACTTTAAATGAACTGAATATTTTGTAATTGAACAAAAAAGGTAATAGGGAGTGTAAAAAGTAAGGACAATGACATGGTCAGACCTACAAATTGGGAAAATCACTACAGCAGTTGAGTGGAGGATAGATTGGAGTAGGGAAAGACTAAAGAAAGGGAAATAAACCAGAATGCTTTTGCAATAAAAGGTTGAGTGGAGTGGTGGCTTTGTGAGTGGAGAGGATACTTATACAAGAGATATGAAGGTATAAAAAGCAAGACTTGGCATTAGATGGCATATATAGGAGGAGCAAAAGTGTGGAGTTGCAGATAACACTGAGATTGCAAGCCTAGATAATGAAGAGGGTGATTGTGTCTGCCACATTAATCAGAGAGTGGGGAAGAAAGGAAGGTCTATCATTCTATCTTTTCTCCCTTTTGTGGCTAAACTTGAGAAGGCCATTCATAATAGAAGCCTCTACATCCTTTTGTCTTACTCTCTTATCTTTTCACAGTCTGGCTTCCAACCACGTTATTCTATTGAGACTGTTCTTTCTTATTAACAATCTCTTAGTTGACAAATGTAATGGCCTTTTTTCAATCTCCATCCTTCTTGAATTGTTCAGTCTTTGACATCATTGATCACCCTCTTCTCCTTGACACTCACTCTTGCTCTAGGTTTTTGTGACACCGCTATCTCTTGGTTTTCCTACTTGTCTGATCCCTCCTTCTCAGTCTTCTTTGTAGATTTTAATCTCCCTACATCATGCCTACTAATCATGTGTATCCCCCAAGTTACCTTCTTCTCTTCTAGTTCTATCCTATTCCTCTCAGTGATGTCATCAGCTCCCATGGATCTGATGATCGTCTCTATGTTAATGATTTCTCAGATCAATTTATACAACCCTAATCTCCCCCCTAACCACCAGTCTTGCATCTCCAGCTGCTCAGTAGATATCTTGAACTGGATGTCCTACAGACAGCTTAAGCTCAACATCTCTAAAACTAAATTGTTTCATTTTTTAACTTAATTGAAAAGAAAATGCGTTTTTTTAAATGTGAATTCTTACAAAGAAGTGCTGGGGTTGGGTGGTATAAAGGGGAAACAATTATGTTGTAAAAACAACGTTGTTGTTGAAAGAACAACAACAGAATTAAATGAAAAAAATATAATAATGGTTGGTAACAATGAGAAGTGAAAAGATAAAAGAGAGATGGGTAGTGATGTTGAGGGGGTGGTAGAAGTATAGAATTCATAATATTTAGCAAATGATTAGATATATTAGAGTGAGATGAAAGGGTATAAGCAAGAAACCAAAGACGATTCTGAAATCTCTAAATAGGCAAATGATAGAATGGTGACTTCATCAATAACAACAGGAAACTTAGTAGAAATGTTGGAGGTGCTAGGATAAGATGTTACAGGTGTTCAAAATGTAGCTAGAAATCGAGGACTGGATCTTAAGGGAGAGGTCAAGACTCTCCTCACTTGAGGTGCATGCTGACTAGATAGTACACTTTTTTCAGATCTTGGTGATGGTTGTCCATCAGGCATTTTCTCTCCTTTCTTAAGGAGTTCAGTCTTCATAGTCTTCTCCATCCCAAATGCTGGCCCTTATACTTGAGCACAAACACATACACACACACACACACACACACTTCTCCTAAAACAAGCTGCCTTTCCAAGTCATCAATCTCCTCAAGTCTTATGACCTATACTTTCACTTTACCCCTCCCATCAGACCCTCTCAGTTTTAGGAGTTAAGGAGAGTGTGATATCTCAGCTGACAAGGGAGAAGAAAGCATCCAGGAGAATATGGTCAGTGATATAAAAACATAACAAAGGTCAAGGAGCTTAGGGAATTTTAAAAATATATTTCGTGGGCAGAATCTCATGAGTGATATTTAAAAGAATAGGGAGTAAAATCAGGCAAGGAGATTAAAGAAAGAATAGGTTACAGAAAAGGAGTAGAAATCAGTTAAGTGTAAATTTTAAGAAAGGTTGCTGATGAAATGGAGGAAAATGAGCTAGAACATTGTGACAGATGAAGGGAATATATTTTTTGTTTGCTCATTTGTTTATTTATTTTTAATTGGTGATACCTCAATATCTTTGTAGGAAGATCAGGATAAGTCAGTGTAAAAAAGAGAAATTGAAGATGCAGGAGAAAGAGGGGGTAATTGCTAGATCAGAGTTATGGAGATGTAAGAAGTGGGTGAAATAAAAAGCACAGACTATGGGGCTAGAGTGGGTCACCACATCCTCTGAAAATAGATAGGTAAAGTCTGGGTAAAGACAGAATTTTTGAGGTGTGTAGGAGAGGAGCTGAGAAAGCTCACCTTACATGACTTTAATCCTTTCAATAAAATAAGAAAGCTCATCTGCTGAGATAGAAGGGATTATGGTAGTACTGGGAATTTGAGGAGAGAGAATATATGGAACATCACAGGTAGTTTATTAGAGATGACTAAGAAAAGTGATTCATGCAGTAGTGAGTTAAAATAGAGGATGGATTATTCAAAATCTTGTGGAAATAAATGCTGAAAACTAAAAATATTAAATAAAATTTTTTTTAAAAATAGAGGATGGATTGTGTAAATTTGTGACGGATTCTGACTAAACAGTTTTGTGATTTTCTCCAGCAGTATATGGTTTCCTGGGGATCATGAGGAGAGATAATAGATGTTGAGAAGTATCCAAGATTGAGAATTAGTGGGGAAGAAATAATAGGATGTCGAGGTGACACAGGATTCAAGTGAAAGGGAATACATATCTGAGATCATAGAAGATTGGGAGGTAGAAACATATGGAGGCTAGAAGACTAGCATTAGAGAAAGGATATGGCCATGTCAATTAACATCTCTGTGTTCTGAACAGCTTTATAAGACTATAAATTACAGACAGGTTGACAATCTGAATCTGTGGAGGAAGTTATGTAACCTAGGAGTTCCCTACCCTGGTGACATCAAAGGAAAAACAAAGGAAGAATGAGAACAACAACAATAATAACAGAAGATTGTCTGGGAAGTTCTTACAGCAGAAACTTAGGTATCAAACAGGGTATCAAAGGTAATGGTAATGTCACTTTTGCCTGGAAAGCAAGTATTTCTATCCGAACAAAGAGCTTCATTGATAATGCCATCTCTCCCCAGGACTTCATATTCTTCAAATAGCAAAATATTTCACAAAATACTCCTGAGATTTCGTTGATTCTTGTGAGTACTCCTGCCACCTTTTAGTAAATAGTTTTTTCTAGGCCTACATCTGGCCAAAACAATTTATAGATTTGTGGCCAACCTTTGAGTACTGAGGTTCTCTGAGCTTTAAAAGATTTCTCAGACAAAAGATACTCATGCTTGGGCCTGAACTTGAAACTTTTGCCAGTGTGGATAAGCTAGCCAGTGCCTTCAAATTACTAAAGTCAAGGTTGCTAGGTGATATAGAGATAAAGTTCTGGACTTAGGAGTCAGGACCAACCAAGTTCAAATCCTACCTCAAGGACTTATTAGCTGGGTGACTCTAGATAAGTCACCTTGTGCCATTCAGCCTCAGTTTTCTCATCTGTAAAATACAGATAATAATAGCATCTTCCTTATGATGTTGTTGGGAGGATCAGATAACATGTAAAGTGCTTTGCGAACCTTAAAGTGCTAGTGTTATAATTAATTATTAATAACATTTTCTTAAAGAAACCAAGGTCATCCTCACACTAGGTTTGGGCATCAGAGCAGGACTCTAGTTGAAGTTACTTCACATAAACTGAAGAAAAATCTATTAACTGGGCATTTTCAACTTTAAATGCTTGCAAAAAGAGCCATTTCACAATAGGCAGTCAACACATCTGAACAAATAGCTTTCAGCAGAATGGCAAATGATTAACAGCAATATAAAGAATTGCTCCAAATCACTAATAATAGGAGAAATGCAAACCAAACAACTTTGAGGTTTTACTCCTATACCTAGCAAATTATCGAAGATGATAAAAGAAGAAAACGATGAATGAAGAAGTTGCAGAAAGACAAGTTGATGGAGCTATGTATCAGTCTAACTATTCTGGAAAGAAATGTAGGATCATTCTAAAAGCATGAAGATGTCTATACCCTTTGACCCAGAGATCCACTGCTAAGTATACATACAAACAAAGTAAAAGACAGAAAGAATAGTTCCATAAACACACCAAAAAAAGATTTATAGCAGCACTTTTTGTAGTAGCAAAAACTTTGGAAATAAAGTAGATGCCCATTGATTAGAAAATGTCTAAATAATTTATAGTACATGAAACTAATAGAATATTATTGTGCCATAAGAAATGACAAATTTGAAAAACAGACAAGTATTAGAAGACGTATGAAGGGGTCTTACAATTCTAAATCAAATAAGTACTAGAAAAAAATACATACAATGACTGCAACAACATAAATGGAAGGAATAACAAAAACAACAAAACCTAAACACTCTTTATTTATAATAACAACCAAGCTTGGCCCCCCTCCCCCGCTTCTTTGCTGAGGTGGGAAAGGCTATCACTATGGAATACTTTCTATACTGCCAGATATAGTAGATATGTTGTTCAGCTCTACTGAACTGCTTTTTTTCTCTTCTTATTATTGGTTAAAAGAGACAAATCTCCGGGTTGGGCAGAGAAAGTCTAGAGACAATGGGCGATGAAGATGATATAAAAACAAAAGATAATAAGTTTTAGAAGAACTTTAAAAAGGAAAATACACACACATATCAACTCAGGAGAAAATTTTTTTCCAAACAATGTGGTGTGGGGGTTAAAATGACTAACCTACAATAAAAGAGACAGAGGCAGAGCTCTAAGCCAATGGCACTTTATCAAAGGGTCCATGGTCCCCTCTAATGAACTAGATCTCAGATCCTCTTCCCGATCTGAGATGCCCCCTTCTTCTAGGACCTTGTATTTATAGAGTCTGATACCCAAATATGCAAAACAGTCATGGCAAAATACAAAATCTCTTTAGTTGACACATGATGCATAAGCTGAAATAAGCAAAAATTATATGTCAGAAGGTCACAGGTTGGGTGAAGCAAGGAATATCTGTGCTGACTAGGTAGTCACAAGATGGATGAGCCTCTCCTTAGGTTAGGCAGGAGGAGATGATACAAGCTATACATACACTCCAAGAACACATCAGGGGATGTGGTGGAGGGGGGTGACTTTCCATACTATGACAACACTCATACTTGGTTTGGTCACAGAATTTAAGCAAAACAGGATGGAGATATCTTTGTCAGTATTCTTGTGTTTGTGCAAGTAAGTTCCATAGCTGATAAACAAGTAATGAACACTACATTAAAGTTTAAGACCTATTATAGGGCCCTTCTATTAGAATCTATATTCCTATGTGACTTATACAAAGTATGGATTAATACATTGCTTATTTTATACCTTTTTAAGGTGATTTACAGAAGAATATATTAAAATAACTAACAATCATTACTCCTTAAAAATGATACTGAACTAATACTGAAGAGTTTGAGTAGGGGTCCTCAATGAATCATTTCTCTCAGTGGGCTTACAATCAAGTCAAAGATCATATTTTGTTTTCTGTTTTGGAAAAAAACATAGCTTCTTGAAGTTCAAAAAACACTGCTAATCTTAGATAATTTTTGATATTTACTAACTATAATTGAAACAAGATATGTTACAATCACACAAATGGAATGTTTTTGAATTTACAAATCAGAGGTTGCCAAAATATAATGGTAATAGAAATAAGAATCAATGAGCTATTATGATGTAATCAAGAACTGTTAAAGGATAGGTATACAAGTAATTAATAATAATGTTAATAATAATCTTTTGTGAACCTTTTCAACAGAGGACCTCAAGTCTTTATAATTGTCAGCTAACCTAAATGTATATAACTGAATTGAGGTAGGAAAGAGAATAAAAACATAATTATCAAGAAAATCAGTGAGGACAGATAAGTAGTATCAGTCAATCAGTAAATTTTTCTTAAGCACCCAAATGACTAAAGTAAGCCCAGGAAGACAGGTATGTTAATCACATCATTCCTCCACTAATCATGGCAAGTGATTGTGGAAGTAGATTTGCTTGAGGATATGGGACTGGATCTTTTTTTTCATCCTCGTATATCCCAAATTACTCACCACAGTACTTTTTATATTACAGACATTCAGTATTTAGTGGAGGAGTGATGTGACATTTCTTGATATTACTTGATTGCTTGATATTACTATGTCTTGACATTACTATTATATTTTCTTTTTTGTAGCAATGCCCATTATTTAAAAATGTTTGAATTTGTCATTTTACCTAATCAGAAAAGCCTGATTCCTTATCTGCTGACAAAACCCCACCCCCTCCTTGAACTGGAGAGGTCATACAACATTGGTCTTTTGGAGGTGACTCTCAGCAGGATGAACAGGCATAACTGGATGTGGTATGTGTCATATATTCTTAGCATAGAAATGGTAAGAGCAGTGTATAACATACAATGTAATATCTATCAAGTGGCTGCATAGCAGTAACTTTTCCTACACTCCCACACAATCTCCAGATGGTATAGGATTGATCTAAACCCAAGATATAAAAAAATGAAGTCTAAGTTTCTTTCATTTCCCCTAGACACTCCTAAATCACACTTCCGGTATGGCCACTCTTCAGAATAAAACACATGAACTCTTCACCTAGACCTTACAAATAGACCTAGGGCCCAGGTAGATAAAGAAAAAGAAAGCTAGTGTTTCTCTTGGTCTTTGTCGTCTAGGCTACAGCCCTGGCCCCCTCTGGTTACAATTCATCTCTCCTGGTAATAGCTAGATAATGTCTCTTGGAACAACTTGGGTGGACCCAATGACCTATCCCAGTAAAGAAAAGCCTAGTATTGTTATATCACTTGGCCATCCCCTACAATCCTGAGAATGGCTATTCCCTGCTTTTACAGGTACATCTTATGGCCACTTCCTAGACCCATTATTGCTGATGGGGAGGGAGCTACAAAATAAGGGATACTATGTCAGCGATAGTGAATGCTTTAAAAATACAAATAAAAGGGCAATTACATATTCCTCTTCCAAAAATGTCTATAGCTGTTAACAAAAGAATAAATGAAAAGCCCTATGAATTTAATGCCTTATTTTTTATGTTAAATTGGGATAAATAAGGTGAGTCAGTGAAGTGTTATAATCTGTTAAAAGTAAAAGCTAAACTCAAAAGTTTTCAGAGCAAAAGGCTGAGCTAAAGAACAGTATGATCATGTGGAAAAAAGCCACAGAATATTGTTCAGGACCCTTCAGTAATATGCTTGTTTGCTGTCCCTTGATTTAACCATTCTGTACTAGTTCCTCACCAAGGCAAGATGACCATGATCTTGGCTGAGGAGCTAGAATTAGGAATAGGTAAAGTACTATTAAAAATAATAATTGATATTTTATAGTGCTTTTTTAAAAACTTCAAAAGTACTTTCTGTACATTTTCTAATTTTAGCTTGGTAACAACTCCGTCAATCAAGCTCTTACCCACATTTTGCACATGATGAAGCTGAGATTCAAGGTAGTTAACTGACTTGTTATATGTTAAGTATTATAATCTAATGTATTTGTATGTAACTGTAATGCCAATCATGGCAGCACTTAAGGACTGATGCTGTGAATAATTTTAAGGGTCTAATGGCACAATATAATGAATTCTCTATTCAGAACTAAACATTGTCCAATAAATTAATCATAATATTCATAGCAACATCCTTAAGCAAAACATATCATTTAATATATATGTGTGTGTGTGGGTATTTATGTATATATGTATATAATAACAGTATGTCACATGACACATGGCATATATCATTGCATTCAGTAACATTCTCCAAAATACTTGGCACACAAGCAGGGGTCCCAGGCCAGGGTCTTCCCTAGCACAACGTATCATCTTTAAGGGATAGCAGAAAATACAAACACCATCCCTAGGTGACAGTAAGTTTCAATCTCTTCAATCAATACAGAGGGTCCAAAGTAAAATTCCCTTTTATCTTGCCTCAAGGCTGACTTCCAAACTGCATGGTTCCTCTACCATGGGCCGACCACTCCCAGCTCTTGCCTGGGTTCACACGCAGGCAGCTGTCTGCTCCTGCTCCTTGTCTCAGCTCCTGGGGACTGCTCCCCTCCAAGTTTGTCCTGCTCCTGCCTGATAGCAGGCTCTAGGGGCTCCTGCCCAAAGTTTCTGTTTCAGGGAAAGCAAAGTTTAACAGGGCTACAATAACACTTAACACATTACCAGCACCATCATTAACACAGTTCAATACATTAACAGATTAACACATTAACACAGATCAACAGACAGTGCTTCTGTCTGAGAAATCAACACAGATCCAACAGACAGGGCTTCTGTCTGAGAAATTAACACAGATCAACAGACAGGACTTCTGTCTAAGAAATTAACATGGATCAACAGAGGGCCACTAACATCATGAACATTCTTTCTGTTAGGCCTCCACACAAGCACATTCCCCTAATCCTCTCACCCTCGCTTCTCTCTCAGCTCTGCTTCTCTCTCTCTCTCTCCCTCCCTTCCTCCTTCCCCCCCTACCCCGTTCTCTCTCTCCACCCCTCCCTCAAAGCAATATATACTGTTTCCAGTCAAAGACTCCTGATTCAGTCAAAGACTCTTGATTCAATCAAATACAAGACTCAATAAAAGGCACTTGATTTGCTTAGTGCTGAGAACTCCAAAAGAAAAAATAGCAACAAAATCTGACTTTGCTTGCCATTACAGTAACATATCAGAATGGTAGTATCAGAAGCAAAATCTTAACCCAGGTCTTCTTGACTCAAAAGCCCAATCTCCATATACAAAGTCATACTTCCTAGATGACAGTCATCTAGGAACAGTCAAACACAAAGAGGATAAACTTGAACATCCTTTTTTTTTCCTTAACAATTATTTTATTATTTAATATTTTAGTTTTCAACATTGATTTCTACAAGATTTTGAGTTGCAAATATTCTCCCCATTTCTACCCTCCCCCCACTCCAAGATGGCATATATTCTGATTGCCCCATTCCCCAGTCAGCCCTCCCTTCTGTCACCCCACTCCCCCATCCCCTTTCCCCTACTTTATTTTAGGGCAGGATAGATTTCTATGCCCCCTTCCCTATATATCATATTTCTCAGTTGCATACAAAACCAACTTTTTTTGAGCACCTGCTTTTAAAATTTTTAGTTCCAAATTCTCTCCCCACTTCCCTACCTACCCACCCATCCTACAAAGGCAGGTAATTCAACAAAGGCCACAGATGTATCAATATGTAAAACCCTTCCATAATACTCATGTTGTGAAAGACTAACTATAGTTCCCTCCATCCTATGCTGTCCTCTTTTATTCAATTTTCTCCCTTGACCCTGTCCCTTTCCAAAGCATTTGCTTTTGATTACCTCCTCCCCCTATCTGCCCTCCCTTCTCTCATCCCCCCTTTTTTATTCCTTTCCCCCTACTTTCCTGTGGGGTAAGATACCCAATTGAGTGTGTATGTTATTCCCTCCTCAGGTCAAATCCAATGAGAGTAAGATTCACTCATTCCCTTTCACCTGCCCCCTCTTCCCTTCCAACAGAAGTTCTTTTTCTTGCCTCTTTTATGTGAGATAATTTACCCCATTCTATCTCTCCCTTTCTCCCTCTCTCAATATATTCCTCTCTTATATCTTAATTTTATTTTTTTTTAGATATTGCCCCTTCATATTCAATTCACCCTGTGCCCTCTGTCTATATGTATGTATATTCCATTCAACTACCCCAATACTGAGAAAGGTCTCATGATTTACACACATCATCTTTCCATGTAGGAATGTAAACAAAAACAGTTCAAATTTAGTAAGTCCCTTATGATTTCTCTTCCTTGTTTACCTTTCATACTTGTCTTGATTCTTGTGTTTGAAACTCAGATTTTCTATTCAGCTCTGGTCTTTTCACTGAGAAAGCTTGAAAGTCCTCTATTTTATTGAAAATCCATATTTTGCCTTGGAGCATGACACTCATTTTTGCTGGGTAGGTGATTCTTGGTTTTAATCCTAGCTCCATTGACCTCTAGAATATCATATTCTAAGCAATTCAGTCCCTTAATGTAGATAGAAGCTGCTAGATCTTATGTTATCCTGATTGTGTTTCCACAATACTGAAATTGTTTCTTTCTGGCTGCTTGCAGTATTTTCTCCTTGACCTGGGAGATCTGGAATTACGGCCACAATATTCCTAGAAGTTTTCTTCTTGGGATCTTTTTCAGGAGGTGATCGTTGGATTCTTTCAATTTTCTATTTTACCCTCCAGCTCTAGAATATCAGGGCAGTTCTCCTTGATAATTTCTTGAAAGATGATGTCTAGGCTCTTTTTTTGATCATGGCTTTCAGGTAGTCCATTAATTTTGGAATTATCTCTCCTGGATCTATTCTCCAGGTCAGTGGTTTTTCCAATGAGATATTTCACATTGTCTTCATTTTTTCATCCCTTTGGTTCTGTTTTATAATATCTTGATTTCTCATAAAGTCACTAGCTTCCACTTGCTAAAATCTAATTTTTAAGGTAGTATTTTCTTCAGTGGTCTTTTGGACTTCCTTTTCCATTTGGCTAATTCTGCCTTTTAAGGCATTCTTCTCCTCATTGGCTTTTTGGAGCTCCTTTGCCATTTGAGTTAGTCTATTTTTAAGGTGTTTTTTGGGGTCTCCTTTAGCAAGTCATTGACTTGTTTTTCATGGTTTCCTTGCATCACTCTCATTTCTCTTCCCAATTTTTCCTCTGCTTCTCTTACTTGCTTTTCAAAATCCTTTTTGAGCTCTTCCATGACCTCAGACCAATTCATATTTTTCTTGAGGCTTTTGATGTAGGCTCTTTGACTTTGTTGACTTCTTCTGGCCATATGTTTTGATCTTCTTTGTCACCAAAATAAGATTTTAGAGTCTGAGTCTGAATGTGAGTCCTTTTTTGCTGCCTGGCCATGTTCCCAGCCAACTACTTGACCTTTGAGGTTTTTGTCAGGGTATGACTGCTTGTAGAGTAGAGAGGGCTATGTCCCGAGCTTTAGGGGCTGCATTGCTGTTTTCAGAACTACTTCTACTCCACTGTCACTGCAAGCTCTGCCACAGCAGCGCTCCTCCTCCCCTAGAACCACCAACTAGGATTGCGACCCAGATCTTAGCAGGGCAAAGCAAGCTCTGCACTCCTGCTCTGGTCTGCCACTTGAATCCTCCCACCTTCCAGCTGATGCTGGAACTCCACTGCTGCACCACCTCCACCACACCCAGGGCTGGTGGCAGGACCCCTCTCTAACCCAATCTAGCAGTTTACCCATTAACCTGCTCCATGGTCTTTGGTGTTTTTGGGTTGAGAAGTCTGTTAACTGCCATGGCTCAATGATTCATGGCCCTAAGGCCTGTTCCAGTCGACTTCTGGTCTGGTCTTTCCTGGCATGGCCCATGCTGGGCTGCACTCTGCTCCCAGCACCATGTGATAGACCCTTCCCAGTGACCATCCAGGCCATCCTGGGCTGGAGACCTGCTTCCCTCTGCTATTTTGTGGGTTCTGCAGCTCTAGAATTTGTTCAGAGCCAATTTTTACAGGTGCTTGGAGGGATTTGGGGGAGAGCTTAAGCAAATCCCTGCTTTCCAGCCACTATCCTGGCTCTGCCCCCCTCAAACATCCTTTTTAATAACATAAATTCATGTATTTAATGCCACAAAATTCTACTCTTATGGTATATAAGTCTTTGTTTTGTGATTGTCATGTTAGCATCTAAAGGATTAAACTATAAGAGGGCTGAGGTGACTGATATAAAATATTTGCAAAATTCATGAAATCAAAGAATTAGTAAGGGAAAGTGGCTATGGAATAGTGCCAATGGCCTTGGATCTACATTCAGAAAAACCCATGTTCTGCTATCAGAAAAAAACCCAACGGATGTGCTATTTACAAGCTGTATGACCATGGGTAAATCCTTTCTTCACTTTGGGCCACAGCTGTTTATTTGTAAAATGAGGGGGATTGACTGAATGGTCATTAAGTTTCCTCCTAGCTCTAAACACTATGATCTTAAGAAATGAAATTCTATGTTTGGCATTAGCCCTTCACAATCTTGTTCCAGACTGCTTTTTAGGCTGATTACAGATTACTCTCCCTCACTGCACCTTTTTGACAAGGTGTACTATTCTTGTTCCCTCTACACTATATTCCATCTCTGGCCTCTGTGCTTTTGTTAGGTTGTCATCAGCCTTATTCGCTCTTCCAGTAGCTTAAGTCCAGTGGCAGGACAAAAGTCAAAATGACTGGCAATAGCCCAACAAACAATGGATGACCTCAACATCATCAATATCTGATGAAGCTCTACACACTCCTCAATGCCTCCTTCAACTGCCTTTATGGCCATTGGAACAAATTGCTCTCTTCTATCCATTCCACCTGGAGAAGGCTTCACATGTTTGGGGTAGACATCCTCCTAATTCACTGTTCAGTTAGAGTCATGTCAGTTTCCATCAACCTGGTTTAGCCTATCTTCCTAGATGGTTTTCCTGGGGTATGGCCACTGCTTCTACTGTATCTTCTTGGGGCCACAGGTGAGAGTTGGGTGACAGGTGGACATCAAAGGCTGATGAGCTTAGAAGAGCTGATACTTAAAAATTATGAATAATTGATGAAAAGTTGTAATCTAGAGGGAGGAGAGCTCCAAAAAGATTACATTAACCTTTCGGCTTATTTTAGATTGTGATAAAGGAGGTTGCCCCTTAGCTTATGTTAGAGATCTTAAGGAAGTATATTTAATTTTTTGAGTTTTATTTTTTCATTGAACAGAGGGATAATATAGGAAGGGCTTGGATAGAGTGATGCCTATTTGCATCATAGGGAAGGAGAGATTGGAAAAGAATTATAAAGTTTTTTCTCTGATTTTGTAATGGGCTAGCCAGTGTAATGGGACCTATTGGTCATGGCTATGGCCAATGTTGAGGTAATAAAGCCATGAGCTCATTACACAAGTTTAATAGCTTTTCTCATTCTCAATGTATAGTAATACAATTAGGTTCTGTTGAAGCTTGCAGGTTATAACAAACAGATTATTATATGAAATTAAAGAAACAGATCAAAACAATTAGCTATTTGGGGTATACATTTAAAAGTTCAAGATATAGACATTTTCAAGACTATATTTTAGTTGCAAAAGGTAGATCAGCAAACAGCCTAGAGAGATATTGATCCTAGATAAGATTATGTATAAAATATTTGCACAAATCAATAATCCATTGCTATATGTTAAAGCATTGCATAAATTCAATATATTCTACCACATATTACTATATGAATCACTGAGTTTCAAAGTATGAAAAATTTATCAACCTAAGCTCATACATTAATGCATAATATAAAGGGTCCATCTAAACCAGCCCTCTGATAACAGATTTTTAACTAGCTCTACATTTCACAGGAATCATGACTAGTGAAGTGCCCCATCTATGATGGAAATAGTTTGAAAAAAGTTAGCTGAAAGAACAGTCCAGTTTAAAGTTTTATATCATTACAAATCAGCCTAAGGAAATTTTTTTTCTTTGTCAGAACTAGCCATGCTTCTATGACCCTGAGACAATCTCCCTGCTAGGGGGTGTATCTTCCAGTCTACATATAAAATGCAAACACTTAACTAACACACTGCATAATGTAAGTACTATATAATATTTAATAATGTCAGAGACAGAACAGTAATAAAAATGAAGCAAAGCCATATTAAGAAGCATGAAGCATCTTCTCAGAAATGTGATATTCTCTAAATTTTTGCATTTATATGAAACTTTTGGTATTATAGAAAGATGTGCCTCTAAGCCCAAAACCCTATCATCACCCCAAAATAGCAACATGTGCACCAAATAAAGTAAAAGAACAATAAAACAAAAAAGGATACATAAGGAAAATCTCACAGAAAAGAAGGGAAACCTTGAGCAAATAAGTAAAAAAGAGAGACCTAATAATATAAGGAAGGAATACTTCAGAGGAAATTTTCTAGAAGGTAAAAATGGTACAGTAATTGTATTTGGATAGCTAAACGTGAAAAGTCAAAGAGTGGTTGGGAATCAAATCATAGCTCTTAAAGATTTCAAAAAGAGAATTTATGATTGAAAACAGAAGGTGGAAAAAACCATCAGGAAGAGATAGAAAGAAACATTCCATTCAAAATAACTACAGAAACTAGAAAATATTTGGTAGTGTATCTGAGAAAATACAACCAGGAAAGATAAAATATTTCTCCTCAATATAAATAAAAACCTAAATAACTGGAGATACATTAATTGCTCATGGGTCAATTAAGCCAATATAATAAAGAAATGATAATACTAAGTCATTACTGTACCACCCAAACTACGAAAGGAATATGTTATAGAGCTAGAAAAAAATATATAAAACTGATGTGGAGGATTAAAGGTCAAGAATCTCAAAGGTAAATCATTAATCATTTTGTTAGTAAGTTTGGCAAATAAATATTGCACACACTCTCACTCAAAAAGTTATTTTGATCCTGGTTAAAAAATAGAGATCAGTCAATGGAACAGATTAGGCCCACAATGTATAGAAACAAACACAGTAATACAGTGCTTGATAAACCTAAAGACCATAGTTGAGGTTTTCACTGGCTAAGAAAGCTGAGATGGAAGTGAAACATGGCCTCAACACCCACTCAAATTGAGTTTCTGGGCAGGAACTAACCAATAGGAGGAAGAGACCAGTCACAGATAGAGATGTCTATGTGTCTGTGTGGGAAGTTGGAGACTGGGACAGATTCATTTCAAGAGGGAAAAACACAGTATAGCAGTATTTGAATGATAAAAAATGTTTTAACAATTGTAATAATGCATATAAATGGATTATATTATTATTAAATTGGAAGAGAATGACTAAATGGATTAGAAAACAGAACCCAACAATTTCCTACATGCAAGAAACACACTTAAAACATAATAAAACATGCTGAGCTAAAATGAAAGATTAGGATAAAAGGGTTTAAACCTCAGGGAAATTTTTTTTTAAAAGCAGGCACTGGATTCATGACTTGGGAGAAGGCTTCAGTACAAAATAGCATACACTGTGAAAGGAGATATACAAGAAAATCATAGTTTTGCTAAAATAAATGCACAGAATAATATAACATCTAATAATGTAACACTAAAGGGAAAATGTAAATGAACTGTCAAAATACCTTGTTAATAAAACATTGTGTTGATGATTTTAAAGTCCCTTCAGAACTTGAAAAATCTATAAGAAAGAGCTAATAAATTTAACTGTTAATTTTTTTAGTGGGAGCATTTATGCCTCACAAATCAACAAACAATATAAATCAGAGCTTCATTTACTGTTATGTTATTTGTCCAGAATCAACTTAAGAAAGGGATGGAGAAATTGTTGATAATGCAGATTAAACTTAAAAGTCTATTGTGCATACATTTTTTAGCCAGTTGATAAACATTTGCCTATACATCCCTGCCTACTGTGATTAGGATATAGAGGTCTCAATGTTAACATTTTAAAGTTTACAAAGCAATTTAAATATAAATATATTCTTTCTATAGGTTCTCATGATAGCCTTACATTGTAAATAAGAGATCTAATATTTCTCCATATAGGTAATAAATTTAATATTACCAAGTTTAAATGAAAAAGTATTCTCATTTTTCATCATCACATGTTATGTTTAAAAAGCTGATCATGGGCAAGGGCACCAAGAACTAATAAATATATATAGAAACAGAGGAATATTAAGTATCTCCTTATAATCTATAATTCAATAGAAATATTAAGAATAGAAATATGAATGAAAGGCAAACACCCAAATGGAGACTAAGTAATAAATTAAATACTAAATAAACTGAGTGAAAGAACAATTAATAGAATATATTTATCTCTGAAAATAAACATTAACAAAAAGGAAATTTCACTTGAAGACATAATAACGAACTAGAAAATTGAAAAATTTATAATTCCAAAATTAGCACCGAAAAAGAAAAAATTCAAATCAAAAGAAAATGAAAAGGGGGGGCGCTATTGAACTCATAAACAAAATAAAAAGGCTTAGGGGAAAAAGACTAACAAAATCAATAGACAAACAATTAGCTCAAAATTAATAGAGAAAAATCTAATTTTCCCCCAAAAGCAAGATTAGTTATTTTACAGCAAATAAAGAGAGAATTGTCAGAAAGTAGCATAACTAAAAGCTTAAAATAAAGATAAATATCTACTAAAATATTAAATGCATTAATTTTTTTAAATAGAGATACTTAACAAATTCATCTAAGGAAGGAAACTAAGCAGGCCCAAAATGAATTCCCAAGGAAAAATGTTCTTAGATCAGGTTTTTATAAGTGAAGCTTGAAAGGTTATGTTGATTTACTCAATATCACAAAGGTAGTGAGTGACAGCACCAGGATTTGAACCCAAGTCCTCTAACTCCAAATCCATTGCTCTTTCACTGCAAAATGCAATGGAGCCATAAGTGGAACCAGCAGCTACAGCAAATTGAGAGGTTTTGAATGCTGTGGATAAGTTAACTTACCTTGGTAGTGTACTTTCCAGGGATGTACACATTGATAATGAGGTTGACACACACATTGCCAGAGCTAGCTCAGTGTTTGGGAGGCTCCAAAGGAAAGTATGGGAGAGGAGAGGTATTAGACTGACTACCAAACTGAAGGTCTACAGAGCCATTGTGCTGACCTCATTGTTGTATGCCTTTGAAACCTGGACTGCATACCAGTGCCATTCCAGGAAACTGAACCACTTCCATTTGAATTGTCTTAAGAAGATTCTGAAGCTCACTTGGCACAATAGGATACCAGACACTGATATCCTTTCTCAAACTAAACTGTCAAACATTTAAACTCTGCTTCAGAGGGCATAACTTTGATGGACTGGCCACAATGTTCAAGTACAAAACGTTGTGATGATAATCAGTGTTTAAAGATCTTTCCCACATATTCAGTGGGCCTCAGGTAGGACCAGTTAAGGGAAGCTTGATTAGAGGTTTGTTTGTAAGCAGGCCCTATACCCTATACTTACTAGATGCTAAGCCCCAGGCCTACACTCTTTACTTACTACTAAGCCCCAGGGCTACACCCTTTCATTGATTGGGCATGAAGTCCTCGGGCCCTAAAAAGAGTATATATACCCAGAAGGTAGCCATTTTAAGGGTCAGAATTCTGAATTCAGAATTCAGCCCAAGGAGGAGTAAGAACTCCAAGTCAACAGAGATGCAGGGAGGAGTACAGGGCACAGAGTGGAAACCAGGAAGCTGTGAAGACCAGAGAACTGAGCGGGGAGAGAATGCAGTGCAGCAGACAATTGGAATTTGTGTTTACAGGAAGGCCCTAGCAGGGGGAAGGCTACAGGATGACTTGGTTCCTTGCTGTAATACTGTGCTATAATTTCCTTGTTGTTACATTGAGGTAGACATACTAGCTTTGGAACACAATTACTGCTATGTTTGGTTGGAGTTATTGGTCTTGGGGTTTGATGCTCTGATGTCTAAATAAATGTTATACTTCCTCTGCTTTCTACCTAGAGAATCTAGGTACTTTGTGAGTCCAAACTATATAGGCATGTTCATGGTCATTTTCAAGGTCATGAATCTTGCATTACTGATACAAACATATGTTTGCCAAAAGGACTGTTTTATGAAGAACTCAGACAGGGCAAGCACTCTAACGGTGGTTAGAGGAAGTGGTACAAGGATACTCTCAAGGTCTCTCTTGAGAACTTTGGAATTGATTATGTGACATGAGAGACACTGGCACAGGACCACTCAGTATGGCAAGCACTCATCAGAAAAGGTGCTATGCTCTTTAAGCAAAGCAGAATTGAAACAGCTCAAAGGAAATGCAGGACACACAAATTTAGAGAATCCACCCCCAGATGTTCACAAGAATGATTTGTGCCCAACCTGTGGTAGAGCATTCCAAGCTTGTATTGGTCTGATCAGATGCTGTTGGACACACTGAAACTTGACTCTAACATAGTGATGTCATTTTGATCCTCTTTGAGACTGAAGGAAAACAAATAACCAAACAACCAAGTGAAACTTAAAGATATTTAATGACCATTAATCCTTATGCTACACAATTATTCTAAAACACAGACAAAACAGAAACTCAATCAAGATCTTTCTCATAGTACTGTTACTCAAATCAGTGTATGATAATGGGATATATATGTAAATATGCACATTGAATATAAAAAATAATAATTTATAGCAATATAAAGTAACAATCATTATGATGGAATGGGATTTATACCAACAATGCAAAGATTGCCTAACAGCAACAAAATTAATAGTATGATAAATCATACTAACAGAAAAACACATAAAAGATAGCAAGTATATCAATGAATGCAGAAAATAGTTTGACATTATGAAGAATTCATTTAGGTTAAAAATGCTTTTTTGAAAAAGTATATCAATCAAAGGGTCTTTCTTCAATATAGTCAAAAGCATTTGTCTAAAATAAGAATTACCATCACTTTTAATGGAGAAATACTGGAAATTATACCAATAAAATCAATGTGAAAGTAATGTCTTCAATATTATTTGACATAGTACCAGAACACAATACATAGCTATAATATAAAAATAGAGAAATTGAGGCAATACCCATCAACAAAGAAAACAGACCTTTTTTTGCAAATATAGTTTGCTTTGAAAACACAATATAATTAAGAAAGAATCTGAGACAAAATCTTCAGCAAAATTGCAGGATACAAAATGAATCTATAAAAATCAAATATTTCTACATATTATTAACAAAATCCATTTGAAATGGAAATCCATTTGATAACTACAAAATGAATAAAACATATAGGTATTAAGTATTTCACAAGGAGAATACTAACAACTATTGTTAAAAATCAATGTGTACACAAAAAAGAACTAAATAAATGAAAAGATAGTCAATGTTAGTCTATATTACCTAACTTAATCTATAAATTAGTGCTATGAAATGAAATTGCCAGGAATTTACTTTTTTAAATTAGAAAAAATAATAAAATTCATATGATGTAACAAAAGTCAAGAATAGTAAGTGAAATAATAAGAAAAAATGTAAGAATGAGGAATATCTATCATTCCCAGTTTCAAATTTTATTATTAAGCAAGATTTTTTAAAAATTTTTTCAATAATGTAAAAATAAAAAGAACACAGTAGTTAGATAGTTGAGAAAATGTATACAGAAGACTAGCATTTAATTAACCCAAGAACACAAACCACTTAGAGAAGGTAATCTTTATTCAACAAGTCTTAGGACAATTGAAAAGCAGGTTAATGGAAGAAAGCTTTTGATCAGCATCTTACACTATATAACACAATATATTATAAGTGGGTAAAACATCTAAATACAAAAAGGTTCACCATCAAAATGTTAGTTATTTCTTTCATGTTTATGGATGGGGGGAAATTCATGACTAGCCCAAGAATAAATATTACACCAGAAAATAGACAATTTTATTATTTACATTGAACAGCTTTTGCATGAAGCAAATCAATGCAGTCAAACATATCTGATAAAATCTGATGTCTAAAATATGTATGGAATTGATACAAATTTTTGATGGATTAACTCCCCTATAGGCAAGTATTGAAAGAATAAGAACAAACATATTTCAGAAAGAAGAAATGTAAGCTATCAATAGCCATATGAAGAAGCACTCAGAATAATTAATAATCAGAGAAACTCAAATTAAATGAACTCTGAGCTGTATGTCACAGCCAACAAATTAGCAAAGAGTAAAATATGGGGGGAAAGTTGTCAACAGGACGATGCAAACACTGGCACTTTCTTTTTTACTAATGGAGTCATGAATTCCTCTTACTGTTCAGGAAAACAATTTAGAATTTTCTGAAAAAAGTTATTAAATTGTTCAGACCTTTTTAATCAATGATCCCACTACTAGATTTATTTCCTAGGAAGGTCAGAGAACCCTGGTAAGACTTGTGTGAACTTATGTAAAATAAATTAAACAAAATAAAAACAAATCAGATACAAAATCACTAAACATATGTAAATGAAGACCTATATCAGCAAGGCAAGATTCATGACCTCACAGATGACCATGAACATGTCTGAATAACTCCAGAATCATAAAGTATGAAAAATTCTCTGGGTAGAAGGCAGAGGAAGTATAACATTTATTTAGACACCAGAGTATCCAATCCCAGGACCAATGACTGCAATTCGATATAGCAGCGATTATATTCCAAAACCAATAAGCCTACCTCAATGTAGCAACAAGGAAATTATAACCCAGTATTATAGTGAGGAACCAAGTAATCCTGTAACCTTCCCCCCACTAGGGCCTTCATATAGACAATCACTCACCAGTCCTAACTCTCTGCCGAGCACTCTCTTCTGTAGCTCTGCTGATGCTGGTTCTCTCAATGTCTGTTCTTCAGTGCCCTCTTGATGTCTGCTGCCTCAGTGTCTTCCTCTCAGTTCTGCTGCTCTCAGTTCTGCTGCTCTCAGTCCTGGGACTCTTAGTTCTGCTGCTCTCAGTTTTGCTGCTCTCAGTTCTCTTCCCCTCTTCAATTCTGCTTCCCTTCAATTCTGCTCTTCTTCGATTCTGCTCTCTCCTTTTATGCAGTCCTAATTGGCATCTGATTGGCTAGAACTCAAGTCTCTGATTGGCTGAATTCTTGACTGACTAGAACTTAGTGCATATACTATTGGCTCTGGTCTTAGCAACTCCCCTCAGGGTCCCTAGGGCTTCACTCCCACGTTGGCTTAGCACTTCATAAGTAGGAGCTTCAGGCCTACTTACAAACAAAAATATAATCAAGCTTTCCCACCTAAGCCCATTTGAGGCCTATTGAATGGGTGGGGAAGATTTTCAATTACATTAATACTACAAGGCCTTAAAAAACAGTAGAATTCAAAGAATGGACAAAATTAACTTCAAATTATTGAGACTATGGCAAAATATTTCCTCTGTTAAAAAAAGGGAAACTATAGTAATTGAAAGTGACATGCACTATCAATCACAACCACATAATGGTGGTTTTGCTTAAATGTTAGAAAATCACTAATGTGTCAGAATAAGATATATCAGTTATTAAAGCAAAAAAAAATTTTAAGGCATTTTTCCCACCCCTACCAAATTCTGTTCCATAAAAATAAATAACTTCATTCCGTTTAATCTGACTCCAAGCAAAATCCTAGAGAGTTAAAACATAAAGATAAGATGCCTTCATTTGAACTTTCTAAGTGTCTAAAAAGTAATGGAATTTGCACTTGCACAAAGAATTTATCTTTTAGGCAATCAGGCAAGTAAAACTAAATATAAAAGAACAATTGGATGATACTTTATTTTTTTCTACTTTGTAAGATAAATTATGTTTGTATACATGTAGCATAGAGAATGTAAGCAACCCAAACCTAATTCTTGATCAAACCAATTAATATAATCATAAGAGAGCCAAACTTCTGATCTGGGTGAATCCTTAGTAATCAACTAGATTAAGTGCTTAAATTTATAGATGAGAAAGTTGAGGCCCAGAGAAGTGAATTGATTTCTCCAAGGTCACAAAGCTAGTAGGTAGTCATAGAACTTGAAATATTTCTTTCTAATTATTCTTTCTACCATATTCCATGGCTTCTGTATATGATGGTCCTTCTATTTGGGGAAGGGGAGACAGGGAACATGTCTATGATTATATTTATATAGGGAACTTCAATTGAGGAAATTTTCACAGATTGGTACCAGCTTTGCAATTTATATTTTAAAGAGTTGCCAAGAGCACTGAGAGGTTAACTGATTTTCAGACATCTTGAATTGGATGTCCAGAAGACATCTTAAACTCAGTATGTCTAAAACAGAACTTATTAACTTTTCTCTTAGACCTTCCCTCTCTCCTACCTTCTCTATTGCACTAAAGGGCAGCACCATCCTCACAGTCCCTCAGGCTCAAACCTATTGGTTTTCCTCTACTCACTATCTCTCACCTTACATATCCAAGCTTTTACCAAGGCCTGTTGATTTCATCTATGTAATGTCTCTTAAATATGCCCCCTTTTCCCCTCTGACACAGCCATCACTCTAGTGCAGGCCCCCATTACCTCATATCAGGATTATTACAATAGCCTGCTGGTGGCTCTTTGTACTTCGAGACTCTCTCTACTGCAATCTACCCTCCATTCGGTCACTAAAGTGATTGTCCTAAAGCTCATGTATGATCACATGTCACATGTACACCCTTCTATTCAATAAACTCCAGTGACTTCCTATTGCCTCCAGGACCAAATACAAAGTGCTCAGTTTGGCATTAAAAGTCCTTGATAACCTAGTTCCCTCCAACCTTTCCAGTCCTCTATCCCACTCCCAACATGTCCTATTCCATCCAGTGACACTGGACTTCTGACTATCCTACAAACAAGGCACTCCTTCTTTCACCTCTGGGCATTCTCTCTGGTTGTTCCCTATACCTGGGATGCTCTCCTTTCTCCACTCCAACTATTGACCTCTCTTGCTTCCTTTGAGTCCCAACTACAGGACTCAGGAAGACTTTCCTGACTCCTCCTAACTCCAGTGGCTCCTCTCTGTTAATTATTTTGTATTTATCCTATAATAGCTTTCTTTGCATATATTTGCTTGCATGTTTTCTCCTTCCTTAGATTGTAAGCTCCTTGAGGACAAGGACTGTCTTTTGCCTCTTTTTATATTCCCAGTACTTAGCACACTGCCTAGCACAAAGTAGAAGTTAATAAATGTTTATTGATTTTTGACTTATCCATGGTCACACAGCCAATATATGTCAGGCACAAAACATGAACCTAAGCTTTCCTGACTCTGAGACATTCTCTCTATCCTCTCTATCATAGCTGTTTCTTGTCCTTCTATATAGTGGCATAATTGTAGTAAATGATTTCTGGGGCCTCTACTAAGTGTACTATTATAATATATAAAGCTAGTTGATTCTAGAAAAAATTTACATGAAAATGGTTGTGGAACTATTCTATTATAGTCATTAAGACTCAGAAGCTTCAGTTAGTTTAAACAATGTTAGCTTACTTTCTTTTTCAAAATTATTCACAATTTTCAAATAAAGTTATGGTTCACTCAAAGAGAAATGGAGAAGCTTATAGACATGAAAAAGCTACAAGATATTATCAAGGGAAATCTGTGCAGGAGAAGATTTTGAAACAAAGACATAATCAAAGAGACATATAATGAGAAAATGAAGTGATCTGGTCAAGTAGAAAATAAGAAATAACCAATGAATATGTATCCTCTACTGGTAGCCTCCCAAAATCAAGAGCTCTACAGAAAGATTACCAGTTGGAGGCATATCTGGCTGGAACCCCTCTGAAGGTCACGGGCAAGAGTTAATCAGGCTGACATGGCATGGATGGGTTGCAACCTGCACCAATCAATGGCCTTACATCACATCAGTGAGATCACAGATACACCACAGCTTCAAAGGAAAAGAAAATGTTACTACAAACTTAATAATCAATTGTGGATACAATTAACATAAAATAAAGAATGAAATATTTCACAAAATTCTTGTCACTTAAATCTAGGACCAAACTATTTTTAAAAATAAGTACACGAAAAATACATATATTTGCTGTATGTCTCGTGAAGTTCTGCTACCTTTGGCTGTGCATGCATGTATGTACATATAAACATACGTACATGTATATATATATACTTACATATGTATGTTGAAATATAACTACGTGTTGTTCTGGTTATTCTAATATAATATCACTTCACATTTCCTTGACTCACATCTGTCATTTTATGGCATCATAACAGTCCATTCCATTAATGCATAATAATTTATTCATTCATACTTCCTTTGTTTGGATGAATTGTTCTTTGGATTTTTTTCAATATTTCAAATAACTATAGCAAAGGAATGCTTGCTATTAATATTTGTAGTGGGATCTTTTATCTGTTCTATTTTTTATAATTAATTCCTAACAATTAAATTTCTGGGTGCACGGTTATAATCACTTGAAAAATCTTATTGTATATTGCCATATTACTCCTAAAAATGTTTGCAAAAATTGTAATTCCAACAACCATCATGTAACAGAATTTCTGTGTCCTCATAATCTCACTATGATTAAAGTGTATTCTTTTTGCTATTTTGACATTCTAGTGGGCATAGGCTGACATCTTTTGAATGTCTTGACGTGCATTTCTCTGTTAGGGATTTTGAGCACTTTTAAAGTAGTTATTAAGTGTTTGTATTTCCTTTAAAGATTATCTGTTCATGTTCTTTGACTATTGCTCCCTTGGGAAATGCTATTAGCATTATTCATATAATTGGTCATTATCGCTCCCATATAAGTCCCTTGTAAGTAAATATTCTGTCCAACTTTTGTACTCTATAGCCCCCAGAATTGTGCTAGACACAAAGTACACAATAAATACTTAGTGATTTATTCCATCCAATTAAACATTTATTAGGTACATATTATGTAGAATGAGGTATCTTAGAAGATGGAGATACAAAGAAAAAGGAAATAAATTTGTCCTCAAGAACTTATGACCAGCTCTGTCTTGCATATGTTGTTTGAGATGACAATGGCACATCCAGGTGATTATGTCCAAAAGATAGTGAGTAGTAACAGGACTGCATTTCTAGAGAAAATGGGAGTCATGTGCACAGAGATAATAACTTAGGATCATACCTAGATTTAGATTTGCAATGGGTATTAGATACTAGCTAATACATTCAGAGGCCTTAAGAGGTAATAGTTGTCTATAAGACTTATGGATAGGCAAACTATCTATGAATAAACAATCAATAGAGAACAGTGTGAGGTGTTAAATGGATAATTTTGGTTACATTAAATTAAAAAGGTTTTGTACAAATAAAACAAAGCCAAGATCAGAAGGAAAGCAGAAAATTGGAGGGAGGGGAATTTTGTAGACAGATTCTCAGACAAAGTCTCATATCTCAAACGTATGAAGAAGTTTGTCAAATCTATAAAAATATGATTCATTCCCCAACTGATAAATCAACAAATGATATGAACAGTTTTCCAATGAAGAAATCAAAACAATTTGTAATTTTATAAAAGTTCTCTAAATCATTATTAATTAGAGAAATGCAAATTAAAACAACATTGAGATATCATTTTACACTTATCAGATTGAAAGGGAAAGCAACAAATGTTGGAGGGGATGTGAAAAAAAATGGGACACTAATTCACTGTTGGTGGAACCATGAACTGATCTAACAATTTTGAGAGTAATCTGGAATTATGCCCAAAGAATTATTACGCTGCATATACCCAGCAATACCACTATTAGGTCTGTTCCCAAAGGGGAAAAAGGAAAAGAACATATATATATATATATATGTGTGTGTGTGTGTGTGTGTGTGTGTGTGTGTGTGTGTGTATAATAAATATAGCAGCTCTCTTTGTGGCAGCAAAGAACTGGAAATTATAGAGATGCCTAACAATTGGAGAATGACTGAACAAGTTGTGGTATATGTTTGTGATGGAGCACTGCTATGCTGTAAGGACTGATGAGTTCAATGATCTTAGAAAACCAAGGATTGACTTGCATGAAATAATGAAGAGTAAAATGAATAAAATCAAGAGAACACTTTATACACTAGCAATAGTATTGTTTTAAGAACAACTTTGAATGACTAAGTTGTTTTGACCATTAAAAATACCCAAATTAACTACAAAGGATATATGAAGGAAGACACTATCTGCTTCCAGAGAAAAAACTGATGAATAGTACGTATAGAATTGTTTTACATATTTGTGTCTAATGGCAGCTATCTCTAGGACAGGGGTAAGAGAAGAAAAAAGGATTTGCAATTTCATGTACAATCATCTTTTTCTATTCTACTATGTTATTGAAATGCTTGTTTTATTTCTTAAGTTCAGAACAAAATAAACTTTTTTTTAAAAAAGGAAATAGTTATCTCAGTGTGGGCAGTCTGCTCATCTTGGGTAGTAATTATTCCTGATATAACTACCTCGAAAAAAGCTTAAATGCTTATATTTTCATAAAATGATTAAAAAACCTATTGAAGTACCACCAGCTATGGTTCCAGGAAAACTATTAACTCAACATAAAAGAAATTACAATAAACCATACATAAATCAAACATATCTTCTACTAAGAAAGGAATCTCCCCAAACAGTGATTGTACTGTTTATTTCAGTATTAAAGAAATAAAGAACATAGGGATTTGATGCATCGCTTAGCTTTGCTTTTACAGGGAGAAATCCTTATATTAGTAACATCTCAAATTTTAAAGTATATTGTAGCGATTCACATTTGAAAAGCAGGTCATAAGCAGCCACAATGGCTGAGGAAAAGCTACTTACAGCAATGACTGAATGTTAATCAAGAAAGAAAAAAAAGATTGCTAGGAGATCCCACTCAAAATGAGGAGAAATGAATTTGCTAGATGAAGTCAGCATTCAGTGGGTCAGAAATAAAAATTAAGAAGTAGATGGCAGCACAGAAGCAGGGATTGACTGGCTGTTGACAAAATAAGGACAAGGGGGCCAAGGATGAAGGTTAGATGGCAAGGTATGTTGACCTTGTTAACAATAGAATCAAGGAGAGAAGAGTATATAGGTGGAGTGTTAGACCAGGAAAACAAGAAGCAATGCAAAACTAAAGGTCTTGGTGAAAATGAAGAAGGTTTCGGGGCAGAGAGGCAAAGGGAAAAGTGAAAGGTTAGGAGATTATGAAACCAGAGAAGGATGTCAGAATTCACGATCATGGATGTAGCATCATTTTAGGTGAAGTGAAGTCTAAGATGTAACCATCCCAGAGTCCCAGAAGGTAAAAAGATCATTGGAGTAAAGGAAGTTGATGAACAGAGATGAATTATGTAGAAATTTCAGTAGATATCATTTCCACAATGAGTAGTAGCTAGTGTTACAAAAATCTAGATTTTTCCAAACTAAATTCCCAAGTTACAGTCATTTACAACTGCCTATCCAATCTAAAGGAGCTGTCAATTGTATATTGCCTCTGTTCACTTCCAAGACTATGCCTCACCACGTTGCTATTTGCCCATAGCTATACAGCCAGTATATATCAGAAGCAGAATCTGAACCCAGGTCCTCTGACTCCAAGTCTACTTCCCTATCCACTACAACAAGCTCTCTCTCAACTACACCAATGGATTCATTTACTACATCATTTTAGTGTTATAGGAAATTTCCACTGAGTAAATTAAGTGACTAGACCAAAGTCAATGTGTCAGGTATGATTTCAATCCAAGGCTTAGACGATTTCTACTCTGCCATGCTGCTTTAATTAACCCAATCCTAGCAAGATATTCCTGTGTCAAAGGAAAAGAAAGTCATTCACTTTGTAGTAAAATTAATCAGAATGAGGAATGAGTAATATAAATATCCATAGCTCTTAAAGCAATCTATCATCATAATAACTCACACTTGCATATAGGTCTTGTCTCACAACAACCTTATGACCTGTGGCATACAAGTAGTATAGTACACTTCTTATAGAATTCAGTGTAGATATTATCATCACTAATTTGTAGAGGAGGATACCGATGCTTAGAAGAGGTGATGCTCAGACACCCAGCTCTTCTTCAGTGTCAGTGTGAGAATTTGAATTTAGGTCTTCTCACTTGAAGGTCTACCCTCTTTCTACTAAAAAAACACTCCTTCAGATGCCATATATACAAGTTTCCATTTGCCTAGTCAGAGAATCTCAGAACCAAGGGGAACTTCAGAGGTTATCTAGTACAACCTCATTCTACAGATATTTAAAGAGGCCACAGTGATTTGCCCATCCTCTTTTAACTAAGTTTGCTTTTTCTCAAGTACTAATACTCAAAAGATTTTTTTTATGGAATGCTTCTTTTTAGTCTTAATAGATAATATTAAGGAAGTAATATCTCACTTGATTTTTTCATTGCAAATGTATAGTATTTCTATGACATGGGTTAAATAGACATATGCTGCTTTGGAAACCTTGCTCAACAGAAAAAAATTCCTGTACAAGTGACTTACAAATGAACTTTTGAAACACAGCCCATTTGAAAGTTCAACTACCTATATAAGGTTTCAGAATACATTCAAAGTCTGTTCATAAGGCATTGAAAATATTTCATTTCCTAGATATCAGCATTAAATAGCATTGCTAGGCGTTTTCAGCCTACATGATTTAACAAATATAAAAGTAGCAAAGGACCTGATTAAGGTAGTGAAATGTTCATCTCTCTCTCTTTGTAGCCTAGAAATGATTCCCCCTACATCAACAGAACACTAGGCAGAGAGAGAAATCAGTGGAATTGTGAAAAGTGATAGGAAAGGAAGTTACTTATTCCAGAATCTGTAATAGTGTGATTAGGTAGTCTTTCTTTAGAGGTGATGCCAGTCTTGAATTTTTAATTAATTTCTGGAGATATGATTTCTCCAACAATTTCTGAGATGCCAATATTCTTCCCAGAAAAATTAAAATAGAATGAGAAGAAATCAGACAATCAATCAGAAGTTGCGCGATCCATCAAAATTCGAAGGCAATGTAGAGATTGGAGCCAAAATTATTTTCCTCTCCAGGCAGCGTGCATGTCTTTAAATGTTTTGCATGGCAAATAGGCCTGAAACAGTCAGTCATTCCCCTGATGTCTCCTGCTTAAGATGAAGCATAGGATGTAGATAACTTTTTTCAAAAGAAATTTGATCATGAAAGGGAAGAGAGAAATGAGAGGTAGCTATAGCACATAGAAGAGTCAGGGAGATATTTTTGAGGATGTGGGGCAGGGACTGTGCGTGTTTGAAGGAAGATGGTAGGGAGCCCCTGGAATAGAATTTGAAAATCCTCATGAGACTGAAAATATGTAATTTCTGCTAACATAAGAAGTAGGAGGGAATGGGACCAAAACTACTACTGCCTTAATAAGGAGAACAGATACCTTATTCCTTCAGACAGGAAGAAAGAAAGGAGGAAAACGTTGATGATGGGATGGCTGATAAAGAAAATACCAAAAATTGGGGGAGGGAACATAGGAAGAATAAGTGAGAGAGTTCATCTTAGATTAACTTCAATTTTCTCAGGAAAGTAAGAGGTAAAGTCACCAGCTACATGTGTGGGAAGTTAGGGTAGGTGGGGCCATGGAGGGCAGGTGTTTAGGAGGTTGAGGAGATAGGGAAAGGTTTGAAGCTGTCCCTATGGAGGATGAGATAGAAATTCAATAAAATATTACCGAGCAGAATCAATGAACCATCTGAGCTTATGTACAAAAGCCAGTAAAGACTAATATCTCTCTTTCAAAAAATGATGATTTTAAATGGCTTAGATGGATCACAAAAGATTCAGAGGTTAGAAATGTAATGGGCTTAAAGACCTCTCAAGCACAGAAATGTAATTGTGGTTTTGTATATGTATGGGACTACTGGATTAAATTAGGATCAAAAGTTGTGATACATAACATCATAGAATCTCTGAGCTAGAAGGGACATTAGAAATCACCTAGTCCAGCCCTTACATGTTATTAATGAATCCAAGCTCCTTGAGGGCAGAATCTGTTTCATTCTTTTCAATGTACGCCCAGCACCAAGCACAATGCCTGACATATTTAATAAATGGTTGTTAATTAATTGGTGAGGCTTAGAGTGGTCATTTGACTTGCTCAATATTTCAAAGACACCCACTAGGGAATGGAATATAAGTCGTCTGACTTTATCTTCTCAATGTCTTAGAGTTTCGTTCATTTGTTTTATTTTGGAGTTTTTGTTTTCATTTTATTTCAGTTTGGGGGGGGGCATTTTATATAACTTGTCTATCTTGTAAAAATTGGAATTTTCACATACTAACTGGAACCTCTACTATTCTTTGAGTGTCCTGAACATTATGATTGGATTTGAACTAACAATTCTATGTGAGAAAGTATACAAGGATTTGGAAATTAAAGCTACCTTTCCTCATTTCCCATGTCATTTTATTATTTTTATCTTTGCAAAGAGAGAAGCCAGGAAGAATAAAGATATGCACATTTTAAGGTAGAAGTAAAACCTAACTGTTCGTTTTAAACAAGGTTAACAGGTTAACATTAAGGTCTTACATAGGTCGAATCAGTAATAATCTTAGAGAGAGGTTGCAATGATGATAGTGGATGGAGGGCTGGTCCCAGCTTCAGGAAAATCTGGGCTCAAGTCTAGCATCTGACAAATTCTGACTTTATGACCACAGATAAATCACAGCCTCTAAACAACCCAGGGAAACTCCCTTAAGATTGTAAATTGCAAACCAATTACCTATCTGCTTAGGTAGAGGGAGCTTCCCCATACTGATGAAATCATGGCACCTGACAAAAAAGGGAGGGAAATCATATTATTAAAATGTCTGAAGATTTAAAGACAAGTGTAGTTGGAGTTGGGTGACACAGTCAATATGATGATCTACTTTGCTTCACTTTGCAGACATGCCAATGAAAAATAAGTGATGTTTTTGTTGTCTTTTGAAGTTCTTAATTTTAAAACATGAAAAATGTAGTTTTTGTGTTATGGAAAACTCAAGATAAGACCTATTATTTTCTCTTTGTAGGGCACTTACAAATATTATAAGTCAAAAGAATTATTCAAAATGATAGTATTAACCCAGTTGGAAATATATTCACCTCATTAGATATCCTCACCAGAAATCTGAGCATTACTGAAGATTAAATTGGCTTTGTATATGCTGTAATATTCATGAGTTTGGGGTTACCTACAATTCAGGAGTAATTCTTAAAGCATAATTGTAAACTTGCCATCACCACCCCTACTTTGTTGTTAAGTGTTATTTCATTCCTCTGTATTTGTGAGCCATTATAAGAATTAAAAACGAATCATTGTGGATTCTTTAAGCAATTCCATTGCTTTTATTTGTAATATCCCCACACACACACACACCCCAATAATATTTTGAAATACTTATTTCTACTCAAGAGTACAAGATACCACATATACATTGACAGCATAAACCACCTAATAATCCAAAGGTCAAGCTTTCTCCACAAACTGCTTCTTTCTCACTGATTGTCCAAAGCAACATATTGGCAATTCCCATAACAGCTAATATCAGGCCATTCTTTTCTTCCCTGGGGCCTGAAGCACCAAAGACTGACAGAAGGCAACATACAGAAAACTGCCTGCATTTTTCTTTTTGAAGCTGAAAATATTCCACCAAAGGAGTGTGCCAAGAATGCAAAAATAGAAACATCTGGGTTTGATCAGAACAGCTTTCTATTTTAAAAGAATTACACATCCACAGAGATTTTTTAGACCATTATCTGTGATGTTGTGGTCAGGTACTCTGTCTATTTACCTCAATTCCTCATCAACAATTGCTTTTAAGTATGGCCTTATTTCCTGCCTTTGAGGATCAAACGTAATATTTTCATATACCATTCAAATACTTAACAGATATTTTCAGGCAGGTTGAATAATGATTATACCAATAAATCTCAGGATAAACTGTGCCAATGTGTAGGGAGGCACATCTAAGAGAAGTATATCTCACTAAATTCTTTCACATTTTTCCACGAAGTACCTTCACTCTAAAATTAGAAATGTTTGGATTCTCAGGTAAAACCTGCTAGCATTCTGAAAGGCTAACCTACTTAGGACAAAGCCCATATAAATTGCCAATGGATCCTTTAGAAAGGACAAGTAGTCAGCCATGGGGGAAAGGAGAGAGGAACATACAGGATGAGATGTGTAGCAGTTGTCACATGTATTAGTACAGGAAGTCTCAAAAGTGTCATGTTTCTGTTGTAGAAAGAATTTAGCAGAGGGCTTTATTTATTTTTAGATAGTTTATGAAGCTTGAGAACTTATCGTAGTGAAATGAGCACTGCATGTGAAGTTTACTGAATTGGGTTCAAATCCCAGTTGTGCTTTGTTCAGTAGTTTCAGTTGATTCCAACTCTTTGTGACCCTATTTGGGGTTTTCTTAACAAAGATACTAGAGTGGTTCACCATTTCCTTCTCCAGCTCATTTTACAGAGAAGGAAACTGAGGCAAATAGGGGTAAGTGATTTGTCCAGAGTCACACAGCTAGTCAGTATCTGAGGCCAGATTTGAACTCAGAAAAAAGAATCTTCCTGACTCCAGGCCCAGTCCTCTAAACACTGCACAGCCTAGCTACCACTTGCTCTCTATGCATCCTTAGGTAACTTACTCAATACTCCTGGGACTTATTATTCTCACCTATAAAACAAAGGGCTTGAGCTAGATGGATTTACCTCTACCTTCCTCAGTATCCCATTAGTGTGGCACCTCTCTCTTAAGGACTGTCTTTTTCCTCTACCACTATACACTCATTCTTGTGCCTAAGATAAGCTCAGTTGAGTTCGTTGGTAGAGGATACGGAGAGGTATAGAGGACAGTCAGCACTGATAATATAAATGCATTTACCTTAAATATCTGAGAGGTAGGTATATAAGTTTTCAATTGGCTGGATATTTTTATATGTGACTTTGTTAGCATTGACTGTCCTTTTTCCAATGCTTAGATTTATACAGTATTACCATATTCTGGAATGAGTTCTTAGCTGATGCTTGGTTTGTTAATAGTATTGCATAGTTTCCTAAACCAAATGCAGAAATAGCTTTAAAAAGGCTATGTGTAGAAAGATTTGAAATAGTTTAAAGAGACAGAAATAAAGATAGTGATATCTTACATGTAACTATAAATAATAAAATTACAGTTAAATTATTTTCATGCTGTGGTCATACAGATATATACAGTGACTGGTACATAGTAGTTGCTTAATTCAAGTCAACAAGCATTTATCAAATACTAAGTTCCAGGCACTGTACTAATAAATAATATATGATTCATAAATATTTGTTGATTGACATATCTCATGAGCACACAAATATTCTTGACGTCTTTATTAGAGGTTTCCATAGAAGGATTTTTTTTCCATTGTTTTTGAGGCCATAACCATAAAGAATGACTGTCGCATATTTTACAGTGATAGTCATTCTTATTTTCTACATTAACATAGAACTTATTAGCATCATAGAAATAACTTGGTTTGAGTTTTTTAAAAGTTCTAGATAAAATACAGATTTTACTATTTTGACTTTCTTGATATAAAATAAATAAATATGACTATAAATAGTAAGATAAATTCATCTTTTCATTTCTCATGAAAAATAGCAATATTTCCACTATGTGGACTGAGGCATAATAGCTACTAATAATGTTTATAACTGTAAGGGAAAAGAAATGGGCAAAAATTTCAGACATCTTTTCACACTTCATATATACATACATACACACATCTTTCATATATATGTATATATATACATACATACATGTATATATGTCAATTCCTAAGAAGATGACCATTATTATAACTAAAACTAGGATAATGAAGAACATTTACATATCTTTATATTTCATATTTGATATATCTTAGTGTACCTTGGGCCAATCAATATGGGTATTCTCTCAGAGTGCAAACTGAAACCTACCCACACCTTTTTATCCTGTATAACTTTTGTCCATAACTCTTGACAAGGGCCTACCCAATATCTGAGATCTTTCAGGTCTGTTGACATTGTGTGGGTACCCAGGGTACTATGACATAGTTGGTTTTCCTATTCTCTAGGTATATGAAGTCATATTGTATGGAAATATTAAATATAATATATGTATATAACACTTTTAAATTCCACAAAGATCTCTTGGGGGCCTTCCATATGAAGAGAGCTATACTGAGGCAGCTAACAGATAGAGCTCCAGTCCCAGAGTCAAGGAGATCAGTTCAAATCCAGGCTTAAACATTTACTAGTTGTTTGGCCTTGGGCAAATCACTTAACCTCTATTTGCCTACATTTTCTCAGTTGTAAAATGAGGATAATAACAGCCCCTACTGTAAGGTTAATGGGGAATAAGATCTACCCCACCCATCAATAGGTCTCATGTAGAGCCCATTAAGGGAAGCTTGCTTGCTCGTAGGAAGGCTTACATACCTTTTGCTAATTTCTAATTAGGCATTGAGTTAGTAGGGTTGTTATGCCTCCTGGCTTTGAGCCAATTAACTGAAAGAGTATATATTCTGAGAGGTGAGCTTTTGTTTTGGGAGCTTACTTACAAGAAGGATCTTGTGATTCCCTGGTCAAGACTCTGAGTGGCCATATGTTCAGAGCTCCCCGACTGCTCAGAGGTAAAGGCTCTCTCGATTCAGTGGTGGATATAAAGCATATAGCAGTAGAGTCCTGTCTGTTGGTCTTCATTTCTCTTTCTCTGTATTTCCTCTGTTTGTATTTTATGTAATTAAAGAAGATCATTGACCCTTTTAAAGTTGCTTTCCTTAGTGCTAACAGCCATCCTGGGTGTGCCGTTACACCTACTTCCTAGGCTTGTGATGATCAAATGAGATGATATTTGCAAAGCACTTAGTACAATTTCTGGCACACATATGCTATATAAATGCTTATTCCCTCCTCCCTCCCCCTATTGTACAATCAATAGGGACAATATAAAGTTCATATAAGACATGGAACCTTCCTTTGTGAAAGTCACAAATAATGGAATATACTAAGCAGCTAACTTTTACATCTGTTTTTGTTTTTTAAGTTAGGTCTAAGAGTTACATGCTGGGACAATGTGTTGCACTGGCCTCAGAGTAAGAAAAATGTGGGTTTACATACTGCTTCTGGCTATGTGACTCTAGACAAATTATGTCACCTCTCAGTGCCCCGGAAATTCTCTAAGACTGTACATCCACATTAATAGAATGAGTGTCCTTAACAGGAGCTTTCTATAACAAAGTAATTGTTGGTCTAGTCCAAAAATTGAAAAAGTAACATCATATGAAAACTTCTCTGTACTGTGTGAAAGAATTATAAAAGTATAAAGTTATGCTGCTTACCAAAATATTCTGGGTTTAAATATAAACTACAGAGGATGAAAAGACATGGAGGAGGCTGGATCTACATCACTATAAGTTGTACCCACACTAATGAAATCATGTATTTACCAAAGCACACAGTATCTAAAAAGGTAGATTAGAATGAAAAGTCATAAAAAAACAGAATGTTAGAACTAAAAAAGACATTAAAGGTCATCTCGTCCAACCCCTTCATTTTATAAAAGGTAAGCATTGCATAGTGAAAAGAGCACTGAAATTAAAATCAGTAGGATCACAGAAAAATCACCTAGTTTCTGAATTTCTTTGGTCATAAAATGGTCACTTACTAGCTAGGTGATACTGCGCAAGTCACTTAACCCTGTTTGCCTCAGTTTCCTTCTTGGTAAAATGAGCTGTAGAAGAAAATGGCAAACCACTCCAGTATCTCTGCTAAGAAAATCCCAAATGAGTGCCAGACATGACTGAAACAACTGAACAACAGCAACAATAAGCAACAGATTATGCTGTTAGAATCAAATAAGACTTACAACATAATTAATCTGGTCTATAGTTTTAAAAGATGACTATTATGCTGCTATCAAGGTTGGACATAAATGGTAAGCAATTCATATACACTGCTTTAATTAGGATTCTCTGGGGATTCTCTGGACCTCTTTAAATGAGGCACACCCATGGGGAAAAGGGGTCCAATGATTGCATCAAAGATAAGAGGCTAAGCTGAAAGTAAAGAGATTTATTAGCATTTTAAGGAATCTGCTTTTGCTGGTAGCAAATTCATATTCCTGGAGTACATATTTGGTTTTTTAACCTTTCAGACCCACTTAGAGTAGTACACAGCCAATTAAAGTAAAACATTACAAAGTAAAACATCAAAGGAAGAAAGGAGACAATTTGGGGTACAAGTGGCAGAATTCATTATCAGAATAAGAAAACATTCCCTGTTTAAGGCAAGAGAACAGGGGAAGAGATCTAACTGCAGAAATAGGAAGTAGCTATTACAGCAGTGGAAGGGATCACTTGCTTTTCCATATCCTTATAAAAAGGTTAGGGCCTTTGAATATGAGCCCATAAAGTACTTGGGAGACTTCTACATTGTTAGTTCACCAAGGCATAAACAAAATATTTATTGTTGCCTGTATTTCCTCCATACTGTACAGTGAGAATTTTTTCTAGATCTTCAATACCCAGAAGTCTAAAGGTAGATGAGAAAGTGAATAGGGAGAAAGAAGGGCCTGGGGACAGCCAGCCCAAGCACCATACTCTCTTGTCATCCAGTCTTCTCTAAAATCTAAATAACAACAACAACAACAAAATAATAATGATGATGATTATTACAATAATAATATATACATATCTTCAAGATCAGACTTAGAAGATTTCATATTCAAAAAGAAGCTCCCCCCCAAAAAAAGCTCTCATCTATCTGCTATTATATGAAGTTCCTATAGTGAGATGTAAAGGTTTTCAATTCACAATTAAATTAAATATGATAAAAGACTTAAAAGATAAAGACCCTTGGGAGAATCAACACATTGCTCTAAATGAGCTTCAGTCAAAGGGTAAATGATTTTATCAGAGGATTTCTGGTTTGCCTGGGGCTGGCTATTTATGTTAATTTAAAGGAAAAAGTAGAAGCTCTGGAAAAGATATCCATAAGACCACAGAAGGAAGCACGCCACACATTCAAATTATAGTCTTAAATTTATATGTTGAATCTTACCCCTCACCTCCTCATACCTATTCAATCAATCTCAGTAGAATCAGTTTGTATAGTAAGCTTAGTGCAAATAAATATTTAAAGAAAAGTATCTTACAGCTTTGCTTTGTAGGTTTCCATTTACAGTTTCAATTTTAAGACATTTACTCACAACTTTTCCCTGCAATTAAATAAATTGGCAGCAGATGGTATTGTGGTCTTAACAGCAGGCTTAAGCTAAAATTCTTTTTAGCTGAGGTTCATCTTAAAGTCATCCGTTCTCCAGGTCTAAAATACCCAACCTTAACTAATTTAAACAAACCTGACCCTTACATAGGTTACATATGGCATCATAAAAAGTTAGTGTTGGAAAGAGCCATAGAGGTTTTTACCTCAATAGATTTTACCTGCATTGGCTTCAGTACTGCCATTTCCTTTTGCAAGCAAATCATGGAACTTGCTGAAGTCTTTTGAATTTAACTGAAACCTCAGAGTTTAACTCAGGTGATTAACTGGTTAGTGACAGAAGAATTTGTGACTCATTTTTTTAAGCTGTATTTACATATGATGAGCATTTCTTCTGACTAACTATAGCTCTGGTGTTAAGGGTTACTTTGAAATTTCCAGTCAGAACCCCTAGTGTCTGCTGATCAATTTATTCTTTTGCCTCATGTAGATCTTCCCCTTCTGCTATTGTTTCATTCATCCACAAGTCTTTGCCTTCCTCTTCTATCCTCTGTTCAATTCCATTGTACTCAAGTTACTAAAATCTACATAAGTTTTCTGAAAATGTTGCTCATGGCCTACTGGTTTTTGTATACACTGGGACTATGCTCAACATATAATAAACCAGTTATTAAAATGTTAACATGTCTCTGGGGGTAGATAAGTAGGATTGGCAACAGATCAATGAATCCTTGGACAAATTTTGTGTCAGAAATCATCATTCTAATTCCCTCATTTATCAAACGAAGGAACTTAAACATAATAAGAAAATGATTGTTTGGGCTAATGACAGAACTAGTGCTAGGAGCAAATTCTTCAGATTCCTAGTTCTTTGATCTTTCCATTGTAACTATATTTTAAAAAATCTTTCAGAGACAATAAAAATTACCTAAAGATTAAACAGTAGCTTTTCCCCCACTAATCCTTTGTGATCATCAACCTCCATTTGCCTAATCTTGCTCTTATCCCTCAAACTTGGGTTTGAATGAAGCTTTCTAACTCACCCTGAATCCTCTTCATGAAAAGCCTTTATATCTTCTCAGATTATGAAACTGTTTCTGTGCCTGTCCTTCAAAACCCTATTTCTTACAGAAATTTCCCAAAGAATTCAGCTTTAATAGAACCCTTCCTTCAACCTTCCTTCATGTATATATTGTATATGTGTTTGTTTATGTGAGAGAGACAGAGACATACAGAGAATTTGTTGAAGATTGAATTGAGAAATAGTCACCTTACAATACGATTCTGCTGCAAGTATAAAACACCCACTAGTGCTTTTCCCCAATTAGAAAGAGGTTACTTTCCAATCCCCTATTTAAAAAGTGACTCATCACAATCCTAACTGGTATTTCTAAATAACTACAGACCAAGGATTGAATTTAAATATATTTGCCTTTACTAACTCCTCTATTGGAGAACAATTTTTTTTTCTCTTATACAAACTGTTTATGCTAGAGTTCCTCAGAATTGATTTACAAAATAGTTATTTCTACTAGAATAACATTTTAGACAAATTTTAAATGGCTTCAAGACAGAATTAATACAAAATTTCATGACATACTTTGAGGATTTTCAGCTGCTTCCTTCTACTCATTCTAGCTAGTTTTATCTACTCACATATAATGTATGAATCCTACTAGTTGTGGCAAAATCTTTAGTGCTTAATTAAATACGACACAGATTTTATTTATTGCTTCAGAAACCTGCTTAAAAGGGCTATAGAATATTATTTACCTTGAATAACATGATGTAAGTTTTAATAGAGGAAAGGTACTCTGGAAGGTCAGCTCTGATGTTTGCAATATTCTCCAGCTTAAGACGTGAAGAGCTATTAGCCAACTCTCAAGAGATATCTATTCCAGAAACAAACTTTTGAATCTTTATCCAAATTGAAACTGGATTTGAAAACCTATTGCTGTTCATCTACTTCAGTTCACAGTCTCTTTGATGGCCCTGTCACTCAACTGAACTATTGAGATAATGCCCCTGGGACTACTGCCATTCAGTCTGGCTATTAACAATATTTCTGATAACACTGTCATTCAGCTGTGCTATTTACAATGCTCTTGAGACTACTATTATTTGGCTGTGTTCTTTGCAGTGTTATTGATACGATTTTCCTGACCCCTGATTCTCACAATACCCTTGATGACACTGCTGTTTTGCCACAGAGATAACAAGTTGACAGAACCATTACTCGTCCACTCTTCCTTACATCTTTGTCGCCAAAATTTGATCGGCCATGCTAAGACTATCACTGAGCTCTCCTTCAAATTCCTCACTAAGTTAGACTTTAAAAAGTCATTTTATGTCTTAAGGAGGAAGAAAAATAGTTTTTATCCTCATTAGAAACTAGCCTTCTCTTTGATATTAAAGATTTTCTTCCCTGGTGTTTCCATCCTTCATTATGTAGTCATAGAATGACAAGACTAGAAAGAATCTCCATATGTCACCCTAGTCCAGTATTGTTTCCAATAAAGACAACACCACAATTATTCTGGAAAAAAATGGTAGCTACTTTTAAAGATCTCCAGGGAAGAAGAGCCTCTTTTGTTAATCTGTTACAGCAATGCAGATTCCAGAAAGCCTATTCAAGTCCAGAGAAAAGCAACTTATCAAGGGTTAATGTCCAGGACTAGGACATCCTCTATCCTAGGAGGCATAGACCTGGGGTTTCAAAAGATCTAGAAACTTGGATGAGGGACAGTAGGGTTACATTTTTTCACTAACCTGTAACTGAAATTCAGCAGCTTCTTCTATTAGTTAAAGATATTATTATAAGAAGGGGTCCATGAGCTTCACCACACTGCCAAAGGAGCCTATGACACAAAAAGATAAAGAATCCCTGCTCTATATCTTGCCCTAATCAGACCACATTGAGGATTGTTTTCAGCTCTGAATGCTACATTTTAGGAAGAGTATTGACTGGTTGAAGAGAGCCCAGAGAAGTCAGGATAGTGAAGTGCCCAAGGTCATGCCATAATGGGATCAATTGAAGGTAATGAAGGTGTTTTTCATGGAGCAGAGAAGATTTAAGGAAATACAATAATCTTCATGTTTCAAAGTCAGTTAAGATAACTCAGGATTTCAGTCAGTGCCCTGCTTCTTGCTTCTCCACAAAAATAGCCAATAGCTATCTGGATTCAAAGGTGAATTATTTTTCCTAATATTTTTTCTTTCTGTCCTTTGCCCTCTGCCCTGCTGCCCTGACACACCTCCAACCCTTCCTGTTCAACACTAATGTCCTCACCTTGCCCTGGCACATAAGTCCAGCCTCATCCTCAAAGTCTTATCACAATAAAAAGGTTTCAGGAACAGAAATAGGATCTCTCCAGGACAATGCCAATGTCATTTGTCTTGTCTTTTTTGCTTCTTGTCTCTACATCATTTCCTAGTCCTTCAGGTCTTTTCATATGAGTTTGAGTTTTATGAATGGGACCAGCTAGAAATAATGAGCCTACTACCCCTCATGGGGAAAATCCATATCACTCTTGAAAGAATATACTGTACCAACTACCTCTATGCTCTCAGTCTCCAGAAATCTTTGTTCTGTTCCTTCCATTTCTCAACTGCTCGATGAACCAGTTCAACTATATACTACCCTGTACGCTCTAGTCCAGAGGTGGGAAATCTGTGGCCTCAAGGCCACATGTGGCCATCTGGGTCCTCAGCTGTGGCCTTTTGACTGAATCCAAACTTCACAGAACAAATCCCCTTTATAAAAGGATTTGTTCTGTGAAACTTGACTCAGTCAAAAGACCATACCCCTGGACCTAGAAGGCCACATGTGGCCTCAAGACTGTAGGTTCCCCACTCCCGCTTCTAGTCCTTAACTCGACCCCCATTCCTAACATTGATCATGCCTTGCCAAAACATAACCTTGGATTATTTCTATCACATAACAATTTTGCTACTATCCACATATAGCTGAACAGAGCTGGAGAAAATAACGAAACTCATGGTTACTGGATCCACAACAAATTTATGTTCCTGTTATCTCAACTTGGCTTTCATTAAAACAAACAATTCTTTTACATTTCCCTAATCAATTCATTTTCCCACTCACCACTGCAGCTTTTCCAACTTTTCTATCTCTTCTCAAGCTTCCATGGCACCCCCTTTCAATCCTCTTAGCTGAGACCTTGTCTCATACTTCACTGAAAAAATTGAGGCATTCACCAAGAGCTCCCTCTTCTCTCCTCCTTATTTTATTCAGATGTCTTTCTCCCACTATCTCCTGCTTCAGAAGATGGACTTTCTCCTTGCCAAGACAAATCCCTCAATATGTATCCTTGATCTCATTCCATCTTGTCTTCTTCAGCAGAATAACCATCTATCGTACCCATTCACCAATCTTCAATCTTGTCTACTGATTCCTTGCTGCCTACATACTAACCAATCCTCAAAAAAAACCCTTCATCTGATCCTCCCCATTAGGTATATGATCTTTGATCTTTCCTCCCTTTTGTGGCTAAACTCCTTGAGAAGGCAATGCTGCCTCCACTTCCTCTCCTGTCACAGCTTCTAAACTTTCGGCAGTGTAACTTATGACCTCATCATTCAAAACTATCTCCCTAAAGTCATCAATCATCTCTTAATTCCCAAATTTAATGCTATACATAAGAAAGTGATCAACAGTGCCAAAGGCTGAGGAGAGGTCAAGGAAGTATGTAATATTTTTTTGGCTTTTGTTAAGCCAAACTTAACACTTACCTAAATGCAACTCCATCCTATAGATATCATTACCCCTTTTCATAGATGTGGAAAATGGGGTTCAGAAAAAGAAAATAGTTTGACATAGCTAGTAAAATGTCAGAGAAAAAAACTGAACCTGAGCCTTTCGTGACTCTAAGTCAAGTGTTCTAGGTCAGCTATGTAAAGTGCTTTGCAAATCTAAAAATAATATATTAACTTCAATTATTATTATTGTTTCAGATTTAGAGTACTAAAGAGAAATAACATGAAATAAGGCTGGAAATCTAGATGGGAGATAGTGTTGTGGGAATTAAATGCCAGAATCATAAGTTGGTGAGACGATATGAAGGCTTGAAACTAGAATGTTGGCAAAATGAGTAGAGATGTGGACAAAAGCCAACAGATATTCTGGAGACAGAATAGACAGAACTTGGCCCTGATTAAATGTAGAGAGTGAGGAAAAGAGAAAAGTCAAAGATAATCCTTAGGTTTATAGCCTAATGACTCAGACTTTTCCAATCTTCTTATATTTTGTCCCCCTCCACATACTTCCCTCTGATAGTACCCCCACTTTATCCTGTATATATCTAGTTTGTAATCACTGTTTGCATGTTGTCTCCCACATTAGATTGTGAGAGCAAGGACTGTTTTTTCTCTTTCTTTGATCTTCAGCACTTCCAACTTTAAGTCAATCAAAAGTATTTGGTGGGTGCCAACTATTTACCAGGCACTGTGCTAACAGTTGTTTCCTAACCACAACATTCCATCTCCTAATCCCGTGCCTATGCAATAGTTGTCCCCCATGCCTGAAATAATCTGAACCCTCATTTCTACCTCTTTGCTTCCCTGACTTTCCTCAAGACTCAGTTCAAATACTGCCTTCTTCAAGAAGTGTTTCCTATTACCCCAAGCTACTAGTTTCTTCCCTCAGAAATTGCCTTCTATATACTCTTGTACATACCTACTTCTTTACTCAGAATGTGAGCTCCTTGAGGGCAGGGACAGTGCTTTTACCTTTCTTTATACTCCTAGCAAGTGGCACAGTGTCTGACACATAGTAAGTATTTAATAAATGCTTGTTGACTGATTGACTGACCAGTGGCGTCATCAACAAAAATAGAGAAATTAATAGAGAATCATACGAAAGTGGGAAGATGATGTGTTCAGTTTTGCATGTGCTAAATTTGAGGGCCTGATGTGACAGGTGTGTGAAGATTACTAACTGGAGCTTAGGAAAGACATTGAGGCTGGGTGTATAGATTTGGGAATCAATCAGAAAGAGGTGATCATTGAAACAAGAAGAGTGGATTAAGTTTCCAGTGGACAGTGTAGTAAGAGTAAAGAATTAAGGAACAACTATATTTAGGGTCATGATGAGAAAGTTTCTCCCTGAACCAAAGATCTCTCTTTTTTGTATCCTGAACTATTATTTCATTGATGGTGAGAACTCCAGGTAGGGAAATTCTCTAAAGTCCAGAGCAACAATTGTTCTGCAGTTGTTAACTGGAGAAAGTTAGTTGCATGGGATACTAAGAGATTAAGTGAAGCCTTTCTTTTTAACATCAATATTCTTCCAGAGATGCAAAATAGCTGTCGGTCACACAAAGAGGAATACAGAACGTATGAATGATATGAATAGGTTATAACATGCTATCATGTAAGAAAAGCTCTGGAGGATTAAATAAAGAATTAATCACAGAGTGGGAGGGGGTGAGATGCAAATCATGTAGCAAGAACACTAGATAACTGATAGATAGCTCATGTAAGTCAATGACATTCACATAATGTCAAAAAACCTAGAGGAAGGGCCCATAGATGTTTGGTAGGACCCTCTACAGAGGATTTATAGGAAAATGTAGACAGTCATACATGTTGAAAAGAGGTGAATGTTTTGCAATTTGCATCAAGGGAGTCCCATAATTGATGTTATCATACAACCTTTAAAATATACAAGAATCCAGTTATACAATTCAATTATTACATAAAATTTCAGGTAAATCAAGAAAATAAGAAGCACAAAAAATTGAGAAGCATGTATGTTTGAAAATGTTCTGTGAAAATTCTCATTACATGGCTAGCAGTGCTTGACTAGGGAGAATTATGAGCCAAAATCTGTTGAGGCAAATTAAAATGCATTGATTTGAAAAACAAATATTTGTTCTAGAGGGAAAAAACACTGCAATTATTTAAAGTATCCTATTTCAATAAACATTAATTAATCTCCATAAAATATTTGAACTATTTGCAGTTGCAAAACATTACAAGGTGTTTTGTTGTTGTAGTTGTTAAATAATCACTCATCCTAGAGGATGTCCTTGAGTTTTGTCCTTTATAGCCTCTATATTTAAGAGCTATTCTGCAGGCATCTGTCATTATTTTGGGCATGTTATCTTTCAAAGCTGAATTTTACTCATTCCTTGATGCATCATGATCTTCGATTTTCTTATGTATCTTTTGGTTTTCCTGTGAAGTGACTTTATATACTATACTTTCAATCAAACAAGAATCTATTAAGTACCTACTATTTGCTAGGCACTGTGATAAGTGCTGGGAATACAAAGCCAAAAAAATGTCTCTGCCCTGAAAGAACTTTTATCATACTGGGTGAAGAGGGAAAAACTAAAATAGAAACAGATAAAAGCATTTACACGATAATTTAAGGGAAAGGCACAAAGATAAAGCACTAATGACTAGGAAGGTCAAGAAAGGCTTATTACAGCAAATGGTACATTTACTGAGTTTTGCAGGATGCTAGAGAGTCTGGGAGTTGAAACTGAAGGAGTGGCATCTCTGGCATGAGGAACAGTCAGCCAATGTAGATTCATGGAGACATCAAGTTCAGAGAATAATGAAGAGGTCAATTTGGACTTTGGAATAAGTGAAGGAGTACAAAGGGCATTAATCCTGGAAATATCAGCTAGTCATATAATGAAGGGCTTCCTACTGAATAATACACCAGTTAAGCATCTTATATATTTTTGAAGATATAATGTTTGATGTAAGGCATGTACAACATAATTTTACCCTCTACCTCACTTCAAATTTACTATGGACACCCATCAAGGAATAGAAAGTCTTATCTCCTTTTTTGTTACACAATTATCAATTATTTCTTCATCTTAAGTATTGCTGATCCGTGCTGAAAATATGCCAAATTAATTCCTGCCACCAGAAATTCTCCCTATTTATTCGGTTTTCTCTTTGACTCTATTCCTTTTCAAAAGTGTTTCCTTCTGACTACCCCCTCCCCAATCTGCCCTCCCTTCTATCGTATCCCCCCTCCTTTATCTCCTTACCTCTTACATTCCTGTAGGGTAAGATACCCAATTGAGTGTGTATTAAGCCAAATCCAATAAGAGTAAGGTTCACCCATTCCTTTTCACTTCCCCCCTCTTCTCTTCCATTACAACAGCTTTTTCTTGCCTCTTTTATGTGAGATGATTTACCTTATTCTGTCTCTCCCTTTCACCTTCTCCCAATAGATTCCTCTCACCCCTTAATTTTATTTTTTTATTTCATCACTCCGTATTCAACTCACCCTGTGCCCTTTGTCTATATATATATGTACATTCCCTTCAACTACACTAATTCTGAGAAAGGTCTCATGAGCTACAAATATCATCTTTCCATGTAGGAATATAAACAGTTCAACTATAATAAGTCTCTTATGATTTCTCTTTCTTGTTTACCTTTCTGTGCATATCTTGATTCTTGTATTTGAAAGTCAAATTTTCTATTCAGCTCTGGTCTTTTCATCAGGAATGCTTGAAAGTCCTCTATTTCATTGAAAATCCATTTTTCCCCTGAAGTAATATACTCAGTTTTGCTGGGTAGGTGATTCTTGGTTTTAATCCTAGCTCCTTTGACCTCCAGAATATCATATTCTAAGCCCTTTGATCCCTTAATGTAAAAGCTGCTAGATCTTCTGTTATACTGATTGTGTTTCCACAATACTCGAATTATGTCTTTCTGGCTGCTTGTAATATTTTCTCCTTGACTTGGGAACTCTGGAATTTGGCTACAATATTCCTAGGATTTTTCCTTTTGGGATCTTTTTCAAGAGGTAATCAGTGAATTCTTTCAATTTCTATTTTATCCTCGGGTTCTAGAATATCAGAGAAGTTTTCCTTGATAATTTCTTGAAAGATGATATGTAGGCTCTTTTTTTGACCATGGCTTTCAGGTAGTCCAATAATTTTTAAATTATCTCTCCTGGATGTATTTTCTATGTCAGTGGTTTTTTTTCCAATGAGATATTTCACATTTTCTTCTGTCTTTTCATTCTTTTGGTTCTGTTTTATAATTTCTTGATTTCTCATAAAGTCATTAGCTTCCATTTGCTCCATTCTAATTTTTAAGGAATTATTTTCTTCAGTGAGCTTTTGGACCTCCTTTTCCATTTGGCCAGTTCTGTTTTTTAATGCATTCTTCTCCTCATTGGCCTTTTCGACCACTTTTGCCATTTGGGTTAGTCTGTTTTTAAGGTGTTATTTTCTTCAGTATTTTGTTGTCTTCTTCTGGCTGTATGTTTTGATCTTCTTTGTCACCAAAGAAATATTCTATAGTCAGAGTTTTTATGCTGTCTGCTCATTTTCCCAGCCAATTATTGACTTTTGAGCTCTTTTTCAAGGTATGACTCTGCTTCCAGACTGGAGAGTGCTCTGTCTCAAGCTTCAGGAGTTTTGCACTGCTGTTTTCTGAGCTACTTGTAGGCACCTGTACATTTTCAGTTCTTTGGAGGTGATATGATCCAAGGAGAGGTGTTTACTCCTCTCCTGGCCTGTTCTCTGGCCTATGAGTAACTTCAAGCACTCTTTTGTACTTTGGAACTGCCAGGAGGACTCCCTCTCCACAGCCACCACAAGTTCTGCTACACCAATGCTCCTCCTCACCCCAGGACTACCAACCAAGACTGTAACCCAGATCCAAGCAGGGCAAAGTAAGAGAATCCTGCCTCAGCACCAGCAAAGAGATCCCTACACTTCTGCTCTGATCAGCTGCTTGATTCTCCCCACCATCTGTGGGCTAGGAGCTCCAGAAGCAGCACCACTGTAGCCACCTCTGCCATCCTGGGGCTGGACCACCCTCTTCTCTCACCTAGGTCCAACAGAGTTTTCCCACTGACCTGCTAAGTTGTCCTTGGCATTTGTGGGTTGAGAAGTCTGGAAACCTCCACAGCTCAGTGATTCAGTAACCTGAGGCCTGCTCCACCCAGTCTTCTCCAGCCTGGTCTGTGCTGGCACGGCCCCTATTGGGCTGTACTCCTTTCCCAGAGACTATTCAGGCCATCTTGGTCTGGAGACTTGTTTCACTCTGTCATCTTATGGGTTCTGTAGCTCCAGAATTTGTTTAGAGTAATTTTTTACAGGTGTTTGGAGGGATTTGGGGGAGAGTTCAAGCAAGTCCCTGCTTTTACTGTGCCATCTTGGCTCCATCCCCCAACCCCAACCCCCAAGTTATCCCTTTAAAAGTCTTTTTATGTATAGCAAACTACAATAAGGAAAGGAACTGGAGGCTTGTTATAAAAGACAACCTCTCCACTGAGGCAGAAGAACAGGGAAAACATTTGGAGTCAGAGGACCTCAGCTCAAGGCGCAGCTTTGCCACTCACTATCTTTGTGGACTTCAATAAGTCAATTAAACTGTGTGATCTCCAGTGTTTTCATTTGTAATTCAATTCAATAAACATTTTAAGTGCCTACTATCAGGCACTGTAACATGAAAGGGTTATACTAGTTGTACCACATGGACTCTGAAATGTATTTGGTGTTCAGGGAGGACTAGCACTCTGGTGTTAGGACTTGCTGAGCCCTTTTCAGGGCTGCTATTCACCTTTGGTGTCTACCTGTCACACAGTTCTCACCTGTCACTCCAAGAAGCTATAGCATGCACAGCAACTACATTCCAGGAAAAAGTATTTCGGCAGATGGGCTGAGTAAGGTTAAGGGTAACCAAGAGGCCTCAAACCTGTTGATGAGTTAGGGGAATGTCTACCCCAAACACATAAAGACTGGGCAGATGATAACAATTTGTTCTAGTGGCCACGAAGGCAGCTGAAGCAGGTGCTATGGAGCACTATGGAGCACCAACATCAAAGATGAAAAGGTCATCCACAACATCATGAGCCATCACTAGTTGTCTTGACTTTTGTCTCACCACTGGACTTCAATGAATCTGGAAGAGAGAGTAAGCCTGACAACTTGGTGTAATTCTGCCTCACTTAAATCCAATTCACATGCAAATCAAGACATCACCCTATGATGTCATTGGTCCTTTCAAAACCAAGGATGAACAACAGATGGACCCTAAAGGCCTGATAATTCTAAAGTTCTGCTATAGATCTTCTATGATTCCCAAGATATCAGATTACATCTGCTTTCCAGGGTCACCTTTTGGGCCATAGGGATTATACTGTCTGTAATTAAGCTTCCTAATCTTGACCTTTTCAGAAAGTGGTGCAATCAATTTAGAGGGAGCACCAAGTTGAACATATAAATATAACAAAATCTTTGCATAGTGAAGTTCCTATATAATAACACAATTCATAACAGGTCCTGCAGTTTATCTCACATTTCTGAATCATTCTATCCATACCCATCCTGTAAAGAGTTGTGTTTCTACATTCTAGCATCTCAATCCGATGGGCAGAGTACACTGACAGAACCAGAAAAGTATCTGAGATGCTAAATCTCCTACTATCAGAATAACTGGGTTACTGCACTGCCCACTGAGGAATTCTGTTGTAATGATTCAATCTACTCGTGTATCCAGAAGGCATTTTCCTCTAAGAAGTATCATTTCTATTTTGCTTTTTCTCTGTTTATTGCAGTTCCCAAATAATTACTTTGAAGAGCTAAAAGCCACCTGGCTTGATTTCCATTGCCCCCTGTAAGTGGCCCAAAATGTCATAAAAACAGTAGGGCAGGAGGCAGGATAATCTACTTATCCAGCCCTGACCTTTCTATCGACCTCTAGTCTCACATCTCCAACCACCTATTGGACATCTATAATTAGACGTCCCATAGACATCTTAAATTCCACATGTCCAAAACTGAACTCATTTTCTTCCCCCCAAAAATCCTGACCTCTTCATAATTTCCCCTTTACTGTTGAAATTTCCAGCATCTTCGTAGTCACTCACGCTACCAACCTGAGTATCATCCTCAACTCTTCACTCTCTCATTCCCCAAATACAATCTGTTGCCAAGGCCTCACAATTTCACCTTGATAACATTTTTCATATATGCCCCCTCCTCTCCTCTCACATTGCCATCACCCTAGGGCAGGCCTTCATCATCTCATAACTAGACTATTGCAAAATCCTTCTGGTTGGTCTCCTTGCCACAAGTCTCTACCCACTCCAGTCCATCCTCTACTGAGCTGTCAAAGTGATTTTTCTAAAGTGCATATCCAACCACATCCCCTCTATTCCAAAAAAATCCAGTGTTTCCTTATTGCCTCCAGGATCAAATATATTCTCTGTTTGGTGTCCAAAACTCTTCATAACTAGATCCCCATTTCCTCACCTTTCCAGGCTTCTTATATTCCACATATTCTGCAATCTAATGACAATGACCTCTTTTCTGTTCCTTAAACCAGACATTCCATCTCCCAACCTCTGGCATTTTCACTAGCTGTCTCCCATTCACAGAATGCTATCCTTCCTCATCTCTACTTCCTGACTTCTTTCAAGTCCTAGCTAAAATCCCACTTTGTACAGTAAGCTTTAATTATAATTCCATCCTCTGTTGATTATTTCAAATTTGTTAAGTATATAGTTTGTTTGTACATAGGTATTTGCATGTCCCCTAGACTGTCAGCTGTTGAAGAGCAAGAATTGTGTTTTATTTCTTTCTATACCAAGTACTTGGCACAGTGCCTGGCCCTTAGCAGGTGCTTAATAAATGCTTATTGGCTAGCTGATGGATTGTTCTTTAGGCATATCAGTATGGCAGCTGCATGGAGGACTGATTCAGAGAGGGGAAAATTTGGAGGCTAAGAGACTAATTAGGAGGCTAATACAACAGTCCATATGAGAGGAAATGTAGGTCTGAAATAGAGTGGTGGCTGTGTGACAGAGATATGGACAGATGTGCGATATGTTATGAAAATAAAATTGATAAGATTTAGCAATTAACAAGACAGCAACTGACTGGATGTGAGGGTGGAGGGAAAGTAAAAAGGTGAAGATAATTCTAAGCCAGACTGGAAAAATGGAAAGTTAAGATACTAGGAAGATTTAGGGGAAAGATAGTTATGTTTTGCTCTTGTTTTGAATTAGAAATTCCTGTTGTCCAAAATGCCAATAGCCTTCAAATATTTTTAATTAACAAACGCTATAAGTAAGAACTATTTGAGTGCTCTCTCTCATATATATACACGTGCATACGTGTGTGTATGTGTGTATAATATGTATATGTATATATAATATGCATATATATTATCTAAAATTTATGTGTATTTATACACAAATATTCATATGTGTATATTATATATGTGTGTATCTATATGCATGTAGATATACCTAATATGTTTGCTTATTTACAAGTGATATATATATATCTATATGTCTAAGTATAGATTTATGAACATATAATTCTATCACAGATTTATATTATATATCTATTAATTTATATATAATTATTTATAAGTGATATTACTATTACTACTGTACTAATAATCATGTATAATATAAAACAAAAAATATAAATTTCAAAAGAGTTGAAGATGAGATCATATTTGATACTAGAGAGTCAAGAGGGAGCCGCTGGAGTTCATTGAGCAGCCATTTAAATTTATTTATTTAACATATTTAGTTTTCAGCATTGATTATCACAAGAGTTTGAATTACAAATTTTCTCACCATTTCTACCCTCCACCCCACTCCAAGATGACATATATTCTGGTTGCCCTGTTCCCCAGTCAGCCCTCCCTTCTGTCACCCCACTCCCCTCTCATCCCCTTTTCCCTTCTTTTCTTGTAGGGCAAGATAAATTTCTACGCCCCATTGCCTGTGTATCTTATTTTCTAGTTGCATGCAAAAACTTTTTTTTTTGTTTTTGAACATCTGTTTTTAAAACTTTGAGTTCCAAATTCTCTCCCCTCTTCCCTTCCCACCCACCCTCCCTAAGAAGTCAAGAAATTCAACATAGGCCACATGTGTATCATTACGTATAACCCTTCCACAATACTCATGTTGTGAAAGATTAACTATATTTTGCTCCTTCCCAATCCATCCCCCTTTATTGAATTTTCTCCCTTCACCCTGTCCCCTTTCCAAAGTGTTTGTTTTTGATTACCTCCACCCCCATCTGCCCTCCCCTCCATCATCCCCCCCCTTTTTTTATCTTCTCTCCTGTGGGGTAAGATACCCAATTGAGTATGTATGGTATTCCCTCCTCAGGCCAAATTTGATGAGAGCAAGATTCACTCATTTCCCCCCTCACCTGCCCTCTCCCCTCCTCCCACAGAACTGCTTCCTCTTGCCACCTTTATTCAAGATAATCCACCCCATTCTATCTCTCCCTATCTCCCTCTCTCAATATATTCCTCTCTCATCCCTTAATTTGATTTTATTTCTTTTAGATATCTTCCTTTCTTCAACTCACCCTGTGTCCGTTTCTCTCTCTCTCTCTCTCTCTCTATATATATATATATATATATATATATATATATATATATATATATATATATATATATCTACACATACATATATACATACATGCACATTCACTTATATATATGTATATATATATATACATATACATATACATATATATGCATATTCCTTTCAGCTACTATGATATTGAGGTCTCATGAATCATACACATCCTCTTTCTATGTAGGAATGTAAGAAAACAGTTCAACTTTAGTAAGTCCTTTATGATTTCTCCTTCTTGTTTATCTTTTCATGCTTCTCTTGATTCTTGTGTTTGAAAGTCAAATTTTCTATTCAGCTCTGGTCTTTTCACTGAGAAAACTTTCACTGAGAAAGTCCTCTATTTTATTGAAAATCCATATTTTGCCTTGGAGCATGATACTCAGTTTTGCTGGGTAGTTGATTCTAGGTTTTAATCCTAGCTCCATTGACCTCCGGAATATCATATTCCAAGCCCTTCAATCTCTTAACGTAGAAGCTGCCAGATCTTGGGTTATTCTGATTGTGTTTCCACAATACTCTAATTGTTTCTTTCTGGCTGCCTGCAATGTTTTCTCCTTGATCTGGGACCTCTGGAATTTGGCGACAATATTCCTAGGAGATTTCTTTTTGGGATCTATTTGAGGAGGCGATCGATGGATTCTTTCAATTTCTATTTTGCCCTGTGACTCTAGAATATCAGGGTAGTTCTTGATAATTTCTTGAAAGATGATATCTAGGCTCTTTTTTGATCATGGCTTTCAGATAGTCCAATAATTTTTAAATTATCTCTCCTGGATCTATTTTCCAGGTCAGTGGTTTTTCCAAGGAGATATTTCACATTGTCATCCATTTTTTCATTCCTTTGGATCTGTTTTATAATATCTTGATTTCTCATAAAGTCACTAGCTTCCACTTGCTCCAATCTAATTTTTAAGGTAGTATTTTCTTCAGTGGCCTTTTGGACCTCCTTTTCCATTTGGCTAATTCTGCCTTTCAAGGCATTCTTCTCCTCACTGGCTTTTTGGAGCACTTTTGCCATTTGAGTTAGTCTATTTTTTAAGGTGCTGTTTTCTTCAGTGTATTTTTCAGTAGTTTTTTTGGGTCTCCTTTAGCAAGTCATTGACTTGTTTTTCATGGTTTTCTTGCATCCTTCTCATTTCTCTTCCCAATTTTTCCTCTACTTCTCTAACTTGCTTTTCCAAATCCTTTTTGAGCTCTTCCGTGGCCTGGGACCAGTTCATGTTTTTCTTGGAGGCTTTTGGTGTAGGCTCTTGCACTTTGTTGACTTCTTTAGGCTGTATGTTTTGGTCTTCTTTGTCACCAAAGAAAGAATCCAAAGTCTGAGACTGAATCTGGGTGCGTTTTTGCTGCCTAGCCATATTCCCAACCAACTAACTTGACCCTTGAGTTTTTCAGTGGGGTATGACTGCTTGTAGACTAGAGAGTTCTATGTTCCACGTTTGGGGGGGATGTGCCAGCTCTGCCACACCAGCACTGCTCCTTCCCCAAGAACCCCCAACCCGGACTGGGCTTAGATCTTCAGCAGGCTGTGCACTCCTGCTCTGATCCGCCACTTAATTCCTCCCAACAGGTGGGCCTGGGGCCAGAAGCAACAGCAGCTGTAGCTGCCCCACCTCTGCTGCCCCAGGGGTGGTGGCCAAACCATGAACTCCTTCCACTCCCGCAGCTTTTCCCACTAACCTTCTCCGCAGTCTTTGGTGTTTGTGGGTTGAGAAGTCTTGTAACTGCCGCAGCTCACTGATTCAGGGTGCTAGGGCCCTCTCCGCCTGGCTCCTGGTCTGGTTGGTCCAAGCAGCTCACGCTGGGCTCTGCTCTGCTCTACTCCCAGCTCCCAGCTCCGTGTGGGATAGACCTCACCCAGAGACCATCCAGCTTGTCCTGGGCTGGAGCCCTGCTTCCCTCTGCTGTTTTGTAGGTTCTGCAGTTCTAGAATTGGTTCAGAGCCATTTTTTATAGGTTTTTGGAGGGACTCAGCTGGGAGCTCACTGCTTTCCAGCCGCCATCTTGGCTCCGCCCCCGGAAGTCCTCTTGGGCAGGCATTTAACATGATCAGAGCTGCATTTTAAAAAATTCATGAGTAGGTGCATGGAGGATGCATTGGGATGGAATGAAACAGGGAGGCAAATTTCTCTTGAAACAGAGAGATGAACTGAGTGGTTATAGACTACATGCAAGATGTTAAGGACATGAACCAGAAGGGTGGGTTTACATGAGAGATAGTGCAGAGGTAGAACCCACAGGATTTGGCTACTGATTAGACATTGGAAGTAAATGAGACTGGGGAATCAAACATACCACCAAAGTTGTCATCTTGGGTTGTAATATGAAGGAAAATTTGTGATCAGGGTAGAGGTTTCAGAGGGCACAAGAGAAGGATAAGGTAGATTGGGATCAAGGCACAAAAAGAAATGGGACATAAATCTACATGACACAGATGGACAGGAGGGACCTAGGAAAGCATAGCTATCCAGCCCAAATGCCCCCTTCTCCATGAAGACTTTCTTGATCTCCCCAGAAGTGTTCTCTTCTTCCTATGTAGTCTCTAGCACCTTGTTCTCATGTCTTTTATTTATTTGTTTTCTATTTTACATGACTGCCATCCAAGTCTTTTTGGTCTTTGAAGGCAGAAACTACATATTTTATATCTTTGTATCAGCATCTAGCACAAGGCCTGGCACATAGCATGTGCTTAATAAATGTTTATTGAATGCTGAATGTTAGGAAATATGGAAGAATAAGGTGTTTTCATACCCCACTACCTTGATGCCCTACCCTGTGGTCTAGAATGATGAAAATTCAGCATTACCCTCCTATTAAGTAAGACAGTCTGTTAAGTTTACCAACTCACAAAACAAATTTCCTTCAAAACAAATTGTGTCCATATGGTCATGTTGAAGTCTGTATCGCTGCATTTCTGCTGATTTATTCTTTAATTAACCTCACAAGTCTTTGCTTTTGAAGATCTGGATAAAAGGCACAATGGGCAAAACACAAAGCAGGACTTAATGTTCTCTATTTTGGCAAGACCACATAAAGTAAAGAGCAAAAAAAGAAAAGAAAAGAAAAGAAAAACTGATTAGATCAGCTCTTGGTGTCTGAAGTAGCCTAGTTATTCCCCCTTCTCCAACTTCTCTTTTTATTTCAATCAGCATCTGTGCATTGATGCTTGAAACTACTGCAAAATCCTCCAGGAATATTATCAGAAGAAATCTTTCAAAAGGAGGAAAACAGACTGAAGCAGGTTGCCTCACTTTTCTTAGGTTCCCTCCTCCCTCCCCTCATAGCTTTTAACTAATCCTTTCTTAACCATTCAGAAAAAATATGCAGGGTATCTAATTTAATATGTGCTGTGTTTTCCTCAAATAACCTCATGCCTTCATTTTTGTACTTAACCTTACCGATAAAAGCACCTCTGCTCCTCAACCGAACATTCAGCCCGTCAAAATCCAGACAACCTTGACTACCTTCACATTAAGGCAAATGCATATATTAAAGGACAATGCCAGAATTCTTTTATAAGAAAAAATTGTTTAATGACAGACTAGTTAATCAAAGTGAAAAACCTGGGTGCCCTCCATGCCAAGGCAGTGAAGAGTACTACAAGTGGCTCCCAGCAGCCTGGTATTAGTCAAAGGCCAATGTGTTATTACATCTCTAGGTAAATATCATGTATATTTTTCAATACCATCTCACTATCAATTTTGGCCCAGCCAAAGAATTGATTGACATCTTTCAGAATGACTGATAGCAGGGGCTGCAGAACCATTCTAATGACAGCATCCAGAATATCCTTAAAGCAGCCTTCAAGGTGCCCTAATTCCAGTGGTCTTCTTCAGGGAACTACCATGGTCCAGGAAGAGTGGGAGCAACAAGAAGGGAGAGAGATAAGATCTTGCCTAATATTATCAAACTTGAGGGTGAAGAGGTGTGGGAGTAGGCATAATTTACCTATCACTGAAGTAATATATTGAAAATGACTGACTTGTGTCAATCAACAAATATTAAGTGCCTACTATGTCCCAATTAAGGGCAGCTAAGTGGTAGAGTGGATAGAGTGTGGGACCTGGAGTCAAGAAGACCTGGATTCAAATCTGGCCTCAAATACTTGGTAGGTGTGTGACTTGGGCAAGTCACTTAACACTCTGCTCTGCTCCCCTCCCGGCTCCCAGCTCCCAGCTCCGTGTGGGATAGACCTCACCCAGAGACCATCCAGGCTGTCCTGGGCTGGAGCCCTGCTTCCCTCTGCCTCAGCTCCTCATCTGTAAAATGAGGATATAATGGAGAAGGAAATGGCAAATCACTCCAGTATCTTTGCCAAGAAAATCCCAAAATGGAGTTATGAAGAGTTGAACATGACTGAACAAAAAACTTTATCATCCTCAGCTTTTTTAAAAAATCATGCTAATTTTATTATGAGCTAGTTAGAAAATGGTATTCATACTATTAAAGCTTTAAATACATCTTATTTTTTAAACTTATTAATTCAAATGATATTCCAACATCATAGCAAAACTTGTTCATTTTACTGGGCTAGTCATCAAAATATGACAAAAGCTACTGACCTTAGATTAATCAGTGAAAGTAACAGATTAATCATTGCATTCTTACAAAATTTTAGGTTTGCTCTGTTCCTATTAATGTGTCAAGAAACTTACAGAATATTCAAAGCACATTTATAGTGCCTTTCCTCCTTTTAGCTTAAATTAGTATCCACTTCTAAAAGCTCACAGCTTTTTTAACTAAAATAAACAAGAAAAATTTTACTTTTTAGCCCAGGAGACATATCCCAGAATCACACAATTTGAAAGCTGTAAGGAACCTCAGTGTATCTAGTCAAACTCATATATGAAAGGAATTCCCACTATTGTATGTTATTATATTAATATATCATATCTATATTATAATTAACCTTATAATATTAATTTTTGAATAGCATATGCTATAATGTAACTATCATACTGTCATGTCACATGTCATGTTACAGAATAATATATTATAATTATATGTTATATTAATAATATTAAATTTATTCTCCCAAGGGACCATCCAATCTTTTAAATATGTCCATTAAACTTCCTTCTTAAAGAGCTGCCATGACACTGTGCACAGGTGGGTATTTAATCCATGCTATTTAGTTTATCATTATCATTTTCAAGTCAACTCTATGTTTACTCCATCATACACTATTACACGAATACCCTGAGGATCCGTGATTCTTTTGGCATGGGGTAAATTGTCTAGTGTGATATGACATATTAAATATGTCCTAAGGAGGTGACTGAAGAAAATAGGGGTTAAATGACTTTCTAGGCATCACAAAGATAACATCAGAGGCACTATTTGAACTCAGATCTTCCTGACCATAGAGTCAGCATTCTTACCACTATTCCATGTTGCCACTGATTCTGCAATTGCCTCTGCCCTTAGGATACCACCTGAAAATCCCAACAGACTCAAATATCAGGTTTTTAAAAAGTAATTGTAACCTTGCTTAGATGAGACACAGATTCTGACCCCTGGCCTCCCATTGGTCTCCATGCGTAACTGTGGGGGGCCCTTGATTGCTAAGAGAGGACGCTTGGCCAACAACACATAAGTAAGGACAATAGCAAAGGACAGTTTGCAAAGCATGAAGAGAGGTACGGAAGGGAAATTTTGGTCTCCTTGACAAGCAGTTTCTTCTGACATATGATTTGGAGACAAAGGCTTGTCTTTGAAGGCTCTAGAAGATTATTATGCAGGTACCTAATGAGAGTAAATTGAGGGGCCATCAGAGACCTTGCCAACCCCTGCACCAGTAGGAAAGAATACCCAACTTAAATATTGAAAGATAGGAAAGACAATTGAGTTAGAGATACTTCCCCCCTCCCCCCAGAGGCAGAGTTAAGATGGTAGAGTGAGAGTAATCATTTTTGCCCATCTTACCTAATATATCACCTCCACAACAATCTAAAAGACAGTTTTTGCTGAATTAGGCAAGAAAAAGTCACAGTGAGTCATTTTTCCAACCCAGGATAGCTTAGGAAGATAGACAGAGAGGTATGTAGACTCTAGGTGGGGGTGGGCCAGGAGTACAATACAAAGAGTAATAGCAGCAATGAAAAGCATTCCAATGCCCAGGAATGGCAAGGCAGTTGTGACTAGTCACTAGGGCCTTAAGCACCAAGGTAGAACAAGATCCCAGAGAACCTCTGAACCGGTGCTAGGAATAGGAACGGATGCCAAATGGTAGCTCTTCCATCCATTACCCAGTTCTGGGCCACATTTGTAGGGCAGAGAGGAGTGATGGCAAACAACAGAGGCCCTGGCTTTGTATGAAGCTAGGAACAAGTTCCAAAAACTTAGCTATGTGGCTCTGAGTGCAAGAGCAGAAGCAGACTCAGTTCTAACCTTTAGCCTAACACATAAGCCTACATTGGAATCACCAAGGCAAGAAACCAAGACCAAAGGGGAGTCAAGAAGTTTAGTCACTTCGAACCTGAAGAACTTCCCAGAGGGCTAACAGTAACTGAGTCTAATAGTCTAATACTGGAATTCAACCACATACAATCCAACAGACTCAAAGTTGGCTCAGGAACTTACAGAGCTCATAGCAAGTATAGTGAATCACCAAAAACTTTTAGGCCCCCATACTGAGCTGCGAAAATAGCAGAAAATCATAAAAAGACAGAAGTTTATGCTAGACACCACCACCACCACCCCCAGAAGGGAACAGAGCCCAACACTAAAACAAAGTTTAAAATCAAGAAGTAATCTTGAAGAATGAGAAGAAAAACAGACCTGATCATAAATAGCTATTATGTTGATAGGGAATCTCAAGAAACAAACACAGAAGAAGACATTGGCTTTAAAGGCAAAGCCTCAAAAAATGCACATTGAATACAAGCCAAGTAAGAATTATTCAAAGAGTTAAAGAAAAAGATTAAAAAATAGCGAACAAAATGATTTTCAAAACCAAAGAGTAGTGATAGAGGAAAAATGGGAAAAGAAATGAGAGCTATGCAAGAAACTTATGAAAAGTGATTTAACAGTGTTGTAAAAGAGATACAAAATACTAGTGAAGAAAATAAGTGCCTATGAATTAGAGTTGTTCAAATAGATGCTAATGACTCCATGAGACATCAAGATATAATAAAACAAAATCACAAGACTGAAAAAATAGAAGAAAATATTAAATATCTCATAGGAAAAACAATTGACATAGAAGATAGAACAAGGAGAGAGAAGAATTATTTAACTACCTGAAAGCTATCAACAACAACAAAAGAGCCTAGACATCATATTTTGAGAAGTAACAGAGGGAAACTGCTCAGATATCATAGAACTAAAAGGCAAAGTAGAACTTGAAAGAATACACTGATCACCTCCAGAAAAACACCCCACAATAAAAACTCCTAGAAATATTGTCACCAAAATCTAGAACCCCCAGGTCAATGAAAAGTTACTGCAAACAGCTAGAAAGAAAGAATTCCAGAATGACAGTGCCAGAGTCAGGATCACACGGTATTTAATAGCCACCACTACAAAGGAACAGAGAACTTGAAATATAATATTCTGGAAGGTAAAAGCTCCAGGATTACAGCCAAAAATAACCTATTCAAGAAAATGCACTATAATTCTACAGGAAAGAAGTGGATATTTAATGAAATAGGAATCTTTCAAATATTCACTATGAAAAGACCAGAGCTGAATGGAAAATGTGACATTCAAAAACAGGAATTCAGAAAAGCATAAAAAGTTTCAAATGATGGAAAAATAATGAGGGACTAAATAAGGTTGAAGTGCTTACATCCTTATATGGATATATGGAACTCCTCAGAACTTTCTCAGGGCCCTTACAGGAAGTCTAACGAAATAGAGAGTCTGGGTGTGATTCTATTATGTTGGAATGATCTCAAAAGAAGAATGGGAGAGGGAGAGAGAAGAGAGAGGAAGAATGGAGAAAATTACCTTACATAAATAGGGCTCAAGGAAAAGTGTATACAATGGAGAGAAAGGTAGGGGAGAGAGGAAGCAAACTTGAACCACATTCTCATCTAAACTGGTTTCAAGAGGGAAGAATAAACATTCGTACATAGTTACAAACTTACCCACCAGTATAATAGGATAGAAAGCTGTTAAGAGAAAGTTGGGGAGGGGAGATTTAAAAAAAAAAGAGAGAGAGAGTAAATTAAGGAAGGCAGTGGTTAAAAGCAAAATAGTCTCTTAGGAGGGAAGGTTAAAAAAAGGATACATGTAAGAAAATAAAATGGAAGGAAACGCAATTAGCAATCATAACAGTGAATGTTAATGGGATGAACTCACCCATAAAAAGGACAAGATAGCAGAATGGATTAGCAATCAGAATTCAAAAATTTGTTGTTTACAAGAAACACAATTGAAACAGAGAGATAAACCTAAAGTTAAAATAAAGGGCTGGAGTAGAATCATATTTGATTTACTTTTGCCTCAGCTGAAGTTTTTTTTAAAAAAGTAGAGTTAGCAATTATGATTGCTAACTCAAAGCAAAAGCAAAAACAGACCTAAGTAAAAGAGATAAACAGGGAAACTATATTTTGTTAAAAGGTACCATAGACAATGAATTAATACCAATACTGAATATATATTGACCAAATGGCATATCATCCAAATTCTTAAAGGAATAATTGAATGAGTTATAGGACAAAATAGACAATAAACTATATTAATAGGGGACCTCAATTTACCCCTCTCAGACCTAGATATATCTAACCATAAAATAAACAAGAAAGAAATTAAGGAGATGAACAGAATTTTTTAAAAGTTACATGTAGATAAACATGTGGAGAAAATTGAATTATAGGTTTATATTTATCTATCTAGACTCTTCATGGAACTTTCAAAAAAGCTGAACATGTATTAAAACAAAAACCTCACAAACAAATGCAAAAAAGCAGAAATACCACATGCATCTTTTTGTGCCTATAATGCAATAAAAATACATGCAATAAAGGATTTACAAAGCATAAATTAAAAATTAATTGGAAACTAAATAAGCCAGCACTTAAAAATGAATTACATCATACCAGTACATAAGTACAGACAGTGACTGCCCTCAGAGTAATTTATTCTGCCAGCAGACAGTGGAGAACAAACCCCAACAACAGCATAGCAAAGATATAACTAGACATTTTCATTCCTAAGGAAGCACCACAAATGGTACTTATGGCAACAGGAACTGAAGATACTCTCAGGTTCAACACTATCCTGCTGAGAGAAACAGAAACCAGAGGACATCATCCACAGAGCTGCTGCCCAAGAAGCTTCCTAATCCCACCCCCAGGTAGCTTCCCATAGCAGATAACGTCTTGATAACTTGAGAAATAACAAAGGGATACAGAGTTGGATTTGGAGTCATGAAGATGTGTTCAATTCCTACCTCTAAAGGATATTAGTCTTGTAACTTTGGACAAGTCACTTAATTTCTCCGTGCCCCAGACAGTTCTATAAATTAAGAAATATAAGCTGTAAGAACTGCCAATCTGCTTTGTTGGAGGAAGTTTTCCACAATGGTTGTTCCCCTCAGCAAGGAAATCAGACATATAGAATCAAAACCTCAATTATTTTTATCTAAATAAAGTGGTCGACATAGTCATACTCTTTGATTTCATCTCCAGCCACATGCCCCTAGATGGTCATTGATAAATAGAAGGAAATATACAACAAAATATTTATAGTAAGATTTCTGTAGTAGCAAAATAATGTGGTAAAGTAGATGCTCATAAATTAGGGAATAGCTAAAAAAAAAGGTGGTAAGTAAATGTAATAGAATATTACTGCACTGTAAGAAATAACAAACATAGTCAATACAGTGTAGCATAGAAAAGCTTATATAACCTAAAGGAAGATGACTTAAGAAGAACCAAGAAAATTATATATACAATAACTGCAACAATGTAATTTGTGTGTGTGTGTGTACATTGTATTTATTTATATATTTTTAAATTTATTTATTTAACATATTTAGTTTTCAGCATTGATTTTCACAATAGTTTTAATTACAAATTTTCTCCCCATTTCTGCCCTCCCCCCCACTCCAAGATGGCATATATTCTGGTTGCCCTGTTCCCCAGTCAGCCCTCCCCTCTATCACCCCCCTCCCCTCTCATCCCCTTTTCCCTTCCTTTCTTGTAGGGCAAGATAAATTTCTACGCCCCATTGCCTGTGTATCTTATTTTCTAGTTGCATGCAAAAACTTTTTATTTTGTTTAAAAAAAAATGAATGGTGCAAAACTGCAAAGAACAAGTTTGGCCTGAAAAGAGAGATGTGAAAACAAGCCTCCCTCAATTTTTTCAAAGGTGGAGGTTCCACAGGTGTAAACCATTGCATTTATCAGATTTTCTCATTGTGTTGATCAGTTTTGCTTAATGTTTTTTCTCTTCTTCCTCTTTTTTCTTTTCCTTTTTTTTTAAACTTTGTTGTTAGGGAATACAATAAAGAAGAAAAGGAATACAAGGGCAACTTAGATGATATTAAAAAAACAAAAGATATCAATTAAATTTACTTTTAAATTCCTCAATTTTTAATCACAGTATGATAAGGACATGTGTTTCTTCACACCTGACATGTAAGAAGTCTAATTTCTGGAGTATGAAAATAAGTGTTATTGCAAACATACAGATGCTTTCGGCAGGATGTCAACAGAATGCTTGAAGCCAACTCTCCACAAACCCTCGAAGTGGTTCAAGCTAGAAGGGATGTCGCAGGTCATCTAGTCCAATTTCTGCATCATGCTATCCATAATAGGATCCTATCCTATTATGGACCCACTTAACTTTCTCCTCAAATTGTGAGCCAAGTCCTGCACATTCTGGATGTTAGGGAATCAGAAATTGTCATAAATCAATGTAAAGCAAAGGAAGGGGGAAATAAAGTCTTTCTGACAGCAAAGCCTCCGAAAGAAACGATAGTGTGACTATTTCAAGAATGACTGTGAAATCACATCTAAGAAGACGATCACACCATCTACTTCAAAGAGTATCACTGTGAATTGATTGGGATCCATTGAGAGCATCTCCAAGTGTGTCTCAGCTGAAGATACCGTGCCATGAGTAATATTTCTTACATAAGAACTGGAAATGGATAGCTTCCAGACAAATGGGTCTCATTTGCTTCATTTCTTCTTCCCTTGTGCATCTTGGAATCTCTAGATTATTTCAAGACTAAACTCAGGTGCTACTCCTCCATGAAATCTTTCCTGAACCTGCTCATAAGGATATGATAAAAATGATGATGATGATGATGATGATGAAAAATATTTACTGTACTTTATAAAGCATTTTACAAATATTATCCCCTTTGATCCTCACAACAACCCTAAAAGGGAAGTGTTAGTATCATCTCTATTTTACAGGTGAAGAAACCAAAGCAAACAGAAGTTAAGTGACTTGCCCAGGATCACACAGTTAGTAACTGTTCAAGGCTGGAACTGAACTCAGACCTTCTTCTTGACTCTAGGCACAGTGTTCTATCCACAATGCCACCCAGCTGCGCTAATAGTTAGTTAGCTAGAGTTGAGACTATATTCAAGGTCTCCTCAATCACGTTTTGGCTCCTCAACTCCAAGTGAAATTAGGCCTCCCCTCATCCTTCCAGTCCTTCTAATTGAACTGTCTCATGACTCAGAAAAAAAACATTAAGCAGAGACAGATTATTCCTCAAGCAAATCAGTCCCTAGCTCCATTGAAACCTCCTTTGACCTCTGGTAAAGTTAGAGAAATCAAAAAGAACAAAACTTAGTGGAAAAGTAAAGCAGCCCATGATTGAGTGGCTGGGTTTCTGTTTAGCCTTGACTCACCTGAAGAACCTAGCCCTGGTCCCTCCCTGTGGGCAGAATTCATAGACTCATAGGATAATAGGTACAGAACTAGAAGAGACCTAAGAAGTCAACAAATCAAACCCCCTCGTTTTAACAATGAGGAAACTACAGACCAGAAAGGTAAAGTGCCCAAAATCATACAGGTGCAGGTAAGTACAGTGTAACCAAATTTATAGCAATGACTAAATATCCTTGAAGTACTGCAAAATAATCTAATATGCTTCTGAATTCTAAAGATTTATAATTTCATTGGTATGTGTACTTCAACTACTGACCCAAATCTCAACCTTTCCAGTAACTTGGTAAATGGTCTTTGGGAGTTGCCATGTCATGAAAATTAATCATTCAATATCCAGCCTGTAATCTAAGAATCATAGTCTAAGAATTCTTAGGAAAAGATCATCTAGTCCAATTCCATCTTTATACAGGCAAGAAAATTAAGGTCTTTAAAGGTTAAGTGCCCACAGTCACACTGATAGGAAATGACAGTCAAGATTTGAACCTCCAACCTCTGATTCCAAATCCAGAACCCTTTCCACAACTCCATATAGCAATGCAGCCTGGTAAAGAACGTCACTAAACTTCACTGAAATAGCTGATCACCTGGTTATATGCGAAGTCTTTATGTCCCGGGTAGGACATTCTAGAATATGAACTTGAGTAGCATAGAGAATCCAAAGGCACCTTCACAGTATGATGAGATGTCAGAGCAGGTCTTTGGTGGAAGATAAACAATGCAAAAAAGGTCACTGTATTATCAAAAGCAATGTACTCTTTTATTTGGACAAGTGAAATTAGTGTTAATAGCTGACATTTATAGACCATTTTAAGATTTATAAAGCATTTTACATTCATTATCTGTGTGATCCTCACAGTAGTCTTTTGAAGTAAGTACTTATTCTTTAAATATAACACTACCCCATACCAGGTATCATGTAAACAACCTAAGAAATGACCTAAGAGCCAACAACTTTTAAACCATTTTTTAAAGGGAGAACATGTCTATTTATATCTTTTTGTCTTGAACATATCCACCCTCTTGAATTATAGGAAAAGGCCACCTGAAAGAAATCAGGGATAGACAGAGAAGGCAAGGTTTTATACATAACCATTTCCCCACCTTTGCTCATACATAATGCTGTCCAGGCAAAAGATAAATACACAAAAGATAGACTAGGGATAGGAAAAAACCAATCTGGATAGTCACACACCCTTGATTCCAAATAAGAAGTTAGTAAGAAAAATGGCCAAGGCCACCTTTGACCCATGTAGAAGCACTGAACTGTCCATCCCAGTCCCTTCTCCCTGCCCCCAGGCATGGAGGAAAAGAAAGATATAAAGGTATATATCTGTCTAGTTTCCTACGTCCCTAGAGGTAGTCACCCTAAAGACCCAGGCAGTCATCCAGGATCCTATGTTTGAGGGGGTGGAGGGAAATAGGCAGATCCATACACAAAGAATTACATAGACAAAAGACCCTAGTTTCTATGGCATTGAGAGAAGTGGAATAAACTAGGAGGCAAATCAGCATCAAAATGCCTGTCTAGTCCAGGAAGAGAGAAGCTAGGGTGCTACAGTCTTTAACCATAATGATATGGCCTCTGTCCATCTGTCTGTCTTCAGCCTGACAGGTCCCAGTGTTTATAATATTTGATTAATTTTTTAACTTGTAAATTGTTTGGTTCTGTTAGTCCATGTATAATATGTATAACATATATGTTATATACATATATATGTATATATATATATATATATATATATATATATATATATATGATTTATCTGTACCTTATTGATGCTTAGAGGAGACAATGTGAGCTGGTCTTGTAGACAAGATCTGGGTTCAAGTCTCACCCTTGATGCATACTAACCTCGTTGAACCTAAGCAAATCACTTAACCCCACAGTGCTCTAGGCAACTTACTAGGATTATAAATTGTAATTAAAGTGCCAGCCTACTTGTATTAAAGGAATTTCCTCACCTCAGAGTTCCCTATATCATGTTGTTGATGTTCAGTCATTCAGCTGTGTCTGATTCTCTATGACCCCGCAGATCATAGCACATCAGTGCTATCCATGGGGTTTTCTTGGCAAAGATACTGAGTGGTTTGCCATTTCCTTCTCCAGTAGATTAAGGTAGACAGAAATGACTTGCCCAGGGTCACACAGCTAGTGAGTGTCTGGGGTTGGGTTTAAATTCAGATCTTCCTGACTCCAGGCCCAGCGCTTTATCTATATCTATCTATCTATATCTATAGGGAGCCATCTAGCTCCCTATATAACAGTCCCATAAATTTAGAGCTAGCAGGGACCTTAGAGGCCATTGAACACAATCCTCTCATCACAGGTCATATCTATATCTCTTACTGATGTTTATGCAGATCTTTACATTTCATAGGATGAGACTGGAAGACATGAGGAGGGGAGGAGGGAACTATGTTAATATTTCTGTGCTTCTAAGGATTTAACTAGAAATTTTATCTTTATGCCTAATTTAAAGTGATGCACCAATCTATCATCAGGGGGACATACACTTTGATTTGTTTCATTGCTACTGGTGATGGATTGTCAAGTATCTGTATTTTCTCACCTTGGTTTTCTTGTGAGCAAACATTGCACAGTTAGCTGTGGCAGCTTGGAGGTAGATGAGAACAGTTTATGGTTATAGGTTGTAGAATGGAACATAGTTAACTTCTCCACAAAGAATGATTAGCACCACAATTAACATATTAATACCTAGCTAATTTAAAATCGTAGAATTATGAAATGTTAGACCAAAAGCACCTTAGAGATCATCAACCTCATCTATTCACTTTACAGCTGAAACCTACTATATCAGCTACCTGCCCTCAGCCTCTCCCTACCAATTTGTCCTCCAATGGTTGCCAAAATAATCTTTCCAAAAAGCAACTTTTGTCCAGAACTCATTAATTGTACCTATATAATCTGGACCAGACTTCTTTGCCTGGCATTCAAAGCCCTTCATGATTTAGCCCCTTTCCTTCCTAAGTTTTCCTCCCACAACCCTACTTCATGTATTCCAGCCAAGTATGATTACTTCATATTCCCTAAATAACCTCAAACATTCCCACCTCATGTCTTCACTATGGAAATGATAATTGATGATGATTGCTGATGATGATGGTGGTGGTGTTACTAGCAAGCATTTTATATAATGTTTTAAGGTTTTCGAACACTTTATATATGTTATCTTATTTGATCATCACAACATTCTGGGGATAAGCATTGGGCAGGCAAACAAACAAACAAAAAGCCAAACCACACCCCCAAAGGATTTATAATCCATAGGGAGGAGGAGTAGAGATAACATGCAAATGACTATGTACTAACAAAATGTAGACAGGAAAAATTGGAAATAATCTACAGGCACTAAGATTAAAGATCAGTAAAGGCTTTTTGCAGACTCTGGGACTTAAGTTAGATTTGGAAGCCAGTGAAGCCAATGGGTAGTGATGAGGAGGGATTAGGTAGGTGCTATTATTAGCCCCTGAAACTGAGGCTTGGAGAGAGTGACTTATAAAGTGACACATAGCAAGTAAGTGTCTCCAGGCTCCCTATTACCTCTAGGATCAAGTATAAAATCGTCTGACTTTTAAAGCCCTTTGTAATCTGGCTCCTTCCTACTCTTCCAGTCTTCTTACACCTTATTCCCCTCTGCATTCTATGACCAGTGCACCAGTGACAGTGGTTTCCTTGCTTTTTCCATGCAAAGAGCACTCTATCTCCCTTTTTCTCCATGCCTAGAACTCTCTCCCTCCTTATCACTGTCCATTGGCTTCTCTTACTTCCTTAAAGTCTAAACTAAAGTCTTATCTTCTGCAAGATGATTTTCCTGGTCTGTGATCTTAGTGCCTTACACCACCCCCCACCCAAGATTATCTCCAATTTATCCTATATATATTTTGTTTGTATATACTCTTTTGGATGCTATCTCCCCCAATTAGAATGTAAATTCCTTTAGAGTCATCTGGGTCTTTCTTCGCCTTTCTTTGTATCCTCAACATTTACCACAATGCCTAGCATATATTAGGTACTTGGTAAAATGCTTGTTGACTTGAGGACTCCTGGTCCAATGCTCTATTCATTATAGTACCAGTATCTGAGTTCAGATTTTATCTTTAACTTCCTCTAACCAGAATCTGGCTTCAAATTTCTTCACACTAACACCACTTGTCATCTCATCCAAGTGAGTTTGGAGTAGATGGCCTCTGATGCCTCTTCTAGCTCTAAATCTAAGCTCCAGTGATCCTACCTACAATTTATCCCAGCTCTGCCTGTTAGATCCCTTCCCTTCCGATTTCTACCCTTTCCTTTAATGACTAGCTCAAAAGATACATTGTCAGGGCAGCTAGGTGGCAAAGTGAGTAGAGCACTGACCCTGGAGTCAGGATTACCTGAGTTCAAATCCGGCCTCAGACACTTAACGCACTTACTAGCTGTGTGACCTTGGGCAAGTCACTTAATCCCAATTGCCCTGCCTTCCCCCCTCAAAAAAAAAAAAGTATTTTGTCCATGAAGCCTTTCCTGACCTTTACCCTGAGGATTAAAGTTATTATTTTCTCCTCTGATGTCACAGGATACATTTTTGTAGCTCAGTTATGGAGAGCTTTTCATATTCAACTTCGTGTTATAGTTTTAAGGTTTGATAGCTTAAAACTGCATTAAGATTTTGGGGATGCCCCGTGTGTCTTGTTTGTACCTTTTTTTTTCATGTTTTTCCTCCCACATTAGACTGTGAACACTTTGAGAATAAGGATTGTTTTCTGCTCTTCTTGTCCCTGGCACATGGTAGGTGCTTGATACATGCTTATTGACTTGATAGCTCATGGCTTCCACACTAGTTAGTATTTGAGCTCCTCAAGGCAAGAATTGTTTCTTTTTTATGGTCTCCACTTTATTAGCCATAGTGGATCAATGCTCAGGAAATATTTATTGAAAGAACAAATCAACCAGTATTTTGTTAATGTTTTCTTTATTCATGTTGAAAACCAATAAAGAAGTAGCATGAATACTCTTGATACTTTATACTATTTTTATGGCCCTGAGCTTTATACTGGCACTATTCACTAGTATATTTTCTTAGCCAGCACCATAATCAATATTTAATCAATCTTTGAAAGCTTCCTCTCGGATGTATTTAAAATAGGACCATTTTGCAAAAGTGATTGCCTTTATGTGATTATCTGTCTCTGTGCATCCTTTTGATTTTCCAAATTATCTTTATTATAATTAAGATCATCATTAAAGTGATATACCCCTCATGTACTAGTAAAAGTTAAAGAAGGCATAGAAAAAATACTTTTAAGAGAAATGGAGCAAAGGGAAAGCACAGTTAAGGAGTGATTTGTGCGCGCAGACACACACACACACACACAAAGTAAGTTCACTTTTATCTTTTTCATCACCAATGACATTATTATTGTCCTTGTTAATCGTTCTCTTTGCAAATACCTTAGCATGGTTAAACCTATTCCATGTTACTTCACTTTTTGACTTTCTTTATTATTCTAGTAATAAGTGAACATTATATAAACCTTTATTCCTTACCAGCGATGTTACTTTTAGCTGTCTTTCCTCAGTCACTGGAGTTCATGGTTACTTTTTTTAGGTTAGTCATGAAATGCTTTTACTTTTACTTTTTCTTGAGTGAGCCCCAAGCATGTAATTATGACTTTCTTTCCTTCAAGTGGGTAGTTACAATTCGCGTTCTTTTAATCTTCCCCTTTTTTCTTCTTCCTCCTAGTATGATTGTGATTATTGTCCTTGTTCATAATAATAATAGCTGGCATTTATATAGTACTTCAACCTTTGCAAAGAACTTTATGAATACTATCTTTTTACCTTCACCACAACCCTGATAGGTGCTATTATTATCATTCCTGTTTTACAGATCAGTAAACTGAGTCAAGCAAAGGTTAAGTGACTTGTGTCACACAAATAGTAAGTATCTAAGACCAAATTTGAACTTCTTGACTCAGTTCCAGGGTTCTATCCACTATACCACCTACCTGCCTTAATACTACCTCTACTACTATTTTGTTTTGTCATGCTTGGACATGGAAGTATTCCTTTTCCACTAAGGCTGGCTCTTTATTCTTTTAACAATCAACTAATGAGCTGTATCCACTGCAATGACAATTAAGGTTCTGAAGTACACGGCTAAAGAATATTGCAATTTTAGAGTAGGAGCCTTCCCCTGGTAATTCTATAGGACAAATTAACTAAGGCCGGGGTGATTCTTTAATCTGTTTTTACCTTCACACTTCTGAAAATTGGAAATGCATTTGAGCCAATCAGGTACTCACTAATCCTTAAAGGCAAGATCCACGTTTCTGAGAATAAACATTTTAGTTAAATCAGGCCCCGTGAGATAAAATTACCTTACATTTTCATAGAAAATTCATATGACTACTTCAGGGTCTGTCAGACATATTGTTGCCACTTCCTTTATATTTACCTATATTTCCTTCTCCCTAGACAAACCATAAGCACCTGCTCAACCCACAGTGATTTGGGTCACCAAAACTTGGTGACTGACCAATCCTTACAATAAGAACTTACAGAGGTTAATTCAATCAATTTGTCTGAGACCCTAAGTCAACACACATTCAAATAAGGAAATACTATCTGCCTCCTCTTATTAAGGCCCTGGCTTCTGACTGTTGTGTCATCGTCTTCCTTGTCTTTGTTTCACAGTTCTGATAAATTACTCCAGTGTGGATAATTCCCTGATTTCCCTAGTTCTAACTCAGAATTGTTAAGTGATCCTTCCTCATTCTGGGGTTTTACCCTGAAAGGCAATGAATGCTTGTTTACTGACAGGGAAGCCTGATACCACCCAAAACTTAACTCTGAAAACTTTCTCATCCTGGGTTTCATAGGCCCCGTAGGATTCATGGGAACATTGCAAGAAAACTATAATGCACTTCCTTCCCAGATTAAGAAGTAACCCTTCAAGTTCTATTCTTCTCCCTTCCAAGTAGCACCCTCATCTTCTATAAAATCTTTTATTGATCACCCTCAGTGCTAGTGTCTTCCCTCTTACAATTATCTCTAATTTATCCTATCTATATCATGTTTGCACGTAGCTGTTTTCCTCTTGTCTCCCCTATTAGACTGTGAACCCCTTTAGAGACAATCTTTTGCCTTTCTTTGTGACTCCAACTTATAGCTCAGTGCCTAAATGCTTATCAACTGACCAAATGACCACTCCCCTTTCCCAGCATTACATGGAATGGTAACCTGGGTAATATATTGGGGGGAGGAGAGGGTTAGATTTAAATCCCTTGTCTGACCCTTACAAGCTATGTAATATCACCGGCAAGTCCCTTCACTTCTTTGAGCCTCAGTTTCTTCATCTCTAAAAAGGGGATGATAATGTCTATATTATCTTCTTCACAGCATTGTGAGACTTAAATGAAATAGTGTATATAAGGTCCTTTGAAAACACTAGAGCTGTCTTCATCCACAGAATCAAAGAATGTTTAAGCTGGAAGGGCTTTAGAGATCATCCAGTCCAAACCTCTCTTTTTATAAACCAAAAAACTGATCCTCAGAACAGTAAAACTGACTTGTCCAAGGTCACACAGCCAGGAAGTGGGAGTACTGGAACTGAAACTGTAGTCCTCTGGCTCCACATTCCCTGCTCTTTTCATAACGACATGCTTTCTTCTACCTGAGTCTCTCTCCTTCCCAAAGTGGTGGAGGATGTCTCTTGGAAGATTAGAAACCCATTTATGTTGGGGCTAGGGGAAGGCTATTTGATGAAAAAGCATAAGCTGAGGACTTCTTATAATCAGAGAATCACAGAATCATAGCATCTGAGGGCTGAGAGGGACCCAACTGGTCATCTCCCCCAAATTATGCACAAAAAGAATCTCCACTGACACAAGTGATCATTTAACCCTTGCTCAAGTACTCTAAGGAGGGAAACCAACCACCTTTCCAGGAAGCCTGTTACACTTTTGGACATCTCTGTTAGGAAGTTGGCTTTTATTTGTTTTCTAGATATAGAACCTAAATTTGCTTCTTCGTAATTTCCACCCATTGTCTCTGCTTTAGTCCTCTAGAATCAAACAGCAATCAATCAATCAATAAACATTTATTAAACACCAGCTATGTATCAGGCACTGTGCTAAGCGCTGGGGAATAAAAAGAGACAAAAGAGAGTCCCCCTGCCTTCAAACAGCTCACAATCTAATGGGAGAGAAAACAAAGAAATATATACAAAGCAAGCTATGTATAGCATAAATAGGGAATGGTTAAACGAAGGAAGGTATTGGAATTACCTGGGGTTAGGGGAGGCTCCAATAGAAGGCGGGGTTTTAGTTTGGAATTAAAGGAAGCCAGGGAGTTCAGTCCTCTAAGCAGAGGAAGTAAAACATTCCAGGCATGGTGGAGAGACAGAGAAAATGCCAGGATCAGAGAGATGGTGCGTATTGTTTGTGAAACAGCCTGGAGGCCAATGTTGCTAGATCAAATAGGATATATTGAAGATAAGATATAAGAAGACTGGAAAGGTAGAAGAGGACTAGGTTATGAAGGACTTTGAATGCCAAAGAATTTTGTATTTGTTTTTGCAGTCAATAGGAAGCCACTGGATTTTATTTAATAGGTGAGGTGACATGTTTGGACCTATGCTTATTTTTGGAGGGGGGAAGGCACAGCAATTGGGGTTAAGTGACTTGCCCAAGGTCACACAGCTAGTATGTCAAGTGTCTGAGGTCATATTTGACCTCAGGTCCTCCTGACTCCAGGGTGGGTGCTCTACTCACTGCACCACTTAGCTGCCCCAGGACCTATGCTTTAAGAAAATCACTTTAGTAGATAAAAGGAGGATGGATTGGAGTGGAGAGAGTCTGGAGGTGGAGGTAGACCCACTAACTGGCTAATGCAAAGTGGTAAGGGCCTGCATCAAAGTAGCAGCAGTGTCAAAGGAGAGAAGGGAATGTATTCAAGAGAAGTTGTAAAGGTGAAATCAACAGGTCTTGGCAACAGCTTGGATATGGTGGGGTGAGAGGTAGTGAGGAATTCAGGATGACTCCTAGTTTGTGAGCTACAGTCTGTTCCTCTAGAAACTGTTTCATTCAATTGGTTCTCATATTTCAGGTTCTCAAGGCCCTTCATCATATCAGCTGCCCTCCCCTGAACACTCTGTCAATTGTGTCTGAACACAATCTGTCAATTTCTTCTTGAACTGAAAACAATACCCCAGGTGAGGTCTGACCAGGGCAGGGGACAGGGGGACTATCACCTCACTATCACTCAAACCTCTTGCCTTCTTAATGAAACCCACGATGCAGTAGCTTTTTTTTTTCTTTTGGTTTCCACATTACACTGTTGACTCATATTGAAACTACAATCTGTTGAAATCCTCAGACCTTTTTCAGAACTATTTCTGTCTACCCAGGCCTCTTCCATTTTATGCTTGTGGAGCTGATTGTTTTTCCTTTGGGTATACTATTACAAGATTATCTATTTATCCCTATTAAATGTCACCTTTTTAGATTTAGCCGCATGTTGTAGCCTGTCAAGATCCTTTGTGCCATCTATGCTTTTATCAAAGCCATCGATAAAAATGATAAGCAGCACAGAATCAAGCAAAGCTCCCTTAGGTACTCCACTGTAGACTTTCTGCCATGTTAACATTGAACCTTTAACAGCAACTTTTTGAGTCCAGCCATCCAACCAATTCTGAATCAATTTGATTTTTTTAACTATGGTCATTCACATCTAGGGTATTCTAATAATAGGAAGTAGTTAGTAGGCATAGGAAGTAAGAATAGGCATAATGGAAAGCCATCTTTGAAGGAATAAAGATCTGGATTTAAATCTTGGTTCCAACATATACTAACTAGCAAGTCAGTTCTCTGACATCTCAGTATCCCAAGCAACTTTCTAAATTATTGATGAGTTACGAACTGTATCATGTTGTAACAACAATATTATTTGCTGCTACTGTGGCTGTGTAAGACCAATAGCACCAGCATGTAGCAGGGCTGCCAGCACAAGTTCTTTGATCTGCTTTTCTAAGGAAAGCAACTTTAAGGGGTTAACAATCTTACTTTAACTAAACATACATATATCATTCTCTTAGTTCAGGGGGGAAAGCCAGCATCCTGAACTTCAGAGCAAATACAAACAGAAATTACAAGCAGAAATTAGATAAACAGCAAAATAAAACAAATCAGCAGAAAGAGCTTCTAGCTATCTGTCCAAGCAATACACAAACAGTTACCAGAGAGAGAAGCACCAACATCTGGGTTTTTCAAAGCCGGGAGAGCTTTCAATGGCTACCCAGAGTCTCAGCACCAACACTCTTTAGATGAGTGTGCCCCAAAGGCAAAATACCAACCTCAGATCTTATGTACATTTCTCAGAGTCAAGGGGTGTCACAACCATGTGACTCAAACTCATGTGAGCTAGGCCTTCCTTTGACATAAGCAGATCATCAAAAACTCCTGATTCAATCAAAGATTCCTTAGTGCTGAGAAGCACTTCCAAAACAAAGACAACAAAAACTTCACTTTGTTTTCCATTACATTTCAAAGGCAAGACTCATCAAAGGTACTTGATTACTTCAGCATTCCAAAAGAGAAAACAGTAAAAAAAAAAAAAAAAAGTCCCACCTTAATTACCATAACAGATGTCTACACCAGCCATTTTTACATATGTATATATACATATATGTGTGTGTGTGTATTATATATGTACAGATATATGTATATATATGTAAAATCTTATACACATACATGTGTGCATATGTATCTATATAGATTTATACATGTGCATACAAATCTGCATGCATACATACATCAAATGAGCACTGTGTATATACGTTGTGTTTGTCCTTCATTCTCAAAGAGGACCATGACATCAAGGAAATTATAATATGACTTGCAATTGACTTTGATTTGAGGGAGGGAGTGCTGAGCAAGGTCACCAGCCTCACTTTCTCCTCCAGAGCCATCTGGGTCCAGTGACCTGATGTTCACCGGGGATACAGCCCAGGATGCATTAGGAAACCCTGGCCCTTTCAGGCTAAGGTTTTTTCAGGTTCTTGCTTTAAATGAAGTAATGCCCATTCAGTGAATAGACCTCTTTAACAAGTTAATCAAGGGATGGCCCCTTTAATCAAAAACTCAAAAAAGAATCAAACTGTTGTTGTTGGCACAGTAAATAGAATGCTGGGCCTGGAGTCAGGAAGACCTGAGTTCAAATTCAGCCTCAGATACTTACTAGTTGTGTGACCCTGGGCAAGTCATTTAACCTCTGTTTGTCTCAGTTTTCTGAACTGTAAAATGGGAACCCTGGAGAAAGAAATGGCAAACCATTTCAATAACATTGTCAAGAAAACCCCACTGGGGTCACAAAGAGCCCGACACTCCTGAAAAACAACTTAACAACAACAACACTGCCACTTTATCTTATCAGCAATAGCAAATGTAAAAAGAAAATAATATAGCCGTTCGTGTTCCCAAGAGCCATCTTGTTTCTCAATCCCATGTCCAACAGTAGACAAAACAATAACATAGAGTGTTTTTTTAGTGTAAATTCCATACCAAAATTATCTGTACCTGAAGCTAAGGTTAATATTCAGGTTGCTCTGATATTTGGGAGAATTTTACTTTGGTTCCACAAGGATACGTTACATGCTTACTTTGCCCAAAATACAATGTTCCATTTGTATCTGTGCATTTTTTCTGTCCAATATACTCCATTCATGTATGTCTATGTTTGTTCTCATCTTCTGTGCCCCTCCAAAATAACATAACATAGGTCAATAGACAAACTGAATCTGTTGAGCTTACAGCATGTACAGGAAAGAGTAGGGAACGAAAAGGAAATGTGATGTTCACTGAGAGCTTGAAACTCTCAGGAAAAAGATATGAATGACCATATTCTCAACCTGTATATTCCTAAATCTCCAGGGCCAGCCTAAGACTCTCAAAGATGTCTCTTTTCCCCAAGTTTCTCATTTTTTCTCACTTCACATCATCTTATGCTCCTCTTTTTCCTCCTACTCTAGATACTGTCAATGTCCTTACCATGCATTTCGGGAGAGAATAGGAAAGCATAAGCAAAAGTGAGGCAGCTGTGTATCCAGCTAGAATATAAGTTTCTTTCCAGGTGGGATTATTTCATTTATTGTGTCTGTATTCTCAACATCTAGCACATTGTCTGGGAAGCAGTTAGCACTCAATAAACACTTGTCAATTGATTGATTTATATAAAGTATTCAAAACCCAAGTTCTACCCACTATTCTATCAGTTTGCGTTGTCTCGTATTCATGGAATTTAAAGGACTTCAGAGCCCATCTAATCCGGCCTCTACCCAAGTAAAGAATCCTCTTTCATAGCATTCTTGACAAGGGGACCAGCCTTCACTCAAAAACCTCCAGTAAAGAGGAATCCAATCCCTCCCTAGCAAGCAGGCTTCCTCAATTATTTCAATGTTGCTTTAAATTGGAAAGAGGAGAAAACATTGATATTTCACAAATACCAGAATCTAATGTAACAAAACCTAATGAACAAGAAAAGAATAAATATGAGTACTTAACACAAGAGGATGTTTCACTGGTGCTATTCACTTCACTACTTCCAGGTTCCGTGCTTTCATTGGTGGGGATCCTCTCTTTACCAACATAAATCATTAGTATACTTGTTTAGCCACAGTAACTCTTGTTGCTCTTGTTCAAGAGCTGCTGTAGCTAAAACATTCACCACTCTGAAGTCAACTGGGTTATAGCACCTCCCCAAACCTCTTAGATAATAGACATATAGTCCATCACTCTTCTATACATAGTGTGTTTCCCTTCCACTTGATATACCATGGTTTGTGCCCCATTGGCACAGCATTTAATAACTTAGATACAGGAAAGACAGTGTGGTATGGTAGATAAAGTGATAGATTTGAAGTCAGGAAGATCTGAATTAGAATCTAGCCTCAGATACTATTTAAATGTCTCAGTCAGTCAATAAACATCTACTAAGCACTTATTATGTATAAGGCACTATATTAAGCTTTTTAGACACAAAGAAAGGCAAGGCAGTCCCCACTGTCAGGAAGAAAAGTTACTTAAACTAGTTGAGTCTCAGTTTTCACACATGAAAAATGAGAATGATAGCAACACTTGGCTCATGGTGTTGTTCTGAGGATCAAATAAAATAGTATGAATAATAAAGATAGCTTCAAAAAAAATCCTCAGTGTCATCTTCATACCACAATGAAGAATTATAATAGGACTTTGGAAAATACATTAATACTATATATTCATATTAAAAGATATCATATAAATACACATTCAAAAACACAAGTTATTTTCTGATTTTTGGTTCATGGAAGTGAAAGGAATTCAATGCATTAATCAGATCCTTCGTTTTTTCAGCTGGAGACTCAAAGGAAATAATGCCTCTCGTTCTGTATTAGAATTTGGAACTCTATTCTGTCAAGGACTTTGTAATAAGAAGAGTCAAATTGTGGAATTTGACCATATCTTGGGTCCCTTTGATGTCTTCAGTTCTCTTTATCACAAGCCAGCATGCTCTAAAGCAAAGTTGAAGCTTTTGTTTTCCTTCCTCATAAAAGAAAGGTCTGACTCACTTGTGTTCAGTGCTTGCCTGAGTGGCTACAAAGGCTCACAGCAGGACAGCTGCTTCAGCTGTGATGACTCTAGCCACATTTAAGGGCTGGCTCTGATTTCCTACCCCTTCTAGGTAGTAGACAGGGATGAAGAACTTAGTGAAAGACCACTGGAATGATGATTGTGGGATGAGAGAAACTAGGACAGAGTTAAGCTGGAAAAAGACAATAATACGCCACATTTGCTATCATGAACAATGATTTAAGGCAATGATAGGCATATTTTTCTCTTTTCTGTGGTTACTCAATATTCTGTAGCCATGGCACATGTGAATCTCTTGCAGTAAAGGAATCATATTTCATACTTCTATACCTGGTAAATTTGATAAATATTTTTCTTGATCTGTTCTCTTGCTTTTTTCATAACTAGAAACAATTTAAGTGCTTTCTTAGGGATGAAAGACTATCCTGATTTTAACTGACTCTAGTAATGTTATTCCCCTAACTCCTTTAGCAATCAATTTTATTTTATAATAAACCTTAACAGTAGTAGACTTTCTTATTAACTTGTTTTCTTAGTGCATTTTCCCCATCCATAAGGATCTATGGTGATGACTCATGGGGACAAAGGGAATTGGGAGCAATATCAGTAACAATGGGACATCAAAGACCACACCAGTGAAAATCAAAATATAGCAGGCAGCCAACCAACCTGGAAGAGTTTTTAGTTCAGGCTTAACCACAGGCTGTCTACTGTCTAAGACTCCGCTTAGCTAAACATAGAGGCTCATAAGTAGAAATTTGGGCACAAAACGATGGAATTTTGGTTCTTGATGACGTACAAAAAAATACAAGACGGAATTGAGTCCCGTGTGGCCCTTCTAAGACTCCACTGTGATAGAAGCAAAGTGATGAAAAAGGAGATACTAAGAGTTACATAGTCTTTAAATGTCTAAAAACATTAACTTAAATATTGGTACTATTAATATTAAATCTTTGTCCAAAGACCAACAGGTTGACCTTACTACAAGAATTGGAATCCATCCAAACCGATATTCTTGCAGTAGATGAATCCAACAAATATAATGAATTCAAAGCTAAATGCAAAAATGGTTCACAGCTTTTCCTGAATAAAGGAGTGAATGAAATTGATTTCCTCTTATGTCCAAAAGTAACAAGAAATATAATTTCATGGGTCACTTTACGTTCTTGATTTGCAATGTTCCTGCCAAACTTAAGTAAACAGATGATCATGAAAACGAAGCAGATAATGAATTAGTGAATGAAATGCATTAATTAAGCACTTACTATGTAGCAAACACCATCCTAAGTGGTAGGGGTGAAGTCACACACTAATTGGAAGAGACAACTCATAGACTAGCCATTAGCTTAATGCCTAGTCATCGTAAATGTTTTATTCTAGAAAAGGCTTTGGACGTGGCAGGTGTTGATGAGCAAGTCATTAATTGGTAGTATAAGAAAGTTATTCATGATACCAAGGATAGAGTACTAGAATTATAGTAAGAAGAATTGGGGTTGAATCCCAACTCTGTCTCTTAATACTTGTGACTATGGACAATTCCCTATGACTTTCTGGGATAATGGGTAATAGTCCTTCCTAAATTTATGATCCTATGATATTTCTATAGGCATCTAGGTGGTACAGTGGATAGAGTGCTGAGTGTGGAGTCAGACATCTTCCTGAGTTTAAATCTGGCCCCAGATACTCACTAGCTGTGTGACCCTAGGCAAGTCACTTAACCCTTTTGCCTCAGTTTCCTAATCTGCAAAACAACCTGGAGAAGGAAACGGCAAACCACTCTAGTATCTTTGCCAAGAAAACCCCAAATGGGGTCACAAAGAGTCGGATACAACGGAACAACATGATATTTCTATGTCACCTCTTGTGTAGAAGTAATTGTTTCTGTTATAGCACTGACTAAGATTTTTTAAATGAAATTAACTATGGCTTAACAGATTGAAGATGAATAGTTGCAAATGTCAGGGGTTATTTTTTGAATCATTGCCCCTATGAAGTCTGAAAATAGTATGCTTAGATCAAAGTAAATTCCAAATTAGAAGAAAGTCTGAAGATGAGAAGACATAAACAAGGACAACAGATTCCATTTGACCTACTTGTATCAGCTTCTATATTTTAAGAAATGGAAAAAAGAGACTTGAACTCATCACTGTTTATTAGAAATGTTAACCATAAGAAAATGGTCTCCATGATAAGGTCAATGCAGACAGATGCTTAATTTCCTTCCCAAGCATAGAGATATTGCAGTCAAAGGAACCAACCCTTTATAGGTTTCTATGAAAATAAAATTAGAGAAGGCTCAATCTATCAACAAGCATGCGTTAAGTAGTTGTGATACACCAGGCACTGTGCTAAGTGTTAGAAATATAAACATATAAAAGAAACAAGTCCTGTCCTCAAGGAGCTTTATTCTAAAAGAGGAGACAATAGGCACAGCTATAAATATATACAAAATGTATATAAAGTAAATTCAAAGTAATTTGTGCGGAAGAATAATAACTAGAGTGGAAAAGGGTGATCTGGAAAGCCTCCTCCAGGAAATGAAGTTGAGGGAAATGTGAAAGAAGTGAGGGATTTTTAAAAAGTAAGGTGGAAATGCATTCCAGGACTGTGCAAATTGAGAAATGGGAGGAAACTATGAGAAGTATCACTTTAGGGTATCATTTATCATAGCATAATCTACTTAGAGCTGATAGGAACCTCAAAAATAATTTTGTCAAAATTCCTTATTTTACAGATGAGGCAACTGAGTACTAAAGGAGTAATATACAGTCAGACAGGTAGATTAACGGCAGAACTAGGATTCAAACTCATGTCCTCTGACTCCAGATTCAGTGCCTTTCCACCATTCCACACTTTACAAAATAGAAAAAAAACAATTGAAGAGAAAACATCCTGCATGGAGATTGAGATGAGATCCAGCTGGGGCAGCTAGGTGGCACAGTGAGTAGGGCACCAGCCCTGGAGTCAGGAGGACCTGAGTTCAAATGTGACCTCAGACACTTGACATACTTACTAGCTGTGTGACCTCAGGCAGTCACTTAACCCCAATTGCCCTGCCTTCCCCCCTTAAAAAAAAAGAAATGAGATCCAGGTAAGCCATATCATCCAGATAATATTTGTAAATTAAAAAAAAAAGGATTACAAAATAACAACAAAAGCAGGAAATAGCACAGGTCAGTAATAGTGGAGGAGTATTTGATTTCTATTATCTTCACATCATCAATCAATCAAGCAACTGGCAATGATTTATTAAATATCCAGTATATATTATTCTAGGCACTGGTCATACAAATACAATAAATAAAACTATTCCTATTTGCATGCAGCTAACATTCTGGTGGAGAAGAGAAGTATAGTATGACATTTATCTAAATAGAATACAAATAAAAAGAATAAATGCAAAGTAGTTATATTAAATAGTCTGAGAAGGAAGCCACTAGCATAGCAGCATAGATTTAGAGCTAGGAAGGACCTTAGAAGAATTTACAGATAAAAACTGAGGCCAGAAAGGTGTCAACTTATTCAGCTTACCCAACTTACTCACATGGTGATAACAAACAGAGCTGGTATTTCAATGCAGGTATTAACTCCAAAGTCCAATGTTCTTCCACATTAACAAATTGTGTCTCCACCATTTGAAGGAATGAGGAAAGGATTCATTAGAATGTTATGTTTAAGCAGCACCCTTTAAAAATTGTATTTTCTTTACTTTTTTTTCTTTTTAGTTAAATACTTTCTCTCTTCTCCTTTCTATTACTAAGAAAGGAAGAAAGAAAAAGAAAATCCTTGTAAGAAATATCCATAATAAATCAAAACAAATCACCACATCGGCCTTGTCCAATAATGTATGACTCGTTCTGTATATTGAGCCCATCACTTCTCTTTCAAAAGCTGAATTGCATTCTTCATCATTGATCCTCTGTTGGTTGTTGCATTGATCAAACTTTTTAAGACTTTCAAAGTCATTTGTCTTTACAATGCCATTACAAAAAATGTAAAAAGTAATATTCCATTACATCCACATACCACAATTTTTTTCAGTCATAGTTGAAATATGGGTACCCTCTTACTTTCTTTTTATTTCTTTTTCAATTATCAATCACTCATTTTCCCCCATTCTACCTTCACACACACACACACACACTGGGGAGAAAAGAAAGAAATATAGAATCCTAATATTACATTAATATAGTCAAGTTTTTAGTGTTTCCAAAATGGTGTGACCCAAGGACAAGTCCATTCACTGTCTTCTTTGTCTGCAGTTGGCACATTCCTGACCCCATTTAGGTCTGTTAGTTTGTATGTGGTTGAGCTTCCACAGACTGCTACAGAACTCAATCACAGTTAGCCTACTAGGAGATTCTATAGGTTTGGAGTAACCAAATTGCAGGGTCACCCTGGTTTTGGTCTCCTGCCCTGGTTTATTCCACTGCAGGCTTATTATGGGGCTAACAATGGAAACTGAATCCCTCCTCTGTACTTGGCTCAGAGCCACACAGTTATTTTTCTGGAATTTGTTCCTTGCTACTTATAGGGCCTCTGCACATGCAAGACCAAGACCACCACTCCTCTCAGCCCTGGAACTGTGGTCCAGAACTGTACAATGAGTGGTAGAGGTGCCAGATAGTATAACAACAATACTACTAGCAGCTGTGTAAGACCAACAACACCACCACACAGAAGGGCTGCCAGCACAGGTTCTTTGATCTGCTTTTCTAAGGAAAGAAACATTAAGGGGTTAATGATCTCACTTTAATCAAACAAATATATCATTCACTTAGTTCAGGGGGTAAAGCCAGCACCCTGAACTTCAGAGACAATACAAACAGAAATTAGAAACATACATTATATAAATAGAGCAAATAATACGAACTAGTCTATCCATAGCAATACATAGTTACCAGAGAAACCAACATCTAGGTTTTTTTCAAAGCCAGGCAAATGGCTACCCAGAGTCTCATCTGTTCAAATCACATGATACTCTTCTAATGAGTGACAGCCCCAAACAAAATGCTAACCTCTGAGTTTATATACCCTTCTCAGGGCCCCGAAGGCTTCATGCCTAATCAACAAAAGGGTGTGGTCATGGGGCTTCACATGTAGTTAGCAAAAGGGTATGGGTCTCAGGCTTTGCACCTAGCAAGACTTAATCAAGGGCACTTGATTACTTTAGCATTCTATAAGAGAAAACAGTAAAAAAAAAAAAAAAAAGTCCTACCTTAATTACCATTAGAGATGGCACCCATTCCTGGGCCCAGTTCTAGTACAGGAGTTTCATGGGTCTCTTTCTGCCCAGGTGTTCAGTCCCCTTAGCATCCTTGGGCTCTGGGTTACTCCCTCACTGCTGCTGTCACCATGCTCTGGTGTCATTTCTGACTGCTGCTATTGCTGCTCTATGCTCCTGGCTAGCCCCAATTCTGGTGTCCACAGACCTATCTTCCTAAGCTGCTCTGGGCCAGAAAAACAACTCATTATGACTTTTCCCTTGGCATTCCCCCTCAGAATTTCATTTGGCTAGTTTTTGAGTCCATTGTGGAGGAGTGGGAAGGTGTCAGAAAACTTCACCAAAAGTGCTGGCTTCATGCTGACTCCATACCCATAGTGCTTATTCTTTAAATTTAAATCAGTTCCTTATATAGCTTGAAAATGATGCCTTTATCAGAGAAATTTGGTACAAATATTTTCCCAGTTAATAATTTCTCTTTTAATCTTATCTCTTTGGATTTGTTTGTGAAAAAAATTTATCTAATGTAATCAAAATTATCCACTTTTTCTTCTTGATACTTTTTGATCATGAATTCTTCCCTCAGCTGTACATCTGATAGGTATTTTTTTCCTTGTTTCTCTAATTTGTTTATGATGTGACCTTTTATATCTAGATCACAAAACAATTTGGAGCTTATTTCAGTATAAGGTGTGAGCTGTTGATCTAAATTTAATTTATTCCATACTGCTGTACAATTTTTGCAGCAGGTTTTTTTTAATCCAATAGTGGGTCTGTAAACCAGTACCTGGGGTTTTTGTACTTATTTAACACTAGGCTACTAGGTTTGTTTGCTGCTATATGGTGTAAACCCAATCTGTTCTACTAATTGATCTATTTTTTAACCAATACCAAATTGTTTTGAAAATTACTGCTTTGTAGTATAGTCTAATAACTGGCAATGCTGAGTCCCCTTATTTATACTTGTTTTTCAAAATTCGCCTTGACATGCCTCATTTTTGTGCTTCTCCATGAATTTAGCTATTTTTCTAGTTCTATACAGAAATCTTTTGGTAGTTTGATATAGCTCTGAATAAATAAATCAATTTAGGTAGCATTGTCACTTTTATCATATGGAATTGGTCTACCCATGAACAATTCTATTTATTCTAATATTTATTTGTCTTCATTTCTGTAAACAGTGCATTGAGGTTGTTGTTGTGTTGTTTCAGTCCTGTCTGATTCTTCATTGCCCCATTTCAGTTTTCTTGGCAAAGATACCGGAATGATTTAACATTTCCTTCTCCAGCTCATTTTACAGATGAGGAAACTGAGATAAATAGGGTTAAGTGACTTTCCTAGGGTCAAGTGACAACAAGTAAAAGCTAGTAAATATCTGAGGCCAAAATTGAACTCATGTCTCCCTGACTCCAAGCCTGGCACTCTGTACTACCTAGCTGTCCTGTGCTTTGTAGTCGTATTTATCTAGTTCATACATGCATTTTGGAAGGTAGATTCTCAAATACATACCACATTCCATAGTTCTTAAATTGAATTTGTCTTTCTATCTCTTCCTACTGACTTTTATTGGTCTTACACAAAAATGTCAATTATTTTATGTTCTAAGACTATTTTGTGGAGGTGGATATATTGCTGAAGCTATCGTCAATTAATTTTTAGTTCTCTAGAGCGCTTTAAGTACTTCATCATATCATCTGCTAAAAGAGAGAATTCTGTTTTCTAATTGCCTATGCTTATTCTCTCAGTTTCTCTTTTTCTCCTCTCATTTTTGTAGCCAACATTTCTAGTACTATACCAAATAAAAGTGGTGACAATTGACAAGCTTGTTTTAACTCCATCTGCTTGGAAATGTCTCTATAGTTTATCAAATTCCTGTTCTTGGCTTTAGATACATGCAATTTAACATGTTAAATAAAGGTCTACTTACTCCTATGTTTCCTAGTGTTTTTACTGTTGTTTGGATAGAAATGAGTGTCGCATTTTGACAAAAAACCTTTTCTTCATATATTGGCATTATCATGATTTGGGTTATTTTGTGATTAATATGGTTAATTAATGTTGTAGTTTTCTTAATATTTTCTAGCTGTAATCTTAGTATAAAACCAACTTGATCATCATATATAATTTTGTGATATATTGTTTTGGCCTCTTTGTTATTATTGTATTAAAAATTTTTATACCATTGTTCAGTGGAGATGTTAGTATGTAGCTTCCTTTTTCTGTTTTGGCCCTCTTTCTCCATATCTGTGTCACAGAAAGAATTTTATAGCTTCCCTTCTTTTCCTATTTTTACAGTTTGTATGATAGCAGAATTAATTGTTCTTTGAATATTTGATGGCTCCCTTCTGGATCCCTCTGATCTTGGGGGTGTTTTGCACCTTTTGGGAGTTCATTTGCAGCTTATTTAAATTATCTATTTCTTGTTCTATTAATCTGGGTACTTAATATTGTTCTAAATATTCCCCTATTTCATGTAAAGTATCAGTTTTATTGACACGTAGTTAGTCAAAATAGTTTCAAAGTTATCCTTTACATTTTCTTCATGGTTTATGAAGTCTCCTCTTTCATTTCTGATACTAAAAATTTAGTGTTCTTCCTTTTTACCTAAATGACTTGTCTATTTTATTATTTCTTTTATTTGGAAAAAATGGGTCCTTCAACTTAAATGAATTTTTTTATTTCAATTGTGTAAATCTCTTCTTTGTCTTTTCAAAAGGATTTAAAAAATCAAACAGGAGATCAAGGGACAATTGGGGGGAAAAACAAAAGCAATTAAAGGAAAATATGAAAAGAAAGTCAACCAATTAGAAAAAGAGATCCAAAATCTTAGGGAAGAAAATAACTCCTTGAAAACTAAAATTGGGCAAGGGGAAAAGAATGACATTACAAGACACCAAAAAATAAAACAAAATCAAAAGAATGAAAGAAGAGAAGAGAATAAGAAACATGTTATTAGAAAAACAACTGATCTGGAAAACACATCAAGGAAGACAATATAAAAATTTGTTGGACTACCTGAAAGTTACAACCAAAAAAAAAAGAATCTTGATACAATATCACAAGAAATTATTTAGGAAAACAGCTCTGAAGTTCTAGAACAAGAGGGTAAAGTTGAAAAAATCCACCATTCACCACCTGAAATACCAGGAGGAAAACTTACAGGAATATAATAGCCAAGTTTCAAAGCTCCCAAGTTAAGGAAAATATATCACAAGCAACAAGATTGGCAGTGTCCAAGATTGCCCTGAAGTAAAGAATGAGGCCTGAGGGGAAAAACCTTTATATTTTACAATTAAGATTTCAGTGGAGAGACAGTTTTAATTCAATGATGAAATCAGAAGAGAATGAGTGGAAAAATTGAAGGCATTGATTATATGTGCCTTTCTCAAGGAGTTCAGCCATGAAAGGGAGTTCTAATCAGTTCCTTATATATCTTAAATATGTAATCTTTATCAGAAAAAAACTTGCTGTGAAGGTTTTCCCCTAGTTAACTCTTTTCTTTCTAATCTTAGCTACAATAGTTTTGCTTATACAAAAACCTGTGTTAATTTTAGGTAATTGGAATTATCCGTTTTATCTTATATGATGTTTTCTGTCCCTGGCTAGTCAGGAATTCTTTCCCTATCCAGTGATACAAGTGCCAATTTCTTCCTTGCTGCTCTAATTAATTTGTGATATGATCTTTAACATATATCATGTATCCATTTCAATTGGTAAATGGTAGGAGGGGTCCTGGTCTAAATATAATTTCTGTCAGACTGTTTTACAGTTTTGCCAGTAGTTTTGTTTTTTTTTTGTTTGTTTGTTTGTTTTTTTGTCAAATAGTGAGTTCTAGGAATGAGTTTTGTCTTCTTAAAAAATGAGGCTCCAATTTTCATTTGCCTTTATAGTCATATATATACTATGCTCCACTGATATCTCTATTTCTTAACCAATACTAAATCATTTTGATGATTACTGCATCATAGTAACGTTTGGGATCTGCTTCTGCTAGTTCGCCCTTTTTCCCATTATTTTTCATTATTTTCCTTGAGATTCCTTACTTTTTGTTCTTCCAGACAAATTTCATTATTTTTTCTAGTCCTATAAAGTAACCCCCTTTAGTAGTCTGATTGGTATGGCACAAAGTAAATAAATTGATTTATGTAGTATTGACTTTTTTATTATATTTGTTTGGCCTACTCAAAAGTAACTAATATTTCTCTAAATATGTATTCTTTGGACTTGATAAGATTAAAATTCTTAATGTTCCAGGGAAGGAAATAGCTTAAATCTAGAGATCACAATGAATCAATGGATATATAGGTGATACCTCAAATACCTTGATATCCTCCAGGAGAAATGTTTCAAGCATAAATCTATCAAGGAGAAGGCTATTGCTAAGTACATTGAGAGACTTAATGGCATCCTGAAATCAAACCTGAAGGAGAAGAATACACTTAAAGCAATCAACACCAGTGAAATACCAGTATTAATAGTCACTTAGGGAAATATTAAATGTGCTATAATAAATTAAGAAAGTATGCACACACACGCATACACACACACACACACACACACACACACACACACACACCTCTATACTAAGGCACCTATGTAAAGATTAAGACTTGCATGCCAGAAACAAGGAAGAAAACTGATAGATATTATTAGAGCACATGACAAATAGGTCAAAAATCTAATTTTTTCATTAAGCAAAAGTCAAGGGTGATAATAATTAAATAGCTTTGGAATTATCCAACATAGCCTAAAGTGGTTTATCTCTAGAATGAATGTATAAAATGACTAATATCCAAGAATGGAGACCCCTATGGTCAATATCCATTTGACCTTAGCCAACAATATGTTGACAAAGAAATATAAAACAAATAAGTTGTCATAATATTTTTTGTGGAAATGGAAGGATCTATAATGGCAATTCAGAGGCAGGTAATTGCTACCAAAAATTTTAAAAGGGGTTATATTTAAGGAGACAGAACTTAATTGTCAATGTAGATTATGCTTAAAAATTGGCAGAGATAGTGTAATATATCACTGAAGGCCGTAAAAATTTATCACCTGGCTCCTACTTAGCAAGACATGACATGGTAGCTAGAGTTATATTTCAGAAGCTTGATGTCTTTCATGAATTGACATGACTAATATCCATTCAACAAATACAAACCTCAAAATATCGTAGATGACTCAACTAATAAGCCATACTAGAATTGAACTATTATCAAAAATTGAATCACTGCCCGCAACTACTATGCATAATATTTATTAAGGATAATGTTTTAACTACTTAATTCAAATATTTGAATATTTAATTTAATTTTAATATTTTAAATATTTTATTTAATTTAAATATTTTAAATAGATGTCACTATCCTGAATACTCATAGTTTGCTTATTACATAAAAAGACAAGTTTGCAAAGCATAAAGACCTGTCCATGGAGATGAAAATCAAGTGGCAACAGGCTAAAGCAAAGATTATCAAAGTTATCCTTTTTGCTGATGGAGAAAATGAACACTTTTACTCAATTCCAAAAACATTTATTTTATCCTACTGTCTAATAGTCCATAGAAGATTGAAAATAAAAGAATAAAAGCAGAATAGACTTTTTCCAAAGACATTTCTATCTGGACCCCATTAAAAATAGAAACAAAAATAATAACAGCATTTATATTTGCATTTTAATGCTTGCAATGTACTTTAATTGCATTATCTTACTTAACATCTAATTGTTACTAAGCTTATAAAATCAAAGAATTTCAGCATCACAGAAATCATCCAATGTTTAGATGATCATCTAATCTTCGAAATCATATTCTAATCCAACTCACTTTACAGATGAACTAAAAGAATCTCTGAAAACTTAAATGACTTTCTTTAAGTTCACAGTTTTGCCTATTTATCTTGCAAACTCTACTAACCTAGAAATACAACCTAACATCATGTTATAATTATCATTTAATTATATCTCCCTACTTTGAAGCAATTCCTAAAAATCTGGATTCGAGAAGATAAAATGGAAAACACCATGCAAAGGTTATCTTATGAACTGTCTTTTCAACCATGAAAAAGCCCACACTTGAAGAAACTAATATCCAGAAATGCTTTCTGCATGGGAAATCTAGAATTAGTACATCAATTTCTTACATAAATCCTTCTATCTATATCCCAGTGCTTAATTTTATTCAAAATCCATAATTATTGACTTAAAAAAACATATCATTATGAAAAGAAAGACTCCTTTCCAATTAAGGCTTTAACTTTCTTCCTTTTTGTAACTTTCTATTTATTTTAGGTGAATCTTGGCAATTAAAACCAAAAAAGATAATTTTACCTGCTATATTTAAAATAATTGTGGATAAAAAGCTCTCACAAGACAGTACTTTTATATTTATTACTATATCACATTTTTATTGATGCATTTTCTATATATTTTTAATTTCAGTTTGAAAATGCAAATTCATAAAAATAAATAAGTACAATTCAACATGCATCTTTCCTTCTCTAATAGAGTTTTACATTACAGGATGATCAAACCCAGAACTTGTGAGAGAGCATTTCCAGCTAATTCCCTTGAAGGAAAATGCATAGTTCAGAGATCCATAAGTATATCCTGTAGTCATCAAAATGAAACATCTGTCCCTCTTTAAAAGGGTCCTAGACTGATGTATACTATAAACAACTCTCGCTCCTTTTTTATTAGCACTTGAGGCTTACAAGCAGTGTCACTACCATTGATCTCAGTGGGTAGAATATCAAAGAAATGGGTACAAGAGCTGTCATTTTAGCTGTGCAACTAATTTGTTGGGATATGTCACTCAATATGCTCATATTCCCTCAATTTATAAAATTTGAGTCTAATTGCATACACTTATAGGTTGACTGTTAAAGCCAAGAATTTTTTTAAATGAACATTTATTAAGTATCTGTCATGTGCCAAGCACTCTGTTAAGTACTGGAGACAAATAAGAAAAAGTAAGACAATCCTTGTCCCCAAGGAACAGCCGAATGGGAAGTGAAAACATAAAAAGAAGGTGAAAGAAAAGGAAGAAGGAAGGAAAGATATCTGGTAAGGAGACACGGCGAAGTCCAATTCAAAGGGTGCAAATGGTGAAAAGTGACAAGTTGGTTGGCCTTCCATCAGAGGAACAGAGGGTATCAATGAGGTGTGAGTACCAAAGCTGATGCAATATCAAAAGATGATAAGCTAGTAAAGGCGTTTATTTCATACTTCTCTTATGACAAATACATCAAAGAAATACATCATAAGAAAAAGGCTCAAGGACAAAAAAATTATTTCAATAATATAAGGGGAAACAAGGTACTGGAGAACTACTAGGGAAAAAATTATACCAATCAATCAGTTTATATATGTTAGGAGACCTTTTTAGCCTGTAAAATGAGCTTTTGCTATTGTATATTTGTTTTTCATTTTTCTTTCTTTTCACACAGTTGACAAGATTTTTCATAGTGTAAATGTCTCAAGATAATAACTACACTGTGTTCTTTTATGGGAGCAGATTATTTTTTCTTTAGGTTAAAAAAGTGATGACTTTATCTGCAGAAATTTTATTCTCCTTAGCAAAATAATTTTCCTAAAACTATGTTGTAAAGGCATTAGGAAGGATTTAATACTAGTGTGATTGACAAAGGCATATATCCAACTATATACATACCTATTTTTACAGTTCATCTTTCTAATATTTCAGTAATAGAAGTGATCATGAAATCAGTCTAACCGTAAATACAGACACTGTCAACCTGTGTGCCACAGTACTTTAAAAGATCAGCAAAGGAAAAACGCCATTCTAGAACCTAGAAAAATGGGGCCAAGGTAGTTACTGGAATTCATAAGCTAACAGGCAGGAATAGACAGCCTCTCTATGGATGACTAGAAGAATGAAAAGAAGGATAGGATTTATGTCTAGCAGGCACAGCTAGAGGGATGGTACACATGAGAACACTAATATATGATGAAAAACTGACTTGCCCTATTCAGTTTCATTGAGACTGCCAACTGCGATATGTTATTTGACACTGCTACTTAGAGCCAAATCATTCAAGAACATGTAAAGCTCAGCACACCACCTGTCCATAGAAAGATTCATTTAAAAAGTAAAATAAAGGTTGCCCTTAGCTCCGTGATAAAAGCAGAAAGCTTACCTTTGTAGTGGTTAAAAGTTGTGCTAGGCTTTGCCAACAAAATATGCTATAGTATCAGAAAGAAAAAAAAATGAAAAAGACAAATAAAATTAGCCATGTCACTCAATTTCTCTGACTGATGGTAGGAACTGTAACTGAAGCACTGTCAGTCAATGTATTACAAAATTAGAAATGATTTTTTTTGACATAACTTCCAAGCTTGAATTTTTTTCTTTTCTTTTTTTATTCCATACTTTATTATTTAATATTTTTTTAGTTTTCAGCATTGATTTCCACAAGATTTTGAGTCACAAATTTTCTCCCCATTTCTACCCTCCCAGCACTCCAAGATGGCATATATTCTGATTGCTCCATTCCCCAGTCAGGCCTATCTTCTGTCACCCCACTCCTCCTGCCTCCCCCATCCCTTTTCCCCTTACTTTCTTGTAGGGCAAGATAGATTTCTAGGCCCCATTGCCTGTATATCTTATTTCTCAGGTACATGCAAAAAAAAACCTTTTTTTGAGCATCTGCTTTTAAAACTTTGAGTTCCAAATTCTTTCCCCTCTTCCCTTCCCACCCACCCTCCCTAAGAAGGCAAGCAATTCAACATAGACCATACATATATCATTAAGTAAAACACTTCCACAATACTCATTTTTGTGAAAAACTAAATATAGTTCCCTCCATTCTGTCCTGTCCCCCTTTATTTATTTTCTCCCTTGACACTGTCCCTTTTCAAAAGTGTTTGCTTTTGATTACCTCCACCCCCTATCTACCTTCCCTTCTATCATCCCCCCTTTTCATCCCCTTCCTCCTACTTTCCTGTGGGGTAAGACACCCAGTTGACTGTGTATGTTATTCCCTCCTCAAGTCAAATCCAATGAGAGCAAGATTCACTCATTCCCTTTCACCTGCCCTGTCTTCCCTTCCAAGAGAAGTGCTTTTTCTTGCCACTTTTATGTGAGATAATTTACCCTATTCTATCTCTCTCTTTCTCCCTCTCTCAATATATTCCTCTCTTATCCCTTATTTTATTTTCTTAGATATCATCCCTTCATATTCTACTCACCCTGTGCCCTCTGTCTACATATATATATATATATATATTCCCTTCAACTATCCTAATACTGAGAAAGATCTCATGAATTACACAGATCATCTTTCCATGTAGGAACGTAAGCAAAACAGTTCAACTTTAGTAAGTGCCTTATGATTTCTCTTTCTTGTTTATGTTTTCATGCTCCTCTTGACTCTTTTCTTTGAAAGTCAAATTTTCTATTCAGCTCTGGTATTTTCACTGAGAAAGCTTGAAACTCTCCTATTTTATTGAAAATCCATATTTTGCCTAGGAGCATGATACTCAGTTTTGCTGGGTGGGTGATTCTTGGTTTTAATCCTTACTCTTTGACCTCCGGAATATCATATTCCAAGCCCTTTGATCCCTTAATGTGGAAGCTGCTAGATCTTGTGCTATCCTGACTGTGTTTCCACAGTACTCAAATTGTTTCTTTCTGGCTGCTTGCAGTATTTTCTCCTTGACCTGGGAACTCTGGAATTTGGCGACAATATTCCTAGGAATTTTCTTTTCGGGATCTTTTTCAGGAGGCAATCGGTGGATTCTTTCAATTTCTATTTTACCCTCTGGCTCTAGAATATCAGGGCAATTTTCTCTGATAATTTCTTGAATGATGATGTCTAGACTCTTTTTTTGATCATGGCTTTCATGTAGTCCAATAATTTTCAAATTATCTCTCCTGGATCTATTCTCCAGGTCAGTGGTTTTTCCAATGAGATATTTCACATTGTCTTCCATTTTTTCATTCCTTTGGTTCTGTTTTATAATATCTTGATTTCTCATAAAGTCACTAGCTTCCACTTGCTCCAATCTCATTTTTAAGGTAGTGTTTTCTTCAGTGGTCTTTTGGACCTCCTTTTCCATTTGGCTAATTCTGCCTTTCGAGGCATTCTTTTCCTCATTGGCTTTTTGGAGCTCTTTTGCCATTGGAGTTAGTCTATTTTTTAAGGTGTTATTTTCTTCAGTATTTTTTGGGGTCTCCTTTAGCAACTCATTGACTTATTTTTCATGGTTTTCTTGCATTACTCTCATTTCTCTTCCCAGTTTTTCCTCTACTTCTCTTACTTGCTTGTCTAAATCCATTTTGAGCTCTTCCATGGCCTGATACCAATTCATATTTTTCTTGGAGGCTTTTGATGTAGGCTCTTTGACTTTGTTGACTTCTTCTGGCAGTGCATTTTGATCTTGTCACCAAAGAAAGATTCCAAAGTCTGAGTCTGAATCTGAGTCCATTTTCACTACCTGTTCATGTTCCCAGCCAACTACTTGACCCTTGATTTTTTCGTCAGGGTATGACTGCTTGTAGAGTAGGGGATACTTTGTCCCAAGATTAAGGTGCTGTGCTGCTGTTTTCAGAGCTGCTTCCACACAGCAAACTCTGCCACACCAGTGCTCCTTCTCCCCCAAGAACCACCAACCCAGACTGTGACCCAGATCCAAGCAGGCTCTGTACTCTCACTCTGATCTGCCACTTAATTCCTCCCACAGGGTGGGCCTGGGGCAGAAGCAAGGTCAGCTGGAGCTCCAGAAGCAGCCCCAGAGCTGCACCACTTCCATGACCCCAGGGCTAAAGCCAACCATGCACTCCTTTCACTCTGGCAGTTTTTCCACTAACCTGCTCTGTTGTCTTTGGCTTTTATGGGTTGAGAAGTCTGGTAACTGCCACATCTCAATGATTCAGGGCCCTACCACCTGTTCGGCCCAGCTCCTGGTCTGGTTGGTCCTGTCCTGGCCCACACTGGGCTGTGCTCCATTCTATTCCCTGCCACCGTCCAGGCTTTCCTGGGCTGGGGCCCTGCTTCCCTCTCCTATCTCATGGGTTCTACAGTTCTAGAATTTGTTCAGAGCCATTTTTACAGGTGTTTGGAGGGACCTTGGGGAGAACTTAAGGAAGACCCTCCTTTCCAGCCGCCATCTTGGCTCTTCTCCGCCCCTCCCAGTTTTAATTTTTAATATCTCGTTTTTGCATGATTTATTTTCCTATATAATGAACCTCAAAGTTTGTAAAGGAGTTATTCCATGTAGTTATTACACAGACAAAGATGCTCTAAAGAATGTATGTTCACCAAAACAATTAATATTAAATTCAAATGAGTAAGAGAAAAGGAAAAGAAAAGGAAAATGGAGGGAGTGAAGGAGGTGGAGAGGGGGAGAGGGAGAATTAGAAACAAAGAGACAGAGAAAAAAGGTGGGGGATAGAAAAGGGAGACAGAGAAACAGAGGGGGAAATTAGAAGGATGGAGGGAGAGGAAGGGACAGAGAGCAAGAGACAAAGACAGAGTAACAGAAAGAGACAAAGAGAAGGGGGGAGAGAGAGAGAGAGAGAGAGAGAGAGAGAGAGAGAGAGAGAGAGAAAAGAGGAAAAAAGGAAGGAGATGGAAGAAGGGAGGGATAGAAAGAAAAATTAGAAGTGATTTCTGGTCAGAAAGCAAAGCACATTAACAATGTGGAGAAAGGCAAGATTTCTTTTAGGAAGTGGCACTTAATCCAAGTTTTTAATTTAACTAGTGTTTCCAACAGTCAAGGGGAGAACATTCTAGGCAAAGTTACGGTGACAGAAAATGCAATGTCATATACAGAGAACAACAGCAAGTAGGTCAATTTAGTTAAAACATTGAGTCTGTAATTTCGAGTAATTTATAATCAGCCTAGAAAGTCAAGTTACAGTCAGATGGTGAAGTATTTTAAATATCAAATAAAAGTTCATATTTTATCCTAAAGGCAATTGGGAGCTAGTATGTTAACTTAGGATGACAGTGGGGAATACCACCCACTATGCTCCTGTCTTATTTGCAATTCTACGTTCATCCTTTTTTGTATACCTTACTGGAAATAGAAAAGGTCCAACTTTTTACTTGACTGAAATACAACAGAACCTTACCAGAATACAACAACAATTGGTTAGGCATCAGCAAGAGATTTGGGCAGAACTTTACCAAAAAAAAAAAAAAAACAAGGCATCAAGAACAACATAATAATTGGTACTAAACTAGATTGTTGGACATAAACAAGAATGGAAAGAAATTTAAAAGTCATGCAGCTTCTACTATTTCTTGACCTACAGCAGACCTTCCATGAAAGATAAGTAAACAGTTGGGAAAATCCATCAAGGACTTATTTAAAATGTCTTAATGCTTAATGTGATGTTAATGCTTATGCACACTATGTGTTCTAACCCTAGGTGATATAAGTGGTACATGTTTGGAATTGCTATATGGTTACTTTTAGTGATTATTATAATATCAGTTAAGATCATTCTAGATGGCTACAGGAGTAGCCAGATGCCAGAGGGTGGAATGTAGTAGGAATAATTGTGTTAACTTAAGATGAACAACTCTATTTTGTTTTAAGCTTCTATTTTATGACTAAGTTGTTGTTATGGACTTGTGTTGCTTTTCTCTAATGAGATAAGGACTTGTGTCTTTATTTTATCAATAAGGTGTATACGTTTGTACCCCCCAGACTTTTTTTTAAAAAAAAACTATTAAAAAACATATGTGTTTCCCCTAAGTCTGGTGGATAACTACTAATGACAAGTATATGTGCCCCAGATTTGTTAAATAATACTAGTGAAGTGCTCTACCACCAAATCTGGTTTAATAAAACATACTAATGCTCTACTCCACCAAAAAATTAGATAAATAACTAATATACACTTGCTAATGATGTTAGCTTTGATTGATAGGTTTTTTTCATCATAAGCTTAGGCAGTCAATCACCAGTCAGAACTTAGATGTAACTTATAAAAGTCTCATTCACAAATGTAAAAATCCACCAGAAGCTTCAGTAAGTAATTAGTCTGTTCCTGGTTCATGACTAGGATATACTCCTGTATTCTCTGTATTCAAAAATATGAATATCCATATTCACTAAATATACAGTTCTGAATGATAGAGACTTGCAAGAATACTACCTCAGAGGGAGACACTTGATCTCCTGCTGGGTAGAGAGACAATCTTTTCATGAACATTGGTATGAGACATTTATGGAACCTTTAGGAATCAGATTGGTAGTTTGTTCCTAGAGAGACCGGTGATTATATTTTTGAATAGTCAATAAATTTTGATTGCATGCACTGATAAGTGAAAATCTTATTAGAGTACCATCATACCTACTAAGCATATATTGTAAATTGATTTTAAGCAGTCCATTACACCATGCAAGGTTCTTGAGAAGAATATCATCTTTTAGATATGTTCTTGAAGATTGTTTTGACATTTGTAGATTGAAGAAAGGAGAAATAGTATGCAGAGAGGGAAATTAGGAGATTATTAGAATAGTACCTAAAGTATAGTGGCTGTTGTGGATGGAGAGAAGGAGGTAGATATGGAAGCTATGGAAGTAGACATAACAAGATTTGTCTGTTTATTGGATATGAGGGCACTGAGTAAGAATGAAGAGTTGTGCATGATTCCTAGGTCATGATCGAGATCAGTGGTGGGGAATCTGTGGCCTCGAGGCCATAGTTGTGAAGTTCAGATTCAGTCAAAGGGTCACACTTGAGAACCTAAAGGGCCTCATGTGTTCTTGAGGCCACAGGTTCCCCACCCCTGACCTAGATGACTGGAACATTGGTAGTGACTTCATCAGATGCATGGAAATTAAAAAGAGATGAGTTTGAGAGGAAATAGAGAGTATAATTTGGAAAATGTTAAGTTTGAGATACTTGAATTGAAATATATAGTAGGCAATTGAAGATATGGGACTCTCGGAGCCCAGGAGAGAGATGTGAATTTGATTGGTAAACTTGATTGTCTTAAAAATAGGGATAATAATTGAAGCAATGGAGGATGATGAAAAGTCTATGGAAATTTTGTTTGAAATGTTATTCTTTAAAAATTCTCTTGTCCTTGTGTTAGAGTGAAGGGTTAGCCTTGTAGTCAGAAGATCTGGATTTAAATCCTACCTCTGACATATACTAGCTATGGGACCATGGGCTGGTCACTTATCCTCACAGTGCCCAAGGAATTCTCTAATACCATAAACTGCACATGTGTGGAGGTAGGGGGAGGAGATATTAGGGCTGACAGTACTCCAGTAAGTCTTTCAATGATCAATGAATGCAGACATGACTAATCTTTAAGGTCCTTCTAGCTGAAAAATTCTATGATTCTAAATAAATTCTCTGAAGTATGAATTACTAATAATCTCTCCACCACAGAACATTTTGCAATCATAAATTCTTATCCATTAAATGTTTAGCAATATAGTGGATTTCTACTTTGTCCAGAGCCTGTTTCATTCAAAAAGAACAAAGTTTCTGCCTAAAACGTCACATGAAACCTTTAGAATCTCAGCTGCTGGAGTGAAGTCAGCTGAGAAGTTATTTAGGCATTTGTTCCACAGACTAATGACAACATACATTTTGCCAGGAGGGGATGCCAAGAGATTATGTATTTGTAGCAGCTGTGGCCTGACATGGCCCCAACGCCAGTAACATTATGGCAGATATCACCAATGCCCTGAAGAATTCATGTCCTCCACGTTTATATCTACATAAGCCAAATGAGTGTAAATTTTAGTCATTTTGACCAAAGTAGAAGAATTCTGACTGAGTACACTGGTGTCTTTTTTCCCAAGGACTATAACATCTTATTCTGCATATTTTAATACTGGATTAAATTCCATTTAGCTCATTTATTCAACAAATTCTTATTAGATGCCCATTATGTTTATTGATTTTTTTGTTTTGTTTTATTTGACTATGTTTATATCTTTTTATTAATTTTTTTAAATTTACAACACTCAGTTCCACAAGTTTTTGAATTCCAAATTTTCTCCCCCTCCCTGTCCTCCCCCCCCAAGATGGAATGTAACCTGATATAGGTTCCATATATGCCTGTACATTAAACTTATTTTCCCAATAATCAAGTTGTAAAGAAGAATTATAACCAATGAAATGAACCATGAAAAAGATGTAACAAAACCTAAAATAAAATTTTAAAAAGAGAGAGCAAATAGTTTGCTTCAATATTCATTCAGATTCTGCAGTTCTTTCTCTGGATATGGATAGCCTTTTTCATCATGAGTCTTTTGGAACTGTCTTAGAACCTTGCATTGCTGAGAAGAGTCAAGTCTATCAAAGTTAGTCATCACAGAAGCAATGTGTCCGTGGCTGTGTACAGTGTTCTCCTGGTTCTGCTCTCTTCGCTCATCATCAGATCATGTAAGTCTCTCCAGGTTCTTATGAAGTCCATCTGCTTCTCATTTCTTATAGCATAATAGTATTCCATTACATTCATATACCACAATTTGTTTAGCCATTCCCCAATTGATGGGCATCCTCTTGATTTCCAGTTCTTTGCCACCACAAAAAGAACTGCTTATATATATATATACACACATATATATGCTTATATATACATATATATACATATATGCTTATATATATACACATATATATGTATATATGTGTGTATATATATATACGTATATATGTATATATATGTGTGTATATATACGTATATATATGTGTATATATATGCGTATATATGTGTATATATACGCATATATATGCATATATATACATATATATATTTATATATTTTTGTACAGATGAGTTTGTATGATCTCTTTGGATACATCCCTAGAAGTGGTATTGCTGGGTCAAAGGGTATGAACATTTTTATAGCCTTTTGGGCATAGTTCCAAATTGCTCTCCAGAATGGTTGGATCAGTTCACAACTCCACCAACAATGCAACAGTGTTCCAATTTTCCCACATCTTCTCCATCATTTATCATTTTCCTGTTTTTACATGGTAGCCAATCGGACAGGAGAAATGTGGTAACTGAGAGTTGTTTTGACTTGAATTTCTCTAATCAATAGTGATTTAGAGCATTTTTATATGACTATAGATATCTTTTACTTCTTCCTCTGAAAACTGCCTGTTCATATCCTTCAACCATTTATCAATTTGGGAATGACTTGTATTCTTATACATTTGACTCAGTTCCCTTAGAGACAAGGCCTTTGTCAGAGACACTAGTTGTAAAAATTCTTTCCCAATTTTCTGCTTCCCTCCTAATCTTGGTTCTTATTTGTACAAAAACTTTTTTAATTTAACATAATCAAAATTATCCATTTTGCATTTTGTAATGCTCTCTCTCTTGTTTAGTCATAAATCCTTCCCTTCTCCATAAGTCTGAGAGGTAAACTATTCCCTTTCTCCCAAATTGCTTATAGTATCAGCCTTTATAGCTAAGTCATGAATTCATTTTGACTTTATTTTGGCACATGGAGTAAGATATTGGTCTATGCCCAGTTTCTGTCATACTGTTTTCTATTCTTCCTAGCAGTTTTTGTGAAAGAGTGAGATCTTATCCCAGAAGCTGGACTCTTTAGGTTTATCAAAGAGTAGATTACTATATTCATTGATTACTGCATCTTGTGTGCCTAACCTATTCCACTGATCCACTCTAATCCTTACCTAGTACCAAGTAGTTTTGATGATTGCTGCTTTATAACACAGCTTAATATCTGGGATGGCTAGGCCTCCTTCCCTAGCATTTCTTTTCATTAATTCTCTTGATATTCTGGATCTTTTGTTCTTCCAGATGAATTTTGTTATCATTTTATCCAGCTCTATGAAATAATTTTTGATAATTTGATTGGTGTGGCATGTTTCTTGTTTTAAGTACTGGGGTGATACAACACTTAGTCTAAACACAAATATTGCTGTCTTTGGCTTTATGATGTTATGAAATTTAACTTGTTCAAGAATCCCAGAAAAAGTGATTTATAAAATCATGTTTTAGAGAGATTGCCTAAAGGTATTCCGTCATCTTGGACATTTCTATCTCTAAGCATAACAATGCATGAATTAAAGAATGAGAATGCAATTAAAATTACTTATGGCAGTTATGCCTGCAATATAGTAGAACTAAATCATTTCTCTCTTTCTCTAGGCCTAACTCCTTCCTTTTCAGGTCAAGGAAGAAACCTTGGGTTCAGGAAAAATAGATTAATGAAGGTAACCAGACCAGTGTTAATTTTTGTTTTTTCAACATCATAAAGTAAAATAATTTATAATAATGACATGAGACAAATCCAAATAAAGTAGATAGTGGGTCATTCTTGAAGTCAAAAAGTTCTGGGCTTAAATACTGCTTCTGATACTTACTAGCTAAGTGACATATTAGCAAACCATTTAAACTCTCTAAGACTTTAAGTTATATACGAGTTCAAGTGCTGTTCTTCATTAATAAAGACCTTTCTTTACCCCACCCTGCCCCCCCCAAGAAAGAAAAACAGGTGAAAAAAAATTCTATAAAAGAGACAAGGGTCAGAGGTGAACTAAATCTGGGTGAATTTTTCCTGGAGGAGGTTAAACTCATCACTTCTGATCTCCTCACAATGCTGCTAACTCAAGTCTTGACTCACATCACCTTCATCAGTCTCCTCTCCCCTCTGATTAGAGGGCTGGAGGATGGAGTACTAAACTCCCCCAGTTGTCTTCCTTTAGACAGGGCAGAAACTGAACTTTTGCTCACTCCACTTTGCATCTGCTCCTCTGCCCGCTTTCAGTTCCATCAAACAAGATGCCTCCATGACTGGTACCTCTTGGTCTCTTCCCTCCCACCACTTTCCTGCCTCCTTTCCTGTGTTATCTCCTCCTATTCAACTGTGAGCTATTTTAGGTCAAGGACTGTCTTTCCTTTTATCCGCAGCACTTGACACAGTGACTGGCACATAGTAGGTACTCAATAAATGTTTATTGGATTGGATGCAATATTGAGCTAGACATTAAAGGCTCTATATAATTTCAAGAGTCAAAAGGCTAGACCACTGTATGCATAAACAATTATGTAACTGAAGTAGTACAGTGGAAAAAAATGTTCTGGTTTTGGAATTAGGGGGCCTGGATTCAAATCTTGCCTCACAATCTATGTGACCTTTGGCAAATTGCTTAACCTCTCTGAGCTTTGGTCTCCTCATCTGTCAAATGATGGGACTGAACTAAATAGCCTCTACTATTCCCTTATGGCTTTAAAACTATGATCTTAGGAAGGGAGAAATTATAGCCAATGGCAAGTAGTCCAATTTGTTAGGAGTAGAGAGTACAAGGAAGAAAGTTATTTTAGATGGGAAATGTAGAACAGCACCAAACTGTAGAAGACTTTGAATGTGAAGCTAAAGAATGTGAATTTTATTCCTTGTGCTCTTGAGAGACTCACACACTTTGAGCAGAAACACAATATGTCCAAGCCTATGCATAAGAAAGATTAATCTAGCATTTCTGGAAGGCAGATTGGAGAGAGGAAAGGGTGAAGACAGGAAGACCAGTTAGAAGGTCATTGCAATAGTCCAGGTGAGAGGAAGATAGAGCCTGGGTTAGAGTGATGTGAATGAATGCTATAAACACAATGGCTTTTACAGTGAATCCCTTAAAATAAGAAATCCTCTGGTGCAAACTTCTACCTGCATTACTATAATTCATTACAGTTTGTGTGGTTATGCGTTGCAAAGTATGAAAATTTCAGGGTCAAGAAAAATCATTAATTATTTACTAATACTAGCTTACTGATAATAAAACGATCTATAATTACAGAACACTTTGTGTACAAGATCTAATTTGACTCTCACACTAACCCTGTGATAAACCAATAATCATAAAACATTGGAATTATTTTTATTCTTAATTTAGTGGTAAGGAAATTAAAATTTTGAGAGGTGAAATTATTTGTTGAGGATCACAACATACCTAGTAAGTAACATAGCCAGTACCTAGGCTTACTGTCTCTAAGTTCAAGGTACTTTCCATTACACTACACTGTCTCTCTAATAAACGAATCATTTTGGCAAATGGTCAAACAGATGATAAAAGTTATAGGTAGTTTCATAGTTATTAATCCTAGACAAAAAAAAAGACCATACATATTTGTTTCTTCCAACTCCTCCAATGTTGATATTTAAAGACATAAAAATCTTTCAAGGAAAAATGCATGAACTTAGAAGACTCTAGACATGCTAACCACTATGCGACTCATTCACGCCGACAGTCAAACAGGAAAAGTATAATGAAACTTTTTTATTATTGCAATATATATGAGAAAAACTTCAACAATATTCTACAATGTACGTCAGTGAAAAAAGCAAAAGGAAACATCGAAGATGGAAGAAAGATGGAAACATATGATGAGTAATAACAAATAACAACAATAATAATACCTTACCTCTCTAAAATCATGTAGGATTTTCTCACAATAACCTTGTATTATGAGGTCATATGAGTATTGTTATCCGCATTTTTTAGATGAGAAAACTAAATCTTAGACAAGTGAAATGACAAATATGTATACAATTAAACTCTATGTTATGTAAGGGGGAGAAGCCAGGGATTTTTTGGTATGTTTGAAGATTAGGGAAGTTTTCATAGAGGAGGTAATATTTGAGCTAGACGCTAAAGCACAGCTTGAATTTAAAGTCAGAAGAACAAATCATTTTAGGTATGGGGAATAATGCAAACGAACACATGGAGGTGGAAAAGCTTCTAAATTTAGATATGCTCAATCTAAGTTCACAACGCTATGGAGCAAAACATTATCGAAGCAAAATAATGTGTCAGCCCATCAGCAAGCTTTGAGTAAGTGCCTACTATGTGACAGGCACTATACTATGATATGGTAATATACAAAAGGTACAAAACAGTTTCTACTCTCAAGGAGTTCATAGTTGCAAACAAGTATGTACAAACAAGATACATACAGTACAATCAGAGGTAATCAATGAAAGGAAGGCACTAGATTAAGGGGAATCAGGAAAGTTTGGGGAATGATACTGACTACAACCTTTATTAAAATGCTGTTATGATGACTCATTGTTTCAAGGTTTGGAGCATGAGCCTGAAAACCGACTTAATGTCTCTATGGTCTAAGAAGTCAATCACCAGAATAATAATTAATAAAGATAATAAAATTAAATTATTAGATACTTGTTACCTAACAGAAAGTTGACCACCAAGTTATGAACTAAATAGCCACAGCAACTCATTAAACTGTCTAGTAAAGTGTGGAGAGTGTATGACCTGCATTTGTAGAGTTATCCCCCATAAAGACAAACATCACAGATCCTTGAAGTCAGTATTCAATAAAAGTTTCTGGTTTCTCTCAGATAGTTGATACAAGGAGCTTTGAACAACCTTTTCATTAAAGCTCTAAGTGGGTACATAAGAGTAAACAGTAAGTTGTAAGAGTCACTTTTTTCACTTGGAAAAGATCACGAAGTCAAATAGATTTCTGACTAAAGGCAGAACTCCTATTCCTCTGTGCCCAGTTAAGAGAGTTATAAAAATAGACAATGACATAGAAAATGACCATACAAGCAACAATGGGTTGTTGCTAAGTAGCTAGGATAAAATTTTCAACAACATTCACAGTGCTCTAATTGAGGTTTTATGATGGTATATACTGGAAAATGTTTTTCAAAGGCTGATATGTATATATTTCAATGAAAAAATAAACTCTCATCTATGAAGTCTGTAATGAGGCTGTAACCAGAACAATTGACAATGATTTGTTTGGAAACACATTGGGAGGAGGAAAAGTATTGTCTGGTGATGTGCAGTTCATAAATATCTCATTTGAAACTTGATTTAAGTTCTATCACAAAATCTCTCCTGCTGAGTGAAAGCAAATCATCTCTGCTAGTCTGACGGATTTTATTCCCAGGATACAGTCAACAAACATGTGAAATATGAAAAAACCCACTATCATTGCCAGGTTTATGATTGGTTCCTGGGAAGTGATATCTCTTCATTAAAGGAATTTTGATAAAGTAGTGTTTTTAAATTTTAAAACCTGCATATGTATATATATACACCCATATGCATATATGCACGTATTGTATGCTTTAATGTGTAGTATGTATGTACATACACATGTGTATGTACATATGTGTGGGTCTGGATGGAATATGTGTGTATATACACATATGTATATGTACACATATGTATGCATATACATCCATACTCACATCCCTATATACTGCATGTAATTTCATACACACACACACACACACACATATGTATACGCACAACAACACCCTTTATATAGAAAGAGTGAAAAGCAGCAGCAGTTACCACTGCAATGGTTAGGGAGAGTGGTTCCAAGTCTTTCAAAATTTGCTGAAGTAAAGTATCTAAGAGCTGAGTTAATGCAAGGACACTTCAGCATGGTGGTGTAGCCATCAAAATATTAAAAGGTGATTACTTCTCAGATACTTCTGCTGAAAAAGCAAAACTCGCTATCTTTGAAGTGCTATCCACTTCTGCATTGCTACCTAATGTTTAATGCTGAACTCTGAATATCCCAGGCAATGAGACTGAAGTTCTTTTCCTTCAACAGGATCGACTTGCTTAAATTCAAGGTGAGAATGATGGTTGAACAGCATGTCTACATCTTTCAGAGAACAAGAATGTTTTCAAGGTAACCGTTTCATCATCACTGTTTCTTCTCTTCTGTTATTATTTAGCAATCAAAATGCATTTCAGGTTTCAATCATCATTTTAAAAGGAAAACAAATTCTTTGGATAGCACTCAGCACATTAGAGACCAAGGCTCAACAAATACAAATGTGATAGAAGACCAGGTATGTCAATGTTTGTAGGTGTGATAGAATTGGATAATGTATTTTCTTTTCCTCAAGGGTAAGCTGAAAGTAGCTCCAGTAATTCACAATAACACAACCCAGTTTGTCCTTTCTAACACACAGGATGGAACTTTATCCAGTCTACTTTATAAAGTTATTCTTGGGACAAAATGTGGGAGTATGTGAATGTTTTTTGAAGAAGCGAAAAGCATGTGGCCAAAAACTCATATTTATATGCCCCCTTTAAGGTTTACAAAGCATTCACCCACAACAACCCAATAAAGTTGATAGTTGGTATTTACTGTTATGGGCAGTGAGGTAGCTCAGTGGATAGAGAGCTAGGCCTGAAGTCAGAGAGATTCATCTTTCTGAGTTTAAATCTGGCCTCAAACAATGTCTATCTGTGTGCCCCTAGGCATGTCACTTAACCCTCTTTGCCTCAATTTCGTCATCCATAAAATGAGCTGGAGAAGGAAATGTCAGACCACTCCAGTATCTTTGCCAAGAAAACTCCAAATGGGATCTCAAAGAGTCAGAAACAACTGAAAAGCAACTGAATAACATTTACTGTTATTCCATGCTCCTCAATTTCAAGTGGAATCTGCTTGTCTATATGATACTCACTGAATTAGAATGAAAACAAAAACTTCATCTGGTAGTTGTAAATAGGTCATTTGCTTCTCACTCTAACTATATGACTGCCATGTTTTTAGAGACTGTTCTGTGGATCGGTTACAAAAACATTGAAAATGGTTTGGAGACAGACGGTTTCCTTTCTAGGACATGAATTCCCTTTCAACATTTCCACTGAGGTGTTTTAAGGTTCTGGTTATTAAAATCTTTGCCAATAAACATCTCTGAAAATCTGCCTTTTTAAAAGAAAATGACTTTGTCTTTGTTTCCAAGTACCTTGCACAGTATAATCCTCCTTCAACATTCAATATAATTCCTTCATAGCTGACAAATAAGGTATAATTCGAATACACCACTTGTAACCCTGAAGTATACACAAAAACAAGATCTTGCAGCCAGAAGACTGGACTATTTCAGCTATTCTAAGGGGTTTCTTCCACTGGCTCCTCACTCTGACAATAAAAATGAAACAGGATATTTTCATTATTACTAAATTACTTCCTACTTCAAAAGCTGCTAATTCATCCCTGGCAAATCTCTTGTCTGCATGGATAGATAGATGGATAGATAGATAAAGATGTGTGTAATAGATAGATATGTGTGTATGTACATATATACACATATACATATACATATATATATAATACACATATATACATATATGTGTCTGAATATATATATATATATTATGGTGAAGGGACACAAGCATTGTCCTTATAAACAAGAGATCTGAGTTTGAGTCCCAGCTATAACACTTACTAGCTCTGAGACTATGCATGAGTGGAAGAATCAATGAATGAATGCAAAAGCACTTATTTCAGGGTTTTCTATGTGACAGACAGTGTGCTAGGTGCTGGGAACACAAAGACAAAAGTTAGATAGTCCCTGTCCTTAAGGAACTTACATTTGAATAGGGAGAAATAACACATATAGGGGCATGATAGCCAATGGAAAGGAGTTTTTGTCTGCAGAGTCATAGGAACAGTGAGGATAGCCACAGGGCAAGCTATTCTCATGCCCTTTCCAAAAGTCATATTAGTATTGATTTTATTACTTCTCCCAGAGAAAAAAAATTAAAAGGAAGTGGATACTTACTTTGCATATTACATATGTCATGATGGAATGGATATCAAGATAGCCTAGGATATCTGGGGTGAGCTGGATGTGGTGCTTAGGTTGAATTGTCTGAGACCAAATAGACATTTAACAAATGCCTGTTAAGTGACTGACTAATTCAGTGGCCCCAAATCGCTTTATGTCTTTAAACCTTAGATCTCTCATATGAGCAATTGGAATAATAATTCTTATGCTACATTTTTTCTGGGTTTGTTGTATAAAAAGCACTTTGTAAATCAGCAAATGTTATATAAATAGGAGCTCTTGTTATTAGAGATAATTATTTACAAATATATTATTCATAGCTGTAATTTCATTGGTGAGGAAACTCCCTCTATCAATACAGATAAGCCATTAATTACACTGTAATTTAGAATGTTAGACAGATGCTTGGGAGCACTGAGAGTATAAGGGACTTTCCCAAAGTCACAGAACTGATGGATGTTAGAAACAGGACCCAAATCCAAATCTTCCTCGCTCTAAAGCCAGCTTTCTATCTTATACTGCCTTGCACTTAAGTAGACACTTATACTGCCAATAAATAATGATGCATGTTTTTCGACTATAACATAAAAGGAAAATCTAGTAGCATCTAGAACTCTGCTGCAAATCCTTTTAAGCTTCATTTTGAAGTGCTTTACAAATACTCATTTGCATAAAAGCAGCTTAGTCTTCATATTCTATCATTGGAATGAACACAAATTGAAGCTGCTTGAGTGCAGGGACTTTTTGGACCATGTGTGAATAATCTCCCACCTAACACAGTGTGCTTGGCAAATAAGAAATATTTAAACTTGTTGAAGTGACTTAAAAAGTCCTTCCCAAAGGTGCTAATCCACTAAGCAACATACCAGGACTTAAGCGCATTTCTGTGCTCTATGTGATGGACAGTAGGCCAACATGCCAACATTTCAGACAATTCTCCTCCAGGAAGTCCATTTTCCCCCCAAAAAATTATGTAGGAGTCTACATATCTGTGCTTCTCAGATTTGATTTTTTAAATGCTATTTTCCTGTATTGACCATTAAAATTTCAGAATCTCCTTACTCGTCAAAATGTAAATTAATTTCTCTTGACATTAATGCATATTTTGTGACTTCAATGATTTTATCATGTCCCTTTTTACTATTTTGCAATAAACACATGCATTAGTCAAGTGTCTGTATAACATTTTTACACATCTATTTTGTATGCATTCTGGACTGGGAAATGTTATTACTATCTTTTAGGCATAAGGCATCAGTGTTAAAAACACTGATTTTTTTTAAATAATGTGGTTCTTCTCTTGGCAAAGTTTTGTGTTTTTTCTGTAACTGTCAAATTGTTATACATCATCTTCCCTTTTTTCCCACATTAGCATGCTACCAATCTTATGTTACCTTAACAGACGGTACAAATTTTTATAAAACCTAAAGCAAGGCTTCAAGGCCTAGTAACTCCACCATCCTCTTACTATCTCCATGTTTAAAAAGCTAACCTTTACTTAGTCCCTACTGAACCTAAAGTTAAATACCAACCAATTTTTTAAATGCCTTCAATTATAGTATGACTAATAAAACTCTTGATCTCCAAATTTTAAATTGAAGTTTTAGCTTTTACCTAGCCATGAAGAAAATCAGGGGGGATTCAAAAATGTGATATGTCTCCACCTTGCCACTACAAACCAGTTTCCTGAAAATGTAAATAATGAATACTAGATGACTAAAAAACATTCCCAAAATGTTAATGAGACAATTTTGCTACATTTTAAACCCCTCATTTTATCATAGATAGTCAACATGTTCTGGAGGCACCTGCCTAAAAGCTTCAAAACTACCTTCTCATCAGCATGTTCTATGTGACTTGAGTGGTTCTTTTGAAATATTACCTTTAGGAGTATAATTGTTTATTCCATCAATTTTTCTGGATTTTCTTAATGAAGCCCCCTTTAGATTGCTGGAGAGAGGGTCACATTGATTGCAAAAAATATACTGACCTTCCCTTTGAAGTGAGAATTAAATAATAGTAAAGAATAAAAGAGTAACATAACTCCAGATACTGTGAGGAGTCAGTTTCAGCAATTCCAGGAGCTTGCTTATATCCTTACATGTTTTATTGATGCACTTCCGTTAGCCTACAATGTCGCACAGGTGAAAGTGTGAGTTTCAGGACCATTAAACCCGACATCCTCCCAGTGTATCATAATTAGAGAAACACCTGGGCTAAATAGCAATGTGCCTCTGCTGTGAAAATTAAAGGTGTGTTCCAGTACCTTCAGAGTAGTCTCTTTCTCTAAGCAAATGAACGTGGGGGTCAGCGTGAGGCTGTTATCTGAAACAGGTGGACCCGGTAGTTTAGGACCCTGCAACATGCAAATGCCTTGCGTTATGGTTTTTGGATGGGTTGGGTTAACTTCAAAGCAAAGTTATGCATATTTAGTATGAGCAATCACAAGATTTTTGTATTGGAAGGAAACTCACAGGCCTTCTAGCTCAAACTACATCTTAAAATAATAATTTCTATCGCTATTTTTTATATAACACTCTAAGTTTGGGAAAACAAATATTACCTCATTTTGTCCTCACAATAACCCTGGCAGGCACGTACTATTATCCACATTTTACCAAAGAGGAAACTGAGGCAGACAAAGGTTAAGTGACTTCCCCAAGGTCACAGAGCTAGTATCTGAGACCAAATTTGAACTCAGATGTTCCTGACTCCAAGCTGAGTGCTCTATCCACTGAACCACCTAACAAGGACCTTTTTTTGTAATACATGCAATGAATGGTTATCTAGCCTTTGCTTAAAGATCTCCTGTGAATAGAGACCCAAATCTAAGAAGCCCAATAATAATTTGCAACACAGTACTCAGTACTTTGTGGATGAGGGGCAGCTCAGAAGAATGGGAAAAGCCCTGGATTTTGGTGGACTAGACCTCGGTTCAAATCCCGGCTCCGCTACCCATTGGTTATATGATTCTGACCTTGAACATTTCATCTAACTTATTTGAATCTTTCTGACATGTAGAAAAGGTGAAAGAATAAGCGTTTTTTAGGAATACATTTAGTTTTAATATTTCTAGAAACACTTTGCAGCATAAGAGTTTGAAACAAAAAATGTCATTAATTGGGAAGGATTTATGCACATCTCAGGCACTGCAGTAACTTCTCGGGGGGGGGGGCAACTATGTCATATCTATTGTATTGTCTAATGAACAAAATAGACCCAGATGTCTGGGGTTTCCCCCTTTATTCTTCAAGGTAATTAACCTCTAACTTCATTTCTCCTCCAATAAAATAAAAGGATGAATTAAAAGAAAGTAAAAAAAAACCTGTTCTATAGGCAGTAGGCACACCAAGTAAGTTAATACTGACTGGTAACAAAGGAAAAAGAACAAAAGATTCACTACTTAAAGAAAAGCACTCATTCTAAACTATGCAGCTTTCTCTCAAGATTTCTAGCAGGAGGCTGGAAATCTGAGTTCCCTCTACCCAAAGTAAACCACTTTGCAAAAAGACACAGTCCCCAAAGTTCTTGAAAAACGATAAGGCATTGCCATTCCAAACAAAATATGAAGATGCAAAATATGAAGTTACAAAATGACATTAAGACCATGACTAAAATGCCCACGGTCAGATTGAACCAGATTGACAAATTCAGTCAGTCCAATTCACCACAGTTCATCTACGCAGCTGAGCCCCATGGCATGCTGAGGATCAGGCAGCTTGCAGATTATTAAGACAACCCTCCAGTGAATTAGAGTAAAAGAATATTTTGTATCCAAATCAAATTCATCCATGCTGTAGATATGCAGGGAGACTAAGTGGAACAATGCGATACATTGATTGTGTGCTTGGTCTAAGTGGTATCTCTCAGAAGGTTGAACATCATAAGGCAGATATGGAAAATGAAAGATTAAGAGCATGAAAAGCCCGATGAAAAAACATTGGCTGCTGACTGGTTTTCCACTCCTACTCAAGGATGGATATGCCAGAGATTTTACAAATTTACCAAAAGAAGGAAAGAGAAAAGTGCAAGAAAAATTACAGCTCAAGAAACCAAGAATTGAGGAATGAAGTGAGGTCCTTTCTCCAGTACTAAAGTCTGAAAATGACTGAACATTTAGTCAGTCCTACTATGTGTAAAACGTTTGTGTTAGATGTTGCACATTACCACTCCTATGAGTATCTCTATTTTATTAGGGCACTAAAGAGAGTCAATATTTGGACCCAGATGTGTGAATCGGTAATGACAATGTTAGGCACTGAGATGTGCTAGTGGGAGAGATGATTGAGGAGGGGGCCAGGGTGGAGGAGGGAGCATGCAGGGTTTCTGCTACCTCTCAAATCACATATTTAGGTGACTGTCTAATCATCTAGGTGCATACAGTTTACCCTGCCCTGTGTTATAGGAAAGTGATATATCTGCTTTTCCTCTTCATTTAGTCTCTGATTTAGAAGGTATTTGTGGTTGTTACACATCTTGCTGAATTCCTGAAGAGCTGCTGATAAAACCCTTTTGCTTTCTGCAAGATACTATTTCTATCTGTAATTACTGTTCCATAATTGTTCCAAAGAAGAAACATCTGTTGTTGCTCATTACCATTTTCTTCTCACTTCCTTATAGCTTTTATGTACTTTGAAAGTATCTGGGATTATATTATTACTTTTTTTCTTTCCCAAATGTCTTCCATTGAAGTCAATTAACACTGTTCAAAAAAACAATCCAAATGAAAACCTGGAGTATTCAGGGACCTAAAAAGTAGGACAGTGCTTTTGATTTGGGGTTAAAAAAGTTTTTTTCCCTAGAATGTATCTGTAGTTTCATTGCAATCATCATAACTTCTTTTCAAAAATGATGCCTCAGTTCAGGAGAATTTGAGCAAAGTTTCCTATCCCTAAGTCCAGTGGTCTTTGCTATAGTAAACTGAGCAAGTGACTGACTTTCTTGTTATTTTTGTTTTCATAGCTCAGATAAATGGGAAATTCATACATTTACACCAAGAAAGACCCTAATGAAATTTTAAAAACCTATTTGAGGAGCAAGTGTTCCTGACAAGAATCTAAAACTTGTATCATTTAAATTGGTGTCAAACTATGATGGGTCAATAATCCCACAGGAGGTACAACAAGCAATGTGGAACGATTTCAGTTACTAACATAGTTTTTTGAATGTTATTCATTTTAACATTTGTATTTGGTTAATTAAAGGATTCATATATATGTATGTGTATATGTATATGTTCTTATTTTCTGCCCTGTGCTATTAGCTATCCAATATTACCATCTAGACTGCTACACTTTTGAGGGCAGACCACATCCAGAGGAGAGCAGCAAGATCAGTAGGGAAACAAAAGTCTTTAATTTTTAATTGGTGACTATAGCTACTCCTGTTTTATTTGAAATATCAACATTATGTTGTGAAAACTGTGACATAGGATTTCCTTGATATATAATAACCATTGTGCTATTTACATTTGTAGTAGGAGATATCATAATGCTGATCTTGATCACTCAGACATAATTGATACGTCTGTAATTGCAGATGACAAAAAATTTGGATAGAGGTGATCAAATTTCATTCATCCATTCAACTCAATGGCAAATAATATCCAAAATCTCTAATCATGTTCTTTAAGGAATGGGAGTAGGGAAGGGACTATTATCTGTTGACAATAAAACTATTAACTTTAAACGTAATTTAGATGCTGAAAACCATCTAAAAGTCCCAAGTTGTCCATGCCTGGGCCACTGTTGTCTACCAAAAAACCATCTGTCAGATGGTCCCCATGTGAACATTGTGGTATAAAAGAGAGACATTGTTAAAGAGTTGCCAAGTCATATGTTGTTTGTCTTTCATTCTCAAAAAAGACCATGACATCAGGAAGGTAATGTCATGACTTGCAAGTGAATTGGATTTAAGTGAGGCAGAGCCTCACATAAGTAATCAGGATGACTGGAGAGGGCCCCAAATGCAGTGAGAGACCTTGGCCTTTCTAAGCTAAGGTCTTTCCTAGGTCTCAGTTTGTCTGAGTCAACATTCATTCAGTGATTAAGGCTAGGTGAAAAATGAGGCAAAGAATGGCCTCTTTTACTTCATCAAAAAAAAATCAACTGGGAGGATAAGACTCTCAAAAATGGCCTTTTTACCTAGTCAAAAAAAAGTTACATAAGGATCAATTGAAAGAACTAGAGATGTTTAACCTCTGCCACAGAGTCACACTATAAAGGAAGATAGCCATAATTTCGAAAAGTCAGTGGTATGAACTCAAGACCTTTCACCATCCAGTTTGTCCACCTCCAAACCCTCCCCATTTTATAAATGGCCCCCTTAAACTATGGTACCCCAAACTAAATACAAATTCTAGATTTGGCCTGACCACATCACATCATTGTTCTTAGAAGCTATGTCTTGTTTAATGCAGTTAAAGATTGCATTAACTTTTTTTTGCCTAAAGCATACGTGACATGGTGAATAGAGTACTAGGCCTAGAGTCAGAAAGACCATAGTTCAAATCTTGCTTGTACTTAACAGCTATGTGACCCTGAGCAAGTCACTTAACCTGTTGTCCTCACTTTCCTCAACTATAAAATAAGGGTGGTGCCACCTACACAGGGTCAGTGTGAGGAACACATGAGATAATTTGCAAAATACTTAACACAAAGTCTGGCACATAGCAGGTTCCTAATAAATGCTTGTTCGTTCTTCTTCTACATCTCCCTTGGTTACCTTGGAGTGCTGACTCATACTGAGCTTGTGGCCCACTCTTTTGTAAACAAACTTTCATCTAATCATACGTCCAATGTCTTGTATTTCTGAAATTGATTTTTGAACCCAAATATAAAGCTATACATTTATCCCTATTGGATTCCTCCTGTTAGATTGAGTTCAATGCTCGAACCCATCAAGGTTTTTTTTGGATCCTGAATTTATCATCCAGTATCTTATCTTTGTGTCACCTGCAAATCTAATGCGCATGACTTTATCAAAATTATTGATAAAAAATATTAAAGATCACAGAGCCAAGCACAGATCCCCAGAGCATTCCCCTGGAAATGTCCTGCCCAGTTGACATCAGGATGTTTTAACAATTTGTAAATACATCCAGCACCTGAAAATGACTTGGCAGAGAGAAAAAGAAAGAGAGAGAGATAACAAGACTGGGGAACCTACAGCCTCAAGGCCACACGTGGCCTTCTAGGTCCTCAAGTGCAGCCTTTTGACTGAGTCTAAGTTTTACAGAACAAATCCTCTTATGAAGGGGATTTATTCTGTGAAGTTTAGATTCAAAGAGCCACACTTGAGGACATAGAGGGCTACATGTAGCCTCAAGGCCACAGCTTCCCCACCCCTGGAGAAGGACTTATACTTGAAAATAATATACTTGAAAATATTCTACTTGAAAATATTCACCATAAAAATTAAAGAATAAGCATTGTGTAATAGATTGAGCTTGGGCCCAAGTCATAAAGACTTGATTTCAACTTTCACCCCTGACAGATATTGGCTACGTGACCTTCTAAAACTATAAATTACAAAGAGCTAAACTACATTCATAGAGGGAGTTTTCTCACTAAGATGTCTCTAAACCAAAGAAATCATTGGTCTGGTAACAACAACATAGCAGCTTCAATAGCAAGAGTCAACCTTCAGCAAAATCCCCCAATTTTTTTGTTATGAAAATATAATAAGCTAGAGATTATTTTTCAGAAAAAATGGCCAATTGTTTAAAAGACAATGTAATGGATTATAATGTGATATTATGCATTCATCAAAAATAGATCATGTCAAACTAATCTCATTTGCTTTTTGTTTTTATGAAATATCTTCAACAGAGAGTATCTGCATTTCAGCAAGGCATTTGAAAACTCTCCCAATGCTACCTCACCTTTGTCAAAAATGATGCAGCAGTATGGGCTAGATAATATAGTTAGATCAATTCAGAACTGTCTAAATTGCCTAACCAAAAGGTCAGTCATTAATGGATCAGTGTCAACCTAGAGAGAGGTCTCTGTTAGGAAGTTGCCCCCACATTGATCTGGTTTTGGCCCTGTTCTGTTTGCATATTTATTTTGACTTTGGATGAGCCTATAGATGTCACGATTATCAAGTCTGAGAACCATAACTAAGACACTGGGTAGCTGAATCAAGAACCAAAAAGATGTCGATAGGCTAGAAAAATGAGATAAATTTAATAAGACAAAATTGAAAAGAGGTAAATGTTATATCCTAAACATCGTTTTGTTTTTTTAATCAACTATGCGAGCATAATGAGGGGAAATGTGAATAGAAAAAAGACAACAAGTATTTATTAAGTATATTTATTAAGTACCTACTGACAGATACTTTGTTGTTTTACAAATATTACCTCACTTGATCCTTAAAATAACCCTGTGAGTAGGTACTATTATTATACCCATTTTAAAATTGAGGAAACTGAGGCTAAGAGACTTGCCCAGAGTCACACAGCTGGTAAATGTCTGAGGCTGGATTTGAACCTAGGTTTTCCTAAGTCCAGGCTCAGCACAATACCCACTGAGCCACGTAGTTGCCTACCTTCACATTTCCATGTGAAAAAGACCTGGGATTCTTAATGGAGCAAGCTCACCATGAGTCCAGAGTGTACTATGGTGGCCAAAATTTGAGAATACATTAATAAAAGCACATGGTCCACAGCAATGGAGATGATAGTCTTGTTGCATTATGTAATGGTCAGACAATATCCATAACCATGTGTTCTTTTCTGGGCATTGTGTTTTATGAAGGATATTAACAATCCTGAGTATATTTAGAGCAAGACAAGAAAAATGAAGGGATTGGAGACTGTGACATTGGTGATGAGGAGAAGAAGAACCTAAGGCTGTATAGCCCAGGGAAAAGAAGACTTAGGAGAACAATGACAACTATATTTAAGAATACATAGGCTGCCATGTTAAAAAAAAAAAAGAGGGAGGAACATGGGAGTTAAACTTGTTCTACTTAGGCCCTAAGGATTGAACAAGAAAAAATAATAATAGAAGGAATGCAGAAAATTAGGGGGAAAACTTTCATAGACACATCTTTCACATCTCCAATAAGATGTGATTGTGTCAGAATATTGCTGTGGTGTAGGAAATGATGAGATGGTTGATTTTGAAAAACTTGGACCTGTGAAGGAAGATGCTATCCACCTTCAGGGAAAGAGATCACAAGTGGAAACATGCATAATATTGTCATACACGTATGTGTGCAAGTGTATATATGTATATATAATATGTGTGTATGTTTATAGTTATTTATGAATATATACATATACATATGTATATAATAGATCCATATTTAATTGTAGCCTTCTTAGTGGGGAGGGGAAAAATAAGTAAAAAGTGCACAGCAGAGAACAAAAGAAAACCAAGAAGGAAGCAAAGAAAAGCTGGGTAACTTGAAAAACAGTGTATAGTAGCGATTATATAGGTTTTCTTAAAATTGAAATTTATCGTTTTATATTGAATCATCTCCTATGTTTTCCTGTGTACATGGCAATATTCTTTTTTCTTTGCTCATTTTGTATTTAATTTTAAAATGAATAAAAAGTTTTTTTAAAGAAAAAAGATTGAAAGAGAATGAGATTTTGACTAAATATAAAAAAATTATTCTATTAACTATAACTATCCAAAAATGAAGTGGACTGCCTCAGGAGGTAGTACATTTCCCACACTGAGGATCTGCAAGTACAGACTTGGTGAAGATGCTGTGATCACTTAGTCAAAAGTATTTACAACGTACCATACTATGCCTAGAAGAATGCTAAGTACTTAGGATGCCAAGACAAAAAAAAAGTACTTCCCTCAGACAATTAAGTTAGAATGGAAGAAGAATGGAAAACAAAATGTCCATATAGAAATATATTGCAATATATGTATGTACAAACTATATACAAATTAAACACGAGAGTTGGGGATATTACTGGGGAAGAGAGAAGGGAAGAAGACACTCAGGAAAGGTTGCACATATAAGAACTGGCATTTGAGCTTATTGAAAGGCTAGACAGATAGGTTACAACCATATTGTGAAAGCCTTTAACATACAAAATAGAAAACTGTATTTTATCCTAGAGTTAATAGGGAGCCCCTGGTGTTTGTTGAGCAGAAGAATGAAGTTATCATTAAGGTGTTTTAGGAAAATCACTTCAGAAAAGGGAGAGACTTGAGGCAGGTAAAATCAATTAAGATACTATTGTAAGGTGGAGCCAAGATGGCAGAGTAAAGGCAGGGACTGACCTGAGCTCTCCCCCAAGCCCCTCCAAATACCTTAAAATAATGACTCTAAACAAATTCTAGAGTGGCAGAACCCACAGAAAGATAGAGAGAAACAATTTTCCAGCACAAGACAACTTAAAACATCTCCAGGAAAGATCTACTTTGCCAGGGTGAGAAAGGAGTAGAGCACAGGCCTTGCCAGAGCAGACTAGCCCTCAGCAAACCAGGAGCAGGCCTCAGGGAGACTAAATCAGTAACAGCAGCAGTAGTTTCCAGACCTCTCAGCACACAGACAACAGCGGGATTTGACAATGGGTCAGAAGTAGATTTATAGGACTCCCTTTGCTGGTATCAGGGGCAGGACTCTGTTGCATTGCCTATATTTGCATCTAGGTCACAGTCCTGGGTCTTAGTGTCGGTGTGAGGAGAAGCACTAGCACACCAGAGCTTGTGGCTGCAAGGGAGCAGGGACGCTGGTTGCAGTTCCATGGTTAAAAAGAGTGATCATGGCCACTCACAAACCAGTGCACAGTACAGGAGAGCAGTAAACACACTTCTCTCTAGATCACACCACCTTGGAAAAGCCACAAACTTAACAGGTCTCCCGAATTCTCTGAAAAAAACTACTCAAAAAACCTGAAGCTTGGACCAATTCCCCCTCCACTTGGGAGGCAGAGCCCCACTTTATCATAAAGTTAAAAGTCAAGAAATAGACTGGAAAGTGAGCAAACAACAGAAAAAAAAATCTGACCACAGAAAATTACTGTGATGACAAGAAACATCAAAACATAAACTCAGAGGAAAACAATAAAGTCAAAATTCTTGCATCCAAAGCCTCCAAGAAAAATGTGAATTGGTGTCAGGCCATGGAGGAGCTCAAAAAGGATTTTAAAAATCAAGTAAGAGAAGTGGAGGAAAAATTAGGAAGAGAAATGAAAGGGATACAAAAACATTATGAAAAAAAAACAGTCAACAGCTTGGTAAAGGAGGTACAAAAAATATTGAAGAAAATAATACCTTAAGAAACAAAATAGGCCAAATGGTAAAAGGGGCACAAAAATCCAAGGAAAAGAAGAATGCCTTGAATAGCAGAGTTGGCCAAATGGAAAAAAGATGTACAAAAAATCACTGAAGATAAAGCTCCTTAAAAATAGAATTGGACAAATGGAAAAGCAGGTACAAAAGTTCACTGAAGAAAATAATTCCTTGAAAGTTAGAACTGGGCAAATGGGAGCTAATGACTTTATGAGATATCAAGAAACAATCAAACAAAATAAAAGGAATGCAAAAATAGAAGACAGTGTGAAATACCTCATTGGAAAAACAACTGACCTGGGGAATAGATCAAGGAGAGATAATTTAAGAACGATTGGTCTACCTGAAAGTCATGATCAAGAAAAAGAGTCTCAATATCATGTTTCAAGAAATTATGAATGAAAACTATCCTGACAGTCTAGAACCAGGGAGTAAAACAAATTGAAAGAATCCACTAATCATCTCCTAAAAGAGATACAAAAATGAAAACTCCCAGAAATACTATAGCTAAATTCCAGAGCAAACAGTTCAAGGAAAAAATACTACAAGCAGGCAAAAATAAATAATTCATATATTGTGGAGCTACAGTCAGGATAAGACAAGATTGAGCAACTTCTACAGTAAAGGAGCGGAGGGCTTGGAATATGATATTCTGAAGGTCAAAAGAGCTAGGATTACAACCAAGATTCACCTTCCCAGCAAACTGAGTATAGTCCTTTAAGGGAAAAATGGACATTCAATAAAATAAAATTCAATGGACTTTCAAGCATTCCTGATGAAAAAAACAGAGCTGAAATGAAAATTTGTCTTTCAAATACAAGATTCGAAAGAAGCATAAAAAGGAAAACAGGAAAGAAAAATTATAAGGGATTCAATAAGGTTAAACGATTTATCTTCTTACATGGGGAAAATGATTTTTACAACTACTAAAACCTTTCTCATTACCAGAGCAGTTAGAAAGTTTATACACGTAGACAGAAAGCAGAAGCATGAGCTGAATATGATGGCACGATTATCTAAAAATAAAAATAAAATTAAGGGATGAGAAAGAAGAATGCAGTGGAAGAAGGGTAAAGGGAGAGGTAGAATAGAATAAAATATCTGAAATAAAAAGGCCTGAAAGAGATTTTGCAGTGGAGGGGGAAATGGGAGAAGTAGTGGAGGGGAAAGCACATGAACCTTACTCTCATCAGAACTGGCTGAAAGAAGAAATAATATACACACTCAGTTGGGCGTAGAAATCTATCTTACCATACAGGAAAGTAAGAAGGGAAGGGGATAAGAGAAGGGGATAAGGGGGAAAGGAAGAGCTGATAAAGGGGAGGGCAGTTTGGGGGAGGTAAAGTCAGAAGCAAAATACTTTTGAGAATGGGCAGGGTAAAAGTAGAGAGAGAATAGGATAAATGGTGAAAATAGGTTGGAGGGAAATACATAGTTGGTAATCATTACTGTGAAAAAAAATTTGCAGTGAGTTTCTCTGATAAAGGTTTCATTTATAAAGCATATAGAAAACCAAGTCAAATTTGTAGAAATAAGAGCCATTTCTCAATTGCTGAATTGTCAAAGGATATGAACAGGCAGTTTTCAAAGTAATCAAAGTTATCTATAGTCATATAAAAATGCTTTAAATCACTATTGTTGAAATAAATGCAAATTAAAACAACTCTGAGCTACTACCTCACACCTTTCTGATTCACTAATATGACAGAAAAGGAAAATGACAAATGCTGGAGGGAATACAGGAAAATTAAAACACTAATGTACTATTGGTGAAGCTGTATACTAATTCAGCCATTCTGGAGAGCAATTTGGAACTATGCCCAAGGTGCTAAAAAACCGTGCATACCATTTGACCAAGCAATACCACTACTAGATCTGCAAAAGAAAAATAAGGAAAAAGACCTATGTGTACAAAAATATTTATAGCAGCTCTTTTAGTGGCGACAAAGAATTGGAAATTGAGGGGATGTCCATCAATTGGGGAATGGCTGAACAGGTTGTTGTATATGACTGTGACAGAATACTATTGTGGTTTAAGAAATGATGAGCAGGATGCTCTCAGAAAAACTTGGAAAGACTTACATGAACTGAAGGAAAATGAAATGAGCAGAACCAGGAGAAGACTGCACAAAGTAATAGCAAAATTGTATGATAATCTACTGTGAATAACTTTGCTATTCTCAGCAATACAATGATCCAAGACAATTCTGTAGGACTTAGGATGAAAGATGCCATCCATCTCCAGAGAAATAACTGGTAGAGCCTCAATGCAGATACAAAATACTTTTTCTTTATTTTCTTTATTTTTCATGGGGTTTTTTTGTTTTGTTTTGTTTTCTTTCACAGAATGTCTTACATGGATATGTGTTTTGCATAACTACACATGTATAACTTATATCAAATTGCTTGCCTTCTCAATGTGGGGAGGGGAAAGGGAGAAGAGGAAGGGAGAGAATTTGGAACTCAATATTTGAAAAAAAGTTAAAATTGTTTCTACGTGTAACTGGAAAAATAAAATATTAAATAAGATTTTAAAAGGAGACTATTGCAATAGTCTAAGTGAAAAGTAATAAAAGTTTTAACTAACTTTCTATAGGTGCACAGGATGGACTAGATGTGAAAAATGTTGTGGGGATAGAATCAGCAAGACTTGGCAACTAATTGGATATGAGGAATGAGGGAGAGTGAGAAGTCAAGGAGGACTCTGAGGTTCTTAACCTTTGTGACTGGAATGCCCTAGAAAGAGGAAAGTTACAAAGAGGGTAACTGCTCAAGTATATGTTAGACAAGATGATCTCTAGTCTTCAATCCCTTCCCATTTGTTGAAATTCTGGGATTCTGCTAAATAGTCACCTTTACCGGTGGTCATGTTATTGATGGTATGAAAAGATAGAGTTTTCTCAGGATGGATATAATAAAATATTTGAAATGGGTGCATGTTTTTCAAGTAAATGAGGAAGTACATCTGGACTTGCAAGGAATCATTTCCTATTTTATTTAATTTACCTCAACCTTATTTTGGTATGTCATCCAAATATTGCTCAGGTTAGTTTTCAAGGAATCCCAAAATGAAAAATTAACTTTAGCCATATCACAGTTTTTTCTCTTAATTGTGTAAATAGACTATGCATCACTTAGCTTTTACTCAAATTGGTTCAGATTCACTTAAAATTTATCTCTGTCCAAAAATTGCCTGTTTTTTTAAAAAAATATTGCCTAATCTCAGCTACATTTTAAACAAACTTACAGTAAGCTTTCATGTCATTAAGAACTCAAATCACATTTTCACGCCACTACCAAAGACTCTAGCTTAACAATACTTTCAGTAAATGTTTTCTTGACTTGTAGCTCCTTAGGCTATTCTAATTTTCCAGGAATATTTCATATTATCATTTACTGTACCATTTATTTTTATGCCTAAATTTAAAGTTAAATACTGTAAACCAAGGCAAACATTCTCTTCAGGGAATTTAAATCTCTATCTCCCTCAAAGGGGAAGATGACCAGAAAATGCAAAAGCCAGTCCTTAAGATTTAAGTTCCCCTTTTTCTTAAAAGGGAAGAAATTAAAGAAAGGTTTTTATTAAGCAGGGAAGAAAAAATAACATATGCATCAGTACTATCTAGCCTGTGCTGAATAGGACACCAGGTAATGGATAGGAAGAGTTTGCATAAATTTTAAACAAAGAAACGTAAGGTATTTGGGGAAAGGGTGGTCTTAGAAAGGAATGAGTCAGTGGGCCCCATCCCCAAGGGCAGAGGGAGTGAGGAATTCCAGGTGTGGAGGCTGTGGCCTTTGATACACAAATCAGAAGGTATTCTTGGCGATAAATAGTTCACAGTGCCAGGCTTGATAAAGAGATGTCTCCAAAAACAGAATAGTTTTGAGAGGTCCCTAACCAAAGTTAGGGGAGTCTCTGCAGATAAGTTTGTCTTCAAGACCCATAAAGTTTTCAAAGGTAGGGCTGTCTCTTGAAGTTTACAAACTGCCAAATGACTGAAAGTCTGCTTCAAAGCTGGTATAAGCGTAATTGACTTCATAGTTACTGATCTTTTGCATGTCTAGCTAGGTTTACTCTTGATCACCACAAAGGATTGTTGATATGTCAGCTAATATAGCTAGGTTCTTCTGGTTAGGATAATGGAGGGGAGCTCAAGCAAATCAAGATATCCATTTTCACAATACATAATTTTTTACATGTTTTCTCTTTCTTCTGAATATCCAAGTGCTAACAATCAAGGAATATTTTGTATGTTTTAAATTTTATATATGATTCTATTCTATTAAAACATATTAGATTGGTGTACCTAGGTGGTGCAGTGAGCAGAGCACTAGCCCTGGAGTCAGGAGGAACTGAGTTCAAATGTGACCTCAGACACTTGACACACTTACTAGCTGTGTGACCTTGGTCAAGTTACTTAACCCCAATTTCCCTGCCGTGCCCCCTCCAAAAAAAAAAAGAAAGAAAAAAGAAAAAAAAATATTAGATCCTTTTGGATCCTAACTATTCATGTGAATTTCTCCTATTTATTTTTGCTAACTTCTGATTAGTTTGATTTTTTTTAACTCATAAATATTTAATTTATCAGCACCAGTCATATATAATTCAAATTACATTGAATTATCTATAATTCAAAGGCTTATGATAGTATTCCAAAATATTAATAAACATCTCTAGCATGATGATTAGAGCAAAAAATAGATTGTTTACTTTTCTGCCTCTCAAAGATTATTTGACATTTGCAACCCTAACTTAACCGAGATTTTTACACTTTAAAATTTATTTTAGACATTGCTGATATTGTTATATTTATGGTCAATTCAATTGTGAAATGATTTCAGGGCTGGCCTTAGAGTCATAAAGAATTAGATCCAAGTCCTGATACTGACACAAACTACCCATATGACACATGATCAAGCATCTTCTAAGTACCTCCAAGCATATCTCTAAGACCATACTTCATGGGTAAGTTGCCCAACTATATATGGGGTAGGATTTTACACACTAGGAAGTCTCTACAATGACAAACTTACGTGTCCAAGTCCATAGCCCATCCAAAAATAATTCAGTGCCTAGAATGTTCAGGACTCTATATACTCACAAAAATTCACAGTTTTGGTATCTGAAGGGTCCTGAGGGAACATCAAGTCCAATTGCTCATACTACTGATAAAGAATCAAAGACCCTGAGAGGTCTTAACCACTAAATGCACTTTGTAAGTTTCATACAATTTGTCAATGTCAAGGCCACTGGGACCCAAGTGTCCAATTCCTAATTCAGTATTCCTTCCATCATATTATCATAGCTTCTCCTTCTAAAAGTATTTTTACCATGACTTGTCAAGAATTGAAAAGGCTAGAAAAATGCTGTGGTCAGACAATTGTTTCTAACCTGAATGTAGCATTTGTCTGTTTTTAAGCTCTTCCACAATGTTGATCTAAGTGCGTATAGTTGACAAAATGACAACCCATGATTCCAAAGGACCAATGATGGAGCATACTATTATGCTACTCCTAGCCTCCCAAAACAGAAGTGACAGATTTAGTGAGACATATACATATATATATATATATACATATATATATATACATATTTGTACATAAGCTAAATGGTGATTTATTTGGATAAATCATGCACATACAAGACAAGGGTTTTGGTTTTTCTCCTCCTCCTCCTCCCCCCACCCTGCTGCCACATAGGGGTTGGGGGTGAGAGGGAGAGAAAAAAAAGTTTTTTAATTTAACATCTAAAATTAAATTTTTAAAAATAATACATATATATTGGATTTGAGTAGTGGATTCACTAATTTATTCAACATTTATTGAAGAATATATGGGTTGTATAATTATAAATAGTTAAATTTACTTTTAAATTCTTCAAAAACATTTGAAATTCAAGTTAATTTTGTTTAAAGTCTTTTGATATTTCATACATGAATAAATTTTCTCATTAAGCATATTATAATCATGACTTCTATAAAACAAGATGCTAGGTCTTTTTAACTAGTCTGTCAGCCAATAAAACTCTCTGAAATTAATGAAACGCATTAAAGCTTCACTATGAAATATCTGAACTAGTAAGTCTTCCATTAGGCATGGGTCACCATTGGTTCTCACTGATACTAAATTACTTGGAAAATACACATTTCTGTATTTCCAGTGCTGTAGTAAAGAAGAAAAATAAGTGTACTTTAAATTATTCCTATTCTACATTGATCAAGATATAATGACAATTCTCAGTTTTCTAGCTGTGTGGGTCACCATTGTGGGGGTGGGGAGAGGCCAGCAGAGGAAGCCTTTGCATTACTTGCACTGAGCACCACCACTCAATACTATAGAAAACAAATCACTGGAATTAGCGAGGACAGTACTATTTTTGGTGGGAAACTGATGTAGTGGGGACTGCTTTCTGGTATCAGACCTAGATAACTACACTTGGAGTATTGTTCTGAACCATCTTTTATACTCAGGAAGAAGTATGGAAAAACTATCTATGGAAGAAAGAAAGGAAAGGAAGAAAGAGAGAGAGAGAGAGAGAAAGGGAGAGAGAAAGAAAGAGAGAAAGAGAGAGAGGGAGGAAGGAAGGAAGGAAGGAAGGAAGGAGTAGAAATCTCTTTTCCTTGTAAATTAAATCAATAATTGAATATGATTGAAATTTTCAAAAAATTTATTTTTTTCTAATTAACAATCTATTTTCTCTCCATCTATATATCCCCTCCCCCATGGAGGAGGGGAGGAAGGACTGTTGCAACAAATATGCATAGTCAAACAAAACAAATGTCCATTAAATATGTCCAAAAATGTATATCACAACTTGTACCTGAAGTCTATCACCTCTCTGTTAGGAGGATGGTGATGACTGCTTCATCATAGGTACTCTGAAGTCATAGTTTGCCATTGCATTGATCAACATTCTAAAAAAACTTTCAAAACTTGTTTGTCTTTGTAATGCTATTATTATTATATAAATTGTTATCTCGGTTCTGCTCACTTTATGGAATCAACTCAAAAGGCATGCATAGGAAGGAAGAGAGGAAGGAAGGAAGAGAGGAAGGAAGGAAGGAAGGAAGGAAGGAAGGAAGGAAGGAAGGAAGGAAGGAAGGAAGGAAGGAAGGAAGGAAGGAACTTTATAGAGAGGATTCAAACTTTTAAGAAAGTTAATGTTACTAGGCAAAAACATTTGCCCCTAATTCTCATATGCTTCCTATTATACTAGCTAGAGTTCTAGTTGAGCAGTTACTCCATTACAATTCATTGAGCACTGATTTAGTCTCAGAAACCATAGGTTTGGTTAAGTGGTTCTGAAACTAACTACCTGATGTTGGGTGAGTCACTTAACCTCTCTGGGCTTCAATTTCCTCACATGTACAATGAAGGGATTGGTTTAGATGGTCTCTAAGGCCTTTACGGGCTATAAGCACTATGTTCTTAGTTTTTAATAGTGTAAAAATTTTGAAAAAAAAATCTATTTTCTCATTTTGTTTTGAACCACTAAAAGGAGCCTAATTGAATGGTCTTACTGTGAAAATCTGAAACAGATCTTACCTCTCAGCTCTAACACTGACTTTCTACATAGTGCTCAGCAACTAACTTAACCTCTCCGCCTCACTGTTATTTTTGGAAAACTAAGAATGGTAGTTCCTATTTGAATAAAAATAGAAATCCAAGGGAATAAATGACTTAGTTATCTATCAGTGCTTTGAAGGAGATAGGCATAGTCTTAATAATGACCATCATAAATGTGTTATGGCTATTTAACTCATTTCAAAGCAGTACTCTTATGCTGACTTATATATGGTCACATAGGTCATATTTGTCATAGGCATAACTTTAATCTAACTCTAACCAACTCCAAGGTCAATCCTTAATCAGCTATACCACACTGACTCTCAATCTTTATAATGATAAAAAAATTATACCAGTAAGCTAATCATCAGGAACAAGAAAATATATCCTAAATGTTTTACAATCTTATGCCATGCCTAGTAAACATTGAGTACTCTATAAAATTTTGTAAAAGGCCACTACTTATTATAATCTTGAATCTCAATAAATAGTATAGGTTATTTCACTTATTTATACAGTACATCAACCATATAGCAGGTAAATTGCTAGGAAATGATTTGTATAAGTATGTGGTTAACTCCTAAAAGCCCAGAATTAAAATTTCTCCATGAAAGCATATTCTCATTTGCTATTTTTTAAAATTTTGAAATTTCTCTTCAAGGAATAAAATAAACTAAATAGGATAATGGTATTATAAGAGAATATACCTAAGAGCTCAGGTAATTTTTAAAGAATGAATTAATGCATAAATACAGAATTTTTAAAGAAAAAAACAGTTCAAAGAAGCCCTTCTGGGAAATGTTTGCTCTACTCAGGTTCATAAATTGTGAACTGACATTCAGGCTACTAAAGTAGCCACCTATGAAAACTGCACATGCATGTAGAAAGTTCATTGTTCTAATCAAATAAAACTGACAACAAAGTCAGTCTGATAAAAACACACATATCTGATTTTTAAAAACACACCATTTTATCATTCTGCATAGTAATTAAGCAAAAAAAAGTAGCCAGTTCATATAAATGACTGTAATTAGTATTGCTTTTACAAAGCCAACCAATCTTGCAGTCTTCCCCTTTTTATCCGCTAGTTTTCCAGGATCTACAATCAGCATCTTTGTCCAAAGTGTTCCTTGCCATTATGTACCATTTAATAGCACTGAAACTAGTTGTTGTGGCACCTGTGGAAAATTCAGCTAAATAGGAGGGAAAGGGGTGATGGGAGAGAGAATGTTAAAAAAAGATTCTGCTGTTTAGTAAATTTTTTTTCTCCTTTTCTCCAAATACCTGTGATTCAGAGTTGCAAGCTGTGTAGTCAAAAACTCTCTCCCTTTATTATGGCTCTCTGATCCTTCATCCCTTTCCACCTCAACTCTAAACCTTCCCAAACTCTTATTTTGTTCGGCCCTGCCCTAACACTGGTTCCTCTGAAACCCCCAGTCTATTGTTAATAATCAACCTATTCCTTTTCTGGTCCTATCTTCTTGTTCTCATGGAAATCTAACTCCTTCCAAGAAACATTACATTGTAGAAGATACAAATTCTCTCATTGATCTCAGACACTCAGGACCAGGCGGAGGAAAAAGAAGAGGCATATTCCTTGCACCTCACTACTATTGGAAGGCCTTCATTCTGTCTCCACAGTTCAATTTTCCTGTGAGATTTATAGCTGCTTTATAAATAGCATCATATCTGGATAATGTTCTAATAGCTGATGTGTACATAATTGTAAACGTTCTGCATATGTTATTGCATTTGATTCTTAAAACATCATTATAAGGTAAATGTTACACAGTATCCCCATTTTCCAGATGAGGAAACTAATGTGATAGAAAAGTAGCCAGCTATAACAACAATGTTAGTTTCATCTACTGTGGCTGTGCAAGGCCAATAACACCAGCACACAGGAGGTCTGCTAGCACACATTCTTTGATCTGATTTTCTAAGGAAAGCAACTTTAAGGGGTTTTGAATCTCACTTTAATTAAACATGCATATATGATTCAATTAGTTCAGGGGAAAAGGTCAGCACCCTGAACTTCAGAGAAAACACAAACAGAAACTACAAGCAGAAATCATATAAACAGCAAAATAACACAAATCAACAGACAGGCTTCTGTCTGACCATAGCAATACATACATAGTTACCAGAGAGAGAAGCACCAACATCTGGGTTTTCAAAGCTTGCGAGCTTCTTAATTCTACCCAGAATCTCGTCTGGACAAATCACATGAATGCTCTTCCAATGAGTGAGTCCCAAGCAAAATGCTAAGCTCAGAGTATATATAAACTTCTTCAGGGTCAGAGGGTATCACAACCATGTGACTTAAACCCATGTGACCTAGGCCTTCCCATGACTTAAGCAGGCCATCAAAGACTCCCGATTCAATCAAAGACTCTTGATTGAAACAAAGGCAAGACTCAAAGGCACTTGATTGCCTCAGTGCTGAGAAGCACTCCAAAAGAAAAAACAGCAAAAAGTCCCACCCTGATTGCCATTACACGAGCTTATGTTCAAACAGCTGACCCCAAGTCTACCTCCTTTCTCGTTTGATACTTTTTTTATATTAACACAATCTTCGTCTCTACCCCAGACTCTGCTTGGAGACTGTATATATCTTGAACCTTTTCTGCAAGTGGATATCTCTGCAAGAATACTTTTAGCCCCAACATCCTGCCTAGCCCAGGCATTGTTCTACGAGAAAGTCTGAGAAGCTTTGTAGCACAAAACTTTAAAGAAAAAGTCCTCAGAATGGAGAAAGCAGAGAAATCAATCAATCAATAACCATTTATTAAACATTTATGATGTTCCAGACACTGTGCTAGAGGAATACAAATATAAAGATTAGGAAAAAAAAATCATTGTTCTCAAAGTGCTTACATTCCTACGGGAGACACAAAAAATGACCATTTAAGTATTCATAGAAATTCACAGAAAGATATAACCAGAGGCATTGCCCCTCTTCCACTGCCCAAAGTGGACCTAATATGCTTCATGGAGGCCCCCAAAGCGACCCTCTTCATTGGTTGAAAATAAGTAGGGTTGATGGTGGGATACTGATGATCCCAATGCTGCCTAGGGTCTACACTTAACCAATGTTCATGAAGTAATTGGACAAAAAAAAGCCATTAATTTCCTCAGAAAACTCACCCTTTTTCCCCTGGAGTTCTTGGAATGCTAAAATGGCCCCATCCTATCCTATCCAATCTCTTTTTCCTTCTCCCTTAAAAGCTGCTGGATATAACCACTCTCCCTCATCTTCTCCCTAGAGATAACTTCCCTTCTAAATTGGGTGGGAAGAGGGAAGGGGGATAATGTAGTAACAGTGGAATGAACCTACCTCTTCCTCTACTCTGAGATCAACAGTCTCATTTCCTTGCCTTCTCCTGATGCTGTCTTACCTGTAAACGTTCAAAGGGGGACAAGTCAGCTTAGTAATACAAAGCAAAAGGACAACCATCTTTGTGTTACTACCACAAAAGAAAAGTGGCACCCCTTATGTATCTGTGCCAGGGTTAAAGCCATCAATGTCCCAGCATAGATGGCTATGCCATTTAATTTTCCAAATATACCTGACCTAGCACAGTGTGAAGGACAATGATCCTCTGCCTTACTTTTCAATAACTAGGGTTCCTTGCTCCCTACCTAATACACAGACCCCAGGACTGTTTCCCTTTATTTTGACTTTATGCTCCAATTCTTAATTCTCTCATCATAATATTTATATTGTGCATTCAAGTTTGCAAAATGCTTTACAACGTTTTTTCTCATTGGAGCCTGGCAATAATTCTTTCAGAAGAGTGTTATCATATCACATGTTATCACATCCATTTTGTAGACTAAGAAATTGAGAGCTGAAAAGTCAGTAGCTTGCTTATAATCACACAGCTAAGAAGTGTCAGGAGTGAGATTTTAAACTGAGATCATTCAGACGTCTGATCCAGAATTCTACCCAATACATCCCACTCCCAGGAAATTTTTCGAGTTCATTAGCCGAGGCTATTTAATAGACTCCCAATGTTCTCTCGGTTCTTCATCTAAGTATGTTTATTGCTAAATTGGACTAAAAATCAAGAAATCTTGTAACTTGGGATACTTTTTGCACTTTTTACTTCCTAAAGCAAGAGACTAAGAGTAAAATTTTAGGAAGCATAACACAATAAACAAATGAGGAATAAGAGAAAAAATACAGATGTTCATTCATCAAAAATCCGTACTTAAAAAGGTTTTATTAGTCAAAGAATGTTAACAAAATTAAGGAAAGACATAACTAATGGTATACAAAAATATCTTGGGATTAATTTCCTACAAAACATATATATTGTATTTGAAAAAATCAGAGAGAGATCAAAGGAAGGAAAAGTAAAATTACAGTGGGAAACAAAGAGGAGAAATTAAAATATAAACTGTGCGAATACAAATAATACATGTGTGTGCATATATAACATTCTCCCTTAACTTGAGAAATGATCAGAAGAAAACATTGGATTTTTTCCATTCTAAAATTTATTCTACTGCAAAATAATCTGCAAATACGAAAGACAGACGAGTCACAAAGCCCTCCACAGAGGCAGTGAAGTGCTGAGAAGATTGCTGACCTTGGAGTCAAAGGCCCTGGAGGCAAATCCCAGACCAGTCTTTTGCTACCTGAGTGACTTTTAGCCAGGTTTTTAACTTCTCTGGGGCCTCAGGTTACTCATTTGTAAAATAAGGGGGTTGGGATACATCAATTCTGAGGACCATTCAGTTCTTATATCTGTGGTCCTATGTTCATGATTCAAAGCTTACTAAGGTAATTTAGTAGCATTATCTTACAATTTGAGGACAGCCAGGAGGTGCAGTGGATAGAGTGTCAGGCCTGGAGTCAGAAAGACTCATCTTTCTGAGTTCAAATCTAGCCTCAGACATTTTCTAGCTGTGTTACCTTAGGAAAGTCACTTAACACTTGCCTCTGTTTCCTCCTCTGTAAAATGAGCTGGAGGAGGAAATGGCAAACCACTACAAGATCTTTGCCAAGAAAACCCCATATGGGGTCACAAAGAGCTGGACACAACTGAAATGACAGAACAGCAACCACAATATTCCTATTAGAAGAATCTGGGTACAGGCTTCTTCACTGGCTTTCTTCAGCAATTGCTATGATCTACTCTGAAGTCTCAAAGAGTGATCTCATAGTTCTACCCTATCCTGGGTTAAATGCTCTGATTTGGTATCTAGCCAAAGGAGATTTGGGGTAGGAAAAATGAGAGTTGAAATAAAGGCACGTGGAGAATTGACTTGGATTCACTTTCTTGCCTGTGAATATATAATCTTTGACTATTCTCATAAGGTAGGGAACATACATCATCTGGCACAAAATGAACACTTTTAAAACTGCATGTTGAATTAAACCAAACTGGTTTACAAATATGTTTTATAGATATTGTGTATAAATTTGGTATCACCTGCTTCCAATTAATAATGTGAACAAACTGATAAGTTAACAAAGACACATCTATTTTATATATCACAACCTTAAGGGAAGAGTAGAATACAATTACAGAGTATTATATTATTTTATTGCATGTACTTATAATTAAGAACTGTCAAACATTTTACAATTATTTATATGTAATACATTATTACATTGTTAAAATGTAATTAAAATTACATAGATTTGTAAAGCACTTTGTAAAAAATTGAAGCATTTTATAAATATTATAATTATTAGCAAAATTAGCTGAGCCCTTATACCTCTATAAGAGAAATGTAGCATTGCCTTAACCCTCACTTTCACAAGGTTCTCATATATTATAAAAACTACCCTTTATATATATAATAAGGTTATATATAGCTCATTAATACTGGCTTCATTGTGCTTCTTTTCCTTCTGCATTTTGAATGGACTCTGAGTTTGTTAAACTGTGTTTTTCTTGCTCTGTTCATTTGGTGTGTGTGGGGGTGTGTGTGTGTGTGTGTGTGTGTGTGTTTTGGTTATGATTTGTAAAGTGTACATTTTCTGAGGGCTATGTATTCCATTTCCTTTGTATGTTTTCCTTTCTCTCACTCCCTGACACTAAACTATAAGGCCCTGAGCATGACTTAATAACCATGATTGACTTAATGACATCTGACCCATTATAGCTGCAAACAAGGATTTAGCTTTCAAATACCTCGTGGATTTTCAGTGTTCTACTTTCCAAACTGCCATGGTGGAATTTTCCCACTCATCTCCAAATAAAATCCTCTGTCTAAGGGGGTAATAAGCTTTCTGCAGGTTAAAAATCTCTTTGCCATAGAGGATTTGTCCTCAAATGGAAGAACAACAGCCTGTTTAATCCTGATACAGGGAAGACATTTTGGAAACACAATACAGGAGGGTCCAACTGCCTACTTTACTAAATATAATTTTTGCTCATGCTTCTTTGGATTCTACCCAGTCGGTGGGCCTTGGCTTTCAACCAACCTTTTCTTTGAGATAAAAAGATATTTCCATTGTTCACACAGATGTAACCCCATGTAAAGAGAGAAAAATAATGATGGGAGACATAGTGCTACAATGTTGTGCCTTATCAAAATACAAAGAAAAAAGTTTGAATATAATTTTCTTTTTCTCATCACTAGGCCCAGGACTACCAGATTGGTGGCAAGAGAGCCAGTTATATCCAATGGTTCTCCTCAAAGAACCCCAATGATATCTGTCTTCGGGAAACAGAAGTCAGATGTACATGCTGTCAAATGTTTGATCTCTGGCTTTCACAGAAACCATATGCCATTTCTGTAACTTTTTTCGACCATTTAAATATGACCTTGGTGATTGATGATGATCTTCCTAACTTAGTTATCACAAAAGAAAGCACTGGAAACTATCAAGCTTTATGAACAATTTATCAGCTGAAATAACTGACCCAATTCTGATTGGAAGCTCATACTGAAGGAGTCATATCTATAATACTTTAATGGAGGAGGCAGAATGGTATAAGCAAAAAGATCATATGACCTCTTGAGTCACAGGACCTGGACTCACAGTCTGTCTCTGATGCCTACTCCCTATGCGACCTTAGGCAAGTCATTTGGGCCTCAGTTTCCTCACCTGTAATGTGAAGGGGTAAAACGTAATGGCCTAATGACGACTCTTCCACTTTGAGGACTGTGATCCTATGATTAAATGACTACCAGCCTGATCTCTAAATTGTCCCACATAAACAACCTGAGGCTTTAATGTGCATAGCCCTAGAACCAGCAGGGATCTCCCAGATGTTCCAGTCCAACTCCATCATTTCACAGGCTCAGACAGATTAAGTCTGCTTAGGTAGTCAATGGCAAAGCCAGGATTCAAACCCCACCCTCTGACCTCAAATCCAACACTCTCTGCATTGCACCACCTAAAGGCATTGATACTCTGCAGGCAGATCCAAAATGAACCAGGACCAGTAATGAGATACTTTTCCTACAAGGAAAACCCTACTAAAATTGTTTCTTTTAACGTGTACACACTGAAACCTGCAGGTTTGTGCTGAAAGTATGCTGTTCCTCTAGGCTACATGCAACTGCTCAGTCACCTGAGCTAGCAATTGTAGGCGACAAACTGCATATGGAACCTTTGTGGAATCACTCACAAGGAAGAAAAAATATAGGCACAAATGTTGCCTGTGGTAACCCCTACTTTGGGGCGGCTAAGTGGTGCAGTGGATAGAGCACCAGGCCTAGAGTCAAAAGACTCATCTTCCTGAGTCCAAATCTGGCCTCAGACACTTACTAGCTATGCAACCCTGGGTGAGTCACTTAATCCTGTTTGCCTCAGTTTCCTCATTTGTAAAATAATCTGGAAAAGGAAATGGTAAACCACTCCAATATCTTTGCCAAGAAAACCCCAAATAGGGTCACAGAGAATTGAAAACAAATGAACAGCAACAACAACTTTGGGGTTGGGGGTGGAGAGCCAGAAAAAGAATCTCTGCCTGCCTGCCATGTTGAAATTCGAGGCAGCATGGCATAGTGAATAGGGCACTCAATACAAATCCCACAGCAGACATTAGCTGGATGATCCAAGGGAAGTCACTTAACCTCTCACACTGTAATTTCCTCACCTATAAAACGGGGAGTTAGACTCCATGGCACCTAAGATCCCTTCCAGGTCCAGTGATTCTGTGATGCTATTAAAAGTTGTGAAATTGAGCTGAGATTTATGCAAGTTGTTAAAGGTCAGCTAAATGGAGAAAGGGAAGAAAGAGACTCAGTGGAAGAAATATTGAGTTGTAATAATGAGGTACTCTTCCTGCAAGGAAAACCTAGTCAAATCCTTCCTCTTGATCCACACACAATGAAATCTGTAGGTCTGGTCTCGAAGGATTCTATTCCTCCAGTCTAGGTGCCACTAGTCAGCCCCATAGGTTAGCAATTCTAGCTGACAAACGGCTTGGTCAATTTGGAGTTTAAAATGACCAAGCACACAACTGATAGTATATAATCACAAAATACAGTCAAGGACCAAATACAGTCACAACGATGCCCTAGTTCCACAGGAATCAAGCTGCAAGCAAAGTTTTACCATTTTTCCATTGTTAACACATGACTTTTTCCTCTTTCTGGTCCAGTGCACAGCGAATCAGCTGAACAACTGCAATGTTCCTGGAATTTATTCAGAATTTCCTATAATAGCTTGACTCTGAATCAGCTCTTGTCTCTATATTGCTGTTGGCATTTACTTGCTTGGCTGCTGGATTAAATGATTTCTCGCAGAGGAAGACATAATCCTCCTTTCAAGCCCCATTCACACTCTCCAGGAAACACAGTTAACAACAACAGTATCAGCAAAGTGTCTGGACTGCGTTTCCATCCAAAGATAGCTATCTTTATAAGATAATATGTGCAAAGCACTTCCAAACCTTAAAGCACAATGTAAACTTGGGTGATAATTTCTACTGGAGCCTTGGGTCTTTGAATATTGAAAAAGTCAAAGTATTCATCTCAAACCTCTCTCTTTCCTTGTCTTTATCTCCCTCCTCTCTTAACTGGCAACTGCTACTGTAGAATAGACTGGCATAATGACAACAACATTAACAACCAAAATAACAATAACTCCCATTTAGACATTACTTTAAAGTTTAGAAAAAAAATTAATTTAATTTTTCTCAAAATTACCCTGTGAGGTAGGTTGTATATGTATTACTAACTCTGTTTTACAGGAAGAAACAGGATTATAGAGGTTTAGTGAATTGACATGGTCACATAGCAAGAATGTGTCAAAATCCAGACATGAGCCCGGGTCACATACTCACTCAAACAGTAGACATCTATTGAGAGACAGACAGACAGAAAGACAGAGAAACAGAGAAGAGGGATGAGATAGATAAAAATAGAAATAAATTTACCCAGGATTCATTCAATAAATTATTTTCCTGGCTAGCAAACACCAATCTTTTACACTTGTTTAGATAGGGATATAGATTGAACCTGTGCTTTCATCGATATAAGGAACTCCTGGTTGAAGAAAATATTGACTCTTTCTCTATAATTTATAGTGTAGTACAGAGCTGCCTAGAGCACTGTTAGGTGACATAGAGGCAAGATGTGAACCAAATCCAAATCCAGTATTGTGTGTGTGTGTGTGTGTGTGCGCGCGTGCGCGTGCATGCATGTGCGTGCATAAATATAAATCCAAAAGTAAGCTTGAACTATGGCAACACATAAACACAAGATGTAAACCAAGTCTACAGCCAAGGTGTATGTGCATACATATACACATATATAATTTATGTTGACATGAAGTTATATGTATATGTGCATATACACATGTAGATATATACATGTAATATAGCTATATGTGTGTATACATGCATGAATTAGTATACATTGTATCTATATTGTACATCTGTATGTATATGTACAGTGTGTGTGTGTGTGTGTGTGTGTGTAACTGGCCAAAGATATTCTTGGATTCTGGGTCAGGGAACTCAGCCAAGAGATTAATCAATCAACAAGCATTTATTAAGCAAGGGAACATCCTCTTACAATAATTAGCTCATTTTAAGTCTAGGGGGCAATTTAATATTCCCTAAATTCCGCTTTGTTCCATTATCTTTAGCTTCAGGAAGTTGGTTTTAGATGAAAAGTTCTGTATTCAAGCATAATCCCTCTGAACCACACCCCCCCACCCCACCCCGCCAAGATAGGAAAATTCCTAAAGCCTATGCAGAGGATGAGTTCTCTGTCAACCTTACCGTTATGTTAACTCCTGGAATCTTTGTTGTTGAGGCAAAAAACAGTTTCCTGGAAATATTTGGTAATTAAACAGCATATTATATCATAGTGCCTGTGTATAGACAGGCATCAGATGGGAAAATTGAGGATAGTTAATTTTTTCTTGGGGTTTATCTCATCCCACATCTTCCTCCCTAAGATTCCTGCAAAGCCCCTCAATATCTCCTTTTTCTGTCACAGCTCAAGTATTCCCTTTGTTCCATGAATACTCCAACCTCTTGAATCCAGACTCTCCCAGTCTTCTTCCCCAAGGTCTAATAGTTTCTTCCCTTCATTCAAATTGCTTAGGGAATGGCCCAGGAGATCACACAAAGGCTTTGATCAAAGGTTCAAGGAGGTATATAGGCTCTGCTGACACCCAGTTCTGATTGTTTGATTCAATCAGAAAATATTCTCACCTAATCAAGGCACCTATATAGGGTAGTATCAACCTCACCCCCTGCACCAAGCACTGTTCTGGGTACTTAAAATACAACTATGAATGTGAGCTAATCCCTACTTTCAAGGAGTTTATATAGTACTAAGGGACAGTCCGACGACAGGGATATGCTTATGCTTTTCAGCTTTGAGAATTAAAAAAACACAGAGACACCTAGATCATTATATAACCTATCCTTGTCATCATTCCAAGGAGTATCTCTTGACCAAAATTGCTAATAGGGTACTTTTATTCCAATTATATAAACTCTTTTTTGTCTTTTTTCTTACTCAAAGTTTTTTTTTAATCAAAATTTCTCTTTTCCACAATCTTATCAGAAATATAATGTCACTGCTTGAATTAAATAGAGCAATATTTCTGTTCTGAAAGAACTGAAACATCGACTGAAAATACCTTATCAGCCCACAAGTCTCAGGGGATTTACTTTCCCCTATTTCTCTCTGGAAAAGTGATTCTCTGTGTTTAATATCCTAAGTGAGCTCCAAATGGCTTCTCTAGAGAGCAAGCCCCAGACATTAGCTTCCTGCTGGGACTTTCTGTTCATGCTGGCTCTCCCTCTCTCTGGGATATGCTCTTTTGAAATCTCCATATTCTTTCAGAAAACTTCTATAACCAGTGCTGCGAATTCAGTATCAGAACTTTTAGAACTGACCCCAACTTTGAACAAAAACAATAAACCCTCATCAAGTTATACTCTGGTATTTAGTTCATAGGATCCCAGTACAGAAAAGCAGTAGAAATCCCACAGGCCATGCAGTCTAACCACTTTCTTTTATAAATGAAGGTAACTTAGGGCCAGAGAAGATAAGTGACTTGCCTAAGGTCACAAAGGTAAGTATCTTAGGAGAGGATATGAACCCACATCCTTTGACTTCAGAGCCATCACTCTATTATACTGCCTCCTTTCTGTGTGTCTATTGTTAATGCTGTCATGTACCATGAACACATTCAATGAGAAAGTAACACTTGGAATATTTCTGCAAATTCCCTGCAATACAGATTGATACTGATTTTTCTGCTAAAGAGACTTTTCAATGAAATACAGTTATGATACAACACAGTATCTTAATGTTTTCATGAGCCCTGTCCTTGCTACTACTCCAACCTCCAAACTAGATCTCAGGAAAGCATGCCCAGAATTAGTTTTGAATTCGCTGGTCATTTTTCACTGTCTTTATCCCCCTCCCCATTACTCTCAATTTTCCACTTCTCGTTCAAAAAACTCTGATGAAATCAATACTAGCATTGCCTCCAGAAAGGCCTTATGAATCAACTGTCCTATTGTTCCATTCACCATTCCTGTGACTTCCCAGACAGTAGCATCTTCTCTGGCCACCATTTCCCAGATGTGCTGTCTCTCTCAATTGAATGTTAACCCCTTGTGAGCAGAGATATCTCACTTTTGTATTTGTTTCCCAACTGCTTTACTCAGTCCCTGGCATATAGTAAGTATTTTTGTTTAATTAATTTTTTTTCATTCATTGAACTGGTTAAGTTCAGAGGTTTTGGTATGGTGCAGCAGAAGGAACTCTAACTTGTTCAAGAGACATGGGTTTTGGTCCCAGATCTAGCCCTACGTAGCCATTTGATAATGGGCAAGTCACTTTGATGCTCTGAGTCTCAGTTTCCATATCTGTAAAGGCTTCTCCTATCTACACCAGGGTTATCTTCGCAAAAGTCAGTCAAAAGGTCAATGAGCATATATTATATACTTACTATATGCCAGGCACTGTACTAAATGTTAGGGACACAAATACAAGGAAGAAGAAATACAGTTCCTGCCTTCAAGGAATTTACGTTCTAAAGGGAGAAGGGAGATGGAGTGGATATGTAGCAAAGTGTTTCTCTGCCCTTCCTCAAAATGGAAGTTCAGGGAAGAGCTTGCTAATGGGAAAAGGACAGCTCCAGAGAGAAGAGAAAAGACGATGGTAAAATCCAGAGAAAATACTTTGAAAAGTTCAGTTAAATGACAAAAATGTGAGTTCAATAAAGGCAGAATTATGCAGCTCAAAACCAGTAGGCTTCAATTCAGCATTTTGTAACACTATTCAGGAATGCATATTTTATTTATGATCAGCACACTCTATTAATGTACACTGATCATAATACAATTGGTGCTGCTTTGGCTTTATGCCCCTAATGTTTTGTATCCTTGCAAAAAGTAGGTCCTTAACAAATATGTATTGATTTGAATGGAAAGGAAATTGCCTACACTTAACCTAATTCAGTCACATGCAGTGACTGATAATCATAATATTAGTAATACTAAAATTTCCCCTTCTTAAAGAGGGCTGGATAGAATTAGAAGTGTTGTATGGCTCTAAAGAAATAAGTATCAATATACCACTTCAAATAATTGGGAAATAGGTATTAAATCACCAAAGGATCTTTTTCCTTCAAATTTTTAATTTCACTACATTCTTTTGTAATTTTACTACACCCATTCATTGTCCCCCAAATAAGCTACTCCCAGAAAAGAATACTAGAGAGATCTGTCAGTAAGAATCATGAAATTCTAACATAGAGCCAGAAATTTCCTTTTTTGGCTACGAGATAGAATTAGCATATAGGAAAAAGGAAGTAAGGAAAAAGATATAAAGTGAAACTCATTCAAAAAGGGAGCCAAAAGATCCCAGTACCTGAACCTAAATATTAGCTAGTCATATTAAGCAAGGATAAAAGAGAGAATATGGAAAGGATTAGTAGGCAAGAAGATTCCTGACATGAGGATGTGGAAGGTAAAAAAAAAAGCACTTAGAAACAAAGACACTTCCCCATTACCTAAATGCAATCTGAATTCTTCACATTTAAAATACACTCACCACCACTCAGAAAGGAATTGTAAAAGTTGCATGGATTAGCATGAGAAACTTTGTCATTAAAAAGAGGTATAGGGAAATCTCAACCTGTAGGGAAGTGTAGAGAAATCTTGGGTCCTTTCCATATACTTAGGATCAGAGCTTAAGATTATAATGCAAGATGTAACTAGTAAATATATTTAAAAGTAATAACTCGTATTTCAATAATGCTTTGTGATTAAAAAGGGATTTACCTATATTGTCCCATTTTACCCTCATTGTCTCATGCTTTTTAAAAATTTAATTTATTTTTGTTACATTGTAAGTTACAAGCTGCCTCCCTCCCTCCTCACTATACACACGTACACAAATATACACATATATATATACACATATACATACACATACATACATGTAAACACACAAAGACATATATATGTACACATGTATATAACATGTCATGTAGTAAGTCTGCTCTCCTAGATTAAGGGGACAGTACAAGACCAGAGCTAGACTAGATAATGTTTTGCCCTTCCTACCCATTACCAGCACTCTGAGAGGAGGTAGGGGATAAAGAATATACAACTTAGACAAGTAATATGAAACAGTGTTGGGACCCAGACTTTCGGGGGATACTTGGACATTTATCCTTCCCTAGCTGCTTAAACTTTCCTAAGAGCGGTAGAGGATTAAGGTTGGGGCGTGAGCCTGTAACTAAGGTATGCTTGGAAAGACCAATGGGCTCCCCCTCCTGACTTAGCTATTTATCCTGAGACATTAGACCCTGGGCTCCAAAAGTGTATATGGGACACCTGGGCAAACTCACAGTGGCTCCAAGGGATATTTGAAATTTTTGAGAGAAATATAGTGATACTCAACATCTGTCAACCTTTGAGGAATACCATAGGTACTACTAGGTCAAGTTAATTGAGTTTTAACGTTAAATTGAGCTTCATTTCTTTTTATGATGATCTGGAATGTTTGAAATATTTTTGTTTACTCCTATTTTCAAGTACACCAATAACTTCTTTTTTAACATGTCATACCTTGGCAAAACTAGGTTTTCAATGGTTATAACAATTTGTGAAAATCAATGTGGAACATCAAATGAGAACGGTGGTGTCCAATGTGATTCCAAGGTTTGAGAATCCATGCAATATCTAACAGGAGCACATACACATGCCATTAGTAAGTAACTGTACTTATTTAAGAATAATATACTTAAAAATTTAATTCATGCATATTATTTTTTCAAATAGCTACTAAGCTGTTAGGCATATTAAGTTATTTGGCCTAATTACTTAATAACACTGTTAGGTATTTCTTGTGGCCTAGAGGTGCCACGAAAAAATTATTGAGATGCTAAGGCCGCTATGAATGAAAAAAGTTCAGGAACTCTGAATTAGATCAAATGCTACTGCTCTGCCCCTATTCTTCCTTTTTTCCCTAAAAAGGCCAAATTTCAACAACATGGCTGAAAGAGTGAGAATCAGGAGTCAGGGAACTAGTTTCTAGTCCCCACCCTTATACTAATTCTGAGTCTCTCTCTCCTCCTCCATAAAATAGAGGATTTGGACAAAGTGCTCTGTGAGGTTCCTTCTATTTTGATATTCAGTAAACCTACAAAATCTGGATTCCATTTGACTCCATTTCAGCTCAACCTCAATTCCAATGAGATTTGAATGAGGTTTCCTCTATGATCCTGGACAAGTCATTTCTCTCATCTGGGGCTTCATTTTCCTATGTTATAAAATAATAGAGTTGGGCTAAGGGAGTTCTGAGGCTCCCTCTTGCTCTAAAATGATCATTTGAGGGTTGCTGGGGAGTTTTTAAGGGAGGTAGGAGGGAATTGGCTTCAAGTCCCTTTCAGTCCCCTGCACAAAAGTATTTATTCTCTATAAAAGTTACCATTCTATCTTCATCAAACCCTAGGGATCAGGCTCCTTAGATGAAAAGGATGAAGAAATAAGTAGTTATTCATTATAACTAGTTATTAATGTCAGATTAAATAGGAAACTCCCCAATAGGGCTCCTCTCAGTTGTCCTTAACCGTTTTTGTGTCATGGACCTCTTTGGTGGTGTGGTAATGCCTATGGGCCCCTTCTTAGAATAATGTTTTTAAATACATAAAACACAAAGGATTATAAATAAAACCAATTATATAAGAACAGAGTTATCAAAACTTTTTTTTTTAAAAAATAAGTTCACATTCCCCAGGCTAAAAATCCATTTTAGAAAGAGGGGTACAGGTTGGGTAACATGCTCGGACAACTTCTGGGTCTCTGTCTCACCCTGCACCATGGATTCCATCCCACCACACAATTGAAAGTGGCTTTTGTGCCCTCTTGCCCTGAGTCCTTGCTCCAGGTGAAAAAAAAAAGTTATAGCTTTTGTAGTTAAAAATAAATCATGTTATTTTATAACAGCTTTAATGTCTACTATAAACCCTTTGTTCTCCATTCAATAGATTCCTGAACAAATCTCTGAGCAACTTCTGGAGGAGAAAATCATCTATAAAGAGTCGGGAATGAGGGATAGAATCTTACAGACTCAAAATGTGTCCTCTGGTCGCATGTTAAAAAACACTAGAGCATGAACTTTGGCTGAATATCTGTAAGGAAATCAAACATACCGAAGATATGTCCCCACAGGTATCTTAAAAACTTTTAACTGCATTACATCTGTTGAGCACTACAAAATATCGTTTTTAAGAGCTAAAATACACAATCCACAGAAGAAAGGAAGCCAAAATATGCCATGGGGCTTTAAAAAAGAAAGATTTAAAGAGTTATGTGATTTGATTTAAACTTAGGATAAGCATTCAAACCACTAACTCCAATCCTGAGAACCTTTAAGAGACTTTATACTTCCCAGTATTACTAAATGACATATTCCTATTTTATGGAGTTATTTTTTTAGTTGCAGGCACCATTTAGCAAAATAAGTTTTTGACTAAAATCCTCAAGTGTACATGGGGCATGAATATACTTTGAACGAATTGTTATTTTAAGTTACAAGTTATAAAGTCAAGTTTGGGATATAGTCCTAAAGTATGTTGCCATATGTTATGCTTAACAGTTCCAACATAAAGGAGGACAGCTAATTTTCCAAGAGTCTTCAGACCTTAAGTGGAATATAATGGTAATATTATTGCATCAAGAAGTTATTAAAAGGCTGATTATGTCCAAACCCTGTTCCAGGCATTATGGGAAAAAATGAGATGTAGGATATGGTTCATTTCCTTAATATACTTAAAGTTTCCTTGAGCAAAGTTAAAATATATAGCAAACAGCTATAGCTAAGGAGAAATTAGGAGCTAAAATCACTGTAAGAGCAAGCATGGTATAGTAGATAGAGAAATGGCTTTGAAATTAAGGAGACTTGAGTTTTTCCTGAATTAGAACCTGGATACTCCTGTGTCTTTAGAAGTATATTCTATTATACCATATTCTACAATATAATCTATATGGGTACATAATCAATATTAAAGATAATACTATTAAAAATTAGAAAAGAAACAGATCATATTCCTCTAACAGATATGAGTAGGAGATATATTCTAAAAAAAGATAGGGATAATTACAAAAGATAAAATATATAACTTGATTACATAGAAATGAAAGCTTCTGCATAGATAAAAAGTAATGCACTTAAGATAAGAAGTGGAGTAGGGGAAAGGGAAAATATCTTTACATCAATCTTTGGGGGCCCGCTAGGTGGCTCAGTGAATGGAGCACCACCCCTGGAGTCAGGAGGACCTGAGTTCAGGTTTGACCTCAGACACTTGACACTAGCTGTGTGACCCTGGGCAAGTCATTTAACCCCAATTGCCTCACCAACTTATATGTGTGTGTGTCTCCGTGTGTATCTCTGTGTGTGTATATGTATGTATTGTACACACACACACACACATATATATATATATATATATGTATATATATATATATACATATATATAGTCTTTGTATTTCTCTGATAAGAGTTTGGTATTCAAAATAAATAAGACAGATGAAAGAAAGAAATAAAGAAACAAAAAAAAGAGACATAATCATTCCCCAGTAGATTAGTGGTTAAAGGATGAGAACAAACAATTCTCAAAAGAATTGCAAAATATTTACAACAACATGAAAGAATGTTCCAAATTAATAAGAAAACTGCAAATCAAAATAACTGAAGTTTTTACCACATACCCTGCAAATTGGCAAAGATGGCAAAAAATGGTAATAGTTAATGTTGGAATGGTTGTAGGATTATAGGCACACTAATACATGATTAGTGAAGCTGTGAAATGGCAAAAGCAACTTGGTATTATGCAAATAAAATCACAAAAATGTCCATATTCTTTGAACCAGAAATTCCTTTACTGGGCTTATACCCCAAGGAATTTGTTGAAAAGAAGAAAGTCTTAATATACACCAAAATATTTATAGCAGTGCTTTTTGTAATAGCAAAAAATTGGAAGCAAATTAAATACCCATTGATTGGGGGAATGGCTAAACAAACTATCCTATGAGAATGTAATGAAACATATTATGTATGTGATGAATACAGAGAAACACAGAAACATCTACATGAATGAATGCAAAGTAAAGTAAAAGAAAACAAGACAAACAATTCTCACTTTACCTAAGTGGACCTTTCATCGGACATAAAGTGATTTTTATGTAATGCAAATTTGTCCCTACCTGACAAGATATGGGCCCATGCCAAGACCCTTGCCCATTACCCCAAAAGAGTTTGGGTCCCATTTGTCTACGGACTCTGGAAAACCCCACCTTGAAATCTCCTTGGATTTCCCCACTTGATCTGGTGTTTACTTGAAGCCATAAGCCTTTCATTATCACTGTCCCCAAATCTCTGTTACCCTTAACCTAACCATTGTCTGTTATCTCCAGATAGCCTTCAGCTACTTCCCATCCTTACTCCCATTCTCCAGGCTACTGGCCATTCCTATCAAGATCCTCCCTAGATTCCACCTCCAGTCACCCCAGCCTACTGGCCACTCCCATCAAGACCCTCCCTAGACACCCCCCTCCTCCAGACACTCCAGACTGCTTGGCCAACTCTAGATCCTTCCCACAGTCTTTCTGTATATTAAATCTATCTTCTTTCCATGAAAATGCTCAGATTCAATCTGGCCTGTTTGCATTAGTGATACAAATGATCGGATGATGGGGTGCTTAGGTGCCTGTACTTGGACCCCAGTTCCAAAATCACATCCAGTTCCAAAATCACATCTGTCCCTAGCCTCAAAACACTGTCCCTAGCCATTTCTCTCTAGCAAAGCAGGACAGCATGCCCTAGTAAAACATTTATCTCTCTTCCTGATACAATGCTGAGCTGTACCTATAGAATGTATTAATTTGAACCAGCTGTGTACTGGCTAAACTGGCTGTGTACTGGGTCATAGAGACATTTACTACTCACTGACCTATCATATGCATGCTAGATCTAGACATATGTGTACTCCCTCACATTTATCTTGTCTAACAAGATATTGATGGAACCAGCCTGGGTATTTCCCAGTCAGCCCTGACCGTTAGTTGAATTAGTGACATTTCAGGTCTAAAACCACACCTCCATGTAGCTCCGCTTGGGCTATTTCCCAGTGAACTCTGGGTAAGATATCTGCACAGTAGAGACAAAAAGTGCATGTTCCTTTAAAAATTTGACCACTCCTGAACCACTCCCTAATCCTGTCATGAATTAACATATTTGGCACATGTTTTACTAAAGTTTGGCCTATATAAACTTTACCTGTACCCCTGCAAGGTTGCAGGTTCCCTAAGAATTCTTGTCTCCTGAAAAGTGTAATAAATCTTTGCCATCTTGACTTAGAGGATGCGTGAATCTGTGAATTCATTCCAGACAGCCTTGACCCTCTCCAATACTCTGGTCCTTGAGGAGTACCCCCCCTCAATGACCCTGTCTGGGAACTTCAGTCTTGGGGTTCCTGGACTTTGTCTCAACCTCAACACTCAGATTCCTTAAGAATCTACCCAATATGGCAGATCTTTAATAAACTTTGTTTTTCTTTGGCTGAAAGAAGGCTTGGGTTGAATTCATTCAGACAGGACCCACCTGTTGCTATTTTGGGGTCCCAACATCCCTAAACCTCAACATATCCATCCACTTCACTTAGCCTATATAACAAAGGTATACACAAAATAATGCAGACATATTAAATACTATAACAAACAGAATTATGAAACTAAAGATAAAGCTAATGACAAAGTATGAGTGCTACTGTAAAGTTAACAAAAGTATGCAGAATTTTGCCCCTTCCCCACTCACTGGACCTAGCCTTTATCATTTGTGGTTAGCTGCACTGCTTTCTTTGTTTTTAATGAAGCTATCAAGAGGTGTTTGGACAGTGGCTCTGTTTTTCTCATAAAACTGATGACAGCAAGCAATATTATCCTCAACTAGTCTTAACTTTTAAAAATTTTGAAGTGGCTGGATCCATCATTTCAATACAAGAAAAAAATTTACTTGAATGATGAAATGGCTTCTGCCAACTCTTTTGCTGTGACCTTGAGTTCCTAAGCTTCCCTTCTTCTGCAAACTCTGCAGCTAGCAGCTCAATCAGATCCTCATTCTACATTTCTACTCCATGAGACTTGATGGGCTCCTCCACATCATTCTCATCTACTTCTAGTTCCAGTTCTTTCGTTAATTTTACAATCTTGTTACCCACTTCTTCAAATGTTTCATCTTTGTCAAATCCACAAAAATCAGAACAAACTGCAAACATGCTTTTTTCCAAACCTTCTTTATACATGTTTCTGTTAAATCTTCCCTTGCCTTTACAATATTCTGGATTGCATGGTAAATATTATAGGACTTCCAGAAATCTCTCAATGTCAAGTCCTTATCTGCATCCAAAGCTGCAATTGCCTGAGCAAATGTAATGCATAAATAATACACTTTGAAATATTCAATCATTCCAGGATCCAGAGGTTGTAACAATGAGGTAGTGTTAGGGGGAAGGTAGACTACTTTTACATTTTCATTCAAATCAGCCAGATGGGGAGGGTGACCTAGGGCATCATCCAAAATAAGTAGAATCTTGAAAAAAATGCCATTATCATTACAAAATGTCTATACTTCAGGAATGAAGCAGTGCACAGCCATTGTTCAAAGATGTTGAGGGTTATCCACCCCTTAGGGTTAGTGAAATAATGCATGGTAGTGTTGCCTTGCTGCTGATCCCTTTCAATGCTGTGGGATTTTCTGAGTGGTGCATAAGAACAAGTTTTAATTCGCAGGCCCCAGATGCTTTCCCTCCAAGCAGAAGAGTAACTATTTTTCAAAGCTTTATGCCCCAGCTAGTTTTTTCCTCCACTAAGATGTAGGTTCAAGATGGCATTCCTTGATAAAATAAGCCAGTTTAGTCCATATTAAAGATTTGCTCTGGCAAGTAGAGACCTCCATCTATTATTTTTTGCAGAAACTCTGAGAACTTCTTTGCTGCTTCAATATCTGCACTAGCAGATTTTCTGACACTTGCACATTATGAAATCCTGCATGATTTTTAAATTGGGTAAACCAACCACAGCTTGATGTAAATACTTGTATTCCTTCAGGATACTTTACCTTTAAATCTTCAAAGAGGCTTAGAGCCTTGGCTTGAAGTGTCATCAAGCTTAAAAGAATGTTCTTCTGAGTCACTTTTCTATCCATATAGTTAATAGTTTCTCTTTGTTTCTACAGATAAGTGGCCTTCATGTAAGCACCGCTTTTTGCCTGCTCCTTTATCTGGGTAGCATCCTTCACTATGGTGTTCACAGTTGACACTGCAAGACTAAGTTCATGTGTCATCAATGGCAATTTTTGTTCCCCTTCATATTTTCTAATAAGTTTCATTTGCCTTTCTAAGTCTATTATTCACTTATGCCAACAAGACAGTTCACTTTTCCTGCCAAGAACACATTTGCCACCAGCCACGGTGAAAATAGAAGGATAGCTATTGAACACAGGGAGAGGCACAGTATCACTCACTGTCTTCAGGTATACAGCAACTTACTTAGAGATGCTTCTCATCTTCCCACTGTTGAGGTTTAGGGGTGCTAGAATTCCAAAATAGCAACACACAGGTCCTGCCCGAATGAATTCTACCCAAGCCTTCTTTCAGCCAAAGAAAAACAAAGTTTATTTAAAATCTGCCATTTGGCCAGACTCTTAAGCTCTCTCAGACTCTCAGCACTGGCTAGACTCTTCGGAAATCTGAGCATTTGTGAGGCTTGTATTGACAAGTAGGCCAGATTGAATTTGAGCACTTTCATGGAAGCAAGATGGATCTTATATGCAGAAAGACTGCAGAAGGGATCTAAGTTGGTCAACTACTCCGGGGTAATTGGAGGAGGGGGTCTAAGGAGGATCTTGATGACAGTGGCCAGTAGGCTGGGGTAACTAGAGGTCAGATGCCTGAAACCAGGAGAATGGGGTCCTAGAATGAAGGACTGAAGGTCTAGGGTGGGGCCAGGTGCAGACAGAGAAAGGCCAGTTGAGAAGATTGCTGGGATGCCTCAGGCAAGTGCCAGATCAAGTGGGAAGACTCAAGGAGAGTTCAAGGGGGTTTCCTGAGCCTGTGTGGGGTTAACCACCACTGTGATATCATAAAGCCTTTGCTTTGTGTGAGGAATTTTTTATTTTTTTTCCAACCGGTGTTTTAATAAACCTTGTTTCTCACTGAAAGAAGGCTTCAGTCAAATTCTCTAGAGGCAGACCCATGCCTTTTGCCCTTGAATTTCATGGTTCCTAGCACCCCTAGACTGCAACAGAAAAAGCAATTGTACACACAAGTCAAAAGTGAATTTAAAAAAATTATAAAGATGAAGCATGATTCAAATGAAGAACAAGGAGAAGATGCTCCCACCCCAAACCTATCCCTTTGTGGAGGTTGAAGATCCATGGGTATTACACATTGCACATGTTTTTGGACTTTTTCAATGTATTGGTTGGTTGTACTGATTTTTTTTTCCTTTTTCTTTCTTTTGTCTTTAAAAAATACTACTTTCTATATGAGATGACTTTCTGGGGTGGGGGGAACAGGAGTGATACTGGGGAAAACTATGATGATATAAACAGCAGAAGACATCAATACAAACTTACCTGTAAAAAGAAGTCCATACTACCTATATGACTGAACATATTATTTAACCTCTCAGATCCTCTGGCAATTGTCTAAGACATAAAGATACAAAAGAAAGTTGCTAATACGCTTGGGGGCAAGGGGAATGGGGGGTGGTGCAAGGGGGGAAGGGAGGATGGCAAGCAGTTTTTATAAGAAAAACAGAAAAAGAGAAATATGCAGAAAGGTCCAGAGATGAGAGGGACTTCTGGGAAAAGAATCACAGGTACTAAGCTACAGAATTTGTGTAGGAGGAGACCTCAGCAGCCCTCTTACTCCAAACTATGCCCGAAAGGAATTGTTGTTGTTGTTGTTCAGTCCTGTCTGATTTTCTGTGATTCTATTTGGGGTTTTCTTGGCAAAGATACTGAAGTGGTTTGCCATTTCCTTCTCCAGCTCATTTTACAGATGAGGAAACTGAGCTAAACACGGTTAAGCGACTTGCCCAGGGTCACACAGCTAGTGTCTGAGGCTGGATTTGAACTCAGGAAAATGAGTCTTGCTGACTCCAGGCTAGTGTTCTATCCATTGTGCCACCTAGCTGCCCCATGATCGTACATACTATGTTACTTTCACCTCATTATCCCTGGAAGTTCTGCCTCTTTCAATGAAAGCAGAGATAAGAGTAGTTTTTATGGCTATCATATCATCACACTATTGACTCATGTGGAGCTTGTACTTCATTAAAACCACTAGGTCATTTTAGAAGGAAATATTGTCAAGCCATCCTCCCTCATCTAATATATGTGAATTTGGTTTTGGGGTTTTGGTGACTGTTTTTTTTGTTTTGTTTTGTTTTGTTTTATTTTGTTTTCAAAACTAAATTTGAAGCTTAAAAAATACCCCCATTACATCTCAACTCAGGATTAGAGATTCAGAGCTGGAAGGGACCTCAGAGGCTGCCTATTGCAAATCCCTCGCTTTATAGATAAAGAAACCAAGATGCAGAGAAGACGAGTGACTTGCCCAAGGTCACACAGGGATTAAGTGACAGAGTCAGATTTCTAATTAAGGTCTTCTTATATCAAGTTAAGAACACTTTCCATTTCACCAAGTTAAGAACACTTTCCATTTCACTTGACCACTTCCTTGGTCAAGAATTTTTTAAAAGATGATCCTGGCATCTAGAATGTTAGTTCTTTCTCCCTATTTCATATTAACTGGAAAGTTAATATGTGCCATCTATGCCTTTACACAAAACACTGTTTAAAAAAAGTTTTTATACAGCACACGGCCAAGTACCTAGGGGCAGACTACTGTAAAGCCCTTCTCCTAAGTGGATACCATTGATGACCATTCTTTGAGTCCTGCTAACCAAACCATTCTGAATCCATTCATCTAACTTTTTTATTATGAAGCTCACACACAGTTCTCTATATTTTCCATAAAAATAGCATAATTTTTTCAAATTTTTGCTAAAAATCTAAGCAAACCGTATCTATAGTCATCCTATGATCTATCACTTCAGTCATTCTGTCAAAAATGGAAATTAGATAAATCAAGCATCACCTAGTTTTCACCAGTCAGTGCTGGCTCTTGGCGATCATTGCTCCCTTTCTAGATGTTGACTAGCCATCTCTTCAGTGACTCATTCTAGAATTTTCCCAATAATTGAAGTCAAATTCACAAAATCTATTAGCTTCCCTTTTTTGAAAATCAAGATCATTGCAATTCACCATTCTCTATGGCACTTCTTGTACGCTCCACAATATTTCAGATATCACTTACAGTGACTTTACAATTATACCTGACAGTTCTCAGATGTGGTTCATGAGAAGTAGGTGAATTAAATCCACCAAGGTAGGTGTTCCATTATTTCCTTAATTATCTTGGATATCAACTTCCTGTTAGTCATTTTTGAGTTTTTGATGGGGTGCTTGGGTGCTTTGCTTGGACCCTAATTCTAACATCACATCTCCTTAGCTCTGCTTGGGTGCCTGTGCCTGGACCCCAATTCCAAAATCACATCCAGTTCTAAAATCACATTTCTCCCTAGCTCCAAAACATTGGCCCTAGCAGTTCCTCTCCAGTTCAAGGGCAGCATGCCTTAGCAAACACTTATCTCTCCTCCTGATACTGTAGCCAGCTGCACCTATAGAATTTATTGGACTCCCTGCATACATGCTAATTGGCTGTGCACTGGGCCATAGCATAGCAATATTTACTACATACTGACCTATGTATCCTAGACATAGTCAGAAGTATACTCCTTACATTCTTCTTGTCTAACAAGACATTTGATGAGAGCTGCCTGGATATTTCCAGTCAACCCTGACCAAGTTAGTTGACTTAGTGACATTCCACAGTCAAAACCACATCCCCAGGTAGCCCCACCTTGGGCTATTTCCCAGTGAGCTCTGGGTAAGATACCTGTGCAGTAGATACAAAAAGTTCATGTTCCTTTAAGAACTGACCACCCCTTCACCACTCCCTCATCCCACCCAAAACACCTAATTGACATGTTTCACTCCCAGATCTCATATATAAACCTTCCCTGCACCCCTGTAAGGTTGCAGGTTCGCTAAGAATTCTTACCCACCATAAAGCATAATAAATCTTTGCCACCTTGACTTAAAGAATGCTTGAGATCTTGAATTCATTCCAGACAGCCTGACTGACCCTCTCCAGTACTCAGGTCCTTGAGGGGCACTCCCCCTCAACATCCCAGTCTGGGAAGTCCGGTCTTGGGGTTCCTGGACCTTGTCTCCCTCAACCCTCAACATTTCCATTTGGAAAGTGAAAAGGTCATTCTCCTTGACACAGAAAACAGAAATAAAATCAAAATGGAGGCCCTCTTTGTTCTCTCTATTGTCAATTATCATTATCTTATCCATCCCAAACATAGCCCTAGTCCTTCTTTGCACCTCCTTTTATTATATTAGAGGAATAAGGACTTGACTTAGAATTTTACTAAGGAAACTCCCTAGAGAGAAAAATTCCTCCAACAATGCAGATCAGCATCTTGCATAGGCAACATAGAGTTTTAGGGAGTTGCCAAGACTGCAAAGCTTCTTAAACTGAGTGATGACCCCATACGGATTAGGAAAAATTTGGTAACAGTAAAGTTTCCAAACACACAATGACCAAAAATTAATTAAAAATCAAATGTGTAATGAATCCAAGGTGTTTCTGGCAGCCCTTGAGCAATTTCACTCCAGCCTCTTTCTGAAAACAAAGCGCATGTACTTTGCTCTGTGCATACCCTCAGGCCATGCAATGCCAACTGTTGAAAAGAGAAAAGGGGTCAAGAGTGGAAAAAGTTTAAGAAGCCCTGGCCTAGAGCAAAGGTGTCAAATTCAGGGCCCAATGGCTATAAGCTGTAATTAGGAAATATTTAACAAAATAAATAAAAATACAACATAGAGAATGTATTTGTGATTTTCTAATTCAGTCCTTCTATTTGAATTTGACACCACTGGCCTAAAACCCCTGAAAGAGAAGAGAAAAGAGTAAGCATTTATTAAGCAGCTACTGTGTGTAGTCACTGTGCTAAGCACTTTACAAATATTATCTCATTTGATTCTCACAACCATCCTGGGAGGTGGGTTTTACTATAATGATTCTCATTTTACAATTGAAGAAACTGAGGAGGAGGATGTTTAGATGACTTGCCCAAGGTCACACAACTAGTCAGTGTCAGAGGCAAGATTTGAACCCAGGTCCTCCTGACTCCAGGCCCAACGTTCTATCCAGTGGGATACCTACAACCTAAGCAACTTGCGCCCATGGTCACATGGAAGCAGGACTTGAACCCAATTCTTAAAACCAACTTTTTTATTGTCTTTGGCTTTCCTCTCCAGCATTAGCTCATTGTGAGCTTGAGCACTCTTGACAATATCATTATGGGACAATTTTATTATCTTACATTCATCTTCTGTTAATTACTCTTTCATCTATCTTCTATGCACCTTTTTTAATCTAAGCTCATTATTAAGTTTCCTATGCATAACATTAGTCTCTTCAGTCAGCGCTCATTTTTCCTTGTCATTAGAATTGTTTCCTTTTGTGTATTCATAATTTTGTTCCTAAGAGTTTCCCATGCTTTCTGGTCTTACTTCCACTATAGAATTTTGCTTCATGAATTTTTTTCTCTCTTTCTTCTGACCCCTTTGAAACTGCTTTCTGAGGGGCAGCTAGGTGGTGCGATGAATAGAGCACTGGCCCTGGAGTCAGGAGGACCTGAATTCAAATCTGGCCTCAGACACTTGTGACACACTTACTAGCTGTGTGACCTTGGGCAAGTCACTTAACCCCAATTTCCCTGCCTTCCCCCCTCCAAAAATAAAAAAAAGAAATTGCTTTCTGAAAATTTAGGTTACATGTAAAATTATACCTGTTTTTTTTTCTTTCTCTATTGCTAATTCCAGGATGGAGTGATCACCCTCCCCCCCCAAGGTTCTTAACATTTCCATCCCACCTAGCAATCCATTCTTCCCTGTTTGTGAGAATCCAAAGCTAAAGAGTTAGCTAGAGAGACTGGTGCTATATTCCCTGGAGAAAAAGACTGAGAAATTCCTCCAGAGAATGCAAAGATGATCAAGCTAGCAAAGGAAGAAGACCATAGTAGAGCAGAAAACAGGTTCTGGACCAAGCTTTCTGGACACAACAGATGAGTTCCTGGATCATGAGGGAGCTAGAGCTAAAGAGTAACAAGGGACAGAGATAACAGCTACCCTCTTATAAAACCTACCATGTGCCAGGCACTGTACTAAGTGCTTTATAAATATTACCTCATTTGATCCCTCCAACAATCCGGGAAGGCCAGGTGCTATTATTATCCTATTTTACAGTTGGGGAAACTGAGGCAAACTGAGGTTAAGTGACTTGCCCAGGGTCATATGGCTAGTAAGTGTCTTAAGCCAAATTTGAATCAGGTCTTCCTGACTCCACATCCAGTGCTCTAGCCACTGTGCCACCTATGGATACAATAAGGCAATGCATACCTGAGTCTGTCCCTTTACTTGGTGATGTGAAATATATGAAAAGTGTAAGTCTGGGAAAAGTTGCAATTCTCTAGCAACCAAGTGTTCTTTTCCCCAGTTGGAAAAGAAGAAACAATCCAGGGTGATACAATAAGTCTGAAACACTTTTTAGGTGTCTGGTAGAAATAGTTTACCTGGAGAAGACAATTTCCCGGCTCCCTAGAAATTGCTATTGCTTTGAGGAGAATTATATAGGGCCTTGGGAAGTAGGGCTCAAGTTTTCGTGAATATTTACAGACTCAATTGTGAGTTCTTTATGCTTTTTTTAGTCAGGTTGAAATTCAAATCCTGGCCTAATGCTTATATAGTGCTAGATTCAGCACTTGCACAGATGAAAGGCCCATTTCCCTGTTTGTAGAGACCTAAACATGAGCCAAATTCTAAGGTTTTCCAGAGGAAATTCTAGGTGGTAACATGAACCAAAAAGATCATTAGAATCTCTCAAAATTAAACCTGATATCTATAAAACCAGAGCTCCAGTTCTGGACCACATGATAAATGTTTAACTTTCAGATAAAGACCAAATTCATGCTATAAACTAATATTTTTTAAAATTTACTGAAAATGAATATTGCTATAAATCTCATTTCTAAAATATAAAAACCAGCTCCTTCTAAACATTTTATTTATTGTGATTATTAGTCTCTGTGTAGGGTAAGAAGGTTTTGTTGGTTATGGTGGCCTGTAGAATTCCCAAATTGATCCTATTTTTAATGTCCTATAGCATGCAACCATGCTAAGAATACAAATCAATATCACAAACATTTATTAAGTGCCTACTGTGTGCCAGACACCGTGCTAAGTGCTGGGGATACTGAAAGAGGCATAAGACAGTTCCTGCCCTTAAGGAGGTTGTAATCTAATGGGGAAGACAACATGCAAACAAATACATACAAAGTAAACTATATATAAAAATTCTGAATTTGTCTAGTTGAGAATCTCAAAAACAAAGCACATGAATGAAGTTTAATTTAGGGATTTAAGAAATATGATCAACTTTGTTCCTTTCTTAACTATTGTTAGCTAGAAGTAAAACAGATATAGAATTTGAGTTTAAGAGAGTTTTGAACTTGAGATGAAAACTGAAAAAAATAATTTAAAATATATAAACAGAATAGGAACATTGTCATAGTGTTTAACCCAGTGCCTAGCACATACTAGGCAGTTAATAAATGTTTATTGATTGATGGTAAAAAAAAAAATCAAAAATGCCCTAAAAATTAAATATCAAAAAATTTCAAAATGCTTGGAAGACCTAAATATGTATTCATCACTTTTTTCAGCCAGCATCTATTACTGCAAATATTAGGAAGCAATTGGTGGACACTAGTAAATTTGCCAAGTTTTACATCTGCTGGTCCTTTATTTATATTGAACCATAAATATTTGGTTTGAAGGGACAGACAGACTAGACCGGTGATTTCAAGAGAATAGGGAACGCCCAGATTGAAGAAATTTCCTCTACCAATGCAGACCAGCACCTTCTGCACAACTTACAGTCTTAGGTTACTAGAGCAGTGAGAGGTAAAGTGATTTACCCGAAACCATTGTATGTCAGAGGCAGGATTTGAACATACGTCTTCCCGGTTGGCAATCTACACACTTTGCCACACTACCTCCACATATGGCAAGAAGTATACATCTAAACAAACTCATACTCTCATTCTTCTCACTTGACCTTACTAGAAAAAGTCTCTTTTGCATTTTACTCTAACACAGATTCCTTTCAGTGGTGAGCTGTTGAAAATCAATATTGTGAAGTGGCAGGAAAGACACAGGTTTGAATCCTGGCTAACGTGCAAGCTGAGGGGTCACGGACGGGTCACATAACCTTTCTAAGCTTTAGTTTCGTCATCTGTAAAATGGGGATAATAACACCTATGGTACATATTTCATAGTACTGCTGTGAGGATCATAAGAGATGATATATGAAAAACACTTTGCCACCTTTAAAGTGCTATACTTATTAACTCAAAAGCTCAAATCAGGGATGTGACTATGTACTATGGGCTTGAAGTTTAATCCATGTCCACATTTTTCTGTAGTTTGTGTAGTTAGGCCTAATGCCCTGCAGAAATATGTTCTGATTTTCCTTGAATCCCAAAGGAACTTCAATAAGTTGGAAAGCTTGCCACTTCCTACCTCTGGGACCCTGAGCTAGTCACTTGGCCCCTGTGGGCTCAGTTTCCTGATGAACCCTTCCTAAGAAGGAGAGGTTGAAGAACATCATCTATCCAGAGCTAAATCCTATGATGTCCTGACTTATGGCAACTATACTAATATTGATTTCCAACTGCATGCTATACATCTCAATTCTTTCTCCCCACAAGTTTAAGTTTATATCTTTATCCCCTGAAAGACCCAGTTGCAATTTAAATTTTACTTGCTCTTAAAGGAATATCCAGTTTCTGCAACACCCTTTAGTCCATAATGGAGGGTTTTAAGCCAACTAAGCATGTCTGAGATCTTGTCCAGGAGAAAACATACAAGGCAAAGAAGTTGCCACATCTCTACGTAAAATTGCTTTCAGACTATTCCCTTCTCTGTGATCACCATCTCATTAGCTTTTAAACAATTTGGAAATAATTGGTTCAAAATTTAGCCTTAATTAAACTTTATTTAGGGACACTATAATACCGAAAGTTTATCTTATTTAACTACCTGGATACAAGACCAGAATCATTTATTTTGCAAAAAGGAAGAACATGACCCTTTTACACAACAGTAATTGAGATGAATATGAATGAACTCAAAAAAACTTTTTATATAACACTCATTGGAACCCCACCATTATTCTAGATGAAGGTCTGTGTCTTAGCGCAGCAATCAAAATGTTCACCAATATAACGAAAAGAAGTTTTGTCTTCTCCCCATCGTCCCCATTGCAGTAGTAGGTTGTAGGTGGGTATAGTTCTTTGGCTAGGGCAAGGAGGCCACTTGGTACAGAGGAAAGAATGTTAAATTTGAGGTCAAAGGACCTAGGTTAAAATCAATTTGTGTGACCTTAAGTGAATTATGTAAACACCCTGGGCCTCTGTTCCCTTATGTGAAAATGAGAGGTTGGACTATATGACCTCTAAGATCCATTCGGCTCTAAACTCATGATCCCATGACCATGAAAGTTAGATGAGCAGCAGATTGATGAGGACGAGGACCAGGAGGAGAATTCTCAGGTGATTTTAATAGTTAACATCAGGTGTTATAGCAGGTCAAAAAGTCAGCCAAAGTGAGAGGAAATTTGACTAGCACAGGTGTTAGAACTCATGCCAGGAATCAGCAACAGTACAGGCAAGCCCCTAGCAGAGCAAGAGATCAGAAAGGCAAAGAAAGCAGAAAGCCAGCAGGGCAATGTGGATATCCAGAAGTCAGATGAGGCAGGGCTTCGGAAAACTGCAGTGTGGAGGGGGAGAGACAGATAGATAGAGAGTTCTAGGGATAGATATAAAACAAACAAGAAGTAAACAAGACAGTTCTGCAATTCTGGCCCTCAAATAACTTATTCTGGGGCAGCTACATGGTGCAGTGAACAGAATGCCAGACCTGGAATCAGAAGACCCATTTTCATGAGTTTAGATCTGGTTTCAGACACTTGCTAGCTGTGTGACCTTGGGCAAGTCACTTAACCCTCAATTCCTCATCTGTAAAATGGGCTGGAGAAGGAAATGGCAAGCTACTGCAGTATCTTCACCAAGGAAACCCCCAGATGGGGCCACAAAGAGTCAGACATGACTGAACAACAACATGTAAAGGGAGTGGTATGAGCACAATGGAATACTATGGAGATTGTCAAGAAATGCAATGGAGGCCTAGTCCTGGGCCAACTAAGGCAAAAGCTCACCTATAAGAGGCCAGGGTAGTTGGCTGGACTCTAAGTTTTCTATGGAGAGAAGGTAGAGATAACAGCAAAAGTGGCAGAAATATGGTGTAAAAGTAGATTTCCATCCAGAGGATGCCCAGAGTTCAAGGTCCAAGGTTAAGAATTTGCAGAATCTACAGAAGTTAAATGGATAAGAAAGTAAAGTGAAATACAGGTTATACTGGTCAACAAAAAGCCTGAACACTACTGCACCACTTTTAGGCTGTGTGGCTTTGAGAAAGTCATTTAATCTCTCTGGCTATTAATTGTTTATAAAAAAAAGTCATAAAATATCTTTCTTGGAGGTATAAATCTTTACTAGTAACAAGGTCACAGAGTATTGAAGCTGGAAGACACCTTAGAAGTCATCCTGTCCAGCTCCTTCACAGACACACAATAAACATCAAAGAGAAGATTCAGGCCTAGCCTTCTGACTCAATATAACGAGGCGGAGGAGGAGGAGAAGATGTGGCATTTATAGAAGGCTTTAAGGTTTTGCATTGTGTTTAGACACATTACCTCACTTGATACTCTGCTCTTTCTACTGCATCCCTGTCATACTGTCACAGAAGCAAATTTATGAAAACTTCTGGACCCTCAGATTAAACATGTGATGTTCTTCCAGCTGAGCAGTCCAGGACATGAAGACTTTTGCCACATTAACCTACATGAAGCGAGATGATACTTAATTCCTTACAGTGGCTGTGATTCTAAGTAACAACCAGCAAAGGAACAGAATAAAGCACCAGTATCAAGAGTATTTGCTCCCAGTTTATTCACCCTGCTTTCAATCTTTTCTGTGATTTCTGTAATCTAGATGGGGCCTTACAGGTGGGTCCAGATGACTGGAAGCCTATGATTATGTTGGGGAGGCAGTACATAAATAAAGGGATGTTAGTAGTTTCTGGTAGGTAAAAATTGATACTTCAGATAATTTACCAAATAGGTATAATCCTGTATTTGTAGTTAAAAGAAGTTTAATGTAAATACTAAGACTTGTTAATACACACACACGCATGCATGCACACACACACACACACATAAAGGAGGCACACTGGATATAGGGCCAGTCTGGGAGTCGGGAACACTCATCTTCTGGCCTCAATTCTGGCCTCAAACACTTATTACCTGTGTGACCCTGGGCAAGTCACTTAACCCTGTTTGCCTCAGTTTACTCATCTACAAAATGAGCTCAAAAAGGAAATGGCAAACCACTCCAGTATTTTTGCCAAGAAAACCCCAAATGGTTTTACAAAGAGTCAGACCCAACTAAAAATGACCGAATATATACATATGTGTGTACAAATATATTCTTAATTATATAATATATATATGGTATATAATATGTGTGTGTTAGAAAGATAATGAGCAGGAGGCACTGGAGATTTGGACTCCAGCCTCTAACAGGTTCACTCTTGATCTGGTCAGACAGGAAAGAGAGCTTCAAAGGGGTTAATAATAAGCTTTATTCTAGTCTAGTTTCCTCTAACACAGTATTTCTGATAATGGAAGCACTACAAACTCCTACAGCATTCCCTAATCACCCTCCTCACAGGGGCTGGCAAGAAGGGGGGACAACTACCCCTATGTCTCAATGGGGTCAATCAAGACAGGCATAACTTGTGCATCCCCTAAATCCCGTCAAGCCTCAATGGGGGCCAGTTGAGGCAAACACAGATTTCCCCCTCCCAATCCTTGATGGGGGCCAATCAAGGCATATACAGCATCCCAGCTTGTGCAGTCAATCATAAAATTCCCCAACTCACTGACCAATGCCCACCTGCTTTTATAGGGCATCAGACAAAGAAGGCATATTGCCAACAATAGCCCCACAAGTTTACATCACCTCATCCCTACATCTCACTGCGCAGTCGCAGTGGATGTTTACAGTTTCAGCACACATGTTTATATTATTTATCCTTATGTGATGCTACACAAGCATGGTGGAGATGTTTGAAGCATGAGCCTAGGAAGTCATATCTAATACCTGGGAAACAGAGATTGTTATGGCCACAGACCCTGGAAAACTGAACTGAAGAAATAATAACCACACACACTAAAATCCACCTTACTGACACTAAAATCCACCTTACTGACAGTATGTATACATGTGTGTGTATGGGAGTGCATAAATATACACAAACATGCAACTTGGCCTATTACTAGGCCCTAGCTAATAGAAGTGACTGTTTAAGCACTGATTGATCCACCTACATACCTGAAAGTTCCTATGTACCCAACAACTCGCTTGGCCAACTACCTTTAGGTTTAAGAATGCAAAGTTAGCAAACGATCAGCTTAACAAATTTCATATAATCAGATGTTAAAGGTTAGCAAACTGTACGGTTGATGAGAGGAGGTGTAGTCTGGACGACCCTATCCATTGACTGTTCCTAAGGATCCCCCTTCCACTTAGTTTCTGTGAATAAGAGCAGAGACCTAAGAGATGTGGGCTCTTCATCAGGTTACAAGTCCACTGTATGCCAGAGCCATGGTCAATGTGTGCCCACAGGTCTGAAAGGTAAGGGACTCATACATATTCACAACCCTGTGAGTAATAAATTGTCTGATGTGATGTTTTTTCCTTCTCAGTATCTCCTCACCCATTATTCAATCTCCCTCTCTGTCTTGCTCTATCTCTGTGTGTCTCTCTCTCACATACGCACACATGCACACACACACATATATACATATGTAACAGTGTGAATTGTGATCAAATGTTAATATTCAATTAAAAAGCAAAACAAACCACACATTTTTAGTTTCTCTTAAACAGAATGTTTTAATTACGGAATTGCTTAATTGCTAGGTACAAGAAGTGTAATATAATAAAAAAAAGGTCAGCCTTGGAATCAAGACCTGATTTCAAGTCTTACCTCTCATTCTTACTAGCTATATGACCACAGGAAAGCCTCTTATCTTCTCAATTCCCCCAGCTACTCACTAAGACAATGATTTGCTGATGTGCACTGGTGGAAAGAATTTCCACGCCAGCAATTCTGTACCCTGATGAAATTACAGGTTGAGGTTGGGGGTGGAAATCACTAGTCACTTTCTTAATGAGGTAACAGATGTTACTCTTCTTAGTTATCAGTTATAGCTTTTACCCCCACAGTTCTGGGGTGAAGCTTCATTATCATCACTGTAATTACTAAAGCAGCCACTGGTAATGCACCTGTGCTAAGTGTTATACAAAGTTAAGCAGACACTGTCCAGATACTTTTTGAGGTTTTGTACACAGGAATACATACCAAAAAGTAATGTTTAAATAATGTATAGGCATTTTGCAATTAACGTGTCATTAAGGTAGACAAAAAAACATCTTTTAAAAGGGTATTTAGAAATATGAAGGCTGACTTCTAAGGGCATATCAAATCACAGCCTCAAGGGCATATCAAATCACTGCCTAGAGTTGAAAGGCCTATTTAGTATACACAGTCTGCCTTGTAAAGAGGTTCTAGACTAGATGCTACCTAAAATTTTCCAGCCTTTGTCTCTGTTTAGTCAGGATAGAGATTTTAATAGGATAATAGACTTAGAACAAGAAGGTGCCTTAGAGGCCATCAAGGAAAGGGAACACACACTCATTTTGCATCTGCTCTGTGCTAAGCACTTTACAAATATGATCTCATTTGAGCTTCACAACAACAAAGAGAGGTAGGTGCTATTATTATCCTCATTTTACAGATGAGAAAACCGAGGCAAACCGGTTGGGTGACGTGTTCAGGGTCATACACATAATAAGTATCTAAGACCAATTTAAAATCAGGTCTTCCTGACTCCAGGGTCAGCACTTTCTCTATGGTACCACCTAACTGCCTTTAATCGACTATAACTCCTTGCTTTTACAGATGAGAAAAGTGAAGTCCAGAAAGGCTATATAATTTTCCCAAGGTCACACAGGTCAAGTAAATGAAGCTTCTGACTCTAAATCCAAAATTCTCTTCTTCGTACCAACCTGCATATTTCCAAGAAATTTCGGTAATAACAATAACTGGTATTTATCTGGGATATTTAAGTTAACAAAGCACTTCACATCCATCGTCTTAGCTGAGTCACTACACAAGAGCCTTCTGACGTAAGTATCGCTGATTTTATTATCTCCATGTTAGAACCAGCCTGGGTTGTAGACATGGCCACCTCGTAACTTGGGAAAAGAAGTTGCCAATGAGAAAAAGGAGAAAACCAAGGGGTAGAGACTGACCATAGGAATCTTCCAAAAGTTCTTCCATCATATGTGCTTGAATCCTTCAAACTCATCTGGGATAAAATGAGACTGAAGGAAGGATATATGAGCCCATGTCAAGTTTACAAGTTTATTGTAAAAAAAATAATCCCAAATATTTTTGATATTTCTTTTGTAATCATTCAAGTTTATTGCATATTTACTATCATCAATATAAACATACACAGAGATATTAACATAATCTACACTCAAGTCTTTATGTCTAGATATTAAGATAGTCTTTTCGTTGTTTATCCTAGAAAGTGAGTCACAAATAATTTTTGAATATTCCTTTTAACAGTCATGCAAGTTTGTCACATATTTACTGTAATTAACCTTAACCAATACACATAAATTCAATACATAGCCAAAAGAAGGGTCTTCATGCCTAAATAGAATGACATGTAGTTTAACACCTCAATGGATCTGTCACCTCATCAATATAGGTTTCCCCCTTGTTGGGACAGATAATGCATCTACATTTTTTTGTCTTGTGCAATTCTTGTTTATCTTCTCCCATAGACCCTCCACCATAGATGATCTACTAAACATACTAAGAGATCTCCCTCTAGACCTTTATGATCCTTGAAGGATACCAGGGCAGCACTTCATTTGTTCATTTATTATTACAAATGTCCTCAAAAACTAAATCCTTTATGTTACTGCTGACATGTATCATTGGAAATAAGACGAAGCTTTCTTACACTAATTTTGTACTTTTCCATTGCCTTCCAGATCACCTAGGACTTTGATTCTTGGGAGACTAGGGAATTGCAAGATTCACAACCATACAACATCAGTGGGACAATACTCATGTGAGGGAAATGTTTGTGTATGTGCTGCTTGCCAGCTTGGGACCAGCGCAAGTGATGCAGAGTTTCCCAAATATAATCTAGTTTGTATGTTTCCTCCAACTTAATTTTATGCCCAACTCATTGTCCATCATGCCTGTCTGAAAGAGAGAGAGACAGAGATGAAGACACAGTGAAATGGCAGATAGATAGATAGATAGATGATAACTGAATGATAGAGATAGAGATGAAACAGACGATAGAGACAGATGACAGGGAGATCAATGATGGAGACAGAGAGATGATAGATGATAGATATATGAGAGATAGCGGATATGATTAAAAAGATAGATGAGAGATGATAGAGGAGTTAATATGATAGTTGGACAGAAAGATAGAAATATAGATAGATGTTGTTGTTCATCTGTTTTTTTAAGAGAACCAATGACATCGCTGAGTGATGTCTTAACTTAGGCATGAATTGAATTTAAATGAAGTACAATTTTGCAAAGTCATCAGCCTCACTCTTCCAAAGTCATTGAAGTCCAGTGACAAGACAAGAGTCAAAACAATTGGTGATGGCCCAGGATGCATTGCACAACCTTGGCATCGATCAGTGTTTTACCAAGCTCTAAGCTATCCACAGTGCCTGCTTAAGCTGCCTTTAAGGCCAGTGAAACAAATTGTTCTCATCAGCCCGTTCCACCGGAGAAAGTCTTTACATGCTTGGGGGTAGACATCCCCATAATTCATCAGTGGGTTTGAGGCCTGTTGGTTAGATTGCACTGATATATTAATTCAGTGGACTGACCATAGAACTGCATGTCATAGCCTAAGCTATAAATAATTTTGTTCATTTCCTATTATATTAATCCCTTTGAAGTAACTATGGATTTCATTGAGAGGTCCTTTAATGTTGTTGAGTTTGATGCAAGGAATACAATACAATAGCCTCCATAAATCGAAGTATATCCCTATCTATAGGAAATCCCTTTTCCACTTAGGACTTGTACAAGACATACTCTATGGTAGTAGTGAAGAGCATTAGCAAGCACAAATGCATTGCTTGACATTTATAATCGGTTGGTTGTGGCATGACTATTTTTGTTTTCTTCTAAATCATGGAATCCCATTAAGGTAACACATGAAATAAAAACCAATCTTAACATTAGGTAGACTTTGAATATGAGTGATAGCTCTCTAAACTTAGTTAACAAGGAAAGCTCTGTGTATTCTTTCAAAATGATGTTAACATTAAGCTGAGTTTGAGATATTAGTTAAATTTATATTTAGTAATTGTCTTAATGACCAAGAAATGCCTCCTTTCAAAATTGGGTTGGCCCAAAATTCTAGGGATGTAAATTCATGTTGCTGGAAAATGTATATTTTAAAATTGTATATCACTACCATTGTGTTTCAGATCTTGATAATAAATTAAACCTTATATTTTATAGTACTTTATTATTTACAAAGCATTTGCCCATTTGTTGTTGTTTCTGTCATGTCTGACTCTTTGTAACCCTGTTTTTTTTGGGGGGGAAGAGATTCTTGGCAGAAATATTGGAGTAGTTTGCCATTTCCTTCTCCAGAACATTTTACAGATAAAGAAATTGAGGCAAATTGGGTTAAGTGACTTGCTCAGGGTCACACAGCTAGTGAGCATCTGAAGCCAGATTTGAACTCAGGTTTTCTTGACTCAGAGTTGGTACTCTACCACTGTGCCACCTACCTACCCTGCATTTCATCATTCTATACAATCTTCAGAACTTTATTAAGTAGGCAGTTGAGGTATTATTGCCTCCGTTTCGCATATAAGGAAACTGGGGTACATGGAAGCTAATGACATTGTGGTCATTAACACATGGCCAGTAAACAACAGCACCAGAAGTTTAATGCTTTCTCTACTATAATAGGATGACTACCAGAGTGGCAGTACAGTGTAATGTAGCAGACTAGCCCTAGAAACAGGAAGACCTGGTTTTATGTCCTGCCTCTAATACATATGATTTTGTGACTGAGAACAAGTCATTTGAACTCTCAGTGCCCTAGTCACCTCTCTAAGATGATGATATAGACAGGTCCCCTATCTGTACCAGCTTTGCTAACAAGAGTTATGTGCAGCAATGAAGACCAAAAATAAAATAAAATAAAGTGGTAACTGCTATTTTTGTAGGGGCTTCCTTTATACCTATAGCGGTCATGTTCTCCATACCAATAGTGAAACCAGAGTCGGGCAAAAGGATGACTTTTATGGACATAATGGGGAAAATATTTCTAACTGACCTCCCAGGTGGGGTTTTTTATATTTGAAATAATACAGATAGATGTAAGGTGCAGAGATCAGCAGAAACACTCTAATGTTGGAGGAAGATGAACAGATAATTATCATAAATGAGATAATATGTGGAAAGTGCTTTGTAAGCATTAAAGCCTACATAAATGTCAACCATAATATGTTAAATAGGGGCCATCTAAGATTTTAAGTTTAAAAAAGTACTATTTTTTGTGCAAGACTAAGGGAGGAAGTGGGGAACAGAATGGAAAACAAGCTTACCAAAGCAATTTTTGGCAGAAACAAAGCAAAACAGAAATGAAAAAAGGAAATATTCTGCAATTAATTTTAAACATGACAAAATAATAAGCTCAATGAAAAAATTCAACTCAGGGAGTCTGGCAATTGTCTTAGAATCATTATTTAAAAATGAATGCCAAATAAAGTGCATTAATATACAAATCCAATTTGTTGAAACTCAAAAATTCAACCAGGGGTTTGATTAAAGCTAGCTTGAACAGTGCTCTAGAGTGCCAATTGTTAAATTTTTAACGTGAGAGCATTTACACCTCAGACATTGGTAATCACTACAAATTATGGCTTTATATATTGTTTTGGTGATTATCTAAATTTTTTAAAGTGTTAATTCATATTAAATTTACAAGTATGCATATGTTTTTCCCTTCCAGGGAAGTTCAGTGTTAAAAATTTACCAGCAGGACTTCCGGGAGCCAAGATGGTGGAGTAAGCAGTAAATAGCTCTCCCTCTCCCTTATTGACTTCAAAAAAAAAACAAAAAATAGCACCATGGGAAAAATTTTGGAACAACAGAAACAGTGGAAAGACAGAGAGAAGCATTCTTTTAGCCTGGGAAATTTGGATAATCACTAACAAAGGTCCATTCCACTTAGGTAAAAAGGGGACAGCAGTCCAGAATGGGAGGCATCCCAGCAAGCCAACAGCAAACCTCATCTCAGTAAACCAGCAGGAGATCTTGAGCCCCAGGGTGGTGGAGCAGGCAAGCACCAGCACCAGGATCCCCTACATACCTAGGCATAGCCAGAGGACTGGCAGACTCCAGCTTAGAGAACCACCACATGCACTATGCAGCCCCAGGCAGGCATCCTCCAGAAGCCAGCCTCCCCCTGATTCAGCACAGCCCCAAGCAGGGAGGAGCACTACAGCAGCTGAACCTCCTCTTGCTTCAGCATAGCCCCAGGTGGGCAGGCATCCTCCAGCAGTGAAACCTCCCACCCTGTGTCTCAGCGAAACTGGGGGTGGGGGGCAGGGCGGGGGACCTCTAACAGCCAGATCTCCCTGTGCTTCAGTGTAGCCTGGGGAAATGCAGAAAAACTCCAACTGGCCTCAGTACACATCACACACCACCACTAGAACCCCAGCTCAGCACCAGGCAAGCTTCTAGAGCCCTACAGCCTCCAGCTGCCAGCACCCGAGGCTCCAGCATACAAAGAATCAGGATCTTGCCCCCCAGCACAAAAAGCTCTGCTCCAGCAGCAGAGTTTAGCCTTAAAAGCCAGGAAATAGGCAAACAAAATGAGCAAAAAGCAGAAAAGAACACTGACCATAGAGAATTATTATGGTGAGAGGGGAAGATCAAAACAGAAACACAGAAGAGAACAACATTGTCAATATGCCTACATCTGAAACCTCAAAGGAAAATATGAACTGGTTCTAAGCCCAAAAGGCCTTCTTGGAAGAGTTCAGAAAGTATTTTAAAAGTCAAATAAGAGAAGTAGAAGAAAAAATAGAAAAAAGAAATGAGAGGTGTGCAAGAAAGAGTCAACAGTTTGGAAAACGAAGGACAAAAACTGACTGAAGGAAATAACTCCTTAAAAATACAATCAGACAAATGGAATAGGAGGTACAAAAATACACTGAAAAGAAAACCTCTTTAAAAAGTAGAATTGGCCAAATGGAAAGGGAGGTACAAAAGTTAACTGAAGAAAACAATTTATTAAAGTTAGAATTGGGCAAGTGGAAGCTAATGACTGTAAGAGATATCAGTCAAGCAAAGAATCAGTCAAATAAAATCAAAAGGATGAAAAAAATAGAATAAAATGTAAAATGTTTTATTGGGAAAATGAATGACCTAGAAAATAGATCCAGGAGAGATAATTTACCTGAAAGCTATGATCAAAAAAAGAGCCTGGACAGCATCTTTCAAAAAATTATCAAGGAAAACTGTCCTGATATCCTACAGCCAGAGGGCAAAATAGTCCTTGAAAAAATCCACCAATCACCTCCTGAAAGAGATCCCAAAATGAAAACACCAAGAAATATTGTAGCCAAATTCCAGAATTATCAAGTCAAGGAGAAAATACTGCAAGCAGCCAGAAAGAAGCAATTTAAATATCATGGAATAACTTTAGCAAAGTTGCAGGATATAAAATAAATCCACATAAATCATCAGCATTTCCATATATTACCAACAAAGCTCAACAGCAAGAGATAGAAAGAGAAATTCCATTTAAAGTAACTATAGACAATATAAAATATTTGGGAGTCTGCCTGCCAAGACAAACCTAGGAACAATATGAACACAATTACAAAACACTTTTCACACAAATGAAGTCAGATCAATAAAATTGGAAAAGCGTCAATTACTCATGGGTAGCCCAAGCTAATATAATAAAAATGATAATTCTACCTAAACTAATTTACTTATTTAGTACTATACTAATCAAACTACCAAAAATTTACTGCATAGAACTAGAAAAAATAATAAAAAAATTCATCTGGAAAAACAAAGGGTCTAAAATGCTCTAAATCATTATTGATTAGAGAAATGCAAACTAAAACAACTCTGAGGTACCAAATCACACCTATCAGATTGGCTAACATGACAAAACAGGAGAATGGTAAATGTTGGAGAAGATGTGGGAAAATTGGAACATTAATGCATTGTTGGTCGAGTTGTGAACTGATCCAACTATTCTGGAAAGCAATTTGGAACCGTGCCAAAAGAGCTATAAAACTATGCATACTCTTTTATCCAGCAATACCACTTCCAGGTCTGTATCCCAAAGAGATCATAAAGATGGGAAAAGGACCCACTTGTACAAAAATATTTATAGCAGCTCTTTTTGTGGTGGCTGAGAATTAGAAATTGAAGGGATGCCCATCAATTGGGAAACGGCTGAATAAGTTGTGGCATATGAATGTAATGGATTACTATTCTTCCATAAGAAATGATTAGCAAGAAGACTCTAGAAAAATCTGAATTTCATGAACTGATGCTTAGTGAAGTGAGCAGAACCAGAACATTGTAGACAGTAACAGCAACATTGTGTGATGACCAACTTTGATAGACTTAGCTCTTAGTGTTGTGCCAAAAAAAAAAATAAAAGCCAGGGAGACCCAGATGTAAATTTTGATGTGGATTTATTCAACGGCAACTGTTTGGAGTAAAGACTCAAAATGAACAGCCCCGAGCAGGGGTAGGGTCAGGGTACTTAAAGGGAAAAACCACAAACTGATTTCCATGAAGATGGGAACACAAATAGTGGGACAAGCTGGGGCAGGACTATTTCCGTGGAGAAGGGAACACAAACAGTGGGGTCAGTGGAGATGGGAGTACAAACAGTGGGGTCCATGGAGATGGGAGCACAAACAGTGGGGTGAACTGGGGCAAGATGGAGAAACTGGGAGGGGCAGGGCACAACATTAGCTCAGCAATGCAATGATATAGGACAATTCCAAAAGACTCATGATGGAAAATGCTATCCATAACCAGAGAAAGAACTATGGAGTCTGAATGCAGATCAAAGCATATTATTTTTCCTTTTTTTGGTTTGGTTTTTTCTTTCCCTTTGGTTCTAATTCTTCTTTACAACATGACTAATGTGAAAATATGAAAAAAAATTACCAGCCTCCCACCTCTGTTTTGTTCTATAAGCATTGCCTGAGTTCAGCAAGAATGTGATAGAAGGCTTGGGGAATGAAGTTTTCACCAGATTGGAGGCCTGTAGACTATAGGCTAATAGTAATAGTAATGATAATAACAATAACTAGCATTTATACAGCACTTTAAGTTTTGCAATGTGCTTTACATCCATTATCTTATTTGAGCCACATAACACCCTCTGAACTCAACTGAATTATAAGAAGCTACCTCAATCAAGAGAGATCATATTTTAGATAATAATCTCTTAGAAGGCATGTATTATTTCAACATAGTCTTTTTTTTTGTAATACCTAATACAGATACAGGTATAATCAAGTTACTATAGAGAATATATGTATGTGTATGTATTAGAATAAAAATTATCCTGAGATTCATTGGAACATAAGTTTTTAAAGGACCTTAGATACATCTAATCTATTCTCTTCTTCATACAATGCTAACCCAAGGCCCAGAGAAGTTAGTTGCCTAAAGTCACATAAGTTTAAGAGCTTGTAGTAGAATTGAGGTGTCCTTACTCATAAGACAGTGATTTTCCTCTGTTCTCTAATGTGATATTGATACCCCAATTTAGTTGTGTCTGACTCTTTGGGACACCATTTGGGGGTCTTATTGGCAAAGATACTGGAGTAGTTTGCCATTTCCTTCTCTGACTCATTTTAAAGATAAGGAAACTAAGGTGAATGAGGTTAAGTGACTTGCCCAGAGTCAAACTGCTAGCAGGTGTCTGAGGCCAAATTTGAACTCAGGTCTTCCTGATTCCAGACCCAGCACTCTATCCACTGCGCTACCTAGCTGCCCTACTATTATAATACACTGTTATATTAATACTATGTGCATTACTACTATCTATTTATCATAACAATAATAAATAATTATGCAATTGACTCCATAGGTCAACCAGTTATCATCCATTCATGGAGATAGTATTGATCTATTCAGTTATACTATGCCCCCACCCCCATCCCTAGAAAATAACTTCTACCATAATAGTCTGTTTTAATTATCTCATTAAGTTTGACCTCTAAAGACATACAAGTAAGACTTCAAGTAGTCAAAAAGCTAAAGAAGGGTTAATCAGATAACCAATATTTCAGAGGTTGGAGATAATAGGTATTTAATCCATACCACAAGTTAACTTCAGGGATTATCAATTCAGACTAATTCACCTCAAAAACTAAAGAACTCTTCTCCCTCTGCATACCTTTTTCCCCTCTCTTATTCCCTTTCATCCTCTGTGCAGTATCTCTCCTTCCCTTTGTGACCTTCCCTTTCATGATCTGTTTCGCTCACTGTACCAGTCAATTTCTCTCTCTTCAATCTCTTTTTCTTTCTGTTTCTTCCCTCCCCTCCCATCTACTTTTGTCCCAAATTATCTAATAATATTAAAGTTATTTTTCATTTATACTTTAGTATTTATATAATAAAGCTTCATACCCTTTATTCCTAATTTTTAAAGTAGGTGACTTCCCTTTTTTATATTTCTCCAAGGAGAGCAAAAGCTAAACTAATGTGCTTTTTTTAAATGTGAATCATGATTTTTTTTCTTGTGGGCCTTCAACAGAGAAAAGATTTCTCAGTCTCAATCCTAAATGAATGAGGACATTACTATCATCCCCAATTCTAGAATACAAAATACCACATTCATCACAAAGAATACCATTTCTATCCTTTCCTCTGTGGTCTACATGTAGCTGTAAATGAATCTTTAATTACTAGACCTGAACTAGTGCAAATTTCCCCCTGATTTATACTAATTTTTATTTTAATATCTATACCTGGGCTTTCAGATGTAAAATCAAACAAACATATTATATTGAACCCAAAGACCATTTAAATGGAAATTTACTTTTATTCCTTGTTTTGATAAGCCTCTTAAGTGAGAGAATGTTAGCGACTCCTATTTGTATATGGTCAACTGGATATACTATCAAGTGTAGCAAATACACTGTGGCCTTCCTCTCCTAAGGCCAGGAAGACCATTTTTTGCTCTTTGGGGTCCTAGGGTAGCCTCAGGTATTTGGGGGAGTTTCTCTTCTACTATCATTAGCTTGAGCTCCCATTATTGGTCTTCCCTATGAGAAATAATTCATTTGGACACCTAACTCCATTCCAGTCAGCATTAATCAGTTTGATATTCTACATAAATCATATAGGGATAGATAGGTTTTTATAGTGGGCCTCAAACTTTAATGTAATGTTCACTACTTGTTTACCAAGTTATGAAATTCATTTGCACAATCCCAAGAATGCTGAAAGAGATATCTCCATCCCATTTTACTCAAATTCCAAGTCCAAACCCAGCATGGGTAGGATGCCTTGATGCTTTGGAAAGTCCCCCAACTTATTTTTGTACCTCTGAGCCATTCTCTTATCCAACATGAGCAGGTGACCATCTTGTGACCATCTTATGATCACTTAGTGTAAATGCTCCATGCTTCATCCAACCTTTGATCACCCCCTGCTGATCTGTCATTTTTTGGCCTCCATGAGCAAGGTCTATCAACCAATAAGATTCTGTATTTCACCATGCCTTTTTTGCATATTTGGGTATCAAACCCTATTAAAAACAAAGTTCCAAAAGAAGGGAGCTTCTGAGATCATGAGAAAGATCTGGGGTCCACTTTATTGGAAGGGGACCAGGGACCCTTTAATAAATACCATTGGCTCAGAGCTCTGCCTCAATCTCTTTTATTGTCGTTTGCACGATTTTAATCCCCACATTATTGGCCCCTGGATGGGACAGCAATGCATGGACCTCAACCTCTTTAGGCCAGCCCCTGCAAGGGACCCAAAAAGGAAATGCACACCCCATCAAATTTTCGCCAAAGGCTCCCCCATGGACATCAGCCCTAGGAAGTTGGACTCCCCTACTGTATATCCAAATTCTCTGAGCCTGAAGTAAGTCTCTCTAAGTTGAAGATTGATGAGTCTACCTTGATTTACTCTAAATTCATTTTCTTTAAAAAGGGTCCCTGATTGTGCTAAGAGGAACTGTTTGAATTTGTGACTAATCTGTCTAAATTTATAAGCTCTGGAGCACTCAAATTCTATTTTTATAAAAATCGTATGGCTATAATTTTAACTTTTTATACATAAGCTACTGTTTTTTTCTTCTGTTTACTTTCATTTTGTTAAGATTAGAGAGATTCAGCAGTGACTGAAAATAAGGAACTAGCCATCTAGCTAATTTTAAAACCTCCTGTTGACAAGGTTAAAATAGATTTATTTTGCCTTTAAATTCTTTTAACAAGGAATAATTAGATCATTTTTCTTATTGCTAGAGAAATCTCTCAAACTAATCGAGGGGGAACTCATTTCAGTGGCTACTCTGGGGTAAGGAACCCTTCTAGAGGAACCTATGACCAGTCCCGGGATGGATAGGGTTTGGAGGAGTGATTTCCCACTCAATTTCTCTGACATCTTGAGGGAGCAATAATTCAGACCAGACCTGATAGTCTTAGGGGAGAGATTCCCCACCTCAACTGTAAGCTATCAAGGCATGTGACCATCCTGGGAGCAATCCCACTCTCTTCTGACCTGAGAGGAAGGCTTATTTTGGCTTTACAGAGATGAAGAAAGGAAAAGGTTATTTTCACTTATATTTGCTTAGGATTAAGTCAGTCACTGACAATCAGAGCTAAATATTCAGGAAGTGTTCAAGGAAATTAGTTATAAATTTTCTTGAATATTCATGTATAAAAGGACCATTAGGCCCTAGTTGACCAATCTTAAAACCCTAGAGATTAAGCCCAGAAATTAAGAATTGAAAGTACTGGAGAATTTGCCAAAACAAATCCCTGAATATTACAGTGTTAGTTGTAGGAAAAGAACTTCCATATAGGTGGAACTCAGGCAGATAGAAGATTGCCTCCCTTGATTCATAATTGAAAGGGGACCATCTCTAACAGTGGGGAACTTCTCAGATGGAATAAGCCAAAAAGTGGGTACCTCAGGAATCTAGTCCAATTGTCTCAGGAGAAGTTCCTCCAAGGAGTGCCACTCCTGGTTGGGGATGCCCCCAGAAGAGAGGGGATCAAGCATAAGAGGATAAATGCACCCTACAAGATCCACACTGGCACAAGGGTGGACTCCCCATCTGGGGATGACTAAAGAAAGAGCTATTAAGCTGTGTAAAGTTTGGTTTGAGAATATAAAGAGTTTAGGGAATTGTTTTGGCCAAAGCATGGAACTTTTGGTTACTTAGAAAGTTACAAAATTTTATTGATCGGTCTCCCAAACTCAGCCTAGAACAAGTGAACTACTGATACTGCTGAATTCTTCATCATTCTTCATGTTCCTTCCTGTGATTATACTTTGGCAAAAAGTCTAGAGGAATGGAAATCTAATCAGCTCTTCTATCTATTAGGGACTTGTTCTAAATACAAAGTGTACTTTAAATGGGTGAACCCAATTGGCAAATTAAACTAAAGCAATTTTGTTTTGTTACTAATTACATTTTTATTGATAAGATTATAAAAGCATTAACACAATTAGGAAACATAACAATTATTTTAGGCTGACAGCAGGACCCCAGTTACAAGATGGTCATAAGTTTTATACTTAATAGAGGAGACAGGTAAAATCTTGACTTCAAAATTTCCTAGAGACAAAACTTAGAAGAAGCTCAGGCCTGATTTAATGTTGCATCTTGTTATATGTTTTATGTGTGACCATTTTGTAACTAACAAAAATAAGTTTAGGAATAGAGAGTTCTTTACTTCAGATGGAAAAGGAACTTATACAATTATGAAAATCTTTAAGAGAACGGGAAATAAGTGTCATTTTTGTTATGCTATTCGTGCTTTGTGCTAACTCATAGCTAATTGGTTTTTACCTATGCCTTTCCTTTTAGCATGATCAACCAAAAGAAACTATTGATCGTAAAAAAAAAGTAAATTTTCCAAAAAAGCCATAAAAAGGACAAATCTTTCTTTTTTCTGTGTTTCCAATACTGGACATGTTGGAGATTGCTGAGATGAAAGACAAATATAGAAATTAACTGAAAACTAAGACACAAAAAATTATTTGAAACCAAATTTGTTTTTAAAAAAAGAAATAACCAAATTTCTTTCATTTCCAAATTATAATGTGGATGTCTTTGTAAAGTATTTTGATGAGCTTATGAGGTACTAGCAAATTCTGTAGAGGTTAATGAAAACAACAACAATAAAATCACAAATCAGTTATTCCTTAATGGAATATTAATAACTAGGGATTGATTTAAAGCTGTAGTTTGAATTTTAAGAACTGTCTTATTAGCCATGAGATATGCTCAAGAGAGATTAAGTAAAATTCAGGGAAGTGTTAAAATAAGAAAAACTTGGGAAATAATGTAGAAGAAATTAGATTAAAAATCTTGTGAGCTTAATTAATTCCACAAATCAGAATTTTAAAAGGAAAAACATTTGCTAAGTCTGAAGTTTCAGCTAGTCAGTCTCTAAGTCTGAAGTTTTGGGGTATCAATCTGTGAAATTGGTTTTAATTTTAGTGTAAAATAAAGATATACTTAAATTCTACTTAAAATTGGGATAAGTTTGTTGCAGGAAGGAATTTTTATTATTACAAGGTAGAATAAGGAGATTTTAGACCATCTTAAGAAAAGGTTAAAAGTAAATAGAATTGGAATTCTTCTGTTGTTTACTGCTTTTAAACAACCAACCTGGCAGCACCAAGCAAGTCCTGATTGGAGCTCCCAGACTGAAGGGGAAACCCAAAGTGCCCCCAGAAAAAAAAGACTTGTTTTGAAATCAGAAAGTAACTGAAGGTAAAGGAAATTTAATGATACTATAGCAGCTTAAATCAATTGTTTAGGTAAAGTAGAAACACAGTAACACTTGTGTTAAAATCAATTGTTCCGTGAAAATAAGTTCAAATCGTATAAGGCTATAGTAAGTTAGGGAAAGAATCATTGAAGATAGAATTAAACAAGAATATGTATTAAAAAGATATAAAAATAAATTAGGTGCGCACACACCTTATAGAGGGTGTTTAAATTAGAAAAGTTCAAATTAAATGAACATATGGCTCAATAAAGGTATAAAATACTGAAATTATTAGAGGGAAAAGCAGATCTTGCAAATCATTTAAAAACAAAATAAATTGACTTAATTTTGAGTGATTTGAAAGGAAATAGAGGAAAAAGTCATACCCTAAGCCCTTCAGAAAAGCACAATCTTCAACAGATAGGAATTAGTTCATTCCTCTTACATCCATCTACTATCATTGGGCTTTGGCCAATTCCCTTGGGCATTGCCAAAATAGCTAGATGAATGCCTTTCCAACATAAAAAAGTTAACTTTGAGGAGATAGATGATTTCTTCTCCAAAGCCATCCTGCTTACTGAAATCTGTGACACCCTACAATGTGGAACTTCTTGTGCTGAGTGAGTTGTTTTAAGGGTCTAATGCCTATAACTTACAAAAACTATGTGATTATAGCTAACTCTAATTACCCAAAAGCCCTTAAAGAAATTGATATTAATTGAGCATTTGTAACCACTAAAGAACTGAAAAAAAGTGTTTACTGGAGATATTAAGTAGAAGAAAAAAAATAGTCCTGCATAAGGAAATTACAAAAGTTAAGAATGAGTTGAAAGGTAAAGAAAGTTAGAGTCTGTTTGCACTGACACAGCATAAATTCAGGGTTTGAAAATGAAGAATTCTGGAGTTTTAAAAAGGTGTTTTCAGAGTGGGTCTTAATCTCACTGAAATAGAAAAGATTTAGGAATATTTTTTAAGCAATGCCCCTTTGATAGTTGCTGCATATTGCTGCTTCCCCAATCAATATAAGACTACAAAATAAGTTTTATAAAATGCATGTTAATTAATTGATTGATAGACAAAGGATTATCTCTATGCTCTGGTTTCAATAGTTATGCTAATGGATTAGTAATTTAGAAAATTTAAAGGAATTGGTCTGGCCCCTTAGGTAACTCAAAGAAACAAAGAAGCAGTTAGGGGAAGTTGAGAGTGTCACCATGAATTTTTTCCAATATAAGCCAACTAAAAATAATGGAACTTTGTGAAAAATAAAGTTTAGTTATTGCAACTAGTCATTATAAAACAAAATTGATTGGGTTGAAAATATTGTAATGGTACTAAATTAGTGAATCTAATCAGTCATTGTATGTACAAAAGGGATAATAAATATTTACTCCTATCTCCCAGGGCTGCTGGGAGAAACATATAGTTATGAAGTCCTTAACACACTGCCTGGCTTGTGTAAAGGATGAGCACTGTGGTGTTCAGACCTTGTAGGAATACAATTTAACATAATGCTATCCTATTTATAGGTACTTTTTCTAATTGGTATGTAATGCTAAGAAAATTGAGCAATTATAGACTAAACATTTTAAAGTATTACTAAAAATAGGCTTAAGCAACACAGAAAAATCCTGACACATGGTAGGCACCACACAAACTACTATGATTAACATGAAAATGACAGGGGTAATAAGGTAAATGTCTTTCTATGAATTTATAAGTTTGAATGGTATTTAACTAAATTATTATCACCTGATTCGTGGTGTTTTAAATACAAAATAGCTAAGAGAAACTGTTAAAGCAAGTTTCTTCTGCTTTTCAATCTGAATACTGTTACATTATAAATACATCTGTTATATGATTATTGGAGTATATTTTATTTTTTAGAAAGAAAACTAGAAAATAATAGTAATAGTACTAAATGACTTACTGTTGGGAGAAAAGCATAGTAAAATCCTCTTTGGAGATCTTTGTTTATGGGGTTCCTTGGGATGGGCCTGTGACAGAGTATTGTGAAACACTGCAGCACTGCCCTTTGAGGAACTAGGGCCTCTCTCACCAAAAGTGGGAGTTTTGAATGATAAATGGGTGTCATTTGAGATCATCTGGAAAGTCATGTAACTATATCTTCTGATGCTATTATTTTGAACCAATTATTCACTGTATATGAACTTGTGGTGAAGAAACAGAAACAGCAATACAAGGCAAAACAGTTCTCATGGGTCTAGGTGACGGAAGGAGGTAAGCCACTCCTTCCCAGAACTTTTATCACAAGGAATATTTTTTTGGGTCATAAGGGCATCAGTATGGCACACAATGGGTAATAGATTTCATTAAGCAAGAGTGGTTAATCCAGACACCACCCCAATGATAACTTCCATGACAGCTACTTGTTCAACTTATATTGAATCAGCTTGCCTTTCAAGTCACATCCACTGATGGCCATCTGCTAGCTTGCATCCCTCTTGAGCACTTACAGAAAAAGGTTATAATTGTGCCCAAGTCAGTCCTTGCCCATAGTTGAACTATGTTTTAGTTCTAAAACCACAGCCTCCTCTGATACCAAGGAAATTGTGTTCAGGTATGACCCACTTGCCTATATGAGCTCTGCTCAGATATCTCATCTCATTTTCACCACATTGCATTCTAGAAATATTTTGATGTTCTCTATTTGGCTTTATTTTCAGACCAAGTGAGAGGAGGGGGGAAATGATGGTTGTAAATAGATGAAATTTGTGAATGATAGTTGTAAATAGATGGAATTTAGGAATAGATGAAATTTTAGATGAGATTTTGAGGCTAATATATGAGGCCCTATGTTACAATCACTGAAGTTTTACTGTTTAAGGAAGTCTCTTGGGACTTTAACTTGCTGTTATTTCGAGCCTTGAATCCAAGTATAAGTGTCTGATCCCTCATAAGGCTGCTGGTCCTTCAAGGCAAATGCCATGTGCCCCTGCAGTATGAGGACTGTGACAGGTATATATCTGTTCCTGGGAAAGTCAAGAGAATGACCTCGCAGAGGTGAAAGGAGGATTCTCTTGACCTATCCCCATCTTGGTAAACAAGACATTTTCCCACCTGGTTAATTCTAAGACTGGTTATGACACCTGTCACACAATTGACTGCCTATGACTCCTACCTGAAATCAAACAGAACTAATGCTGCTATGTCCTGGCCTTTGTCCTCACCTGGCAAATTACATTGATAAGGGCAAGTGTAAAAGAAGATGAAATCTATTGGTGACATTTGATTGAGTTATACATTCTAGTATAGTGAGGGATCATTTTGAATTATCACTTGAATCACAAATATAGAGATCATGAAGCCTTACAGCTGATGGGTTATTCAGTTTATAAGAAATCATCCTATATATTTCTTTCATTGTGATAATATGATTAGTGGGAGATGTCACAGTGAAAAATGTGACACAATTTTCAAAACTGGTTTAAGAATTTTACTGATAAAAATTGTTTGAACCATCTATCCAATAATATTAAGAGAGACAAAGATTCATTTTCCAATTTAGGCTCTCATGATACAACAACTGAAATTCTCTGAAATTTCAGGTGAATTATGTGTTCTTAATAGCTATATTTTATGTTGAGCTTGTGTTGTGAACCAAAAATAGAAGGAAGAAGCTCCTTCAAAGCTGATCTAAGAAGGTGATTTGTTCTAGAAATATAAAATTATAGACCTTGTACTTTTTTTCATCTACATCAAGGTTATGTGATTCTTGATAACTGAATCCACCTAAAGCTATGAAGCTATGATTATTGGAACTTGCCGTTAGACCTCACAGGACTGTAACTGATATTATTCTGAGTCTGATTCCAGTTATGATCATCAAGGAATCCTATTGGGCTAGTAATTCTATGGGATTGATAACCATAAATTACAAATAAAGTTCTTATGGGGAAGGCTGGAAGAATGACTCTTGCAAGTCTAAGATAGGCTTCACCTGACTTGATTTGCCCAGTATAACATTTCCTCTTAAACAGAAAATATCTCACCTATTAAGCCTAGCTTAATAAAATTGACTATCTATATGACTTTAGCCTGGAATTGACATGAAATTAGGGGAGCATTTTTCCTTTGATGTCCCTATTTTCTTTCTATGGCAAATTTTTATAATCATTGCAGGTTATCAGTATAAATACAATATTGTATCTTTATTTCATAGGTTAATACTGGAGCACATCTGAGCTATTATAATAATATATAGGCATAAGATTTGAGCTAATTGGCTTAAATTTTTGGTCCTTCCTAAAATTAATGTGAGGATTATTAAGTATTGATGGTACAGTTTACGGGACCAAACTGTTGCTCTATTAATCATTAAGCCTAAAACAAACATCTTCAGTTTCGGTTTTAAGAAAAGAATGTTGGACTATCTAGTGTTACCCAGACGGGAAAAGCCAATTTTATTTGGGTTTACTATTACCACCTGTATAATGAGTATGTCTTGAAAGTAAAACATGTTTTATTGTAAATAACTTATTCAATCTGCACTGTCTTGAAATTGACTATTCAATGTATTGATGCATCCCATCCCAGAACTTTTTTCTGACAATTGCAATTATTTTGACAACTTTTAAATGAATGTAATGGTAAGCAGGGTAAGCAGGGACTTTTCCTGTGTTTTGTTTGAGTGCTTCTCAGTACTATGGCGATCAAGTGCCTTTGATGGAGTCTTGGCTTCAATCAAGAGTCTTTGATTGAATCAAGAGTCTTTGATGACCTGCTTAAGTCACAGGAAGGCCTAGGTCACACAGGTTTGAGTCCCATGGTTGTGATGCCCTCTGATCCTGAAGAGGTGTATATATACTCTGAGGTTAGCATTTTGCTTGGGGCTCACTCAGTGCAAGAATGGTATGTGATTTGACCAGACAAGACTCTGGGTAGCCACTAAGGAGCCCCCTAAAAACCCAGATATTAGTGCTTCTCTCTCTGGTAACTATGTATGTATATATCTTGGTAAGATGGATAGAAGCCTGTCTGTTGATTTGTGTTATTTTGCTCTGTTTATATAATTTCTGCTTGTAATTTCCATTTGTGTTTTTTTTTCTGAAGTTCAAGGTGCTGACTTTTTCCCCTGAACTAAGTGAATGATATATGTATGGTTAATTAAAGTAAGATTGTTAACCCCTTAAAGTTGTTTTCCCTAGAAAAGCAGATCAAAGAACCTGTGCTAGTAGCCCTCCTATGTGCTTGTGTTATTGGCCTTACACAGCCACAGTAGTGGCAAGTACCATTGTTGTTGCGATGAATTCAGTTGTGTGCCACTGGTCATCATCATATTTTTTAAAGTTTTCTGTTAATATTTCCCTATAAGAATTTCATCCTACTAAGGGGGGAAATAAGGGGAGGGATGAATATAGCTACAGTGAAAATTTTTCAGTTGGTTTTAATAAATAATTGTAATAAGACTAGGTAATTATATGTGCCAAATATAAAATTAAGATTTGGAATTTTTAATTTTTCAATTGTTATTTGAATTTCTCAACCTAAAAGTATAAGTTCTCTGGTCTAGTGATGCTCATATCAGTGCTATTAAGCTTTGAACTGGCTCTCACTACCCGACCTGGTTATCATAATAGCAAATTAGATTTGTATTAAGATCTATTTTGTCCAAGATGATTAACAAAGAAGGGGATCTCTGCAGGTGACCTGAATTGGAGAAGCAAATCCACTACAAGCTGCTCTGAAGCCCTACTCCTTCCAGTATTCTTAAGAGGAGAGATCTCCAGAGGACCACAAGATTGCATCAGAAGATGTTCCAGAGACTGGACAACTTTATGAAATGCAACAAGTAAGAACAACACCTACATCATCATCATCAGCATCCTCCCCATAGGAAATTCCTAATGTACCTGTTCCTGAGCCTACAGTGACTAGAGCCATGAATCTTCCTTTTCGGTCTCCTATTTTGGCTTTTGCTCCACCGCTGACAGCAATGACTGATAATTCCTTTGCTCATAGAACTCAACTTATTACTTATTTTCCTCCACTTCCTATACTATAGCTATCTAAATCTGTTTATGTTGTTTGCATGGATGTTGCCTCTCATCACCATAATGCGGTAGCTCTTTGTTAAAATTGCTTGAATTGTTTTCACAAACTCCAAAGATTTCTAGAACCTGTGTATAGGGCAAACAATGCTTGCACTGCTGTGCTTGAACAAGTGCCCTATTGTCGCAGTTTGATGGTGTGTTGTGGGGGTCATCTCAAAAGAATTCAGACTCAGACTATCTCCAATCCAATCAAAGGAATTTATTGAGGTTTATGCCCTTCAGCAAACTGGGCTTCTTAGAGGAACCAGCAGTTTCAATAAGACAAGACAGGCAATTTTATAGAGTAATGATGCTGATTACAAAACAGAAGTTATAAATATTAAAAAGGCAGGAAGGGTTTGTCAAGCAATTAGGTAATGGGAAGGGGTCCTGGCCTTAGTGGAACTGTGCATGCGATTGAAAAGCCCAAATGGAGGGGAGTGTTAATATGTGATAATGATATTATAAGCCTGTCTACGTCATAAGTTCGTTCTATTATTGAGCAGGTGCCTACTTGGGGAAAGTCCCTTCAGGCAATCTGGTGCTACTTTCTGATTGGCTGGCTTTCTGATTGGTCCTGTCTGAGATTAGATGGATGTGGTTATGACTGAGTGCATGGACAGATCTGTTATTTCTGTGAGAAATATGATGAATGGGTCTGGGGGCAGCAGCTAGCTAGAGGCAGTGGCTGAGGATTCCATCACATAGACATGCCTGCTATTCTAGTAGGCCATGAGTTCATGGACACACCTGCTCTTCTAGCGAGGCAATGAGGCATATATGTGGAAGTTAGGATATTGATTTGGGGGGGGTGGCAATGGCTAGGTAGGGGCAGTGGCTGTATCAAGTCTGGGGGCAGTGATGTGGTTAAGGTCAGATTGTGTGGAAGGATTAAATCAGGATATGCCTGCTGTTCAGTGTGTTATACCAGATAGCGAGTGAGACACGCCACAGAGTATAAGTTTTGAATGGAGAAGTTTATTAGCCGGCGGTCATTCGGGGAAAATTCCCAGGACAAATGACCACGTTTGAAGGACGAGGGTAGTTTTTATAGAGAATACAGGATTCAGTGCATAATTATCTCTTGAAATGTCATTTTGCAGACTCGGCACGCCTGTACCTTTTATGACCATGATCAAAGGAAACTCCTTAATAGATTGTAAATACAACATATCAGATAGTTGACAAAGTGTCAATTGGAATTACAACTCAGGATCTCTGTGCCCAGTTTGCCATACATCCCACAACACGACTCATGAGATAAGAGCTAGGAACAGTCACATAATGTAAAAGAATATCTGGGGCTGAGGCTTTCATCCTTCAAGGCCACAGGCAGACTGAGTGATGGTCCAGCTGGGTTTTGTTGAGACAAGAGATAAAGTTGTCTCCCAGCCAACTCAGTTAGATAAAGGAAGATCGTTAGGCTTTCCTGGTAATTAGCTTACATTCCATGGAAATATCTTAGGGGCCCAGGACACTCGGACCTCAGTCTGTTTTTTCTTATGCAGACTGGGGTTTGCAGTTAGGGGCTGGGGGCAGGGTTTTTCTAGCAATAGCTGGCTACTCAGGTATCACATCTCCCACTTCTTTTATGGAGCATTTCAAATATTTGAAAAGGAATGACTTGATTCAGAGCACCTGAGGTTTGGGCCACTAAGACAGGGACAGAATTAACATGAGAATGAATAAGGTTGGGGATATGAGAAAGTAATCAGGAACCTATAGTTACAGACAGGATCAATAAAATGAGGGGGGGGGCCAGCCAAAGTGCTAGCATGGTGGTGAGCCAGGAGGGACATTGGTCCCCTGAAAATCACTCAATATCAGCTTAGGCTAGTGCCAGGTGAAAAACTTGCAGTAAAAATTCCCTAAACGCATCCTGTAAAGCAGGGGTTTGGGAAGTAACTGAAGGCATGCATAAAGTAACAATAGAGGGCAAGGCTCAGGTAGAAATTCAGAAGCTTCTTCAATTAGAGTGGCTGCAGCAGCCAGGGAGTCCAACTGTTCTTTTAAACAGGCAACTGGCTTAGGCAACTAAGGACTGCGTTAGGACTCCCAAAGCCGGTGCTGTCCCTTCATCAACATGCCAAGTGAAAAGTTTGTAAAGACAAGAGTGTTGACAAGGGTCAGTTAAAGTATATACCTGTAAACAAGCAGGGGGAGCAAGTTGCAAGGGGGATCAGTAGGGAGCACAATGGGGAAACTAGGGAACTTAAATAAAATAAGCTAAAGACACCAAAGGTACAAGTAAACAGTCTTGGGAACGCAAGGGACTCAGAAAGAGAGTTGTCCTCCGTACAGGTTCTGGTCCAGAGTCTCGGGAGGGGCTGCCTGCGTCTGTTGCTGTCCCCTTCAGGCTCCTTTGAAACAGGAGGGCAAGGTGTCCTATGGGCTCAGATGTCCACTTGGGATCAGGGGCAGATGTGACAGAAGGATCAAGGAGTCCATCCACAAGTTGGCAGCTGTAGAAGTAGTCAGATCTGATAGGAGCTTCCAGAATACATATAATTTCATAATTGAGAGAAAAACAGCACAACATAGGTCCCAGCCACACAGGGCTAAGTTCAAACAAATACAATACCTAGATAGTAAAAGAGAATTCTGCTTCTCTGGTTCAGATCTAGAAATTCTCAAACAATTCTAACTTAATATAACTTAGTACAATCACTTAAATTTGGTTCTCCTTCCTTTAACTTGAGTATTTCAGTTCATATATCATCTACTGTTTCTGTCCTTACCTAAATTTTGTACCTGGTATAAGAATCCTTTAAAATATGAAAGTCCAACCATAAATTGAACTCATCTTCCTTTTTAAAATCATCAGACAGATACCTTACAAAGGAGATATAATTTCACTTGTAACAATATCTTATACAATTTCCTTGTGCAAAAATCCACATTTAAGATCTTGTTACCAAAACATACTTATCAGCTCGAATTTCCAGAATTGATAAAGTATGGAGCCAGCCATACACATCTGTATATAATTCTTTGGGGAATTGCCTTTTTCAAAATTTGCTATCTCTTCCTTCCCCTAGACATTGATCACATTACATCTTTGCCTTATTTGCTTTGCCTAATCATTTTCCCCTTTTGGAGGATGTTATCCCTATATTATTTCAATGTTTTATTTGGCCATGAACATAGGTTAAAATTGTAAGCTAGTCATACTTGTATCCTATTATAATAACTCAGAAATATTTCAATATTCTTCTATTACCTAATAGATTTAGCATAGTGCTTACAAAACTTCTTGTTAATATAAATTTGCTATGAAAGAAATGAGGGACTACGTCATATATCTTAACAAAAGGAAAGAACTTCTTCAGCTCTGTTTGATTCCAGGCATGAGTCATATCTGATAGCCAATCTTATAGTCACCAGGTGCTGAAAGCTGGGCTTAGGAGTAATCAGGTGGAGACTTTCTTTTCAGAAAGGAAATAGCAGAATTGGGAAATAGAGTCAGGAAGATCCTACCTAGGCTGTGTCCAAGGTCGTCTTCAAGACTTTTTCCCAGGCACAGACCTTTCAAGTTCTCAGCTTGCAATGCCCGCCATACTACCACTGGCTTCACGTGACCTAAACCTGTAATCAGAGCTTAAAACAATATTAAATTGTAGTCCCATAAAATCTTAAATAGCAAATAAATATCCTTCACATGAGACTGCCCAAATTTCATTGAGCTAATAATTATCAAATCAAGCTACATAACATTTCCAGCTTCTAAATACTTCCTCACACTCTTTCCTAACTTGCTAAAACCATACGAAACTATCATTCTCAGGACAGGGGAGGCTTAGCTAACTCCCATTTGTCCCCTAACTCTCTCATCTGCCTTTTGTATCCCCTCAAGCTTTTATTTACCTTTCCAACCTATTACTCAGTGTCACTTTACGTTTCAACCATAACACAAAACAACTCATAAGTTAGTACTTTTCACTGACATAACTGTGTATACTGGAATCCCATTCCAGTTTGCTTAAACAAACAAAAGAGGTTAATGACTGACCTCTCAAGTTGATGGATTTGTCCCTGTTAATTCCTTCTGGAGGAAAAAAGGAACACTTCAGGAATTGAGTCTTATACACATTGTTAAGCTCTAACTCTCGCTTAAAATCACAAAAACATTTTCCAAAATACTTCTAGAATTGTTTACCTAAACTGAAGATGTCTCTGATTTAGTCGCAGTAATTAATTACACTATTTGTGTCAATACCCAATTGCTCTTAAATCACCTCACAACATCCAAGAACTCTATCTCGCATAAATACAATACAACTTTAAAATCCCAGCCTTAGTCTATGGGATAATGATTCAACCCTACATCATAAAACTTCTCTTCCCTTTCTAATTATTCTCATTAACACTTTAGAAACCATATTATCTTTCATTTGACTATAGAAGAGTACCAATATAACCAGTCATTTGATTAAAACAACAAGATTTTACATATTTGCATTTATCCAATTTCCCATTTTTTAAAACAACTTCTTTCACAACGATAACAGATTCTGGCAGATAACTTCCCTTTTGTCACTACCTGCTTATTTCTGATTAAAGAGATCTGCCACATCATCTCCCCCTGAGGGTGGGTTCTTTTCCATCAGATGGCAAGCTTCACTAATAAGAACTGTATCCTTAAGACCCACATCCTCCTCGAAACCTAATCTTATCCTAAAAACATCACCTTTGCTGACTTTAAAAAGCCAGGTTTGAGACCCCTACTGTTCTTTCTTTCAATAAAAACTCAAATCCCAGTAATTGTTGCCCCTCCCCCTTTCTTCCCTTCTGACACGTGAGCAAAAGTAGAACTCTTTCTTCTTATTTAAACTGAAGGGGGATGAGTAAGGAATGCAGACTGCCTCCTTACTCAAAAATGTAGAATAAGACATTGAATGGGCCATGCTTTAACCACCCTCCCCAAGACTTCTACAGATAAGGTTCTCACCCAGAACTTGGAAAACTGCAGGTTTGAACTGCAACCAATTTGCTTACAAGTGGAAACTCAGCAGGCCTTCTGAAAATCATATGAAAAGATTTTACGGAGCATTTTAAAAGTATTTTCCCTTCTTAAAGCAAAATAACCTTTAAACATTTGGATTCATTCATATTCCCAAAGTGCCATCACCAATTAGTCCATAAACCTCCAGATTAACATACATAAACATGTATCTTTAGATGATACGGGCTTGAAAATCACACTCCTATATTTTCAAAGTATTATAACAACTAAATTCTTTGTTATTATAGAATTTCTAGATATCACAAAATCCTTTAGTCAAAAAGATGTTGCAATGGGGATAACACTTAGTTTCTATACCCAATTAAGTTAGCTTTTATTACAATAACGAAGTTTACCAGGACCTTTAAAAACTTTGTTCATAGGAATCTCTCTATCCTGAAAACTTTCACAAGATTGAATATCTAAACGTCCTCAGTTCAGTTAACAACCTCAATTTCTTAATTAAGTACAATTCTTAATCTAACAACATCCAGATTATGAGAGAAATTATTTTCTAACAGCATAAGTAATGCGATGTTAACCAATTTGTATATAATAACAAATTTAGAAATAAGTACACCACAAGCAATTATCATGTATTTAAAACTTGAAACAGATTCTAATTAATTACCAATCTAGTGATCATAACTGAGTTGGATAAGCAAATTAGATCTGGTTCGTAACCACTAGTGGTAACATTCTTAATTTCTAAGGCCCAACACTCTTAGCATAGTAAAAGAAAACATTACTGTTTATAAAACCATACTTTAACAGTTCACAAGAGAACCCGAAAGGCCTCTGCACAAATTCCTGACTTATAGCAAAAAACAATTTCAATTGAACTTCCTTTTAAATAAAGACAAAACTTGGAAGTTCATAATTCTTTAAGTTACAGCAATTGTCCAGCTTCTTAATCTAATGCAACTTTAAGCCCTAACATTATTATGTGTGTAAAGTTTGAACTACTCATTTCTGTCTAGGTAAGTACATTCTAAACCAAATATGACAGTTTAAAATTACCAGATTTTCATCACATCCTCTAAGAGCACTCAATTCACATATATCAAACTCGGATTAAAATCGCATAATAGTCTTTTCAAATTACAAAATCTAAGAATTTTAGAAATTTAATTTTAGAAGTACAAAAACAATAAATTTCAGATTGCAATTCCAGACTATCACATATAGGAATCATTGATCCTATTACTTCTGGTATTTCTATATTAATATATTAATATACATGCATAACATATATCAATACATTAATATCTTAAATACACTTTATTTATTTAACTGTATATTCTCAATCAGGTAACAAGTTTCTTTTAGCTTCAGCTTCCACAGTCTTTCAATGTGGAGGGTGGGGGGAGGGATGTGGCCAGGAGCAACATCCCCCCCACCTAAATTTCCCCATACAAGTTTTCTCTCTTTCTTTCCTAATTCTTGACCCAAAGTACCTCAAACATTTCAAGTGAATAATCAATTACATACTCTCCCAGCTTTATTATTTTTAGAATCTAACCACCCCTTAATTCAGAGCCCAATTACCAATTTAGGTGAGCAAATTTCTAAACCTCTATGCACAGAGAATCTTCCATCTCGTCTTTAAACCACCAGATATATGCTCATAAAAACTTTCTCTCATGGAAAGTGTGTTCTCATGGTTAATAACAGTATTATTAATTATTCACTTGTTACAACCACATATAACAGTTCCAAATTTTATCACATATAGAAATGATTCAACTTATTATTTTGGTATCCAAAAAACTACTTCAAAGGTTAACAATTTCATGAAATCAGAGAGATAATAATGTTGTGTCTAAAATATAAACAACCATCATTATTATTTCCCTTTGCAAATCAGGAAACAGGTCAAACAGAGATTAAAATACAGTTTGCAATTGGAACAAAAATGTGAAGTTACCTAGAGCAGAAGCTGGTGTCCCAATGGTGACAATTCTGGGAGGCAGAAAGTCCAAATCCATCTACCTTGCCCTTCCCCCACGACCGCAGAAGTTACTGAGCCTAGGGCAGTTTGCAGCTTCTGAGGACAGAGTGGGCAAGATGCAAAGGACCTGCATGGCATTTCCAAGCTTTGCCAAAAAGGATGGGCTACCCAGGGGCACAGGACTGACTGTGAGTCTGTGAATTTCTGTCCTTCTCCTCCTTTTCACCGGGTGGGGAAGGGTGATTTAAGTTTTCCCTACAGCTCTCCTGCGTTCTTCTAATCTGATCTGAGAGGAGAGGAGTTTGTTTTATCTGCTCTAACTTTTACTGCAGCCCTGAGACAGGATAACAATGGTGAAAAATCTCAACGAAGTAAACTTCACTCCTCGCTTACTCCTAAAGAAAACTTTTGCACTAGAATCTAAGGGAAAAGATTCCCTCCTAACTGTGATCAGGGACAAAGACAAATGCGAGAGTCCCATAGAAAACTTTAACAGAGGTTTTAGCCAGAAGGCATTCATTGGGAGGAGGTCTTTCAGCAAGAGGAGCTCCTGGAATGAATTTACAATTTCAGGAGTTCCCTCTCCCGGAATTCAACTAACCAATTTCCAAACTTTTTAACAATTAAAACCCAGAATTTGCCAAAATTTTAACCCTTTTTCTTTCCGTTGTAGCTCTAATTCGGCCACAAATAGAACTACAAGGGAAAAAAGTCTTTGTTTCCCTACTTGCAGCCTGGAATCTCTGGCTGCCTGTGTTACAAGTTTTTTAACAAAACATAGACATTTCACAATTTGACATAGACACACGAACAGAGACGAACTCAAAACGTAACAAAAAGACACAGTGTGGATCGAATTGAAGGCTAAACAGGTCCCCTCAGAGGAAAGAAAAGTGAACCAGATTTCCTCCTTAGGGACAGGACCCTCAATCTCCCCACACCCGACACAAAACAGAAGACCAGATGGCATGAGTTGGTTGAGGGCTAAACAGGTCCCCTCAGAGGAAAGAAAAAGTGAACCAGATTTCCTCCTTAGGGATAGGACCCCCAATCTCCCCATACCCCAGCAGGAAGAGGCTGACGTCTCAGCTCTTCCACTCTGCCCACCTTCCCCTCGTCAGGGGTGTCGTGGTAACAGAGACCAGAGTGGCTAGCCCAGAACAGAACAGAACCTTACCTCTAGAGGATTTGAAACCAGATCTTCTCCGAAGGCCGAAAAGGGACGAGTCAGCAAAGAGCCCATTCTCCGAGACCATCTCCCCACATCAGAGTCCTAGGAAAAGAAATCCCCAGGAGCCGGCCCTCTGAAGTGAGAGAAGGTGGATCGGGGGCAGAGACTCCCTGTTGAGGTCCGGAATTCTGTGTGTGTCTCCAGGGCGGTAACACGGAATACCGCCTCATCTCGCTGGGGCCTCCAAAATGTTATACCAGATAGCGAGTGAGACACGCCACAGAGTATAAGTTTTGAATGGAGAAGTTTATTAGCCGGCGGTCATTCGGGGAAAATTCCCAGGACAAATGACCACGTTTGAAGGACGAGGGTAGTTTTTATAGAGAATACAGGATTCAGTGCATAATTATCTCTTGAAATGTCATTTTGCAGACTCGGCACGCCTGTACCTTTTATGACCATGATCAAAGGAAACTCCTTAATAGATTGTAAATACAACATATCAGATAGTTGACAAAGTGTCAATTGGAATTACAACTCAGGATCTCTGTGCCCAGTTTGCCATACATCCCACAACACGACTCATGAGATAAGAGCTAGGAACAGTCACATAATGTAAAAGAATATCTGGGGCTGAGGCTTTCATCCTTCAAGGCCACAGGCAGACTGAGTGATGGTCCAGCTGGGTTTTGTTGAGACAAGAGATAAAGTTGTCTCCCAGCCAACTCAGTTAGATAAAGGAAGATCGTTAGGCTTTCCTGGTAATTAGCTTACATTCCATGGAAATATCTTAGGGGCCCAGGACACTCGGACCTCAGTCTGTTTTTTCTTATGCAGACTGGGGTTTGCAGTTAGGGGCTGGGGGCAGGGTTTTTCTAGCAATAGCTGGCTACTCAGGTATCACAAGTGAAGCCCATAAGGAACTTAAGATATTGGAGCTGGAGGCAGCTTTATTAGGATTTCAACCTCATGGTCCCCCAATTTTCATATATTGAAGGGCACGTTTTGCTCAGAGGTACTTGTCCCTGATGGTTCTTGGTCAGTGAGATTTATTGTATATTTAGTATATTATCAGTTAATGTTTAATCAAATGGAACATAATCAGTATGTTATAAGTTGTTCCCATTTCCCTCTTCTCTAATGTCACCTTTGTCACCATAAAAGTATATCCCCCTTCTGGTTTTGTGTTGTCCATGAAGATTGTAACGATCCAAAGAAAAACTGGGGCCTTTCGGTGGCTCAAAGAATTCACTTGGACCCCTACTTTATTCCAATCAGTATTAATCAGTTTGATATTCTACAGAAATCACATAGGGATAGATGGGTTCTTATAGGGGACCTCGAACTTTATTGTAATGTTCTCTACTTTTTACCAAGTTATGAGGATCACTTGCACAACCACAAGAATACTGACAAAGATATTTCCATCCTGTTTTACTAAAATTCCGTGTCCAAACTCTTCATGAATGGGATGCCTTGAGGCTTTGGAAAGTCTCCCAATGTATTTTTGTGCCTCTGGACCATTTTCTCTTGTCCAACACGAGCAAGTAACCATCTTATGACCACTTAGTTAGTGGAGATGCCCCATGCTTCACCCAACCTATCACCACCCTACTCTACCACCACCCCTGCTGATCTGTCATTTTTGGCCCTCAAGATCAAAATCTATCAACCAATGAGATTCTGCATTTTGCCACGCCATTTTCCATATTTGGGTATCAAACCCTATTGAAACAGGGTCCCAGAAGAAAGGAGCATTTCAAATTGTGAGAAAGATCTGGGATCCACTTTATTGGAGGAACCATGGAATCTTTAATAAAGTGCCATTGGCTCAGTCTCTTTTATTGTAGGTTGGACAATTTTAAACCCCATGCTTCACACCACATTTTTAGGATCCAATGACTGCTGCTCTTATTCCATTTGGCCACTCAACATCAATTAGCTTTTACAAAGGGATACTTAATTCGAAGTTATAGGAAGAACAAGCATACAAACATCTCTCCCTAATGCCAAAGGCACACACTCAGTACCTACATAACATTGGTTCTAACAAATTCACATGCAGATGCAGCTTGACTGCCAGATGAGTTCTCATCTCATCTACCACTGGGCTGGATCCTGCAGGTCACTACTAAAGATTACTTATTTGCTCCTCTGGGCACTAATGCTAAAATGATTGCAAAACCCGGATTCTGGGAAGCCTGAACCATCGCTCACCTGATCAGAGGCTTAAATCCTTTCACCTAGAGACCAGAGACCAAAGCCTCCTCAGGGCTGCATGGCCTAAAGGGAAGTCTCAAGTCCTCTTACCTTATACCATTGTTTCTAACCGGAAGCTGTGAGCAAAACAGTGTGACCAAAAACAGAAAAGTTAAAATGCTTAGATCAAGTCTGTCTCGGGCACTCAAGGCTTGAGTACTTCCACAATCATCAAAAAGCTTTCCCTTTGCTACATGGTTAGGTGATTAAAACCAGTTATAGACTGCCTTTGTATGCTCCATAACCTTTTAAGGGCATTTCTATTGTGAAAAATATTATACTATTTTATATCATTTTTAATTTCAACTAGACCCAGAGCCTGAATTAATGAGTAACTGGATGAAGATCCAGTACCTGGGCTTCTTTGTTCTCTCTAAAAGGTTGCTCAGGAAATACCCTTACCACTGTCAACAAGGCCAGATCATTAAAGGATGTGACCCTAACCCCAAGAGAGATTGCCTTGCTTAATATTCTACAGATATATACTATGTTATGGAATGTAATGAGACACAGAGACGCTGGGCTGTAGTTTCAACTGACTTTTGTCAACAACCTTTACAACTCTATTCAATTAAGGAAAATCCTCTTCTTGTATCATGGTTAAACATACATAGGGGTCATAAAAAATGAGATAATACAGGCTTGCTAGGTCTGCTAAAATAACATATATAAATTTTCTCATTCCTTTGTTCAGACATCCAGAGTTTATGCTCTGACTCCTTATACGTACAAGTAAGCTAGCTTAGGGAAAATAATAAACAACATGGATTTGTTTGTTTCCTTCAACCAAATTTTCAGGTTTAACACTATTATACATCATCATGTCTCTCCTAGAAGCAGAATCTCCATGTGGGAAGACAATATCCAAAGCGCTTAGCATATGCTGCCTGTTACACAAATAATGAAAGTAATGACATTTTAGCAAGAACACATTACTATGACTGACAGCTACTGTGTCATATAGCTCAGATTTTTTTAATAAAATTGAGAGCATTTTGACATTAGCAGAGAAGGATTTTGCAAGGCACTAGAGGGTGCTTTCTCAAGGAAATACATTTTCCAAAGTAAGAGTAAAATTGTTAAATGAAAATAATATGATTTATGTAGAATCAGAAAAAAGAAACACATTATAGAGCTTTAACTAGGGTGGAGTGACAGGAGCTTTGGTCCAAAGTACAGAAATTTAGAAGTCTCTTCTAGAGGCAGAAAGTAAAAATACAAAGATTCCAAGTGACACCTCCTTATTCTTGGCTGTCTCCCCAAACTGGCCAGTGGCTGCATTCCTGATGAGCTCCCCTATGCCATCCTCACCCTTCTCTCTTCACCCCTGGTAGCAACTGCCTCTCCAAAATGGCTTTGTAATGTACCACTGACACCTATGTTATTAAAGGGAATTGTGTCCTAAGGTCTTCATCTCCTTCCAGCCATCATGTTTCTTTCTATAGAGTCTTGTCTTCTGAGGTCTCTTACTATCTCCCCCACTTCACCAGTCTTAGAAACATTTGGTAATATTTGCCCCAGGTATCAGAATTGCTAGCTATGCCTCTGCTATTGAGTCTTAGACTAACAATGGTAATCACTTTTATTAGACAGATTTTCATAAGTAAAAATGAAAATCAGATAGAATTTTAAAATTTCTTTTCTAAATCCCTTTATTTTCTTCCTCTATTAATTTATATTTGACTATATTACTTCTCTTCTCAAAAACCTTCACCAACTCCCTTTTTCTTTAAGATAAAATGGAAACTCCTCAATACGGCATTTAGAGCCCTTCATAGACAATCCCAAGCTACTTTTCTGGCTTCATTTAATATCAATCCCTTTCACACACTGTATATTTGAGCCAGCCTGAATTCCTGACCACTGTCCAGTTTCATCCATCAATTTCTACTTCCATGAATACATGCAGATACTAATGAAGGACAGAGGTTGTATCATTTTCACAGCTTTGCATTGCCAGGGTAGCATAGGTATATAATAGGTGCTTAGTAAGTGTTTATTGAACTAATATTGACTCATTCAATGGTCCTGTGCTGTGCTAAATTAACTCAATGAATACTAGAATGCTTCACAAAACAACAAAAATAGTTAAAAATCTGACTATTAAATTCTTAAATAACTACTAAATGCTTAGGTGAATAAAAGGGACTAGAGTGTCAGGGAAACACATCCATACTTTAAAGAACAAAATAATCACTTGGTCATATGGATGCATCAAGGAGGATCACTGTGGTAACATAGTTCTAGCACTGGTGAATGTAAATCTACTTTGCATAAATCTCTTATTAGAGACCCAGTCCGCATGGCAACTGAATGCTACCTAATGGAATCAAGTATGAAATTTACACTATTTTCTCTCTCAACAACTAAATGAGATTAGAACAGATTTATTAGCATTTCTAGAAGGATATACTTGTTATTAATAACAATGGAATCATAAAATTTGGATTGTAATACCTCAGTCTCCAGTGGCTTAGTAACAATACCAAGCTAACACTAATAGCTGCTGTGGAAGTATAAGACCAACAACACCAGCACACAGGAAGGCTGCAAGCACAGGTTCCTTGATCTGCTTTTCTGAGGAAAGCTACTCTAAGGGGTTTACAATCTCACTTTAACTAAACATACATATATCATTTACTTAGTTCAGGGGGAAAAGTCAGTCAGCCCCCTGGATTTCAGTACACTTCTTCAGGGTCAGAGGGCATCACAAGCATGTGACTCAAACTCATGTGACTTAGGCTTTCTTGTGACTTAAGCAGGTCATCAAAGACTCTTTATTCAATCAAAGACTTGATTGAAACAAAGGCAAGACTCAATCAAAGGCACTTGATTACCTTAGTGCTGAGAAGAACTAGAAAAAGGAGCAAAACAAAAAATCCCACTTTGCTGCTAGGAAGACAAATTTGGGAAGAATGGCTGATCCTGACCAATAAACAAAGAGAAAATACATGCTGGAGATAACACAATTTTGAAAACACTGAGAAATCATTATATAAGATACTCAGGGAAGGGAAGATACAAAAATAATGGAAAATAACTGTAGAACATTGCTACTAAAAAAAGAGGCAATCAAGAAGGCTGACTGATATCTACTTTCTCATCTCTAAAATTTTCTGACACTGATCTCCAGAAATGTTAAAGAGTATTTCTCAAATATATGACTCAACTTGTGATCTCATTAATGTAGATATTGCCTTCAATAATGAAGATCATAATCTATCCAGGCTTGGCCATACCACCTCATTCTTTTCCATGGCATCAAACAAGAAATCCTTCCAACAAGCAGTTGAGGGGAAAGGGCATGAAGGGGTAAGGGGGCAATTATTCCTTGATTACTCTTGGTATAAAAGAATACCAAAGAAGCACATGGGTCATTCATTGGTTAGCCCTCATTCGTGCCAAGGCCAAAATTTTTTTTATTCCTATATTGCTTTGATGACATCCTTTATACCATTATCTTTTTATAATTCCTTATTTGGTACATGTTGCAGCTTGATCAAGACTATCTTATATCTCATCATTGTCCTTTGTGTGATCCTTAATTTCAATTCTTCAGAGACAATAGTGTTACTTGCAGCCATGCAACAATATTGAGGATATTTTTATAAATATGAGAAGGAAACAAACAAGCTTTCACAAACACTTTTACAGTTGATTACATCTTTAAAATCTCGTAATTGCCTGAAATGTATACAAAAAAGAAAGTTTTTTTAAAAAAAATTGTTTGTTGGTTTTTAAAAAGCATTTGACTCAATAAAGAAAAATGCTAAAGTCTCTTTTCTAATACTAAGTCTTTCATAAATATATTAATATTATATGTCTCCTTGATAAATACAACCTCAGAAACTCTGTTGATTTACCCTCTTCTCATTAGTATCAAGCAAGACATCAAATATTGTATGCTTGTGAAAAGTATTTGCCTCTATCATGGAAGATGCCCTATGCCCCAGAGCCTCTTATTCCTAGGTGACTGTTCGATAAAGTCCCAGTATATTATAGGTGTTCTTCAATGAGACCCACAACTCCCTCAAAAGAGTGAGGCTGAGCAATTCATAGCCAAAAACAGACAAATGATCAAATGCCTGTGGTTCACACCATGAATTGAAGTTGTATAGTCAAGACATTGAACTAAATCTGTCTAGAAGAGCTAGCATAGATGAACAGTGAACTGGGTCCAGAATTGGATACGAGGTGGATAGTGCAATAAATAGCTTTAGTGAAATTGTGAAATATTTTAGTGCTCCTAAGATGCTCCCTGACACTAAAATGCATTTTAATAGCAGTGACCTCTTAATTATATGATGTATGTAATTATACAGGCCATAAAATCTGTTTTATCACAATCTCTGAAGAATTAAAATTGCAGGTGACTCAAAAGGCAATGGAAACACATAAAGTAAGAGCAGTTGTGGAGTATTTCTGATGATCTTTATGCCCAATCATCTAGGAAAAGTATTATTTTGGAAAAGGAGGCAGGCATGTAGTATAAGTGATGGATAATATGTGTACAGCAGGAGTATTGCACTGGTATCCACAAAATGTTTAGAGGACAACCTCCAGCATGTTCAGCATTTTTTCTTAGAGGATATATGTAAGACATGGATAAGAATTATTCAGGATGATGCATAGATAGGTTGTAATCTGCAATTAAGGAAGGATTGCCCCTTCCCCCCTCCCGCACCCCTCCAGTCTTCCATTGGCTCCCTATTACTGCTAAACTTCTTTCTTTGGCATTTAAAGCCTTTTGGCTTAAAGTCCTCACCAAGTAACAGTCATTTCTACCAAGTGTTACTTATTTGAAATAATGTGCTATTTTTACTTTTGATGGTCAACCGAGAACAAAGTCTTTTTTCTTACTAAATGTCCCATCTTCTTCTTTCTCTCTATTCTCTCTTCCCATCATTGCCAAGGATTCCCCTAATGCTGTCATAGAAGGAAAGTTTATAATTATGACACTAGTCTAATGGGGACTGGCCTATTATAACCCACCAACCTTCCTGTATCAGAAGAAAGTCAATAACTATCAGATTTGGGCCAAAAAGTAGGTAATAAGTTAAATGAAAGAAATTCTAAGAAGGAAAAGTATACCAGCAGAGAGAGTTTTAAAATTTAAGTGAAAGATAAGAAGGCAAAGATGCATTTCCCTGACTTCACTGATTTTTCAGTTTAGCTATCTATTCTCCTCTTCCTCCTTTTCTTCCCAAATTTATTTCTCTCTGTAACTGGATACATTTCTTTATGACTTCTCAATTACATTAATATTTTTATTCAGTGTTCTTTCTGTGTACTCAATTTTTCTTTTCTGCTGGGCCATTCACTATTTACTAAAACTTCTCTTGAGATGGTCTCTGCAGGAGGTACAATTTTGTTTTTTCTCAAATGTTACATTTATTTCTTACCTCTGAAATATGTATTAAAAAGCTGGCTGGAAACCCATATCTTTCCTTGAAGCCCCCTTCTCTGTACTCATACAACCACAATCCTAGTTCAGCTCCTAATTACCCCTTGCCCATACTAAAAGTAGTAGATATTTCAGAGTACCTTGGACAAAAAGGAAGTCAAATCAGTCAATACTTAAAGAAATAAATTCAAACTATTCATTTGAAGCTGAATACTAAAATGCTGAAGCTGAAGCTTAAATACTTTGGTCACATAATAAGAAAACAGGACTCATTGGAAAAGACCCTGATGTTGGAAAGATTGAGAGCAAAAGGAGAAAGGTACAACAGAGAGTGAGATGGAGAGATAAGTTATGGAAGCAATGAACATGAGCTTGAACAGACTTCAGGAAATAGTGGAGGACAAAAGTGCTTGGCATATTATGTTCCATGGGGTCACAAAGAATGTCACACAACTAAGTGATGAAGAATAACAACAACATACTGTTACAATAGTGTTCTAACTGGTCTCTGTATCCCAAGTCTCTCCTAACTCCAATCTATCCTCCATTCCACTGCCAAGGTGATTTTTCTTAAGTGTAGCTCTGACAATGTCAGCCCTCCTGTCCCTGCTCAGTCTTCCATTGGCTCCCTATGGCCTCCAGGATTAAATATAAACTTCTTCGTTTGGCATTTACAACCCTTCTTAGGGGGCAGAGCCAAGATGGTGGCTGGAAAGAAGGGACTTGCTTAAATTCTCCCCCAAATCCCTCCAAACACTTGTAAAAATGGCTCTGAACAAATTCTAGAGCTGCAGAACCTTTGGAATAGTGGAGGGAAGCAGGCCTCCTGCCCAGGATGCCCTGGATGGTCGCTGGGAAGGATCTATCACAAGGTGCTGGGAACAGAGTGCAGCCCAGCATGGGCCGCACCAGGACAGACCAGACCAGGAGTCGACTGGAGCAGGCCTTAGGGACATGAATCATTGAGCTGTGGCAGTTATCAGACTTCTCAACCCACAAACACCAAAGACCAAGGAACGGGTGAGTGGATAAACTGCTGGATGGGATTAGAAAGTGGTCCGGCCACCAGCTCTTCCGGTGGTAGAGGTGGTGTGGTGGTGGTGTCAGCAGCAGCAGGAAGCTCCAGTGGCTGCTTCAAGAGCTCCAGTGTCAGCGGCTTCCAGAGACCCTGGCTCACACAGTGGGAGGAATCAAGTAGCAGGCCAGAGCAGAAGTGCAGGGCTTGCTTTGCCCTGCTTGGATCTGGGTCGCAATCCTGGTGGATGGTTCTTGGGGAAGGGGGAGTGCTGCTGTGGCAGAGCTTGCAGTGACAGTAGAGTAAAAGTAGCTCTGAAAACAGCAGCATGGCCCCTAAAGCTTGGGACAAAGCACTCTCTATTCTACAAGCAGTCATACCCTGACAAGAAACTCAAAGGTCAAGTAGTTGGCTGGGAACATGGCCAGGCAGTGAAAAAGGATGCAGATGCAGACTCAGACTCAGACTCTAAAATCGTTTTTTGGTGACAAAGAAGATCAAAACACACAGACAGAAGAAGTTGACAAAGTCAAAGAGCCTACATCAAAAGCCTCCAAGAAAAATATGAATGGGTCTGAGGCCATGGAAGAGCTCAAAAAGGATTTGGAAAAGCAAGTAAGAGAAGTAGAGGAAAAATTGGGAAAAGAAATGAAAGTGATGAAAGAAAACCATGAAAAACAAGTCAACAACTTGCTAAAGGAGACCCAAAAAAGTACTGAAGAAAATAACACCTTAAAGAATAGACTAACCATAATGGTAAAAGAGCTCCAAAAGGCCAATGAGGAGAAGAGAGAAGAAGGCCTTGAAAGGCAGAATTAGCCAAGTGGAAAAGGAGGTCCAAAAGACCACTGAACAAAATACTACCTTAAAAATTAGATTGGAGCAAGTGGAAGCTAGTGACTTTATGGGAAATCAAGATATTATAAAACAGAACCAAAGGAATGAAAAAATGGAAGAAAATGTGAAATATCTCATTGGAAAAACCACTGACCTAGAGAATAGATCTAGGAGAGATAATTTAAAAATTATTGGACTACCTGAAAGCCATGATCAAAAAAAGAGCCTAGACATCATCTTTCAAGAAATTATCAAAGAGAACTGCCCTGATATTCTAGAGCCAGAGGGTAAAATAGAGATTGAAAGAATCCATTGATTGCTTCTTGAAAAAGATCCCAAAAAGAAAACTCCTAGGAATATTGTTGCCAAATTCCAGAGTTCCCAGGTCAAGGAGAAAATACCGCAAGAAGCCAGAAAGAAACAATTTGAGTACTGTGGAAACACAATCAGGATAATACAAGATCTAGCAGCTTCTGCATTAAGGGATCAAAGGGCTTGGAATATGATATTCTGGAGATCAATGGAGCTAGGATTAAAACCAAGAATCACCTACCCAGCAAAAATCAGTATCATGCTCCAAGGAAAAATATGGATTTTCAATATAATAGACTACTTTCAAGCTTTCTCAGTGAAAAGACCAGAGCTAAATAGAAAATTTGACTTTCAAATACAAAAATCAAGAGAAGCATGAAAAGGTAAACAAGAAAGAGAACTCATAAAGGACTTACTAAAGTTGAACTGTTTTGTTTACATTCCTACATGGAAAGATTATGTGTGTAATTCATGAAACCTTTCTCAGTATTAGGGTAGTTGAAGGAAATATACATATATATAGACAGAGGGCACAGGGTGAGTTGAATATGAAAGGATGATATCTAAAAAAATAAAATAAAATTAAGGGATAAGAGAGTGATATATTGAGAGAGAGAGAAAGGGAGAGATAGAATGGGGTAAATTATCTCACATAAAAGTGGCAAGAAAAAGCAGTTCTGTTGTAAGGGAAGAGGGGGCAGGTGAGGGGGAATGAGTGAACCTTGCTCTCATCCCATTTGAACTGAGGAGGGAATAACTTACACACTCAATCAGATATCTTACCCCACAGAAAAGTAGGGGGAAGGGGATAAAAGGGGGGATGTTAGAAGGGAGGGAAGATAGGGGGAGGAGGTAATCAAAAGCAAAAACTTTTGAAAAGGGACAGGGTCAAGGGAGAAAATGAATAAAGGGGTACAGGATAGAATGGAGGGAAATGTAGTTAGTCTTTCACAACATGAGTATTGTGGAAGTGTTTTACATAATGATATATGTGTGACCTATGTTGAATTGCTTGCCTTCTTAGGGAGGGTAGATGGGAAGGGAATAGGGGAGAGAATTTGCAACTCAAAGTTTTAAAAGCAGATGCTCAAAAAAGGTTGTTTTTGCATGCAACTGAGAAGATATATAGGGAATGGCGCATATAAATCTATTCTTCCCTACAAGAAAGTAAGGGGAAAGGGGATGGGGTGGGGAGTGGGGTAACAGAAGGGAGGGCTCACTGGAGCACAGGGCAATCAGGATATATGCCATCTTGGAATGGGGGAGGAGGGGAGAAATGGGGAGAAAATTTGTAACCCAAAATCTTGTGGAAATCAATGTTGAAAACTAAAATATTAAACAATAAAATAATTGTTAAGAGAAAAATAAATAAATAAAAAATAAAATGAGAAAAAACGTGCTTCATAAGCACTCAAATCCCTTCCTACCTTGAAGGTCTTCACTCCCCTCTACTCATGCATTCTGTTCCAGCAATACTAGTCTACTTTCAGTTTCTTAAACATAACATTTCATCTCCAGTCTCTTTGCCTTTGTTATCACTGTCCCTACCTACGTAGAATGCCCTATCCCCTCACCTCCTCCTCTTAGCCTCCCTGACTTCCTTCTTCCAGGTATCCCCAGCTGCTCATGCCTTCCTCTCTAACCATCTACTCTTGTATCTACCTTGTTGTTCACTTGTTGTCTCTCCCATTAGAATGTAAGCTCCTTGAGAGCTGCATGTATGCTTTTGTAAATGCTTAATGAACATTTGTTGACCGACTAATGGTAACAAACTAATTTGGCCCTCATTACTTGTATGCTAATTGTGAATGATCTCAAGGAAATGATATCCTGGCAGGCAAGAGAGGGTTGGTTACTATGATCAGAGCCCAAAGAAATAAGAATAAAATTCTATATTTTGCATATAGATATTCCATAGAAATATTTGATGTTACTTACTCATCTTTTGAAGGCTTGCCTAGAATTTGTGGTGCTAGGTACAAATTGTTTTTTTTTCTTTTTGCTTTTGACTCTAACTCCTAGGTTTTGCTACTACCAAATAAAAACACCCACTCACTATTTGCTGGATGGTGTGGCAACCTCAGGAACATGTAAGATGATTTCTGAGATAAAAGAAATAAGGATTCTGGTATTAGAGTGTTCAAACAACAGATAACCATTTTGTTCATAAACACAAAATAAAATAATAATTATTTAAATTAAAAGGCATAAATTCCATTAGAGCGTTTTTACCAATCTAGCAAAAACCAAAATAATAGTAACCAATATTGAGGTGATGTATCTTAGAAGCCAACATGCTAAATGTCTGATTTCAATTCCAACTGTCAATCATAATCAAATCTGACAGGTTGCCCATTGTTCATTGTTGCCAGCAACCCTCCTTTTTACCTAAGGTCTAGGCTGTCATTAGTCTTGCCCAGCTCAGAGGTGTCTCTTGCCGACTGTCTGAAGCTAAAAAAAACCAGCTCAGAGATATTTTCTCACCGGGTAAGAGTCGATTTTGCCAAGTGTTACTGTTTTGAAATAATGTGCCCTTTTTACTTTTGATGGTCAACCCAGAAAATAGTTACTCTTTTCTTACTAACCAGGTGAGATAAAAACTCAGCTTTAGGTTAGCCAGCTCCAGTCAGATGGTCATTTGTAGTCATAGCCTCAATTATACTATTAGCTATTCTCATTAGCACTTGTCATTTGTTGCTCAAAGGCAAATTCATTAGTGAAACTAGTTGAAGCAGTATGTTATAATGGAATGAGCACATACATAAAGCCAGAGGACCTCAGTACCAACTTTAGCTCTCCTACTTAGTACCAATGTGATGCAAAGAAAGCTACTTACTATCTCTTGGGAGTTTCTTCACTGTATAATAAGGGGATTAGATTAGATGATCTCAACTCTGTGGTCCTGTGATACATATTTTCTGACTAAAATCATGCTCTAAAGCTTAGGGTTGATATTTCTTTCATCTGAACTGCTAATGATTCTTAGATTTACCTATCTTGCCACAAACTCCCTGTTGACCTCTAATCTTTCTTCTCCAACTGCCTTTCAGACATCTCAAACTGGATGTCCGGTAGACATCTCAAACTAAATATGTTCAAAACAGAACTCTTACTTCTAGTGCCATCCCTCTGTTAATTATTTCTTATTTATCCTGCATTTAGCTTGTTTTATATATATTTGTTTACATGTTGTCTCCACCATTAGATCACAAGCTCCTTGAAAACAGGGACTGTCTTTCACCTCTTTTTGTAGCCCAGTGCTTAGCACACTTCCTGGCACATAGTAGGTATTTAATATATTTTTGAAGTTTGAATGAACTAGGATTTCTTTCATACTGACAGAACTGCTTACACCAGTATCAGGACTATGATCCAGAACTCCTAAGTCTACCAGAACACTGTTCTTGCTGTTTCATCCTACTGTGCCACACATTTTCCAAAACATACATTCTATTATTTTGATGAGATAAGGTGGAGAAGATGACTTCTTAGAGAATCCATAGAGTAGTATGTGGTTATAGGCATATACTCAGTGGTATGCTGGTAAGTGGTTAACAGCTAGCTCTTTGGGAGGAAAAAAATATATGTACAACACACTTTTAAGTTAAATTGCATTACACTGAAGCTTCTTTTCCCCTTTATTTTTCTTGCTTTTTTGCAACATGCTTAATATGAAAATACTCTTCACATAATTTCACATGTATAACAGGCATCATATTATTTGCCTTCTCAATACATATGGGAGGGACTGAAGAGAAGGAGAGAATTTGGAACTTAATATAAAAAATGAATGTTAAAAATATGATTTTTAAAAAGACAAAAAAATGTTTAATCTGTATTACTAATATTTTTTCCATCACTTTCTTAAGCCTAGATAATCAACAAAACAATAAAGCAAGCCCTGATTTGTAGTGTTTGCCAACTTCTGAAGTATAAATGCTCACACTGAAAATCTAGTAAGTGAACCAGTTCTAGCTGGCACATCCCTGAACACATTTAGCCTGGATGTCTTGAGCTAAATTGGAGAGGAAAATCCAATTTAAGGGTCATGATAGTAGTAGTATCCAACCCCAAAATGATCAAAGAAAGATGAAATGTACCTATTTGTAAAAAATTGCTTACAGCAGCTCTTTCTATGGTGGCAAGAACTGGAAAACAAAGAGGTGCCCATCAATTAGGATATGATATTCAATGGGATACTCCAATGCTATAAGAAATGATGAATAAAACGAGTTCAAAGAACCTTGGGAAGAATCATTTGAACTGATACAATGCAGTGAGAAGAACCAGGAGAACAATTTATGCAATAATAACAGCATCATAAAGATAAGCATCTTTGAAAGACTTGAGAACTCTGATGAACATACTGAGTAACCATGATTCTAGGGGACTGATATTGAAGTATGCTACCCACTTCCTGACAAAGAGATGATGAACTCAGGGTACAAAATGAGACATATTTTCTGGAAATGACCAACTCAAGAATGTGTTTAGCTTGACTATGCATATTTGACACAAGGGTTTTGTTTTTCTTTTTTTCCAGTTGGAGGGAAGTGGGAGAAAGAGGAAATAGATTTTTGTAAACTGAAAAAATAAAATTAATTTTAAAAATTAATAATTTACAATGATATTCATGTTAATTATTTATGGAAGAAGCAAGTAAGGGGTTATTCTCAGACATGTCTCCTGGATGACTCTTACACAGACCTTTCCATTTGCTTATCTAAATACTCCAAACTCCCCAAAATGTCTCACAGCACAAACTAGGTAGTAAATTTCAATAGTGACATCAGTTGATTCTAGGTGATTGGGCTAGACTCAGGGACAAGTATTGTAAACCTTTAAAAAGATCTGTACATGAGCTTCCCTCAGCTGCTCCACTGAGGGGCAGGATACTGCTTCTTTTCAGGCCTGATAAAGCCCAGGGAAAGTACGTATCAGCCAACTGCTGAGTGGCTATCTTGAATAATTCCATGCAAATATCCTGGCTTTAATGAGATATTTTGGCTTAAATAAACTTAGAAAGATTTAACAAAAGCTACATATGTCTCATTATTTCAGTATTTTACAAAGAGCCCAGCACAGTATTTGTGTTACTGTTGTTGCCAGAGGGCATAAGAAAGGGTTTACTCTCCCTCTCTGAGCTTTTAACAAGCATGATCTAATAAAGGTCATTTAACAAGCATGATCTAATAAAGGATAATATAAATTTGAAGATCTTCCCATCCATTGATAGGCCCATGTGACCTGCTTATGTCACAGGAAGCTTAAGTCACATGTGGTGGGAGGAGCTTGCTGAACAAGTGGAACTGGAAGGGTGGAGCAGGAAATGCCTAAAACAATTAGAACTGAGGGACAGAGCAGACACAGGCTAGCTAGCTGAGCGTGTTTGTGGGAAGGCCCTGCTAGGGGGCAAGGTTATGAGATGGAGCAGCCCTCTGCTGTGATATTGTATATTAACCTTTATGCTACTTAGATAGATTGAACTTACTGGTGCTGGGATTTGGATTTCTGGTGTCTGAATAAATATTTTGCTTCTGTCTTCTATAAGGAGAGTGTTATATTTTGCAATTCAAAACCATACCGCCATACTCATAACAATTGCAACCATTGTGAATATTGCCTTGGCAATACATCTTGGTGAGGCACATCTCAGGGAATCTTAATGTAATACTGAACAGGAGCTGCTCAAAGTGGTGGAAGCCACAGTAGAAGGATTATACATGAGTACCATTATAACTAAATTAAGGGTAAAGAGGAAGGCCACATATTGCCCAGCAATAAAATTTCTGAGGATGGTCTTAGAATGAAACTTCCATGCTTATTCCCAAGTTATGGCTCAAATGAAACATTAAATTTGCCAGCAGTCAAGACCTTCTGAGTATCGCCTACTCTTAGAAAGGGATAACTGTTGAAAACAAGGTTATAATTTACCAAGAGGCCTGCCCAATTTATAGAAACTGTGCCTTTATTAGATAAGGTCTTTCTTGGAAACATTTGCCTCTACTTCTTTATATAAGGTGATAGCATAGCATATACCCTGCATCTCTCCCTTCCTTCCCAGATTTCTCCATAAATCTGGATAAGTGAACTGTCACATTCAAATAGCTTTATTCCTGAGGAAAAATATGCTACATCTCCCAAAATCCCATTTCTCCCTAGTTTTCTTTTTAAAAAAAATATGCATTAACTTTATCATTGACCAGGTTCTATAACTTTTTTTTTTCTATTCCTTAAAATGTTGTTGTCACATGCCTATCAGCCAAATGAGAATCTTACTTTCTACTTCTATATTGTTGAATCATAAAAAGGTCCTAAACGCTTAGTTATAATATTATTTACAGAAATATAAACCAAGGACTTTGCATTTGAGCATGTAGAAATGGCATAAGAATTCAAACCAACATTCCAGGATGTGTCAGTTTGTCAAGCTTCATAACAAAAATTAAAATTAAAATTCAGTTCTGAAGATAATCAGTGCATTCACATTGAAAATAAAGATTTAAACAAAATATATAGACTGAATAAGAAAGTGTGAATTGGGTTGCACTAAAAGAAACAGTCTGTCTGCTTTCATATGATAATGGAAACATTTGTCAAGGTGATTACATTAAAATCCTTGTTAAAGTGTCACCAAAAAAATAGAAAGAATTATAGACCCTTAGGTGACAGGGTATAATTCTTTCATATTAATTATGTTGTAGAACCTGACTGATGTTCTAACCTATTTAAATGATCTGCATTATGGGAATGAATCTTAATTTCACTTTCATATTTGAAGAGTGATCAAAATTCATATTCAATGCTTGAGTCAATCTTGCTTTTGGAGTCATAAATGATATGTTGCTGATATATAAGTTTTAACTCAATTGAACCACATTATGTAATATAATTCATTCTATGTTGTCCAGTGCACAATTTCTTCGTAGGAACATAGGATCCCAGATTTAGAGTTGGAAGGTAATTCAGAAGTTATAGCTAAGGAAACAGGCCTAAAGAGATTAAATGCCTTCCTCAAGGTGACACAGACCTTAAGTGGCAGAGCCACATACTCTGACTCTAGCATTCTTTCCACTACAGCACATGGAACCATTGGAAAAGCCTTTAGCAGAAAAATCAACCTCTGTATTGACTTTTTGGGGTCTAATTTTGATTAAGTTTTTTAGTCATTTTTACATTATACCTTTACCAAAGTCTTTCATGCTTTATTATGGCAAGAAGATGACTTTAAATTCTCAAAGGCTATACTAGTGGAGTGAGGTTCTAGTAAAATCCTATAATAAGCTGGAAAAACAATTTGTGAATTCAGTAATAGTATTTTGATCATCTGAGGCCTGGGTTAATTGTATTTGAACAACAGTTCATCACCTAAAGACTTGCCATTATTTAGGGTCCATAATTATGAAATTATGAATATTTTCCCACCAACATGAAGGCAAAAATTAATTATAGATAGCAATAATATAAAATGAACAGCATATCAGAAATAGACACTTTAAAAAACCTTTATAATCAGGACATTTGGCATCATGAAAACAAAGAACATTTGTCTGATCCTTTTACATGGGTAAGATAGCTTCTCCAGATGCATCATAGCTCCATATAGCTTGGGCATATAGCACATCCTCAGTTCCCCACCTCTTGGCAGAGAGATGAGGAAATAGAAGTACAGAACAAGAAATACATTTTCAAACATTGCTAGTGTATGGATTTGTTTTGTTTAACTAGATGTATTTACTACAAAAAAGGCTTCTACAAGTGTGGGCCAAGAGAAGGAGTCGCTCAGAATAGTGATGCCAAAAAAATTAATTCGAAAAGGAGCATCAGTGAAACCTTTTTTAAAATACAAAAGAAGAAAGTAGAAGGAAGTTTAAGAGATATAGATAGACAAGTAGAGTGGTTTTCTTACTACTGTGATAAATTTAATGTGTATTTAAAATGTACATAGTAGAATTTTACAATTTTCTTTAATCTTACTTTATTCTTTGCACATTGAAATAGTCATGTTTGTTAATGTTTAAATTCATAATAAAAAAGAAAATTTACAATAAAAAGATACAGTGCTGGGTATGTGCTGAAGGCAACTTGAACTGGCTTATGAAAGTTGTTTGTTACATTCTCACTGTTAGCATTTATACTTGAAAATCAGCAAAGGTTACAAATCAAGGTTTGATTTATTGTTCTGATGACTGTATAGATTTCAAAAAGTGATGGAAAAAATGTTAATGCAGATTAAACTTAACAGTATGTTGAGTGTACTTTTTTTTGGAGAGCCAGTTGTTAAATATTTACCAGACACTCTTGTATAGTGCATTCTCATGAAATTATGTGCATAAATGAATAATTAGCAATCTATATTAATAATATATTACACAAATGTATGTATATATATGCATACATATATGTGTGTGTGTGTATATATATATACATATATATATATATATATTATCCCTAAAGACAATTTATTTTTCTTCACAACTTAAGAAATTTTTAAGGGAAAACAGCAATAGTAGTTTAAAAAAAGTCTTTTCCCATTCCCAAAACTTTTTATCTAAAATGGCTAGGGATGGAGTCCAGTGAAGAAGGGCTGGTAAGAATATATCTTCCTGGTGTCTTGCCAGTCTCATCAAAAGGACCCAAAACTGAAAAGCAAGAAGAGGGAAGAAAAGTTGTTGCTGTTTGCTTTAGTCAGAAGACCTAGAACCAAATCATGGCTCTGGTGTTTAGAGGTACTTTTTCTTTTGAGGACTAGAAGTCAAATTCCTGGGCCTATAGTTGTCAGAATTCATTCTTTTTCATGTTAAAAATGAATCAGTGCATTTACCATTCTATACAGCTGTGGTACCTCTCCCTTATGCATAATCTTTCAAGGAGCTCCAACAACATCTACCAGTTGAACTCATAACTGAAAGCAAAGTGTTCTCTCGCTACCACCCAAAATTTTAATGAGTACCACATCCCTAATTGTCCATTTTTATTCTGTCTTTTCTAGTCAGGAATGTTGTAAGACTCAAATGAGATAAGGGATTCACACTTTGCAAGCCTAAAGCACTATAGAAATGCCAGTTATCATAATCACCACCATCATTGTCAACAACATCATCATCATCATCCTGTGATACCAGGCCTCCAGTCTGATTTCTTCATTCCCTGAGCCTTCTACTGGACTCCTGCCAAGCTCAATCAAAGTTTATATAGCAATATAGGGGTGTGCTGATAAATGTTTAACCACTGGGTTCACTGGAAAGAAAAGAGATACATGCAAATTTGTAAGTTTAATTATTAACACTTTCTTAAATCTAGGCAATCAACAAAATAATAAATTAAGCCTTGATTTGTAGTGATTGTGAAATTTTCAGTGTGAACATTTATACCTCAGAAATTAACAATGGGGCTCAGAAGCTGGCTACAGTTTGTTCCAGTACACACATGTTCTAAGAGACTGTCCTTCTTGGCGAAGAAAACAAACAAAATAACAACTGAATAGCTCTGTCTTGTTTTGTTGTTATTATCCTGGCCCCATTCACCCTCAATGGTGCATCTCTACCTTTTATGATCTTCCTTTTTTTCTAACAGCAAAAAATCAATAAATGAATCAACAGAACTTTTTTTCTTCATCAATTTAAGATTATTCATAATCTAGTGCTTCAAATAGAATCCTTACAGGAACATGTCAGGCTTTTGTATTTGCCTCAAATTGCTATAATTTCTTTCATTTCTTCATATTTTTAAATCTAAGTTGGCCAATGAGTTCCTTATATTAAATGGCCAGGACCAAAGAGTCATCATTTTGATGAATGTCAAATTGGACATTTTTTTGTCAAATTGAAGGTTTCTAATGGAATAACCCAGAGATCTGTGCTACTGAACCTACTTTATCAGTGACTTGGATACAGGCACAGATGACAGGCATGTGAAATGTTCAGGTAACAGAAAACAAAGAGAGATAACTAACATCTTGATGACAGGATTTTTTAAAAAGTTCTTGATAAACTAAAATACTAAGCTGAGTCTAATAAAATGAAATTTAATGGGGATAAATGTAAAGTCTTACATGTGTTCAGGAATAGAAGATGGGTGAGGCATGGTTCAAAAGCATCTCCTCTGGGAAAGATCTCAGGGGTTTACTGGATTGTGTGCTCAATATGAGTCAATCAGTCAACAAGCATTTATTAAGCCCTGTGCTCAGTGTGATGTAGCAGCAAAGAGAGCTAATGCAAGAGAGAAATAGGGTCTAACAATAAGGAGATGATCATCCTGCTGTGCTCTGCCCTGGTCAGACTACATTAACAATGTTGTGTGCAGTTGCAAGTGCTACATTTTAGGAAGGATATTGCTCAGATGGAGAGAGCCCAAAGACAGGCAATCAGGATACTGAATGAAAGGCTTCAAGGTCACAAGATAGGAAATTCAGTTGAAAGAAATAGGGAAAATTAGCCAAGAGAAGAAAAGACTACGGGTGAGAAGGGGAGGTGTTGATAGCTATCATCAAGTATTCGAAGGGTTGTCACATGTAAGAGGGATTAAGCTTAGTCTACTTGAGGTTAGAGGGCCAAGCAAGAAGTCATGGGTGGAAGTTGTGAAGAGTCAAAATCTGGCCGAGTGTAAAAAATAAACTTCCTAATAATTACAGCTGTCCAGAAGAATGGTCTTTCTCAGGAGTGGTTTCTCCCTCACTAGAGATGTGTAGGCAAAAGCTAATGGTCCACTTTTCAGATACTTTGTTGGGTGGATTCTTCTCCAGGTTTTTTTCCCAAATTTGTTTCCGAAGTCAAGACTCTATGATTCTGAAAGTATTCTAAAGTCAAAACTATCAACACAAAAGATAGGATTGTCAAGATATTTGGCCTGATTAATTACTTCTGCTTTGAAAGTCATTTTTAAAGTAAGCAAGGCAGCAAATATTTCAGACTTTTTTAAAATTTATTTTGGTATCTGAAATATAAAATCAGTTGAAAACCCAGATGTAATTAACACATATACTTTTACCCCTATGTGGAATGCATAATTTAATGGATCAATGAAAATGTTATTACTGCAACATGGTAGCAGAATAGTTCTTTTGCCAGAATTATCACATTTTTAAAAAGAAACTCTCACTGTAAAACTCCAATTTGCAGTTGTGCTAAGTAACATAGCTAGATGACTAGACCATTTATATGCAGTACACAACCTCTCCCAACATATGACATTACTCTGAAGGTTTCACAAACCACACTATCTAAAAATATTCCTTTTTTTCACATATAGGAGAATGGACACTTAAGTCCATTGGTTCTTGTACAAAGGAAAATTATTAGAATTACATAGATTCCCAAAGATATGCCTTGACCTCTTAGAAAAGAAAAAAACATTTTTAATTTAATTTGTTCTTTTCTATTCACACACACACACACACACACACACACACACACACACACACATTATTTCCCTGCATAAAATTTCAAGTGCTAACTAAGTCATCCTTCAGGAGCCAAATACTTATTTGATTTAATAATAGTGATTATCAAATTCTTCATTTTCAAGTATTTTTGCAACATAGGCATTTTCCTCTCATTTTAGAGCTAGACTATTTAATTCTCTTAATAAATTACCTTAATAAAAGTCATATAAAGCACTTGTTATGTGGAAAGATTTCCTTAGTACTTAATTCTGCTGCCTTCAGATATTTTGAAACAACTCAAAATGGTTTAATTGGTCCATACTCACAGGTTCTGGCCTAGTTCTCTTACAGAATTTCTTCTTGTTTTGTCTAAGGTGTTTTTCAAATAAAGTAATTCAGTTGGAAAAAGTATGCTTTTTGTCATATCTAGAGATTCTTTTAAAAACAAGTCTTCATTTTATTGCTCTATATCAGATTATACCTGCCAAATGATGCTCCTTTTAGGTTATCAATTATTTTGTCTGTTAGTAACTAGAGATAGTTCATAGTCATCTGGAAGTGAAACCCTTCTCAAAGCACAGTAGCTACTGTATTCATTTTGCTGGAAGAGACTTCTCCCACACTGTTGCTTTCATTCACACCTCCAGATATTGCACCTGGTGGGCTATAAGAACCAAGCTTTGACTCAGACTAAATATTACTCTGACAGACAATGAGGTAGCTCAATGGATAAAGTGCTGAGCCTGGTGTCAGGAAGACTCATCTCCCGGCCTCCGACACTTACTGGCTGTGTGGCCCTGGGCAAGTCACTTAACTCTGTTTACTTCAGTTTTCTCATTTGTAAAATGAGCTGGAGAAGGAATGGCAAACCACTCCAGTCTCTTTGCCAAGAAAACTCCAAATGGGGTCACAAAGAGCTGGACATGACTGAAAAATGACTGAACTGAACAAATTGTACCTTTGGTCTCATCTAAGTCATTGCCCCAACTCCTCCCTTTCTCTCTAACTTCATTCCCTCCTTCCTAGAATCATTCCAACTCCACACCAAACCACTAGGGTCCCCAAACTCCAAGTAAAAACTCAATTCAACAAAGTCAGAGTCTCATCTTTACTCATATTTTTTTCTCATCCTTTTCCCTCACACTGCTGGTCTCTTCACTACTGTCATTATGTCCCTACTTACAGCCAACATTCTTTCCTTCACTGCACAGCTGGATTATACTTCCCCACCCCCCAAATGAAGCCTCCAATACTAGGGATGCAAGCATACAGTAAAATTCAATATGCATATTTTAGCATCAAAAAGTTGCTAAGCATTGAAGATACACAGAACAAAAACAGTTCCTACTCTAAAGGAGCTTACACTCTTTTCTTGGAGAATGCTCCTTAAATGGGCTCAGGAATAAATGACAGCTGAAGATGGGGAGAGATACACCATCCCCACACCCAACAGCCTCATGCATACAGATGGACCCAATTTGCAAAAATTTTTTTCATTAGACTCTCCCACAAAGGTTAGAGTCAGTTTGGAAAGAGACTGTTGAGTGATGGCTGAAAAGATTGCTTTACTCTTCTAGCTGGAAAGAAGCTAGACAAAACAGAAAGAAGATAGAGGCATCTTCTTTCTGCATGAAACTGTTCTAACCTTACCCTGTGAACTAAGTAAGGAGTATTCTCAAGAAAAGATTTTATTTTTTAATTAGTGAAGCTGAATTCTGGAACTCTGACAATTCTGGCTGTGATCTTTCTCATAGGTAAAATGTTGTATATATCTATGTCTTTGTATTATTATTGATTATATTGTTAATAAATTAGGTAGCTGGTAATTTTGATATTGAGTTAATCCTAGGAGATTGTGCTTTTGATACAGCAATATGAACCACTACTTATTGAGAAAGAGGTTTTTCCAGTTTATTAAAAAACAGCAAATAAACTTGGGTGGGAATTCCAAGCTAATGGATTAATTCATGAGAAAGGGTTTGTTAATGTATTAATTAATGAGAAAAATAGCCAGACACAACCCTGAATTACCTCAGAACTCAGAGTCAAGTAGCAGGCTAAGGGATAACCTACAAGTGAATTTCTGTCAAGACCTTTCAACCTGATTACATGTCTAGGCTCGATCTCCTAGCCTTGTTAACACAAGTAACTTCAGTCATTAAGGTTCAACTAGCTCTACAAAGGAGGGATCCCCAATCAGAAGACCAGAATCTACCTCTAAGTCGCCAAATCTTAGTAAATCGGGGTGGAGCCAAGATGGCAGCTGGTAAGCAGGGAATAGTGTGAGCTCTTGTGGAGACCCTCCAAAAACTTATAAAAAATGGCTCTGAACCAATTCCAGAAGGGCAGAACCCACAAAACAGCAGAGGGAAGCAGGGCTCCAGCCCAGGACAGCCTGGATGGTCTCTGGGTGAGGTCTATCCCACACGGAGCTCGGAGCTGGGAGCTGGGAGCTGGGAGCTGGGAACGGAGTGGAGCAGAGCCCAGCCTGAGCGGCGTGGGCCATCCAGACCAGAAGCCGGGCAGAGGGGGCCCTAGCGCCCTGATTCTGTGAGCTGCGGCAGTTATGAGACTTCTCAACCCACAAACACCAAAGACTGCGGAGAAGGTTAGTGGGAAAAGCTGCGGGAGTGGAAGGAGTTCGCAGTTCGGCTTCCAGCCCCGGGGGCAGTGGAGGTGGGGCAGCTACAGCTGTTCCTACTTCCGGCTCCAGGCCCACCTGGTGGGAGGAATTAAGTGGCGGATCAGAGCAGGGGTGCACAGCCTGCCGAAGATCTAAGCCCAGTTCAGGTTGGGGGTCCTTGGGGAAGGAGCAGTGCTGGTGTGGCAGAGCTGGCACCTCCCCCCCAAACGTGGAACATAGAACTCTGTAATCTACAAGCAGTCATACCCCACTGAAAAACTCAAGGGTCAACTTAGTTGGCTGGGAATATGGCCAGGCAGCGAAAACACACCCAGATTCAGTCTCAGACTTTGCATTCTTTCTTTGCTGACAAAGAAGACCAAAACATACAGACAGAAGAAATTAATAAAGTCAAAGAGCCTACAACAGAAACCTCCAAGAAAAACAGGAACTGGTCCCAGGCCATGGAAGAGCTCAAAAAGGAGTTGGAAAAGCAAGTTAGAGAAGTAGAGGAAAAATTGGGAAGAGAAATGAGAAGGATGCGAGAAAACCATGAAAAACAAGGCAATGACTTGCTAAAGGAGACCCAAAAAAATACTGAAAAATACACTGAAGAAAACAACACCTTAAAAAACAGACTAACTCAAATGGCAAAAGAGCTCCAAAAAGGCAATGAGGAGAAGAATGCCTTGAAAGGCAGAATTACCCAAATGGAAAAGGAGGTCCAATGGACCACTGAAGAAAATACTACTTTAAAAATTAGATGGGAGCAAGTGGAAGCTAGTGACTTTATGAGAAATCAGGATATTATAAAACAGAACCAAAGGAATGAAAAAATGGAAGACAATGTGAAATATCTCCTTGGAAAAACCACTGACCTGGAAAATAGATCCAGGGGAGATAATTTAAAAATTATTGGACTACCTGAAAGCCATGATCAAAAAAAGAGCCTAGATACCATCTTTCAAGAAATTATCAAGGAGAACTGCCCTGATATTCTAGAGCCACAGGGCAAAATAGAAATTGAAAGAATCCATTGATCACCTCCTCAAATAGATCCCAAAAAGAAATCTCCTAGGAATATTGTCACCAAATTCCAGAGCTCCCAGATCAAGGAGAAAATACTGCAAGCAGCCAGAAAGAAACAATTTGAGTATTGTGGAAACCCAATCAGAATAACCCAAGACCTGGCAGCTTCTACATTAAGAGATCGAAGGGCTTGGAATGCGATATTCCGGAGGTCAATGGAGCTAGGATTAAAACCTAGAATCACCTACCCAGCAAAACTGAGTATCATGTTCCAAGGCAAAATATGGATTTTCAATAAAATAGAGGACTTTCAAGTTTTCTCAGTGTAAAGACCAGAACTGAATAGAAAATTTGACTTTCAAACACAAGAATCAAGAGAAGCATGAAAAGGTAATCAAGAAACGGAAATTGCAAGGGACTTACTAAAGTTGAACTGTTTTGTTTACATTCCTACATGGAAAGATGATGTGTATGATTCATGAGACCTCAGTATTAGGGTAGTTGAAGGGAATATGCATATATATATATATATATATATATATATGTTTATGTATATGTTTATGTATATATATAAGTGAATGTGTATGTATGTATGTATCTATGTGTATATGTATGCATGTGTATGTATGTATATGTATATATATGTGTGTGTTTTATATATATATATATGTGAAAGAGAGAGAGCAGACACAGGGTGAGTTGAAGATGAAGGGAAGATATCTAAAAGAAATAAAATGAAATTAAGGGATGAGAGAGCAACATACTGAGAGAGGGAGATAGGGAGAGATAGAATGGGGTGGATTATCTGCCATAAAGGTGGCAAGAGGAAGCAGTTCTGTGGGAGGAGGGGAGAGGGCAGGTGAGGGGGGAATGAGTGAACCTTGCTCTCATCAGATTTGGCCTGAGGAGGGAATACCATACATACTCAGTTGGGTATCTTACCCCACAGGAAAGAAGAGGGAGGAAGATAAAAAAAAATAAAAAGGGGGGGATGATGGAGGGGAGGGCAGATGGGGGTGGAGGTAATCAAAACAAACACTTCAGAAAGGGGACAGGGTCAAGGGAGAAAATTCAATAAAGCGGGATGGGTTGGGAAGGAGCAAAATGTAGTTAGCCTTTCACAACATGAGTGTTGTGGAAGGGTTATACATAATGATACATGCGTGGCCTAGGTTGAAGTGCTTGACTTCTTAGGGAGGGTGGGTGGGAAGGGAAGAGGGGAGAGAATTTGGAACTCAAAGTTTTAAAATCAGATGTTCAAAAAAAAAAGTTTTTGCATGCAACTAAAAAATAAGATACACAGGCAATGGGGTGTAGAAATTTATCTTGCCCTACAAGAAAGGAAGGGAAAAGGGGATGAGAGGGGAGGGGGGTGATAGAGGGGAGGGCGGACTGGGGAACAGGGCAACCAGAATATATGCCATCTTGGAGTGGGGGGGAGGGTAGAAATGGGGAGAAAATTTGTAATTCAAACTGTTGTGAAAATCAATGCTGAAAACCAAATATGTTTAAATAAATAAATTTAAATAAAAAAAATTCATGACAAAAAAAAATCTTAGTAAATCATTAGACCTCTGTTCTGTTAGCCCGGATTCTTAGAAAGGAATAGAGTGAAACCAATAACACATCCATTCCCTATTTCTCTCAGGAGCTCTACTATCAGAAATATCTACTCTGCTCAGGAGTTTCACATTCAGGGTGATCTCAAGAGTTTGAAAAAGTCATAAAATAGAATCATCGATCCTGAGAGCTCTGAGTGGACTCAGTCCAATTCTTTATTTCACAGATGAGAAAGCCAACAAGATATTAAGTCTTGCTCATATAGGATAAGAACGAGTAGCTGGTTCTTTCTTCAAAAAACACCTTTAAAACATCTGACTAATATTCCCTAAGATATTCCTTAAAGTTTCTATGAAATCAGAGGCACCAAGTACCCAGTGAATACAATATTGCAAATGCTTGGCTAATGCCTTTCTGACTTACGACTCCACAATTCTTTTAAATATGGTTATTGTCAAAATGTGTCTACACTCACACTTGTGTATACTCACTCATCCAGGGACCAGCACGCCCAGGACCACCAAGAATCTATTTTGCTTTAAGCTTCTCCTCTAAATTAGGTTCTTGACCCTTGAGCTACCTTCTAGGCACCAAGGTGGACTTCCTATTCCTAGACAGAGGAAAAGTTATAGAAGATGAAGGCGAAAATGTCGAAAGGAGAGTCCTTAACACTTTCTATTCATCTATCTTCAAGTTAATTAGCTCTTAAAATTCCTAGCTATTTCCTTCTGTCAAAGTTCCCTGTCCTACCTTCTGCTGGGCCTCATCTCCTATAAAGGCTCTGAGACACTAAGCTCATTTTAAATTAATGGTAAAAAAATAAACCAAATTCTAAGCCAACATCATCTATAAAAATCCCTTTAAAATAGTCATGCATGTTCATTTTTATGCTGCTGTATTAGACTGTTCAATCTATGAAAAACATGATAATGTCATAATAATTTTATAGGTTTCTTATTACTTACATTATATTGGTTCAATTGGTTAAAGCACAGTGGAAATTAAGCCAAGCTAACTAGCCTTACAGCTATTGAATACATTTCTAACCCCCACTAGCTGTCTTACACATCTTCATGCTATTAGTTCCAAGTAGAAATAGACAAGAGTGGGGCTGGCTCAGGATACCTTATATTAGAAAAATAGCTTAAAGCAGATATCCTCCTGTCAGTGAATATTATGTCCTCATGTTTGTCACTGGTTAGCTCAGCTGATTCAATTGCAACAGACAGCTCTAGACTGGATCTGAAGCACAGTTTCATCATCACTTGTATACTATTGCCCTTTCCCCAAAACTATATCCCTCTATTTATCTGTCTGTCTGTCTGTCTCACAGGTTTGTTTTGAGGATGAAATGAGGTAATATTTGTAAAGTGCTTAGCACTGTTCCTGGAACATAGTACGTGCCATATAAATGCATATTCTCTTCCTTTTACCTGTCTGTCTACCTACCTATTTTTCCTATATAGGTTGTAAGTTACTCAAGGCCTAGAACTGTTTCCCTTCTAGTTTTGAATCTCTACCACCAAGCACAACGACTGGCTTATAGTAGCTACTTAACAAATGTATATTCTTTGATTTATAGTTCCTTCATTCAACAATTATTCATTGAGTATTTATTGTTGATTAAAGACTAAGAAATCATCATGTATGAAGGAAATGTGTTTTTTTAATTACTCACTACAATGCAATGTTCTTTTCTCCTAACTACAAAACACCCACTGTTTTCTTTCTTTAGCTACCATTCAGTGAAAGTATTGGTCAGCTGCTAGTAATATAGGAAGGGTAGTTTTGATAACTTACTACATAGAGAAAAGGGCTATCTATCCATCTAACATACAGCAAGGACAAAGAGACATTGATAAAACCCATCTAAATACCATGAACAAGTTCTAATGTGCCCCTCAATAATTGTTTGCCATATTTCTCCCATTGCTGATGGAGCAATAATCAGCTATAACGGAAGTCTCTTCCCTATTTCTTGTTTATGACATCTAAGTTGGAGAAGAAAAGTTTTCTGGAGTGTCTAGCAGTGTTCATAGAAATATGTGGACAGTAAAATAAAACCCTAAGCACCCTCAAGAGAGAAAATCATGCATTTCTGTAATGGCAAGCAAAGTGAGACTTTTTGCTATCTTTTGTTTTGGAGTGCTTCTCAGCACTAAGGCAATCAAATGCCTTTGATTGAGTCATACCTTTGTTTGTAGGAAGGCCCATACCCTTTTGCTAGTTAGGTCACAAGAGGTGTGAAACCCTTGAAAGGTGTGAAGCACTCTGACCCTGAAGAAGTGCACAAATACTGTGAAGTTAGAATTTTGTTTGAGGCTTACTCATTGGAAAGGTGTTGGTGTGCAGTCTCTGGGTAGCCCTTGTTAAGGAGCTCCTGGGCTTGAAAACCCAGATGTTGGTTCTTTTCTAGTAACTGTGCATATTGTGATTTGGTTAGACAGAATTGTTGATCTGTTTGTATTGTGTCTGTAATCTCTGTTTGTATTCTCTCTGAAGTTCAGGGTGCTGGCTTTTCCCCTTGAACTAAGTGAATGGTATATGCATGTTTAATTAAAGTAAGATTGTTAACCCCTTAAGTTGCTTTCCTTAGAAAAGCAGATCAAAGAACTGTGCTGGCAGCCTTCCTCTGTGCTGGTGTTACTGGCCTTACACCTCCACAGCAGCTGCTAGCAACATTCTTGTTACAATTTCCTATATTTAAATAACCCAAAAGTCCTAGACCCCAAGCTTGTACATAGTCTCAAAAGTGGGGCAATTAATCTGATAATTTAGGAGAAATAAAAGGAAAAATATTTAATTCATAAATCTGGTGAAAGTCACTGGGGTTTGTGCATGTGTACATGTGGGAGAGGAGGGAGGTTCTAATCTGGCCATTTGGGGAGATGATATCATTACTATAGCATCACAGATGAAAACTAAAGAAGGAACTTCCAAGGCTATCCATTCCACCCCTTTTGTTTTATAATTGAGAAATCTGAGGCTTAGAAAGAAAAGTAAGTTGCCTAAGGTCACACAGGCAGTAAGCATAAGAGGCAGGGTGCATAGCATAGTGAATAGTGTGAGTCAGACACAGAACCAGAAGAACTAGGTTCAAGCCTTGCCTCTGATACATACTGACCATGTATTATGTGGCTGGGCAAGTCATTTAATCCCTCAATGTTCTAAGACTGTAAATTTCTGACAAAACACTGCTCTGCAGTGATATATCCTCATCTGAGAATTTCCTTACCGATAATATTGGTCTCTTTCTGTATCATATTTGGGAGCCTAATACTACTCAGATGTAGGAGCTTTCTAGCTTCAAGCTAATTTGGAAAAGTTTGAAAGGTCAGGGTTAGACCTTTTACACATGGACATGAAAACACAAATGATACTACAAAGTTCTGATTGTTCTCTTAGGCTCTCTGTGAAACTTAAATTGTCTTTAGATCTTCAGGAAGCCGAACCATCTGTTTTATGCTAGACATGTCTCTTATTCCAAAAATACTAACCTTCTTGTACCAACATGCACACTTCTGACCTGGACCCTGCCTCCAATCCCTCAGATTAAGAATTCCAGATATTTGGTAAAAAAGCCATGGCTTTTCATGATCTGCCCAATGTTGCTAGCCTCTCCATGACCAGGGTTCTCCTTCCCACATTTTCCCATGCTCTCTAATTCAAAAAGTCTCAGCTGGTCCCCTCAGGGACCTCTAACTCATGACAGAGATGAGTTGAAATATCCAAGACTTCTTTGACCACTTTCTCAACTGCTCATTTTGAGTTTATATACATACCTCATATAGCGCAGGGTTCTATTGTCAAGATGAGCATCTATCCCAAAAAACATCTGACTACAAAACTCTAGTGATTAATATAGTAATAACTCAAAAATTAATTGAATTAATCTGAACAGCTTTATTACATTATAGTCCTATTTTTAAAACTTTTAAAAGGGGACCTAATTTCTCAGGGAATTGTGCCACCTAGATTCTCTTGAATAAGTGAAAACTGCCCATATTTAGTGTAATTAGAGGACAAAGTGAAACTAGAAAGAATCCACTGATGACCTCCTGAAAGAAATCCCAAAATTCAAATTCCTAGTAACATAATAACCAAAATTCAAGGATTCTATTTCAGAGAAAAAAAGAAACTTCAATCAGTCAGGAAAAAAAAGACTTCAAGTATCGAGTAGTCAGAGCCAGGATCATTCAAGATGCTACCACCATAAAGGAGTGAGGGGCTTGAAATATGATAGTTCAAAAGGCAAAGGATATAGGTTTTCAACCAAGAATAACTTATTCAGCAAAACTGAGGATAATCCTACAGAGGAAAAGTGGATTATTAATGAAATAGAGGACTGCTAAGCATTCCCTAGAAAGTACCAAGCAACTTAAGACAAGGTCAATTACAGGTGTTTTTAAAATCAATATAAAAGTCCAGCAAAGGTAGTTTCTAGCAAAAAAAATTGCTCAAAATACACAATTAAGTGGAAGTAAGACAGGGAAGAATAGGGACCACTCTTTCCTTCTATCTCATTTTCTCTCAGCATTCTCACTACTAGAATGAATGGTATAAAAACCCCCATTTCTACTTGTTCATACAGAGGTCACTTCTTGAGACTGAAAAAAAGTGTCCTGGTTACCAGCTTCCATGGTTACACTCAAGGGCTAATCTCATGCCAAGTTTCCTTTCTTCCCAAAATGGAAAGAACTACAAATCCTAGCCTACCTAGCCCTGGGTATGGAATTATAATCATTTTTCATTCTAAAGCCTCCTATGCTATTTGAATTGTGTTTGGTCCCTTTTATAATCTTTGGATGAACAGTGATTTCTATATTTTCTCTGACTTTTTTGAATTCTTCTTTCCTAAAATCTAGAATATTTGACAGATCAATCCCAGCATTCCCTTTCTCAGCTATCACAAACTCTAAAGTGATACACCATCACTTTCTCTCAAAGTTTCTGTTACTTCCACTGCATTTATCACTTTTTCCTTCTTAGGCAAAATTGTTTGGAGTATTTCCCTTCACTATTTCCTTCCTTAGTCTTTTAAAAGATTAAATTATCAGGAAAGCAAGCCAAGAATTTATCAGATGTGCTGCTGTTAGCATATAGTTAAAACTCCTTATCAGTACTCTATTTTATCTCTCTGCTTATAGTTAATATTAGGAAACCACTATACATGTTCTCCATTGGGACGAGGTATCCGTAGTAGTCTCTTACAACATTATCAATCTGTTTTTCTTTTTTATTCTCGTCCTAATACTTGTCGCTCAGCTCATCCCTTCAGGTTCTTGGATTTCAATGCACCTATATCGATAATAAGTGACAAATGTGATTGTAGAACCACTTGATATGTAGTAGTATTGTTACTCTACCCTTTAGATTAGGCCTATTTATTTGGTACAAGATATACCATAGTCAAACAGAAAGCAAAACCGGACAAATGAAGAGACATGACAGAAAAGCAGACTTCAGTTTATGATCAGAATTCCCTACAATACTAGGCTATGTTCTCCCAATGATGCTTCTGTCTGGATCAAAATTGCAAATAACCAACTTGGGTTTGAGTCCTGGCTCCATTAGTTACAAGCTACATGCCTTGAGGTCATTTCTTCTCTCCAAGCTTCATTTTCCTCATATCTGAATTAACTGGAATGATCTCTCAAGGTCCCTTCCAACTGGTACTATGATCCAAACCTTTTTATTAGCATTTAACCTATGCCATTAATCTAAAATATATGTTCTTTTGTCACTTCCTATTTCACTCTTTAAAAAGTTAAATTTTAATGGAACTAAAAGAAAACTATGGGACTCTGAATTAAGAATGCTGTAGAAGCTTTACTTATTTGCTAATTGCATTTCTATAACAGTTCAGAAGAACAGGTTTTAAATGGCTTCAGAGAAAGTTTAGGCACATGATTAAATCTCTAATATATGAATCTCCTTTATTGTTCAAAGAGTATCTGATATGTTCACTAATTGTTCTTTATTTGAGCCATGAATTTCCACACAGCTTGAGATGAAAGTCTCCAGAAAAGACAAAAGCAAGAAACTTGGTTCCATTTTGACTGAATTAGGCAGATAGCAAAGATTGCTATTCGGCTTTTGTTCTTTTTAACTAACACATTTTCTACAACTTAAAAATATAAAGAATTACATATTCAGAAAAAGACAGCTAATTATGTTAAGTATGCATTTGAAAAGTGAAATTCGGAAAGAGCACAAAAGCCTATTCCACAACTTGGTGTACAGGCTTGTTTTGCCGCACTGGTTCTCTCTCATCCTGAGGACTAGTTTTCTGTGGCCATAGCAAAATATAACTGCTTTATAAAGAGGATTTTGATTAAATAATAACTAAAGACTCTTAAAATGAACTTGTATATTTATGCTCCTTCCTTGCTTTTGTATTTCCATTTTCTAAGTCCTTACAGGTAGAAGATTATGCTATGAAGAATTTTTATTTAACCAAAGTTCTGTCTCGTGATGAAAATCTAAGTATGTATAGAGACCTGATGCTGTTTCACCAATTGTTTTTATGATGGTAGCTGTGAGACTGTGCTTTAGCTTCAGAATTAGTGTGTCTGTGGGGAGATTTTGATAAGGATTTTGCTAGTGAATCAAAATGTCTTCCACCTGATCATGATTTTATCCCTAAGGTGGTCTGCCTCTGCGGTGAACACAATAGTGATTTTCCCACAGAGATGGTCCTTTTTTGGAAGGACTCAGATCTTGACTGTTGTCTAGAACTAGCATTTCTTCTAAGGGATCTTGATTTCCTTCCTGAGGTAGAATGTTTTGTTAATGAGTTAGATTGAGATTTATATTTTAAAATTCTTCATAGCTTCTAAATAAAAGAAAATTATGCCTTATATGTCTGTATCTCTTCAAAGAGTCTAGCAAAGAACCTTGCATATAATAGGAACTCGAGAAATATTTGTCAAATGGATTCATTAATTTAACAAGAGTATGATAATGATTATTTCCTGCTGAAATATTTAGATGAACATTCCTCTAAGAGGAAAGAAAACTAAATTAAGTTATAAATGTTCCAAGTATCAAATATTATAGATACAGACCATCAAAAAATTGTTTTCACAATTAATAATGAGGGAAAATAACAGAGGAAGTAGTTTTAAAAAACAGAACTCTAATAATTGTGTCAAGTATTTTCATGAAGTGATTACTCTTTATATCATTCAATTCAAAGAAATTATCCCAGAATCTTTGTCTACTTGGTCAATTTTTATTTGTATTTATTATTGATTTTGTTCTTATATAATACATTCTCAGACTTTTTCTAGGCTTGATGAATCTGTTCCAGTTTCATTATTCCATTTTACCACTGAGATTTTTTTTTTAGCTCAGACTTGCAATTCCATCAGTATAGGGAACTCTCAGTATGGAAATTGCCTCTACTAATGCAGATCAGCAACTCACAAGTCCTTTATCATCTTAGAGAGTTAGCTAGGACATTGAGAGATTAAATAATGTTTTCATGGTGACATAGCTATTTTGTGTCAGGGGCAGGATTTCAACTCATGTATTCCTGGTCTTAAGGGCAGCCCTCTCTTGAGAGAAGACAGAATTGTTTAAATAGACCATGACCAAAATTGGAGGCAGCTTGGTGACACAGTGGATAGAGTGCCAGGCCTGGAGTCAGGAAGACTCACCTCCTTGAGTTCAAATCTGGCCTAGTTGTTTGACCCTGAGCAAATCACTTAACCCTGTTTGCCTCCATTTCCTCAATTGTAAAATGAGTTGAAGAAGGAAATGGCAAACTACTCCAGTATCTTTGCCAATAAAACCCCAAATGGTGTCACAGAGTTGGACACAACTGAAAATGACTGAACAACAAAAATGACCAAAGTCACTGTGGTGTATTACAGGGGAGAAAATCTTCTAGGGGGAAGAAAGATCTTATTTCAAAGCCCATCTCTGACATTTCTCAGCTTGTAACTTAGTGCCCATGGGCAAATCATTCTACCTCTAGGAACCTTAGGCAGCTTTCTAATTGCCATTTTAAAGAATAATATAGAATATAATATAATTGCATGATGTCAGCACTCCCAAATGCAGTCATGGAAGCTTGAATATATTTTTCTACCATAAAGATCTGTGTAGTTTGGCATATGTAATTATGATATTATGTAATTATCATAGTTCTTTTTCACTCATAGAATTTTAGATATAGAAAGGTAAGGAAACTTAAAGGTCTATGATTTTGTGTGGTTCTTTGATTCTATAAAACAGATCTGAGTAAGGAGACATTCTTTTTTACATTTCCTTCTCATTCACTACCAATGTCCAACTATTTAAGTCCTGTGGATCTTATCTATGCAATATATTTTGCATCACTGACCTCATCTCCACTCACAATGTTGTTTAGGTCTTCATCATTTCTCATCTGGACTATTATAATAGCCTTCCAACATGATCTCTGTCTCTAACTTCCACTCTTCTGCTCTTTCATTCACAAAACTGACAAAATAATTTTCTTAATTCATCATAATGAACTCTCTTCAGTATACAAAAATCTTTAGTAGCTCCCCATTGCCCAGAGGACAAACAACGTCATTAACATTGCATTTAAAGCCTTTCATGATCTGGGTTCAAACCAATTTTGTAGTCTTATTTCACACCATTACCCTTAGTTTCCATTCCAGGCAAACTGAACTACTAACAACTCATCAGTTTTCTACTGTTCTCTTTTGTGCCTATGTGAAGTTGTATATACAGCTAAGTCATGATAAGTGCAAATAATAGCTGGAATTTTTATATTGTTTTAAGGATTGCAGAGAGCTTAATAAATATCTCATTTTATCCTCACAACTTTGTGAGGTATAGATGGGGAAACTGAGGCAAATAGAGGCTAAGTTAATCACTCAGGGTCACACAGCAATTAAGTGTCTAAGAGAAGTCTTCATGATTCTAGGTCCAGTGCTCTATCCACTGCAACATCTGTCTCCCAATTAATGGATTCCCTGAGATGGGCACTTGCACTATGTTCAAATTTGCACTATTAGAAGTTAGAATTATTTAAAATATGATCATCGGTTCCAGTGCAATGGAAATATGCAGTGCAAATTTGAATAATGCTACCACTTCACAGGATTCATTAATCACTCTAATTGGGACCTGGAAGTGCTAACCCTCAATACCTGGTAGTGACTCTACCCCACCCACATCTCCTGAAATCCTTCCTTTCAGGACTTTCTCAGGTGCAGCTTCCTTTATAGTAAATTTCTTTGTTTTGTGTCTGGTTACTCTGACTTCATCAATGTGAGGAACTCTCAATGTGGCAACTCCCTCCAACAATGAGAATCCATGACTTAGAGAATCTTAGAGAGCTGCATGGGGGCACTGAGACTTTAAGTGACTTGCCCATGGTAACACAGCTGGTAAATATCTTACATAGGATCTGAGCTCAGGGATTCCTGACTCCACTCAAACCATTATACCATATTGCTTTTTTGCACTTAGTAAATACTTAATAAATTAATTTTGAGTTGAAGTTTTTTTAATGGTTTAAACATTTAAAGACTATAACCATGCATAAAAAGATCCCGACAAACAAAGGGAAAAGAAAATCTATTAAAATCAGCACTCTTTATAATTATACAGTTGTTTGTATTCATTCACTTGCAAATAAAGATGCAGAGATTTTGTTTTCTTTTTAAATGTTCAGTGTCTTTCTAACTCCACAGCAACCAAGGGCATCTTTCTCTCCTCAAAAGAATTACTGAGATCATAGGTAATCCCGTCCAATTTCAACTCTGCTCAATTGCCCAGAATTTTAGTTCTTCACAAGTTCTCTGAGCCTATTCCTGGATGTTTAGATTGCACTTAGTAAAATGGAAAGATACACTTTTTTGAAGTGTCTTTGAGATTGGTTTTCAGGCTACAATAAGACTTCATACAAAATCTGAAAATATCTTTGTTGTACAAATTTAAGGTAATGACTTAGCCCCTGTTATCTACCTCTCCTGGGGAGCAGAATGGAAATTCCAGGAGTCTGACATAGATAATGGCTTCTTCACATTAGCTTCACTAAGGTACTCCTAACACCCATCCCAGTTTCAAAAGACTATAAAATCTTGTAACTTTCAGGTTTACATTTTGAATTTTATCTATTCCCAAGGTCTGCCAGCTATATTAAAGGGATATTATATTCTGTTCATGAAATAGGAAGCTATCCTCTTAAAATAGACTGTAATATTGTACCTTATTAAAAAAAAACAAGTGCATTTTCTGCCAGCAACTATGACTTATGGTAATGACTGTTATCAATATGCAATTACTTCAGTTACCTAGGAATATATTGACATTCATTTATTTAAAGATAATGTGACATATTTGTATTCATTGAGGTAATCTCTGGGTATGATTAAACATGGCTGCCCATCTTAGACTGAGCAGTACAATAAAAAAATTGCAATCAGTCTCAGAAATGCTAAAAATAGGTCCCATTAAATTGGGAAAATCACATTATGACTTATTTCAAAAACAATTGCCAATGATAACAAGGAAACAAAAGCACAACATGGTGGGTTGATAAATTGGAACATTTATCTGGCCCATGGGGGTGGAGGGAGAAAGGAGGAAGGAAAAAGGCCTCAAAAAAAGCTTCCAATATCTTGCTGACACAGCCCTTGCCTCTTCAAGACTGATGCCACATTCATCTCCATTACAGTTTGTTGATCTTGAGAGATGGTAAAGCAGTGGTTGTAGTAAGTTATGGAAAAGAATGTAATTGGAGTCAGTGCCAGGTAATAAACTACTCATGTGTTAGCAAAGAGTTTATTTGGCAGAAGACTGGAAAAAAAGGATTTAGGGCCTAAAGAATTATAGTGTTCTTTTTTCATGTTAATTCACTAGTTCATACATTAATCTACTGAGGTAAGAGATAAATCAGTAATTTTGAGGGATTCATAAGTAGAAATAAAAGGGGCTATAAAATACAAAGAATAACCAGAAATGTACCATCTCAATCAGACCTGGTTTCTATACCATCAGAAAATACAACCATACTGGGCTTCTAACCAAAAATATCTGTCCATTAGAATATTAAAGCAAATATGGAAAAGAGGTCTTTAGTAGTTTTAATTCATGACATCTCTGACTGAAGAATAATATTCTGTTTTATTCTTTTCCATGTTTTAATTCTATGCCTCCCACATCTCTTCTTGCTGGTGACAATATTAGCCTTTATCTGCAGAACAATGAGTATCCGCTGTTCCAAACCTTTTCCATGAGTCAGAGGTGCACTCTGGCATATATAGTTAAATGTCTTCCTTGGTTGATAAAGCTCGTTCTCTCTCTCCCTCTCTCTCTCTCTCTCTCTCTCTCTCTCTCTCTCTCTCTCTCTCTCTCTCCCCTCCCAACCCCCCCCCCCCACACACACACACACACTCCCCATTCAATAAACTCCAGCAGCTCCCTAGTGCCTCCATGATCAATGGAATTCAAAACCCTTTGTAACCCAGCCCCCTTCTACTTTTCCAGGCTTCTCACTCTTTCCTCCCTGCCACTTACTCTTCATTAAAAAAAAAATAAGTAACCAGTCATTTCTTGTCCATTTTATTTTCCATGTTGTTATTTGGTATTCACCAAGCCCAGGACTTCCTGATTCCCTTATTTTAAAAATATACACAATATATAGGCATGGGGCTTTTTAGTAGCCTAGAAATTTTTGTCCTCTTTAATTTCTTACTTTGAAACTATGTTTTCTAATATTTTTCTAGCCTTCCCAATGCACACATTACCTTGATATCAACAAGTATCAAAAAGTAGATTGATTCAATTTTGAAGGTCTTATCAAGTGCTTAATAGAATTTCTCTATCTCTTTCACCCTTTCAGAGAAAGGTTGTATACATGGCCTCCAGTTAACACCTTAGTGGTCTCTTTGCATGTGTAAATACAAGATGATCAAGTGTCCCATGAAATAATGTTTCCTCTTACCTCTAAATGGATAATACAGTTACTGCTGCCAACTCCTTTATTTACCTCTCCAAGGAGGACTCTTGAACTAACCTTCCATTTGGCTGCAATTTTCTTTTGTCTTCTGTTTTCATTCATAATGAGAATGTCAAGATTGATATGATTCATTTCTCTAGTGATATGTCTATTCTTTTGTCACTTGACAAAGCTCCCAAATTATAAAGGCCAATAGTTCATAATATTTATAGCCAGTCTAATGCCTGGGTGATTGGTTTTGCCCTCTGCCCCCCTTTCCCACCACTCTGCCAAGATTCCTGCAGAAGCAGAGAAGCTCTCAAGACTAAAGCACACTTTCTATTTATATTTGTGTCATGGTTGTTATGGACCAATGTTTCATCCACAAGTGACCTGACTACTGATTATGAGTATGCAAAGACCCTCTGAATGTTCAATCAAACTTCTTTAAATAAATATCTACTGAAGATCTAGTATATAGACAACACTGTACTAGAAATTGTGAGGGCTATAAAAATGCACAAGATACACCAGTAGTTCCTGAATTTGGCTCATAAGATCATATATTTCCAGCTTGAAGTTACCACCAAGTCCAACCCCCTCATTTTGCAGTTGAGAAAACTGAGACCGAAAAGGTTAAGTGACTTGTCCAAGGTCACACAGCTAGTTAGAAAGATCTGAGTTCAAATTCTATCCCAGATACTAACTCTGAGGCCTGCACTTTTTCCAAAGAGCAACCTAGTCACCCTTAGGAATTTGTAATCCAGTTGAGAGAGAAGCCACATGGAAGGTTAAGGAAAAATCTAAAGCAGTATACTATTGCATATCAATCCTATAGGACAAACAAGTCTGTACCACCTTATAGAGCAATTACCTCTCCTTTAACCATTTGCTCCTCTCATTTTCCTTTATGCAATTTTGCACAGTGTCTCATGAACCAATAACAATATCTCCTTCCTCATCTGCCATCCCCCTCTATTCTTCTTATTGAATAGGAGTCTCAAGGTCTACCTTTGACATAGTGAACCCCTAATTCCTGAGAGCAGATTAACTGTTCTCTATATGTTAGTTTGGATGTTTAAATCAGTCACACAGGGCAGTTTTGACATATAATCCTCGCAGCAATTTTCTGTGTGATGAAATTTGGAATGGAAGACCTCAACTGTGATAAGGAAGACATCTATTCATAAAGTACAAGAATTATATAAGGAACAATAGGGGCTACTTTTATACTTGGTGACATCATATTATTGTTGTGAATTAGACACTGATTTCTCGGGGATTATAGATTTCAAGTAGGATAGCAAATAACGGGAACATCTTTGGTGAATTGAAGAAAATCCTTCAAATGTCTTTGTGACCAAAGGTACTTGATGATTTCTGAACACAAATTCCATAATGACTTTCAGTTTGCAAAGTCAGAGGCTTATTCTATCTCAATGAGTATTGAATCCTATTAACATTAGAGCGTAATGGGACCCACGATATGTTCCTATGGAAGACAGCCAGACTGAAATAGCAGACCTTAATTGTTCTGCTGCCTTCAAAAGAACCAGTTCTAGCAGGTGTACAGTCCAGTGTTTTAAAATTTTCCTAATATCTTCCATTCAGCAACTACTAAGGCACATTTATACAAAATCTATACAAAATGCCCTGGGGCTCATCTTAAGGATACTCAGGGACTGTGCAGCTATGGTTATAAAAGATTTCAAGAGTCACAATAAGGTAAGGTCATGAATTTTGTCCCACATGTAAAACATCTTTCCTTTCCTACCTGGGAATAGATGTTACTGGGATATTTTCCCTTACATTGGATTGGAGAAAGGAGAGTAGTAGTTTAAAGAAGATAAACCCTAAGACACAGAAACAGGTTATTAAAAGTTGCTCTAAGGTATATTGCAAGTTGCACATCTCATTAAAGAAACCTCTTCTGCCTTCATTCATTTTAACAGTGTAGGTAGATCCTTATATACCTATGGCAGCTGTGTAAGTATCCAGAAGTGTCTGTGCAAGCCTCTGGGCTCTGAACTTCATCATTCTCATCATCAAAATGCATTTTTTATGAAGTACCAGGTTATAGACAGGCTGTATTCTACGCACTTTCACCTATATCTGCCCTCTAGCAATTTATAATCTATCTCAGTAGTGAGATTCCTCACTTTGGTTTTCTCATTTATTATTTCTAGTTTCTCTCTTTACCTATTAGCATCAGTTCTGTTTATGCAGATGATGTGAAGGCAGAAAGTACACTGAACACCATTCTGTACAGAACAGGTGTTCAATTGCTGATGTTGACTTTAATATTTTCCTAGCTCCTTTCAATGCTCAGCTCACATACCAGCTCCTAAAAGAGGCCTTTTTTGATCCCTATTCCCCTCCTTCTTTGTATTTATTTTGCATATTTTTATACATATTTATCTATCTGTTATTCTACCTGTTACTTATGTATCTGTGTTATATTATGCCCCTCTCCAATAGAGTGTAAGTTCCTTCATGACAGAATGTTTCATTTTCATTCCTTTTCCCCAGTGCCTACTTCACTGCCTAACACAGAGTAGGTGTTTAATAGCTGTCAAATTGAAAATTAAGAAATAGCTTTAGTATTAGTACATTGGTAAAATGTGCATGTGATAAATTATACTCATAAATGGTCAATTTTGGAATTTAATCTTTATAAAACTAAATTCACTTGAATGAGGACTAGAATCTGAAAAAGTTATATGCATAATGCATCGCAAAATATGCATTTTATGGATACCAAAATTCAAATTTAAATGAGTCCTTATATAGTCACACAAGAGAAGTAAATGTCCTAAATGCATAGTTACATAAATATAAATTTGCTTTTTTCATTTGTATACACAGCATGAAACTGTTAGAATAGAGATGTTTTATACATCATTAAATAATAATATTTATCCTGCAGAGTTAAAATGTATTAATTGCAACATTCATTTTTTTCCTTTGAAAGCACAAAAGAAACTCCCAAAAAAAGTTAGAATCATTTTGAATGTGTTAAACTTGTTGGATACAAGAAGAAAAGTAAGGAAAGGCAAGTCATTTTTTTCCCTCAAGTTACATCAATGGTCCACTTCCATACTTTGAAAAGAGAGGTTATAGCCAGGGGTTAGCTTTAACTCTGTTTCTTATACTAAGTTTGATTGTAGGCTCCCCTGGCTCGATCTAATTTGGATGAAGGTCCTTTTAATTAGCTATTATAGAGACTGAACAATGAATCTTTGAAACATTATTTTCCCCTTTTCTAATGTATTTCTCTCTACTGATGCATGTCCTTGAGGAAATTACTTTCCAGGTAAGGAGATATACCCAGAAAAGTGCTAATCATTTATCATTTGGGGAATGTGGGGACATGGATTAACTAGCTCTATTTATACTGAGGAAAATTCTTAAATTCCAAAGAAAACGCTAAATTTTTGGATCTCTCATGATACATAGTTTCAATGAAGAATTTTCTTAGTTAAATTAAAAGTCATCAGGTTCTTTTGAAGGTATACTAAAAAGACAACAGAGAAGGGAACTTTAAGAAACCAGCCTCATTTGTCCTTTCAAGCTTGGGCCTCTGAGTCATGAAGTAGTCTACAGTTAACATTCCAATCCTAATGATAAAAAGGGAAGGATATCCCTCAGTAATTGGCAGGGCATGCCTTCAAAGGTCTTAAATGCAAGCATGGTTGAATTCATCACTATTCTCCAAAAGTATTTATTAATCACTTAGTGGCTCATGAAGCTATACTAGAACTGTTTAGGGCAATCTATTCTAAACAGAATCCATCAGTGTCCAGAGTTTTAAGTCTAGAGTTCAATAATACAAGGACGTGAATCTACCTAAAAATACTTTCTTCACTTAAGGGGAAAGATTCTCAACCCCACCCAAAAAGCCACAGGTCTTGCTAAAATAATTCACAAGTAGTACAGTTCTGCTAACACCAAACAAATATTTCTGGGCTGTAAGATCATTACACTACAAAAGAATTATTTTCTAAAATAAAAATGTTCTATTGTCTAGATCTGAGCATCTGATCAGTATGCATTCTCTAATAATATTCTCTCTGGAGTTTCCATTTACTCTGACCTAAAAGGTTCCCTGTAAGTTACATTACTTATTATTTTAATGACTAAGAAGTAATCGAGTTCCAGAATCATTTTCTATGACCCATCAGACCACTTCATGCAGCCTTCATGTTTCTATATATCATGTAAGAGAAACAGCCAGATTGCAAAAAGGTGACCTAAACTATTTTAGATTATGTGTCTTGATGTGCAGAATTTGAATTAGGCTGGCACTAGATCACTGAGATGGTCAATATCACTAAACCCAATGCACCACTACCTGGATTAGGACATGTGAACCTATCGCTGCAGAAATTCAGAAACCTTGAACACTATAGAGAAATACATGAAGTTTGTCTTCCAGCACAGAGCATACCCCTAGCATTGCCCCCCCGCCCCCACCTTTAGTACTTCTTCCTTTCCTTTCAGGGCCTGCTCAGTCTCTGTACTTTATTACTATTAAATCCTACTCTCAGGAAAGGATATGAATGAATAAAAGAATTAACAGATGAATGGGAAAAAAGCATTTACTAAGTGCTTATTATGTGCCAAGCACTGTGCTGAGCTATGAGGATACAAATGGAGAAAAAAAGACAATCACTGCTCTTAAGGATCTCACATTCTAATTAGGAAAGACAACACAAATAAAAGAGCCCAGTCGCAGGTCAGATGGAAAGTTCAGAAGTCTTAAAGGTGCAGTGATGGTGCATGTAGCAAGAGCCAGGGCTCCTTGGGGGGACTGGTAGATCAGATGATGATGCCCAGAGATTTAGAGGTCATAGTATCATGACAGAAGGTGAGACCTGGCAGTCCTTCATCTCATTAGAAAGAACTGGTGACTTATTTGAGTCCCCTGAAGAGTCAAGAAGAAGACTGGGCCTGCTCACTTCACTTCTGGCTCAACTCATTCTCCGGATTGCTATACATCCAAAGCAGCAGCCTTGCCCACCCTGGGTCCTGCTCTCCTGATTACTGAGTGCTTGGCCAGGATTGACATTTTATGAGGGGCCCCATAATCACTTCATTCTCTGCACTCATGGAGCTCAACTCACTCTCTGACCTCCTCCACCTCCTCGTCAATAACATTGCTCTCCATGACCTACCTTTCCAGTTGATCTTTGTGTTGTCTCTCCCTATTAGAATGTGAGTTCCTTGAGAGTAGGGGACATCTAGTTTTCTGCTATTTGTACCCTCAGTATATCACAGAGTGGCTGGCACATAGTAAGCACTTAGTAAGCTATAGCGAAAGATAAAGCTATATGATAGGCATAAGCATAAATATGGATATATCACTGGAGTATTTATAATGGCAGATAACTCACAGTTAATCCAAGTAGTGAAATCAGCTATGTAACTTTTGCCACCCAGACTGGGTGCCAAGGCATCTTAGAGAGAGGCAAAGGAAAGTCAAGGGGGAAGGGCACCTTCTTACCCGGAGGCCCAGATTGTGGTGGTTGTAGAAGAGTCAATGCAAGGAATGGGGGAAGGGTATCTTCCTTTTCCCACTTCACATGAGAGTGGAAGTGACAATGTGGTGGTGATATCTAGGAAAATCCAATTCAAAAGAAAAAAATTTTTCATACAACACAGCAAGAAAAAGAAAAAAGGAACACACCAAATGTGTGATCTGCTGACTGAATAAACTCTACAAGCTATTATAATATATTATTCCAACATTAATGAGGTTTCTTCATTTGTTACCTTAGAGGGTAGGTAGAGATTTTATGAACTTCAACAATATCTAACAGAAGAATTGGCCTCAGTCATTGGCCTGAGGGTCTATCTGAGCTGTGTATACATCCAGCTGTACCTAGTTTTAAAGAAATATCCTAGATAAGTATGGATAGGACCATCACCAAAAGGTTGACCACTTATAATGGATTATTTGTCCATGGAAACCCATGAAACAGATGTAAAGTGTCCCTCAGACTGGCATAGATGAGTCTACAAAGGAAGGAAGGAAGGAAGGAAGGAAGGAAGGAAGGAAGGAAGGAAGGAAGGAAGGAAGGAAGGAAGGAAGGAAAGAAGGAAGGAAGGTAAGAAGGAAAGAAAGAAGGAAGGAAGGTATGAAGGAAGGAAAGAAGGAAGGAAGGAGGGAGGGAAGGAAGGAAGGAGGGAAGGAAAGAAGGAGAGAAGGAAGGAAGGAAAGAAGGAAGGAAGGAAGGAAGGAAGGAAGGAAGGAAGGAAGGAAGGAAGGAAGGAAGGAAGGAAGGAAGGATTTACTTTGTTCCAGGTCCTATACTGAGAAGATGCTAAGAATCTTACAACTTTTAGACAATATGCAGACAATGACTTAATTGTGCGTACTCTTACATGGGTTACACCACTCAGAAGGAGTACTCATGTTGATTAGATCACATCGACAAGATCAAGGGATCCATGAATATCCATCAATCGTCTCTAATTCTTGCTACATAACTAGACAATCTCCTTTTATAGCTATAAATAGTGTGCCATGGCTGGGAGCTGGGTTAAATTTTGTGTTGATTTGATTTATATAGTCAAGGTCAATGACTGCATGAAGATTTACAATTTTAATTAGATTCCAATTTAGGAACACAGTGTTGTCTTAATCTTCAGTTAATTGAAAGCACTTACATTCATATTTTCTGTGATGTACTGAAGCCAAACCGATGCCTGGTGATACTGTGTGGTTACAAGGAAGGCAACATCACAACGTGATAGAAACTGAAGTTGCAAGGAACTTTAGGTTCAATAAAATAATAGTAATAGTGGTATTTATATACAGCTTTAAAGGTTACAAAGGTATTTACAAATATTGTCTCATTTTATCTTCACAACAACCCTGAGCAATAGGTGCTATCATTATTATCCCCATTTTATAGATGAGGAAAGTGAGACTGTCCTAAGTTAGTTGACTTGCATAGGGTTATATAGCTAATAAGTGCCTGAGACTGAATTTGAACTAAAGTCTTCCTAGTTCCAAGACCAAGTCTCTATCCAATGCACCACCTCGCTAGGTCAGCAGAAAGAATGATGTGGGAGCATATATAAGCTGCAGTATATTACCAGTTATGGCTTATATATAAAAAGTGGTGAAAAAGAGGTCATAAAAAATGTACAACCGTAATAGTAAGTCACTGGTTACACAGCAAAGACAGCATGGACTTTTGACCCTGTTAATGTGAGTATTCATTCTACTCATTCAGGTCATAAACCGTCTAGAATGTTTCCATCTTGTACAATTCTTGTCCAAATTCTCTCATTAATCCTTCATAGATGTTTTACCTACTATGCAAAAAGCCTTCTTTGAAGTCATCTTTATATTTTAGGAGGAGACTAATGCAGTACTCAATCTTTTGCTCTCACAATATGTCCAACTCATCTCATTTTACTCTTCATAACATTGTAATTTCCTCTACAACAGCTCTTACTCTACTTTTTGCGTGGAGATTATCACTGGAAATATGTTGCCACTTATTTGTGCCCACCATGCATTTCTACATTGCTCTTTGAGTCACAGTAAATTTTTTTATTCTTTGTAGATCGTTGTATTTCAAGATTTGCAACCACACCACACCACCAAAAGACAGCCACCTCCAGTCCTCTTAACGTATGCCTTGCCTTTGGACTCAGATGACTATGGAGGAGAGAGTGAGGCTGATAACTTTGCACAGCCCTGCCTCACTTAAATCCAATTCATTTGCAAGTCAATACTTCTGATGTCATTGGTCCTCTTCAAGAAGGAAGGACTAACAACAATCTGTGTGAGTAGTAGTAGCTGCCCTCACTGGGGACCCAACTGGCCAGTTCCAGTTGGGAAATGTGGTTTCTTTCTTCTTCCCTTCTTTCCTTCCTTCCTTCTCTCCCTCTGCCTACGTGAGTGCTCTACCCAAAGGAATATAAATTTTGATTGCTTAAACCTCACAAGATAGCTTGGACTTTATGAGAAAGATTTTTTTTTTCCCTCTCTCCCTTACTTATTTATTCTATTACTAAAAAAAAAAAAACTGGGACAACTAACTCATCTGTCCCATGTAGTTTCATTTATGATTTCTTGAAATAGAGCTCTGAAAAACCAGGCTTTGTTAAAGCCTATTGGGATTCAAATGGAGCTACTTGACTATGCCTTAAACCTAAATTACTCTGGCTCTCACTGATTGGCCAATAACAGGTCTTGGTCCAAGCCTCACTTGGTCATAGTTTGGGTTTTGAAGGCTCAGAGTGAGTATAACTAGCAATTGTTTCTGTTCTGGCCAGATCATCTGAGGGATAACTTTGCACAGCCCTACCTCACTTAAATCCAACTTGCAAATCAAGGCATCACCCTCCGGATGTCATTGGTCATTTTCAAGAATGAAGGATGATCAACAACAACAACAACAACATAACCAGGAAAATATTATTGTTAAAATTTGAGGGTTTCTACTAGTAAGCAGCCTAGGATCATAAAATGACTGCATGGTTTTCCTAATTCAATCCAGCTTACTTTCTTACTCATATTCAATTCTGGGCCTAACATTGCCCATCAGCAGAACATGCCATAGACAGACAGACAGACAGACAGACAGATAGATAGACAGACAGACAGACAAATAGATACTGATGTACTAATTCACTGGCATGGTATTCTAGCTATATATCATAGGCTACTATTTTTCATCCTTTTTTCCTACATGGACTATTTAACTGATCTCTTTAGAGTAATAATTAATATCTTGAAGCAGTTCTGTAATGAGGCTACAAAGGCAAAGACTCAAGTCTCCTTCTGTAGGAGGCCTTTCCCACCCCTCTCCCTAGCTGCTAGCACCTTCCCCTCTCAGATGACCTTCCAACTACTCTGTATATATCTTGTGTGTAGCTAGTTATAATAATGTTGTCTGCCCATTACAATGTATTCTTCAAAGGACATGGACATTTTTGCCTTTCTTTGTATGCTTAGCATAGTCCCTGGCACATTGTAAGCATTTAATCAATGCTTATTAACTGACTGACTGAAGCAAGTCTATGCCTTCAAGGAGCTTATATTCTAAGGTCATAGCAACAGATGATCTTATATTTAGAACTGGAAGAGAATTGAAAGGCCATCTAATCCAAACTACTTATTTTATAGATAAGGAAATGGAAGCCCAGAGGGGTTAAGTGATTTGCCCCACATCACATAAGTAATTGGTGATAATTAGGGATTTAAACTCTATTTCTCTAACTCTAAATTCAGTGCTTATTCTAATGTACTACACTGTTGCATATAAATCAGAAAATTTAGATTTTTAAAAAATTCTGTATGAAACAAGTGACATTTAAGCCAATGAGTTAAAGGAGTTCTTAACCTTTTAGTCTGAGAGAGACGGAGAGAGATACACAGAGAGAGAAAGACAGAGAGAGACAGAGACAGGAAGACAGAGACAGAGAGACACAGAGACACAGAGAGAGAAAGAGAAGAGTTTATTTCAATATATTTTTGTTTCTTTTTTAATCTTATGTATTTTACTTTATCAGTTTAAAAACATTATTCTGAGGATGGGTCCTTAGGCTTCATCATACTGCCAAAGGAATCTATGACAGAAAAATCTTTAAGAAGCCCTTATTTAAAGGATAGTGCCATTTTCCGGAGTGACTATAACAATAATGCTTTGTGTTTTACGGAATTTAATAGTTTTCAAAGCATTTTCATGTATATTAACTTATTCAATCCTCATGAGAGGTAGGTATAATCCCTACTTTATAGATAAGAAAATTTAGGCTCTCAGAGGTTCAATAACTTGTCCAAGGTCACACAACTCCTAAGTCCTAGAACTGGAACTAGAACTCAAGCTTTATGATTCCTAGCACTTTCTACTATAACCACATTGCCTCCCTTAAATTGCTCGGTTACTCAATTATGCCACATTGCTCTTGGAATAGTTAATATATGTCAAACATCAGCTTCATTATACTTGTGGCTTTTTTCTTAAGATTATGTAGTAATTTTCCTTCCTCAAACCTCATCGAGATGCTAAACTAGAACATTTCGATGATGAATAATAATGCAATAATTTGTTTGCTTCCCTTTATTACATTAATGCAATTTTACTACAATTTGAGAGATGTACAATTTAACTAAACTAAACAAGAAAAAATTAAAATACTGCATAAGAGTTTTACCCAGCAGAATATCAGTGTCTTGAAAAAGCTAATTCCCCTAGTGCCTGATTCCTCGGGTGCTGCTTACTTACTGAAGTAATTTTCTCTATTACCTTTCAATTTAAATCACTAACTTCAATAATATATAAAATATATATCATGTCAAAAAATGATGTATGATACATATAACCCTTTAAGAAAATTTTCATCAACTTCATAGAATCATGAGGAATTAGACATGTATATAAGTACATATGTTAACATAGATCATTTTTCCTGAGTTTATGTAGCTACAATTGGAATAATTAAGCTCAGTGGTAACTCGGATGATACTCTTCATCAAGACTGAGCGTGGGCACAATCGTGATGCTATCAAAGATGGATTATTGTACCTGCCTGCTTTAATTTCAGAACACTCTCTCCTCTCTCCTTGTACTTCAATCTCTCTTAATCCAAGTGGTATCAAGCCACTATGTCATGTTTCATCCCTAAAGGAACTTCTCTTAGCTAGCTACTATAGTTGGGAGAAAAAAAGTGAGCTCACAAATGAATCCCTGATAAGGTGTTACCCCCTCCCAGGAGGGTTTTGTGTTTTAATAAGAGACTCTTATAAACAGAGAAGTCTCTAAGACTCAGTGTAACGAAACTTTAACAGGCGGATTTTAGGCATCTTGACAAATATGTTTAGATTGGGAAGTTTTTTTGAAATACATCAATTCAAAGGAGCCAGGCACTTAATTCATCATCAATTCATTCCTAAGACAAGTCCTAATCATTATCCTTATCATTGTAATCAGCGAGCTTTACTGAGTATAGGTGAGATCCATTATGAGCTCTACAGGCCATCGGTTGAAAGGAATGAACAAAAATATTCATGTAGACTCTCAATTACCTCTGAGTTATAGCTCTGTATACAAGATCCAAAAAGTATGTTGATGAGGAAGAAAATTTAGTAAGCATATTGCACATGAGAAAGTCAGTACAGCCTTCTTTTATTCCTCTTCATATCTTTTAAGCTATAGTGCATTGCATAAAGATTTAAGGAGAGAGAATTTATTTTTTCTTAAATCTTCATGTTTGTAATGTAATATTGTTAATATTGCTAACAATTTAAACCCAGAGTTAAATTTGGAGATTTTCTTCTGTATTGGACAAATATATCCAAAAGTAATTAGATAAGTGTAGAGATGAATAAGACAGCTTTGGCACACCATTAGCATCATTTTCTCAATAGAAAAAAGGCAGAATAACTTAAACAGTAAAATTATTTTCATATCATTTAAGCCAAATAACTTGGAATTCCAAAGCTTCAATCATGTCTAATCCTACTGAAAAGCTGAATTGTAATAAGTCTAAGATATATTACATTGCAATGCCATGGCACCAGTGCATGACAGAATTTTATTTTCCATTGATTCATTCTTTTATGGAAATATAAACACTCTATATGCTTAATAGCATACACATATAAAAATGACATCACATCTTAAGATTATCCATTAATGAACATTTTACTTAGATAAAAACGTGAACAACTCCAGAATCAATCTTTGGAATCATTTTGACTTACTCTTTTGCAACACTGAGAATGTCAAGCAATCAAAAAAAAATCTATCAGTCGCAATTATGCCTTCCAAAATCAGTTGTATGCCCTATATACATACAGTGTCTTTTGGACATAGCTAGCATATCACATTTCCTTCCTGATTCTTTATTGGGATCATTAAGAACAGAAGGAAAAAATTCTGGATAGAATAAAATTAGAGACCCAAGAGGAACCTCTCAACAAAGCAGCAGAATGGTGGGGGAGAGTCCTAGAGATGACCCACAGGGCACATGATATGTACTCCCCCCATTGTCCTTCTGATAATGCTATTTGAATAACCACAGAATGTCAGAATTGAAAGAGACTTTAGAGGACCTCTAGTCTAACTTCCAAGAAGCCTTTCAATAATATCCCTGACTAGTATCCATCTAGCTTCTGCTTGAAGATCTCTAGGGCAGGGAGACCCACAACTTCCCAATACAACCCATTACACTTTGGAAAGATCTAATTATTGGGAAGTATTTTCCTTACAAAGAGTCAAAGTCTGTCATTTTGTACTTCTATGCATTGTCTCTACTTCGTTCCTCCATGGTCCAGCAAAATGACACCAATCTCACTTCTACATAATAGCTCTTCAAATAGATGAAGACAGATACCATGTCTCTGCAAAGTCTTTTGTTCAGATAACCAACTCTTATTTCTTCAACCACTTCTCATGTGGCCTGGTTTTCTTATGATCATTGTCTCTCTCGGTCAGCAATTATTCAAAACTACAGCTCATGAGTTCCCATCTGTTGTTTTCCTTTTACCAAACCAAGCCAAAGGACATATTAACTCAAATAAAAGATAATTAACCAGTCGTAATATAACAAAGTAAATAAGAAGGAAGAATTTTTTCCCTTCCCCATAGAAAATAAGGAACAATCTTTTCATAGATTCTTGGGAAACCAAATGATTATACTCAAGATAACTCTTGTTCACAGGGTTGTGGTTGTTGTTGTTTCTCCTTCCTTCTCAAAGAGGACCTTGACATCAAAAAGGTGAGGCCATGACTTGCAAGTGAATTGGATTTCAGTGAGGGAGGGCTATGCAGGGTCACCAGCCTCACTTTCTCCTCCAGAGCCATCTGGGTCCAGTGGCAAATATAGATCAGGATAACTGGAGATGGGCTCCTGCTCACAGAGTATATCCTAACTGAAAGACTTTTTTGCCTCCAGAGCTGCTGCTTACAAGTTTCCTGAAGAACCATTGTCATGTGTTGTGCTGTTTTCTCTTCTAAATAGCCATCTGCTACTTTACTGCTGACCTGTTTCCATCATTTCTGCTTCTCCCCTGAATTGCTACTAGAATGGCTTTTTGGTGAAAACATTTTTAGCTTTTTTTGTGATCAAGCACATACACAGCCTTAGGGATATAGCAACACTTTTGTGAGTCAGCCAGCACCAGCACCTTGCCAGAGTCCTGCAAGTCTAGCTCAAATCTAGCCTATTTCTTTTTTTTTCCTTACTATTCTGCTTGTTCTCAGTAGGAGAACAAGCTCACTTCTTGCTATACTTGTGGTGGTTCAGCAAATTACTTTCATCTCCAATCTGACTGTAGATATAGTCACTATCATTATCATTATTATTGCCTATCTTTTCTACCCTGAAGAAAACAGACATAGGTCAGCACAAACTAGGATTTCTCAAACTTCCAAAAGCAACCAGCACTGATAGGGGAAAAAATAATAGAAATCCATTGCCACCCTATCACTATCATTAAGTCCCACTTTAAGCAATGTAAAAGATCTTGCTGAAATTGGCCAACAACAGGAGTTACATCAACACACACACACACACACACACACACACACACACACACACACCGCGAGAGCAACAGCAAGAGAGAGAGAGAGAAAAAATATGCCAGGAAAAGAAGTTAACAGGAAAATTTATGGTAGGAAAGTGATTCATTTAGCATCTAACTCCCTACCCCACCAGCAAGATCTATCATACAGTCTCTAAATCAGTCACTTCATTGCCCTACAAAAATATGCAGAGAGAGTAAAGATAGACTAGAAAAACAAAAAATGGACACCTCATCTTTTCATTTTTTTTACCACAGCATTCTCAAGTCAAACCTGCAGAGGACAGAGAGGACAATTCCAAAGCCTTCAAAACACTAATAATAGTAATGATTGTATCTATTTTTATTACTTGTGTTGGAAGCCTCTGTCCTTAAATTCTCTAGATCTGAATGCACTGATCAATAGCACTTTTAGAGTCAAATACACAAAAGTTGTGACTAAATGGTGCTTTTAACTCAAAAAGTTTCTGACTAAAGTGGAACTTTTATATATATATATATATATATATATATATATATATATATATATATATATATATATATATATATATATATATCAACAGGGAAAGGAATTACAAGCCTAGGCATAGATAGAGGGAGAGTCCAATGAAGACAGAGGAGGGGTTCCTTCTTTTAAAAAAAATGTTACTTTTAGCCACTCAAAGTGCAAATAACACCACTTGCAAAGCAATCTGGTTTATCCTGACAATTATTCACACCACAGAATTAGTGTGCCCAAACTTCACAGGTATTTAAAAGATTTAAATTGCCTTGATTTGCTATTAGAAGCCAGGAGCCATTTCTGGCTGGCATACTGACGACATATGGATCTATAAAAAGATAGGTGGCTACATTCTGCACCTGGTGAAGTTTCAGGCTGGTCTTCATAGGTAGCCCCCAAGTAAAACATGTAATAATGTTGTAACAATCCTGTCTCCCTCGGGGCATTTCACCCTCTGCCTCAGCCAGCGCACTTCACTTTACGGCATCATCTGTTTCTCCAGTATCTCAATTTTCCTCTCCATGGGCCCATGAGATTTAATCACACATGTAGAAAAAGCCTTATGTTCCATTTCCTCTTTTCAAGGGCTGCAATTTTGGCATCTGTGCTGCCTGCCCGCACTTCCAGATTTAATTTACTTGTCTAACCCATCAAATTTTGCAAACATACTTTCTTCCTTCTTCTCCACTGATTCCAATGAGCTTTTAGTATCTCCTCTACCCTTCCCATGCAACAGGTAGAGAAAGGTTTTGATAATATAGCTGAAGTAGACGATGGTCTGTATGGCCTCCAGCAACACACTTGCATTATTGGCTTTCCTTCCATTTGTGTTTAAGAGATTCTGTTACTCCATGTATTTCCAGTTAGTTACCCTATATTTACTCTAGTTAAGTTTGGACACCAATTTACTTACTTATAAGGTTACTGAAAACAAGTTAACTGGTTAGGAACCTTAAATACAGAAACATTCCCACGCAAATGGCAGTCTATTCTCCATCTAATCCCTATATATACAATTTAAAATTGTCTAACTGACTCTTCCTTTCCAATAAAACAGTATACTTCAACCCAGTCTGGGTGGAAAATCCCTCAGCTTGAATTGACACACATTTTTTTTTCAAAAAGTAACTCTGGAAGGCAAGGCATAGGAGAAAAGAGAGAAGGGAAATGTTCTCCGTAGTTCCAAAACCCACACTGTCATAATCCCCTCAACATTCTACATATTTACCTTGCTTCATTTATGGAACTTAACTAAAGGGTGCTTCTAAGAAATACAAGTTGAGTAGAAAGAAGAAAATATATTGGATTCCTGCTAATAGTATTCACAGGTAAAATAAATGTTTAATGCCTGAAGTAAATAATCTATGTCTTTGTTTTCCATGTGGAATTGCATGATCTACCCAACTGTAAAATAATGTGCCTGAGTCAGATGTGTCAATATAATGTAACTGCACACAAGTAGGTCCCTCTGTCCATTGCTTACCACCAATAATACACAGAACCTGGAAATGTTTCTCCATGACCCTGAAGTAAAAATGTTGCCCTTCCATTTAGACTTGTACTACATATTTTCCATGAACACTTGAGTAAACTACTCACACAGAAATGTCACCAAGAATTTTAAAGAATCAGAGCTTACTTTTACATATAATAGCTTATCAATGCAGAACCTGGAAAACTGAGAGCTTCATTACACCATGAAACAAAAAAAAGGACCCTTGACCAATATTGATGTCAATATCTGTCTCATTCTAGAGTTAAAAGATGTTTCATTCATTTGAGATTTGCCCATGCAAACAGAAAACATAACATATTTCCATTTCTCCTCTCACACATGCTGAAATGATTAATTAGATTAGGTTAATTTTGGCTATGTACTTAAACTCCAAGGAATCACATGATGATGGAGCAAAAAACAAGGTAACAGACCAGTTTTTGCAACCTATTCACCAGATCATCCTGCTCTTCTAGAGTCTCCATCATAAAAGCTATTGAAATTGTTCTCTCAAAAGTTATCTAGGATATTCTTATCACCAAATAAAAAAACTAAAGACCAAAGTCTTTTTAGTAATAACAACTGATACTCATATAGCACCTTATGATTTGCAAAGGGCTTTGCATTCCTGTTTTACATGAACTTCTCAACAACTCTGTGAAGTAAGTATAATGTGAATTATTACCTCCCTCTTACAAAATGACAAACAGCTTCAGCTAACTGAAATGACTTGGGCATGGTTATACAGGTAGTAACCATGGTTACATCAGGAAAAATTCCAATCCAGACCTTTCTAACTACAAGTACAATACTCTATACCCTATGGCAGCTCTTGACACTTGTTAACCATCCCTTCTTTCTACATATGCTTTCCTCCCTTGACTTCTGAGACACTGCACTTTAATGAGTCTCCTTCTTCCTCTCTAATTATTCTTTCAGTGGCTTCCTCCTGAACCCTTGATGGAAGTACTCCAGTGAGTTCTCCTACTTCTTTATTCTCTATGCTCTTTCATGGTAACTACATTCTCCCATGATTTCAACTATTACCTCTAAGAAGATGAATCTCAAATTTATATCTCCAACTCTGACCTCTCTCTCTAAACCAGGGATTGGCACACTATGGCTTGAGGATCAAATCCAGCCTGTGTCCTAGTTTTATACTCCAGGAGCTAAGCATGGATAATGTAAAAACCATTCTTAGCTCATAAATTTCAAAAATACAGAACAGGCTTGATATGGTCCTCAAACTATAGTTTGCTGACCCCAAAGTTAGACCAACATCCCTTTTCTGGTTTTCAAACATTTTCATCTAGATATTCTACCACCTCCTCAAATTGCATTCCAAAACCAAATTTATTATTATCCAAATACCCACATTTAAATTCTTGCTTATCTTTGATTTTCCCTCTCCCTCAACTTCCACATCCAATCAACTGTCAAAACCTGTCATATATTTCCCTCACAGTCCCCTTCAAATGTGTTCCCTCTTCTCCTTTGCTACAACTACTCTAGTACAGCTGATATTACCAACTAGTTTTTTTTTTTGGGGTGGGGAGGTAGCAACAAAGTTGCTAGCAGCTACTGTAGCAGTATAAGGCCAATAACGCTAGCACACAGAAGGTCTGCCAGCACAGATTCTTTGGTATACTTTTCTAAGGAAAGCAACTTTAAGGGTTTAACAATATTACTTTAATTAAACATACGTATACCATTCACTTAGTTAAAGGGGGAAAGCCAGCACCCTGAACTTCAGAGCAAATACAAACAGAAATTACAGAGACAATATAACAGATCAACAGACAGATTTATGTCTGACAAAATCATAATATACATAGTTACCAGAGAAGCGCCAACATCTGGGTTTTTCAAAGTGGGGTGGTGGGGGGAGGTTCCTTAACAGCAGCTACCCAGAGTCTTGTCACCAACAATCTTTCAATAAGTGTGCCCCCAAAGGCAAAACTCCAACCTTAGAGCTCTTATACCCTGTTCAGGGCTCTGAGGGCTTAGAGCCTACTTAGCAAAAAGCTGTGGGGTCTGGGGCCTTTTACCTAGTTAGTGAAAGGGTGTGGACCTGCCTCTAATCAGGCCTCCCTTTGTTGGCCCCACCTAAGGCCTATTCAATGGGTGGGAAAGATCTTTCACTTACAGATTGGCTTTACAGGGGATTGTATATAGACCTATAATTTCATAGGTGTGGGGAATCTCCCAGGCATAGAAAATTATTCCACTGATACAACTTGACAATATATAATATACTTTATTAGGAAATTGTCTGAGCCACTGAATTTGAACTCAGGTCTTCCTGTTCCATCTACTCATTCAACCAGTATACTAGATCTCACTAGTTTATCTCATTCATTCAACAAGTATTCCTTAAGCATCTATTATCTGTCAGGCATGGTTCTAGGTACCAAGAACACAAACAAAAATGAAATAGCCCTTTCTTTGAAAGAGTTTACATTCTATGGTGGGAAATATGTAAAAAGAAAAGTAAATACAAAATAGATACTGAGTAGGTGCTAAAGCTTTTCTAGGGGAAAGGGTTTTCAAGACCAAGGAACCAGGAAAACTTTCTTGTAGAAGATAGCACCTGAGCTAAGGATTGAAGGACGAAAGGATCCCACAAGGCAGAAGTAAAGAAGGAGTTCTTTCCAGTATAAGGGATAACCTGTGAAGAGTCAGAAATGAGAAAAAGAGTACCATTTACAGCATTATGGTAAGTAGGTCAGTTTAACCGGAATGTAGAATAAGTGAAGGAGAGTAATGAGAAATAAACCTGCAAAGGGAGATGTAATCCAGATAGAGATGAACCTCTTGATCAAGGAGTAATATAAAATAATAAAAGTAATACAAAATATAAAATTATGAAATAAAAATAATAAAAAGACATGCTTTTGGAACATGCATTTGTCAAGTTTATGAGAGAGACTTAGGACAGGGGAAAGACTGAAGGCAGAGAAAATAATGAGGACACTACTGCAATAATCAAGGCAATAAGTGATGAGTCCAAACTAGTGTGGTAGGCGTAAGTAAAAAAGAGGTGGATAAATGTGATATTTTGGAGGTAGAATCAATAAGATTTGACAACCAATTGGCAAGAGAAAGGGAAGAGTCAGAATAATTCCAGTTACACATCTATGGTGGTGTCTTCAGTAGAAGCAGAGACATTACAAAGAAGAGTAGATTTTATGAGGGAAACAATAAGTTCTGTTTCTGGCATGTTGATTTTGGGATGCCTTGAGACATTCAGTTGGAAATGTGCAATAAGCAGTTAGTGATGAAGTTGTAGAATTAAAGAGAGAAAGATAATATGGCTAGATAAAGAGATCCAGGAATTGTCTAAATAGAAATGATTCTTTCACCCATGGAAGGTGATGAGATCAACAACAGAGTCTAGGAAAGAAAAGAAAAGAGGACTCAAGACTAAGCCTTGACTTGCACCCATGTGTAGGGAGTAGCTAGGTGGCATGGCCTGGAATGAGGAAGACTCATCTTCCTGAATTCAAATCTGGCCTCAGACACTTACTAGCTATATGACCCTAGGTAAGTCCCTTAACCCTGTTTGTCTCAGTTTCCTCTTCTCTAAAATGAGCTGGAGAAGGAAATGGCAAACCCCTCCAGTACCTTTGCCAAGAAAATCCCAAAGGGGTCACAAAGAGTTGGACATGACTGAAATGAATGAACAACAGCAAGTAGGAGGTAGGCCATGAGTGATAATTAAACAAAAGAGGCTGAGGAATAGCCAGAAAGGACAGAGAATTCAAAAAAGGGGGTGGGAGAAAGAGGTAGTATTTTAAAGAAACAAATATATGACAGTGTTAAATGTTGCAAAAAACTCAAGATGTAATATGACTAAGAAAAGGTCACTGGATTTTGGAATTAAGGGTCATTGGTAATGTTATAGAAAAGACTTTCGGTTGAATGGTTAAGTCAGAGGTCAGATAGCAGAATATTAAGAAGTGAAGAGGCAGCTAGGTGCCATAGCAGATAGAGCAGGTCTGGAGTCAGGAAGACCTAAGTTCAAATCCAGGCTCAGACACTAATAGTATAAGCCTGGGAAAGTCATTTAACCCAGTTTGCCTCAGTTTCCTCATCTGTAAAATATATGGAGAAGGAAATGGCAAACCACTCCAGTATGGGCAGCTATGTGTCACAATGGATAGAGTGCTGGGCCTGGAGTCAGGAATTCTCATCTCCCTGAGTTCAAATCTGACCTCAGACACTTAACTAGCTGTGTGACTGTGGGCAAGTAACTTAACCCTGTCTGCCTCAGTGAAATCTATAAAACGAGCCAAAGAAGGAAATGGCAAACAGGAGGGTTGTGGAGAGTCAGACATGGCTGAAAAACACTGAACAAAAGAAATGAATGGGAGGTGAGAATGAGTTTAGCCCTCTACTCATTAAATCATACTTAACTTCTACTAAATAAGTGTCCTCTTGACTCCTTCCATATCACTCTCCCCCCTTCTTCAATGGAATCAAAGCTCACTATTGCCTACTAAATAAAGTTCAAACTCATTGTCCCGGCAGTCAAGCTCCTCCACCATCTGATAACATCCCACATTTCCAGCTTTTTCTCATATCCTCCACTATGTGAAAGAAGTTCCAATCAAACTTGATTACTTGTTCACATCTATACACATTATTTGTCATGCTCTTTTCCTTGCTTGGAATACCCTCCCATTCCTTCAACTATTTTAATCCTACCCTCCTGTTAGACAGAGCTCAAATGCCACCTCTTCCATGAAGCCTTGCATGATGCCTTCCACACAGGAATGATCTTCTCCACTCCTGACCTCCAACTTAAAATTGTGCTTATTTGTCCCTCTTTCTGGTATTTATAATGTATAATCATGCACTATGGCCATTTGGGTCTGCGTCATATTCCCTTTGTAGGTTGTGAGCTCCATAACAGCAGATATTATTCAATCCTTATTTCTTCCGTAGTGAATAATATGGGTCTCTGAACATAGGTGGAGACCTTTTGAATATTTGTCAAAGTTGAAGAAATTCTAACCTATTTCCAGAACAACTTGAATTGCTGAGAAGTTTGGCATTAAATAATGCACCCATTCTCCTCACTAAATGGTTCTGCTTGAGTGCAAGCCCTCAAGACAGAGGATGCATCTGTCTCTGAAAGCATCTTGAATCAAAAGGAGGACAGTAACATCCCTTTTGGGGGTTTTGAAGGACTTAAATTAAAGGAAGTGTCCCCTTCTCATCAACTCCTCACCACCCAGTTTATTTCTTTCTGACACTTAACATTCAACCAAACATATGTGTATGGTATTTAAAAATGTTTAGCAATTAGCTAGGTGTTTTTAAGTGAGAGATGAATCCACATAAATAAGAAAACATGTGACATTCCCTTCCCAAGAGTTAAGAAGAAAGAAAGCCCCTACACAGACTTCATCTCTTCATAAGAAGAATGATTTTCCCACTTACAGAATCCGATGACTTGCATTGCCTGGGGAAGCCAGCACTTTTTTCCACACTACTAGAAAATCAGGCAGCAAAATAATGTAGCAGGTTGTTGAGGACAGCAAAAGTAATATTGATTCTTTGGACCTATTTAATAGTCTCGTGTTTCCTATTGCTGCCTGTTTTGTATTTGTATATCTCTATTTTAGAATTTGTCTGTTTTCAATTTTCTTTAAAGAGACCTTCAATAAAATAAAAGAATGACCTTCCTTGACTTCAGCCGACCACAAGCACTTATCCCTGTGGATTCATCTTTCACTTAAAAGCACCCAGACAATTGCAGTCTTTTTTAACTTTAGCAGCTTATTAGTTTGGGCAAATGTTAAGTGTCAAAAAAAAAGAGGAGCTTTCTTCAATCCAAGTGTTTCTAAATTGCCAAAAGGCATGTCACTGTAGACAAAGCAACAAGACTGCTTTTGGGTTCAAAATGCTTTAGAAGACAGATGCCTCCTTGGACTTGAGGGCCTAAACTCCAGCAGAACCACTTATGGGTTCCAAGATTCAAAGTAAATATATTGTGATTATTTCCAGTAAGTCTATGATGCACTGCACTAACAGTAAATACTGTTTTTAACAAGCAATGGATTTATATGCTTGGATATTGAAAGTATGATACAGACAATAAATGCCCAGTACCAAGACAATTATAAACTGTTAGGATCATTATCACGACTTCTAAAGAAGTCAGATCTTGATTTTTCTCAAGTTAATGGTTTATAATTAAGTTTAAATATTAACAAAACCTACAACTTACTTTACAATTATTTACATTTAATAAATGAATTTCAATATAAAATGTTCATAATTTGTCAGTTACTGAGTTCCTTTGAATTTCCTTTGGACATTTTTCACTCCGTTTTTCTTGGTCTCCAGTTGGAGCTATTGCAGACTGGTACTGGTTCTTCTCCTCCTCCTTCCCCTCCTCCTCCTTCTCCTTCTTATTCTCCTCCTCCTCCACCTTCTTCTTCTTCTTCTTCTTCTTCTCCTTCTTCTTCTTCTTCTTCTTCTTCTTCTTCTTCTTCTTCTTCTTCTCCTTTTGCAGTAGCTATATGATAAGTATCTTTTTCAGATTTCTTTCTATTGCTTATAATTAATAAAGTCATACCTTGCCTTATAATACTAGGGCCCAGGTTATCATACTGCTTTTGGGAGCTCATACCTGCTGTCTTCTTCTACCTTTCCAACTCCCTTTTACATGTTCTCTTCCTACATTAGAACATAAGTTCCTTGATGTCAGGGACTGTCTCTTTGCTTCTATTTCTTTTCCCAGAGCTTAACATAGTGCCTTAAAGCACTTAAATGTTCTAACTCTCTAGCTACCCAGCTGAAATTATCAATCAAGCATCTGCTTTTTTACAGCTAATTGAGACTTTGAAGGTAAAATTAATCCCTAGAGATGCTAGTAGATAAATATATATAGATATATAGAGTGAACAAATAAATGAAATTAAAAGCATTTCCTCAAATTTTGTAGAATCAAACCAGAAAATACTTCAGGCAGTGTACCCAAATGCAAACCCATCCAGCCATCCAACTCCTTCCAGTAACAGGTAAGATGATTAAGGTACTTCATCCCAGGCATTGCCCTGGCAAAAACACTCCTTCATGACCATATACATTATAATTCATCCGCCACCTATACTATCCTTTTGGACAACAAACTCCCACCATCTCAATCACCATGGAGGAGTAAAGTATCACTAATCTTGATTTTGCATTCTCTCATTTCACATTTTCCTGAACCTTATCCCCCAAGCCCACTCCAACTCAATCCATCCCTTCCATTGCACCCTCTGAAATTCCTGTTCCACGGTGAAAAAAACTTCTCTTCAATCTGGACCTTTTCCTCATCCTCCTTCCATATGTTTGTTCTCACTAAGACCTGACTTTTGCCAGAAGAAATGGTATCCCCAGCCATCCTCTAGTTATCCTGGTTGTATCTCCACTCACAATACACACACACACACACACACACACACACACACACACACATCCTGGAGAAGGAGTTGGAAGACTCCTTTCTTCATAATGACACTTCCAGACTCTCCTTTTGCCACCTTCATTTAAGCAACCTCTTGTCTTTTAAAGTTCAGGCTATAAAAATTCTGTCTTCACTTCCCTCCATTCCCAAATTCAAACAAACCTATAGGTAACCAATAACTTCAAATTATCCTCTACTATGAAAACATTGGCTCCTTTGCCCTACCTTGGTTGCCCTTACAAAAAAACAGCTCCTATCATCTGGTTCCTCTATTTCTACTTACCTGCTGCTGAACAAAGCTGGAGGAAGTCACACAGCCAAGATGAAAGGATACACCACAAATTCCTGATATTCAACTTCCAGTGGGTCCTCACTGAAGGAAGGCAAACATTGTATCAATTCCTAATTGATTCTCTATCTCACCCCAATAGAAGCAAACCTTCTGTTCTTTCTTCAAGCTTTCCATCCCTTCCCCTCTCCCTACCTTCTCATCTGAGAACCTCATCTCTTGCTTTGAGGATAAAATCAAGACCTCTCTTTTCCCTTTGTTTTCATCTCAAAACTCCTTCCCATCATGACCTACTCTGTATCCTTTCTTTATCTAATCTCAAATAATGAGGTGACACTTCTTGTGAAGGTCATTCTCTCTATATGTGCTCTTGAACCCATCTTCTCACATCTCAAGCAAAATGTCCACTCAAAAATAATTCTCTAGGTGGATAGATGTGGGGGAGAGAGAGAGAAAGAAAGAAAGAGAGAGAGAGAGAGAGAGAGAGAGAGAGAGAGAGAGAGAGAGAGAGAGAGATTGTGTGTATATATATTAGATATACATTATATATGTATATACATATATATAATCTCCTTTCCCTATCTACTACTTCCTTCCCTACTGCTTTAGACCTTTCAGAGCATCCCCCATCCTTGAAAAACCCTCGCTGGTCCATAACAATCCCTCAAACCATCATCCCTGTATCTTTCTTCCTTTTCTTGGCTGAACTTCTAGAAGAAGCTGTCTTTATTGCTTTGACTTCCTCACCTTTCACTCATCCTCCGTACTTTGTCATCTGGCTTCCAACTTCATCATCCAACTGAAAAGGTTCCCTTCAAAATTACCAACAATTTTATAGTTTCCAAATCTGAAGGTCTTTTTTCAGTCTTCATCTTTCTTGACCTTTTTATCACTGTTGACCACTCTCTCATCCCAGGTGCTCTCTCCTCTTTAGGTTTCCAGAACACTATTTTCTCCTGGTAATCCTCCTACCTGTTTGACCACTCTTTTTATTCTTCTTTATAGGCTTATAATTTATATCACCTAACTTTGGGTATGCTCCAAATTTCAGTCTTGGGATCTCTTTTCTTCTCTCTCTACACTATCCCTCTGTGACCTCATCCCATGTGTTTATTATCTCTATGCAGATGACTCATAGATCTATATATCCAGCCCCAGGCTCTCATCTGAGCTCCAGTCCTGCTTCGCTAAGCTGTCTATTGGATATTGCAAACTGTTTGTCCCAGAGTCATCTCAATCTCAAGGCATATAAAACAAAACTTATTATCTTCTCCCCATTTCAAACCACCCCTATACTAAATTTCCTTATTTCTGTTGAAGATATCACCATTCATCCAACCTCCTAGGTTCATAACTTCAACGTTATCCTCTACTCTTCATTCTCCTCCCCGTGTATCCAATCAGTTGCCAAATATTGTCATTTCCCCCCCCCACCTCTCACATCTGATCCTTTCTACTCACATAGGTATCTCTTTGTGAATGGCAGGCATAGTCTATCAGAGTCAAGCCTCTGATACCTACAGCCAAGCCCCTTTTTACTCTGATTTTTATGGCTTCTTCCACTCTCCAGACAAGTGTTTTCTTTGTATTTGTCATGGACTGTTTTAAAATTCCCAGCATTTCTCAGACTATCATAGATCGTGATAGTCTCAGCCCCTCCCAGGGTGGGAAGGAATTGCCATCTGTCTGTGACTATAATTCCCCAAATTAAAGTCATGTTTCAGAACAATTCAGTCTTTCCCAGAACATGTAAAAAAGCAACTGGTGTCTTTAAGACACAAACCTATGCTTTCCTCTAGGAACAAAGGATGGAGTATGACCTAACCTACAAGCTTCATCTTTGACATGTATTTTCCTTAGCAGGGGAGCAGTAGGTGGGTGGTATGCAGGGTATACCTGAGCGAATTCATTCAGTTATTTATTTGTTCAGTCAACAACCATTTAATAAGGCCCTACTATATGCTCCATCCTAGAGAAGACACAAAAACAAATAAAATCCCTGCTTTTAAGTATGTTATAATTTAGTACACCAAATAGGGTAGTTTGGAAGTGGAGTTCTTTATTGAATTTCCTCATTACTAAATGTTATGGCACTCAGAAAAGTGATGGTATTTGATGAAGTCTTCCTAGTTGAGTCATTTAATTGCTCTTGCTTATTACATCTCCAGTTTCAATTCAATTTAACCAGAATTTATTAAGCACTATATGCCAGGCCAATTGAGCTGTATGCTGGGAATATGAAGACAAAAATGAAAGTAGTTTCTGCCTTCAAAATTATATCCTACTGGAATCTTACTATGATTCCTCATTGTAGTTGACACTGGATTCTCAAAGAATACGCCAGGGGATATAAGCTCTGGCATATTCCAACAAACTAGAAGAGATTCCAGTATGAACACAGTGACAAATTCTGTTGTGCAAGGACCAGACTAGCCAAGTTCAGAAAAGTACAGGACCAGATAGTTGACCACCAAGTGATAGATTTGGGGCAGGGGGTATTGGCATGACCAGGGCAACTCATGAAGATTGTCTACCAATATGAGGTGGGGCTGTAACAAAAAGAATACTCACCTTCCCCCCCACCAAAAAAATCATGAATCTTTTGTATTAAGCTTGAAATTTTTCATCACAGGAAACATTTTTATGCCTTCCTCCATTCATATAACAAAACCTTTCTTTTTTGTTTAAAGAAATTTGCATGCAAATTATTTCATGGTACTTTTCTGAAAAGAAGGATTTAATTTAACCTTTCTATTTGACTTTTATTTCCAATGATTTGGTAAGAATCCATATAGTTCAGGAAGTAAATTAAGTCCCTTGTCCCCATACTTACTTAATTCTCATCACATTCAATGACAAAATGAGGCACTGGAAAATTAGACCAGCAAATTCTGATAAATCAAAAGTTAAAGCCACTGATCAAGATTATGTATGTCAAAGGGATTGGTCCACTTATACATATGGTTACCTTGTTCTTCATTTATATGCCCCCTGTAACTACAATCTTGCATGGCCACTACTTTCAAGTGAAGTCTAGGGACTCAGTGTCCCAGGAAGCATCTTTTGGCCCAGCTCTGAGTCAGGAACATAATTTATTTACTGGGACAGGAACAAAAAACACTGGACCTGATTCTATTGACTATTTTTTAGCTGTCCATGAATGTCAATAAGTGGAGACTTAGAACAATTAAAACTTTCTTCATTATTCTTTAAATGGTAAATTGATAGATATCTTTTCTTCATCTGATAAGCCAAGAGAAGAATGATGAACTTTTCCTTAAATTGTAATACATTTTAAAATGCTGGCTGTGTACTGAGCTATTCATTTTCAAGCTGCATTGGAGTTCTTACCTTTTTATAGACTCATTTAAGTTCTGCATTTAAAAACCAGATGGTTGGCTCTTGAACTGTAAGACAGAATATATTAGCCTTTCACACAGACACACGCTCACTATGCAGTTGGTTAGTACTATATTTATTCTGTATGACCTTGATGATAAAGTACAGCAACTTGATTTCCTAATGTTTACTGGGAATTCATGTTTGTGAGTTGCTGAACCATCTGATTTGGGTGCTCTCTAACGTAGAAGTCAGAAATAAATTGGCATTGCTAAGGCCCTGTGGATAAAAGGGCTGCCACACACTCTATAATCTGAAGTTGTAAAGAAGCAATTTGAATTATTGTATATGTGGGCTGACAAGTGAGCATTATGTGGGCTTGAGTTGGTAAAACAAAGACTTAGTCAAGCTGTGAAATGCATTCAAGAGTAAATAGCAATAAATAACAAGAGGTCTGTTTTGTTAGATATGTTTTAGACTGTTTTTAAGCTTCTGATTACAGGAGCACAAGGAAGTGTTTGAAATTGCGGGGTGTTGCCCCTACTTTAATTGGGATGGCTTGGTTTGGCTATAAAAGAGAAATGGCAGAAAACTTTGTTTTGAACTCAGGAATCATCAATTTCTCCTTTTCTTTTACATATCATGTAGGTTTGTAGTTGGGTTTTTTTTTAATTCTGTTTATCTGGTTTTATTGAATCCTTTTTAATTCAGGTACTGTGCTTTAGTTTGGGCCTCAGCTAAAAAGCATGAAACATGTTGGATTTAATGTTTTTCCTGTGAGATTTTTAATCTTGTAAAAAAAATAAAATGGGTAGAATTGAAATAAATTTATTGTGGCCAAATTCTCCAAAATGTTGTTAAGCTTTACCCATCACAGACATTCTTAAATTGATCTCGAGAGACAGAATCACAAAATCTGGGAGTTGGAAGAGATCACACATCTCATTTGCATAAAACATACTTGACTAAGTTCTACTGCAATATTCCCAAAAAGTGGAATGAAGCACATGAAGACATCAAGTATAGAGGAGCCCATTACCTGTGGGGGCAACCCATTGTTCTTTTAAATAGCTCTGCAACTCTAATTTTTGGGAAGGTTTTGTTTTGAATTGTTTTGTTTTACAATAAGTCAATAGCTGCCTCTCTACAATGTCCACCCATTGGTTTTAGTTCTTCCCATTTGATCCAAACTGGGCAGGTAGGTGACACAGAGGATAGACTCCTGGGCCTGGACCTAGGATGACCTGAGTTCAAATCTCACTTCAAACACTGACTAGCTGTGTGACCTGGCCAAGTCACTTAACCCTATTTGCCTCAGTTTTCCCAGCTGTAAAAAGAGCAGGAGCAGGAAATAGCAAACCATTCCAATATCTTTGCCATGAAAACTCCAAAAGGAGTCATGAAGAGTCAGACACAACTGAAAAATGACTGAACAACAACTTGGTCCAAACAGAACAAGTCTAATCCCTCTTCAGTACGACAGTCTTCAAAAACTTGAAGACTTATGAACCAGTCCTTTTCCCAAGTGTTCTCCTTTCCAGGCTAAACATCCCTAGTTCTTTCATCTAATCCTCCTAAGGCAGGATCTCAAAATAGAGAGGCTCTCAAAGAGACAAATTTATGATAAACTGCTCAATTACAAGAGAGGAAAATCCAAAAAAAAATACACTTTGGTATAATTGCTAGCTGGTGAAAGTGGAAAGTAAATGAGGGGTGAAAGTGAGAATATGATTTTCCTAAAGAATTTGAAAACTACTTTCTTTTATGTAAAATGGGTATGATTCTTGCAATTGAAACCCCAAAGAGTTAACTCTTTATTTCTAAGATCAAAATATACTTCCGGAAGGTACTGAGGGCCATTGAACTCAGTAAGAATTTTGTCCTTAGATATACATTTAGCTTTTACTCTGTAGTTTCTAGAACTAAAGTAAGTTTCTGATGACTCACTTGGTTGACATTCAATGTTTCTTTTGACCTCTAACTTGTATTAACATTCACAATTTTAGATGACTTCATCTAAATTTTTAAGGTCCTGGGTAAACAAAAATAAAATGTAAAACAATCTCTACAGCCAAAGAACTTATGTTTTGGTGGGAGAGACAACAAATGCATATATAAGTATATATAGAATAAATGTGAAGAGAATAATTACAAGGTAGTTAAATATAAGGTCAATAGTAAGGAAAAGCAATAGCATTTGAAGAGGTCAAGAATGCTTTTTTATAAAAAGTGATTCTTAAGCTGAGTCTTGAAAGAAAAAGGAACTTTTGCAGTAGATATGAGGAAGAGATTCACTACAAGTAATTGGGGCAACCATTACAAAGTCATGAAAATGGGAGGTGGAATATTTGGTATGAGGACGTAGAGAAGATCGATTTAAATGAAGCATAGAATGTGGGGGACAGAGGTGTGTACAATAAAATTGGAAAGACCACTGAGGTCAGTTGATAAAAGAATTTTAAAAAGAGGAGGAATTAATATTTTATTCTAGAAGCAATAGGAAGCCACTCAAATTTATTAAGTAGAGGAGTGACATGGTCAGATATTTGATTAAGGAAAACCACTTTGGCAAGTAGTAGAGGATATATCGAATTGGAGAGAGGCTTGAGGTAAGGAGACCAATTAGAAGACAATTTCAATAAATTGCAGTCATGCTGAAGACCTGAACCAAAGTGGTGGCTATATGAATAGAAAAATGGTATCACATATGAAGGACACTAGGGAGGAGGCAATGGTAAGATAGGGCCATTGAATATATATGTAGGGTGAAAGCAAATGAGTAGTAGAGGATGACTTTGGGGAGACAGGATGGCAACGTTCTTAACAGAAACAGGGTAAGTTAAGTATAAAAGTTATGGGGGGAGGAGGAATATAATGAGTTCTCTTTTGTTCATGTTTAATTTTATATGTCTCTGAGACATCCAACTTCAAATATCCAACAGGGTAAGAGCTCACCATTCACAAGGAAATAGCTTTAAAGGAAACTGATTTCATTTGCAAGATAGTGATATGGCTGGATGTACTCTTTGAGATCTAAGCATGCAATGAATAAATGAATGAATATCACCTTTTCTTTCATTGTCAATCAAATGAAGACTGCTTGAAACAATGCAACAGGAATAATTTTGGAGATTTTATATTCTTATGAAATACACTGTGGACTTTGAGAAAATGCCAAAACTTCTCAGGTGACTTCATTTAGAAGGCAATCAGCCTACACGGGTTGAAAGGAAGCTAGAGATTCCCAAAACAAAGAATTAGTCCCCTGCAGGAGCCAGACCAATGCCAACTGATTATGACAGTAGAGACCCTTAAATCTGGCAAAAGGTGGATATAAAAGATTTTATTTCCAAAAGAAATCAAACTAAAATGGATGAAGAAAATGAAAAAAAATTAACTGGTCCTCCTCTGTTCAAGAGGGTTGGTCCTCCTCCTCTGTTCCATTTCTAGGTGCTCTCTCAAATAGTATCACACTGTTGGAGATTGTCTAGTCACTTTTGTTCCCCATTTACAAAAAGGGCAAAATTTTAATGAATTATTTCTATTTCATTGTCAAGCAAAGGTTTAAATCTCTATTTTTCTGCTTCCCCAAATTGACATGACAGAACTGTAATACCTAATGTTTCACTTACCTCAACAGTATCTTTTCCTGAAGCGCAAGCATGTGGCAGAACTGATCTAATCAGATGTGAAGTTTCAGCACCCATCTGTTTAAAATTTTATTTTCCCTTGGTCTTATCTACACTTAAGCAAATAGATTTTTTAAAGCAAAATTTCTTAAGTCAAAGTAAACTGTAAGTGGCTCTTCTAGGACCCAAAGTGCCTCCACTTTATAGGAACCTGATATATTAATTTTGATTTCTTACTTTTATGCAACTTCTTTTCCCAAGTCACATAACATGGTCCTACAAGACCACATGAAGAAATGAATTTCTTCCTAGAAACAGAATTTTATGTACTGCCTCACATTATCATCATCAAAATAACTAACATTTACATAGTGCTTTTGAGATTATCTCATTTGATCCTCACTAGAACCCTAAGAAGTAAATGCTATTATTATGCACATTTTACGGATGAGAAAACTAGGGCAAATGGAGTTTAAGTGACTTGTCCAGGATTGCATAGCTAATAAGTGACTGAGACTGAATTTGAACTCAGGTAATCCTGACTCTAGGTCCAGAGCTCTAGCCACTGCCATCTAGCTATCTCTCATAGCCACTGGGGGACACTCAAAGTTTATGAGTATGACACAGATGGAAATATAAGAAAAGGTAACTGAGAAAGAATCATCAGACAGGTGGCAAGAAAACCAGGAAGGAGCAGTATAACAAAAATCTACAGAGAAGGTCAGAGATGCTGGTGCAACTCGGCAATCCCAGCTCTTAGAGATGCTAAGATTGGTGGATCAATGGAGGTCAGGAATTGTAAGCATCTGTGTATTAAGACAAACAGGTTTCTGCACTAAATCATGTACTACTGTGAACCACCAGAAGTGGAGAGGAAGGGAGGGGGTAAGACAAAACTACCTAAGGAAGGACATTTTTCGCAGGTCAGAAATGAAGAAGCTCAAAACTTCCACTCCAATCAGTAATGGAATCAAGCCCATGAAGAATCACTGAACTTTCAGCCTAGGGGAGACAAGAAAAAAAGAAAAGAAAAGAAATGGGGCCGGGGAGGGGAGGGCGGGGAAGAAAACCTAGAGAGGAGAAATTATCCAAAAGAGGAGAGTAATTGAGTGTCAAAGGCAGCAAAGAGGTTCAAAAAAAAAAAGAAAAGAAAAAAGAGGATTTAATAAAGGTCATTAGATTTGGTTATTAGGATGTCATTGGTGACTTTGAAGAGAGCAATTTCAGTTGACTGATGAGGTCAGAAGCCAGAATGGAGTTTTGAACTTCTTAATGAGATTAGCCAAGACGGGGGAGACTGGATTCCTCTCCTCCCCAACTTTTACCTAATAGTAGGTAACTGAAACATCCATATCAATGTTCCTTCAAACATTCTAACCCTGTAGTTCCTCATTCTCAAGTCCCATGACCTGTTCACTCCATCTAAGCCATGCAGAGAGAGTAACAATGCGTTTCTCACCATTATCCACATATATTCTACCTCTATGATCAAAAACTCCAACATTATTCCAACTAACTATGAGATATTCTTTCTTTCCCTATGCTCCACCATTCCTAAATCTATTCTTTGTCTTTATCTTAATTTCTAATTCTCTCCACCCCTCAGTATTTTCTAAGCCATTATCCCTGCTCTGAAATCACGTTGTCCCTCTCACTCTCAACCCTCTAAGAAACAGATCAAACTCCCCATTGTCATCTAATTTCAGATCCCTCTGTCTCTTTGCTTTATCTGAGTTCACTGCTTGATCAAACCACAAGTCTGAACTACTGCCACCATTTGCAATTCTCTGCTCCTAGTTGTGTTCTACTGAACAAAGACAGAGGAAGTCATGCAACCAATGTGACTGACTCCACTACAAATTTTGTTTATCTAATCACAACCAGTCTTCACTGACAGACATCAAGTCTTTTACTTCTTACTGGCTGATTTACTATCTGACTCTTAACAAAAGCTATTCCAAGTCTGTTCTCTCCTTAAGCCTCCCACTTCTTCCTCTCCCCCATGGTCTGTTTAGGATCTCACCTCTTGCTTTACTAAGAAAATTAAGGACATTCATCATGAATTTATTCTTCTGTTATACTTCGTCTTAAAAGCAATTGATTCCAATTCTCTCCTGCTTCCTCTATTTCCCTCTGACAATGAATTGGCTCTTCTCTTTGCCAGCACCATCCCCTCTACTGGAGCACAGCATTCCATTCCCTCACATGTTCTCCAGCAAATTGTTCCTTCCATCAACCCCTCTCACTCTAATCTTCAACCTTTTCCTATCTACTTGTCCCTCTTTGTGATATCAAAAATATAAAAGAATTTGAACAGATAGTTTTAGGAGGAAGAAATCCAAGTCATTAATATCCATATAAAATGTGCTAAATTGCTAATAATTAGGGAAATCTGAGTTATAATAACTCTGAAGTACCACTTCAAACCCATCAGATTGGAAGAGATAACAAAAAGAAAAATGATAAATACTGGAGGGGCTGTGGGAAAACACGTACCTTAATCCATATACATAAAAAAATAGCAATTCTTTTTTTAGTGGCAAATAATTGAAAACAGAGGGGGTGCTCATCAATTGGGGAATGACTGAACATGTTGTGGTATATAAATGCAATGAAATAGTATTGTATTATAAGAAATGATGAAGGGGATGGTTTTAGAAAAACCTAGGAAGACTGGTGTGAATTGATACAAAATAAAATGAGCAGAACCAAGAGGATAATTTATATAATAACAATATCATAAGGGTAAATAACTTTGAAAAGCTTAGGAACTCTGATCAACACAATGACAAACATAATTCTGAATGACTCATGATGAAATATGCTTCCCACCTCCATATAGAAAGTGCTTTGGAGTTGGGGAGGGGGATGGAGAGAAGAGAAAACAGACTTTTTTTACATTGCCTTTGCAGGAATTTCTTTTGCTTGATCATACATGTTCGAAACAGGTTTTGTTTTTCCTGATTTCTCAATGTGGGGAGGGAGGGGGAGAAGCACAGCAAGAGAAAATGGAAAGGAGAGAATTCAAACCTAAAAATATGATAAAAATTTAATTTTAAAAGGTAAAAATAGACTGTCAACAAACACCTTAAATGTGTTCAAATTTGCTAATCAAAGAAATCAGAAAAATGTTTTTGAAAACCCTGAAATTTAACCATTGAACCATCAGACTGAAAAATACAGTATAAGATTATAAAATTCAGTATTATAGAGTCTGTAAAAATTTGGCAGACTAATACACTACAGGTGGAGCTATGAATTAGTTCAATCATTTTAGAAAGCAATATGGAATTATACAGTAAGAATGTGCAAAAAAAATGTTCACACCCTTTAACATAGATGTCCCACTACTAAGGTGATACCCTAAGGAAGTTATTGAGGAGGGGAAAAATTACCATTTGTACAACACTATTAATATCAAAAGACTAGGAAAAACTATGCCAACACATTTAGGAATGATTTAATAAATGATGGTGTGTAAAGATTAAGGTACATTTTTAAAGATAAATGCAACCATTTAGTAATGAAATGAACAGAAAGGGAGATTTTGCCAAAAGAGATAAGACATTGCCATTATTATAGATGAACACTTAGATATTTAAAAGTTGGAGAAAAACTTTATTTTAATATTCATTTTTAATATTTGTGTATGAAGAAAGAAATACAACTTTCAGATGAGACACAGATAGTTTTCAAAGAGAAAATGATCTATGGTATAGATGTAAAGATGGATTTCTTTACAAACAATGTGGAATGATACATCACTTGTGTGGGAACAGTTTTAAAATCATAAAGAGTCAGAGGAAATTTTTTATTTATTTTTAAAACCAGAGAAATGTTTGTGTAAAAAAAATCAGTTTCAAGGGCACAAAAGAGATGGAAGACCATATTGAAGCCTTCAGAACTGCAAAGTATGATGGAATGTCCACCAAGCTGCATACATGTTAAAACTTTTTTAGAAAGCGAAATAATTTAAACATTGAGAGACTGAGGTATGGTTTTAAAAGAACTTTTTATTTAATAGGGAAAATTTGGGGAGTTGTGGCTTTTTCAGGCAAAAGTGAATATCACTGGGAATAAGGTTGGCTCTCAGTTAAGCCATTAAGAATGGAACAGGAATCCAATACAGGAAACTAAGGAGTAGTAGAGACACAGTGGGGAATCTGGAAAAACTACTCTGCCAGAAAAATGGCAGTTAGAAGCAAATAATCTGATACAAGGCTTCAGCTTAATGATTCCTGACTGGACAAAGAGAACTAACTTCATTTTCCAAGAGCTCCAATGACTGCTATTGCCCTTCAGTGGAACTTGGAGTTGGAGAGAAGGTTTGTTGCTCTCTGCAGCCACTCTTGGCTAGAGAAGGAAAAGCATGAGTGGAATGGGGGAGGGGAAGGGGGATGTTGCACCTGCAGTGATAGCCTAATGAGTTGATATAAAGTCAATCTGAGGTGTATTGCTGTAAATTCTATTTTGATCAGACAGTGCAGCATCTGCAGAAGAGATGAGGATTTCCCCAACTGAAAAGTCATGAATCTCAACAGTCAAGTAGTGAGCAGAAAAAGTTTCATGGAGTAAGATGTTCCTGAATGGACCAACATTATTGAAGGCTGCAATCTAGAATTGTTACACTAACCTAAACACATGAGTTTTCTTCCTTCATTTGCTTTCCTGACGCATCTCTGAGTATGTACCCAATCTTCACTATAGGTGCTTAGCGTACTGATAGGAGAGTATGACCTAGGCTTATATGTTTTTGATTATTTATCCATTTGGTTTAATATACTAACATCTATAATATTATTGTTTCTTTTGCCTCAATATTAAATGAATGTTTATGATTGTGATCTAAAAGTATCATTACTGGCAATGGCCAGAGGTCTAGACAGAAAATGTGTTAGATGAGAGCTCCAGAGTGATAAGTAGGAGAAATTTATTTCTCTTCCATGGGGTTATCCCTAGGACCCTGAGAGAGTTTAAATATAAATGTGTAGTGGTGGGAAGTTAGAAAGTTAGAACCGGGAAATTAAACCTGCTAATTTTAGAGCAGGTGGCGTGAAAGAGACAAACTCAGAGAGAAATGGGGTATCTAACATGCTTAGATGAAAAGTTTAAGGTCCCTACACCATGTAAGTTATGACTGTATCCAATGACTATCCCAGATAAGTCCCCACAATGTAACATCTTAAGTATGTTACACATAAATAAAAGATATTTCTCTTCCTTATAACATTAAACATTAAACTGTCCCCAGACAAGTGTAGCATCACTCAGCATCCTTGGTAAAAGGAAATGAGTCTTCACATCTATACCACACATCATTTTATCTCCAAAACTGTCCAAATACAATCTCAAGGTTGCATTTCTTCTTAAACATTTATTAGTCATATAAATTAAACCAAAGGTTTTTTTCAATTCCTATTAAGTATCATAATGTTCATCTATAATGATAGCAATATCTTATATTCTTCAGCAATTAACATGTCCTTTCTTTTATACAAAAACACTGTTTCAGTCCCTTTCATCATGAAACTGTTCCATTTATCTTAAAGGGATAATACATCTTGTAAACATAATACAGGAAATGTAGTGGATAGAATGCTGGACTGGAAGCCAGAAAACTCTGGATTCAAATCTCAACTCCAACACCTACTAGATACGTAACGAAGAACAATCACTAAATTCTCTGAGCCTTAAGGAACTTTCTGAAACCATATGTCATAATCTTAGACTGTAACCTGCATCTGTGGGGAGATTTCAATGTAATAGAAAGGGGCTTTAAAAGTTAACTATTGCAGATTACCTTTCTTTTCACCCTTAACTTTAGTAGTATCTCCATGTGTGGTAATAAAACCATAGCAAAGACAATACATCCACTTTGTTTATTCCTACTTGTCACTGAAACTATATTTCCAATAAACATTTCTCCAATAAACATTTATTAAGCACCTACTTTTGCCAGGCACTGTGCTAAATATTGGGGCTACAATTAATAAAAAGGAAGACAGTCATTGCCCTCAGGGAACTTACAATCTGAGAAGAAGACAACTCACAAAGGGAGAGAAGGAAGAGGAGAGAATCTTGGTCCATGAAGTTGAAACTGTGCAGCGTGGCAGATGCAAAGTGGAGTGAAACACTAAGAGTCCAATTTCTGTGCTCTATAAAGGAAGGCATTGGGAAAAGTTTAGTATGCCTCCCTCTGATCCTCCATTCAGAGGGTAGAGGAGACTGAAGGAGGTGGTCTCAGTAAGGCTTGAATTAGCAGTATGGTGGAGAGTTTAGAACAGATGAGCTTATCCTTGTTGGGGGCAGTTGGGGGAGGGGAGTTGGGGACTGGAGGAGTTGGGAACAGGCAGTTCTATGGAGTTGAAACCTGGCAGGGAACAAAATACAAAGTGGAGTGAAGAGATGGTGAGAAAAATGATCATTGAAGCCATGGGAATGAACAAGATAGCCAAAAGGAAACAGTGTGGAATGAGTACAAGAGACTGAGAAAAACAGATTTTGAGCTTAAAAGGCCCTTAGGGGTTAGCTGCTCCAACCAACTCATTTAACGGATGAGGAACTGAGGTTTAAATGACTGAAGTTAAGAGTAACAGATTAAGATAACTTGCCCAATGTCGCATAGGTGGCAAGAGGCTAAGCCGGGATTCGAAACAATCCTTTCTGACTTCAAATCCAGCTGCCCCTTGCTGTGTCTTTGATAATGTAAAGAGGAAGAGGAGCCATAAAAAGAAACCGTGAAGAAGAGATCAGAAAAGTAGTAAGTGAACTAAGAGAGTATAGTGTCTCAGAAGGTTAGGGAACAATTCTTTAAACAAGAAAGAGATGGTCACTGATATAAAATTCTTCTGAGTTCAAAAAGGATGGAAAGTGATAAAATATCATGGGGTTTGTCAATTAGAATGTCACTGGTGACCTTGGAGGGAAGTATGTCAGTAAGGTGTAGAGATATTCTCCTGATTACAAGAAGCCAAGCAAGGAGTAAGGAGTAAAGAACTAAGTCATTTAATAGATTTTTTTTTTCTTTCAAGAACTTGGTAGAGAAGGAAAATACGTAGGACAAGTGAAACAGAGTAGAATCTTTTGAATGTGGAGATCTGAGTATTTTGGAGGCTAATGGGTAAGAGATAGGAAAGAAAGAAAATCTGCGGATGAGAGAGAGAGAGAAGGGGGGGAAGGGAGGGAGGAGATAATTGCTGGTGCAGTCTCTTTGAGTGGAATAAGTAGATAGGATAAGATGGGATCTAGGGTTCAACTGAGAAGGTTAAACTTGGATAATTACAACTATTTGTCATCTTTCTAACTCCCAAGTTTGCAGTATAAATTAGGGTTACCAAACTTATAATAGCTTGTGAAAGATAGCAAGTCAACATGAAAATCTCATGGCTACTATGCATTTGTTATTAGAGTAGAACTTTGATGCTCCAAAATTTGTGTCATTATATCAAGTCTTATGATCAGTGTTCTATTTCTCTCTTTGTTCTAAGAATGAGATAAGCACAGTACAACCTAGAACTATGAAGTGAACGACAGTAGATTTAGGTGGATTCAAACTGGTTGAACGATAGATCTCAAAGTGTAGTGATTAATAAGTTAATGTCAACCTGGAAAGGTCTCTGGTAGTGCTCTGTCCTTGGTCCTGCTCTATTTAACATTCGCATTAATAATGCAGATAAAAACATACAAGGCATGTTAATCTAATATGCAGTTGGGAGAATTAGCTAGTGCATTGGGTGAAAGAATTGGAATCCCAAAATACCTTGTTCATATGAAGGTATTTGGAGAATCTGCTTTATCTGGTTCATGTAATCCCACCCAATATCCTAAGAACTCCCAAGGTCAATCAAATTCAATTTTCTCTTTACTAGTAGATGAGGAATTACAATTTCAAAATATCTAGTCAGAACAACCGACCAACAAGAATATAGTAAGCATTTACTATTACCAAACATTTTACTGAGCACTAAATATACAGTGGCAAAAGTGAAACCATCACTGCCCTCAAGGAGCTTACATTCTAAAAGGGGAGACAACTGCACATGTATAGGTATATACAAAACAAATATAACTTTGATAGGGAAAGAACTAGAAGCTGAGGGAAGAGGAGGAGGACAAGGAAAGTCCTCATGCAGAAGGTGCCAGAAGGGACAGAATTGTAAAGTAAAACATTAGGGAAAAGATATCTCAGCACTCATTCCCTAATGAGTGCAAGTTCATTCCTCATCCTTTCCAGCAAAGACTAAGAAAACAGTTTTCTCAAGATTCATACCTCAAAAATACATAGTAATAGTATGGCCAGATACAAAGACAAAATTCAATTTCTGAATAACTGAATATTGATCAGCTTCTTTCTATCTAACGTCTGTATCTCCACTTAAATCATCACCTGATCTTCCCAGCTCTAACACAGTTTGCATATCTCTCTTCTGTGTCCGTGAGGTCCCAGGTATATTCCAAAATTTCTAGTTTCCTGGTAGGCCAAAATTGCAGTTTCAATTGTCCCTCAGATCTGGTCCTGGACCCCTAACTAAAAACAAAAACAAAAAAAACCTTCTTAAAAATATTTTAAACCACATCAGTGGTCTCCATTGTCTTTGAAAAACAACTACTGTTTCCCGAGCACAGAGTGTCATAGAAAATGAAGTCCTAAGAACTCAAACTTATCCTTAAGGCCTATGGTCTCATGGGAAATAGATTATTATTCCCAGTGGATGTGCCTGTCTTACATATGTATAACATCCAGAACAACGTCAGCTATATTCACATATATTCTACATTGATCAGAAAAGAACATTTGATTTGAAATCTGAATATCATTGTTCAAGTCCTGCTTCTCTTATGTGACTTTGAACTACTTCTCTGGATCTCCATATCCTTAATATTATAAGGAAATCAGCCTAGATGACATCTAAAATCCTTTCAAGTTCTTAATCTGTGGTACTAATTTTGTAGTACTTTGTTCAGTTCTAGGCAAAACCAGTAACGATGTGGGCCTCAAAACCATGCCATCTGAGGCAATAACTGGAGATGTATAATATAAGACATAGCACACATTCTCTGGGGATTGAGGGGAGTATAGGATGGCTGTTCATAAATATTTGAAAGAGTTTCACACATAAGAAGCATTAGGCCTCTTCCGCTTGACCCCTAGACAGCAATAACTAGGAACAATGTATGGATACCACAGAAAGGAAAATTATGGCTCAGCAAGAGAAAAACTTCATAAAATTTAGAATTCTTCAGAAGTAGAATGGGCTGCCACAGTAGGAAGTAAGCTTCCTGACTCTAGATGTCTCCAAGAAGAGGAAAACTTGGGAATGTTGTAGAAGTCTACCCTGTTCAAATACAAAATTACTTCTGAGTTCTCTCCCCCACCTCTAAAATTCTGTGCATTTACTCATGAACAAGTCCCTGAAAAAGAGTTTCTATTTAGTATCTTTAGCTCATATAATACTCCTGATGTCCCTGCAGTGGGTCACTGAAAACAGTGGTGACAGTAAGATAGGAATATACTTATCATTCACCCTTATTCACAACTGTGATGAAGGTTCTAAAAAATTATGGCAAAAAATGATCCTTTGAGGGAGGCCATCACCTTTTTTAACATATCCACATAAGGCCACTAAAAGGCAGGTAAGTGATTTGCCCAGTGAAGGGACACTCAGTGAGCTAATTACAGGGTCAGGCCTACAATACTTAGTCAAAGTTCTCAGTAGGTAGCTGAATCATGGATCATTATTATTATAACTTAGGATTTAGCTCTGGGAATATGATTACAATTCAAATGTCTTTTAAAGGTGCTCTTTCCCCCCAGATACTCCATCCTATAAAGTCCCAATGGCCTGAACAATTATCCCTCCCTTTTTCTGTGATGCTGTTCTCTCAACATCTCTCATAACAGTGCAGGTTAGTCAGAGGTCTACAGGGATTTTCAGATTCAGATGAAGGGGTGATTTCCTATCCAAAGACAAACCGTTACATTGGTTTCCTACACCCCTACGGCACTGATTATCCTTAGAGTTCTAATCCCATAAGAATATCTATTTCCTCTGATTCTAGTATCTAAAATTATTGTTGAGATGATATATTTGGATGTTTTCATTTATGGTATTGGAACACTACTATAATTTTCTTATACTATAAGAAATTATTTCTCTAACAGTAGTTGTCAAATTCATCCAATCAGTTTCTTTTCCTCTGTGGAAATATTCTTTACTTCCTCCTAAGAAAGTAGCACAATTCTGGAGCCAAGATGGCAGCTGGAAAGCAGGGTCTGGCCTATAGCTCTCCCCCGACCCTCCAAACACCTATAAAAATGACTCTGAACCAATTCTAGAACTGCAGAAACCATGAAATAGCAGAGGAAAGAAGGGCTCCAGCCCAGGACATCCTGGATGGTCGCTGCGTAAGGTCTATCACACAGAGCTGGGAGCAGAGCAGAGCAGAGCAGAGCCCAGCGTGGGCTACACCCAGACAAACCAGACCAGGAGCCAGACAGAACAGGCCCTAGTGCCCTGAATCAGTGAGCTGTGGCAGTTGCCAGACTTCTCAACCCACAAACACCAAAGAAAACATACAAGGTTAGTGGGAAAAAAAACTTACAGGACAGAGTGAAAGATGTTCGAGGTTTGGCCACTGCCCCTGGGGTGGCAGAGGTGGTACACCTACAGAACTACAGCTGCAGTTGCTTCCAGCCCCAGGCCCACCTGGTGGGGGGAATTAAGTGGCAGATCCCAGAGGGAGTGCAGAGACTACTCAGATCTGAGTCGTGGTCTGGGTTGGTGGGACTTGGGGGAGGAGGAGCACTGGTGTGGCACAGCTTGCTGTGTAGAAAAAGCTCTGAAAACAGCAGCACAGCCCCTCAAGCTTGGGACAAAGTACTCTATAGTCTACAAGCAGTCATACCACCACAAAAAACTCAAGGGTCAGGTAGTTGGCAGGGAACATGGTCAGGCAGTGAAAACACACTCAGATTCAGACTCAGACTTTGGAATCTTTATTTGGTGACAAAGAAGACCAAAACATACAGCCAGAAGAAGTCAACAAAGTCAAAGAGCCTACATCAAAAACCTCCAAGAAAAACATGAACAGGTCTCAGGCCATGGAAGAGCTCGAAAAGGATTTGGAAAAGAAAGTAAGAGAAGTAGAGGAAAAATTGGGAAGAGAAATGAGAGTGATGTGAGAAAACCATGAAAAACAAGTTAATGCCGTGCTAAAGGAGACCCAAAAAAAATACTGAAGAAAATAACACCTTAAAAAATAGACTAACTCAAATGGCAAAAGAGCTCCAAAAAGCCAATGAGGAGAAGAATGCCTTGAAAGGCAGAATTACCCAAATGGAAAAGGAGGTACAAAAGACCACTGAACAAAATACTACCTTAAAAATTAGATTGGAGCAAGTGGAAGCTAGTGACTTTATGAGAAATCAAGATATTATAAAACAGAACCAAAGGAATGAAAAAATGAAGACAATGTGAAATATCTCATTGTAAAAACCACTGACCTAGAAAACAGATCCAGGAGAGATAATTTTAAAATTATTGGGCTACTTGAAAGTCATGATCAAAAAAAGAGCCTAGATATCTTTCAAGAAATTATCAAGGAGAACTGCCCTGATATTCTAGAGCCAGAGGGTAAAATAGAAATTGAAAGAATCCACCTTGCCTCCTGAAAAAGATCCCAAAAAGAAAACTCCTAGGAACATTGTTGCCAAATTCCAGAGCTCCCAGATCAAGGAGAAAATACTGCAAGCAGCCAGAAAGAAACAATTTGAGTACTGTGAAAACACAATCAGGATAACACAAGATCTAGCAGCTTCTCTCTACATTAAGGAACTGAAGGGCTTGGAATATGATATTCTGGAGGTCAATGGAGCTAGGATTAAAACCAAGAATCACCTACCCAGCAAAACTGAGTATCATGCTCCAAGGCAAAATATGGATTTTCAATAAGATAGAGGACTTTCAAGCTTTCCCAGTGAAAAGACCAGAGCTGAATAGAAAATTTGACTTTCAAACACAAGAATCAAGAGAAGCATGAAAAGGTAAACAAGAAAGAGAAATCATAAGGGACTTACTAAAGTTGAACTGTTTTGTTTACATGCCTACATGGAAAGATGATTTGTATGATTCATGAGACCTCAGTATTAGGGTAGCTGAAAGTAATATACATATATGTATATATACATATATATATATATATATATATATATATATATATATATATATATATATATATATATAGACAGAGGGTACAGGGTGAGTTAAATATGAAGGGGTCATACCTAAAAAAATCAAAGTAAGGGATGAGAGAGGAATATATTGAGAGAGGGAGAAAGGGAGAGATAGAATGGGGTAAATTATCTCACATAAAAGTGGCAAGAAAAAGCAGTTCTGTAGGAAGGGAAGAGGGGGCAGGTGAGGGGGAATGAGTGAATCTTGCTTTCATCAGATTTGACCTGAGGAGGAATACCATACACATTCAATTGGGTATCTTCTTACCCCACAGCAAAGAAGGAGGAAGGAGATAAAAAGGAGGGGGATGATAGAAGGGAGGGCAGATAGGGGGAGGAGGTAATCAAAAGGGGACAGGGTCAAGGGAGAAAATTGAACAAAAGGGGACAGGATAGGAAGGAGCAAAATATAGTTTGTCTTTCACAACATGAGTATTGTGGAAGGGTTTTACATAATGATACACATGTGGACTATGTTGAATTGCTTGCCTTCTTAGGGACGGTGGTTGAGGAGGGAAGAGGGGAGAGAATTTGAAACTCAAAGTTTTAAAAGCAGATGTTCAAAAAAAAGTTGTTTTTGCATGCAAATAAGATATACAGGCAAAGGGGCATAGAAATCTATCTTGCCCTAGGAGAAAGTAAGGGAAAAGGGGATGGGGGGAGCGGGTGACAGAAGGGAGGGCTGACTGGGGAACGAGGCAATCAGAATATATGCCATCCTGGAGTGGGGGAAGGGTAGAAATAGGGAGATAATGTGTAATTCAAACTCTTGTGAAAATCAATGCTGAAAACTAAAAATATTAAATAAATAATTTTGCAAGAAAAAAAGAAAGTAGTACAATTCTATAAATAAAGGAAAATAGGAAAAATAGTTTAATATGATTTTTTCAAGAAAGACAATCATTTACTAGTCTTCATACCAGTGTGTCATGGCATACCAAAGAGAATCATAAATTAGAGGAATCCAAAAAGACCTTGAGAGGTCATATGATCCAACCCTACTGCCTTCAGGCATCAACACACAAACCATCTTAGATGGTTTAGACAGAAGCATTTCCTCTGTTCTTGTCCTCCAGAGAAAAAAAAAGAAATGATTCAGTCCTAATATTTAACAACCCTCTAGACAAGAAAATTCTTCCTTGTATCTGACCTAAAGCTCTCAGACTACTGCATCTGTAGGGGAACATTTTATGTCAAGGATATTTCAGAGAAAGCTTAGAAAAATTTTCATATCACTTTTCCAAAATCCATGGAAGTAAAATTGCTCATATATGTCATATCTTAACATAACTAAAGTGCTAACTCTTGCCTCTAAAGAGCAACAAATGAATTAATGAGAAAATTCCCAGATAAGCTGAACAAAGCATTGCAACCTGCCTTTTTTGACCTAGATCTATGATTTCATTGTCATAGGAAATTCCTAGTAAGGAAAGTGCCCATTCAGTAACTTAGAGCCTTTGAATGTCATGAAGGGGAACTGTGAGGTCAAGAAGTGACTTGCCCCGGATCACACAACCAATATATATCAGTAGTATGACTTGAACCCTTGGCTTTCTGATTCATAGGTTGGCTCTTTATATACTATAGTCTCTCTCTTTCTTTCCCTCCCCCCACCTCACATGCTAGTATTAAATATAAATCTAATTTAAGAAACCCTTAAGACAACTTTCTCTCAGTAATGTCTGTATTTTGTGGTGCAACAGAAATTTGAATTCATTTGAATAGATACAATAATCAATGAGTAAAGAGTAATTGTCTCACCATCATTTAAGACTAGAACAAGTTTGTTGCTAAGAAATGAATTACTCACCTTCTAAAAATATTATGCTTCCAGAAAAGCTTATTATGTATAGAGATGTACATTGAAATAGGTAATTATTTAAACCCCATTCTCCCTTAACTTTAAATCATACTGGATGTCTATTACCTTTTTTCTGAAACTTGAAACAATGGAGAACAAGTGGTGAATTACAAAGTCATTACTGATTTTTCAAAAAGCAGAGTCATTTCCATGACTAATGACACAAAGGGAAAATAGAAAACTTATTTGATGTTCCTTGTGTGGCTTCCTAGCAAGGCGTCCAGATACTAGCCCCTGATAAGTTTATAATCTGTACCCTCTGCCAAATTGTCCTGATCAGAGAGAGTAAGTTATTTGACAAGAATCATATTGTGTCTCTGGTGACAGGCATCACAATTTTCAAGGCAAAAATCCTCTCAAGGTTCATAAGGACTGCACAGTTCCACGAGGAGGCTATGTTAAAAAATGACACAGACAGTAATCCTGAATCAGAGAAAGGGGAAAAAGCTCTCAACGTTAGAGGACACAGAGCCAGCTCATTGGGCAGCCTCAGACCTCATCTTCCTGTTGGCTCAGCAGCTCTTAACCTTTCTTGTGTCATAGAGCCCTTTGGTCATTTAGGGAAGGGAAGGGATAGGGAGAATAAGCATTCGTATAGTGTCTATTATGTGCCAGACATGGTGCTATGCATTTTTACAAATATTTTCTCGTTCAATACTCACAACTCTTATGTTATTATCCCCATTTTACAATGAAGGAAACGAAGAATAGAGGTTAAGTGACTGCCTACTGTCACACAGCTAGTAAGTATCTGAGGGTGGATTAGAACTCAGGTCTTCCTATAGCCATGCCTAGTACTTTATCTGCTGCACCACTGGCTGCCTCTAATGAAACCTGTGGACCATTTCTCAGAACATTTTTAAATGCATAAAAAGAAACACATTAGATTATAAAGGAAATCAATTATGTTGATGCACATTTACCCAAATATTTAGGAAAAAAAAGTTTCCAGACCCCAGATTAAGAACTCCTGCTCTAGCTACTTTTCTATATTTTAGGCAACCAGCATGAAGATAGCTGACTACAGGAGGGTAGAGAAGGCTAGAACTGACAAACCTCCACAAATGTGTTTAATGTGAATAATCAGTGAGAGAACACAATCAATTCAAAACAAGGACATTTACTGAAATAGTAGCGGATGAATATTTCCTCCTTCCCCCACCCCCAAGGAAATATATCAGAGGCGGAGCGTGGACTAGTGGATAGAGAACTAGCCTTGGGAGTCAGGAAGACCTTGATTTAAATCTTTGCCTCCAACACATACTGGCTGCATGATCCTAGACAAGTCACTTAAAGACTTAGTGCCACAGCCAACACTTTAAGATTCTAAGTTCCAGAGAAGGCCCTGATCTGCATTGTTAGAGGAAGTCTTTACACCAATGAAATCATGAGGCTAGTCAACAAAGGGGGAAAAAGACAACAAAACAAAACTAGAGAATATATAAAGACACACATATTTTTGCAATATATGTGATATTGATACATATGTGCCTCCAATGCTTAACACAGTGCCAGCATAGAGTAAGCATTTAATGTTTATCAATTGATTGATTGATTGATTGATATGTGAAGAGCAACTGAAGCCTGTGAAACTAAAGAACCACTCATGTCTTCTGGCAATATCATACCATTCTCCTGCTGGGCCTGATCCCCACTGCTCTCATATGGCATGTAGTCTACTGGACACTCCTCCCTGATGATCTTACATGATGAATACTGAATGATGTTCTTCTGCTCTCATGAATATATGTCTCTGCTGGTTTCATGGCTTCTAAAATTTGCTCTACTGCTAACTTATGGACTTTATCCCTTCAGGGAGCCTGTTGGCGCCTATCTGCTAGGGCACCCCAGCAAGAAAGTCTCTCTGTGATAATGAAACTCAAATAGATCTTTAGTCATAACTTAGTCAAAATCATGGGTAATAACATAAAGGAAAAATACAAGACTTCCTTTCCGTAGCACAACCAAAAACTAAAATCCTAGCAGAATGCTTCCAGGCTAAGATTAAATCTAATTTTTAAACTTATTTCTTGCTTAAGAAAGTACACGTTCTTATCCCAGATCTCTATCTGATTTAGGATTAGAAAATCCTTGCAACTCTCATTTAGTTCCCTTAGGGGGACCTTGTGCCTAAACTCCATTTTTGGTTGCTTCACCAAAGGAACCTCATGGAAGCATGTGTATGTATCTGAGCTATGACTGTTTTTCCCTAGGCTGCATTTTGTCAAGTTGCATTTTGACAGGCAAATATAACTGAGAGAGTACAAAGGCTAAGAAGGCACATTCTTGCCTTCAGTATGTATGCGTAGCTGGCAGCAAACCTACCAGGCTTCAAACCACCATATATCTAAGTCTTTGTAGCCTAGGAAGAAATAGTCTTAGACATACCTTGGCTATTCTTTCTAGGATAAACGTATATGAAGATAGAAAGTGGTCAGAAGACTACTGAAACAATTTGATCTTTTCATTTCCATTGTTTATCCGTATCAGATTTTCTACAGTTTGGGAGGGGATAGACACAAAAACCTCCAAGGACAAGTTGGTTTATTGATAGTGTTGCAGGGATAAGAAAAAGAAACAATTTTCCTGAAATACTATTTACTGACTCAAACCTTAGATACTAATATTGACTGAGTTTTTTCTGTATTTTAATTTTCTTTTACCTTTTTTATGAACTTGACAAATGAGAACATTTATACATTCGAAGAATAGAAAAAGGAGACTATATTTGACACCCCAAATTTATATCATATGCAACTTTTAAAAAGTATATGTTATGACTAATATGGAAATATATTTTGCATGACTGCACATGTATAATTTATATCAAATTGCTTGCCTTCTCAATAAGGGATGAGGGAAGGGAGGGCAAGAATTTAGAAGTCAAAGTTTTTAAAAAATGAATGCTTAAAAGTTTTTACATGTAATTGGAAAAAATAAAATATTTTTAAAATCAAAAAGTATGTTAAATTTAACACAGTTTCTAACACAATTCTGCTTATCTGTGCTCCCTTCTGAACATCCTTTTCATCTCTTTTATTTTCTTTGTTCTATCATCATCTTCTTACTCTCTTATAAATCCCCCCTTTAAAAAATGAAATCAATAGAGTCAAGCAAAAAAAATTCACATATTGGCCATGTCAGAAAAAACATGTCTCATTCTAGACCTTTAATACATAATATTTCTGACAAGAAGTGAAGAGCATAAATAATTATCACTCTTCTAGCACAGTGGTTGGTCATTATATTGATCATCATCCTTAAGACTTGTACAGTTCTTCTCCTTTATAACGTTGCTGTCATACAGATGTTCTCCTAGTTCCACTCCCATCAGCCTGTTGTGTGCCCTTTCGACTCTGGCTTTCACTTCCATTCCACACGAATGAAGGTGAAAAGTAACTTCCAGAAATGGCCGCATAAGCACCAACCCATGCATAAGAGATTTCACGAAGAAAAGATTCCTTACCATAGTTACTTTTTTCCAGTCTTACACCCTGGCTGCCTTTTGGCGTAAGTGGGCTTGCCCAAAAAAATTACATGCCACTCAATCAATAATGTCATCTCTATTATCCAAGAGCAATACCAAGCATCAAATGTCAAGAAAGATCCATCAATGACCCTGGGGCACAGCCAATTCAGAGCTATGCTCCTTACAGCTCAGCACCACAGGGGACAATAAGTTACTGGAGGATGGATGTGAGCTGGCTAGCCCCGAAGGCATGGTGTGGATGATTGAAACAAATTGATAACAAGCCAAGGAAACGTTAGAAAGACACATGCAAACACATTGCCAAGTAACACGACGCTGTCACTGAGCTAATGGGAACAACCTAAGGTACAAAACTTGTTTGTGATCAGAACTGTGTGAAGTCCATGAGGTGAGCATCCAGAAAATGCCCGAATACTACCTAAAAGGGCAAATGATGTATGGTGCGTTCTACAAAAGAAAGTAGGCAATATCGTCTTTCAGTCATATGTGGAGAGCAAACCATTGGCAGCATCAAATATAAAGCACAATCAATGGACAAAAGAGTTAATATCGTTCATAGTGTGCTAGTATTATTTTATTATTTCAAAGGATTTGGGACATAGACACTGCAGTTACTAAAGAAAGTATGTTAACGTAGACTTCATGGATACCTTTTGCAATCTGATAAAGCCCATGGACCCTTCTCAAAATGATATTTGAAAAAAAAAATTTTCAACAAGATCCCTAATTTGAGAACTCCTATTAACAATGCTAAAAATATAGTACGCAGTGGCTCTAGTTCTGTGTGTCCCTAAGAACAGAGGTATGGACAACTAAAGGTCACTGGGCAAGATGAAGAACTACTTAGTCTTTGGAAAGTATGATAAATTCCAGGGGCCAACAGAATACTTCCAACTCAATTCAGTTCAATCAATTCAACAAGCATTTATCAAATGCCTACTATATGGCAGGCATTATTTGACATGCTGGGCTTGCAAAGAGAAAAATTAAACAGTAGCTGCCGTCAAGGAGTTTACATACCACTGGGCGTAAAAACATGTACTCACATGAAGATATGCAAAATAAAAACAAAGTAATTGCAAGATTGGGAAGGACTAATAATTAGAGGGAAAGGCCTCTTGAAATAAGTGGCAATTGAGCTGACCCTTGAAAGGAGCAAAGGATTGCAAGAGTTGGCCTTGAGGACAGAAGGCATTACAGATATATGAGATCAGATAAGTAAAACATCTATTAAGGACCTACTGTATGCAGAGCACTTTTCTGGTTATTGGAGAAGGTATAAAGTTTAGAATAGACATAGTACCATGAATCTTGCACTCTGGGGCGGGGGTTGGGGTAAAGGGGAGTGGGAAAAGGGTGAAATAATATTGTTTCTAGAGTCTTTTGGGTAGGAATCAGGGGTTGATAGGAGAAGACATCTGCAGACACAATAAGCCAGGGAGCAGAATGTTTAGAAAGTCCCAAGCAAGGTCTTAAGTCTGCAGCTGCTGCTCAAGGTTGCTCTTGAGCTGGTCAAGGCTAGTTCTACAGTTTCTGGCAGCCACAAGCATCTTCAAATTTGGCAAGGATTCACTCACAAAGGATCACTGTAAGTCAAGCAGCTCTGAGCTTCGGAAGTCTTTTGGATTGACTAATTCTGACAAGTTAGTATAGTCATTACAGAGCCCATGTTAACACTACCTATCCTGGCTCATTTGACAACACTATTCCCTTTCTGCTCTAACTAGACTACCTAACCATTCCTCTCTCTTCCTGCATTCCCCTACTTGAGTGCAACTTTGCAAGTTATCCCCATTACTTTATAAATACCCCGTAATTATCTCCACCTGAAAACTTCCCATGCCTTCAAGGCCCTTCTCACCCCACCCACACTCCACACCTGTATCACCTCTTCGACAAAATTTTTCCTGATTCACCCTCAGATAAAAGCAATCTCTTCCTGTTCAAATTTCCCTTAAGGAAATTATCCCTATAATACACCATATTTTGTCAGAAGGTTAGCCATCAGCAGTTCATGAAGTCATCTACTAGAGTGCTAACGTCATCTACTAGCCATCTACTAAAGAAGTCATTCACTAAACAGCTTTTGACATGTCAGTGGAGGGAAAACCTACATCAGTAAAATCATAAATCTTTTGAGGCATTTAAGCAAATGTATTTGGCAATAAAATACAATCATGCTTGGTCTGTTTGTTGATAATGAGCTTTATATCCATTAAGGTGATGATAATGAGATCTTAAGAAAGTTGAACAGTTGAGAGTTTTGTTTTCTTTTTTTAATGCAAACAAGTTTTGATTTAAAAATCAACCTGCCACCTGATCACTTGTCATTTCCAAAGCCTATATTCTCTAGCTGTGAGCAGAGTGAGATATGTTCTTCTGGGCTCACAGGGTAAGGTGACAGCACATTCAGAAACTCTTCCAGGGGACAGAATACTGCTAGGCATCCTTTCATCACTTTCTCCTCACACTTGTAAGAAACTCACACTAATCTAACTTTGAACTCCTGGTGTTGGTAGAGTTCCATGATGAGGTCTTCAGCATAGGGGCCCACTTATGATATAAAAAAATGCCCCAGTGTTATTAATGTGGGTGGGTGTGAAGGTCGTGTCATGGGTAGCATAGAGGTAGAATTTTCTGGTGTTTCTCAGTGAAGTATAAGGATCCACTGCTTCTAGCATGTTGTTCTGAAGGGTGTAGGAAATGGGACCGGGGGGCGGGGCCAAGATGGCAGCTGGAAAGCAGGAACTTGCTTAAGCTCTCCCCTGGTACCTCCAAACACCTATAAAAATGGCTCTGAACAAATTCTAGAGCTGCAGAACCCACGAAATAGCAGAGGGAGCAGGGTTCCAGCCCAGAAAAGCCTAGAGGGTCACTGGGAAGGGTCTATCACACGGAGCTGGGAGCAGAACTGAGCACAGCCCAGTGTGGGCCACGTCAGGACCAGCCAGACCCAGAACCAGGTGCAACAGGTGGTAGGGCCCTGAATCATTGAGCTGTGGCAGTTACCAGACTTCTCAACCTACCAATGCCAAAGACAAGAGAGAAGGTTAGTGGAAAAACTGCTGGAGTGAAAGGAGTGTACAGTCAGCCCTAGCCCTGGAAGTATGGAAGTGGTGCAGCTCTGGGACTGCTTCCAGAGCTCCAGCTACCCTTGCTTCTGCCCCAGGCCCACCCTGTGGGAGGAATTAAGTGGCAGATCAGAGCGAGAGTGCAGAGTCTACTTGGATCTGGGTCACAGTCTGGGTTGGTGGTTCTTGAGGGAGGAGTAGCGCTGGTGTGGCAGAGTTTGCTGTGTGGAAGTAGCTCTGAAAACAGCAGCACAGCCCCTTAATCTTGGGACAAAGTACTCTCTACTCTACAAGCAGTCATACCCTGACAAAAAACTCAAGGGTCAAGTAGTTGTCTGGGAGCATGGCCAGGCAGTGATTCAGACCCAGGTAGTGATTCAGACTCAGACTTTGGAATCTTTCTTTGGTGACAAAGAAGACCAAAACATACAGCCAGAAGAAGTCAACAAAGTCAAAGAGACTACATCAAAAACCTCCAAGAAAAGTGTAAATTGGTCTCAGGCCATGGAAGAGCTCAAAAAGGATTTAGAAAAGCAAGTAAGAGAAGTAGAGGAAAAATTGGGAAGAGAAATGAGAGTGATACAAGAAAATCATGAAAAAAGACAACAACAACTTGCTAAAGGAGACCCAAAAAAATACTGAAGAAAATAACACCTTAAAAAATAGACTAACTCAAATGGCAAAAGAGCTCCAAAAAGCCAATGAGGAGAATGAATGCCTTGAAAGGGAAGCCCTGCTTCCCTCTGCTATTTCATGGGTTCAGCAGCTCTAGAATTTGTTCAGAGCCATTTTTACAGGTTTTTGGAGGTACCAGGGGAGAGCTTAAGCAAGTCCCTGCTTTCCAGCTGCCATCGTGGCCCCACCCCCTGGTCCCATTTCCTATACCCTTCAGAACAACATGCTAGAAGCAGTGGATCCTTATACTTCACTGAGAAACACCAGAAAACTCTACCTCTATGCTACCCATTAGCCAAATGGAAAAGGAGGTCCAAAAGACCACTGAAGAAAATACTACCTTAAAAATTAGATTGGAGCAAGTGGAAGCTAGTGACTTTGTGAGAAATCAAGATATTACAAAACAGAACCAAAGGAATGAAAAAATGGAAGACAATGTGAAATATCTCATTGGAAAAGCCATTGACCTGGAAAATAGATCCAGGAGAGATAATTTAAAAATTATTGGAAATGGGACCAACTGCCATCTGAAGACCATCACTGTCTCTTCTCCCCAGGATATAGATAGCTTTGTCAACAGCTTTCTGCTCCATCATCTACGTGAATTTCTTTAGCATCAGATAACTGAGAAGCCTGTGAACCAGCTCTGCTAATCCCTTGTTAACAGAAAGAAGTATGCATCTTTGCTCCTATCTATACCCTTTTCTTTCCATACCTTTTATCAAATCCTCTGAGATTACAGGCTGCATAGAGATTGTCAGCTTCCTGACCCTGACCATGTCTCTATTTTGGTATTTGGGGTACAAGATTTACAAGATGGAGAATAATCAAGCAACGTGATTCTCATGTGAAACACTCCCTGTTAGCAATTGAATATAGTTTCCGCTCTGGAATCTGAGTAAGCTCTGCCCTTTAAATGGATGCTTTGGGGCAAATTAAAAAGCATAATATCAATCAGTTAGCATCTTACAGTTCTTATGTAAATTAATTCTCGCTCTACCCTGAAACAACCAAAGTGGAGGGCCCTACACAGAAATTTACCCTGTCCTGATAATTTCTACTTAAAAATACCACAGCAAAATCCCTTATGGTTGCTATAATACCCAAAGACTTACAGAATCATTCAAACCACCTTTTTCATCAACATCATCAATAGCTTAAATTCATAAGTCTAAATTTCACAAAAGGATTTGTTTATGATGAAAAGAAATACCACTTTTACCAATTAAATTTAGAGGATCTAATACATTGACCTCATAACCATCATATCTGTGGAACATTTCCAGAAATGGAATAAGAGGGCAAGGATGTTACACATCCATAAGAGAAGAGCAAACAATTACCACATACAAAACATACCAACCTCCCTACTCCCCTATAACTTGTCCAAATATTCCCAATTCCTTTTTGCTTAGTTGTATTTTTACCTAGTGATAATGCCTGCCTTTCCCTTGTCTGCCATCCTTTCCTAAACCCTGCCTCACTCCTTCTTGATGGAATTTCAAAATAACGACTTAACTTTCAATGTTTATTCAAGGCTCCCAATTGCAGTGTTCACACTGTTCTTGTCAGCACATAACACATAATGTCTTGTATGTTGAGTTTACAATAAAGTCCCTGATGGCCTATTGAATAAACCAATTTTGACAAGCACTAGCCAATAAAATTGTAACTCTACATGTATCTTTATGACAAAAAATAAAGGAATCACTTCTAATAATAATGTTGTGCCTTATACACAGATAGAGAAATCTTGATAACAATGTCAGCAAAACTTGGAAACTCCATGCTTCCCAACTGTAGATCAGTTTAGATAAACCAGCTCCTGTTCAGGGTGTGGAAGACAGCATGGACATTTTGCAGATTTAAGGATAGTGAGTGAAGATCTTAAAGAGGGGCTTCCTTAAGAGATTAAGATATTCAAAATTCATCAAAAGGAAGACCAAGAACTGTCATTACAATTCACATAACCTGGCAGCAGGTGATCTTGATTATACACAGCAGGAAATCCCCAGAGCTGTATCATATTCGGAAAGTCAATGTCAGGATGTCCCAGGATACTGCAGTTAACACCATATTTATAAATGAATGTTAGGAAGAAATCAGCTCTCCTTGTAACATATCAATAATTGGTGAAGATACTTTCAAAACTATTTTCTCACAAAACCTATTGTTAGCATTGAGTTCAACATTCATTGGGAAATAAAGTCTCATGGAGCATAAGGAGAAATATAAAACAATACCATACATATCTAGGCGACATCTACCACATACACATACCTAGGAAGTCAGTGGAGTTTGTCAGTGTAGAGAGAAGAAGGAAACATTGTGTGCAGGTAGGATAGCCACCTTCTGTGTAACTTTCATTCATGCTCCTCCTCCACGAAAATCCATCACTAGCTAATGAATAAAAATTCGAAGAGTGCAAAACTTCACTAGTGATCTATTCATCTGTTTATCTACCTCCAACCTGTTTCCTCAATTGCCTACTGAACATCTCAAACTCAACAAGTCCAAAATTGAACTCAATATTTTTCCCAGAAAAAACTCTCCCTTCTTCCAAACTTCCCCATTACTGTCAGGGGTAGCACCATCCTCCCAGTCAATCAAGTTCTTACCCAAGGTGTGATCCTCAACTCCTCATTCACTTTGCACCACTACAAAAGCCAGCTGGTTGTTCTCCCTCCTTAAGTCTCTCGCACCTGTAAGGCCAATCAGTAACTGAAAGATCTTTCCTGCCCATTGAATAGGCCTCAGGTGGGGCCAACAAAGGGAGGCCTGATTAGAGGCTGGCCCATACCTTCTCACTAACTAGGTGTGAGGCCCCAGACCCACACCCTTTTGCTAATTAAGCTGATGTGGGCATGAAACCCTCCGGTCCCTACAGGGAGTTGCTAAGACCAGAGCCAATGGTATGTGCACTGAGTTCTAGTCAATCAGATGCTGGCTAGGACTGTATAAAAAGAGAGCCTGGAACTGAAAGCTGAGAACTGGGAGCCATGGAACTAAGAACATCAGGATTCAGAAGCAGACATCAAGAGTATGTTGAGGCAGCAGACATTGAGGGAGACCCAACATCGAGAGAGACCTCAGAGCAGAGAGTGCAGGACAAGAGAGAGTTGTGGAGATCAAGGAACTTGGAGTCAGCAGAGCTGCAGGAGAGAGTACTGAGTAGAGAGTTAGGATTCACGAGTGATTGTTTACAGGAACGCCCTAGCAGGGGAAGAGGGAGGTTGCAGGATGGCTTGGCTCCTTGCTATAATACTTTGTTGTAATTTTCTTGTTGCTACATTGAGGTGGGCTTAGTGGTTTTAGAATATAATTGCTATGGTGTGGAATTAGAATTACTGGTCCTGGGATTGGATACTCTCGTGTCTAAATAAATGTTATACTTCCTCTGCCTTCTACTTAGAGAATTTCTTATGCTTTGTGATTCCGAATCATACAGCCATGTTCATGGTCATCCTCGAGGACATGGATCTTGCCTTACTGATATACCACTCAAGTCCAGCCTCCACTCAGCTGCCAAAATGATCTTTCTAACGCACAGCTAGATAATCGCTAACATTTATGTAGTCTTACAAGGTTTGTGCTATAATGTTAACTCATTTGATCTGAACATGTTACTCTCCTGCTTTAAAAAATCCAATGGCTCCCTATTACCTTCAGAGTCAAATATAAAATCCTCTCTTTGGCTTTTAAATCCCATCATTAACTGGGCCCTTCCTATCTTTCCTGTCTTCTCACATTTAACTCCTTTCTTCATAATGTGTGAGTGAGTGACATTACCCTTCTTGCTGCTCCCCACACTCGTTATATTCGGTCCATGTATCTTAATTCCATGACTACCTCTCATGCCTGAAAAGTTTTCCTTCCTCCTCTCTATCTCTTGACTTCCTTCAAGTACAGACTTAAAATCTAACCTTCTGCAAGAGGCTTTTCTCCTTCCCTCTCAATGCTAGTACCTTTCTTTTAGTACTACTCCTCTTTACCATGTAAATATGTAAAGTTCATGTTTCCCCCATTAGAATGTAAACTCCTTGAGGGAAGGGACTATTTTTGTCTTTCTTTGACTCCCCAGTGCTTTGAACCATTTCTAGCCCATAGTGTTTAATAAATGCTTGTGGACTTAATATGACTTGACTAGGGCCTGCATTTTGGAATGTACTAGTAGTTTCATGTTTCTGGAATTTACTCCCTCCTCACCTCTGCCTCTCAGAATCCCTAGCTTCCTTCAAAGCACAGCTCATATGCCACCTCACTTCTGATACCATCAGTTGTTAGGGTTCTCTTTCTTGAAATTGCTTTGAATAATTTTGTTACATACTTTGTGTTTATTTATCTGTGGACATGTTATATCCTCCCAGTAGAATGTAAGCTCTTTTTTTTCCTCCCAAAACCACTTTGAATACTTATTCTTTAGAAATTCACAATATTGACATAATGGATTGTGGCCCAATGGATAAACTGATATGCTGAGTTTATGCAGCAGGCTTCTTCACAGAGGCATGGTGTGTATGTGTGTGTGTGTGTGTATGTGTGTGTGTGTGTGTGTGTGTGTATGGTTTCTTTTCAGCTGTAGGCTTCTTTTCCCCAAGCTTCTTTTCTGCTGATTTCTTTCGCCCTGGAACCTTCTTTCCTCCTTCCCACAAGCTTCTCCTTCCTCTTCTTCTCTACTGCTTTCTTTGCCACCATAATCTTCTTTAATGTGGCAGCTCTTTTCTTTCTTCTGATTCTCCAATTCCTAGCCTGGTGTAGAATTGTATTCCAGTGTATTGTCTTGGCATATAGATTCAGTTTCACCATGATTCTCAAATTCTTCAGTGGGTTCTTCTGGATGAATCTTTGTCGATGAATCTTTTCATATGGTGCACAGAGAGCCCTCCAGATCTCTGGACTTTTCAAATTCCTGGTAAGGTCTATGATGATCTTCTTGTGCATGGGAAGATTGTAGGGACTCTTCATGGTAGCAGGCCTGTTCCATGTACAGGTCATACAACTTTGCAGAAAGTGATTTCAGTCCAAATACAGAAATGCCCCACATGCCCACCAAGAGCAAGGAACACTTCAAACAGTACTTTGTACATGGTGGTCCTTAATAAATGTTTGCTGAGTTGTATTAGGTTGAAGGTGAAACGTGGTGCAGCAGCACTGTGGCATTTAAAATGTTCAAGAGGCATAATTTCTGGGTCATTTAATCATTTTATTAATAATGCCAGCATGTTTATTAATAAAGAGATGGTCATTTGACCATCTCTCTCTCAGACCAAAAACCCCTCATAGTGGTGGACTCACAGGTTATATATGCTTAGAAGAGGAGGTATTCCTGAGGGGGGGCAATCAACTCTGATTGGTCAACAATTAATGAAAAATGAATATTACAAAGAAAGGCTGGATTATCTTACAATGAGAGTCTTAGGGAACTTGATGTGGATCACCCAAATCTTGGTCAAAGAGACTTATCAATTTCTGTATTACCTATCTGACAAAAGGGAGGATCAACACTTTCCCAGACCTGTCTGAGTAAATGCAATGAGCAGGAATGCACCTATTAACCTAAACTTAGAATCTCTTTAACTGTCTGAATAGATCTTGGCCTGGGCAAATCTTTAAGAGATTTTTCCCACACTGATTGATTTCTGGATGAGGAAGTAGAGAAGAGGAAAAACCTTGGTTCTGATTGAATAATTAGTTATTAATACAAGAGAGAAATAATCATTTCTCACAAGCATAAATACTTGCATTTGGTCCTCATCACATTCATTCTCTGACTAAGACACAAAGGGCTGACTGCCACCACCACTGCTTCCCAGTTATGCAGGAATTTGCCTTATTGAAATAAATGGTATGGAATTGAATTGGATTGGATTAAATTCCTAATTATCTATTGTTGCTTTGACTGAATCCAAAACCAATTGCTCATTTTGTGTGTGTGTGTGTGTGTGTGTGTGTGTGTGTGTGTGTGGATGTGTGAGTGAGTGGGTATGACTATGACTGAGACTGTGGGTATGTATTTTCAAAGTTTAGGTTTTCTGGTAGAGGCAGCTGGGTTCTTTGTGTTCATTTGCAAAGAAGAATGAAGAAAATAGAGACCTATTAGAAATTGGTCAGGTCACTTCAGACACAAGGAAATGATAAAAGTTGGCTTTAGATTCTGACAGTTGTTTCTAAGGCACCCTCTACATTATCTATCTCACATCATGCTGTCTGTCATTCAGTGAGTCAACTAGCATTTATTAAATGCCTAATATGTGCCAGGCACTGTGCTCAGTGGGGATACAAAGAAAGGCAAATGATACTGTTCTCAAAGAGCTTACAATACACTGTGGAAGACAATACTGAAACAGCTATCCACAAGCTAAATACAGGCAAAATTGGAGAAGATCAGTGTAGAGAAGGCACTAGCACTAAAGGGGATGAGGAATGGCTTTTTGTAGACCCTAATTGAGACTCAAAGGAAACCAGGGAAGCTGGGAGGCAAAGATGAAGAAAGAGAAAGTTCCAGAAATAGGAGAGAGCCAGTGAAAACACTCAGAGTTGGGAGATGGAGAGTCTTTGTGAGGAACAGCAAGGATTGGAGAGCACTGAATCTAAGACTATATGATTGTGCATCCTCGGAACTATGTTGGGAATATACAATATCAAATACATGAGTTCTTTGCTGTGAAAATCACCTCTACACTAGTTATTCACAACTCAGACTTTCTGGAACTATCATTTCTAACAATGAGTCTACATTTACATCAGCTGAATATAAGGGCTTTGTGGACAAGAATCCTACCCAGGCTTGCACCAATGTTCCTCTTTATCCTGAAAATCAAAAGGCCAGGCTGAAAGGACAGTGAAGGTCATGAATGATGGCATGAAGTGGGTTATTTCAGGAAATTTGCTGATAAGACTTGTCAAATTTCTTGGTAGAGAAAGAAAAATGCTTCACATCAGGAAAACTGACTTCGAATCCCAACTCTGGGATTCACTAGCTGTATGACCATGAAAATTTCATTGTTTCATCATCTATAAAACATTTATACCACCTACCTCACAGAGTTGTCTTAAGCAAAGTGCTTTGCAAACCTTAAAAAGCTAAGAATGGACCACTGTTTATTTTTATTTTTATTAGTATTTTGCCCAAAATATCATTCCATATTCAACAGCAAGAGTCAGTCATTCAACATCTCTAGATGTACTTTGACAGTTTCCATTCATATACATTAGAGGAATCCCAAGACAAGCAAATATACCTGCAGCTATTATTTACCTGGCTTTAATTTTTTTATTATGATTAGTAAATCATCAACAAACATTAATATTTCCAATTCACAGTAAATGCCATAAAATGGTTTTTGTGAAACCACAAAACCACTACACAAAGTTTGTTCCTTTTAATATACATTAAATATAAGGAGTACTGACATGGCCCTGCTTTATAGTGTCCCCTTCTGAACCTTCCTCCAGTCTCCTCTATATACCTTTCAAATGTTTCACTGACAAACTTTTCTTTCCTTTCCTTTCTTTTTTTGTTTTTTTTTTAGCATACTATGTCTCCATGCTACCCATAATGTTCCCCCAAAAATACATATATATACGCAAAATAAATGTGTATTGTAATCATCGTGTCTGGAAATATATGTCTCATTCTGTTTCTACAGTCCATCACCTCTCCATTGAGAGTAGAAATCATGCTTTATTATCAGTATTCTGGAGTCATGATTAGTCATTGCCTTGCTCAGAGGACTTGAGTCTTTCAAAGTTATCTTCCTTTACAGTGTTATAGTCACAATATTAAAGGATAATTTTTTATTAAAAGGTGGAAAACAGAACAAAAATCCTTGAATGAGTAACCACTAGTTTAAAAAATGTTGGTGTAATGTTCCTTCACTCTACAACTACCCCTTCCCCCTGCTATATGAAATAGCAGGAACTTGGGATATGGCACAGTTGTGTAAGAAGCAAGGGCAAAGAGGAAGGTTGTAGAGGAAGAGACACCAGGACCAGCAATAACGGTGCAACTCTTTACTGAGGAATCAGGAAAGAGGGCTGCTAAATTAATTGACAATATTCTTTGAGGTACTAGTAGCAGTACACCCTAATCAGAAGTCTTTGCCAAGGAAGAAATCAAAGACTAGAAGACCATCTGCTGTGGAGTCTGTCTTCTCCAGAGTCCACCTTGATTTGAAATCCATTCCATGTGCTGAGTCCCAGGACTCTAGATCCTCCAGTTTCTACCATCGAGTAGTCTGACGAGCAATAGGTGAGTGACCATTATCATCATTTACTAGGGCTGTAAGATTTGCAGAGCACTTTACAAATAATAACCCCTTTGATCAACAACTTTTGGAAGACAGGTGCTATTATTTTATGCATTTCACAGATAAGGAAACTGAAACAGGCAGTTTCAAGTAAGTGACTTGCCTGGGGTCACACAGCTAATAAGTATCTGAGACTAGATTTGAAACTCAGGGCTTCCTGACTCCAGATCCAGTGATTTATCTACTAGCTGCCTACAAACCCCCAAATTCCTTGGCCACTCTGCAGGGCAATCCCAGCTCTGTAGCCCTACTAGCTAAACTACCAGATGCTCAAATGAGTCTCATTTTTCTGTACCAGCTTCATCAACCATGATAAGGGCAAAAGCCTCCAGATCCATTCTCTTCTCTGTGGCAACCACTGTTCCTTCCACAGGCTCTCCTTTCCCTCTCTTCTCTCATCTCCCCCAGTAGTTAATTTTAACACAGTGCATAATTTGAGACAAACCTGGTTTTCTCCCCTTAGTCAAATGGGAAATATTGGGGTGAGAGCACTGAGTGATGAGGGAAGAAGGGACAGAAAATAAAAGGATAGTGAGGGAATGGAAAGAAGCTGTGTGCACTACCCTCCTACTTTCCTCTCATTTTCTGTGGCTTCAGCTTCAAGTCCCAAATGTCCAAGAAAAACCTTGAGGTAATTGGCCCCCACCAATTGTAACAAGAGTTTCATGTGCTTCAAAAAATATCACAGTCAACTCCCAATTGTATGAAATTGGCGTTGACATGCTGATAGCCTTTACTGGAGAGCTGAATGCTGCCTAAGGACCTTTATTGTGAATGAGAATGACAGCACTTCAGGAAGACCTGATGTAAATTCCATGACAGGTTATATAGTCACATACAAAAGCACTCTTGCCTCTGTCACACATCATCACTTTAAAATAAAATGTCAAATCTGTATTACATTGAAGAAAATACTGTGCAGAAACTTCTAGTGTAGGATATATGTGAAAATGCATCAACAGCAATTGCATTGTCTTCATTCCCCAATCAAAATATGATCTAGGAAAATAACCATAAAGCATTCATGACTAGCATTCCTGGTTCTCCTCTTTGTAATTTTAAAAATAGTAGGAATCCATTTGTTTGTCAATACAAAATATTAAGTTTGGCCATTTGCTTTTACATTTCTTCTGGCTAAAACTAGCTCAACATTAAGCTTCATTATCAAAATGCTGAAGAAAATAATAGGTGATTTGAAAATTTTAGAAATTATTTTTAGGAATAAATGAATAAGAATGCTGCAATTCTGAGTCTAGCTGGAACCCCTCAAGCTCTCATCCCATATCTCCTCTCCTTTCTCGGCTAACTCCTAGAAAGAGTAGTTTACCACCACTGCCTCCTTTTTTTCCCACCCACTCACTTCTCAACAGCTAGCAACATGGCTTCTAAACCCATCCTTCTACTGAAATCAAAGCTCATCAGTGATATTGTGCCTATTAAATCTGAATGGTGGCTCTGGAGTCAGAAAACCAGGGCTTAAAAATTGGCTCTTCCACTTACTACCCGTGTAACCTTAAGAAAGACCCCTGATCTCTATGGACCTGTTTCTTATCTACAAAATGAAAGAGTAGGATTTGATGTCCCAGAAGGGACTTCAAGGTTCCATCCCATTCCAAATCTATGATCTGATGATCCTCCTCCTAACTACATTCTCTTCTCTGAGTTTCCTTCAAATTATTCTTTCCTGGTTATCCGCCTATGTGTCTGACCTTTCTGTTTGTCTCATTGATTTATCCTCCTCCTGCTGCCCCCTAAGTGTTAAAGTCCCCAAAGGTTCCATTATAAGCCCCCTTCTCTTCTGCCTCCTTTCTCTAAGTAATTTCATTGGATGCCATGTGTACAGTTCAATTATTGCCTCTGGGAAATAATTCACAAATCTTTATAGCCACATATATAACCTACATCAAATTGCTTACTGTCCTATGGAAGGGAGTAAGTGAGGGAGGAGGGGAGAAAATTTGGAACTCAAAAAATTTTTAAATGAATATTAAAAATTATCTTTATGGGTAATGGGAAAAATAAAATACTACTAAAAAAGAAAAGAATGTTTAAAATAAATAACTAGTGTATTAAAAAATAAACATATAAGCCCTAGAACACTAGAAAGAATCTTTCTAACCAGCCAGAAATCTTCCCTGAGCTCCTGTTCCTCAAACCTGACTACCTATCATACATCCCCACCTAGATTTCTCACCCACATCTCAAAATGAGCCCCTAAAAGTGAGCTCATTGTTTTCTGCCCCAAACCTGACCCTTCTCCCAACTTTCCTGTTTCAAGTGATGGCAACACCATCCTCCCTCCTAGTCACATAGGTTCATACCCCTCTTGTCATCTTTGATTGTCTCACTCACCCCATTTATTCCAAGTCTCGTAAGTTGCTGAGCTCTGACAATTCTCCTCTGTAACACCTCTCATACTCATCCCCTTCTCCCTCCTTACATGGCCATCATTTTAATTTTCAGATAGTTATCTCTTGGAGCATTATAATAGCCTCCTAACTAGTCTTTCTGCTTTAGGCCTTTTCTCTCTCTGATTCAGCCTTCAAACAACTGCCAAATTAACTTTTCTAATACATAAGTGAAACCATACAGTGAGGAAGATTGGTAAAGGCAAGGGTCCTTTGATTTTTCTAACTTTGCAATCAAAGGGCCTGGGTTCAAATCCTAAATCTGTTGCTTTCTACTTGTATCCTTATGAAATGGACAGAATTTGGACGTGGAGTCAAGAATCCTTGCCTCAGACACTTACAAGCTGTGTGACCCCAACATTAAGTCATTTGACCCCTCTGAAGATCAGTTTTCTCATCTATAAAATGGGAATAATGATAGCACCTACCTCATTAACTACTCCCATTAACAGTGTGATCCAAGGAAGATATTATTTGATTTTCCTATGCCCCAACTTTATCAATTTCAAGAATGAGACAGTTAAACTAGATAAAGTCTATAGTATATGGCTATTCTGTAAAACACATAGGATTGTTGCCTCAGGTCAAATCATGGAGTGTAGGCTTTAGAATACCAGGGACAACTCAAAACAGAAAAAAAAAAGATTATTTCTTTATTCTGCTTATCCAGTAGGACCTTATCATAACATAACTCATTATTGCATGGATTATAAATTATTATCAAACCATGTACCTCAGAACATAGCAACTATAGACAAGAAACAGAGCTGGAATCCAGGGTAAGCAGGGCAGGAAGCCACCTGGGGTGCAACATATGAGAGACAGTGAGAGACATTTCTTAATATAAATTTTTATTGTTATGGCAATTAGAGTGGGACTCTTTTTTACTGTTTTCTCTTTGGGAATGCTGAGGTAACCAAGTACCTTCGATGAGTTTTGCCTTTCAAATGTAATGGCAAGCAAAGTGGACTTTTCGTTGTCTTCATTTTGGAGTACTTCTCTGTACTAAGGAATCTTTGATTGAATCAGGAGTCTTTGATGACCTGCTTACGTCAAGAGAAGGCCTAGTTCACATGGGTTTGAGTTGCATGGTTGTGATGCCCTTTGACCCTGAAGAAGTATATATAAACTCAGAGGTTGGAGTTCTGCCTTTGGGGACACACTCATTGAAAGAGTGTTGGTGACAAGACTTTGGGTAGCCGTTGAAGCAGCACCCCCACTTGGAAAACCCAGATGTTGGTGCTTCTCTCTGGTAACTATGCATGTATTGTGATTTGATCAGACTGATAAAAAGACTGTCTGTTGATCTGTTTGTAATTTCTGTTTGTATTTGCTTTGAAGTTCAGGGTGCTGGTTTTTCTCTCTGAACTAAGTAAATGATATATGTATGTTTAATTAAAGTAGGATTGTTAACCCCTTAAAGTGGCTTTCCTTAGAAAAGTAGATCAAAGGACCCCTGCTAACAGCCCTTCTGTGTGCTGGTCTTGGTCTTATGCCCCCACAGCAGCTACTAGCAACATTGTTGTTACATTTATAAAAGCATATATTTTGATCCCAGAAAATTCTACTCTTTATAAAGCATTTAAGCTTTTATTTAGTGATAAGGCAAGTTCCATGTGTTAACAGTGAGGGCTCAGGGTTTCAATGGACAACAATACACAATTTTTAAACATAGCTCAAGGCATCTAAACACCTTGTCCTTCCTCTGACACCGGAAAACTAATATCACATAGCATGACATATGAATATTCATTCTGTTCCTCCATCCACCCATCCCTACCAACATTTTTTAAGGGTTTCAGTGTTTTCCTGATGCTAGAAACTCTTTTATTGATCACTCTGAAGCTTCAATTAAATGGTTTAAGTGATGTCTCTCCAATCCATCAAATCACAGACATGCAGACTTCCTCACACCGTTTAACAACTGCGCCAGTTATGTTCCATTGCTAATAGGAGTAATTTAATCTTTGTACTGCTAGCTGACTCAAAATTAATGAAATTGTTAAATGAATTCTAGAGTACCTTAAGCAGGGAATCTGCCTCTATTACTATATACAATACCTACTTAGCATCATGAGCGTTTATTAAGGTAATGAATATAATACATTTTAAACATTTATGTCCATAGATTGAATTCAGTTCAACAAATTTTTATATAGGTCTATGAATTTAGACCTGGACACAACCTTATAGGCCATCTAGTTGAACCTCTACTTTACACATGAGGAAAATAAGGTCCAGTCAGTCAATCAATGCACCCCCTATGTGCTGGGCACTATGCTAAATTTGAGAATACGAAATAACAAACGATTGCTCCTGTCCCCGGGAGCTTGCAATCTAATGGGGGAGATAGCAAGCAAAGAATATGTACAAACAAGCTACGTCCTGGATAAACAGGAAGTAGCTGAAAGAAGGGAGGCACTGGAATTAAGAAGTATGGGGAAAGGCTTCCTGTAAATGAGATTTTAGTTGGGACTTGAGGGAAGCCAGAATTTCTTAGCAGAGATGAGGAGGGAGAGCAATCCTGGCATGGAGGCCAGCCAGAGGAAATGGCTGGAGCAGAGATGAAATGTCTTATTCATAGAAGAGCAATGAGGCCAGTGTTACTGGATCAAATTATTATACAATCTTGATGAAGAGCAAAGTGTAATAAAAGGAGAAAGGGGAGGGACAGGAAGAGTAGGCTATGAAGAGCTTTGAACATGAAACAGAGATTTTTTCTATTTAATACTGGAGGGGATAGAAAGCTACTAGAGTTTGCTGAGTGTGGGGATGCCATGGTCACCCATGAGCTTTAGGAAAATCATTTGACTAATTGACCAACTTGTTTAACCTTCTCACTTTATTGATAAGGAAAAAGAGTCCCAGAGAAGTCAAATAATTTCTCTCAAGTTCACACAGGCAGTAAGTAACAGAGTCCAAACTCAAACCCAGGTCTTCTCATTCCTCCTACTATAATGGCACACTTTACACTACAAAGTACTGTGCTAGGAACTGAAGATAGAAAGACAAAAACAAGGTAGTCTCATACCTGAAGGATTTTATATCCTAATGGAGAGTGGGGTGGATAGAAGAAAGGGATGAGATATACATACATACATAGATATACATATTATATATATATATATATAAAATAAACATATATGCATGTGTATAAACAAATAAGTAAATAAAGGTATTTACAAATAGTTTCATGAGATATAGTGTTAATAATTGGGAGGATCAGGAAAGGCCTTATGGAGGAAATGGCTACTAAGCTGTGCTTTGAAGGAAACTAGAAATTCTATGATAAGGGGGTACATTTCAGATGTTGTGCACCACTTGTACAAATGTGTGGAGATGGGAGATGAAATGCATATGAGGAAAAAACTACCAGGCAAGTTTGATTAAAATCGAACATGCATGAAGTGGAATAACACAAAATAAGACTGGACAGGGTAGGAGCTAGATTGTAGTAGGCTTTAAATATCAGGCCAAGGATTTCATATTTTACCCAAAGGCAACAGGGAATTCTTGAATTGTTTGAGTGGTGGTACAGGGGGTGACTTTCAAATCTGACTTTTAGAAGTATCAATTCAGCAGTGGAAAGTGGTTTGGAGAGAGGAGAGACTGCAGGCAGGATGGCTGGATAGGAAGCTATTGCAATAGCCCAATAATAAGGGTAATGAGGGCTTAAATTTAAACAGAAGTTGTGTGTGGAGATAAGAGAACAAATGCAGAGATGCTGGGCAAACCAATTATTAGAAGATTTATGACCACAAAGTGACAGAACTTTAGAATCCACTTTAAATAAAATTATGAAATAGGCAAAGTACATTTAGAATACCTTCCTACCTCTCTTTCTGCATCCTTTACCCACATCCTGACACTCCATTTCCTCTGCTCCTATGTTGTTTAGTGCCTTCATCATGCTCTCTAGCTATCCAGAGCCATTCAATTAAGTTCCTCCCTGATATTTTGTTCTCCTAAGGCACATTCCATGTTCTTCTCATACCCTACACAAAATTTTCTTTTTTCATGGAAGTTGATCTCTGTTGATAGTAGGAAACCTAATCTGTATTAACTAATTAATATTGAAATATAAATGATTCCTTGGTTTAAGATATTAGCCTGCTCAGAGGTATTCCCATTTTCAAACATTAGCTTATTAACCTAAAGAAATGAATCTCTGTCAGGGATTTGAAGGAGTTTGTAGATAAAAATTCTTACTGATGTCCCTCAAATCATCTCACACAGGTATACAGTTATCCTGTCCTCAAAAGCCTGATGCTGAGCATTTTTATATCCCATTTATATTCCATTCATGCTTCAGAGTCATTCAGTGTCCACACAATACTGTAAGGAGCAGAAAAGAGAACATTTCAGTCAGTCAAGTGATTGCTATGTCTGCACGTACCAAACAGGTGATTTGAGTGACTTTTTCACTAAACTGACAGTCTCTTGATTGTTTTTGCATCATATAGGCCAACCAATTTGGTCTCTTTTCTTTACTTGAAGCAATACCATTGCTTCATTTCCTCACTTAGCCCTACAGTACTAGATCAAGAAACAAGTGGTTTCTTCGCAGCATCCTATTGGCATGAAATGGTTTCTGTTTTAAATCATGTTAAAATTTCTAAAGACCTAATCCGTCATTGCACTATTTCTTCCTGTGACCAGATCATTCTTTCTTAATGTAATATATGCGTGTGTATTTGTTCTCACTATTGTTCAGTCATTTCAGTTACCCTTCATGACCCCATTTGGGATTTTCTTGGCAGAGATACTAGAGCGGTTTGTCATTTCCGTCTCCAGTTCATTTTACAAATGAGAAATTGAGGCAAACAGGGTTAAGTAACTGGCCTGGGATCACACAACTAGTAAGTATCTGAGGCCAGATTTGAACTCAGGATAATGAGTCTTCCTGACTACGGGCCTAGGACTCTATCCACTGTGCCTCCTAGCTGCCTATATAATATATAATATGTGTGTATGCACACATATATACACACATATATATATACACATATATGTATGTACACACATATCTATGTATAGAGAAAGAGAGAGAGAGAGATTTTTTTTTAAATCTTGGATTTTCCAAATTGTTTCCAGCCCTTTCTCAACACACACACACACACACACGCACATACACACACACGCACATACACACGCACACACACACACACACCCCTTGCAGATCTGTCAACCTAATCTCAAATCCTAAGAATACACAAATGCATATGCATGAATCTATGCCACAATCATTTTCTCTTTCTTTAAGTCAATGCCTATGTCCTTTACTAAGTGTATAGAATATCCAGAAACATTTGAGGACTTGATAAAGGTCAAATTCCAACCACAAAAATCTTCACTTCCAAATACCCTGAGACAGCTTTTCAAGAGAGATATTCTGATTCCATGATCACTTGGGTCTAACGTTGCTCTCTGCTCAGGAGCACCTTCTCCTGGATCCGACATAATTCAGAACCTAGGATAAACTTCTTGTAAATTGCAGGTCAGTTTAGCTGCACCTATCTTCTTTAATTGAATAAAAAAAATAATATTTTCCAGTGTCTGAATACTACATTCCATTTTGAATCCTCAAAACCAGCTTCTACGGAAACTAAACCTGTTACTTTCATACCTAGCAGTTTCACTGTCTTATTCTCATGCAAAGTAAGTTTCCACTGAGTTCAAAGTGAGCATGCTACTGTCATGTTCTCAGTAAAATGAGGGGGTTGGGTGAGATGACCTCTAAGGCCTCATTCAGCTCCAAAACCACGCTCCCATGATCCTACATCTTTAAGGACAGCTGAAAAGACTGACCTCTCTGCAGGCACTCTCATACACAAACAAATGCTTTTTAAAAGGTTTTCATAAAAGCTTTTGTTGTCGATTAAATTGCATGAATGTTATTGCCATTGCTCCTGCAAAAATCTTGTTTTTCAGTCTCTAAATTTAGGGTCTAAAGAGAGATGGCAGAATATTGTTATTTTTTTAAGGATATAAGCTGCTGCACGGTTTTCATTTTGAAAAATCCTCACCAAAATCATTTTTCTTTCTCTGGCTCCCAAAGTCATCTGAAAATGCATTCCGTGGAATGGGTAAATTGCTCCTAGTAGACCTAGTACTTGGGCATGTTATTCATATGGTTTGGGGAGTGTTTATGTGGGTAATCACTTAAAGTGCTAAGAACTGGTGAGTGGAATATGGATATTCAACCAGGGAATTTAAGCTGTGAAGTTGATTACTTTGGTCTTTGATTAATGATCAGATAAATGGATAGATATGCAATTACTTTGCACTAAGGCAAAGGGGAGGGTCCTTTAAGGCACCCGATTTAGAACAATGAGTCAGACCCCCCTTCTCATGAAGGCTGCTGTTATTCACAGCCAAGTGGATGCTTTTAAGCACAGTGCAGGCCATTGGTCCAGGAGCAGAGCTTGAGTGGGTTTTGGTGAGGATGAATTTTTCTAGGATTTCATTTTACAGAGAAGAGAGAAGTAAAATATCACTAATTTTAGCTGAGCTCGTCATTTGTTATTCTTAAACTCATATTACCACGTAATTAGCGATATGCCTGAGATATACTAGAAAGAGTGACCTAGGGCAATCCTTGACCTCCTTGGGCCTCAGTTTCCTCATTTGTGAAATAATGGATGTTGGACTGGATCAATTTTGAAGTCCCTCCCAGCTCTAAATCTGTGGTCTAAGAATTACCTGAATGATAGACAGAAGCATTTCTGGGGAAAGGCAGTACCTACTTATGCCTCTTCCCCTGTTAGATTAAAGCACCTGGAAAACAGAGCCTTTGTCATGTGTTCTTATCCCAGTGCCTCACATTTAGGAGGATCTTTAAAAAGATTTGTTCAGTATTACAATTATAATATCAAATAACCTGAAGAAGTGATGGGAAAATGTACTTCTCTTGTTTCTTTACTGAGGTGAGTTTCTATGAGTGTGTAAGCTTGTTCCCCACAAAGATACAAGAAAATCCACCTCATCTCACTCTTTTTGGGATCCGTGGGTGTGGACTTATACTGTCAGACAGTTGATTTATTGTCTAGTTTTGCCAAAATGCTTTCTTTTTTATATCTTTTTTCAAATATTTTATTACAAGGTGTGGTCCACTGGGTAGCTTGAGGGGGGTTGGCATTTTTGGAAATGAAGGTGATAGAAAAATAAAAATTTAAATACATTTTAAATGCTATTTTAATTGAATTTGGGTGTTTCTATAATGATACTCACCCTGAGATTCAGGATCTCTAAGAAATTCAACTAGCTCCACTTTAACAAATGGGAAAACTGAATCACCCAAAGGTAAAATGGTATGTCCTGGTTTACACAAAAAATCTATTACATAGTTACCATATGAAGCCAGTTCACCTATTCTGAGGATGACAGTGACCCCTCTTCACCGCACGAAGAAGAATGGTATGAATATACACTGGCCACAGGCACTGACTCAAGAACATAACTCCCAAGAAGGGCACTCTTGGGGTGTTTAAAATGAACTGATAAAGTTCCTGGTGTCCCAGAACACCATATGGCTTTCCTAGATGGTTTTTAACATATCTGCTGGGCCAGCTTTGGAAAGAGGAAGACCTGTGTTCAAATTCTGCCTCTGATACATACATACATACTTGATTTTGTTTTTTGTCCTTTATTTTCCAAGAGGACCAAGGACATCATGGGATGATGTCATGATTTGTGTATGAACTGGATTTAAGTGAAGCAAAATTGCACAAAGTCATCAACCTCTCTCTTCCAGAGTCATCAAAGTCCAGTGGCAAGAAAAAAAGTCAGGAAGACTGGGAATGGCCCTGGATGCAATGGGTGACCTTGACATCTCTGGTGTCCACCTAAGCTCTAAGGGCTCTCTACAGCACCTGCTTCAGCCACCTTCAAGCTGTTGGAAGAAATTGTTCTCATCCATCCATCCTGCTGGGGGGACATCCTCACGTGCTTGTGGTAGATACCCCACCAATTCATTGACAGGTTTGAAGCCTCTCAGTTACCTTCGACCTGGTTCAGCCTGTCTGTCAAGATGGATTACTGGGGAGCAACTGCTGTGCATGGTAAGATTTCTTAGAGTCACAGGTGAGAGTTGAGCACCAGGTAGACACCAAAGGTGGAAAGCAGATTGTGTTTAAAATCACTTAAGTTCTCAGAGTCCTAGGCAACTTTCTAAGACTCTATGTTGCAAACCAGTTGTCAATTAAATCTATCTAACTTAAATCAGAGAGTGTTCCCATTAGAGGTTTCCTACATCCCTACACCAATGAAATCACTGATGTAGACAAAAAACAAAAAGCTTACACACAGCTGACTACTCTCTAGAATATGTTAGGGAATCTAGAAGTAAGCAAAGCAACTTTTCCTCATTTATTTCCAGAAGGAAACAGTTGATGCCTCCTTAATAATTTAAGGGGAATTCAATTTAGTAATAATAATAATTAGAATTTATATTTAATAATTTTTGCCATCATTTCATTTGATCATCACAAAACTTTGCAAGGATCATTTTGCTCATTTTACAGACGAAGAAACTAAGGATAAGAGAGTTTAAAGATCGTACGATTTACAAAGAGTAAAGCCAGATTCAAAACCAAGTCTCAAGTCTTGCTTTGCCTACTATACCATACTGTCCCTCAGCCAACAAAGTTAAAGGATAATGAATAGTATGTATGGGATTAGGCCATACATTTAGCACCTAATGTGGTAATATTTAAACTACTTTCTCTGCATGGGTAATCATATACCTTGAGCAAACTCTTGTTTCAAGCACATATGAACCACATTGATAGGTGGGTGCATTAGAGCTATCTAAGTAAGCAATACTTAAAGATAAATAAGCATGTATTGATATCACACTCTGACTCTATTCATTGAAGGTCTAAATGACATGAATTCTCCCTGAAAGGTTAAACTCAGAAGAATTGGCAGCCTCTCCAATCTAGCTATGCATAGCAGACACTATGTAAATAGCTGTTGTCAGAAGGCACAGAGACAAGTGTCAATTATGTTCAATTTGACTGTGACTGTGTGGGAGTCTTCTTACTCAGACTCACCAAGAGTTTCAGAATCAGATATGAATGCAAAACTCAACCTTTTGTTTATTATTAACCTCAGCAAACATTCCCTACTTCTCTTTGTTATTTATAGTTATGAGAGGGAGCCTGTAACAGTGGACAGAAAGCTGATCTCAATCAGAAAGACTTGGGTTCAAGTCACACCCTGGGCAAGTTGCCTAAATTCCCAGTGCTCTAAGTAACTCTCTAGAATTTTAAACTACAGAGAGAGAGACCATCGGCCCTGGTAGAAAGAGTTTCCTTCATGAGAGTTCTCTACAAGAATGAACGAGTCTCATTTTTTAAAAAAGAAACAACGTTTATGTACCTGTATTGATAATTAAAGCTCCCAGGCAGTTAAATACATTGTCTTGGAACCTAAAGAACTACATGTTTACAGTATCATGGCACAGTGGATAGAAAGCTCGGCCTGCAGTGAGGAAGAACTGAGTTCAAATCCAGCCTCAGACACTAACTAGCTGTGTGACCCCAGGCAAGTCCCTACTTAAGCCTGTTTGCCTCAGTTTCTTCATCTGTAAAATGAGTGGGAGAAGGAAACAGCAAACTACTCCAGTATCTTTGCCAAGAAAACCTCAGACGGGGTCACAAAGAGTCAGACATGACTGAAATTACTGAGCAACAACATGAATATGACAAAAAATAAATAGAATCACTACCCAGCCTAAAAGTTATTTCCCAGGTTCTTTTTACTTACTTAGGGATTAAAAAAGAGATAGCATGACACAAGTCAATAGGAGCCTGGTTTCAGAGGCACAGATGCCTCTGCTCAAGCCTTACTTCTCACACACTAGCTGGAGGACCCTGGGCAAGCCATTGAACATTTCAGTTCTCCCAGGTTATTTTCTAAAACTGTAAGTTACGGACAAGCTGCAGACCAGAATCAGTAAAGACAGTTTCCATATTGGTAGCAATCTACACTGTCGTCATTGTTATTCCGTCATTATCAGTCTTGTTCAACTCTTTGTGATTTCTTTTGGGGAATTTTCTGGCAAAGATACTTGCAGTGGTTTGCCATTTCCTTCTCCAACTCATTTTACAGCTGAGGAAACTGAGACAAGAAGAGGAAAGTGACTTTCCCAGGGTTACACAACTAGTAAATATCTGAGGCCACATTTGAACTCAGGCCTTCCAGATTTCAGGCCTGGCACTCTATCTACCGTGCCACCTAGCTGCGTGATGAAAACAGGTATAAACAACAACAGATCCACTGCATGTATGATCTAAGATGTCAGATATGAAGAAAACAAAAGAGGTTAATGAGACACTGGGTTTTGTTCTTATTTGTTTTTGTTTTGTTCATATTATTCTCTAGATGATCCATGCCAACCTCTTAGGTCAAAGGAAGAGGATCTGCTTAAACTTCTGTTTGTACTTAGAGTACCGCTCACAATGCTGGCCACATAGTAGGTTCTCAATCGATGTTTATCAACCTAATGGCTTGATCTTCTATCTCAAAAGGATATGCGATGGATCCAATTCAATATTTCTTAGCCAGAAATATCAAGAATAATAAAAATGACAAGGAAACTCAAATAGAAAGGGAAAATGAATCTGCTATAGTTCAGTTCAAGAAGAAGTTTTTAAAAGTAAGCAAGGGAACTGTCTTTCTAGTGGAAATAGGATTGATAAAATTTGGCACTTTGCTTAATAGACTGATTTACCCACAGGAGGACTGGAATTTAATGTCATAGCTAGAAACAACCTTTCTCTTGGGAAAGAAGATTACAGAAGGAATTTAGGCCAAGCCATAATAAGTGATTAAGGCATTAAACTGATTCAAGAAAATCTCGATTATATCACTCTGATATAAGTGGGGAAATACAAAATGAAGGACTCTAATCAGTGATTCCTTAGAGTTCACTGTAAAAATATCACAGTGAATAGGGACTATCTTTAAAGGCTAAAACTATGAGAATTATCAAAAAACAAAACATATAAATTGGCAGAAATAGATGACCTGTTTTATTCTATTCATAGTTTATTCTTTTTTTCTAGTTGAAGGTTTGTTTTTTTTTAAGGTTCTAGCAATTCAAAAAGATAAATGGTTTTAAAAAGAAGGGATACTTCTTTAAAGCAACATTCAGCAACTTTTTTTCATGCCTTTGCTTTGGGATACTACTTTTGCCTTACCATTATTCCCATGCTCCCCTCTCTACCTCAAGCCAATATTCAGCATCCCTCTCTAGATTCCACGACAAACAACTTTCCTCAATCAATGTTTCAGAATTGGTGCAAAATTACTGCTTCTTTATCCTAACCTAACATGTACACCAATTATCTTCATTTCATTCCAACCTCTAATTCCCAAAGCTGGTAGACTGCCAAACAAATCCACTTCAGCATTCTTCCTTTTTAATTTAATAACAAACTTCTTGTTATTCATATTCAAATACTCTGAATTTCTATTATCATTATGTGTCCTACATGGGTGATCACAACTGGCTCCTCATCACAAGTGTAATAATGCCAGAGCCTGCACTTTCTAAAACTAATGAATGCTTTAAAGTGACTGTTTGTGGCTCACAGTCTTTAATCCTTTTCAAAACAACCACATTTTCCAATAAAGCTATCTTTTCTTGCAAAATCTCTTGCTGCTACAAGTCGCTTTTTCTTCTCCTCAGATGTTATCTTGCCTTTCCCACTATTTCTCAGAGCAGTGGAACCCTTTCTCTCAGTCTACAGAAATTTCTCCTGCCTTGAGGGAGGAAAAAAAATGAAAATGGAAAAAAAAGAATAAACAAATATGCCATTATTTGGGCAGATGGTAAATAACATAAGCAAAATAAGAAGAAAGAGAGCTGTTAACAAGCTTCCTGGGACCAGCAATAACAAGAATTACGGTCTCTTTACTAGAGATTTGTTTTTACTTTTCCTCCTTTATTCTTATATTTTTTTATTGTACCAATGAATTCATTGCTACTAGATACACTGTGTTAGATATTAGGCCACTTTCAAGATGAGTGAAGATGAAAACAGGTACAATCTGTGGCGTGGTGGGAAGGGTGACATGGGCCAAGGTGGCTTTCAGCAAAGAGGCTCAAATTCTGGAATCACATAGACCCTAGAATCATCCTCAGAATAGTCTCAACCCACCACAAGAGGAGTCAAGCTTCTCTCCCACTCTATGGCTTGGTATGCCTTCATCCAGAAGCAGAACTCCAGGAAAAACCTCTAAAGCAAAGTTTTGGTGTGACTGACATCTATAGTCTCTTTAAAAGAGATTCACAGGGTCCTTCTAGAAAAGTACTCAGTGTACAAAATAGCTGTCAGATATAGGACAACTACTTATTTCCTCTGTCACAAAGAAATGTAAAATTCAATAGACTTGTAGCATCTTAAATACTTAAAATATAAAACAATAAACCATTTCTTGTAACAAAATAAAAGCATTTCAGCCAAATAAAAAATATATTAAACAATAACCCATCATCTCAGTACCATCTCCCTGAAAGATAGAAGCACTTTATATCTATGCTGAACTGACATTTCACTTTGACCTCTATCATGCTGTCTCAGCAACTCACAAGGTCTACTGGCCAGACAAGGAAAGGTCATTAGTCCTATCATATTCATGATGATCCTGTCAGTGGTCACCTTCTTTTCTTAGAAGTGCTGTAATTGCAGAAAGCACCTCCCGCTGGTCAGCTATCACCAAATCAGAATCCAGGAACTTTTAAACTCACAAAGTAGCCACCAATGTTGAAAATATCCATCTCAGAATCACTGGTTTCTGGACATAGACTTGTTTCCAAAGAGGGAACGCAAAGGCAGAAGACTGAAGTCAAGGGTTTGAGGTATGATCTCAAGTTGACCTAAGCAAGCACATGTTCTTGTCATTATCATGCATGTGCTTGTGGCCATCATTCCTGCTGGGGATGAGGGGTGGAAGGGAGAGGGAGAAAAAAATCCTATCTCCATTCACTAGAAGTCCAAAGGAGATTAGGCAAAGATGATACTCTCAAAAAGAAAGAATGGCAGAGCCTTTCTTTGGTCCTGATAGTCTACTTAAGGGATGACTCTTCCTGCCTTAGTCGTCAACCATCTCTGACACAATAACTCAGTCATGGGGACCAATGAGGTGTTCCTGTGTCAACCTAGAACTTATATCCATCAGGAAGGAGCCAGAGTACACGTTCCCACAGAAAGGCCAGAGTATATTCCCAGCTCCACACCTGTAAGATGGAGCACTTCCAAAGGAAATGCCTTAATCCTACACCTGTTACACAAATAAGAAGAAAGATAGTAAGCAGAGGGCCTTACTAACAAAGAAAATAGGCAGACATTTACCACAAGCACTGCCTATAGCTAGTTTCATTTGAGAGCAAAACAAGCAAGGTTAATCAGAGGGGAACCATAAAGTCCATCTTCCTAAAAAATTACAAACATGCTACCTTGAATATGCTCAAAAAAATTGTTCCTTGTACTAATGTAACTTGGAGTCCTCCATTATGAATTTGTTCCTTTTGGATAAGGAATACTATTCACCTCTCCTAGTCTCCTTTTAAAACATAAACACTTCCAGAAGAATAAGACACTATCAAATGACTGAATTTATTTCATTAAGTTGTCAGAGTACTGGATATCTTCAGGGAAATGGCAAAGAGAAGAGAGATGGGAGAAAAGACATAAGATAGAGAGGTTGGAGCACTGAAGATAAATTTCATCTTCTTCACGTTATCAAATAAAGATCCATGAGAGACCAGCTTTATGTCGTGTTCTGTTTTTTAATCACTTGACATGGCTAAGAGTATATACCATGGCCCTCTCTGCATAAAAATAATTAGTGTGTACATGGATATGACAAGTGGTTTCTTAATACGGTAATCACGTTTTTGACCCACTTTCATAATCATAGACCAGCTGTCAACATAAGACTTCATTTTTGCCACCAATTACCTAAAAGCATAGTCTGGTGATCTGATTCTACAACAATAGACAAAAGTAAATGTTACGAAATTACAAGGGTCAAGTTTAGCCCTAAAAAGAGACATGAATAGGTACCCCCTTCTACCCCTTTGCAGAGGTGAATAAGTCTTTAAGTGCAGTATGTTTCATAATGTTGGACTTTTTCAGTACGTTTATTTGGTCTGCTTAATTATTTTCTCTTCTTTAAAAACTTCTTTATTATAAGCTGTAGTTCTCTGGGAAGGGCAGGTGGGGGAATGAAGTTGATGAAAAAAATAAAGGGAACCAATGAAAAATTTACTCACTTAAGTGAAAGTAAAAATTTGCCACTGACTTTGCCAGTACATGAGTCAGTACCTAGGAAACTGTATGCATGGTGTTTTCCTTATACCACTTCCTTAAAGACTATTTTGAAGACCAACCTATGACTAATCTGTTTTTTTTTCTGCTTGTTGTGTATCAACTAGCAGGAGAGAGAGAGAGAGAGAGCACCAAATATGGTGGCACATGCCTGTAATCCCTGCTAGAGGAAAGGCTGAAGCTGATGAATTGCTTGAATTTAGGAGTTCTGAGCTGAGTGGGCTAAGCTGGTCGGGTATCTAAACTAGGTCCAGCACCAATATGGTGAGCCTCTGGAAATGGCAGATTCCCTAGGCCACCTAACAAGGTGTGAACTGGCCCAGGTCAGAAAAAGAGTAGGTCAAAGTTCCCAGGCTGACCAGTACTGGGATCAGCTCCTAAGTAGCTGATGCACTTCCAATCTGGGAAAGATATGGAAATGGAGGAGGAGGAGGAAAGGGAAAGGGGAAGGGGAAGGGAAAGTAGGAAATGGATGGGGAAGAGAGAAAGAGATGGGAAAGGGGATGGGAAAGGAGAAAAATGATAAGGAAGAGAAGAGGAAGAAAAAGGGTAAGGGGTAAAGGAATAGGAAAGAGGAAGGAAAGGGGAAGGTATTTAGCCATTCTGGATTTCACATATTCTCAATTACATCTCACCAAATGGAGACAGCAATTTGGGCCAGGGGTGTGGGGGGTGGGGGTCAGGATGGAAGGGAAATCATTGCCCTCAGTAGAACAAGAGTTTACAGGATGTCATCTTCATTAAGATGTATTAAGTGACCATTTGCATTTTTTCTCTGAGCCTACATTACTAAAATTTTCAATTTTGAATCTGATCAATGGCTGTTTAGTTACAAGGTCAGGGGAGAATTACACTGTTTTCCTAGCCCCTCCTGAATTAAGAGCAGTTTTCATTTCTGAAAGTACATCATTGTTCTTATGTCAGCTACTTGTCCCAAATCAAAGATTTGTTTTTAACTGAGCCCTAAAAAAAAATTTAAAAGCTTCAACATTTCTATGCTATTTAGAGTTTAAATGATTTTAAAATGTTTTCCTTTCCTGTTCCATGTTAGGCATAGTTCTGACTTATAGTGAAACTGATCATTTAACGTGCTTGAGACTGGGCACCCCTCAACAATGCAGTGTTACCATAAATTTATTCATTTTTTTGACAGCACTTCGAACTTAACTACAATGTAAAACCTTTTTTTCTGACCTTTTAGTTATTATCAGTTCCTTCATGACCACTGTTGAATAAAGACTTCAGAAGCAATGGATATTTAAAACTACACAAATATCTCATCCTTATCAACCTTTGAAGGTATTAACCGCCCCCTTCCTTCCCCCTGAATGTTCTACTGTACTCTTAACAGGCTAAATTTTTAATGAAATAATTTCCTGAAAACATTGAATATAGAGAAATGGGAATCTGATAACTGAGTAATGTTCTTATTAAAAAGGAAAACATGTTGTACACACAGCTCAAGAACCTACACAAAAGTGCCAAAAGATCAGCCAAGTCACCCAAGAACAAAGAAATTAACAAATTAACAAAGAAATATTCTGATAGCAAGAATGCTGATGTCTCCTCCACAAGATGCCATCTTCTGATATCAAACTGACATAATCAGTATCTCTAGAATGGAAGTCAGAGATTAAAAGAGAAAGAATGGGGGATGGTGACAAAAGGTTTTGCGAGGTTCAGTACAAGAGAAGGGGGAGCTCACAGAGAAGCTCAATTCTCCAGGAGGCCTTTCCCCAACTCCTCTGCTGCAAGTGCTTTCCCTACGAGAACATTTTCCATTTATTCAATGCACATCTTGTATGTGCATAGTTGTTTAAATGTGGTCTCCCCCATTAGAATATAAGCTCTTTAAGGACAGGGAAAATGCTTTTTGCCTTTCTTTGTATCCTCAGTGGGTAGCATGGCATGAAGTAGGCACTTTAATTAATACTTCATGACTGACTGTGAGAGCAGCTGAAAGTCTTGAAGGATGGAGTGACTTGATCAACCACCCAATAAACATTTATTTAGTGCCTACTATGTGCCAGCCACTGTGCTAAGTTAGCTGGATACTTAAGTGGAAAAAAATAAAATTTAAAACTGTCATTGTGGGGAGTATGATTTATTATTAGTTAAGAAAGAGTAAAAGGATTGCCTTGCTATTTAACAAGGGCCCAGTGGGATTAAATAACATAGCTTGGTAGTGGAGCTAGTCAGCATGGTTACATGACTGTCTCCAGCTCCATCTACCAGCATTTGTATAGAAGCAGAAGAGGTGGATAATTGGAATAATCTGGGGTTGGGGTGTGGCAAGACCTAAGACTGAGAAATACTAGGAAAAGGGATACATGGCAGCAAATCATTAGACTTTTGTAATGGTCATTTTTGTAATGACCTTGTTGAAAAAGCAAAGTTTTATGTTGACACAACTAGTAAATAATGGAGAAAGCTGGTTGGAAACCTGGATGTTGTATCCAGGTTTAATAGCTCTGTCCATACATATGCTAATGAATATAATGTAGACAAAGTCACAGTATCTACTTTCAACCATCTTGGTGATTAAGCAACTGAACATAACATAGAGCAAGATTTTTCTATCTCTTTAGCTAATATAAAGTAGATAAGGTTTGTATTCAATGCCCTAGTCTCTCCATCCTATACCTTTTTATTATCTCCCTTCTTCCAACCAATCTTCTGACAAGACATGAGCCATAATAGAACAGGGGGCTAGAGATTTGAGAGTAGAGGATAATATAATGCTAACATCATTAACTCTAGGGTCAAAATTGGGGGAGGGGGGTGGAGGTGGAGCGTGAAACTACAGCATGAGTGATATCCTAAAGGATTAATGACAGGTTTAATTAATGACCAGAAGTCATGGTGTTGAGTTCAAGAATACTTTTAGGAAATGTAAGGCACAAGGAAAGATGGAATGATGAAATTGCTGATTGGATAAAGGAGTTTTACAATTCTTCATCATGGAATTAGAATGCCTATGGGTGATAAGGAGCTCAAAAGTTTAACCCATGAATTTAAGTAGAGTAAGAGACTACTGTTTTTTTTTTTACATTTGTTAGAAATATCAGCTTTAATTAGCCCAAGGAAGAGAAAAAAAATCACAGCCTGAATATATAGGTCCAACCATGATTTACTAAGTGCTGGCACAGGATCCTAAAAGGGTATGTATAATACCTTGCCTCATTACATTAATTGGTTCCTTGGAAATATGTTGAAACCACATTACCAGAGGAGATGGTAATAGAATATTGCTGCAGGTTAAGCACCAGCTAAGATTAGTGTTGGCTGTCTCTTTTGTATCTTGGTCCATTGACAAAATGATATAACAATGGAGTACCCAACATTTATGATGAACTCTGATTATGATGTATTAGTGAAGTGGTGAATCTGAGACACCAGCTGCAGTAATGATATGTGGGATATGCCTATACCCTGGAGTGGAAGGGTTGGATGTGACTACAGGGAATGTGATAACAAGACTGAATGGAATTTTTGGCTCACAGTAAAAGCACAGATAATATATACCACCTATTGGTTCGAAAGAGGCAAAACTTTTCTAATATTCATTCAACAAGTGTCTGAAGGAAGGGTGATGTAAATCACAAATGAGAGGACTGCATTATAGCCTGCAATACTCCAACTGCAGCCTAACCAGATAAAAATGTAACTAGGAAACATTTAACAAAATAAAAATACAATAGAATATAGATAATATTAATGTGTGGTTTTCTAGTCAACATGCAGTTGCAGGGATACTTGTGTTCAATTTAGTAGCCTCTGTTCTATTTGAGTTTGATACTATTAATCATTAAATTCAATACTATGCATCTAGTCCAATACTGAGTTTGGCAATACCCCAAACAGAAAAGTTACACATTAATAGATATAACCCGAATCAAAAGGGAGAAAGTCACTTTCCTGTGACTAACATCTGTTAGCCCATTAATGGAACCTAGTTTCTCCAGCATTTTAAATATCCATAAACATTACATATATATACATATATATGTATATATATATGTATATATATACATATACACATATACTTTTAGACATTGCAAGAGAGAAAAAACAAAATAAATGCCCAGCGTGCCCATTTCTCACTCTGTTTTTTGGCCTGTTTTTGGTTAGAGACTCATCCTTTCACCGAGACAAGTACATTGTTTTAATATGGAAACTTGTGTTTATTTTCCCGAGGCAACCAAGCTGGCAGTATTCAGTTATGTTTTCTTGGTATGTCTCAGCTCCTTGGGTGGCTATATCCAAGGTTATATGCCAAAGAGAAACTTCATCAACTCCTCATGGAAGTTGAGGAAAGCTAAGGTTCTTAAGTAACCATAAATGTGTATATTGAAATCCCCTAGTATAAGGACGGAGCAAGTAGGTGGCCCTGTGGATAGAGCACTGGGCCTAGAGTCAGGAAGATTCATCTCCCTGAATTTAAATCTGGCCTCAGGCTCTTAGTAGCTGTGTGACCCTGAGCAAGTCATTTAAACCTGTTTGCCTCAGTTTCCTGATCCATAAAATGAGCTAGAGAAGAAAATGGCAAACCACTCCAGTATCTCTGCCAAGAAAACCCCAAACAACTCATGAAGAGTCAGTCACAACTGAAAAATGGTTGAACAACAACAAAAAATAAAAGAGTAGGAGTTGGGAAGAAGATTGTGAAGCAGGTATGTACTTCTAAAAAGAGGAGAAATCACCTAGGGACCAGTAGATTGGGGAATATCATTGGACAGTGAGAAAGAGACAGACAGGCACAGAGACACAAAGAGAGAGAGAGACAGAGACAGAGAGATGAGATAGAGATAATGAAGACAGAGAGATCTTCCTTCAAAGGAGGACAGATTGCCAGGCAACAGTATGCAACAAAACTGACTAGCATTTAGTGAGTCAAAAAACAAAATGAAACAGAGAACATCTTAGAAATTAAGTAAAAACTAGAACTAGGGAGTAGAGTCTCAAAGTGAATTATTGTCATCTGCTAGAAAAAAAGAAATAAGACCCTAATATCCTTTGCAGTAAGTAAAAGAAGATTGCCAACTGGAGTTTGAGGCTTAAAAGAATAAATCCTGGAAAAGAAAATAGGTTGCATTGGGGGAGCCACAAAGGGGCTTAAAGGTCCACTGAGAATAATAGTGTTGTCAAGGAAGCGCAAGATTGAAAATGAAAGTTTTCCTACAGAATTAGTGAGGTTCCCTGTCTCTTGAACCAACATAATCGCAGAATTTTTGGCGGGGGGCTGGGGGGAAAAGAGGGAAAGGGAAAGTTCACAAAATTTTATCCTCCACTCTCTGAGTTCTTCTTTTATGAAATAATTACCATTTGTGATGGCAATATTCTTTCATAACAGTAAATTACATACAATGACCAAATATTACAAGTATATCATTTGCATTTTTGAATACATTAATATTTCTCAGTTTATTCCAGAAAATTGGCAAGAATGTCCAGCATCCCAAGGTTGTTGAGAGAAGCAGAGAAGTGTCAATTCATTTCCAGTTTTCCTGGGCATTTGAAATTTTTATTTGCTTTTTTTTTAACAAATGAATAAACTAACTTCATATCCACATAGTCAACCAAGATGTAAAGTGGGATGCAGGATTCTAATATAGTTCTGACACATGTTTTGAATAGATGAAAAACTAGAGGACCTTTTGTAGTAAATTTTATAGAATTACATATTTGTTAAAAGTAACAACCTCACATTGGAATTAAGGATACTCAGGCTCACTTCTAACTGTGACCCCCCTCCACCTCAATTTCTCAAAAAAAAATTTTAAAAAGAGTATTTTCTCTTCTTTAATACATTTTGGATTGTCATAAAATTCTAGCATCATTTTCTTTGAAGGAAAATTGTCCTTTCTAATTCTGCCCATCCTGCTTTATTCTCCTTCTACACATTCAGCTAGCCTGGTGTTTAAAAAAAAGAGCTTTGTTTGACAATGACAATCCATTTGTTACAGAAAAACACTCAAGTGAAAATGACATATTACAGTCTGACTTTTTCACTCACTTATGTACAAATCAACTAACTAGTTTGAGCCTCATTTGGCAACTGATCTTCTGGCTAATCCAGTCAGTATAAGATGGCTCACCTTATGAAGGGTTTGGGGTTTTTTTGTTTCTCTGTTTTTATACTAGACCACAGGAATATGATAAGTCAGGTGTGGCTATGCCACTCATGCAGCTTTATTATGTGAGCTACTCAAAGTCCCTTTTTTAAAAAAATTTAATGTTTTTATTAATGCTTTCTATTTTTACATCATTATCATTTTCCCCAGTGCCTCTCCCCCTTTTCCTTCCAGAGAACCATCCCATGTAGCAGAATTTTTTAAAGATAAAAAAATACAAGAGGAAAAAATCAGTACAGCTGACCTATACATTAGAAAATCTTGAAAATATGTGCAATCTGCAATACCTGTGGATCTCCCACTCCACAGAGGGGTGGGTTGGGGATTGTCCTCTCCTGCCTATTCTTTCAAGTTGTGCTGAATCTTTATAATTTTGTTACATTCACTTTTGGTTTTTTGCATGTGGTTGTATTTTCCATTTACATTATCATTATTGTGTATATTGTTTTCTTGGCTCTACTTATTTCATTCTGCCTCAGTTCACGTAGATCTTTCCATATTTCTTTCTATTTATCACACAAAACATTTATTTCAGCACAATAATATTCCATTAAGCTCATGAGCAACAATTTGCTTAGCCATTCCTAAATCAATGGGTATCTACTTTTTCCTTGAAGGTAGCTGGTGATGCAGTGAATAGAACCTAGAATCAGGAAGGCCCGAGTTCATATTCAGACAGATACTAGCTGTGTGACCCTGGGCAAGTTACTTAAACTTCTGTTTGCCTTAGTTTCCTTAACTATAAAATGGGACTATTAATAGTACCTACCTCACCGAGTTTTTGTGAGGATCAAATGAGATATTTGTAAAATGAACTTGGCATAGTGCCTGACACATAGTAGGTACTATATAAAAGCCTGTTTCCTCTCCTTTCCTCTTCCCCTCCCTTGGAGTATATACCCAATAATGGAGTCTCTAGTCCAAAGGAAATAGACATTTTAGTCATGTAATTTACATGATTCCAAATTGCATTCCAAAATGGTTGTATCATTTCACAACTACACCAACAATATATTAGTGTGCCCATCATCCCATAACCTGTCCAACATTGACTACTCCTTTTCATCTTTACCAATTTACGTGGTGTGAGCTAAAATCTCAGAGTTATATCAATTTGCATTTCTGCTATAATTATTTGCAGCATTCTTGCATGTAGTTGTAAATTCTTGGTAATTCTTATTTTGAGAAGTTTGTTCCTATCTTTTGACTTCTTTGCATCTCTGTCTATTGGGGAATATCTATTAGTCTAAAGTATATTTATTAATTATTTGTGTACCTTGGATACCAAACCCTGGTCCGGGAAACTGATACAAATTTTTTCCCACTCAAGTACTTCCCTTCTTATACTAGGTATATTAGTTTTGTCTATGAAAAAACTTTTCAATTTCACATAATTAAAGTTATCTCTATTATTTTTTGTAATTGCCTCTGTCTCTTCTTTGGTTAAGAATATATCTTCTGCCCATCGCTGTGAGAAGCATATGATCTGCTTCTTTTCTAATTTTTGAAAAGTGTGACCTTACTATTAAGGTTATGTATCCATTCAGAAAGTATTGTGGAATATAGTGTAAGCTGTTGGCTTCGAATTTCTAGTTTTCTCATCAGTTTTCATTAATAGGGAGCTCTTTCCTAGGTAATTTGTGTTTGCCACTTCATGAAACACTGTGTTATTGAGTTCCATTGTTTCTAATTTTCCCTTGTCTACTCTATTCCATTGATCTACCTATTTTTAACCAATACCAGATAGTTTTGATGACTGTTGCTTTACAATATGAGCTCTGAAAGTGCTATTCCCCCTTTGTCCCTACCTCTTTTCACCATAGCATCACAAGGGAGTAGGCCTGCCTCTAATCAAGCCTCCCTTAACTGGCCCCACTGGAGGCCTATTGAATGGGCAGGAAAGATCTTTAATCACAGATTGGCATCACAATAGATAGTTAGATTAGAGCCCCCAACACTCTGTTCTGGTTCCTCCTCCTTTCTCCCTCCACACTATTTCACTTGGTAATCTCTCAACTTCCTTTGTATTCAATTATGATATCTATGCTGATGACTTCCGGATCTATTTATCCAGCCCTAACCTTTCTCCTAACCTCTAGTCCCATATCTCCAACTGAATATTGGACATCACAAATCAGACACCATGGATTTCCTGTAGAAACCTTAAATGCAACATAACTAGACACAAATTGATTATCTCACCCTCACCCCGACCCACACCTTCCCCTTTTCTTAATTTCCCTATTACTATTGAAGATATCACCACTCTCCTAGTTACCCAAGCTCACAACCTAGCTGTAATACTCAACTCTCTCACCCCCTCACATCCAATCAGTTGTCAAGTTCTGTCATTTCTGCTCTCATAACATTTCTTCTATATGCCCCCTTCTCTCCTCTGACATCAGTATCACCCTGGTACGAGTTCCCATCCCCTCATGGCTGTACTACTGCAGCAGTCTTCTGGTTAATTTCCCTGCCTCAAATATCTCTCTACTCCAGTCTATCCTCCACTCAGCAGTCAAACTGATCTTCTCTAACTTCCTTCAAGTTCCATCTAAAATCTCACCTTCTAGAAGAAGATTTTCCTGAATAATTCTGATTACATTAAATTGAAAAGTGTTTGTACAAACAAAGCCAATGCAACCAAGATTAGGAGGGAAGCAGAAAACTGAGAAAGAATTTTTACAACCAGTGTCTCTGATAAAGGCCTCATTTCTAAAATATATAGAGAACTGAGTCAAATTTATAAGAATACAAGTCATTCCCAACTGATAAATGGTCAAAGGATATGAACAGGCAGTTTTCAGAGGAAGAAATTAAAGCTATCTATAGCCATGTGAAAAAATGCTCCACATCCCTATTGATTAGAGAAATGCAAATCAAAACAACTCTGAGTTACCACATCACACCTGTCAGATTGGCTAACAAGACAAAACAGGAAAATTATAAATGCTGGGGATGTGGGAAAATTGGAACACTAATGCATTGTTGGTGGAGTTGTGAACTGATCCAACAATTCTGGAGAGGAATTTGGAGCTATGCCCAAAGGGCTATAAAAATGTACATACCCTTTGACACAGCAATACCACTTCTAGGGCTGTACCCCAAAGAGATCATAAAAAAAATCATGTACATGTGGGAAAAGGACCCACATGTACAAAAATATTTATAGCAGCTGTTTTTGTGGTGGCAAAGAATTGGAAATTAAGGGGATGCCCATCAATTGAGGAATGGCTGAACAAGTTGTGGTATATGAATGTAATGGAATACTATTGTGCTATAAGAAATGGTGAGGAGACAGACTTCAGAAAAAACCCAGAAAGATGTATATGAACTGATGCTAAGCAAGGGGAGCAGACCAGGAGAACATTGTACAACGTTACAAACACATCATGTGATGACTAACTTTGATAGACTTGGCTCTTCTCAGCAATGCAAGGTTCTAAGACAACTCCAAAAGATTCATGATAGAAAATGCTATCCACATCCAGAGAAAGCATTATGGAGTCTGAATGCAGATCGAAGCATATTATTTGTTCTTTCTCTTTTTTGCTTTGTTTCTTCTTTCTCGTAGTTCATTCCATTGGTTATAATTCCTTTTTGCAGCATAATTAATGTGAAAATATGCTTAATGTAAATGTATATGTAGAGCCTGAATCAGATTGTATGCCATGGTGGGGGGGCAAAGGTGAGGGAGGGGGATAAAATTTGGAACTCAAATAAATAAATAATTTTTTTAAAAAATGAGAGCTGGAAAAAAATTTTTCCTGATCTGTCTTAATGGTAGTGCCTTCTTTTTGTTAATTATCTCCATTTTATCTTGTATATATCTTGTTTGTACATCACTTCTTCTCTTGTGAGAGGCACAGCAAAGAAGCCAATGTCCCTGGATCACAGAGTATATGGGAGGAGGAAGATGGAAAAAGCTTCGGAAGTGTAGGAGGGAGACAGGTTATGAAGGGCTTTGAACATCAAACAGAGGTTTTTGTATTTAGTCCTGGAGGTGATAGGGAGCCACTCACATTTATTGAATGGGGGGAGCTGAGGGATGACATAGTTAGAACTGTATTTTTAGGTAAATCAATTTGACAGCTGAATGAAAGATGAAATGGAGTAGGGAAAAACTTGAGGCAAGGAGGCTAACAAGACTATTATAATAGTCTATGAGTGACATGACGAAGTACTGTACCAAGGTGATGTCAGTGTGAGAAGAGAGAAGGGGACATAGGTGAAACATTTTATGAAGGTAAAATTGACAGGACTTAGCAACTGATTGGTTATGGGAGTAAGAGAGAGTTAGGAGCTGAGGATGATGAGTAGGCAGTGAGCCAGAGTGACTGGAAGGATAGTAAAGCCCAGATGGCTTGGGGGAAAATTTAATGAGTTCTGGCAGTTGAAGATGCAAGACTAAAGGTTAGGAGATAGGTTAGGGCTGTATAGATCTGAGACTCATTAGCAGAGAGATAATAATTGAATGCAAAGAAGGTGATGAGATGTTTGCAGATGTTGAATTTGCCTTCAGGCACTCTCTAACCCTGCCATGCAACCTCTTCACCGTTTTCTCTATTACCCTTTATTCCTTGACTTGGAGCTATATTCCGTAGCTATCTTTGGATATTTCCCTCATTTTCTTCACGTACATTCTAGGTTTTTCTGTATTTTAATGTTTTAAATTCCTCTTAAAAGAATAAAAAATTAAAATGAAGGCTATCAAAAACAATAGAAATTGTTCACGTTCATTAACAATCAGAGAAAAAGCTCTCATCTCTCTCTGTCAGATCCAGTTAAACTCTGACTGTATAATTCTCCTCCCTGCTCCCTACTTTCCACCTTCTCCCTTTTCCTTAGCTGCTTGATTACTCAAATGGCTACAATTAATGGGAGTCACCAACCCTATTCCTTACCATGATGTAGAACTGACTACCAGGCCTTACCTATATACCCTCCAGACCCTCTCACAAGATAATCTGACTTAACCTAAGGACCCCTGGTTTTTCCATCAACCGTGCAATGGAGCTTTCTTCTACGAATGTGTCTATCCTGCTTAGAACCGAGATTAAGAGCTGGGACTGTCTTGTTCTTTTCTGTTTCTATTCCCACAACTTGGCACAGTACTTGGCACCTAGTAAGCACTTAATAAATGATTTTTTTCCATTCACTCATTCATTCATTCATTTTACTCTAGAAGGGCAACTACATCTCAACCACTCCAGATCCTAAAAATAGCTTTTAAAATGCAGTAGGAAAAGTTTGTTAGATTATATGAAATTTCTTGAAGTTTCTTGACAAATCAAACTTTTCTTAAATTGTTTTCAAGGAATCTAATTTGTTCATCTACATATCAGACATACTTTCTCTAACACTGTCTTAAATAGTAGAATAGCAACCATATATTCCCATGCACTCTTGAAACCATGAACTAAGCTATGTGGACTAGAATTGCCTGTTACCTTCAATGCTGAGCCTCTATCACACTGGCATTTTGAGCTGTATTTATGGCAGTAAGAAAAATGATAATTACTCACTCTTTTTTCTCTGGCTGTCAGATATTTCTATAGAAAGTAAAGCAGAAAAAAATTGTACTAGCTTTCTTGTTGGACACTGTCATTTGCAAATACCACCCATCTCAGCAATTGACAGTGTAATGAGAGAGAGAAAGTTTTTTTATTTTTACAAATTTTCTTCTATAAGAAAAAAGCCACCAAAATAAAAGAAAAATCAATAATGAGACTGATGGCTGTGGAAAGTGTTTAAGTCTCCCACACACTAGTATGTCATCAATTGGAGCACATCATCAGAGTGGATTAGATTTAGTGGTTTAACTGTCAAGATTTGAAGCTCACATGCTTTGGATTTCACTGTTGCATCACCTAGAGTACCCCAAGACTCCAGAGATTAGAAAGCCTGTCAAGAGACTCTCTAGAGAGTTTCCAAACCCAGCAACTTAGATCCTATTTTGTGCAAATGTGTCTAGGAAACTCAGAGGAAACATTAACTACGAGCTTGAGCACCTTGTTAATGATCCCTTAAAAGAATTTTACATGTTGTTGTTACACTCCTTATTGACAGACTTTGACAGCTTAATAACATTCTTGATGAATCTGAATCAATTTATTCATAAGAACTAGCACTGCCTTATGTACTAATGAAGCAATTAATTCCAAGTCTAGTGCAAGGTGAAGGCTTGCAAGGGGTGTCACTGATTGTTTAGTATGCCACACTTGTGACCCACAAGAGCAACCTCTATTTAATGCTAACTCTGAGACCAGAATCTTGTTTGTGTTTCATTATCTGAACAAAAATAATCAACGTGATTTTCTGCTTTAATGTTTCATCGTAGAATTGATTTATTCTATCTAATCCTAATATGTGTACATGTAACTGATTGTCAAAAGAAAAACACAGAAACATCAATGATTTCATAAATGAGATCATTGGCTACAGAGGGCTTTAAGGAATACTGATCTCATCTATTGACCTCTGCATGGTAAGTTCACTTGCTATGTGACTGTACCTCCCTTGGGCTTTCCCACAGTCATCTACAGACATAAAACTTAATCAAAAGTTATTTTAGAATTCATTATTTCATGTTCCCCTTTGAAAAATGCTTCCAGCATTATATGGCCTAAGAATAGGCTTGCTTTGAATTAGGTTAGAACTATTTGATTTTTAACCCAACAATAAATAATAATATTATTAAGTCTCATGAAAGTAGTGTGAAAAGATATAATGTGTGTATATGTACATGTATACATTTTATGCAACTACAGATGTAGATTTGAATAGAGATCGATATTCTGAGGAGAAAGAGAGAAAGAGAAAGAGAGAATCTAACATGGTTAATTGGTTCCATAACAACCAGGGAAGCAAGATTACTAGGATCAGTAGGTTCCATCGGAATGGTATTTATGCATATGTAGGACTAGATAATCTTAATCTTTTTTTCTTTATGGACCCCTTTGGCAGTCTGGTAAAGCCTATAGACCCCTTCTCAGAATAATGTTTATAAATATGTAAAATAAAATACATAGGAGTGCAAAAGAAACCAATTATATTAAAATACAGTTTATTCTGTATTTTTTTTTAAAAACCACTTTTATGGGATCCAGGTTAAGAACTTCCAAAGATAAACAATATAGTGGCAGTAAGTAGGGCAGTTCATGACACTGGTCTCAAGCACTAGCTTATATTGTCATCCACTACACAATTGCATCTTTATCTAATGGGTTTCTCAATGTTACCATAAATATTTCTTTTTTATTGACAGTATTATGAATTAAAATTTGCAAAGGCAATAGTATCCAGAGTTTGTAATATTTTGAGAATATGTGTGTTTATATGAATAGAGAGTTGGATAAGTAAATTTGTTGAATTTACATTTCAAACAACAGAAATGCCACCACACACCTCAAATCTTACTACTGAGTTTATTGATAATATACAAAACACCACCGGTGCCACAAAAGAGATGAGAAGACAAAAATTTGAATAAGCCACACTGGCCATGCATTTCTTCATCTATCTATTCTAGCCCCTGAGAAGGATAGCAATACACATGATAATTCCAGACCAAAGTTAATCCTATCAAAAATTATAGACCAATTCTGAGGGGCAGCAGTGGTAGGGAGTAGCACTATTTTATGTTTAGGAGGATAAAGAAAGCCAGAGATTTTTTCAAATATACCAACAGATCCCAGGTAGTTTCCCAATGTACTAGTAATGAATAAGCTAAGAAAAGTAAGATAGGGATACATACCATGGTTGGTCAAGTTCCATTGGTAGGGCTTCACTCAAGGAGCTACCTATCATTCTATTTGTTTTGTTCAGACTGTCTCTCTAGTACAGCCTGTCCAGCCTGCCTCAAAGATAATAGATGAAAGAAACAGAGAGACAGAGAAATGAGAGAGTGGGGAAGGAGGGAGGAAAGGAAGGAAGGAAGGATGGAAGGAAGGAAGGATGGAAGGAAGGAAGGAAGGAAAGGAGGGAGGGAGAGAAGAAGGAAGGAAGGAAGGAAGGAAGGAAGGAAGGAAGGAAGGAAGGAAGGAAGGAAGGAAGGAAGGAAAGAAGGAAGGGAGGGAGAAAGGAAGGATAGCTATTGTGCTCAGGGAGATTTTTTTAAAAGCCTTCTATAACTGTGTCATTACTTTCAGTATGCCTAATTAAGTCGGATTCCCCTACCCTATGTGGTTGGGTGACTGTCATATACCCAGCTGTCTAAGTCATTCCAATCACTCCATTGCTCAGGAGTGCCCTAGCTGATCTTTTTGACAAAATACTACAGCTGAAACTATTCTGAACAAACACAGCCTTTAATAAAATCATGTGTATGAACCACTTTGAGTAAACAAAAGAAAGAAATTCTATAATTTTCTATTGTCGCAGATTCTCTCCTACACATCTGCCAACTCAATTGATTAGATGATATAGCAGGCTTGCAGTACCAAACACCAAATCCATCTGGAATCCTAGTGTCTGGTACATGTAAATATCATCTAATTGTTGTTGTAAGAGTATCGAATAATGACAAAAATAAGAGCTGCTTATCTCTAATAAAAGAAAATTGAAGAGAGGGTTGGACTGGGAAATGACAATTTTTTTCAGCCAGAAAACAAAGACAAAAAAGAGCCCAGAGACAGCTGAAGTGGAGCTTGATGAGAAGAAAGACTCTACCCACCAAAGGTAGGAAAGAGAAGGTCATAGGAGAGAGCTTATATGGTTCAACATAATTTCCAAAGTCAAAAGCTAAATGGACCTTCTAATCCTAAATTCCTTTGCCATGTCATCTTAATCTGATCCCTGGTCACCTTGGGAATTATTTTACTCATTTGTAAAATGGGAAAAAAAAATGAAGCAATAATAGCAGACATTTTATATAGTTCTTTAACATTTAGAAACCACTTTATATATAATCTCATTTGATGTTCACAGCAGTCCTGTGAGATAGCTATTGAGGATATTAGTAAACCCATTTTACAGATCAGTCTACACTCAGGGAAGTAAAATGATTTTTCCAACATCATAGAATCACTTAGCATCAGATCTGGGCTTGAAACCCAGCCTCTGCACTTCATATCTTTCCAGTATAGCACACTACAATTCCAACGAAATAAAATATGATTAAGCACTTTCTAAATGTAACCTAACCCCAAAAGGCTTATATTGATAACCCACAGTTTAGGGAAAATTCTCTGACAAGGACTCACTGCTTGACCCGCAAAATCACACAATAGAAAAGGAATTTTGAAATCAAGAATATGTCTAGGAAACCGCTTTCTCACCAAGCAGCAACAAACCAGCTATAGTTTGAAAGCCGATGCTTAAGATCATGGATTCAAAGCTAGGAGAGACCTCAGAAGCCATCTATTTCAGCATCTTCATTTCACAGATGAGGAAACTGAGATCCAGAAACAGGTATTAAGTGACTTGCCCAAGTCACATAGGCAATAAGTGGCTGGGTAGTGATGAATGAAGAAGAATTTTTTAAGCACTTACTAGAAACTCAGCACTGGGGCTTGGGTTACATATTCAGAAACAAAGATAATCCCTGCCCTCAAGGAACTTACATTCTAATGAGAGGAACAACATACACTGAGGGAATGGTGGCCTGAAAAAGGGAATGTGATTTAAAGAACTATTAGATTGAGAGGAACCATGGCAGAATTGATTTGATCACAGTCCAAGTTTTTAGAGGCAGGATTGGCAGGAAAGGGGAATTAAGAGGGGAATGAAAGGGCAGGAGCTGGAGCAGGGCTCAGAAGTTCCTCCACAGCATGGTGGCTGGTGTGGACTGCTGGGCAGCTGACTATGAGGCTGTGGAGGAGGTGATGGGAGAGGAAGTAGGGATTGGAACTCATTTCCTCTAACTCAATCCAGCAATCTTTTGGCTGGGCTGCCTCTCAACCCTCAAAATTTAGAGGAGTTGAGGAGGGATGGGGTATTAAAAGAAAGGAAAAGGAAAGTTTTCTCTCATCTCAACAACTTCCTTAGAAGAGACTTATGTTTGTGTCACGGATAAGAAATAATCTCAGCAGTATGAAGACTTCTATGACTCAACACATATGCTGCTGAAGGTCACATGAGTCTCAATGTGCATTTAATAAATATGGAGCTCTTTAGTTCTATAACAGACTTTGAAAATGTTAGCGCGTGACATTTGTAATTTTCAATAATAGAGGTGCCCATTTTGAATTCCACATATGCAAATTAAATATGCAAAGCCTGCTAATGATCTTTAAGATCTGAGAGGTCTAAGTCAATATACATGGTGCTAAAAATTTTCTGCCCTCACTGTAGAGTCTATAATCCAATAATCAATAGCAAAATATAAACTACTGCTACTTTAAAAGTATTTGCTAAAGCAAGTTTTGCTTATTATTAAAATTGTTCTCTCTCAGCCCAGCCAGTGTAAGGAGGTAATTAAATTTGATCTGGTTTTGGTACCATGGCTAATAGTATTAGGAATTGAAACCCCTCTTTAATGCCAAAGCCTGAGTGCAAGGCCACAGCCCTTGCCAACATTTGTCTTTTTTAAAATAAGACTGGGCAGACCAATAGCCTTGATTTTCTTCCTTTCCCCTTGACATTTCATCCCAATCACAGCTCAGCATCCAATTAAATGTTTTCAGGTACCATTAGAAGAAACAATTATTGCCATCTCTGCCATCCGTGCTCAGAGCAGGTTGACAAGGTTGCACCAGCTAATCCTAAGAAGGTTTACTTCAATTTGTCATTGTCCTGAAGGCTGAGGTTTTCTCAAATATTTAAGCAAAGATCCACCCTGAAAACAGGGCAGATGGTTTTGCAAAAAAAAACTGGTCACAGCTGGTATGAGGATGTGTTGTTATAGCAAGCCATCTTGCCACATGGTCATCACCATTAGTGGGGAAGAGGAGGCAAGTTTGAGCTCTTCAGGTGCAGCTCCACATACATTTTATAGCCCAAAATACATTTTATAGCCTTCTCTCCAAAGTTAAACAAGTTCCCAGAACTAAGATTTTTCAATGACCTAGAGCGGCTTTGCATCTATCTCTTCTTTGATGCTATGATAAGATCTAGACTTAAAAAGTCATGCATCACATGAGTTGGTCCAATCTCTAGTAAAATGTTTTCAGGTATAAAGGGAAAGAATGTACAGAAATCACATTGCATCAAGCAAAATGAAATGACAGCACTTGGGGCAAAGGCATTAGCAACGCCACTGTATATTTATGAAGAGAGGGTTTTTTACAGTAGTTGATAGACATTCTCGTATTCATCTGCACAACATTCCCATGAGGAGCCCTAGTGGCAAGATTACAACCCCAATTTTCTCTATCAGCATTGGGAATAAAGACACAAGGGAGTAAAACAAGTTTATGTTCCAAGTCAGTGACAGAATTGAGGAAATAATTCAGGTCCTTTGGTTCCTGGTGCAGTGTGTACACAATAAGATAACCTACTTATTCATTAAAATGCATATACAAGGAAGAATACTGGCATAAGGTTCTGGCTAAGGTTTTCCTTTAAATTTGCAGGGTCTGAATTAGAAATGAAGGAAGGCTTTTAGAAAGCCCACACAGTATCTGCAGCCTGAAGGAAAAGATCAGTTACCTTGTTAGATCTAAAGTTTATTTTATTTTTGCAATCTTGAATTAAAGGGCAGCCTGGGATAGAATGTAGGTCAGCTTTGCAGTCAAAAGACTAGGTTCAAGTCTTTCATTTGACTCCTACTTGCTGTGTTACCATAGGTTTGTTACTTAACCTCTCACCATCCCCCAGACAACTCTCTGAGACTAAAAGACTACCACATCAGCCTGTCTCTTGTTACCTGTGTGACTTTGGATAAGTCTCTAAACCTCTCTGACCCTCAGTTTCTTCATCTGTGATGACAGAATTGTATTGGATGTCCTTTAGGGTCCCTTCCTGCCCCAAATCTGTGATCTTAGGAACAGTATAATGAATTTCCATATGAAGCATTCTCCACCCAAAAATCATAGATCCATAAAAAAATAAATAGATAAATGATAAGTAGATGATAATATTTTTGTAGACTTTGAATTTAATAAAGTAAGATGATTTATTATATCTATTTGTTTCAAGAAGGAACCACAATATTAAATCAAATTGGTACTCACAAAAGTCTCATGACCCTGGTTTCTATCTTATGGAAAATTAGTGGCTTGCTATATCAATTCTCTCCTTCTCATTAGAGACTACCAAAGATACAGGTTCTGAGAAAGAATAAATTTCATCAGCTGACCTCTCTGCAGATTTCTCCTATGCCAATCATGCATTTCAAGTCCAGAGCTATAGTCAATACATATTTGGCAAAGGTCCCAGCATACTGAGCTCTAGCCTTTTGTACACTAGGGAAATTAGGGAAGTCAAGTCTTCTCTCAGTAATTTTTCATTTGATTCATGCTCCTCCAGTATTGTTTCCAAAATAGACTTCTTTCTAGCCTTGTGTTTGATATGATGTTTTCACCCAAATGTATATATACATGGTCCTCACCAAGTTGAAACTTAGCTAAATTTGTAAAATAAGTACTTTGTCTAGGGTTCCTCTTTTCTCTTTAGACAATATCCTCTCCCCATTTGGGCACCTCTATCAGGAACTTTCTGTCCCCATATTCTCTCCACTACCCAAGGACCCCAAGTAAGATCCCTCTGGAGCCTGAACTCCTGGCCTCCAAATGTGATCCTTACTACACCTCCCTCTATATTCTAACCAAAATCTACCTGTCCTGTCCATTATATCCATCATATATCTTGACTAATGTAATAATGGTGCTCATAGGCTGACTGCTCCTCTCACATGTATCATTTGCTTTTACAAAAGGGTTATCTCCAAAGGGATGAATAATGTTGAAAATTTCAGGCGTTGCAATAGACTGAAGCAAGAAAATTTTGGAGAGGCTACCTACTCCATAGGATCTAGAAATGTAGGGGTTCTCAGAGGTATAACAACAATGTTACTAGCAGAGGCTGTGGAGGTGTAAAGCCAATAACATCAGCACACAGGAGGGCTGCTAGGACAGATTCTTTGATCTGCTTTTCTAAGGAAAGCAACTTAAGGGGTTTATAATATCAGTTCAATTAAGCATACATATACCATTCACTTAGTTGAGGGGGAAAAGTCAGCTCCCTGAACTTTAGAGCAAATACAAACAGAAACAAACAGAGCAAATAACACACAGAGATCAACAGACAGGCCTCTATCTGTCTGACCAAAGAATTACACAGTTACCAGATGGAGAGGCACCAACATATGGGTTTTCAAAGCCAGGGGGCTCCAACAGCTACACAGAGTCTTGTCTGGTAAAATCACATGACATTCTTCCAGTGAGTGAGAGCCCCCAAACAAAACACCAACCTCAGATCTTATATACCTTTCTCAGGGTCAGAGGGCATCACAACCATGGGACTCAAAACCACGTGATACTTCTTCAGGGGTCACAACCATGCAACTCAAACCTATGTGAACTATGCTTTCTTGTTTCTTAAGCAGTTCAAAGACTCTTAATTCAATCAAAGAAACAAAAGACAAACTCCACTTTGCTTGCCATTACATTTGAAAGGCAAGACTCATCAAAGGTACTTAATTATCTTAGCATTTTAATAGAGAAAACAAAAAAGTCCCACCCTAATTACCATAACAAGAGGTTATCTAGATGAGAAGGAAATAAATTTAGTTCAGGAGAATTAAATTATTTGCCTCATATCACTTAGGTAAATAAGTAGCAGGGACTTTATGGAAAGTGTGCTAGACCTAGAGGCAGGGGACCTGTTTTCACATTTGTTTATGGTGCTTACTACTTGCCTCATTTGGGGCAAGTTATTCAATTTCCCTCAGCTTCATTTGTAAATGGCACCAGCACATCCCCAGCCTATGCAGGGAACCATTTAGGGGAGGCCAGTACCAGAAAGAGGCACAGAGTGAAAGGTAGAGTTCTGAAAAGAGAGAAATAAATGGATTCAGAACCTCAATGGGAAAAATTGATGAAAGAAATAAAAATATCCAACCTCATTCAGACCTAGACTGAGGCCCATAGACTACATCATCCATGTAGCCCCAGTAGGGAAGCATCACATCAAGTAACCATGTACACTGATGATCAACTTTGATCAGACCCACTTTTCTGGTGCCATGAGTCAAATGGACTGCATGGGTCCAAAAGGAAGGTGAGATCCACCAAAGAGAAGATTTACTTGATGCTCACCTAGGCAGAGAGTGGTGGGTGGGGGGGGTTTGGTTGTTAAAGGGATTGAATATGAGCCTGTCCCTCATTTTTGTTTTTCATTTTATTTTGTTTTACTTTGATCAGGTTAAATAAAAGTTATACTATGTCTTAAATCCCACAGGAAGTAAATGGCAAAGCTGCAGTTTGAACCCAGGTCCTCTCATTCCAAATCCAAGACACTTTCCATGGCACCATAATTTCTACATGGAATGATTTTTTTAAATGTTATTTTAAAAATTATATGTCAACTCTTATTGTTGTTATTAAATAGGCATGACCTCAATAGTTAAACTATAGAGGAGAGAGTTAAATATCCTACCATAAAAATCATCTTAGCATGAAGGTCACAAAACCTGACTTGGTAGCTTTTTGGCAGTGCTTAGATATCATATACCTTGTTTGTTTTTTTAAATCTCTGAGGTTGTTAGGGCCAATATTATTATCTCCATCAAGGAAACTAATGTACCCTTCCCTCTTGCCTTCCCTTCAACCCTCCCACAAACAACCCTATGCACCTAATTCCTATGGGATGGCCAGGTGAGAACAACCACCACTAAGGACACTCTTTCCTTCTCCAATCTAGGGCATGATGATGTATCTTAATTCACTCCTGGACCTAACCATTGCCCCTCCCCTCCCATCTGAGGGCCTGTTATGGTAATTAAGGTGAGACTTTTTTACTGTTTTCTCCTTTGAAATGCTGAGGAAATCAAGTACCTTTGATGAGTTTTGCCTTTCAAATGTAAAGGCAAGCAAAGTGGACTTTTTGTTGTCTTTTGTTTCTTTGATTGAATCAAGAGTCTTTGAACTGCTTAAGAAACAAGAAAGTCTAGTTCACATAGGTTTGAGTCCCATGGCTGTGGTGCCCTCTGACCCTGAGAAGGGTATATAAGATCTGAGGTTGGCATTTTGTTTTGGGGCTCTCACTCACTGGAAGAGTGTCATGTGATTTGACCAGACAAGACTCTGGGTAGCTGCTGGAGCCCCTGGCTTTAAAAACTCAGATGTTGGTGCTTCTCTGTTTGGTAACTATATAATTCTTTGGTCAGACAGATAGAGGCCTGTCTGTTGATCTCTGTGTGTTATTTGCTCTGTTTATATGTATGCTTGTAATTTCTGTTTGTATTTGCTCTGAAGTTCAGGATGCTGACTTTTTCCCCCTGAACTAAGTGAATGGTATATGTATGCTTAATTGAACTGATATTGTTAACCCCTTAAGTTGCTTTCCTTAGAAAAGCAGATCAAAGAACTTGTGCCAGCAGCCCTTTTGTGTGCTCTTGTTTTTGGTCTTATGTTGGTCTTTCACCCCCACAACAGTTGCTAGCAACATTGTTGATACAGGGCCCTTCCATCTGCTCTGCCCCAGAACACTTTCATATGTGTTTTCTCCCTAAATTAGTATGTAAGTCCTTGAGAACAGGAGCTGTTTCATTTTTTCCCCAAGTGCTAGCACACTGCTTTGCACATAGTAAGTGCTTAATAAATGCCTTTTTTGTTCATTCATAAAGGATTTAAGTGACTTATTCCAGATTTCAAAATCTAACTAATAATGCATATATTCTAGAATTGACTGGAAACCAGAAACTCAGTTGAGTGCTCTTCATTTTAACCTGGATAAGTTGGAGAGCCAGACAAAACAGTGACCAATCAACAAACATTTATTAAAAACTTCCTAGGTGCCAGGCATTTTGCTATGCACCCAGATCATTCCTTGCCTGAGGTGATTCATGCCAAATCACTGACATTTTGCAGTTTATATCTTCCTTAAACTTGGGCACATTTGGACGTTATTGATCATTCTTTTTCTACATGCTCTTCCTTGAGCATGCCATACTTGAGATGCCATACTTTCTTAGATCACTTACCTCTAAACATTCATTATTCTTTAATTATTTATTATTCTTTATTATTATTGTTATTTATTATTCATTACTCTTTGATTATTTGATATTTCATTATTCATTATTATTTGCTAAATCCTCTTCCTATTTCCAGTTCATTTAAATGAGCATTCCCCAAAATTCTGCTCTGGGGCACCTTTTCTTTCTCTATACTTCCTTTGGTAAAATCATCATCACCACTACATAGATGACTCCCAAGTCTAAATCCTTTGCCCTGACTCCTTTCCTGAACTCTGACCCATCATTTCTAGCTAAGACATCTCCACCTCTATGTCCCATAGCACCTTAAACTCTATATAAATGCATGAATAAATGAGTGAATGGAAAGAGCATTTATTGGCATTTAGTTTGTACAAAGTATTGTGATAAGTGCTGGGGGTACAAATAGAAAATAAAATAGTTCCTGCTCTTAAAGAGCTCACACTCAGATAGGGGAGTCAACACATTTGGAAGATTTCAGTGGTAAGTCAGATAGAAAGGTCCAAAGTTCCTAGAATACAGCAGCAAAGCAGATGGTAATGCCTCTTTTTTAATGTAATTTCCATTGATAAAATGATATCAGTTTCTGATGTTCCTTTGCTCACTTGAATGACCCTGGTATGCCCAGTTTCTTTATTCATTAATTAAAAGGTAATTCATTAATAATTAAATTGTTCCCATCCTTAAAAGCTTAATTCAAATGTCAGCGTCCTCTAGGAATTCTTGATACATTCTCATTACCTGCCCCACACAGACACCCACACCCATTAATAATAGCATTCCTGCCCCAGACCTCAAGTTACCCACAACTCTCATATATTGATCATATATTCTTTTGTATCGTTGTTATTTGTATGCTGCCCAGGTAAGTTATATTTGTCCACATAGGTCTGTCTAGATTTGGCTTGCAGTGAGGTATGAATAGATACCCCTGGAGTCTCTTGTACCTATCCTTCTCCAAAGGAGACTGATTCCTGCCATGAGGGGATCAGAAGACTGCAACAGAATGGCTTCTCTGTTCTTCTCAGAGAGGATGTACCAGACTATAATTTTATCTGCCCACTCCCCTAAATATGGTTAGTTTAAGGGAAATAATTTTGGAATACAATTCACTGTCCTAATTGCCATCCCTTTCATGGGGAAAGAGAACATCAAAAGGCTTGACCTCCTTCCCACCAAATGCCAATTCCACAACGACCAGCACACATAATGAACAACAAACCCATTTACAAAGTCTGATAGCAAATAGAAATTAGAAAAGTTATACAGATTAGAATATGCCAGAAAATACATTAAGTGAATGAGCTCTCCCACTGGGAGCAAGATCTCTCAGCTCAACCATAAGAGAGAGTGAGAATGTAGCCTAAATTCACCCAAAAGAAATTTCCCTGAAGTTTCTCGCATGGCAACCTGGGAATAAAGACATGATAGAGGCACTGGCTGGCTCCTCTACATATTAGCTTTTTCCCAGAGACTTTCTCTCCTTTCAGGGACTTCTTTCTTCTAGAAAAGAACTGAGATGTGTGCATCTCCTCTCTTAAAGCTGGAAGCCATAAGAACAGGATCTCGCCTATCCTGAGCACTCATTAATTCTGCCCCTGGTTCAGGCATGGAGCAAAAGGTAAGCAATCTGTAGTAACAAGGAGAGTCTTATTCAAATAGGCTTGAGCTCAAGTTACATTCATTCCTTTACATCAAATTTCCCCTCAACCTGACTGTAATTTCTATGAGGACAACACAAGGATGGATAGATGGATTGACAAATGATAAGGCATTTATTAAATGCTTTATTCCAGGCACTGTGCTAAGCACTAGGGATAGAAATAAATGTAAGCCAGACAGTCCCAGCCTTCAAAGGATTTGCATTTTAATGGGAAAAGACAACATATAAAGCAACTAGAGAGGGGTACTGAGTATAGCATGGTATAGATATGCCTGCAAAGCAGGGTGGAGGCCCAGCTCTGAATAAGATAATGAAAAGCTTATCTATCAGAGCCCAGGAGTAAATCCAGATCATTCCAGAGACAGGAGGTGGAAGAGGATGCCTGAAGAGGCAACAACATGGTCTATCAGAGCCCAGAGACCCAGGAGTAAAGTTGCAAAGAGAGAGGGTTGAGGAAGATAACTGAAATGGAGTCACCAATGTTTAAAAAGGGCTGGGAAGTGATGAGAAGGCTGGATTCTGGGCAAGAGAAGGTGAAATCTCACCAATCAGAGCCAAGGGACCCTGGGTAAATTGTGTCTTTTCTAATTGTAAGCCACATCATCTACTCACTCTTGAATTCCCATAGGGAATTACTGGGTTGAAAATACGGCTCTACCTCTCATCCATTACCCATTCCATTACAGACCAGACTAGAACGACAAATCAAATCACAAAATATTTAGGTGGGACAGGGCTGTAAAAATTTAACATCAATCTCAATCTTCCACTCATAAATGAGGACCATCTCCCATAAGTGCAAAATTCTAGAATCGATGGGAAACAAAGGAAGGTAAAAACAGTCCCTTACAACAAGGAACATACACTAATGGAGAAGACAGACAGTAGCTAGATACATACAAGCATACATGCAGAGTAGATAGGAAGTAATCTCAGAGGGGAAAGGACTGCCAGCTACTGGGGCGAGCTGAGTGGAGGGAGTTATGATAAAAGGTCTGCAGAATTTGAGCTGAGCCCTTTCCCATAAAAGAAGCCAAGGAAACAAAGTAGCAGAGGTGAGGTGGAAGAGCATTCTAGGCTTGAGGGACAGCCAGTGAGAAGAAACAAAATCAGGAGATGGAATATCAAGTATAAGAAACAAGCAGGCCATTGTGCCTGGATCATAGGGTGCATGGAGGGGAATAAAGTAGAAGACTGAAAGTACAAGAAGGGATCAAGTTGTAATGAGCTTTAAATGCCAAACAAAGCATTTTATATTTGATCCTGAAGGTAATATGGGGCCAATGGAGTTTAATGAGTGGGAATGGCATTATCATACCTTAGCTTTGGCAGCTGAGCAGAGGATGATGTGTAATGGGGAAAAACAAGTGACAGAGAGAGATTAAAGGCTATTACAAGGGGACTAGGGCCTGAACTAAGGTGGTGGCTGTATGAGTGGAGGAAATCGGGATAGACAGATAGATAGATAGATAGATAGATAGATAGATAGATAGATAGATAGATAAGATGCTATAATTGTAGAAATGTCAAGGTTTGGTAATAGATTGGATGTTTACAATGAATATTGAGTGAGGAGTCAAGGATAACACTGAGGCTGCAAGCCTGGGTGTCTGGAAGGATGCTGATGTCCTGAACAATAACAGGAAACTTGGGAAGGGTGAGACTTTGCAGGAAGAAAAGATAATGGGTTCTGTTTTGGACACATTGAGAAAGATTTTGAAAAAAAATAAGGAGGAACTTTTTTTAACCAACAAGTACTATTAAAAAGATGAATGGGTTGATGAGTTACCTTGTAAAGTAATGAGTTCCCATTCTTAGAAGCATTCAAGCAGGCCTAGATAAGCACTTGCCAGAGATAGTGTTGGGAACTGGGAATAGAATTAGATGACCTTTGAGGTTCCTTCCAACTTTAAGATTCTATGACTCTCACTTCCAATTTAAACCTCTCTTATAATTTAAGTGCATTCTCAATAGTTCTGTACTCAATGCAGAAAAGCAGCTGGTCAGTCAATGCCATTCTTATAATAATATCCCTTCAATAACTGAAGACAATTATTAAATCACCCTTCAGCCTCCTTTTCTCTAGACTATAGAATTCTACCTCCTTTAACCTTTCTTAAAAGATCTAATTTTTAATTATGTCCTTTGCTCTTCTCTGCCATTGAAGAAGAAAAGAACTACTTCATGGTAGTTCCTTAATATTAGAGCTGTAGAACATTGGTAGGGCTATGGAGTGGGTGAGACAGTAGAAAGAGGCTGATTTCTAGTTAATTCTGCTGTGTCAAAAGGACATAGATTTCTTGGCAGTCAATCCAGCACCTTTCTCTAGCACTAAAGAAAATTAGAGGTGGGGAAAAGGAAATATCACATCACTAAAGCATATTATTCAGAAAATATAAGTATATGCTGAGAAAGGAACTGACTTGAGGGCAAAAGCTCCAGTTTCCAATTAATGAGCAAAATCATTTAATGGAAATTATGTACAAGTAAATGCAACCTGGTATATAACCTTACCCTATGCCTCTGAGGAGACAAAAGCCACACTGCCCAGGAAGAGCTACCAATAAAGAATTGGTGCAGACCTTTCTTTTTGTAGATTTCTTACACCCAGGCTCAATAAATCAAAAAGGATTATTTTATCTGTGGCTTAGAATTCTACAGAGACATATTGAACTTATAAGAGATGGCAGAACCTGGCCAACTTCTGTCTTGCAGATAATAAATCCTACTCTGATTCTGACATTGCTTTCAGAGTTTTTCCCATTTTTATTTTAGGGTGGGACATTGGGGGAGGAAGAATGACTACCTCTGGCTCAAACTACAGTGTTAGAAAGATTTTCTTTTCCAATTTTTTCTTTATCCAGTCTCTTTTAATCCATCTTGGGCATCTCTGCAAGGTTAATCTTTCCAAAGTGCAACTCTAATCATACTACTACCCAGTTTGAAAACTTTCAGGGACTCCTTACTGCCTATCAGAATAGATCTGAGCCCAGAGGATTTGGGTTCAAATCCCCACTCTGCCATTTACTAGTTGTATGAGCTTGAGCAAGTTACTAGGAGGTCTCTGAGGCTCAATTGCCTTATCTTTAAATTGGGAAGAATAATACTGGTAGTATCTACCTCACAGTATTTTTGTGAGGAATAAATGAGACAATGTGTGTAATGTATTTTTAAACTGGAAAAAATAGAAATGTGAACTATTTTTTGTTCAATAAAGTGATAGACATGATAGTTGCCTTGAATATTTGAAGGACTATCATGTTAAAGAGTGATTAGATACTAATTCTCTGTTGCTCTAAAGGGCAGAACTAAGAAGTTAAATGAAAACAGATTTGGCCTCCTCTTAAAAAAATTAACCAGTAGTATTTTAGTTCCTTGATGGCAGAGACTGTTTTTCATTTTGAGTTTGTATGCCTAGAACATGGGGTTTAATAAATGACATTAGACTGGAAGTAAAAGCCAAAATCCTTATCCTAACATTCAAGGCTCTTTCACATCACAATTTGAATGTAGCCTACCCTTCCAGATTTGTCTCCCCCCATTGCCCTATAATCCAGCCAAATGGAACTAGTTGTTCTCTAAAGATTCCACAATTTTTTACCACCCATGCCTTCCTTCATGATACTTTCTTTGATTTGGGATGCCCTCTCTCAAACATCACTGTCAAAATATTCAAGTCCCTGCTGAAATGCTATTATTATTATGTTTGATGTTTGTGTCATTGCATTTGACATCTATTATAGCTATTTGTGTACATATCTTACCTCCTATGAACTCTCTGAAGTCAGGAACTATGTCAAATATATCTTTGTATCCTCCTACAATATCTATTGCAAAATTTTGTATACAGTTGGTGCTTGCCAATTTTTTTTAAATTAAAAGGAACCACACTATAGGAAAGTCATACGATGTCAAAAAAGAAAGAAAGTATTTTATGCGTATCCATCTACATCTTACAGTTTACCTTGATTTGGGGGCCCTATGTCATTTATTGTGCAAGGTATTTTTTTCTTCCCACTTTGATCCAATACAGATGGGAAGAAAGTCCTATTTTTTTAAACAGTGAGACTTGATTTGACTTATTTACTTTTCAAAACAGTTGGGAAAATGAGAACTGCTGCTTCTCATCATGCAACCAAAAAATCATGAAGACTCTGACAACATGATGCCTGCTACTGATAAAGATTTAATTTTCCAACAATGCATTGCTACCACTGACAGAAATCATTATTTGCAAGGAAGGATTTCCTCTGATTATAGGGCAACAATTTCCCACCGAGTTTATTTGAGATGTCTTCTCTTACCTCCTATCTACTCTTACAAATGGTTCTGAGATCTTTCACTTGGGGAAAAAAGTAATAACTGGACAGAGATGACACATCATTGCTTATTTTTTAACAAAAGTATGATTCTTCCTTTCTCGTCTTTTCCTGTTCTTTTCCTCATTTATTGTGAAGCAGCAGAGCAAAGAAGAAAAAACTGGCTCTGGGGGTCAGAAAACCTGATTGCCACTTACTGCCTTGGAAAAGTCACTTCATATTGCAGAGTCTCACTTTCTGCATCTGAAGAATGGGAAGGTTAAACTGGAGGACCTCTATGTCCCCTTCCATTTCTAATTCCAATGAACTTTCTCTCTTCTCTTTTTATGTGATGGAAAATACTGAAAGAACGAAAATGTAGCAAGATAGTAGAGACTGGTGTCCAGTGTTCATCCACTGAGCACCAAGTAGGACTTAGCTCTTCTCATTTCTAAGGGAAGGCTAAGAGGAAGACTAGCTTCACGAAAGGTGATGACAAAAGGAGACTGGCCCCAGGGAGGAAATGAGGGAGGCTAAGATCACCATGTTTTCCACCAGAACCCAAGCCACTGCTACCAGAAGTAAATTCAGATACATGAAGGGGTACAGTGGTATGCAGATACACACCAGAAATAAATACAGATATGTACATCTGTGAGCTTACTAGAGGGGCAGATCCAAAACAGTGGTTCCACTCCCCTTGTTTGCTTTTCCCTTCCAAGGAGAACATATATTCATTTAAAGTTTATCTCTCTTTAAAATTCATTTTATATTTCTATTGAGCTAATCTCAAACAGTCAATATGAAGCTAAAATTGTGGTTAATCCTTGCATTAGTTGTCTGGATGTGTTTCATTTGCTCAAAAGTAGCTGAGTAAACCATGGTTAGTGAGAAAGGGGGGAGCTGTGTGTGAGAGAGAGAGAAAGAGAGAGAGAGAGAGAGAGAGAGACAGAGAGAGAGAGAAATTCTCTTTCTAATCCCTGGGGCTTTCTCTAGATGGGGGCTCAGAGATAGACTAGCGATATTGATACATAGTAATATGGATTCCCAAACAAAGAGAAGAACAAGTGAATCTGAACCCTGTGGATATAGAATGAGCCTAAGATCTTGTTGGGTCTGCCTCTGGTGTGCGAGGTGGTACCAAGTCTTCCCCTTTCCCATTATTTATCACAACTGAGAGTTTTAATAGAAAGTCTATCCCCCTTCCACCCCCAAAAGTGGAGTTAAGGGTATTAACTAAAGAGAAAGTCACTGCACTAAAGGAAGAGCTAGGAATAAAAAGTGCTTCCCAGACAGTGGTGGGGGCCAAACAAGAGGGAGTAATTAGTTCTCCAAAATCAAACACCTTCTACTCCACACGCTGCTAGAAGAATACCTCCACCATTGCTAGACAAATAAAACAAAAGCATCCAATTTCACGCTCAAGTAACTTAAATATTGAAGTTCACTATTACATTTCTATTAGATTTTTCAGAGCCTAATAGAAATGTCCATCCAGATGTTTGGCCCAGACACTTAATGCACCCTTATAGTTTTGTTATTGTGTATGCTTTGCTTTAATTTTTTAATTATTAGAGCTGGAAAAAAAATTAAATTGAGCTCACAAAATTTTGATTAGTTTTCATTGCCCAGTATTTCCAGTCTCACTCCCCCATTAAGAAAAAAAATAGAAGAATCTGCCTAGAATCAATTTCCAGACAACTTCACAACTAAGCTTCCCATAAAACTAGATGATACAAATAAAAAGGGAAGGAAGAACATTACCCATTTCCTCAAACTTTACATGGGATTTTTAAAAAATCGAACCAATAAGCGATTTTCTTTGTACCCATCCCAGATGTTTTCGATCCTGATCACATGAGTTAATGTTTGCTTTAATAACAATTTTAATGCTATATGCAAATAATCTTTGTCACTAACAACATAAATGTAAATGCTTTTCTCTACTTATAATTTTAAAATATCCATAATATGACACTTTAGAGCTGTAGAAGACCTTAAAGGTCATTTGCTCCAACCCCCTCCTTTTACAAATGAAGATGCTGAGACCTGGTAAAAGATCCCAAAACATTTCTTTTTCTAATACATCATTCTGCCTCTGAGTACAATAAACTTGGGGGGAAGGGGGGAGAAAAAGAAGGAAGAGGAAAGAGAGAGGGAGAAAGAAGGATAGCTACAAGAGAGAAAAAGACAGAGTCAAGCAATCAGGGTTGTAAAGGAGATATCTGAAACTCAGTGGTCAAGGAGAAACAAGGCAGGTAATTAAATCTAAGCTATAATTGAATTTCTGTTTGTGGAATGGTTTCTGTCCCATGGCCTTCATTAGGGTATGACAGTAAATTGCTAATTTTCATTTAAAAGTAGCTTAGTAGTACTAGCATAAGAAAAAGTAGACATCTGCCATAAATGAACTCACAGTTCTTTAGGAGCTCCCACTAAAACAAAGAGACAGGCAATTTGTCACAGAATTTAGCAAGGAAAAATAACCAGAAGACCTACCATAGAAGATTAAAAGACTAAGGTTCTTAAGTCAAATACAAAGTTCTATGTAACAACACTCTGCACAAAGTACATACTGGTTTCTGTCCTAGAAGAGAAAATGATAGGGATAGAGGGGGAACATTTCTATTCTCCAGGTTATCAAGGAGAATTAAGCTTCCTTCAATGAATTGAAGGAGTGGCTGAAGCATAAAACAAAGAACAAAGACTCTGGAAGAAACCAAGAGAAATGTTCACTTGTAACAGTGATTTAGGCATACAGAAGACAGAGAAGGGATGCTGGCCATTTGAAGCTGAGTAATAGTTGGGAGGCTCTTTCCTTAGATGGAGGAGTGGAGGCATTTTAAGAAGAAGCCGTTTCTCATGTCCTTCAAAGAATAATGATATGGATCCATGGGTGTCATTGCATGAGAGAACATGCAAAAATGGATAGCAAAAGAAATAAAAATATTGGTGATTGGTGCCTTGTTGCTGTAGAGTATGAAGGTAGCTGTGTACTGATCTAAAATAAACCATAGAGAGATCAGCTGCCTTTCTGGAGTGTATATCTTGGACAAGACAGTCTCCTGTAACTTGTCAAACCTGACAATCACAATCCATTTCTGGTTATTCATGTATGGGGCAGAATGAGAAAAGAACTGGAAACTATTTGTAATGATTTTATGAAACCCTGAAGGAAAAAATGAAGACCATATGGGTTCAGATGGAATTTTTCGTTTCTATTCTATTCCCAGTTGAAGGCAGGGATTCAGAAAAGAAGGGCCGATTTAGGCAATGAACAGTTGGTTAGAAAGATGGTGCCTGAAGACAGGATTTAGAATGTTGAACCATAAATTAAAATACAGAAATGCTGGGCTCTTGTCCAGGTATGGGATTATATGTAAAGAAATGGTAAAATATATATATTTACATGGAGTTCTGTCAATCAAAAGGACTTCAAACCCAAAATGGAAAGGAAGATAGGAAAGGGCTACCTACTTAGATCTGCCAAGCCTAGTACAATACAACATAGCAACTGTAACACAGGGTCAAAAACATAGAAGGATAGCAAGAGAAATCACCAATAATTCACAAGAAAAAATATCAAAAAAGAGCCAACCAGAAAAAAAAAGCAATGGTCTCAGATGGCACACACAACTGCATAGAAAATGGGAAATAAAAATAAAGTGAACCAGAAATGTTAATCCAAGGAGACATGTGTGATCTCACGGGTATACCTAAAATTCATAAGACAACACTCATGGCTGGAATATGGCTCCAGAAGGGATTATTCAAAATAGCAGTGTAGGTAAATGGGAAGTGGAGGAGAAATGCAATGGACAGCATTTAAGTAAAAACAAATGGAGGAAGAAACAGAGCTTGTGTTGCCATGGGAACATTTTATTGACACTTTGACAGTAGGAAGAAATAGATGAAAAGTTTAAGAAACAGATCACAAACCTGACATGGAGGCATAATGAGAGACTTCAAAATATTAAGACATCTTGGGGGCTCTCCCTGACAAAAGCAGAATAGCTGATAAATCTATTATCTGTCTTAATGATAATCCCATTCTTCAAAAAGTAGAGGAGAGGAAGCAGTGAAAGGGCTTGCTGTTCTAGATCTGACTGACCAATTGGAGGAATCTTTCAATTCTCAGAGTGCTCTTTTCCTAACTAACACTGATATGCTCCCACATTGAAATGCAATAGAAAGGATTTGGGAATTCGATGAAAAGTATTCCTAGAAGGGAAATTTTTATCTATAATAATCCTGCAGATGAAATAGAACTTTGACCATAAAAATATCACTTATACTGACACTATTCTCCAGATCTTTTAATAGATCAACAAAATATCAGTAAATAAAGCCTAAAATCTCAACCCAATACATAATAGATCTAACAAGAACAATATGTCTTATAAAATACCTTCTAGAAACCCCTTGGTTTTATAAAGTTCATTATCTAAATGATATTGAAGACAAGTCTAATTGACTCTTTCATTATGCATCCATGTTCAAATGAAATACGGTTTCTTTTTAAATCCTCATAAAAAATAAATTTCTTTTCACATATATCTTAGCAATTTAAACTGTAATAAATGCCATGAATGAAATAGAAAAAATGAGAATATCTTTAATCTCTTAACTTGGTACACAACTGCAATAATTAACCAGACCAAACTTTCATTACACTCAATATTTTAATCCTACTGACTTGATGGTTTCCACTACCTAGATTTTGAAATACAGGAAGAGGAGAAAAAATAGGAAACATATGATATGTTTGTACTTACCCTAGTCATTTAGAGTTTTGTTCTAGAGTAGGAGTTTTCTTAACCTCTTTTTGTGTCATGGACCCCTTTGGCCATGGCCTTTTGAAGCCAATGGAACTCTTCTCAGAATAATGCTTTAAATTCATAAAATAAAATGCATATGATTACAAAAGAAACAAATTGTTTTGAAATAGGTTATCAAAATATTTGTTAAAGCAGTTCGCAAACCCAAAATTAAGAACTTCTGTTCAAGATAAAGACAAGACTCTTCCCAAGTCCAACACAAGGGGTTAGAAAAACTCATCTTGGAATACCATCAAAAGGGAATATCCATCAAAGTCAGCATTAAGGGTTAAATAAATGGATTCCAAAAGACCTGATAAAGTGACACCACTGAATAATAAAATCCAGTGGCGGGACACTAGGAAATGAGATAATACCTGGCCCAGGCAGAAGGGTAGCTTGATGCTGGGGATGAAATAGAAAAAGGAGCTCAAATATGAATAGAGAAACAATGATAGGATTAGAGCTAATGCCCAAAACATGTGTTTGGGACACTAGGTTTTATAGAAAAGACCTAACTATTCTCCTTGCTTGTTGTTGTAGTTTGTATGTTACTCTTTAGTGCTAATGGAGTGGGACATTTTTAAGCAGTTCAGCAACTATTTATTAAGTGCCTGGTAGACAAAACAGGTCCTGTGTTAAAGGACCTTATGTTTTATTGAGAGAATACAAACTATACATGGAAAAGTAAATACAAGATAAATTGAGGAGGAAGAGAAAACCTGTGGCCTCGAGACCACATGTGGCCCTCTAGGTCCTTAAGTGTGGCCAATTCAGTCAAAGGGCTGTACTTGAGGACCTAGAGGGTCACATGTGGCCTCTGGGCTGCAGATTCTCACCGCCCCCAAACCTGGGCTAAGGAAAGGTTTTGCAAAAGAAATGGCACCTGAGCTGATCATTGAAGGAAGCTAAGAACTCAATGAGTTTTCCATGAGGTCAAGGAGAGACGAGACACATTTCAAGTATGGAGTCTGTGTAAATTCACCAACATAAAAGTGTGGTAAATAGCTAGTAGTCTCAGTTTGGTGGGAAACAGAGCATGTAAATGAGAGTAGTGTGAAATAAGTCTGGAAATGTAGGAAGGAGCCCGACTATGAAGGCCTCTACTGCCAGGTTAAGAACTTTGTATTTTATCCTGTAGGAAGTGGGAAAGTGGCATGGTCACTGCTACAAATCTACAAAGAAACTGACAAAAAATTGCAAAGGTAACTCCTGGTCTATAATAAACAAATGGTCAAAAGACATAAGCAAATTTCAAAAAAGGAAATACAAATCATCAATAATCAATTGAAACATTCTTTAACCTTATTAAAATAGCATGTATGCTCTGGCCCTCGCTCCCAGAGCCAAGTGTGCTGTATCACCCCTCAGAGTTCAAGAGGGGCACCCTGAGAGGTTAAATGGTCTCTTGCTCTACTGAGATCAGCTGGAGCCCTCATTACTTGTGATCCTCCCCCATTGTTAGAGGGTCAATGACAGCACTCTAGTTCTATTTAACCACTTAACATCAATTAGCTTTAAAATGAAACATTTACTTCAAAAAATAGCAAAAACAAATGTACACGCATTTCTCCCAGTACTTCTGGGACATATTCTCCCTTATACCTGCAGTCTCTGAGAGAATAGGTTCAAAACATACCACAGTTCCAACATAGTTTTGATGCCACCAAGCTCATGTCCAGATGTGGCAAGCCTGCCATGTGAATCTTTTCACTGGGTCCAGAGAAGGTCTCTTCCCCTTACCTGCTTTATTTCTCACCAGGTACCACAAGCAAAAAAAGTCACTGTTTCAAGAGAAATAGCCAAAGACGAAGTAAATGAAGCTGATAAGACTTTTTGAATGCTCCTAGAGCCAATCAGAGAGCCTCATTTATACCATATGATTAGCCAACTAGAACTGGTTACGGAATGTCAATATAAACTCCAAAGTCTCTCTAAGGTACTTCCCATCATGATCCTCTAGGAAACAAGCTCCCTAGTATCCTTCATGTGGAAAGGGTCCACTAGGTGAGCAAGCTGATGGAGTCTAAGCTATGCACTAGACCTGCATTACACTAATAATCAGAACCACAAATTAAAAGCACTTTGGGGTGACATCTCACAGTTGCCGAATTGGCAAAAATCTTTAAAAGCAATGTAACAGTACTGACAGAGATGCTGAAGAATAGGTACGCTCATTCATCACTATTAGAATCATACACTTGTAGAAACTTGAAGGGAAAGCTGACTATACACAATAAAAATTACAAAAAATAAAATGTGTTGTTTCTGAGGAATATGGGTAGTTAACACCCTGTGCCTCTCCTTCACGCTGAGGTGAGCTGTGGAATATAAAGGAATGGAGTATAAAGGGGAGAAGGTGGCAGCTAGAAACTAGAAGGGGGAAACAAGAGACTGAGTCCTGAGGCTAGCTAGCTGTCCATGTGTGAGGCCATGGGGTAAGACCCCAGTAGATGACACCATGTGCTGTTATGCTTTACATCAGAGTTTCCATTCCATAAAGGTGGTATTGTGCAACCTGTAACAATGGATTAAAGCTCTGAACAGCATCCACCTGTATAAAGTAAAGGTTTGCTTTATTTTTCAGGTCTTTAATATCAGATTCAAGTCAAGTCAATACAAGTATTTATTAGGCCTCTAGCATATATAAGGTACTATATTCATTTCAAGATTATCAACAGCTACAAGCAAGAAAAATGTGTTGGCCACAAAAAGAGTTTAATAAGATTTAAATTGTGAAATAGTATTAATAGCTACAATAACAAAAATAATACTTCAATGGGCCTATGATCCCATACATGTGACTACTCCCTCTGGTGACACATCTTTCAACCTGTCCATATCTAGGTGGTGTGGGGGATAGATTGCCAGGCCTGGAGTTAGGAAGACTTATCTTACTGAGTTCAAATCCAGCCTCAGACACTTACTAGCTGTGTGGCTGAATGAGTCACTTAACCCTGTTTGCCTCAGTTTCTTTATCTATCAAATGAACTATAGAAGTAAATGGCAAACCAGTTCAGGATCTTTGCCAAAAAAGGTCATAAAAAGTTGGACATGACTGAAAATAACTAAATGCAAAATATATTCTCTCATCCTGTGCATCTTTTGCTTATATCCTGCTGTAAGACTTGAACCAATAGTGCATCCAAGGTACTGGAGTTCTGTCTCTAGTTATCTTGGCATATTTTGGATGGAGTTCATTGATTATGCCACATGATTAGCTATGTGATAGTAAAACCATTCACTCTCTTCTCCTTTGACTTCCATGACATTTCTTTCTCCTTGTTCTCCCACCTGTTTGACCATTTGTCATCAGTCACTTTACTGGATCCTCATCCATCTCCTTCCTCCTTCATATTAGTGTCCCAGAAGACTTTGCTCTGGGCCCTCTTCTCTCCCTTCTCTCTATGGTTTCCCTTCATGATCTCACCAACTGCCACCATCTTCTACACAGACGACTACCAAACCAATACATCTAAGCAAAATTTCTTGAAGAGAAAGGCAAATTCAACATATCCAACATAGAACTATTTTTATTTCCCCTTAGACCTATTTTTCCTTCAAAGTTCTATATATCCAATGAGGATACTGCTATACTCTCATAATCTTGAAGTCATCCTGGATTCTTGTCTCTGCTTCACCCCACAGCCAATCAATTAGCAAGTTTTATTGATTCTACCTCCTCCACAACAACTCTTATAACCGACTTTTTTCTTTCCACACACCCAGCTTCTACCTCGCTAATTCAGGCCTTCGTTGAGACTAGTCTAGCTGCCAAAATAATCTCCCAAGGCATCAGAAGTTCAGTGCCTTAGTCAAAAATTTTCAGTGGCTCCTAGATGCATCTAGGACAAAATGCAAATTTAGTCTGGCATTTGTGGCTATCTATCATATAACTAAGCATTCATTTCTGATTTCATTTCACATTATTCCCTTTCACAAACTACATTTCGGTGAAACTGAGCTACCAGCTAGTCCTCAAATTTGAAATTCCTTCTGCCACACCTTTACCTGGAATATAATTCTCATAATCCTTCTCTTCCTCCCAGGTTCATCTCAGATGTCACCTCCTCTTTCATTTCATCTCTTACCCTCCCTACTCAATAGTATTTCTTACCTCAAATTTACTTATTTGCACAAACCTAGTATTTACCACCACCACTACTACCACTGGATGTGAGACCAAACATAGTACAGGATTTACAACTGGAAGAGACATTAAAGATTATTTATGTGATTTATCTAATCCTTTCCAATGAGGATACTGAGGCCAGAAAAAGTTGAACAAATTGCTCAAGTTCACATAGGATGGAGCAGCACCCGAGCTTTTTCTCTTGAAGAGAAAGACCGTCATTGTGACTACCAATGACATTCATATAGTCATTGTTAAATAAACATTTATCAAAATGAATTTAATTTGGAGTCAATAACTAACTTCAGCTTTTGGTCCTACTACTTATCACCCATTTTACCTTATACAGGTCATTTTTATATCTCTGGAATTTGGTTCTCTCATCTTTCAAATAAGGCAGTCAAAGCAGTTGATCCCTAAGCTCTCATCCAGGTTTAAATCCTTAAAATCTAAGCATGGGATAAAGGGGAAAGAGTGCAGAGTTTATTCTTGACAAGGCAGAGAATGACCTCATCCTGGGGGACTGAGAGAAGCTGACAGATTAGGACAAACAGACCTTTTAAGAGGACTGATGAGAAAGCTCATTCTAAACAGTCTCAGACTATTAGGAGGAAAGGTCACCTGCTGAGAGGGAAAGGTGAGGGTTGAAATTAGGGCTTTGAGAGAGAAAATTTGGAACCAGTGCTGTGGGGAATGTGACAACAGTCAATCAGAGGTGCACTTCTGAGAGCCTAATTGAAGTTGATAAAATACAGTTTTAATAGAGGCAGTCAAAAATTTTTGCGACATCCTCTACTTGATTGCTGAGGGGTAGAAGCAGGAAAAGGATATGATGGCAGTGACCTAGAGTTGGGATCAATTGTAAACATTTATATAGATCTTTAAGGTTTACAAAGCATTTTACATACTTTATATCATTTGATCGTCACAACAATCTTTTGAGTAGGATCTGCAGGTATTATTTTCTCCAACTTACAGATGAGGAAACTGAGGATAACAAAATAAAAAGACTGACCTATGGCCACATAGCTGGCAAGTATCGAAGGCAAGAGATTATCCCTAGTCTTCCCTGATTTCAAGTCCACTACCCTTTCAAAAGGAGCAAAGGATTTTAGAGCAGAGGACAGTGTCAAGTTGAAATGACTAACTGTTGGGTCAAGACTTAAAAAGGAAGAAAGTGAAGCTGGAACAAGCATGATGGATTGTGAGAATAGGGAGTGATAGTGGAAGGATAATAAATTGGAGTTACTGGGTTCAAATATTTCACAGTTAAGTGTCTCTTGGTCTTAATTTCCTCATCTGACAAGGTTAGAGTAAATCATCTCTAATATCTCTTCTAGATGTAAATTCTGTTTCCATGACTGATCCTACTATGTTCACTGGGCTGCATACGTTCAGCTCAATGAAGCATAGGTAAGGCAAGAGAAATGTCTGTGTTAGTGGCCAGTCTAAGACCCAGAAGATTACTGATCAAAAACAGTGAAGACCCATGAGGAAAAATGCTATCCCCCTCCAGAGAAAGAACTGATGGACTTTGAGTGCATTCTGAAGCAAAGTTTTTTATTCTCTTTTAAAATTTATTCATTTATTTATTTATTTTTAGTTTACAACATTCAGCTCCACAATCTTTTGAGTTTAAAATTTCCCCCCCCATCCTGCCCTCTCCAAGACAGCATGCAATCTGATATAGGTTCTACATATACATTCATTTAAACACATTTTCACATTAGTCATACTGAAAAGAAGAATTTAACCAATGGAATGAACCACAGGAAAGAAGAAACAAAACAAAACAAAGAGAAAGAGCAAATAGTATGCTTCGATCTGCATTCAGACTCTGTAATTCTTTCTCTGGATGTGGATAGCATTTTCCAACATGAGCCTTTTGGAGTTGTCTTAGAACCTTGCATTGCTGAGAGGAGCCAAGTCTATCAAAGTTAATTATCACACAATGTGTCTGTAACTGTATACAATGTTCTCCTGTTTCTGCTCCCCTTGAACAACATCAGTTAACATACATCTTTCCAGGTTTTTCTGAAGTCTGCCTGTTCATCATTTCTTATAGCACAATAGTATTCCATTACATTCATATACCACAACTTGTTCAGCCATTCCCCAATTGATGGGCATCCCCTCAATTTCCAATTCTTTGCCACCACATAAAGGGCTGCTATAAATATTTTTGTACATGTGGGTCCTTTTCCCATTGGTATTCTCTCTTTGGGGTACAGCCCTAGAAGTAGTATTGCTGGGTCAAAGGGTATACACATTTTTATAGCCCTTTGGGCGTAGCTCTAAATTATTCTCCAGAATGGTTGAATCAGTTCACAAGTTCACCAACAATGCGTTAGTGTTCCAATTTCCCCACATCTTCTCCAGCATTTATAGATTTCCTGTTTTGTCATGTTAGCCAATCTGACAGGTGTGATGTGGTACCTAAGAGTTGTTTTGATTTGTATTTCTCTAATCAATAGATATTTAAAGCATTTTTTCATATGACTATAGATTTCTTTAATTTCTTCCTCTGAAAACTGCCTGTTCACATCCTTCGACCATTTATCAATTGGGGAATGACTTGTATTCTTACACTGTTCCCTATAAATTTTAGAAACGAGGCCTCTATCAGAGACACTGGTTGTAAAAATTCTTTCCCAGTTTTGTTTCCCTCCTAATCTTGGTTGCATTGGCTTTGTGTGTACAAAAACTTTTTAATTTAATGTAATCAAAATTATCTATTTTGCATTTTATAACATTCTCCATCTCTTGTTTGGTCATAAATTCTTCCACTCTCCATAAATCTGACAGGTAAACTATTTCTTGCTCTCCCAGTTTGCTTATAGTATCAGCCTTCATATCTAAATCATGTACCTGTTTTGACTTTATTTTGGTATATGGTGTAAGATATTGGTCTATGCCCAGTTTCTGCCATACTGTTTTCCATTTTTCCCAGCAGTTTTTGTCAAGTGGTGGGTTCTTAGCCCAGAAGTTGGAGTCTTTGGGTTTATCAAACAGTAGCTCACTATAGTCATTGACTACTTGTGTAGTCTTGTGTGTCTTGTGTACCTAACCTATTCCACTGATCCACCACTCTATGTCTTAGCCAGTACCAACTAGTTTTGATGATTGCTGTTTCATAATACAGTTTAAGATCCAGTATGGCTAGGCCACCTTCCCTAGCATTTCTTTTCATTAATTCTCATGATATTCTGGACCTTTTGTTCTTCCAGGTAAATTCTACTGTTAATTTTTTCTAGCTCTGTAAAATAATTTTTGGTAGTTTGATTGGTATGGCATTGAATAAGTAAATTAAATTAAGCAGAATTGTCATTTTATTATATTAGCTCGGCCTACCCATGAGCAACTGCTGTTTTTCCTATTATTTAGATCTGACTTTATTTGTGTGAAAAGTGTTATGTAATTGTGTTCATATGGTTCCTGGGTTTGTTTTGGCAGATAGACTCCCAAATATTTCATAATGTCTACAGTAACTTTAAGTGGAATTTCTCTTTCTGTCTCTTGCTGTTGGGCTTTGTTAGTAATATATAGAAATGTCAAGGGTGAAGCATAATTTTTAAAGTTTATTTTTCTTGTTTTGTGAGTGTGTGTTTTGCTAATATGAGAATATGTTTCATGTGATTTCATCTGTATAATCAATACTATGTCATTTGCCTTCTCAAGGGATGGGCGAGGGATGGGAGACAGAGAGAATTAACAAGTTTTTTTACATGAATGTTAAGAAATTTTACATATGCTTGGGAAATATTTAATGAAATAAATAAAAATATATTTAAAAAACAGATGCTTTGGGGGAAGAACTTAGAAGTCCTAAGAACAACCTCCCTCCCTCCATTCCACTCAAAATGATTCTTAATGTATCATGTTATGTCTCTAAAGGACCATAGAGGTCATCTAGTCCAAACCCTTTATTTTGCAGAGAAGGAATCTGAGGCCCCACAGAGAGGTAGTTATTTGTCCAAGGTCATAGAAGAAGGTTTTTTCAGCTCTTACTGAAATTGAGGCTGAGTCAACATGTAATTAAATGTATATAGATATTTTTAAATGTTTTATTAAAATCCTAATACTCAGCATAAAGACAAACCATTGGACATTATTTATAATTTAAATTAAATCATTTTAAAGTATAAATGTCATAGCATTATTTCAATAATTCCCTATCAGAATTCTTTGTCCATTCATTCTCATTCATTTTCCCCAAATGACTAGTTAGTATGTACTCCATTCTTCTAGCTATGCTTTTTTTGTTTGTTTTTGTTTTTGTTCACTTGAATTATTCTATAAAGATGTTTCCAGATTCCTTCATTAAAAAAGATTATTACTGATCAAAAATAAAGTGTTCAATGATTAAATTTCCCAGAATAAAAAGGCTTTTAATAAGAAAGCAATTCAAAGAATAAAATGGCTCCAGATGATTTCTTTCCTCTTATTGTAATTTCCCATTACACTTTCAATTGCTGTTATTTGTGAGCAGGTTTTATCCCCCCCTAGACTTACCCTTGAAGATGGGTACCAGGAGTTATTCATCATTGTTTGCCCCTCACTGGCTAACACAGTGACCTATACACAGTAGGTACTTCATGAATGTGAACTCAGTTCCAAATGCTTATTCAACCTAAATATAAAAGGTCACATCAATAAAATAAACAAATAGAAAAAAACAGAAGGCAATACTTTTCAAAATGTGGCTAAAAGGAGAACTTTTTGCAAAATGCAAGATATAAGTAATAATAAAATATAAAAATAATTTCTTTTTTGTAAAATTAAAGAGATTTGTGAGAAAAAGGCAAAGGCAGCTAAAATAAAAAGATAAGCAGTTATGTGGAAAAAGTCTTTGCATCTAATAAAAGTCTGATATCAAAGATTTATAGATAATTAACAGAAATATATGTCCAAGAGTTGTTCCCCAATAGATAAGTAATCAAAGGATATGAACAGTTTTCAAATGAAGAAATGTATACTATGAACAATCTTTTAAAAAATGCTCCAAATCACTAAGAGGAAAAGATATTGAAGCAGTAGTTTTGCCTCTCCATCCTTATCCATCTATGATCTCAACAATAAAAGTACTCCCTCCAATGATGCAACAATTCATCACCCTCCAACATAGACCATTTTTGTCTATTATTATCTTTGGCAATTTGATGGATATGAGGTGTGAGACTTATGGAAAATTATATGATTGTTATAAATGGGCTGACATGTTACAAATAAGGAATTATTCAGGTGAAGCAATATAAAGAATATCATCATAGAAATATCTGCCCAGGAAAAAAAAGATAATCTGTTCACCTAGTAAGAGTAAGGGATGAACATTGTCAGCCCACATTCTCCATTGGTAGCCATACAATGTCATAAAAAAATGAGAGGAAGGCCACTAGTCTGTGGGTGAAAGCTTGTAGGAAGGCATAGACAAAAATGTCACAAAGGGTGAATAGCTATTGTAAAAAATGATTATTTCTCTCTGGCATAAAAAGATGGGCACAGAAATACATGGTTGGTTCAGCTGTGCACTGATCCAACCATTCTGGAAAATGATTTGGATTTAAGAAAGTTCACTAAGCTATTCAGACCTGTAGAGTCAACCATTCCACTATGGGGAATATCCCCTAAAGAAGTAAATGACTACAAGAAAGTATTCCTATTTAAGTAACATAATCCCAGGAGCATTTTTGTGGCAGCACAAAGCAGAAAACAAAGTGAATGTCCATCAACTGGAAAACAGCTAAAGAAATTGAGGTTCAAAAATATGATGGAATATTATTGCACTGCAAAAAAATGAATTCAAGGAAACTTGGAAAAACTTGTATGAACCGACATAAACTAATGTAAACAAAACTAGGAGACTATAGATGAGGCTACAAAAATAAAAATGAAATCAACACTTAAAAAGCAGCCAACCTCGGGTTAATTTCAATGATAAATCTTAGTCCTAGAGCACAGACGATGAAGCATATTTTCCTCTCCTCAGCAGAGAGGTAAGGTACTCAGGGAGTAAATGCTGTCAAATGTGATCATTTTACAAGGCAGAAGCCAGAGCCCATCTCTTGAGTGTGTTTACTATAAAGCAGGTAAAAATGAAGACAGTCAGCAGCATTATAAAGGACTGATTGCAAAAGAAGCACACTAGAGGCAAGAAAGCTGATGAAAAGGAAGGTTCAGCCTTACCACAAACATGAAATTTCAATTCCTTGTGACCTACATCACACATAAAATTCCAATCCTGCCTGTTTCTGGCATTCCCTTTGTCAAATCTTTTGTACCTACAGTGATCATAAATATTCTCCTTTTAAAAATAAGCAGGAGTTTAAATAGATGAAAAATCCAACTTCGGAGTCTGTGCTAAACAAGAAACTGCCATCTAAGAGGCCAGAGGAGGTGGTTTTAAAGACACATGGTCCCATCAGGAAGGAGTTAGGTAATTTAACCAGAAAGGATTCATGTTGGAGAACCAGATCAATATGTAATTTTATCAGGATTGCTTCCCTATTGTCCTTTGGGTCCTTGCCAAAGGAGCACTCTGGCTGACTTAGGACAATGGGTCAAACTAAAATCACTGTTTTGCAACCCAAAAAAGGAAAATGAAACTTGGCCAGGTGGCATATGAAAACAATCTGAAACTTAGAGTTTCAGTCCTGAGTAAGGTGAGATGGAGTTTCTCTGGCTATCAGGTTCATTATCCCCCAAGTCTCTCTGGGCAACTTCAGTGATGCATTGATGATTAAACTCCTCATTTTCTGTTATGTTTTTTCTCTTGGATCTTAAAATAAATGCCTCTTTTATCTGATCCACACTTCATTGAGTGCCATGATTTGGAAAAGATAATAAAATACTGACTGATGCTGCCCCCAGAGAAAACATTGAACCTACCTCCATTTCAGCAGAAGATACTTAAGGGAATAGATTTACCTGCTGAGGAATTCTATGATTCTGGCCTACAAAGAAAAGAATCATCTTGCAAGGAACAGTGCCATAAGATTGTGATTCTCAGACTAAAAGTAGGACAAGGCATGTAAGAGAAGTAAGATATAAGTGAAGGGGATCTCTAACAGCTTAATAATAAAAATTAGTGATTATGATTAATTAACCCAAGACAGATGTTTTGCTATTAATAATCCATTGAAATAAGTCAAATTTGGGGCACACTTCTACACAGGGACTTTTACACTGACACAAAAACAAATCCTTTGGACAAAAAGCAAATGGTTTTTTATAATAAAATTCTGACCAAGTTTACATTCTGAACTTTGAACTTGGCTTTGCAGAAATCAGAGTTCAGTAATGATTATCCCTTCAGGAGAGGGAAGGAGAGGAGAAAGAATGGACAAAAAGAGTGAGGGAGATTTAAAAAAGGAGGGGGGAATTAATAAACTTTTGAAATCAGTAAAGTTACTTTATAAAAGAGAAACCAAAAGCATCAAAAATGATAGTTTGCTCATTTTCCAAAAAAAAAAAAAGAATTTGATATGTAATTTTTGATGGCAATCAACCAGAAGAAATGAAGTTTAATTTTATATTAGGTTTGAGCATCTAACCATAATTAAAATTGCAAAGTAATATAAATAATGGCTTGGAAGAATATCAACATGCCTCATATTGTGCAGTCCATTTTATTTCTTTTTACTCAGGCCACTACATTTCACCATTCTAATTAATGTTTGTTAAATATATACATATATACACACACATACACACATATATGTTGTCTGTATTTTATTAAGTGTTTGAGAAAATTATTTGACTAGTTCTCAAACCACATTTTTTTCTCCAAAAATACATCTATGTTTTAAATATTTATTAAATTGTCATTACTATATTTAGTTGACTTTCTTATCATAAACTCTATAACAGAAAGGGAATAACACACATTAGGTCTTACAATATGGATAAAATTTTAGCTGTAACTCATTTCAAATGAATATGATATAGAAGAGAGAGGGGGTATATGCTACAAAATAAAGCCTATCGAAAGAACCATGCAAATACAAATTGAGAAGGATTTGCCTCTTCTTAGTAAATCAGTAATTTGTAAGATCTAAATCTTCATAAACCAATGTACTTATATCTAATTGTCAAAAGGTTTCTTAATCAGGAAAATTCAGTAGTAGGAAGCTGCATCTCCTATGGGGGTGAAAAAGACAAGGTGATGAAATAAAGATAAAACTTTAGTACTTAGTTTTCACAGAAAACACATCATGCCAATGTAATTTCAAATTGCCTCCCTAATTCTCTCATTTCCTGCCCTCATAAAAAATTCACCCTATGAAATTCTACTATCAGAGCTTCATTCCTTGATTTTAAATCTTTGATTCTTATCTTCATTGACATACTGATCAACCACAATTCCAAAGGACCAATGATGAAGAATGGTACTCCTAAATATCTAGGAGTCCACCTGGCTGCTGAGACACACACAGAGATTATATATAAATACAAGAAAAAACATTCTTTAGACAAACTGTAATAGGCCTAAATAATTGGAGAAATGTTAATTGCTCATGGATAAGCCTAGACAATATAATAAAAATAACAATATACCTAAATTAATTCACTCATTTAGTACCATAACCACAAAACTATCAAAGTTAATTTATAGAGTCAGAACAAATTATTATGAAATTCATCTGGAAGAATTAAAAAATCAAGAATCTCAAGAAAAATAATGGGGGAAAGCAGGAATAAAGGGAGCCTAGCAGTGCCAGATCTCAAGTTATACTACAGATTATTAATCATCAAAATTTTGGCACTATTTAAGACATAGAACGGTCAATCCATGGAACAGATTAGCTTTATATCATACAGAATAAAATGGAACTGATGTGTTTGATAAATTTGAAGACCCCAGGTGTTGGGCTAAGAACTATTTTACAAAAACTGCTAGAAAAAAAATGGAAAACAGGTTAGCAGAAATTAGGTATAGACCAACTTTTCACATGATCTACCAAGTTAAGCTCCAAATGGATACAGGACTTAGATGTAAAGGGTAACAACATAAACAAGTTAGAGGAGCAAGGAAGAAATTCCTTTCAGATCGGTAAATAAGGGAAGAGTTCACAACCAAACAAGGGCTAGAGAAGATAAAGGTAAAATAGATAATTTTGATGACATAAAATTAAAAAGGTTTTGCACAAACAAAATCAATTGGAAGAGAAATAGGTAAATGAGGAAAAAAATCTTTGCAGCAGGTTTTTCTAACAAAGATCTTGTATCTAAGATATATAGGAAACTGATTCAAATTTATAAGAGCAATTCTCCAATTAACAAATGGAGAAATTATATGAACAGGCAGTTTTCAGAGGAAGAAATCCAAGGTACCAACAACGATATGAAAAAATGACCCAAATCACTAATAATTAGAGAAATGCAACAAACATTCATTTAGTGTTTCATGTTTTGTATACTTTCTCCACCTATCCAACTCATTCCCAAGTCTATCAATTCTACATTTACAAAATCTATCACATCCAACCTTTCTTCTCTTTTTCGTACTGACACTGACCTAGCACATGCCCTCATTACCACCTGCCCAGACTATCAAAATAGCATAACAACTTTCCTACTCCCACGGGGTCCCCCTGGAATCCATCCTTTGTACTACTGCCAGTCCTTTCTATAGGAATCACAAAGACTGACCCCCTTAGACTTTAGGAGATTCTGTGAGAAGTACTGCTTTTCTCCCTTCCCAAGAGACAGTACGGAAATAGTGCCAGCTCTGAAAGCCAAAGGAACTGAGGTGGAATCCCAGCTCTACCAATGTGCAACCTTGAAAAAATTATTTATTGTCTCCGGACCCTTTTTTCCTCATCTATAAAATAAAGGACCTCAAAAGTCCCTTCTAGCTTTGTGTCAATGATTCTACTAACTACAATCCTCTATCTTTAATTACTTGTTAAGATTTAAAGTTAGGATGAAAAACTAGTTACTCTACCTTTATTTGGTTTTGGAGAGAAGGCAAAGGGGAGAGGTTGTCTTGCTAAAAGAAAAGAGGAGCTAGAGATGGCAAAGATCCCTCAAGTGAGCTGACAGGCAAAAGTGACAAATTTGAGAACAAGATGAGCTTATCATTTCATGTTTCTTTTATAGCTCAGTTTGTTTCTTTTGCTCTTGTTTCTCTGCCTGAGATTCCTTTCTGTAGATTTCTATCCTATCCAAAAACACATTCCAAATACCTGATGAAAAAATTTCACACAAATAGTTATAGTGAAGATCCAGCTTGAGAGATTGAAAGTGAATCAATGCAAACAAATATTCATAAGAGCCAAGGACTTTAATTCTTCTTTTTTCATGCTTCAAGGAACTGAGTGTGTTCTTCTGAAGAAACTAAAGCTGTCAAAAAGTCTATAATCAACACACCATAACTGCACAGGGATTGAATCATAGTATGTGTTTCTGAAGACTTAAGGGATAATGTGTACAATTATTTATGTCCCACTCTTCATACAATTTACTTGTCCAAAGTCTCTCAAAAAAATGTAATTAAAGGAAAAAACTTCATTAGAATACAGGCTATAAAGCATGAGATCACACCCCAATGTGCCCCATAAAGCATTCATACCCTGCTAATCTTCAACCCTGAGCCACCCCCTAAGACCCCTATTCTCTGCTCCATTCCCATTAATTAGTCATTTTTCAATCATGTCTAACTCTTTGTGATCCCTTTTGGCTTTTCTTTGCAAAGGTACTGGACTAGTTTGCCATTCCTTCTCCAGCTTATTTTACAGATGAGGAAACTGAGGTAAACAGGGTTAGGTGATTTACCCAGGGTCACACAAATAGTAAGTATCTGAGGCTGGATTTGAACTCAGGAGGAAGAGTCTTGCTGACTCCAGGCCCAGCACTCTATCAACTGTACCACATAGCTAGCCTAGCTTTACTCCCATACTGCTACTCAAAGCCACTGGAAGAAGCTACATAATCATGCTCTTTGGGTCTACCATATTATGTAATCTAACCTCACCTTAGTTATCGCTGCTATGTAATAATCCTTATATTATTCTTTCATGATTAATTCTCTATCCCTCTTCCCTTAGTGACTCTTCTAAAGCATTTCTTTTCTCCTAATTCCATCCCCAATGTCACCTTCCCTCCCCTCTTTTTCTCAGTCCATATGACCTAACCTACTTCAATGAGAAAATCAGGACCATCAGTCATGAGCTCACACAATTCTCCTGCTTCACTCCTCAAAACTCATTTACATATTTACCCATCGTTTCTTATTTTAATCAAGTCCCTGAGGAAAAAGTAGCCTTTTTCCTTGCTAAAGTGTGCCCCTCTTGTACCCTTCATCTTACCCACTCTGATCTATACCAAAAATTTATTTCATAAATCACTTCCACCTTCCTGGTTTGTGTCTAAATTTAACACATTCTTTCTCCAGAATTAGAGCAAGATTAGGACCCAAGGGTGATGGTAAGGGTGAAAGCTGGTGTCTTTTGGTACCTTTTTTCCTATGAGTTTTCCAATAGTGTTTCTATGGTGTTGATAAAAAATAGTTAGATTGAAGGTAGGCATCAATATATTTCTGTTATTTAAGATCTAGAACCAGAATAATACATTTTCTACTGCCTTTCTTCAGCTTTTGACACAGTTGAACACTCCTCCTCTTGGAATATTCATTCTTCCCTTGCCACTTGTGATAAGACTTAATGCATTATTCATCTTGGATACTTAATTGGGTCAATAATCACACCAATTTTGTTGCATCCTATACCAGTACATAACACAACCTTGCAATTTTTGTCTATGTTGTTTGATAAAGCCTCCATAGAGAATCCATTCAATATGTTCAATATTTCTTAAACACTAGCACTGCACTAAAGCAGGATATGTATGTATGTTGCCCCTCACTCTCACCCAATATATTGCTTTCCATTGGTCTTTAGATTGCTGGAAATTTTTATTCTACCTGATACAATTTTCTTTGATATATAGTCAAATTGCTTCATCCTGGAGTGTAAAAGATGGACTTTTGAGTCATTGAACTACTTGGGAATCACTAAAAGAGATCCTACTCTCCTTCCCCAAATACTATTCAACACTAACAATTCAATATTTTCTTCTTATTCAGTTCTGGGCTTAGCCCATTGACCATCTTCAAAGCCTATCCAAGATGCATGCATGTACTGGTAGATTAACTCACTCAAGTTCACACCATAATATGAATAATGTGCCTTTTAACCAATTTATCCTTCTCATGTATATAGTTCATCTGATCTCTTTCAAGTGAATATAAATTTAACTAAGGAGTTTTTGAAGCATTTGGGGGCCTAATACTTTCAGCAAAATGGCATCTGAAATGGGAACATCTGGAGAATCTTGTGCCTTTGACAAAAACCCCTCTTCTACAAATTTTTTTTTAAATCCCTCTTCTACTTTGACTTTATGTAGGACACATTCCTTTACACCAGAGAACCCTGAGAGCTAGCACATCTCATATTTTTTTTGCCACATTTGATGTTGGTAATTAATGGGTGACTGAACAAAGCTTTCCCATGGTAGCTTTTGTCATAGAATCTTGAATGATTTTAATACATAGATAAGAGGCATCCTGTTTGAGGAATCCCTTTTAGGAAGTCAAAAACTTTTTTGAGAGGAACAAAGGATTTTCATAGCAGGATCTTATCTTTGATTTAACTCTTTGTTGTGTTACTGTAAATAGTGGTATGCTCTAGAAACATTATTTGTAAAAGCCTACCCTTTAAATATTTTTAGCAAGCATAGCCAGAATTCATGCTTCCTCTCATAAAGATGATACACACATGGAAACGCAAATATATGGTCAGTGGTTGTTGGCCTTCCCTTTTTTATATACCTAAAAAACTGATCTATCAGTGCCTTTAAAATTGTGTTGCCTCCAGCGCAAATTTCTTCTATTTGTATTTAGTTATGTTCAATTATTCTTTAAAACTTCACCTTCTTAAGTGCTACTGCTTTCTTCATATACCAATATTTTACATATCGTCAATTACAGAGGTGCTAGATTTCTGTAGTTCTACTACTATTGCAAGTAACAGCTGATCACTATAGGAATGTTGACAGTTCTAGTCTGTTTCGCTTCTAATTGTTGTCCTCCCTCCAATGTCATCTATAGATACAAAGTGGATGACCTGGCTTAACTGGATCTCACTCCAAGGTTTCATTAGTTTTGTTTCTCTCTCAGCTACTTTTTCACAACTTTAAGAGCTGGTGTTGCTCATCATATTCCATCACCCTCAATTTAACATTTCAATAAACATTTATTAAGTCTTTACCATGTGCAAAGCCCTTTGCTGGAGCCTGAGGGTGCAAGGACAAAAAAATGGTGCCATCTCTGTGATCAAGAAATTTTTAGATCCTAAAGGGGGAATATGGCATGTACACATGTGTAATAAGTATAATATAAAGTACAGCATAACAGTTTAAAAGCAGAGGCAGATATTTAGCAAAGTCCAAACTAAAGTGGAAGAGAACATTATGAACTTAGGGTAGTGTAGAAAGATTAGGGAAGGTTTCATGGAAGGGAGGGGAGTCACCTAAGCTGAGTTTTGTAGGTGATCATGGATTATAAACATGTTTCCTTTAGCTGTCAAACCTCTGCTTAGCAAAGAAATTTAGCATTTTCCAAGTGAGGTGGTTTCTAGATTCTTTCAGCCTCCTTATTGTGATAACAATTTTGTACTGATTTAGCTTTCCTTAAAAAAATAATAGCTTTACTTTACTTCACATCCAATTTTTTGGAGTTGATAGTTTCAAAAGATTGGGTTAGAATTATTGTAATTAGATTCAGTTTCTTTTCATTTTATCCTTCTTCTGAATTGGTATTCGTTTTAGTCTTCATTCTAATCAGTCAATGAACTGGCTATGCATTTCATGCCCACATTATACGCAGCCAAGTAGGCCAAAAAAAGTAAGCAGATAACCTATTAAGCCCAGGGAAGTCTTTTCAGAGGAGCACCATATTTATCCCACCATCCATACACACACGCGCGCGCACACACACACACACACACACACACATACACACACCTTTCAGACTAATAGACTTACTAAGAAGCTGAAAGATCAAAGGGTCAGTCTCCATTGTCCAGGTAGTGACTCCATTAGACCAATTGGCTCCAGCTTCCCTTGTCCATGCACAATAACCTTCTATTTCATAGGTCTTTCTTCTACCTTGCTCATCCCAACTAGGATCTATACCTGGCAAATTTACATCTACCCTTAGTACTAACTAAAATCAGGAGGAGTTCCTGGTAAAGGGAAACTGACTCGGAAAAATGCTGGAATCACCTCCAGTACTTGGTGGTAAGATATGAACCAAAGAAGAGAATCTTAGAATCTATGCATTGAGCCTGAGAATTGGTAAAAAGTCTTCCAACAAGAGAAAGGCTGTAGTTATAACGGTGTGGACAAACTCATTCCATAAAGGTAGTAGATGCATGAGAAATGCCCAAGTTGACAACAACGGATGTAACGAAAAACTGGGTCAACTAACTTTTTAAAATTCTCATACACCCCTGTAGTGCTTGAGTGTGATAAATTATCTCCATACACATTGCCTAGCTCAGTCTCTCATCTGTTTCTTTACACCAGACTATAACATGAAAATCTAAACTTTATCTTTCACCAGTCTCTTCTTGGACCTTGATGTAACTATCTATTTCTGTCTCTGGGACTGCCTTCTGTCTCTGATCCTTTTCAGGTAAACAAACTGTCCACCTGAGTCCAAACTTCTAAATTCTATCTGCACTGGAACTTCTCCATTTATCTCTCTTTCTCTATGTTCCAGGTAAGCAAAGAATTCAGCCTATAGCATGAATCATTCTTGGTCATGTTCTACCTCCCACTCCATCAGTTTCCCAGCCCAGCTGGCAGACTGGAAAGTGCATGAGGCAATACATTATTGAGTAGCAAGGCATGTGTGGATTTGAATTGAATTTCTCAAATTCTTTACAAAATCTATTTCATCCTCTGCAGCAGATTTAGGCATATTAGCTACAATTATCTTCATAGTGGTCTCTTAACTTATGTTCACCATGAGCACTGCTAACCTGGGTTTTAATCCCAACTCCTCCATTATTTTCTGTGTGACCTTGTACAGATCACTCCTCTCAGACTAAGTATTTTCATCAATAAATTGAGGATTTAGACTCGATTATTTCTAGAGTTCTTTCCGGATCTTTGACCTACGTAATATGATGGTTCAAGAAGAAATTGAGGACAGACAACTCACACCATGTTTTCCAACAGTTTGATTAGCCAAAACTTTCCTAAGGATCATCCTGATAAGGTATATGAGATATCTCAATACAGGTTCAGGGAAGTTATTTCTTAATTATTCAAAATATTTTATTTCAAACTAAATTCAAATTTGTTGAAAAGAATCTCGGCCTCTTTAAAAAATAATCAAGTAAGACAAGCCAAACCGAGATCATGCTAAAGCTGTAAGAGTAAAATGCCTAATACTAAATTAAACAATCCTTACAGCATCTGACATTGGGGGAAGGAACAGTGAGAAGCCACATTCCTATGAGGACAGCAGAATATTCAGGAAGAGAATCTGCACTAGAAGTATGAAAGCAAATAAAGGCAATATGGCAAATGGGCATAAATTCACACCTAGATGATAGACCCTGTCTTATTTGCCTCCTTTTGGTTCTTCATTTAGGGCTTGAGTCTTGATTTTTCATCCTCCTAATGCTTTAATGAGGAAGGTACCATATGTGTTATCTCCATTTTAAAGGTGAGGAAATCTTGACTTAGAAAATTTAAGTGACTTGCCCACAGTCATGTATCCACTAAGTGTCAGAGATAGGATTTGAATCCAGTCTTCCTGACCCTAAATCCAACACTTTATCCGCTATTGCCAAGATACTTCTGTAGTTAAACAGAGATAGCAGACAGACCTTGAAGCAGACAAACAAGGGCCATTTTTTTTCTTTCCCTCTTTACTTTTCTAATCTACCTCCTTGATCTTAAACTGTTTACAATCTTTCCACGGTAGAGTCTCACCTGGTCCCACCTGTACTCCAAGTAATACAGTACACAATTTTTTAAAAAAAAAGATAACTATCTAGTAAACAATTATAACAATCAATGTCCCCATCACCACCAACAATCTTTTAGACTTCAAGGGACCTAAAGGCCTCTCAAAGACTGCCCCCTCTCTGCTGCATCTCCTCTGAATTTCCTACAGTTTGAACTTCCCTTCAAAGCAGTTGAGTAGAAGTACAGCAGACAGACTAGGCTCTGAGTCTGGAAAGTAGTCTACACTTAGGAAGATCCAGATTCAAATTCTGCCTCAGACCTTTCCAGCCGTATGACCCTAGGTTAATCATTTTACCCTCTGTTGTTCAATTATCTCAAATATGAAATGACGGAGTTAGACTACTCAGGTACAGGTTAAATTTTATGGTCTTTAGGGTCCTTTGCATATATGCTTTCCTGCCCTGACCCTTTGGGTTTTGGTTATGTCCAAAACCACCTATCCTGTAGCTAACCTAACTGTGGTTATACTAACAATAATAATAACCAATGTTAATATAGAACTTTACAGATTACTTCACATATATAATCTCAGTTGATAAAAAAAAACTTAAATTGACACAAATAATATAATATTTTTGTATTAGAAAAAGCAAAACTGACTGAATTGAGGCAGAAAAACCACAAATGGAATCTTTATCTGTCAGTGTTACCTAATAAAGCAGCAGTGGCATCTAGTGGCAACTAACTCAAACTGTTGTCACAAATCCTAGGATTGATGACAAAATCTCACCAGAGAATGAGACTGAATTCAGTTTCTAAAAATGTACAATATCTTGAGTCTACTTCCATCTCTGGCCGGGATTGAGATCCTCAAAAAAGCCTCTTTAAGTGTTTTAGAACTTCCGCCAAGTGAGGTTTTGTGGATTCTTTTCCTCTAAACTTTCTGGAAATTTTTTTTGTAATTGTTGGTGTTTTATTTGTATGTTACAGTTACAGATTACTCCCACTTCATGAGAGATCTCTTAAAACAAAATAAAACAGTTAAGTAAAACTAATAATACAGTGACTTCATCAGAAAGTATATGAAAATATGTCACATCTATAGCAGCCCTACCTCTTTATTTTTTAACTAACAGAAATCTATTTTCTCTTCCTCCTAACCTCACCCCATTGAAATAAAAATGGAAAAGAAAAACCAGTTTCTTGTAACACATATGCATAATCACACCCTCCATGGGAAACACACATTTTGGGCAGGGAGGTGGTGCAGTGAGTAGAACACTAGCCCTATAGTCAGGAGGACTTGAGTTCAAATCTAGCCTCAGACATTTGACATACTTACTAGCTGTGTGACCTTGGGCAAGTCACTTAACCCCAATTGCCCTGCTCTCCCCCTACAAAAAGAAAACAAGAAACAAAACAAAGCATATATTTCTATGTATGTATGAAAGCATATGTATGTATGTACATATTTTTCATTCTGCACTCTAAATTTATCACCTCTGTAATGGATAGCATGTTTCATCATTTGTCGTCTGGAATCATGAATGATCATTGTGTTGACCATAATTCTTACAGCAACCTGTCGTTTGCTTTTATAGTATTGTTGTTACTATGTAAGTTATTGTCTTGGTTAGGCTCATGTCATTCTTCATAAGTTAACAAAAATTGCTAAAAATGTTGATTTTTGTAATATTAATGTTACAGTATAAATTATCTTTCTAGTTCTGCTTATTTGAAATTTCAAAAATTAGTATTTTCAAAAAGATATATAGACATGGAAGTTATCTACATAAAGATGACAATTAAATCCCTGGGAACTTATGAGATCACCAAGATAGTGTTTATAGTCATCTAAGCCTCCAAAATCTTCATAGGCGGCCCTTAAAGAAAAGGTTAAGAATAAAATGTTATTATGAAATACATTAATTAAAGGTAATCATGAGGCCTAAAATAACACCAAAGAAATATGTATTGCTAACTAGCAGTAATAAACTAAGTATTATTTTTAGAAATATTATTGTAGCCCTTTGTTAGTAACAGTGGGTAATTCTGCCTACAACCCTTGGTCAAATTGATGGCTTCTGTTTTACAGGATACATATCACTTCCTGGACGTCCTTAGGCATAAGCAACATAAGCAATCACACAGAGCCTCTGGTTTATTGGTGCATTTCATTTAAAATCCCTTCTTCCTTTCTATCAAGCAATATGTGACAGAGAGCAGCAAAATATAACCCTAGGTTTGACTACTTGATTAACAAACTGAACCCATAAGGGGTCCCTATACGCTATAAGCTATTAGGTATTTTAAAAGAGGTCAAAGCAAATTTAGACAAAGTCTCAAAGACAAAGTCTCTGGAGAAACAGAATTTGCCTGACTGCTTCCAGTCATTTCCCTAAGTAAAAAGTAGACATTCAAGGGGCCAATCATTTACCCAATTCAGCTTAAAGTTGTTGGGGGTTTTTAATGAAATTAAATACTTGCTACTTGAAGAATTTAATCCATTTGCATCTGTTTTTTAATGCTCTCTTTTGGTTGCCTTCATAAGGAAGCACAGCGTTGAATAAGTTAATGAAGAATTATAGCAATATGCTTGTCTCTGATACAAAGGTGTATATTTGTTAGATGGCCAAGTATTTTGGCAGCACTCACTGTACATCTGAACAAGTTAGTTCTGAGGAGTCAGCCTGAACCTTAACCCTCTCCTTTAATTCCCCCTTCTCTCAGGGAAAACAAAATCATAGACAGGAGTTAGTCACTTTAAGGAAGCAGGGCACGAGTTTGTCAAGGACATGAGCATCAGTCTCAGAACGATTTGTAAGAAAACAAAGAGATCACTCTAGCTTTTGTACCGTTAAACTTGTAAAATCTCGTAAAGAATCCTCCTGATCAAATATTCAGGTATCTCTCAATTTATGGGATGTCTCTGTTCAATTTGATTCAATGAAATTCAAAGCATTTATTACATGCCAGTTATATGCAAAACATGTTGCTTAGTGATAGGATGTAAGGATAATAACGACAACAAAATACAAGCCTCTTCTTTCAAGAAGTTTCCGTTCTCCTAGGGAAGATATGTCATATAAACAAGTAAGTAAATATGAATTATGCAGCAGAAATAAGGAAAAGTCTGATTGTTAGGTAGAACTTGAGACGAATTTTAACAAGAGTAAGGGAGATACAGAGAGGAACACAAATGGAGCCATTTGTTATTACCTTGTTAAACTGATATTGATACAGATATATAGTTATAGATGCTACCTAACTGTGACAACTTCTGGCAAATCACTGGCTGGCCACATTTGTAGTTCTCAGCTTGGGAAGAGAGGAAACTAATGAAGATCAGATTTCACATGGGAGATTGGAGGTTTTTCATGTAGAGAATATAGCCAGAAGTTTTGGGGAGAATGAGAAGAAAAAAAGAAGAAATAGTGGTTGCACCACGGTGGCGGCACAACTATGGTAGCCTATATCTGTGAGATTTGCAGTTCCATTCAGAACCATGAGAAATTACTTGCAAGTGGATAAGCAGAGATGTGTGGCACTGGATTTTTACCATTAGTTCTTACTCCATTAGTAGGAACACTGAGAGAAAACCAGACACATTGAAGGAGGTCTCCAACCTTCTCCTGCTTACTTTCTCTTAATTATGTTTGGGTTTTTATGTTTTTAAAGGATACATTTGCCAGATATTATTTTATTTCTCATAAATACCTATGGTTTATCTTGTCCTTAGGTTACCTTGTATCGCCCTGTTTGCAGAATAAGGTCATGGGAGAGCTCTAGGAACACCCCCCCACCCCAAGGAGAGAGGGATCTTTCCTAGCACATGGCTGGGAACTCAATCCATAGCTCAACATTAGAAAATTTTGCTCTCTAATTGGGGTCATAGCATAAGACATTTCAGAATCACAAGCAGAACTGCCATGAATATGAGCCATATTTTAAAATCTTCTCCACAGACATGAGGCTAATAGTAACTATATGTGACATAGATGAGTGATAGAAAGATAGAAAATTGATATGTAGATCTTTTAAAAACTCCCTGTACATGGCAGTTCATTTGCTTTATAGCCCTCTTGCCTAGTCTCTATATCCTGAAATTTTTGTGATTCTTGAATTCACCATACAAAAGACAGAGAGAGAGAGAGAGAGAGAGAGAGAGAGAGGAGAAATAACTGGCGAGATGATCTATTCAATATTGGAATTGGGGGAGGGGGAGGAGTAGAGCTGACAAGCAGGTGATTGGAGGGTTAATGCCTCAGTTCCAAGATATCCTTGACTTTCCTTGATGCCCATCCAGGACCAAAGATTCATCATCTACCTTCCACTGCTTGCATAACTTCCTTTCCACTTCTTGTCAGGGAATTATAATCAAATGAACATTACTATTAGTATTGTCCTATGGACAATCTTTGGTCTTATTGCTCCACTTGGAATTCCTGAGCAGAAACTCCCTTCCCTAGACACAAAGTATATCACTTCATGACTATTGATCTCATCTTCATTCTTCCTGTATTCCAAAAGGACTCTACTGTACTCTTCCATTGTGTCCTCGGACACAATCTTTCTATTGTGAACAAACTGTCATTCATAAGAGATGTGTATCTTCCTCCTAGGAAATTATTTTGTAAATAGTTCAGTTTTGATTTCCTACATATATGTTGATTCCAGACAATAACTCTTCTTTGACATCAGGGACTATTTCATTTTGTGTGTGTCCCTAGCACCCAGCACAATTCCCAACACACGATAGATAGATAGATAGATAGATAGATAGATAGATAGATAGATAGATAGATATTTGTGTATGCATACACACACGTATGTGTATATATATATATTGTATATATATATGCTTGTTGAATTTAACTGAACTGAACTGAATTGAAGAAACAGAAGTGAGGAGGGCAAGTATTCTGAGCATGAAAACAAAGGCATAGAAGCTGAAAATGGAAAAGTCCTGTATAAGGAATACCAAGTAAGCCAGTTTTGTTGGTCTAACAAGTGCATGAGGTAGAGTAATGTGATGTCAAGCATAGGTTAGATCCAAATTGGAAAAGACTTTAAGTGCTATTGAAGTTTGTGAATGACTGAATGAGGAAATTTAGTCACTTCTTTTTTAAATTTGAAACCACTGAGTATTTTTGCCCCTTTTGAAAGCAATATTTTTAGAGCAGAAATATTATCATTAGTGCAAATTAAAACAAACTTGTCCAATCCCATTTTCAAGATGTGATGAGCTTGCCAGACCCTTGCCAGGGACTTTATTTCCCACTGTGTGCAGCACTGCCCAGTTAATTTGGCATGTTAGGAGTGTTTTGCATCGTGGAAGAACACTGACTTGAAGTCAGAAAATATCAGTTCAAACCCTGGCGCTGGCACTTATATGCGTGTGACCTTGGGCAAATCAGTTAGCCTCTCTGGGCTTCAGTTTCTTTGTGGGTAAAATGAAGGTGTTAGACTGCATGACCTCTGAGGTCGCTTCCAGCTACAAATCTATGATACTTTGATCTTATGATCCCTCTAAAACACATAATATTTTCCCCAGTTGAAAACTGGTCAAAGGATTGGAGCAGGCAATTGTCAGAAGAGGAAATCCAAGCTATCAATAGCCATATTTTTAAAAAAAAGATGCAAATCACTAATCATTAGAGGAATGCAAATTAAAGGAACACATATTTTACTTCACACCCATCAGATTGGCAAAGATGACAAAAATGGAAAATGACAAATATTGGAGGTACATGGGAAAACAGGTAATTTAATATATTATTGGTGGATCTGTAAATTGATCTGGCCATTCTGGAAAGAAATTTGGAACTATTCCTAAAAATTTACTAAGTAATACTACTATAAAGTCTACTCACACCCTCTTTACCCCCACCAAAGATATCAAAAAAAGACAAAAAGGGTCAATTTGTGCAAAAGTATTTGTAGTAGTTCTTTCTGTGGTGGCAAACAAATATAAATTAAGGGAGTAGGGCAACAATTGGAGAATATTTGGCCAAATGATGGTATGTGAATGTAATGTAATACTATTACTGTAAGAAATGATGAAGATGATTTCAATGAAACCTGAGATTTGTGTGATGCGGAATGAAATGATCAGGAGAATAACTTATACAATAACAACAATATTGTAAAGACAAAAATAAAAAAATCATTGAAATACTTAAGAACTCTGATCAAAGCAATGACCAATCATGATTCCAGGAGACCAAAATGAAACATGCTACCCACTTCCTGTCAGAGAGATGATAGACTCAGGGTGCAGATTGAGAAACATACTTTTTTGGACATGGCTAATAGAGGAATTCATTTCACTTAACTATACTAATTTATTACATGGATTTTATAGGACAAGAGATAAGGAGTGGAGAAAATAGCTATTTGTTATAAAAATAAAATTAAAAATGAAACACAGATTTTCAATGGTGCAAAAAATAATAGCTGACGTTTGTATAGCACTTTACAAACATTGTTTCATCTGATTGTCACAACCACCCAACATGATAGGTACTACAGGTATTATTATCCTTGTTTTACAGATGAGGAAACTGAGGCTCAGAGAAATCAAGTGGCTTGCCTGTGGTCACACAACTATTAAGCTTAGAGGTAAAATTTGAACTCAGATCTCTTTGGGCTCTAGATTCAGCATCCTTTCTACTATATCACACTTTCACTTCATTCCTCAAATCCAGAATTTCCAAGTCCACTGTCACAACTTCTAGTTTTGAACAACAATTTCTGGGTCACAGCGTAAGGGGAATGTGTTGTAAAACACTTCACATTTTCTACTTCTCATCACAAGGTGAATACTGGATTACATTTAAGTCTGGGAATTATTTGATATTGAATCCTGCCTGAAGGAGGTTATCAAAGTTGTAGGTCAATGGCCTAATTGAATGTGACAAACATATTTTAATAGCCATAGACTACCTCTAACTAAAGGTTAATCTTCACTCAGATGCCTATAATTAAAAGTTGCCTAAAACAGGAAGACACTATCAAAAATAAATGAGATTAAATTAAAATGTTTGGAGCAAATTACTACATTAATAACCACACAAGATTAAAAATCACTGTTAGGTTATATCATATGAGATTACATTATAAACATAATATATTTGAAATATTCTTCAAAAAAATTCATAAAGCTTTAAAGATTATTTCTTATGAATATCACAACTTCCTTATGAGGTAGCGATTATTAATCACTGTCCTTATTTGCCAGGGAAATAAACCAGACAGATCAAACCACTAATCCGCAGGCACACTTTCCGCCGGGCTATGTAGTTTTTCTTAAAATGAGACAGTGAAAAATTTTAGTTCTTTTTGTATTTCATCTTTTTTTTTGTTCTCTTTTCTGACTGACAGATAGACATTTCCAGGCACAAATCTACTATAAATGTACTAGAAATGCTATACTAGAAATGCCCCAGTTCAGTGACTCAACCCTGTTAGTCCTTGTATGTATTCATTTAAAGTTCTCTTGGATCTGTGTGCGTGTGGTTTCATCATTCGTATTGCTATCAGTCTTATCTATTGTTCTATTGAGCAACTGCTAACAATTTTAAAGCAATGAAGAATTGTTCCATTTTTTTTCTATAATTTTCTATGGTCCCTATTGCAAAACTCTGGACCCAATGGTGACTATGAATTATTGTGAGTGCCTGAAGTTTCACAGATTTAATGGATTTGGAACTTCTGCTCATTTTTAAATGACTTTTATAATGGGGTAAAGGAGAATATTCACAGTTCACCCCATGTCAAAAGATCTGCCATTTTGACAATGGAGCTTTGAGTAACCTTTGATACTGGGGTCCAATCTATTTATTTACCTAGGCCATAATTTTATGCACACATGCTTTGTCACTTGTATATCTACAGGTTAATTCCTATCTATGTAAAGATATATAGCCCATTCATATTTTGTTATATATTTACCTTGAGTATCTGGAGCCTCCACAAAATCCCTACTCCAGTGTTCTACTGTGGCATGGAGGTGATAATAGGTTCTCTTATATTCCCCTGTCACTCACTTTCTGATTCCATTCCATCTGATGGAGATTTCCCTAGTGGCTGGATATCAAAGTGTGTCAGGCTTCGCCAACTCTGGGCAATTCATGCTTATTACATAGGTCTCTTTCCCAAGTAACTTCTGGGGGACAGAACTGGCTCCAACTGGATGTCCGGCTCTTTCCCTGAGGCTTAGCAGAGTCCCACATGGCTACTGTCCTACTGCAGTTTCCTCTGCTCCTCAGGTTTTGGGCTGAGCTCTTTCATAAAACGGAGATCTACTGAGATTCTTTCCCAACTAAGACAACCACACGTTGTGGGGAAGAGTAGGTAAGGAAGGGACAAAATAGAGTTGAGCAAAAGCCCGAGTCACTTTGTACAACCCAACTTTCTTCTTTACATTTGGGGAGGGAAAGGGAAGGATTGCTGAGTGTGTCTGTTAGGGGTTAAGGATTAGCCTCCTCTAATGTTACTTTATTGGGTTATTACCTCACTGGGGTCTTGGTGCCCTAGACAATCAGTTCAAATTTTTTATCTCTTGTGCATGTTTCCTATTTTTGAGATATTTAAGAGGGTGTGAAGATTAGAGAAAATGTCTAGTCCTTCATCTTTTTATCATGTGACCCTGATGGTGGGTTCTTAAAGACTTTGCCTGTGAAATACAAACACTAGAAGGTTCTACCACACTGGAAAAAAAACTGTCTGCTGCCTGAGGAGTACTCAGGACAGAGAGACTCCAGGTGGAAAGTTCTTAGCCATGAAATTGATAGAACAAATAAAAAGTACAAAATGGGCTTCATTTTTAGATGGCTTCTTCCACACCAGCAATAATGGGACCAGAATGGCGTCAGTGTGTTCAGCACAAGTTCACCTTTGCTAATGATCCCTCTAGCTACTTTCCCTACTGAAGTTTAACTGAGATAAAGCAATTACTGCAAGAGGGAGAATAGCCCAGAAAGTACTTGACCTCTTTGCCAAGCAGAGAAGTATGGTAACCAATGAATATATCAGTTAACAGCAGAAATGTATTTGTTAAACAATACAGAGAAAGAGTGTTAGAAAATTACAATTGGCATTGCCACACACACACAAAAACAGTGAAACAGTAAAAGGGAAAATAAGTCTACAGAAAGCTTGGCATGATACTCAACTAAACTAGATCATACCAAATGTATTTATAGAAGAAATGAAAGGAGAGCAATAAACCTGAGAGTGAAACAAACCAGTCAGCATTGCTATAGAAAGCTTTTTTCATCATCACTAGAAACAGAACCAACACATTTGGAATCACTTCAATCCTCAATGTGCTACATGAGAAAATGAAAATGGCAATGTAGAAGATAAAGTTGGGATGAGCAACGGAATCAGACTAAGAATACACAGAAGAAATATTGATAGCAATGCACTTACTCGTACTGAGTTATTGATTTTCAAAGTAAATGAAGGAGTGCCAAATAATTAGGGGGAAAATTATATACAATAGAATTAACAGAAAAAAGAGTCAATTGAAAAGACCTCAATTAACTACCACCTACCCACATGATTACTTTCTCATCTTTATGAAAAAAATAAAGAACAACCTACAAACATTATAAAATATATCCTTGATGATATTTGAGAAGGGAATGGGCTTTCACAAATGATATTCTACAAGCAGAGGGTTACATGAACATAGAATAGTATTCCCTACATATTGTGAGGTCCTGTAGATATTTCTCTGTGTGTATGACATTGAGTTAATTTCATAAGACCCCAGAACAGCACAGAACTTGCTCAAGAAGATCTATCACCACTCAAAAGAGATAGATCTAAAAATCCACAAAGTAAAACATGAATAAATCAAGTGTGACTATTGAGATGGCCCATCAGTACATAGATCTTGTACAGGTACTAAAGAACTGGACCTACAATTAAAGAAGAGGATGTGAAAAACTGTGCAGCATTTAGGGACATTCCATACTGCTTCCTGGCTCCCTGAAAAGCCAAAAACTTTTTAATATCAAAATTCTTCCTACATAGGTCATAAAGCATGGAACACCACAATCCCCAAAGACTCAAAATTACAGGTGATTCAAAAATCAATGGAGTGATTCCTGGTGGGTATAAGTGGTCTGCAGGATATTACAAATGATAGTGTGTTCAAGTGGTATAAAAGATATCAGGCAAGTATATAGGATTGGAAAAAAAGAAATGAGACAGTAATATAATGAATAATGGGTAGTCCAAGTGTTACATTAATATAAAGCTTTCAGAAAGGTCAACCAACTGGAACTTCACCCCAGAGCAATGAGATGTAGAAAGTACAAAGTCTTAACACATGTACCCGTTCAGCAGCACAGAAACACTTAGTAACCAACTAAAGAGGCTAGAACCTAGTTAGCAAGAAAAATTCATTGAAATAAGAGTTTCATCACTAATTATATCCATCTGTGAGTCATAATAACAGTTCACCACCACCACCCCCTTTGCCCTCATCTGAATTTGTCCCAACTTTTTCTTGTATTTTTTTCCATAATATATTACAAAATTGGCTTGAGGGCATATGAAGTGCTGCTTTCTTCAGGCACTAAGATAGCTCTTTATGGTTTTTTTATCCATAAAATCTGACAAACTCTAGATCAAGAAGTTCTTGCCTGAACTTTTTTAATATACATTTTAATAATTCTATTTCAATGTAGTTGGTTTGCTTTGTAATCCCATTATTTTATTTAATGTGTTTAAAAACATTATTCTGATGAGTTCATAGGCTTCTAAAAATTGCCAAAATGGTCCATGACACAAATAAGGTTAAGAACTTCTGCTCTGTGTAGGATTTGTATGAGAACAAGGAAGAGAGATAACATCCAAGATGTGAAGGAATAAATGGCCTTAAATCTATATCACTGAAGAAAGCATATAAATCCACGAGATCATAGATCCATTGAAGAAGTTAGACCAAATCAACACCATATATCCTTGTAATGTGTCTCAAACCTATGTTGCATATTAAAGAGGTCTATTACATCAATGTATAAGAAGGTGAAGCATTTATATTTATATACTTGTTTAAAGAGTCTATAATTTTCATCATCATCATCATAGCTTATATTTATATAGCACTTTAAGACCTATAAAATACTCTATGTAAATTACCTCATTTGATTCTCAGAACAATTATTTAAGACAAGTGGTATCGTTATTCCCATTTTTCAGGAAAGCAAAGGCTGAACATTTAAATGTGTGCCCCAGGGATACAAAGTATTTAAAGCAGAATTCAAACCCAGATCTTTTACAACACATTTACCTTTTAGTATCATAAGCACTAATCAAATGGTTGTGTCCCAGTTGAGGACTGACATGAACAAATTAAAGAGAATAATTCCTTAGAAAGATCTATGGTGATTAACAGAAATATGAACATATTTTGAAGGACTAACAGCAAAATAAAATAGACAGACCTGAAAATGTTCTGTAGTCTATAAGTGAAATTAAGCATCTTTTCCTGTTCAGCACTTTATATGTTCTTATCAAAGGAAAAGACAAAATATTTCTACAGCAAATGACTGACATTCAATAATACCATTAGAATTGTCGTGGCTGAGAGTGAGACACTTGAATTTTCTACAGTTAGACTTACCAAGGACTTCCATCATATGGCCATTTCTGCTACAAGATGTCTACATGCTAGCTTTCAACTCTGCTACAGAGATAATAAGCAGCCCTATGTAACTGCCTCCTCACCACAGGAAGAAAATGACTGAGCTGCCAGTATTTTCTCAGATGGGATGAATATTTAAGCCAGCTGTGCTGAACAGAATGCCTAATAAGTCTGGAACTGTAGACCTTCTCAAGTGTACCCATTGGACACAGTTGAACTATTTTCTATTTCAGCAGCAAAAATTGACACAAGAATAGATTCATGTCGTGACACTAGCTATTCTTACAACTTTGGGGGGAAAACTGATCCCTCAGTATTTTAGCTCTCCTATTTATCATCTGATTCTATCAAACATAATGTTCTATCAAATCTTCTTGATAGCCTAGTGCTGTTTTACTAGACTTTGATTTCTAACTAGTCATAAATTGGGAGAAAAAAATTAAAGTATCAACAGAAAATAGAGACTTAAGAACTGGAAATACCATGAACATTTTTTTCCTTAAAGGAAGATTTTCTTAATTTTTTATAATCAGCATGAGATCAGGGTGCCCACAAATACTCAAAGACATAATTCTACCTCTGCTATTTGTAAAAAAAGAAGGCAATGATTTGAGTAATATATGCCTGGCCCTTGATGCAGATCTTGACTATTCCCAGTATCTATTCCACCATCTCTGTGATTCACCAACTGAACCACTAGTGAGCACTTGCTCTAGTCCACAAAGTCTTCCTACCTGAACATGGCCCCTAATATCTGTAGATTGGGCAAAAGAGAATCTGATAAGAAGGCAAAGTGCTCAGAGAAGTCACCTACAATAGGTTGTCTTTTCCCATATGAAATATAGCTTCTGAACTAAGCCAGCACTCATTCCAGAATTCTTTGCCATATTTTGATTACAGTGAACCCAGTAATTCTCAGGGCCTACTATGAAATAATAATATGCTACAGATTTATCTAGAATGAGATCTCATAGATTGTTGGGGGCCACACAGTGACAACAGCCACCCCCAGCGACTGATGAGAATGGGAAAGGTACTACAAGTTTGGAGAGAAGCAAGTACTGTCACAATTTCCAAAAAGAAAAGAAAGTCTGCAAATTACAGTTAAATAAGCTTGAATTAATTTCTAGTAAAATGCTATAATATATTATTAAAGGAGTGCTTTCTGAGCTATTAGAAATAGTAGAAGTGAACACAAAATACCAGCATGGATTAAGAACAAATATTAGATTAACTTTATTTCCATTTTTAACAATTACTAGATTTCAGCAAGATCCTTGAAAAAGTCTTTCATTATATCTTGGTGACCGAGATGTTGTGATAAGAACTGGATTATAATAAAATTAAATAGATTTAGGGTTGCTGAATGATTAAATGGGACTGGTAGGAGTCTCTAGTGGAGTATTGTAAGGCTCTATCCTTTGAACTGCTCTAGTCAATGTTTTTATCAAAGACTTTTGATGAAGAGCAAAATGGCAGCTGAATGGAGTTCAAAGGTCAAAAAAAGGCTGAGCATGTTTATGGAAAGATGGGAATTACCAAAGTCAAGGGGGGAAAAATGTGAGAGATTGCTAGAGCAATGTATTGGAGGAGATAGAAGGGAATCAATTGTAGGTACAAGTAGAGGGATTATAGCCTTCCCAAGTAATAAGGATGTTTCTTCTTTTGTGACCAGAACAAGGGAGAAAAGATGGTATTGTTGCTGAGAAGGTTTGAGAAGTAGAAGAGAATAGCTGAAGTATGGCCTCAATCTTTTTAATGAAGTAGAATGTTAGGTTATCAATCAAACAGTCAAACATTTCTTGATCACATACTATGTACTGGGAACTATGGTAGAAGACACTCCCTATCCTCAATGAGTTTATGTTCTCCTGGCAGAATACGAATATTTACACAGATAAATATAGAACATATGCAAAATTAACACACAGTGGCTAGGTGTGGAACAAACAACTGGAAGAATCAGGAGGAGGAAGTTGAACTTAGTCTTGAGGGGACTTAGGGATACCAAGGGGCAGAAGTGACAAGAGAGAGCATTCTAGCAGAGAAGAGACTATGCAAGGGTTTGGAGGAAGATGATGGAATGTTGTGGATAGGGGGCAGCAAGGAGGTCAGTTTGTCTAGACAGGAAAGGAAAATGATGAGTAATCTACCTAGAAATATAGGCTGGAATGAGATTTTGAAGGGAATAGATGCAAGAGGCATTGACCAAATAGAATCAATACACTTGTCAAATGATTGGATATGGAGGGTGAGAGAAAACGAGGAATCAAGGATGACTCATAGGCTACAAATCTGGGTGACTAGAAGAATGGTGGTCCCAGAAAAGTTAGGAGAAGGGACATGTTAAGGGGGGGAAAGATCATGAGTTCTGTTCTGAACATGTTGAGTTTTTTGTACTTATGGGAAATCTAGGGGGATATGTCAAGCAAGCAATTGGAGATGTGGGACTGGAGGGCAGGAGAGAGATAATAACTGGATCTGTAGAGCTGGGAGTCATGTGCATAGAGATGAGAGTTCAATCCATTAAGAGTGTTGTAAACAGAAAGGAGAGGGTTAGAACAAACCCCAGCACAAAGTTCTGTGTGTAGACAGAAAGGAGGGTGTTAGGACAAAATCCCAGGACAAAGTCCTAGGGCATACCTACAGATAAGGGAGTAGGATATGAATGATGAATATGCAAAAGAAACCAAAAAGGATTGATCTAAAGGTAGGAAGAGAAGTATAACACAAACATAACCATGAAAACCCAAGCAAAGAATACCCAAAAGGAAGAATGGTCAATAGAGTCAAAGCCAAGAAGGATGTGTACTGAGAAAGGTGATTGGATTTAGCAAGGTCATTGGTGATCTTGAAGGAAGGAGTTTCAGTCAAGTATTGGGGATGGAAGAAAACCATATTGCAAAGGGTTGAGAATAAGTGAAAGCAAAGCCAAGGAATGTGGACATCTGGCTATGAAAGAAAGAAGACATAACAAGAGCATAATATAAGTATAAGCAGTAATAATAAGGCTGGTGGTAAGAGGAGAGAAGGTAAAATTTTAAATAACTCCTGTGAAGAATAAGATAAGCAATTGATCACAGTAGAGTAGAAGGATTATTAAGCAATTAACATTCCTGCTGAGTTTATGTATCATGAATTTGCAATGGGTTGAATCAGTTAAATTTCATGACTCTTCACCAACATTTATCAGCTATTGGCACTACTGCAGAAAAAAAATCAGTAGACAGAAATCGTTGAGGGATGAACATTAACATGTCAAAAACAGCACAAGTTCAGGGACACGGGGAATTCTGGCATGCCAGAGAATGAAAATATAGAGTGATCAGCAACAGGATCAGTTGGTATAAACAGTAATACTAAACAATTTCTGAGACCCCCCTATTTCTAACATTCTATGATTCTAATATTTTAATCTTGAACCATCTAGTCTCGGGTATAGGGGAGAGAGCACTGGACTTGGAGTCAGGAAGATCTGAGTTCAAATTTGACCTTAGACACTTACCATGTAACCTTGGGCAAGTTACTTAGCCTCAGTTTCCTCAACTACGAAATAGGGATAATAATAACACCGACCTCCCAAAGCTGTAGTGAGAATCAAATGAGAATATTTGGAAAGCTGATAGCACAGTGCCTGGTACACAGCAGGCATTTTTAAAATGCTTATTTATTCACCTTCTATACTATACTTCTATACTAACAGTCCTAATGATAAGCTGACTGGTCTGCCATAAACAAGGAATACTCTCTGGTCCCTTCAGGAAGATTTATTTTATCCTTTGCCCTTTTCCAATTATCAAGGTCCTATTTTACATCGACTCTCCAAAAAATAGCTAATAATATTGCAATACCTTTCATCACTTTGTTAAGTCAATAGGATGCACAAGACTATTCTTTCTAGTGTATTGGAGCAATTTATTTTGTTTGCTGTTCTTTAACTTCTCTTTAACTCTTCCCCTCAACACTTTAGTCTGGATTTGCAGACATAGGTCACACATAATTTGCTCTAGGTATCTTAGTCTAGCTGATCTTCCCAAAAACAGAGGAAAAGAAAGCATTAAAAGTCCCTTCTTTTGCACAGTCATCTGTCAGCTGATGGTTTGGCACACACAAAATGGAAAATAGTGTACAGTTTCTTTATCTGACCTTCATTGCTTCTTTCTATTTTAAGTTGGAGAAAATTTTAGGAGTTTGGGGGAGGGAGGGAGTTAGAAGTCATTCAGCGTGCCATAAATTCAGCAAGACACAAAACCACAGAGGCAGGCTTCTAAAATCTGTGGAGCTTATATATAACTAAGTTTATCTCTTCTTCCATCCTTAGTTTTTTAGGTTAGCAATAAACTGTATTAAATTAGAGTGGCAATAATATTTATTAATTTATTTTTTCTAGCCATGACAGAGATGTGAATGGCATATCCTGAAAGAAATGAAAATGAAATATAGAATAAAGTGGAAACAATGTACAGGAAAAAAACGAGTAAAATCCCTCAGGTACTTATTTAGTATACTGAAGCAGCAATTCATCAAGAATAAGGTGATTTCTTGGCACAGGCCAAATCTCAGGTGCCCTGTAGAGAGGACAGATGGGATATATGGTCACTTTAATTAGTACCCTAAATCATTGCATTCACCATACTTCAAAAGATCCCTGAGTTTGTCCATTGGCACTACCATCATTAGCACAGATGGCAATCCCTATACCTTAGTGGATTGTCTTTGTTGAGTTGCTGCAGCATAAAAGGAGGGGGAATTGTTCCCAAAGAGTGGTACTGCCATTCAGTGATGGCGGTCATGGAAGAACAGGTATCAATGGAGAATAGCAAAAGTGTATAGCCCTTGTGGACAGCAAACAGTTGGTGGCTCTAACCCCCTACTCAAAGACCCTAAGCCACCCAGACTTCATATGAACATAGGATCAAAATCAAAAAGGGACCAGTCAATATGTATGTTGAAATTGCTTAATATGAGGGCACAAGTTGGGGAGGATGATTGTGAGATATGCCATGAATTCATTGAAGAAGAAAGAGGAGTATTCTGGAGGTTAGTAGATGACAGTTATCAGCATTTTGACTGGATCATAGATATGAGCCCTTAATAAATGCCTCTTCATTATTCAGCCATAACTTTAGGAGACAGCACTTCCCTGAAGAAAAAAAAATGTATGACAAGTTTTGATGGGGCCTTGGAGTTTGTTGATGGTGCTGCCCAGGAAGTAAAAACACAATAATGGGAAAGTTTTGGAAAGCCAGGAGACCTGAGGAAACTGGGCTCAGGGTAGGCATGAAAATTAGTAGAGGAGAAGATTAAGAAATGAGGATAAAGGGGACAGAAAATCGATTTTGCTTACTTCACAATTTTGCAAAATATTTACTGTGGGAGTACTGTGCTACAAAAAATAGGTTTGATTTTTTAAAAAACCCTAATACCATATTTCATTTGTTTTCTCTTTCTAAAAAGTTGAAGACTCTCACAGGATATTCTCATTTACCCTCATAATATCTCTGTTATGGCAAGTCCCTAATTTCATGTAAAATGGCACAAAGAGATTCAATTTATCCAAGTTCATATTTGGTTAATGGTTATTTCTGGGATTAGAACCCACCAAAGTCTCTTTATTTCTATCCAAATGTTTATTTTTCTGCTAGGCCAGTGATTACAAACTTTTTGGCCTTCAAGACTTCATGGATTGGCATAATTATGGAGAATCATAATGTACAACTGTAGGACAGAAAAAGCAGAGTGGGAAGAGTTAAGTAGCCTTAATGAGAACCTATTCACATCCCCACAAGTAATTTCTTGAGTTGTTCTCTGACCTCTTTCAGTCTGGCCACATTGGCATCATCTTGGAGTATAGGACAGAAGCAGAATCCAATCATAAGGAGATCAGGAGCCAAAGTCAATTATTTGAATCTCTTGAGGACCAAAGTCAGAACATGTAAACAATGCATCAAATATAACTTCCTCCAATGCCAAGATCTTTGAATCCAATTACATTTTGAACTTCTTTTGTATTTATGGGATCTATCACTATTACTTCATATGGCTTGAGTCCAATTTCTAGTAACTGATGGGCAAATGAAAAAAAGAAAGAAAAAGAAAATCAGACATTATAGAAAAAACTCCCTAAAGTGAAGATTTATATCTGAAACTTATCTAACATCTCAACATACTTCCCAGTGGCTAGAAAGTCCACCAATGATAGACAATACTTCTTCAAAATTACTTAATATTGTGTCTTTTGGGTTTTGTTATTTCTAATTTTATTTCACCTAAGTTCAGATGAAAGCAGTTTTTGGTCTAAATTTCCCATGATAATACCTATCCTTTGTTTTATTTTAGTTCATAGCTTATATCTTCTGTTTCATGATGGGATATGGGATCTTAAAGGCTATGCCAGAACACCCCAAGCTCTGGCAGGTCCTGCTAACATGGAAAGGCTTTCACTGAGTATGAGGATAGGTTGCTGATGATCTATTGTCTGAGGACCAGCCTAGCTAAGTGTGAAGAATTTCATCACCAGAAGGTTGGTCCCAAGGTGATGAATGTTTTAGCCAAGCAATTCATGAAAACCATCTAGTAAGACATAGCAAGATTCCAATCTGCATCAGTGTACTAAAGAAAGTGTTAACTTATTCTCATAAATAAACATAACTTTTATTATCATAATAATACAGTTTGTCCCCTGAGGGAATTCAGAAAGAGGCTGGGCCATGTCTTCCATCTGCCCCAAAGCAACACTTTCCATCTGCGCCAGCACAAGGCAACTTCCACCTCCTGCTGCCAGCCAATCTCCCAACTTTGATGTGAAGAACCTGTGGCACAAAAAGGAGCAACCTTCCTTTTGACCTCAGGCCTTCCATCTTCTGCTGTTCCTGTCCTTTGAGGGAAGAGGAAGAGGAAAGTCAGTGGTGAATAGGATTTATTTCTCCTGCTTTGCAGGTTCAACTTCCATCTCTTGCTGTGATTCCCAGATCACCAAGGGAAGAGGAATACTGAAGTGGGGTCTCCCATCTAACTCTTTAACCATGTTCCTCGCATCTCATGCTGCACTTGTCTACAGTGAGATCTCCAGCCTCCTCTGGGAATAAGAATGATATCTTCTACTCAGTGATTAACATTCTTACATCCCTCTACTTGCTCAAATAATCCCATTCCAGTGTGTCTCCTTTAAAATATTTCCCCTCTGTCATCTGCACTTTATCGCTTATTTTCCATCTTTCCCTATCTATTAGTTCATTCTCTTTTATCTACAAACATGCCCATGTCTACCCCCATACTTGGAAAAAACTTCACTTGATTTTTCCATGCCCACTAACTATTATCCTACATCTCTTCTGCCTTTTGTGCCTAAACTCCCTGCAAAGGTCATCTAAAATAGATGCCTCCTCTTTCTCTTCTCTCACTCTCTTCTTAACCCCTTACAATCAAATTTCAACCTCATTGTTCCACCTAAACTGCTCTCTCCAAAGTTACCAATGATCTCTTAGTTACCAAATCCAATGGCCTTTTCTCAGTCCCCATTCTCCTTGACCTCACTGCTGCCTTTGACACAGCTGATCATTCTTTTCCTTGATACTTTCCTCTGTCTTGGTTTTCAGGACTTTATTCTATCTTAGTTCTCTTCCTTCCTATCTAACAGTTCCCTCTCGGTCTACTTTGGTGGATAAATAACTTGTTTATACATACTTGTTTCTTATTGGCTCCCTCATTAGATTGTTAGTTCCTTGAGGGCAGGACTGCCTTTTGCCTCTTTTTTATATTCCTAGTATTTAGCACAGTGCCTGGCGCATACTAAGTGCTTAATAAATATTGGTTGACTGCATACCAATACACACCTACAAATAGCCAAATAAGCTGTGATTTTAGCAGCACAGTGGACTTTTAGTGTGGAAATTTCATCCATTTGTGCAGATCACAATCAATCTCGGGCTAAATCCATAAATCTCAGGGAGTTGCCTGTGGCACATGAAAGTTAAGCACTTGTCCTGGGCTTTGTAGCTATTGTTAGAGGTGGGATTTGAATCCATGTTTTCTTGACTCCAGATAGCACTATCTACAACATCAGGCTATCTCTTATCAAAGTATTTAGCAAATGAATTATATTAAATCACTTCCACAGAAAATTATATTAAAATAGTTTTGCCTTAGAATCCCACTTGATTTGTACTGAATTTTTTTTTTCTGTGAATCCGCTAAAAAACAAAACACAAATGAATGGTGTTTCTATGGATTTAAAATAAAATCCTCATGAAATTCTACTTCCTTTTCTTCAAGTTCCTTAATGGTAAAATTTTATTTTGTTTTGTTTTTTAAAGTCAGACTTAGTGTTTTCAAATTGCCCAAATGCTTTTCTACCTACTCTGAGTAGATGTTAGGTGACTGACACCCAAAATCACTAAAAGAGTTTCTTTCTTTACCAAACTGTCAGTTTTCTTGTTAGTGTGTGTAGACCCAGCCTCTAAGAAACACTTCTTTCATGAGTTAGTTTACCTTATACACAAAAATGCAGTTGATGACAGCCTAGGATCCTGAAACCCAAGAGCTCGGGACCAGTAATGCTTCTATCCCTGTGCCCTCAGCCTTCACTCTGGGAAGCAACTCCTGTGTAGATACAGCCCAGCAACTGTCTCTGCAAATGTTGCTGTCACAGCTACTCAAGACCTAGAAAAGAATGTTCTTGTTATTTAAGTTTTTGGTACTATCAAATGGTTCAACATCAGAAACTGACATTTTATTAATGGAAAAGACATTAAAGAAGAGACATCTGCTCTGCTGCTATACCCTAAAACAATGGGATTTTTCCATCTGACATTGCTAAAACCTTTTATATGTATTATCTTCCCCATTAGACTGTGACCTTCCTGAGAGCTTTTTCTTTTACATCCACAGAACTTAAGATGGTGCTTTGCAAATAGGAAGTACTTAATACATGCTTTATTCATTCATTTGATTCATTTTTTCTTTTGTTGAATAATACGTGAATCTCAAAAAGTCACATATTTAGGGCCCTACTTCTAAAGTACCTCTTGTCAGAAATCATGAAAGATAACAACAGTTTGGAGAATGATCTGTGTTCTACTCTAAATAAACAAATCTGTATCATGTCTATATTACATCGGAGCTAGAATCTATAGGAGAAAAGAGCTAGATCCCCAACTGTCAATGACTCACACTATTCTTTCCAGATTCGTAGCCTTTAGCCCACCCAAGAAATATGGGTGAGAGAGTAAATAAGAGCTTATATGAAATATTAGTCGAGTGATAACAAGCATCATACTGGAACATTGATAAGTATGTTATGGTAACATTCAACAAAAGAACACTTGAGAAGCAATGACCCTCCTTTCCAAGGCTAACCTTTCTACCTGAAACACCCTTTATCCCATTACTTCTTTAGGTTCTAATTCCATCAATTATCCTCTTTTCTTATCTTAAACTCCTCACTCTCAACCAGCTCCATCTATATAAATATCTGCTTCAATTTCACCCACTCTAATACAAAACAAAACAAAAGAATAAGATTCAAAGCCAACAGCAGAACTCTCCTTGATCCTGTTACCTCTTCAAGGTACCCACTTATTAAAGAGGCCTGAGTCAGCCCAGAATTCACACATTTCTCTAGCTCTGTCAGTCTGAGCATCTTTGAATATTAAATCTATTCAAAGAAAAAAAATTTAAGTCTGGATGCTTGTTTGAAACTTTTTGGCTGAATAATCAGGCGAGAGATCTCTCAAGAACAAGCTTTAGTGCAAGGTTTCTATTTTAAATGGCTTTCTTGGACTGTATTTCAAATCTTTCACGTCAGGGCCCAAGAGAACTTTGGTTGTACAGAAATGTGCTGTTTTACTTTTCATTTTTTAAAAAGGATAATGTTCAGTCAAAGACATGGGAGCAAGGTTGGGCCTATTTAAATTTTATTCAAACTATTTCTTTCATCTTCAGTATCAATCCCCATTTTCAATTACCTAAGCTCAGTTTAAGAGTTAAAATCACTTGGGCTATAGAATTTAAATGGTCAGAAATATGTCCAAATGGCAACTGTAACACTTGGAACCTTATTTAAATTTCCTCCAGAGATATATTTATAAACTTAACTCAACAACAACAAATCACAGGATCTGCTAGAAACAGATAATGATTGAGTGGGGGTGGGGAGCGAGAATATTTTTCCCACTATTCACAACAACAATCAGAGAGGATATACAAAGAATCCACCTGTAGCTTCCAAGAGCTCAAAAATGAGTGAAAAGCAGTAAGAGAAATGAAGTTTTAAATTTACCTTTAGGTTAACAAAAATATTTTATTTCCATCAACTCAGTCATTTATTAAGAACCTGTGTGCCAGACACTGTGTCAAGTGCTGGGGATAAAAAGCAAAGCAAATGAAAGACTCCGCTTTTAAGGAGTTTATAGTCTAATGGAGGAGACGACATGCTGATAACTATGTATAAATAAGTATACAGGATAAACTGGAGAGAATTAACAGAGAGACGATGGTTGTTTTTGTGTTGCTCAGACATTTTTCAGTTATTTCTGAGTCTTTATGATCCCATTTGGGATTTTCTTGGCAAAGATACTGGAGTGGTTTGCCATTTCCTTCTCCAGCTCATTTTACAGATGTGGAAACTAAGGCAAAAAGGGTCAAATGATTTACCCAGGATCACATGCCTAGCAAGTGTCTGAGGCTGAATTTGAACTCAGAAATAGGAGTCTTCCTGACTCCAAGCCTGGCGCTCCATCCACTGCACCACTGAGCTGTTCAACAGAGAGAAGGTTTTGATTATTAGAAATCACAAGTGATTTTCCTTTCAGACTCATTTTTGAGTATGGAAATGGGAGCATTAACAGAGATCCTCTTTCACTTCTAAATTTTCTAAGTATGTGGAGTCTGGCAAGCTTAATTTTGGAACAGAAATATAATGTCACATTCTTGGATGTCAAGTTTAGGTTGGTTTTGGAACTCACGATTCCACAAAGTTTTAGTTTATTATACATACATACATATACGTGTATACATATAATACTTTGATCTCTCTTTTACCAATTCCATAGCCACCTTCTGTAATACAAGTGTTACAAAACCTCCACTGTATAAAATGAAAATGTCCTTTTCAAAGTTAAGGATTTCAACCCTTCTTATGATCTTAAAAAGTGATTAGGGCATTCAGTGTTTGTTATTATAGAATTTCAGGGTTGGAAGGACCTCAGAGGTCATCTAGTATACTCAGTCTTGAGTAAGAGTGCTCTCTACTGTGTCCCTGACAAATTATTTTGTGGCCTCTGCTTGGAAACTTCTATGGTCAGGGACCCTATGACATCCCTAGGCAGCCCTTGTCACTCTTAGACAGCCATCATTGCTAGAAAACCTTCCCTTCGTCAAGCCTAAATTTGATCCTCTGAACCTTCCATCTATTACTTTAAATTCTCTCACCTGGGGACAAGCAAAACAAATCTAATCATTCTTCTGTGTGATACTCCTTTAAATATTTGAAGACAGCCATTATGCTCCTCCCTGCCACCAAGCTGTCTCCTGTTCTGTCTAAATACCCCAGTTCCTTCAACAAATCTTTATATGGCATGATCTTAGTTCTCTCACCAAGCTGAATGCTCTCCTCTGGACTCAATCTTTGTTGTCAATGTTCTTCCTAAAATGTAGTACCTAGAGTTGAATACATTATTCTCCATATGATTTGACTAGGGCAAAATACACCAAGACTATCACCTTTCTTTTTCTGAATACCATGTTTCATTTAATAATGGAGTCTAAAATTATTAGCCTTTTGGACCACTATATTACATCATTTGACTCATATAGAACTTAATGAAAAACTCTAATTCTTTTTCACCCAGTTTTCTAGCTATTCTTCCTTCATCTTATATTTGTGCTGTTCATGATTTCTTTAATCCAAATGTGGAGCTTTACATTTATCCCTATTAAATTTAATTAGAGTAGTTCTGGCCTTCTGGACCCAAGAAGAAGAAAAAAAGTTTAATACCTAGTTTGATAATCCTTCAAATATTTGAAAATAGCTATCATCCCTTCCCCTTTCCACAAGTCTTCATTCTAACCTGTCAAGATCTCTATGGAGATAGTTTATAACTAACTATCCCCCAACAGGAGAGCTTTGCTTCTGAGCTTTCTGTCATCCATAAATTGACAAGCAAGCCATTTATTCCTTCATCCAAGTTGACAAAAATATTGGACAGCAAAGGACTGATCTGTGGAATACTCCATTTAAATTAAGAGTTGCTGAAAGTCTGAGTGTAGTTCAATTATAGGACATAGGACTTAGGTGGGTGGAGAGGAATAGAAATGATACTTTGGACAACAAAATCCAGATCAGTCAATTGATTGATGAGCATGCAATTGCCAACAAGTGCAAGGCACTGTGCTAAGACCTGGGAATACAAAGACAAAAGTCCCTGTCATCATGGAGCTTACCTTTTAATGCGAATAAGTGAATGTTAACCCTCTCAAGCCATCCTAGGTAGCAAATATCTACCCTCCTTTCTCATCTCAATGATATCTTTGCAAGAACATTCTATGCATGAATTGAGAAGATGCTTCATGAAATACAAGAAGCAAATAAGCAGCCTTTCATAGATTATTTTCTGCATCTGACTAGATCCTGCTGTATTTCTTGTTTATTGATTTTTTTTGAAAAAGCATTTATGAATAAAATATATCTTTGAAGACCCTTCTTAGACATGTCTGTCACACACAGATAAAAATCATATGTGACAATGATAATGTGATTATGGATGTAATTGTTCAGTGACCTATTAAGAAATAAAACAGGGAGAGGCACCTTCCAAGATCTTCACCAGTGTTGTGGCAGAGGTCCTAGATAAAGTACAAATTAAATATAGATGGATAGATTCTCTGTTTGCAGAGAGCATTATATTAATTACATTAAGCCCCTACAAAGTGCCCTCAGTGAAATCTGCAGCAATGCCAGAGATTGGTCTAATCAGATACTCTGATTCATATATGAAACATTACATATGAAAAAAGGCAAATTGCCCAATAATGGTAAGCAGGCAGCCCACTGAATTAGTCCATAAATGGTTATACCTTGGCTAGGTATTTCAAATGGACAATGACCCAGGTCCAAATTTAAATAGGAGGGAGAGCTCAGACTAAATTGCATCTGGGAAACTGAGAAATGCTTTCAGTGCTCCCGTATATGAAAAGCCCATCCCCTTCACAGTAATATTCTCTCATTTATTCTCTATAAATATGTCACAAAACACTATAATCATAGAACAATTCAAATGATAAATCACCCAGAAGTCAAAGAAAGGAGTATGGGAGGCATACCTAGGTTGTAGTTACCAATGAAGAAGTGATGCAGAAGAATATTGAGATTCCAAGACAAGTATGTGAAGAAATGGAACAGCTGGTCCTGTTCAGTAGCAATAATGAGAGATAATAAGCCTAAGTGCTACTCTGGTACCTATAGGATATTAAAGAAGTCAGAGAAAGACCTCCCACATATAAATTTTATACGGATACCTTATGGAAAGACATGGACAAGAATAACACAGGATGAGAAGATGGGGGAGAATTGTGATCTGTATCAATGGGGGAATGAAATCAGGAATTCACCAAAGTGCCAAAGTTAGGGGCCATCTATTAACTTATTAATATGAGATATCCCATATTCCTCACCAATGAAAGTATGGCTCATCATAGAAGTTGCGGGGGCTGGTTTGATAGACTGGTGAAATGCTATGTTGATTTATCCTCCATAAAAGTCACACTAGGATTCTGACATTGACATTGTGCCAGCATTCTACTCTTCTTGGGAGCACAGTAGATCCTAATTGAGCAGGGTAGGCATAGGCTATTATTAGGGACTCAATTTTTCCCCAAACAAAGATAGAGTAAATTATACCACCTATTATCAATAAACCAGCCAATCAATAAGCTTTTATTGTCTACTATGTGCCAGGCACCATGCTAAGCACTAAGGGTACAAAGAAAGGCAAAAAAATAGTCCCTGTTCTCAAGGAGCTAATGATTATCAGCCCTTTTGGTAAATAAAACAAATAATTAGGGGATTTTTATTCAAAATAATCTTTTGATGGACTTAAGGCCATTTCAATGGAGTCATCTGGGATTTCTGTAATGAGCTCCCTTGAAATTTCAGAAACATCTCCCCAGCTTCTTCAGTACAGCCAGGTTGTTTGATCATGAAGATTGCCATAATGGAAATAGCAGGCAATCACAAAGCTAGATATATCCAAGGTCATTATTCTCCACTGGGCACAAGACTCCATGTTAAAGTGGTTTTAACTAGCGGCAAATATGCCATTGTAATTTGTCCCTCCAGTCAGAGGAAAAGAATTCGGGTTGAAGGTTTGGATTCTCCTTCAGGGGTTGGTTACATGATTGCTGGTGTGGTTATGAATAAATGATGTTAAAATAATATAGCCATAGCTTACGTACTTTACAAGTGTATCCCAAGCGTCCGGCCCGCCCCCCCCCCCACAGGTGGCTCTAAGCTCACATGTATCCAGGTCCATCCCGAAGACCTGAATCCAAGAGAAGTCAGGATCTTTTTGGTTGATAAATACCCAATCTGGATTTCTCTGGAAATATGTCTAAAATAAACAAAATACCAAAATGCTTAGATAAGGCTCAAGTCTCAGGTTTTTCCCAAATATGGGTGTCAGGTTCCTGAAATTCATGAAAGGCATTTACCATACAATACATATATCAATATGGGAATACAAAGACAAAAATAATACTATCACTGACCTCGAGAAGCTCACAGCACTGTTTCTCTACATTCCAAAGTAAAATATTTATAGATTAATGATTTCTTGGGACAATCATAGCTTTCTTTAAAGCTATGGTCAACATGTGCATGTAATTTCATGAGAATCTTCAAATTTATAGGAAATATTAATACTTGCATATGTACCTGCAGACAAGTTAGTATAAAGAATAACATTAAGTAAAAGAGAGGAAAGATAAGCTTGAGTCAAAAAAGAATTTATAAGAATCCTGGATTTTCTCAACCCAGACAAATCAGACTTTTATTGTAAATCATCCAAAGTAACAGAACATTTGGATGAGTTGATGAGCACACCGAGCTGACAAATTTATTGACATGAATGGAACAGCTGAAATAGTAAGGTGAGGACACACTGTGATTTCCAGGAAAAAAGTTTACACTTCGTTGACGATGAAATGTCAAGGATAATTTAACAACTTACTGTGGTTTCATACTAAAGTCAATTTTTTAAAAAAGAAAAAATGACAAAGCAGCAAAGTCAGTTAGCTTAAAATCCAAAAATTAAAAGCAAATGTACACAAAATTAAGAGGAAGATGAGGGAAATAAATTATTTCTGCAAAGAAGGAAACCATCAAGTATTAAAGTCAATGAAAGGTCACAGCTGAAATTCTTTTACAAGAAATAATTGCTATCACAGCCCTGGGAGAGATGATTTTAAATGTTTGCTCTCTTTGTGAATCAGCAGGAAGATCAATGCACCTGTATTACCTCCTCTAGAAATCACTGAATTTTTAAAAATAACCACTGTAAACTAATTCAAGCATATACAGGGTATAAGGTTAATTCATTATTAATTCTATTCACTATACTCATATTTCTGTTGGTTTCAGGGTAGAAATGGGTCTAGATGATAAACCTATAGTGGGAAGTCACCTACAAATCTAATTATCTAAATACAAACATATTATCCCTTACAAGTGGAGCATGCTATCATATTCTCAATCCATATTTTCTACCATCTAAGCATCACCAAACAGACTGACATCTCTTTCGGACATTTTGCAAGCCACAGTGCAACTTCCAATAACTAGGTTTGGGTGTGGGTAGAAAGTTATCTTGACTCAAGTACTTTTGAGTACAGTTGTCCTTTGATTCACTTAAACTCCTTTAACATGTAGGTACAATACAGGTGGTTCTATTTAAATGAGATAGAGTAATATGACATACTATTTGTAAAGCACTTTGAAAACCTCAAAACAATATGTAAGTATTAGCTATTATTATTATATTAGAATTGGAGAAACGAGCTCTGTCATGTGACAGTATATTTCTGCAGGATCTATGTTCTTCATTTTTTATCAAAATAGTGTGTCTCAGAGACATAACCAGGAAAGGAAACTGGCATTGTACCCCAGGGTAGTGAATTTAGATGGTGCTAACAAGATTTTCAGTCCTTTGACAAGCTACAAAGAGCCGATACTAACACCTAGTTAGCAAGAATGATTAGTTAAAATAAGAAACAATTAGATGATGGTCTGCAGTGAACTTCTAGGCAGGTTCCTCAGCTGAGTACTATGCCTGGATCTCTACATATGTCTCATTTCCCTTGCCCCTAGGCAGAATTTGTGGTGCTTGCCCAGGTATAAAAATTTCTAATTAAAGATGAGGGGTACAAATGGAAGATAGTGTGGAGTAGTCAATAAAAGGCTAATCTTGGAGTGAGAAAGATTTGAGATGAAGTCCTGCCTTAGACACATAATAGCTGTGTCCTTGGATAAGTCACTTAAGCCCCATCTGCCCCAATTTTATCTTTAAAATAGAGCTAATAGTAACACCTACCTCCCAGGGTTGTTGTGAAGAATAAATGAGATAATGTTTGTAAAGCACTTAGCACAGTACCTCACACAAAGTAGGCATTGTATAAATGCTAGTTATCATGATCATTATTATTATTACTATGTGATCATGGGAAAGCCACTTAACCTCTTGCAGTCTTCAAGCTACTCTCTAAGACTATAAGTTACAGATGAATTGCCAATATGCATCATCAAAGGGTGTTTCCATACCAGAAAGTTACCCTTACCAATGAAATCATAAGTCCAGACCAAAATATTGTATATATGTGCTCATGCATTTTACGTTATAACAGAATCTAGACTGACAGATTGCACAGTGCACCGAACAGAAGTTTGGATACTCTTAAATTCTTACTTGTATTAAGAGAGAAAAAAAAAACACGCCTGGGTTTGTTTTTCCCTGCCTTTTAAAATGCATGAGAAACACTTAAGAGAGTATATCCTGAAAATTCTGAGCAGTAGCACAATAGTTTTATTTATATAGAGTCACTGGAAGCTTTAGAATAGAATCTACCTCTGTTAAGCTTTCTTCTGTATCTGAAATGTCTTCCATTTTTGCCTCTTCAATTCCTACTTTTCTTTAAATCCATCTTCAGTGCCAGCTCCTCCATAATGCTTCCCAGATCTCTGCCCCTCTCCACTGCAACCAACCTTCTCTTCATTCTTCCCATACCTCATATAATATCGTTTAGAGAAACTCCTCTTATTACAGAATAGCATTTGTTATAGTTATCTCTGTTATCCCTTCCCACATTGTAAGCTTCAGGAGTTTAAGAGTTCTCTCTTAATTTTATAAAGGGTAGACATTTACAAAAATATTTGTTGAATTTGTTAAATTTGAATTCTTCTAAATTATACCCTGTATGTAAGGTGGATTTTTGTGTAAGGTCGATCTTATTGTGAGTGAAGTAGATTTTTGTTGTTCTTTTTAAGATACCAGTTCCCAGGATCCATGGCCATAACAATCTAGTTCCCAGGCTCATGGCTGGTAAACATCTCCACCACGCTTGCATATCACATTATAATTTTAAGATAATGTAAATGTTTGAGTTGAGCATGAAAACACCTACTGTGCATGTTCTGTGCTAGGTCATCATGCTATTGCCAAAGATAATGTAAACATTTGAGGCTATTGCTGGCAAATTGTCTTCTTTCTCTTTTACCCTACAAATCAAGTAGGTATTGGTCAGTAAAGTGGGGAATAGGAATGGCACAAGGGGAATGTGCATGTGTGCTTGCCTCAACCAGCCCCCATCGAGGCTTAGGAGGGAATTCACAAGCTGGAATGCTGTGAGTGCCTTAACTGGCCCCCATCAAGGCTTGGGTGAATTTGTTAATGTGTATTAGTCTCGATTGGCCCCCACTGAGACTTAGGGTTCCTATAGGAGTTGTAGTTCCTACTATATTCTCCCCTGTCCCTATGAAAAGATTAATTAGGGGATGCTGTAAGAGTAGTGCCCCCATTATCAGCAACCCCTTTGAGAAGACAAGAATAGAGCAAGATTAATTAACCCCTTATTCCGTCTCCGATATTGTCCTTCTGGCTGCCCAGATCAAGAGTAAACCTGCTAGCGCTAGAAAAGCTCCAGTGGCTCCCATGCTCTCCTCCCCAACATACCCATGTGACATTATTTAATTGTTGGTACTGATTTTTGGAGATAGTTTTTCTTAGAAAAACTAATATTTGATTGGCAATATTAATAAAAGTAAAAGTGTAATCAAACCCCTTGGGGAGTAAGGACTGATTTCTTTGATATGCTTATAGAGTTGGTTGTTGCCATGATTTAGTTAGCCTTCCCATGTATCAATACTTGAGGAGTCCTTGCTTTATACACTAATGCAAAATCAGGTTACAATTCAGTTAAAGTCAAATGCATATGAGAATTCTATTTTATCAGAAAAGGAAACCCAAGTCAATGCCAAGCAATTAAATGATTGATCTAAATGCATTGATATATCCACCTTTGGAGTTAAATTAGACTTTAGCCCTAACAAAAGCTATGCTCTATCATCAGCCAATTTATCCAAATTTCTAATGCGGGGATCTTTGCTCTCATCAATGTGACTATTACAACCAATAACTTATATCTCAATCTATCCATGCCTGTCTATTCTGTACAGTTTTCATCAAAGCCCATAAAGTAAACAAAGGGCATTTGAAAATGGATTTGGAGGATGAAAACAAGTAAATTTAAAAATGGAAAACATCTGTAAAGGTTTTAGAATGATTTCATTACCATCAGGGACAGTAAAGCCACTACGTTTGTATCCTAACATCATAGTCCCAGATGTCATTGGGAAGACAGGAGAAGCAACTGGACTAGACCAAGTATACAAAAAAGAAGGCCCATTCTTGAAATGACACAAATTTGAAGGCATTGAGGTGGTTAGTCCTCAAGGAGGAGAGATAGCAAAAGTATAAGGGGAAAAAATCTGGCATAATTAGGGTTTTTAAGTGACAGAATATTAATAATTACCAAGACATATGACTATTTTAAGTACAATCTATACATGGATTGAGAGCATCCTTAATAAAGAAATGAGAAGGAATTAAGCAGGCTTTTAAAAGTGACATTCCGTAGTTGAACACATCTTCTTACTCACACAATTGAGTGAAAGATGTAGAGATGTCAAACACTCTGCCTAAGGGGGGCCTCAATGCAGCCAGCAGTAGTCTCATGTGGAGGAACTAGATTAAAATGTAATTGGGAGATATTTAACCAACATAAATAAAAATACAATAGAACAAAGACAATGGTAATAAATTGTTTTTTGAATCAATATGCAGCCTGCAGTGATACTTTTATATTTAGTGGCCCCTATTTCTGAGTTTGATACCACTGGGGTAGAGTATATAATATCCCATTGTGTTTGGTATTTGTTGATAGATAACCTACAACTATATTTATTATAATAATAATAATAATAGCTAGCATCTATATAGCACTTACTTTGTATAAAACACCGTTAAGTGATTTACAAATACTATCTCATTAGATCCTCATAACAACCCTGGGAACTAGGTGTTATTATTGTCCTAATTTTACAGATGAGAAAATTGAGACAAACAAAGGTTAAGTGATTTGCCCAGCATCACATAGCTTTTAAATGACTAAGGCTAGATTTGAACACAGATCTTCCTGACTCCGGGCCCAACTCTTTATCCACTGTACCACCTAGCTACATCAGAAGGTTGTCTAAGTTTCTCAAAGTCAAAGACCCTGTCTACTACTTCAAAATTCATTGATTTACCATTAATAAGCCTTTATTGAGAAGAGTGTATAATGAGTGCATGTAATAACACAACACACGCATATATACATATATAAAATTATTTATACACACATACACACACATATATATATATAATCTCAATGAATTTTTACAAAAACCAATGACATTTATAAAAATAGTAGGTACTTTTGTAAGCCTTCAAAAATACTCCAGTTACACTATCCTCCTCTCCTAATCTCAACTCTTTATTTAAAAAATTCAACTCTTCATTATCATCTACTCTCAAATCCTTTGCCCCTTTGTTGTATCACTAATCACACTGTACCAAATCCTAACCGTGGATTATTTTCACCATCTACCTCTTCCAATCCCATGCATATTGTTTGATGAAGTCACACAACTGCATTGATTGATTCCACTTCAAATTTGTTAACTAATCTCAACTGGACCCCTCACCACCACAAAACAATCCTCTTACTCTTCCTTAAGTGATTCTCTATCCTATTCGCTACAATAGCTCTTCTTAAGTCTTCCCTTATGTTTTCTCCATCAAATCCCATCTCTTGTGGTAGATCAGTACAATAGGTTAGGTACACAAGACACAATGGTCAATGACTGGTTGTCTTCCAGGAGCCAAGATGGCAGAGTGAGCAGTAAGTCACTCTTACTCTCTCTTACTGACCTTGAAAAACCCAGAAAATACCACCCCAGGAAAACCTGGAACAGTGGAGCCAGCAGAAAAATGGGATACTGCAGTTTCTAGCTCATGAAGCTAGGGGGAATTAATGGGAAAAGTCCCTCTTGCTGTGACTGAAGGGGACTAATACAGGACCAGAGGCATCCCACCAAGCCAGTAGAAAGCCCCACCTTAGCAAACCAGCAGGAGATCCTGAGCCCCAGGGTGGTGGAGCTGGCAAGCGCCAACACCAGGACCCCCACATGCCCTCACATAGCCAGGGGAACCAGCAGACACCAGCATGGAGAACCACCATTTGTGCAGCAGCTAAGCCTACCCATGTGTTGCAACAATCCGGCTAGCAGCTACTGTGGCTGTGTAAACCCAACAATGACCAGCACACAGAACACTGCAAGCCCAAGTTCTTTTGATCTGCTTTACTAAGGAAAGCAACGTTAAGGGGTTAACAGTCTTAATTTAACCTGACATACAAATATCATTCACTCAGCTCAGCACTCTGAACTTCAGAGCAAACACAAACAAATTACAAACATCAACAGACAGACCTTGTCTGATTCAAATCTCAATTCATAGTTACCAGAATTTAACAAAGTATGAACATCCGGATTTACAAGCTGGAGGGCTCTTAACTACAGCTGCCCAGAGTCTCCACATCAGCACACTACCAAGAGTGAGAGCCCTAAGCAAAAAGCTCTGTTCTCTTTTTATGCACTCTTTAGCCATCATCAAACATCATCTGAGCAACCAGAACTTAGGCTCTTACTATTGGCTCTGGTCTTAGCAACTCCCCTTAGGACCCTGGGGGCTTCGTGCCCTCATCGGCTTACAACCTAGTAGCTAGGGGTTTTGGGCCTACTTGTGAGTGAAGATATAATCAGACCTCCTTTCATTGGCCCCACCTGGAGCCCCACCTTAGTTACCAATGCACCATGCTCTAGCGCAGCGCCAGGGAGGAAGGAACCTCCGGCACCCAAACCACACTCACTCCACACCTTACCCTGCAAGCTTCAGTGCAACCCCAGGGAAACGTAGAAAAACCCCGTCTGGCCTCAGCACACACCAAATACCACCACAAGCTCCATCTCAACACCAGGTAAGCTATAGCCTCTACAACCTCCAACTGCCAGAACCTGAGGCCCCAGCACACACAGCCAGTAAACAGACCCCTGGGCCCCAGCGCAAGAAGTGAGGAATGGTGCCCTCTGTACCCCAGAAGCAGAGATCTATGTTAAAAACCAAAAAGAAGGCAAACACCATGAACAAAAAGCAACACAGAAAAACAAAGACAATAGATTCTTACTATGGGGACAGGAAAGATCAAAACACAAATTTAGAGGAGGACAGCATTGTCACTATACCCACATCTGAAACCTCAAAGGGGAATATGAACTGGTCGCAAGCCTAAAAAGCCTTCTTGGAAGAGGTCAAGAAGGATTTTAAAAGTCAATTAGAGAGATAGAAGAAAAATCAAACAATTCCTTTAAAAATACAATTGACAAAATGAGGGGTAAAAGTACACTGAAGAATAGTCAGTGACTATAGTATTCTACTGTTTGATAAACCCAAAGACTCAGGCTTCTAGGATAAGAACTCACTATTTGACAAAAATGTCTGGGGAAACTTGAAAACAGTATGACAGAAACTAGGCATAGACTGACATTGTATACCATATACCAAGATGAGGTCAAAATGGGTACACGATTTAGATATAAAGGGTAATACCATAAGCAAATTAGGAGAGCAAGGAATAATTTACCTGTTGGATCTATGGAGTGTGGAAGAATTTATGACCAATCAAAAGATAGAGAACATTATGAAATGCACAATGGATGATTTTGATTACATTAAAGTAAAAAGGTTTTGCATAAACAAAGCCAATGCAAGCAATATTAGAAGAGAAGCAGAAAACTGGGAAAGAATTTTTACCGCCAGTATCTCTGATAAAGGTCTCATTTCTAAAATATATAGAGAACTGTGTCAAACTTATAAGAATACAAATCATTCCGCAATTGCTAAATAGTCAAAGGATATGAACAGGCAGTTTTCAGACGAAGAAATTAAAGCTAACTATAGTCATACAAAAAATGCTCTAAATCATTATTGATTAGAGAAATACAAATTAAAACAACTCTGAGGTACCACATTACACCTAAATCATTGGCTAACACAACAAAACAGGAAAATGATAAATGCTGGAGATGTGGGAAAATTGGAACACACATGCATTGTAACTATGACTTGTGAACTGATTCAACCATTCTGGAGAGCAATTTGGAACTATGCCCAAAGGGCTATAAAACTGTGCATATCCTTTGACCCAGAACTACCACTTCTAGGTCTGTAACCCAAAGAGATTATAAAAATGGGAAAAGGACCCACATGTACAAAAATATTTATAGCAGCTCTTTTTGTGGTGGCCAAGAATTGGAAACTGAGGGGATGTCCATCAATTGGGGAATGGCTAAACAAGTTATGATATATGTGAATGTAATGGAATACTATTGTTCCATAGGAAATGATGAGCAGGTGGACTTCAGAAAAACCTGGAAAAACTTACCTGAACTGGTGCTGAATGAAGTGAGCAGAACCAGGAGAATGTTGTGTACAGCAACAGTAACATTGTGTGATGACCAACTTTGATAGACTTGGCTCTTCTCAGCAATGCAAGGATCTAAGACAATTGCAAAATACTCATGATGGAAAATGCAATCCACATCCAGAGAAAGAACTATGGAGTCTGAATGCAGAATGAAGAATATTATTTTCTCTCTCTCTCTTTCTTTTTGTTTCTTCTTTCTTGTGATTTTTGCCTTTGGCTCTAATTTTTTTTTTACAGCATGACTAATGTGGAAATTGGTTTAATATGACTGTACATGTATATAGCCTATATCAGATTGCATGCTGTCTTGGGGAGCGGGGGAGGAGAAAGAAAGGGAGAAAATTTAGAACTCAAAATCTTATAGTAGTGAATATTGAAAACTAAAAATAAATATTTTTTTAAAAAATCCCATCTCTTTCTGTCTTGTTTAGTAAACTGCCCCCACTAGCATCCACTCTTTCTCTCTGATTCCTCAATCTTCCCCTATCTACTTGTTCCCTCCCTACCATCTGATTTACTCAGATGAAACACAATAAAACAAGCATGAGAAAGGTGAGGAAAATGAACATACAGAAGGTCAAGGAAGGAAAAGAGGGGAGAGGGGTAGAAAGAGAAAAAAAGATAGAGGAGGTAGTAGGGAAGGAAAGGAGGGCAAGGGAGGAGAAAGAGGAGAGAGAATGATAAAGGGAAAAAGAGAATGAGAAAGAACGAGTGATAAAAAGGGAGAGAGAGGGGCCGCTAGGTGACGCAGTGAGTACAGCACCGGCCCTGGAGTCAGGAGGACCTGAGTTCAAATCCTGCCTCAGACACTTGACACACTTACTAGCTGTGTGACCTTGGGCAAGTCACTTAACCCCAATTGCCCTGCCTTCCTCCCTCCAAAAAAAACAAAAAAACAAAAAGGGAGAGTCGCATTCACCAAGCACTCTGTGGTTGTGCCAGAAACGATAAAGAAAAGCAAGCTTCTTCAACTACTTCAGCAGGCAACAGGGAGTCCCTGATATTTGAGAACAGAAAAGCTAGGAATATTCCTCACTTATGGATATTTGGAATAAACACAAGGAATTTGCTGTCCCTGTCATTCCAAAAGAAGTGAAAGGATAACTTGATTGTGCCAAAGCAGAGAGAGCATCATCAACAACAAACATTTTGCTTGTCTCCTCTTCTGAGAGGAATTATGGCCAAGAATACCAATGGCAAATTTTGTTCCTCATAAAGAAAATCACCAAGTGTCTGACATCTCCACACATGGGCATATTTTCACTATGTGGAATATCAGCTAGAAGCCTGTCATAACTGTCCACATGTTAATTTATCTTTCTTGAGCAGGAAAATAGCTGAAACAAGTTTTCCTGAAAATTATTCCCTACTTAAGGGACCCTGAAGCTAACCAAGAAAACTGTCTTCTTCAATTTGTTTTCCCAAATGCCCATTCTGGTAATTAGTGACTAAACATCTCAATCTCCCAGACTCTGAATTTGTCCTATTTCAGCTTATTTCTCATGTCTAGAGAAGAGTAGATGGGAAATGTTTTCTAATTGATTTGTTCATTTATTCAGGGAAGACCAAATTTGTGACCTTGCTGTTACTCAGGGTTGCCAATTAAACAGGCCTGCCATAACATCCTTTCATAAAGTCATTATGCCCACAGGCACTTAATTTAAGATAAGAGGAAAGCAGACAATGCAACTCAGAGTAAACACACACACAAACTAACAAAAACTGTGAAGTCTGAAAAAGAAGTTGTGCATCTCAAATCTAAGGAATGAGGGCAATAAACCAGCAACCCTAATTGATTATGTGAGGGAAGTGATAGTGAGTAGGAGAGCATCACCTCTACTAAGAGCGTATGAAGATTGAGCAGTGGTGTGCTGCGGCGTGCACCTATAGACTCAATGTTAAATCTTCATTGTGAATTTTTATACATCAGGAATGGACAAAAGCTAAAAACCAGGGTTTGATTTATTGTTTTTTGATTCTTTAGACTTAAGAAAATAATGTAGAAAATGTTAATAATGCATATTGAACTTAAAAGTGTATATGTATCTATGTTGTTGGTTTTTTTAGAGCTGGTTCTTAAACATTTACCAACACACCCCTGAGATTAGAGATCAGTAATTGACATCTTCTCAATGTTAGCATTCACAGAGGGAAAAATGCTGCAAGCAAAGAGGTTTGCTTGAAATAAGTCATTTTTTAGAAGTGTGCGGAGGAAAGAAGGTGTAAGTAGTTCAGTGCCTTTGCACTTAAGCCCTACTCCAAATTAGCAAAACATCATCAATCAATCACAGAATCACAGAATTTGAAGGTTGAAAGGGACCTCAGCAGCCACCTAGTGCAACTCATACTAAAAAGAATTTCCCACTCATATAATAATAAAAGTTAACATTTATGCATTACTTACTATGTGCCAGGTATTGCACTAAGCACTTTACAAATATCATCTCATTTGATCCTCACAACAACCCTGGGTTAGAAGGTGCTATTATTATCCTCATTTTCAGGTAAGGAAACTGAGGCAAACAGAAGTTAAGTGACTTGCCCAGGGTCACATAGCTAATAAATGACTGAGGCTGGATTTGAACTCCACTGTGCCACCTAGATACCCCTGTCAATGTGCCTAACAAATGGTCATCCAGCCTCTGTATGAAGACCTCCAAGGAAAGTGAATCTAGCACCTCTCAAGGTAGCACATTCTACTTTTAGAATGGTGTAATGGGGGTTTTGTTGTTGTTTTCTTTTCTTTTTCTGAAATCAAACTTAAATTAACTTCTTCATAACTTCTACCCATTGCTCTTGGTTCTACCCTCTAGGGCCACGTAGAAGAAATCAAATTCTTCCTCTAAATGTCAGCCTTTCTTTCAGATACTTGAACAAAGTTATCAGGTGTCGTCTCAGTTTTCGCAGATAGGTACAACAGTGGATGGAGCGCTGGTCCTGGAGTCAGGAAGAGTTGAGTTCAAATTTTACCTCAGCCACTTACTACCTGTATGACTCAGTTTCCTCCACTATAAAATGGGGATAATCATAGCACCTACCTCCCAGGGTTGTTGAAAATCAAATGAGCTTATATTTGTAAACTGCTCAGCATAGCGCCTGGCACATAGAAAGCACTTAATAATTTTTCCCTTCCTTTCTTCCTTCCTTCCTTCCTTCCTTCCTCCCTCTTTTCCAGGCTAAAAATATAAATGGCTTCTGTGTTCAGGCAGTACCACCCAGAGGACTAGTCCTGCTTTCAGCCCAGCCCCTGCAGCCATCATGCAGGGCAGCAACCTTTGTGGAGATGAAAGAATTGCTGGCTTCCTCTGCAGGTGCTATATATCCCATGTCCTCCCATCTAAGGAAAGAAAGTTCTCACCACCAAAGTCCTCAGCACCGTCAGATGGCCAAAAATGAAAAAAACAGATATGAGTTCAGAAGATTTTTTTCCAAAAAGAAAAGCAAGCAGTATGAAATAGAGCATTGCAATTTCACATAGAATATGCATTTTTGAACATATGAAAATGCTCTTTTTGATGTTTAAATTTATAATAATTTTCAGAAACATACATGGTTTTATCAGTGGCAATGGCATCAAAGAAGATACACTACCGTCTGCTTCATTGCTGCTCTCTATGTACCATTGGGCCTTTCCATTTGACTTCCAGCAGGAACCTCCTATATCTATTGTCTTCCTCTACGAGAACGGAAGCTCCTTGAGAGCGGGGACTCTTGCTTTTTTTTATTTGCATCACCAGAGCTTGGAACAGCATTTTCACATAATAAGTGCTTAATAAATGCTTTTTCACTCATTCACTTAGGTTACTTCGGGTAGTGTCATCTGGTACCACATGAATGAACAGAAATTGGTAGGTTTTATTCATTCTACTAAATCTTTGCAGGTTCTCTGTATAGGATACACACCCCAAGAAGACAACAGACTTCTCTATTATCATTTTCAGGTTGACAGACAGCAGCCTCAGCACATGCAGCGAGGCAATCCCTGACCACTATTCATATTTTCCTTCTCTGTCTCCTTCTAGATGATCTCTCATGTTATAGCTTCTATGATTTTTCTATATCATCCTTTGGGGGACAGAGAGCTTCTTTCTCCTCAGAGCATCTAGCTCTCTCCTTTTTAGGAAAAGTCTTAAATGTGTTTTTAAATAATTTTTATTGATGTATTTTGCTTTTGACCTCATCAGCATTTCTCTCAGTAAACCTACTTTCCCATCTCTGAGAACCATATTTTTTTAAAGAAAATGTAAAAAAATTCAGCAAAACCTAGCAATACATTGAAAAAGTCTGAAAATATGTGCACAGTATCACATCTAAGGACCTTCTTCCTCTTTAAAGGGGCAGAGCACAAGTGCCTTCTCTTTCTTTTCTTTCAGGCCATGTTCACTCTATATAATAATTTTGCAACATTGAACTTTGATTGTTTTGTGCTTGTTCCTTGCATTTATATTACTCTAGTCATCATATGTAGTGTTTTCTTGGCTCTGCTTACTTCATTCTGCACCAGCTCATGTGTATCTTTCTATGCTATGCATTCATCATTTCTTTAATTCATTTTATTTTTAATTTATGGAATAAAAGAAGAATTTCTATAACATAGTGTAATAAAAAGCTGATTACATATGAAACTGCAAAACTTGCTCTTCCTTTTAAATATATAATAAAGTTATCACATAAATGATAATTCAATCTTACAACAGTAATATTCCATTATCATTATGTAGATGTATATTCATGTTCATTTGTTTAACCATTTCCCAATCAATGGACATATGTTGTTTCCAATTTTTTGCTGTTATAAAAAGTGCAGCTACAAATATTTGGTGATGTGGAGACTTTCTACTTATCAATGACTTCCACGAAGTGTAACTCTAGTGACAGAATCACTGAATCAGACAGTATAGATATTTTAATCATTTTATTTGCATAATTCTACATTGCTTTTAAAAATGGTTTTACTGCTACACACCTCCACCTTAAATCTGTTTTTGAGCTCTAATTGCTTGGCTGTCCTTTTCCTTCCCTTTTCTCACTCTCTAAAATCTCCTAAAGTCTTCTTTTCTCTGTCTCAGGTCACTTTGTGGTTCCTACTGAAGCCTCCTTTCTATGTCCTAGTCACTATGCTAGTATATATTTAACATTGACATAAATGCACATATTCTAATGCCAGAAAATTTTGCTGTCTGTGATAAATGGGTACCTAGTCTGTTATATATTGCTGTAGTACACTATATATGCAAAATGTGCAGAGGATGGCAATACACAGAGGAGGCACAATTTTTAAGTTTCTCAGGTTGTACAAATGCCTTTCCTCCCTCTTATTAAAGCAAGTGCTCTATATGGGTAAAACATAGATAAAGTGTGATGATTTACAAGGCATTCACTTGGAAAGTTTTCCTTCATGAGGCTCAGTCTCTAGTCTACCCCATTTCCACACCAGCTGCCTTGCCCCATTAAGGATCATTCCACTCTGAGGCTAACTCAGTGACTAGCAAGTCTCTGCCTGGAACTGCCACATCATGAGAACACCCAGCTACTCTGGCTTACTCTCCAGCTCTGTGCCACTTCCGCATGAGCTGCCTTGACCCTGCACAGGTGCTCCCTACATTTTCTGGCTCTCCTTTATGTGCTATCATCTCCCACTAGAATGGAAAGATCTTTAAAGTAGAGATGATCTTGTTTTCTTGTTTCAATATGTGCCTTGCACATAGTTTTTGTTGTCTCATTTTACTTGTGTCCAACTCTTTGTAACCCCATTTGCAGCTTTCTTGGCAAAGATACTAGAGAGGCTTGCCATTTCCTTCTCCAGCTCTTTCTACAGATGAGGAAACTGAGGCAAACAGGGTTAAGTGACTTGGCCAGGGTCACACAGCTAGTAAGTGTCTGAGGCTGGATTTAAACTCAGGTCCACCTGACACCAGGGCCAATGGTCTATCTATCATGCCATTGTACTTTTTTGGCTTCAAGAACTTGCACCACCTAGCCGCCCCCTGTCATAGAGCACTAAATAAATGCTCTATCAATCCATCTATCTATCTATCTATCTATCTATCTATCTATCCATGTATCCAAGAGTAGCAACTCAGCAGTTGTTTAAGAATCAGAGAAGCTGGGCTTGATTCCAGGCTGTGATCCTACTTGTATAACCTCGGGCAAGTGATACCACTCCCTACATCACAGTTTGCTCATCTGTAAGATGGGAATAATAACATTTGCATTACCTACCTCATAGGGTTTTCTGAGGATAAAAACTGTACTATATAAATGAGCTACTAATAATGGGTAGAGGGATTAGAGCTGTGATTCCATTGGTATAGGAAACTCCTGATGAGGAAGCTCCCTCTATCAGCGAGGGTCACAGCCAGCTCTAAAATCTGTGGTTTTAAAGTGTGGCCTGGGGTAATGAAAGATCAAGTAAATCATCCAACATCATGCAACTGGTATGTATTAGAGATGGAACTTGAACCCAGGTCTTCCTGACTCCAATAATGTCTCTCTAGCAACTATATCATTATTATTTATGGCATTTGTTAGATATGTATTTATAAAATTATTCTAAAAATTCATTATTACATAATTGTTTTAATCTGGGGAAACTTAGCTTTCATATTGTGTTTTATGCTGATTTGTTAGGAAAATCAAACAATTCATTTTAAACATAAAAAACTACCTTTATAAAACTGATAACCAAAAAGCAGAAAAGAGAGAAAAGGAGGAAAAACAAAAAAGTATTAGAGGCACCAAGAGAGGTATAAGGAGCCAGTAAAACCAAGCCCAAACTCTAGGCAATGAGGGGCAAGCACAAAAACCTGATAGATAGACACACACAGTGGTCTCCCGGGAGTCCTACTGATGAATCTTTCAGGATGTTGGGAGCCTTCCTTAGAGGCCAATTCCTCGGTGGATTGAATCTCTCACAGAGTTCATATTAGTTGAAATGTGAGACCCAAATTGTTAGCACTCTATTCCCTCATTTCTCAAAGCAGTTGAAATTTAAGGGCAGTCTCTAAGGTCATGAAAAAAAAATAGCCAGAAGTAGGAGTGTACTTGGGTGTTTTGCAGAGCTGCTTCTTGTTTAGAATCTATGAAAAAACACTACAGTATGAACACTTATGTAGAAAATCTGCTGGATGGTTGGCATTCGCTATTCATTTTCTCTTTTGGGGAAAACTAGAGATCTAACCTAAGGAAACAAACACATCTGATACATTTATCAGAACCAATCTTTGATTTTACCTAGGCATGATATTTGTAGTATTGGGGTAGCTATCTGTGCAAATATTCCTGGATTATTTTTATCATGAGAGCATCATATTAATCAAAAATAATGATAATTTAGAAGGTAAAAACATGGGGAAAAATAGAAAGATTGTCCTTGGCTTAAGACCTTCCTGCTGTACTGATTGATTGGTAGATAGAAGTGGTATGGCTATGGATGATTACACTTTTTATAGAGAAACAGAAAAGGTATCACTGAACCTCATTCACTGCAGATTGTTTTTCAAAGTGCTTTCCATCTGAATTATGTATATTGTGGAATCAATGTTAAGTAAAGTTAGAGGAACGAGGAAACCTAGTCAAATCCTAGTGTTTGGGAGGGGGAAAATGATTTTATCCTAATTCCTCAGTTGCTTGGATTAGGGGCTGTGATAGTTTTTTCCTCAAGGACAAAGAGAATTTAAGCTTAAATTCCTTCCAAGCCTTAAGATAAATGGTATGATAAATTCTACCTTTATAATACCCTTGTTTTTTCAGGTGTTAAATTTTATTTGGGGATACATAGTGCTTTTTATTACACTTGCTACAAACAATTGTAAACAATTTATAACAAATTTCCTAAAAGTTATTCGTCTATTTAGAAGAGTAGTTGCATTTCTTTTAGTGAGCCAGAAAGCCAGAAAGAAGGCCATATTCAACAAGTTCAGACATGTGCTCTTCTTTTATTGACCTCGTTACAAAATGTCCCACCAGCAATTACCTTTTCACAGTGCATAAGCAGAAATCATTAGTCAGTTTTAATACCTCGATGATAGTGCATTGTGTGTTGGAATTTAGTTTAGTTTCAAATTTTATCTATTATTATGTATTTGGCCATTAAGAGCCATAAAATAATACATATTTCTCATCGTCCTCAACTTCCGAGGTAATGTCAAATGAATTACTTCAAAATTTCTGAAACTGCTGATTTTTTATGTTTTTATTTTGCTTCCATGTTTTTGGTCAGGTTATCATTAAGCCCGCTTTCAGAAAGAAAAATAATGCCACTGGATTTATATATTTTTCAACCTATAAGCAGCAATTCAAGGAGTTGATTGAGACTCAAGAGAGAACAAATAACGAAGACTTTTCCTCCTTTAGCTGAGTTCGCTGATAATTAATATTTTTATTATGGTTTGCTACATAATCCTATACCAAAGAACCGTGTTATTTCTTTGGGAAAAGACTGAATAGTTAATCGTCTGGCTGCCCTTTAGTTATTGCTCAGTTACTCCTTAATTACATTATTATTCACAGATGACCTTAATGGCTTTGATTTACTATTAAAGGTGGTATAATAAGAAAGCCTCAAAGTTCTCAGAGAAAAAAATACAGATGGATTTTTATAAAAGCACAAGGATAATTTGGTATAAACAGCACACAGAAAAATCGAGATGAAACTAGCACATCTATGAAAAGAATACACTAAAGAATCCATAGTGGTCATATCCAGGACACTACTGTCTGCTGAGTGGGACCTACATTGCTAGGAAGCTCCTCAGTCTAAATTCAAAGTACTAATCTTTTTTTCCAAATTCCAGTCCAAAGTCAACAGATAATCTATCTGTTCCATCATCTCAAATTCAATGTATCCACATACAGTTAATGGTCTTCCTTGTTAAGCCTGTCACTTCCAAACCTCCCTATTTCCATTGAGGACAACACCATCCTTCTAGTAACACATGTTCACAACCTCAGAGCTGTGAACCATACCTCTTCATGCTTACCTCTTCCTTCTCCCTTCGTTCTCATAACCAATTGGTCTTGTCAATTCCACCTTCATATAGCTCACCTATTTCCCTTTCTTGTCAGTCTCATGAGCACTCTATTGGTTCAGACTCACATCATCTCTTTCTGGAACACTGCAATAGCTTTCATCTGGTCTCCTTAATTCCAGTATCTCCTCTCTCAGATACATGATTGTCAAAATAACCATCGAAGGCACAGAACTGACCAAATCCCTGACCATGTCTACTTCAGTCACCATGCTTGTAGGATAAAATATAAACTTGGCCTGACATTTAAAGTGCTCCACCATCTGGCTCCAGCCAGCCTTTCCAGACTTCCTTCATATCCCTCCCCTTAATGTAATCTACATTCCAGCCAAATTGGCTTACTAGCTGTTCCCTAAACTCTGTAGTTGATTTCCCATCTCTATGCCCTAATAGACTATTCTCATGACTGGAATGGAGCTTCTCCTGACCTCCAACTCTGAGCATCCTCTTCTTCATTCATGGCCAAGATCAAGGGCCACGACTTTCTCAAAGTTCTTTTTTTTTTTATTTCCTCCCACCATCCCCCAACATCTCCCCCCAGTTAGTATTTTCTTTCTACTCAAATTCTCTTGTCTTTCCTTATCTGAGTTTTGTCACTATACATGAGATAAATTATCATGATACTTTTTGATGAGTTGATTACACATACAGACACACACACACACACACACACACACACAACTGTACCTTAAAGACAGTTGGTCCTAAATAAATATTTGTTAAATTGAATCAAATTGATACTGAGACAATTTGGCATTGTGTAACATTCAAAGTCAGTAACAGGTAATAAAGAGCCCTAGTATAATGCATGACAGGAACAAAACAGACTCAAGGGCAAAATCTTATACCAAAGGAATAGGAACAGGAGGACAAGTCAAATCAGTCACAGGAATGGAACCTAAAAACCAAAGCCAAAATTGAATAAGGCAAAGCATATATTAAGCTCTTACTATATGCCAGGCACAGTGCTAAGTGCTGGAGATACATACAAGCAAAATAAAGACCCTGTCCTCAAGGAACCTACATTCTAATTGTAGAAGACAACAAAAAAGGGAGCTAAAAAGCAGAAAAAGTGGAAGGGAAAGTGCCCAATCAGAGCCATGGTATTAAGGTCTGGAAAGGATCCAAGGAGGTGAAGCTGACCACCTCTGGAGGCAAGCCATTGTACTTTTGGATAGTACTAATTGTAAAAAAGATTTTCCTGACTTCAATCTTAAATTTGCCTTTTTATAACTTCTACTAATTATTCTGGTTCTAACCTAAGGGGCCAAAGAGAACACTGAAGTTTTTTTTCCCTCCTGATTCAAAGAGAAAGGTATTTATACACCTTCACATCTTATTGTGGGGGTTTAGGAAAAAGGTTAAGTGACTTGCCCAGAGTGACACAGCTAGTTAAGTGTCAAGTCCCATTGAGTCAGGATTTTGATTCAGTTATTCCTGACTCCAAGCTTAGTACTCTAGACACTATGCCAAGCACAGTCTGCTACTCCAGTACATCTTACATTGCCCTCCAATAGTTTCAAGTGGGCAGGTTTTATATTTTTAACTAAATTCTAAGCCACAGTGGAACAAGGACAGTGTTTTCTGTTTCTCTTAAATCTTTCCACAATGATAGATGTACAAACAAAGCTAAATCTCTTGACTTGTATACAAGTTCAGAGAGAAGCATTTTGGAATCAGTGGAAGGAAAGTATATTTTTATTCCATTTTTCTCCAACAGAATTTAAAAGGCAATATTCCAGTTATTTTCATGCTTGACTAACATGAATCCATAATTCATTAGTGACCATTTTGACTTGTGTGGGTGAAAAAAAAACAGCAAGTCCCTTTGTTCCAAACACACAGAAAGCAAGACTCTAAGATTCTTTAAAAAAAATTTAACAGATGATGCATACACACTATGGTAAATACCCTGGTTGTAAAGGATACATCTGTACTCTGAATGTCTCACAATAACATGAAGGCTGTTTTTAGTTTCCCTGAATAGAGCATGTATGGCACTGTATCAGAGGGAATTCATAAGAGAAAGAACTCATTAAAAAGATTAGAGATTGCTCATTATCCCACTTACAAAGTCAGCAATCACAAAATGAATGTAAATATAGATACCAAATATAGTCATTCTCATAGGTTGGGAGATGAAGACAATTTTTTTAATTGAACTGGTAATTTCTGTTGAATGTCATGAACATAACATATGCATATACCTCAACCTCTATATGAGAAACTACTTCCCATACAAATTTCAGGACTTGGTTCAAATCAGAGTTTTGATAAATTGAGAAGAAAGGGAAAATATCTCACCTTTTTAAGAGAACAAACTTTTTTAGGGCCTTGGCACACTTGGTATGTGAGTGGATGCTGCTAATCATAACTGATGTTATCTATTCATTAAAGAAGCCCCAGGACCTTGACTTGAAAGCACTTTGTGGGATATTTCTATTACGATATGTGCTTTAAAGTAATAACACCACATGTAGTTCCTTTTTAAAATATTCATCACCCCAGACTCTCCTCCTCCCTCCCCCATTAGTATAAACTAATGAGATTTTGCCTTATGTGCAGGAAGGTGGCAATTACAGTACATTTGAAACCTGGTAGAAAGGATGTCTGTTTAAAGTAAAAAGCACAGTTAAAAAAGCAGCAGTTGAACCGTGCTCTGAGATAGTAGCAAAGGTTTCCCAGTTGTCTGTTTAAATGGTCCAGTTGAATAAGGAACCTTTATGGGTAATTTAAATCATTAATTTCTCTATAGGGCACCATTAACTCACACAAGAGGCTACTACATTATGACAGGGTGGGAGGGTGGGAGGTCGGGGGAATGAAGAGACGGATTTAGCCTTGCCGTATCATGCTTAATATAACCATTTACATCGCTAAACTCTTTTCTAGTATATATGCTTTTTTTAGATGTGATAGCTCTATAGAGAAGTTGCTCTTTTTTGAACTAGTCCTTTACAGCTGTGAAATATTTTAGATCATATTCATCCTTTCCAATTTTGTATTGCCAAAAAAATGCAATTAATATGAAGAGAGAAATGAATACATGTCTTAACAAATTTCATTCATTAGGCTACTCAGCAATTTTTTTAACTTTCTCATTAAAAAGAGACTGATAAAAAGAAAACAGTTCATAAATTCTATTTATAAATGAGTTTATAACTAATTTTAAGGGGAAGTTAGACCTTTGGTTATGTTGATTTAAAAATTTAAATTACATTTAGCTCGCTTTGTAAGTCTCTTAAATGAAAGTAGTGCAGTAGTGGTTAAAGAGATGGCCTCACGGTCAACCTTGGAAGACCTAGGTTCGACTAGTCTGTAACACATACTGGCAGTATGGCCCTGACTAAAGCTCTCGACCTATTGGAAGTCCCAGGCAACTCTCTAAGACCAGCTGGACATTAGGATAATGGAATCATAGATTTATAGCTGGAAGGAATATGAGAGGTAGTCTAATCCAACCCCTTCTATTTCTAAATGGGAAAACTGAGGCTCAGATAGCTTAAGTGACTTGCCCAAGGTCATACAGATTTCTAAGAGTAGCAAAACTTGAACTCAATCCTTCTGACTGCAAATCCAGTCTTTTCATTGTACCATGCAGAGATGGTATCTGGATTGAGAGAAAAAATAAAAGCTTTTTTAAGGCAGGATTTCCCTTGACAATGAAATCTTGGGCTCAATACCCTCCCCAAAAAAGGTCCTATAAATACTTATTCAGAACTTCTAGGTCATATGAACAGCAAGGTGACAGATTAGACATTTTCTCCAGTCCTCACATCTCAAACCTTTCCAAAAGAAATTATGCACCAATGATAAGCAATTTCAAATGTTACCATGGTCTAGAACACCAAGACTCCAAAAGAATGTAAACTCCCCCCCCAAAAAGGAAACGATTCTCACTGACCCTGAACTCACTCAACACCCCTCTTGCTCCTCCCACACTAAAATACTAAATTATCAAATCCAAAGCCATAACACAGGCTTACATCAAAACCTACCCCTACACCTCAGTCCTCTCTCATTCTTTTGGTCCCAGAGAGACACTGGCTCCAGGCTGCAGATGTTTGCTTGGGTATCTACAACCAGCCTGGCCAAAAAACTTCAAGTACAAAAGCTTGTCATGGGATGCAACCTGGAAGCACCAACACTGCAAAGTTCTAAACTGCCAAGGCTGAGAAAAACAGGTTCTGAACTGCCAGTGCCACACCAGAGAAGTAGGCATAGGACAGGTCACCAGGCCAGGTGCACGTGAGGAAATGTGCAGCATTCTACCAAACCCTAGAAGAAGAGCATAGCATCCTCCTGGGGACTGTTCTGACCACCCAAAAATCAGTTGGAGCAGAAACCAGGCTGTTGAACTGCAAAATACCAGTGTGGGAGAAGGCCGAGACACTTTTGATAGGGCACTCTGGCCCTAGCTCTAAGATCATGTCTCTGGAAGCCTCCTAATTTCTCAGTGGGCTCTTGCCCTGTGAAAAAATTTTCTTTTGTTGCAGAACACAACCTCTTATCAGAACAGACACAGGGATGCCTGGCCCAAGGATTTTTGTCCCTGGCTGGCCCAAGGACTCTTCCTCACACCAGATCCCCAAGGTCTATGCTTCTGACAATTCTCTCAGTGTCTGGTATCAACAGATTTTTCTCTGCAGACTCCCTGAATTTTCCAATCTATAACTCCCAGAGACACATGGACACCTAGATTACCTAATTAGCATCCCTGGCATTCCTTTCCCTTGTCCCTTTTCCATATAAGCCACACAACCATCCTCACTAGCTTGCAGATTCCATAAGGATCCTTGCTTGCTTTTTGCTAAAGCATTACCATAAACTTTTTGCCACTTGACTAAGAGAAAGCTTGAGGGTATGAATTCTTTCCAGGCAACTCTGCCTTGGCATTTTCAGGGTCCCAGAACCCATAACCTCTTCACTTTGAGATCCAACTTCCAAGGAAACCACAATCAGAGGAAAGAGAGTCAGGAAGTAAGTGATAAGGAAAATAAGGGGGGAAAGACTGCAAGTACCAAAGATTTTAGGAAGAAAACTCAAAGACCTTGAACAAAAACAGATAAATCAATAGGAAAACAGTAACAACAGAAAGAAATTTGGGTTTCATATCTAGTAAATGAGTTCAAGCACCTACAAATAAATCCTGCAAAATAAAGGAAAATGATCCAACACCGGATAAGAGAGAGAACCCTCCAGAATTGGAATTGGAGAACATGGAACCATAATATGGTATTTCAGTGATTTAAAAGAGAAATGAAAATTATAAGGGCAGAAGTGTGTCCTACACAACAAAAATAATGAACAGAATAGGAAAAACTTGAATCTGCAATGGCAACTCTTACCAAAGAAACAAAAGAAAGAATGCGAGACTGGAAATGTATACAGAAATGAAGGACAACCTAGAAGAAATGAAGCAAAAAATAATGTTAAAAGAAAATATGCTCACTATGCAAGTAAAATATGCTGAATTTGAAGAAAGGATGCACAGAAGCAACTAAAGGATCATAGGTCTCCCAGAAAAACAGGACAAAAAAACAACAACAAAATGAAGAAAAATAATAGCCTATCAGTTGGGGAATGGCTGAACAAGTTGTGGTATATGAATATAATGAAATACTATTGTCTATAAGAAATAATGAGCAGGCAAACTTCAGGAAAACTTGGAAAGACTTGAATGAATTGATGCTGAGTGAAGTGAGCAGAACCAGGAAAACACTGTACACATTAATAGGCCAAATGTATGTTGACTAACTTTGATAGATTTATCCCTTCTTAGATATGTGGTGGGAGAAGACTGTATTATGGAAGTAGTGGCCTCTTTGACACCTGCAATAATTGGCATTCTTATGGAAATGAAGCACCATGAAAATGGGGGATTTATGGGGCATATCCTACAAACCAGTGGTGGAAATCACTTAGAGAAGAGAGTCTAGAATGAATAACTTGGAAGCTTTTACTGCATAAAGAATACAGAGGAAAAAAAAGAGGCTAAATGATTATGAGGTTATGAATCAGAGAATGAGAATCTAGAGTAAACAGAAACAGAACAGAGATAAGGAAGGGAGTGAGAAAAATCCTTTTGGAAAGGGGCACAAAAAATGAAATTTCAAAACTACTGAACAGAACTAGCTGAAGGGAAGAAAAGAAAGTGGGGGAGGGATCTATTTGGCTGAGAGGAAAAAAAGAAGGGGAAAAGACATATAACCAGATTAAAGTAGGAGAGAAAAAGGAACTAATAAACAAAACCCTAAAGAGAAAAAGGTACCAAATGATAAGAGGGAATCAAGGGTGTGGTGAAGAGAGCCAGTGGAAACAGGGCCACCTTAAAAAAAAAAAGATAAAGTAAGGAAACAAGGAACATAATACTGTGCTGACAGCAAAAGAGTGAACCTGAAGCTGAAAATTTTCTCCACAGACAACGTTAATGCACCCAGGATGAGAAGAGAAGTGGTCAAATGGGGGGAAAAGTCTTTGTATCCAATTTCTTTAATAATGGCTTAGTATACAAAATTAGATAGATAGATAGATAGGCATAGATACATATTTATGTATGTATATAGGTAGGTATGACTAATAGTCATTAATAGAAAAATGGTCAAATATGAACAGCTTTCAAAAGAATTGCAAAGGGTTCACAATCACAAGAAAAAATATACCAAATCACTAATAATAAGAGAAAGGCAAGTCAAAGCAACCCTGAGATTTTATCTTATATCCTGCAAACTGGTAAAAATGGCAAAAAAAAATGACAACAGTCAATGGGGGGGGTTGTAGAAAGATAGACACACTAATACATTATTGGTAGAGCTTTGAAACGCTACAACTATTTCAAAAAAGAATTAAAATTACGCAAATAAAGTGAATAAAATGTCCACATCCTTTGACCCAGAGATTCTGTGATTGGTTATATACCCCAAAGAAGCCACTGATAAGAAAAAAGGACTCATGGTTTACAAAATATTTATAGCAGCACTTTTTTTGTAATAGCTAAGAATTAGAAATAAAGTAGGTGCCCAGCAAATGGAAAATGGCTAAACAAATTGTGATAAAGGAATGTAATGGAATATTACTGTCCTGTAAGAAATAATGCATGTGATGAATACATAAAAACATCATGTACAAACTGATTCAGAGTGAAGTAAACAGAAACAAGAAAACAATATACACAGTAAGTATGACAATGGAAAGAACAGCAACACAACAAAAACTCAAAAGCAAATGTAACAAAATTATAAAGATCAAATGGGACTCAAATTAAGAGATGTGAGAAGACTATCTCCCAATCTACATCTTCATGGAGGTAGGAGGTCCATCTATTGTATGTGTTTTTAGACTTTTTTAACATATCAATCAGTTGCACTGACTTTTTTTCTCTCCAAAAAAATATTATTTGTCGTATGGGACAGCTCTCTAGAGAGCGAGAGGAAAAGATATTTGAGATATTATGATGATGTAAGAAAGAGAAAATAGCAATAAAAACATTTTTTAAAATGCTTATTTATGAGCTGACAATATTAGCATGATCCAAGGCCAAAACAAACAATGAGATTCAAATGGTTCCTTACATCTCTTTTATACTGTATTTTTAATAGTGCTGTCAATATTTCAAAAGAAGAGACTCCACCAGCTCAGAGTCCAACTTCTTCACACTTTATGAGTCAGTGTTTCTCAGTAGATACAATCAAAACTACTCATGAAATGGTAGCCAAATTTCAGGCATTGGTCCTTTTCATCCTTAGCAAGGCTGGTCCTCTAAGGTAGGACACAGTCGATTTGCTGGACCATACTTAAAACATTCCCAACTTGGTAGAATCTACCAGAGCTTTCACTTGGGTTGAAAACTTTTAATAACCTAAGATCATATGGTTTTAATAACATATAAACCACAATGAGGCATCCTGTAGTAAGACTTCAGTGGAGGCCTCCCAAGAGCCAAGGAGCACATTTTTGTTGTTCTCCCCTACCTATGCCCTACTATTTAACATCTTAAATCTTATACATGGCAGAATTCAACAAATCAATGGCAAATAATAGATTATATTCATACAACCAATTAAATCCTTTGATTTCAAAATAACCTTGATTTCCAAAGTATTTGCTTTTTTCAGTTAGTTCTGAATTAATATTGCAGTGTTTCACACGTTTCTACTCCTCCCATTCACTGCTTTCCATTGGTTTCTACTTTGCAAAGAGCCTCCTGTTGAATCTGTCTTTCTCCCTCCTCTCCTTTCCCTTGTTTCTCACAGATCACAAATGTAGCCTGTCCTTTGGATCCTTTGTTGTTGTTTTCATTCCTTATTATTTAAATAGCACACCACCAGGTACTAGTCTTTGGTCATTTTTGTTCTAATTCCAAACACAGTATAATGTGTATAAAAAATTTCCCTTGGGTTTTTTTAACTCTTGTTACTCATCATTTGTTAATTATCTGTGGAGATTTGTCACTTTATTCTTCTTGACATTTTTGTCTCCCATATTTATGGCTCAGAGACATGAATGGGATAGACTCATCAGACTTCTCTATTCTGTAGTGGTGTTTCTTAATCTCTCTTTGTTGTCTCTTTGGCTTTAAATAACCTAAATTTCTCCCAGATTCTGGCTGAGTTCTTTCACTATCTGCCAGTTATTTCCAATGGGCATCATGAACATTTGTGACTGTTATCTATGGAAGCTTTCTGGAATAAGGCAGAGAAAAAATGTTTTTGATTTTTTTTTTAATTCTGGAATTCTTTCTTTAAATTTTTAAGATTAGTAATATCCTACCAGTTGTTTTAAATTTTATTTAGTATAAATTACATCCTCTGTAATGACTATGCACTTTATATCTTCATGGTCTCAGATATACACACACATGCATGTGTGTAATTATATGTCTGTATATTCATATTATATATTAAGTAGAGAAACATATGGAAAGTGGGGAGAGGGAGAGGAAGAGGGAGAAAGTTGTGATTCCCAAATAAAAATCTCTTGAATCCAAGTATAGGACTACAAATTTCATCTTACTAGATTTGGCTCAGGGGATAGAACACTTTATACAATGTCGGGTTTTAAAATGTGCTAGTTGGTTTTGCTATTCTAGACCCTTTTTATCTACTATCTTTTTTTTCTTTTTTACAGAGAATGGGAAGGACAGAAGGAAATAAATTATTATTAAGCACTTACTACATGCTGAGCACTGTGCTAAGAGCTTTACAAATATTATCTCATTTAATCTTCACAATAACTCTGGGAGGTAGGTGCCATTAATATCCCTATTTTACAGTTGAGAAATTGAGACAGAAATTAAGAGACTTGCCCAAGGTCACATAGTTAATAAGTACCTGATGACAGATTTGAACTCAGGACTCCAGGTCCAGTACTCTATCCACTTCTCCACTTAGGAGGGGTAGGGAGGACACCTTGGGAAATATAGATGATGCAAAAACTTTAATAAAATTTAATTTTTTAAAAAACTAGGGGGAAAAGTACTATTTGACCCAATAAGATCAAGATCCATTTTGGATTCTGACTCTCCCATCCATTGTGTCTGCTATCCTTCCCACTCTGCTTTCGTCTAGGTCGACTATCACTCAGACCACAGGTCTCTTTTCTTTCCACAAGGAAGTCAAAAGACACTTCGTCAAATGGCTTGTTGGAACCCAGATATTATATCTCCATTATTTCCTTAATCTTCTAGGTTAGTAGCCCTGCCAGCAAATGAAATGAGGTTTCTCTGGAATGTTTCATTCTTAATGAAATCATGCTGGTTCAAAAGCCCTTCCCAGCTCTGTTTCACGATCCTTTTTTCCCAATTATCAAGCATTTTTTACCCCCATCCTTCCCAAATCCACTAAAAAGAGCAAAGGACAAAAAATATAGAACTTCTGTGTCATTTTATCAATCAAGCAAAATAAATTCACATGTTGATCATGTCCAAAAATATGTTTCTTATTCTACATATTAGGCCATCATTTCTCTCTCATGAGGTTAGTAGTGTTCTTTATAAATCTCCTATAATCATAGTTGGTCAGAACTCTTAAGTTTTTCAAAATTGTTTGTTTTATTGTATTAATGTTATAGTATAAATTGTTCTCCTCGCTTCTCTCTGCATCAGTTCAAGCAAGCCTTCTCAGGTTTCGTTGAAGTTGTCTTTCTCTTCATTTCTTACAACACAATAGAATTCCGTCATTCATACGGTACAACTTGTTCAGCCATTCCTTAAGCCATGAGTAACCCCTAAGATTTTAGTTCCTTAACACCGAAAAGATATCTCAGGCTACAGATATTTTCATATATACAGGACTTTTCCTCTTTCTTTGGTCTCTTGCTACATGGATGCATTGTTTAGTAATTTAGGAGTATATTTCCAAATTGTTTTCCAGAATGGTTAGAGGCTCCAGCAGTAGGGAACCCGAGGCCTTGAGGCCACATGTCCTCTAGGTCCTCAAGTGCAGACTTCACTGAAGTTTGGATTCATTCAAAGGGCCACACTTGAGGATCTAGAGGGCCACATGTGGCCTCAAGGCCACATTTTCCCTAGCCCTTATAGACCAATTCACAGTGCCACCAACAATGTAAAAATGTGCCTGTTTTCCTATAAGCTCCTCCAGAATTTGTAATTTTCTTTTGCTTTCAGCTTTGCCAATCTGCCAAGTATGAGATTTCATAATTCTGAGAGAACACAAAGACTCTGAGTATCTGTAAAGTCAGAAGATGAATAACAAGGAGTTTAGAAATGAGTGAAGATCTTGAGACTAATTTCACCATTTTTTCCTACAATAATATTTTTAAATATACTAAAGAGACTCACACATTTAAAAACATAGATACCAATGTGTTTGACGTGAGAGCATTTAGACTTGGGGAAAGGCAAGGAAGGAGAGAAGCTGTCAGTTGTCATAGAGATAAGAGAAAAGGACGTTGCCTCCTGAATATAAATAAGCCTTGTGGCTGGGAGGAAAATTGAACTTGGCCTGAATATTCAACTTTCCTTCTAGCTCTAAGGCTCATATTCAGTAAGCCATAGCAAGCTTACTTCTCACAGCTTTTAGCATAAACTAGGTAAACATAATAAAGTACTAAAATAAATCCAGGTTTCCTCTATCTTATTCTATTACCCCGGAGCCCATGATGAAGAGAAGGGTCCACAGAAACATCTTGGCATAGCCAGAAGTATTTCTGACCTACGTCTATGTCTACTGAAGAGTGCTTTCCAAGGACAGTCTTGATTAATCCATAGATGAAGCTCCTACTGCAACCTTTGGGTGCTTAAGATTTCTTTTTTAAAAAAACCAAGCAGAAGGCAGTGAACATTTGGGAAAAGGGAATACATGACCTTAAGTGGACGGAAGTGCTGGCTATGAAGGGTCTTGATTTATTAGTCAGTCCTTGCAGTATCTGTTAAGACACTGAAAATGTTTCCTTGAAAGATGCCCTAATCTCTCTCTACTCCCTTCCCAGCCCCTGCTTATCCTAACCTCCTACCAGTTTAACCCCTGGCCTCCATCATTGCATCCTGGATTTCCCTACAGTACATCTAATCATGGTATTAATCTCTGACCTTAGTGGAGCAAAGAAGTAGCTGAAGACTCAGTTAAGAGCTCTGACCATGGGCTGAATAAATGATAAACCCATTAAAGGATAATATCTAACTAGCTCCAGGCAATGTTTTTCATCTAGAAAATCCAAATATTTGAGACATCTTGCCATGGGCCCTGCAACAAACCTGTGTTATTCGCTCCACCCATGCCCAACCTTTCCATCTCTTTCTCTGGGAACAAATCCTTAACATCATTGCTTCTGAACTGACCATAATATCTACTTACCATTCCTAAGAATCACCCCACCCTACCCCAGACAAAAACTCCCTTCCATGGCTATCCTTATCCTATATATACTGTCTCCCCCATTAGGATATGAGTTCTTCAAGAGCAAGAGCTGTCTCTCCTTTGTCTGAATCCTCAGCACCCGGTACAAAGAAGGCACTTAATAAGTGCTTTTCTATTCCTTGATACCCCATGCCCTCCAGGAGAAATATCTTACAGGAGTGAGGAACCTGCAGCCTTGAAGCCACATGTGGCCCTCTTGGTCCTTGAATGGGGCCTTTTGATTGAGTCCAAGTGTAAGGGCAAGCAAAGTAGGACTTTTTGTTGTCTTTTGTTTTGGACTGCTTCTCAGCACTAAGGCAATCAAGTGTCTTTGATTGAGTCTTGCCTTTTTTTGCTAATTAGGTCATGAGAGGTGTGAAGTCCTCCAGAGGTGTGAAGCACTCTGACCCTGAAGAAGTGTATATGTATTCTGAGGTTAGCATTTGGGGGGAGTGGCTCACTCTCTGGAAGAGTGTAGTATGATTTGACCAGATGATACTCTGCGTAGCCATTAAGGAGCCCCCTGGCTTTGAAAACCCAAATGTTGGTGCTTCTCTCTCTGGTAACTGTGTATGTATTGCTATGGTCAGACAGATAGAAGCCTGTGTGTTGATTTGTGTTGTTTTGCTCTGTTTATAATTTCTGCTTGTAATTTTTGTTTGTATTTGCTCCGAAGTTCAGGGTGCTGACTTTTTCCCCTGAACTAAGTGAATGATATGCGTATGTTTGATTAAAGTGAGATTGTAAACCCCTTTAAGTTACTTTCTTTAGAAAAGCAGATCAAAGAACCTGTGCTAGTAGCCCTCCTGTGTAATTGGCCTTACATAGCCACAGTAGCTGCGAGCAGCATTGTTGTTACACCAAGTTTTACAGAACAAATCCTTTTATTGAGGGGATTTGTTCTGTGAAGTTTGGATTCAGTCAAAAGGCTGCACTCAGGGACCTAGAGGGCCACACGTAGCCTCAAAGCCACAGGTTTCCTACCCCTTCTAGAATATATAGTATAATATCTTTGAATATTTTATATTCTATCCATATCCTATGTGCTTAAAATATTGCTAATGTATCCCTTAAGCTCTGTGTTTTCACAATTAGGCAGGGAAAAACATTCTCATTTTTCTGCTTTTTATATAGCTTGTACAGTTGATCTCTCAATCTACCTAGATTTCTGATCTGAAACATTTTTTCCTAAAATAACTTTCCATCAAAATGACTTATTTTGCCAGCATTATGCCACCTGAAATACTTCAAGTTTGGGATTGTTTTTAGAATGTTAAGAACTAAAGCCAAGAGGTTATTAAACATGAAGATGCCAACTGTTTTCCCTCTTTGTTGTTTTTCCTCTTGAAGCTGTAAACAGACACATTATCCCTGGAAATCTCACTGTTATCAGTCAGCTCCTCTCATTCCATACTTCATACCATATGCTTCTCTGGTAAGTTTATTCAATCAATCTAAAGGGCAACATCTATTTCTTCTCCTTCTGCTCCAAATCTCTGTACCCTATAAATTTTATATGATAATCCAAGAACTAGCCACCATAGCATTTTAAAAAATAACCCAATGAAAATATATTGAGGAAAATATATGAGAGCTTATCTGTACTCACACAGTCACTTTTTCAAAAGATATGAGATTTCTTCAGTGAGGTTACTCTCTCCCCACTGAGAGTACAGCCCCTCCAAGCCTCAGTAGACAGTCTCTAAAGTTCCCATGGCCAAAAATATCAATCACCTCATGACCAACCCTCTGGTGATAAACTCCTCAAAATTTAGATAAAATGGTTCTCAGACAGTCGTCTGCTGCTGCTGGGCCCATGCTTTAATATTTTCAAGTCCAATAGGACCTGTCACATATTGAACTGAATGGATATGGCCTTCAGAGACCCACTTTTACCTCCATGCCACAATAAGGCATCAGAAAGGAGACACAGTAAAAGGAGAGGATAAGGAAACAAATCAAAAATATTAGATTAAAATAAATCTTACATCATCCTGTTATATAATATGGTCCATAGATAAAAATGTCAAAAGCCAAAAGAAGAACAGAACACATATACAAATCTAGAACATCTAACTCTCTCATACTAGCCATCATAAATCTCTGCTGTTTCTCACCCAATAAGTTTACTGGGGCAATAACAATGGATTTATTTTAAAAGTAATAAGATGAGATCATGGGGAAACGAGTAAAGGAAACAAAATATTTCAAAAACTAATGAGTTTTCCAATTTTCTGAAAAATATTCTTTGCATGAAAACTTTTCAAAAGTAGGAAATAAAGGCCACTCCCTAAAGATTTAACTATTTAGTTCAGCATCTTTAAAAACCCACTTGTCCATCTGTATGATATGTGCAAAATAACCAGAGTTGGATTTAAACCAAGTTTAATCCTATGTCCCAAGAATGCCTGATTAAATTCCCATGATCAGAACTAACTTGGAAAAAAATTTATATGACAACCTAACATAGGAATGGTTTATGTCATACAAAACTCCTACAAAATATCTTTTAACCTCCACTCAGACAATTGTAATTGCAAGCTTTTAAATCTGGGCCCCAGGAACCTGTCTGACATTTCATTGATCTCTGCATCACTCTAGTTATTTGCAGCAATGTGACAAAAAAATCTCTCATATTTATTTGTATAAAAGTTGGACCAACTTTTCTGCCTCTAGAAAAGAGATAGCAGCTTTAGCAAGGGAATAAAATGAAATTAACTTACAAATACTGAGAGTTGGGAAATTGAGGTTAATTAATCCCTGCAAAGAGTAATATCAACTTTGAGCAGTAAAAAGAAAGCTGAAATGGTGGGATGAAAACATACAGGCTAAATTTTAACTGTTTTGCTGAGCTACACAGAATTAAATGAAAGAGTGACAGTTATCTAGAACAATTATTTAGAACAATTCAAAACATTCCCCTCTCCTAAGGTTTTTCCCTTTGCTTATTCAGGTTTATCACCTAATGTTCAGGTAATTGTGGCTGTGACTATGTAGCTTTGGAAACATAACTGTTTCATATTAAAAATAACAACAAAATGCCATCAATTTTAAGATATTTCCTTTCATCACCTTGCAATCACTTGAAATAGCTATATTAACCATCAACTTGGAAAGACAGAAATAGAACTACAACACATCTGAAATTATATTTGATATGCAATCTCCCAGCAACCTTCACATTCCCTCTCTCCACTAACTCCCATCAAATGTGCTGAAATATTAATATTTATATAATTCTTTATATCTTTTAGACACAGAATCCAGTGCTATTTGAGTCTGTCCCACTCTAGAACAGATTATTCTCAGGTGATAAAAGAAATGATGCCTGGGAGTTGTAAAGTTTTAAAGCACTTAAGAGCACACATGGTGACTTTTGCTAAAAGCAAGTCAGTTTCAAATTGTTAAGCATTGCACTTGTATTATATAAACCCACATATGTATTTAAAATAATCAGTTGGAAAAAGCAGAATACAATGATGAAAAAGTTCCATGCCAGGATGAGAAATATAATTTATAGAAATATGATGAATAAAGTAAAAAGTTAAAGCAATACGTTTATCTTGAACAACTGAGTAACTTGAAAAGCTGAGCCCTGTAGAAGTCTGTGATGTGATTGTATATATGAATCTATCTATAACCATGTGCCCTACATTAAAATTCTTTTCTGATGCCTCATCCTAGCATGGAGATAACTTTGACTTTTGACATCTATACCTAAACCACACAATTACAGAATTTCATATTTGGAAGGCCCTCAGAAACTATCTAAGACAACCCATACCTGAAAAAGAATCTATTCTACAGTATACCCAAAAGTCAATGTGTCACCTGTTGATGACCAACACATGCTCATCCAGCCTTTATTTGATGACATCCAGGAAAGAAGAATTCACTACGTCTCAAAGCCGCTTGTTCCACTATTAGATCTTGCAGATGGTGGTTTTCTTTTCCCCTGAAGCCCTTCTTCCATTTTTTAAAATAACCCACCATTCATTCTCCCAGACAACTAAGAGAATGGAGAAGAATTCCCTGGGGATCTTTACCTTTTTTCCTAGTAAGAAGACCAGCTTGGACTTGGAGTATAAATAGCAGTTACTTATTAACAGCAGGTGCTGTGGCATGAAAACAAAATCTACGCAGGTAACAGCAAAATTTTCCCTGCTCTGCATATTCCATGGAAATGAACTCTTCCGTCCTCTGTCTTGCTATTAGATCTTGTGGCCAGCTGCTTGTGGGAAGAGCCATAACAATCAATTCTATCACCTAAAGCAAAAAGAAAATGTCAGTATGGTGTTGGAGAGAGAAGGGATAAGGGAGAATTTAAAATATAATCACTTCTGTATATGGTTAAGGTAATAAGCAGATAAATGCCCCTGTTTTATGTTTTGTGATACTGTGTTGTAGCAATTGCAGGACTAAGGGGAAGGGTGTTCGAAGGAGTCAGGGATTTGAGTAAAGACAAATACTATGTGCCAAGTACTGAAACTATTAGGAAGGAAGGAGAAAATCTTGGAAGTCTATCTATAGAAGCAACAAGAACCTGGACAAGATGGAAATAATTTTAAAGGAGTAGAGGTGATTGCCAACTGGCAGAAGGAGGGACTGTAAAGTGGCAGTAGAGAGGAAGAAGTATGCCAATTTCGCCTCTTGGCCCTGTGATTTTGGGGATATGAAAAGAGGAGTCAGTCTTGCAGAAGGTGCCAAGAGATGTTGTGTGATTTCCTTAGTATGGGGAACACCTGGTGAGGAAATGCTCTTTACCAGAGCAGAATAGCACCTGCTCTGCAAGTAATAGTCTTGGAGAGTTAGCTGGGGGCAGAAAGGTGAAGTGACTTCTTAAGTGCCACATAGCTAGTCTATGTAAGACTCAGGACCTGAAGCCAAATATCTGAGGCCAGCTATCTAACCTCTATACCCCCTGACTCTGGACAAAAGTGACATATAAATGTACCATGATCTAACTTAGAGATTGCATAGTGATTTGAATCTCAGCTTTGATTTAGATCAACATTTAGATCAACATTTCTCAGTTTCTCAAATTGAGGACTCATAAGACCCAGGAGATGCTGAGGATTCCAAGACACTGGCTACAAGATTGCTTTCTCTTCTAGAGCAGCACAACCTTTCTTGCCAGCATTGTCCTGGCCCAATCACCATATCCTCTATTATAGAACAATGAACAGTATGGCTATTTCCTTCCCAACCCAGTCAGACTACTTCTCCCTTCTTTCCCACCCACTTTAGCAGTAGCATTGGTACTTGCATGTATAAGGGAGGAAAGATGACACAATTCCATAGGAATGGTCACAATCTCAAAGAGCTTTAAAATCCCTGATTTATGACATTTTAGTGATGCCAAATGGCATAGGTGTTTCATTACTAAGCTGCATTTTAGTGCTAATGTGAATGAAAATGTTTACTTAATCAAATTTAAGGCAAATAGTGTATGCCTTCATTTTCAATTTTCAATTTTTTATAAAATGTCATTTGCTAAGATCTTTTTCTGCAAGGGGAAAGGGAATAGTTTGGTGGTCACTGTACCCAAGATGCAAATCACAATAGCCCTGTGAATTACTGCCTTGGAGGAAGAATAACCATTTGAATAAAGACAAAGATAAATATTGTGTATATATCAAGCCAATTATAAGAATGAATACTGCTCTCTGGTCCACAGAATTCTGAACATGAAGAAATGTTCCTTTAGGTACACATCCTTTGAATTACTGTGTGCTGGAGGATGACATGGAGTCATGTCCTAGAGTCCCAGATCATTCAATGAACAAGGGACCTTATCACTCCACTCTACATCTGCTTCCTTCCCTGGTTTCAACTCCAGGGAACAAGATGCCCTGTGCTGGTATTCCCCCGGTCTCTCTTCTCCCTGGACTTCCCTCTCCCCAGTTTTCCTGACTCCTCTTGTGCGTTGTTCCCCCACACACACCCCCATTAGATTGTAAGCTCCTTGAGGGCAGAGGCTTTCCTTTAATGACTTAGCACAATGCCTGGCACATAGTTAAATGTTTAATAAATATTTATTGGATTGGGGTGGGGGAAAAGTTACCTTGGACATCCATAGCACAATCCTCTCAGTTTAGAGATGAGAAAGCTGAGGCCCAGAGAGGGGACCTAACTTGCCCAAGCCACATAACTGGTTAAATCAGAACTGGGACTCCAACCCAGATTTCTTAGTCCAGTGTTCTTTTCACTGGATCTGTATCATTAGCAGATCAATTACTAGATCTTATCTGAGTGTTTCTATTTCCTTCACCTCCTATCATCTCATCAAATATTTATCATATGTACCCTTCAAAAATCTTCCAAAAAATACACTAAAGAGAACTATCATTCTTTATCACATTCATTCTTGTTCTGCAAATGTACCAACACTAAATTCCTTTATCCAATAAATAGCTAGCTGAATAGTTGGACTGTCTCCTACCCAACATGATATTTACATAAATATCTCAGTTGAAGAAAAATCCAGATGTGTGAATTCTATGCACAAAACACTTTGTCTTCCACTCTGCCTTCTTCTACTGCCCTCAGGGGTTTAACTCCAAGGACAAATAACATTTCTGTCATATAAACCTAAAAAGTAGTTTCTCAGTAAAGGGTTTATTCATACATAAAGCTATAGATCACTTGATTTTCACTGGCCGCCTCAAAAATATATTTTACTGGTATGGGAAAGGTCAGTTTCAAAAGGCACAGAAGAGTGAATAGAGAAAATGAGCTGACTTTGTCTAGCATTTGTCAATGATAACTACTGCCGGCTGAGTAAAAAGGATAAAAGTATACTCTGTGTTGCAACTTTGTTCTCTAAAAAATTATAAAAAGTTTGCTTTTCTTAATAGCGTACTTGGGATTTGGGACCTGGAAGGAGATTCTACTAGCCTAACCCAAGATAAAGAAACCAAGATCTAAAGAGGAAATAACATACCCAAAGTATAGTTTTGTGCCATTTTTGGATGATTCCAACTCATTAAATATAACCTTAATATTCCTAGTGAATATGTATGTGTATTGTGGAAAGGGGAAGAATGTATGTCTTTAGAGGTAGAGAAGACTATGCCCCTCAAAGAAATTTAATTCTCCTAAATTCCTTCAAAGACCTAATTTTCAGCTTTTAACAACACTCTCTTTGAAATCTTACTTACACCACTTGCAGGCATTCATTTTCTCTTCTCCCTTATCAGTTACACAATTATAGTACCTACTAAGAAGACTCCAATCTTTTAAGAAGACTTCCAGAATTGTGCTGGTGCCAGAACTCACCGGACAGCCAGCTGTCCAGAAAATCAAATAGGCGAATAGCCCAGGAGGACATACAGAATCACGCTGCAGAGGGAAAAGAAAAACAAATGAAAAGAATTTTTGGCTCATTTCTGAGCAACTACTTATTACTTAAATGGATCCTTCTATGTTTATTTTATTACTATTTCTCTCCATTTCTAAAAGAGCCTACACACAACTAGGGCTCTTTTTTAACCCTTAACTCTGGAAGGAACTCCAAAGACATATGTTTATGGGGCTCAGCAGGTAAAGAAGCAAACCAGAAGATACCTGGGTGCCCTTGGGCGAAGGTCATTATCTTTCCCAAGGTCTGTTTTTGTAAATGAAAAGGAAAAGTTTAGAGTCAGAAGGCAGAACCAGCAGCAACAGGTGAGAGTTTCAAAAAAGCAAACATAGGTTTGATGTGTTCCTAAAAACTAGAACAATTCAAAAGTGGAATTAGCTGCCTCAGAATCACCAAATTTGAGATGAAAAAATGATTGAAGTCAAATTATTATACAGAATGTCATGACTCAGATGTGTAATATAGAGGCCTACAGAAAACCTCAAAAACTGGGATCAAGGTCCCTGGATTCACACAAACCCCTCTCTAGCCCTCATTGTCACAATTTATTCCTAGTTTTCTTCTCCATAATAGCACCTTTAAAAGCACATTGCTGAGGATAGATCTTGCGAGAAAAAGAACAGAAAATGTAATGATGTTCAGTGGAAAGACCAGAATGAACAAGACCAGCAAAAGGCTTTCCTTGAGTTACCCCGACAGTAGGGAGGGAGTGATGAGTTCCCTTCACCTCAATGGAGGTTTTGAAGGAGATTTTGAAGCAGATGCTGAATGACCACTTGTTAAAATGTTACGGTTGGGATTAGCATTGATGAGAAGACCTGGGTTCAAATTCTACCTCTATCCACACACATATGTATTATGTATGTATGCACCTATACATGTAAGTGCATATATGTATAGAGATACATATGTTTTCTGTTCAGTTGTTTCAGTCATGCCCAGCTCTTCTTGACCCCATTTGGGGTTTTCTTGCCAAAGACACTGGAGTGGTTTTCCATGTCCTTCTCTAGTTCATTTTACGGATGAGAAAACTGAAGCAAATAGGGTGAAGTGATTTGGCCAGGGTCACACAGCTAGTAAGTGTCTAAGACTGGATTTGAACTCAAAGATGAATCTTCCTGACTCCAGACCCAGCACTCTATCCACTGCACCACCTAACTGACCCATATATATGTACGTATACACACAAATGTACATATGTGTATATGTGCACACATACGTATATGAATGTGTGTTGTATATGCATGTGGGTGTGCATATTTATATATAATTGCATTTCAATAAAGTTGATTTCATTTGTAATCTTATATTTTATTTTAGGCATTTAAAAACCTCATACTGAGCAAAGGTCTTTTTAACCAGACTTCCAAAAGCGGTCCATGACACAAAAAAGGATCAGATCTGATGCCAAGGTACTTCCTAATTCTAAAAATGTGTGATTATATAACTAATCTCTAAAGTCCAATCTAGTTGTAAATGCTACAAGCCTTGGCCCCAAAGATTCTTAAGCTCCTAAAGTTTCAGAGATGAATTTTGACCTCCCTTCTCTGTGGTTGACCACCTTTTGGTGAATATCATCAAACTTTCACTTATGTAAAGGTAGAAGAGAAGGTCAAAGAGGCCAGACAGTTCTTGTTGAATGGGTCCAGAGGCCTTGGACTCTGGATAGAAAATTAATCAGGAAAACGAAATCTGTAGAAGACATCCAGGTACAGAATGTTTATGAGCCCAGCTGTCAACCCCTACCCTCATACCTAAAGATTTTGTAAAAAGAAGGGAAGAGACTATAAATCAGTGCCAAGAAAAGGCAAAGTAGACAGCAGGCAGAAAGAATAGGCTCCATAACTCACGATGCCTATTCCTAAAAAAACCTGAGGGAAATCTGGGCTCAAAGAATCCTTGAGTTCCTGTTTGAAGGCTACTAGGCTAGGCTAGGCTACTCCTGTCATTTGATCTGGAAATCCTGCGACACCTGTTCTTTCTTTGTCTGCTCTGCATAACAGCATTGTTGACCAGCTTGCCACAGACATGCACAATTAAATCATTCATTAATAGCCATTAGCTGTGCAAAAACAATTGTTACCAAGGTCAATTTCCTTAGTAACCTTTAAATTTACTCTAGACATAAGTCACCCAAGACATATCAATAGTTATTTGATTTGTAGATATTTCTGACAGGGCACCATAAAGAACTATCTTCTGGCATGTATGATGACTAATGATACAACAGGTCAAAAGGAGGCCTCGAGTACTTCTCCACATCCTGGAGAAACACGGTTTAGATGGCATTGATCCCCATGTCAAGACAACTGTTAGAACTTCCAAATGCCCAGAGACATTTACAATCCAGGAGCAAGATATCATCCCATTCCCTGTTACGTAAGAGAATTGAGAAAATACACAATGCAGATAAATGTAACAAGTGCCACTGAATAGTGCAATCAGTGAAGACACTTTTTAAAATCTCCATCCATCTCGGGCATTCATTATAGAAAACTTGAATGACTAGCAGTTTTCATTTTTAAATGTTTGCTTTACAAATAATTAAATAAAAGCACTTCTGGTCTTCAAAGTACCTTTTTCCCACAGCTCAGATTTCATCTATTTCTACTAACACCCAAAAGGAAAGCATTTTCTAACTTCGGTGTTCACTGCAGTCTCATAGAGAGAAGGTCAATATTATGGCTCTAATAACCATTATCAGTTTGTGTTTCATATCAGTTTTATGAACTCAATTTAATACGGATAAAGTGAGGAAGTATCACATTTGAGGAAAAAGAAGGAAAAGAGAAGGAGGGAAATGAAATAGAAACTTCCCCTTGTAATGTTAATAAGATGTAAGATCTTCCCTGACCATTAATAGGCCTCTCATGGAGCCCATTAAGGGAAGCTTGTTTAGGGGAGGCTTGCTTGTAGGAAGGCTTTCACCCTTTTTCCTAATTTCTAATTAGGCATTAGCATTGTGTTGCTTTCTGGCTCTGAGCCTATTAGCTAAAAGAGTATATATTCTGGGAGGTGAGCTTTTGCTTTGGGAGCTCACTTATGAGAAGGATCTGGTGATGAAATGGTCAAGACTCTGAATAGCTGCATGTTCAGAGCTCCCTGACTGCTCAGAGGTAAAAGCTCTCTCCATACAGGGAGGTATGTAAAATGTGTAGCAATATTGCTTTGGTTCAGGCAATTATGAACCCTGTCAGTTGGTTTTTATTTCTCTGTGTGTATTTTCTCTGTATTTTCCCTGTCTGTATTTTCTCTGAAGTTGCACGGTGCTGACTTTTCCCCTGAACTAGTGAATGTAATTTGAAAACATGTCAACCCCTTAAACAACTATCTTTCCTATTAAAGCAGATCTAAGAACCTGTGCTAGCAGCCATCCTGGGTATGCCAGTGTGGCTGCCGTTATACCCCTGGTAGGGAAAAACAACTTTTAACCCAACTCTTACTAGCAAGTCATTTGACTTGAGCCTCAGTTTCCTCCTCTGTGATATGGGGACAAAAAATGGCCCCTATCTCACAGTATTGTTGAGCTGATTTATATAAAACATTTTGTAAACCTAAAAGGCATCTTTAAAATATAAGCTATTTGTTATTATTTCTCTTATCTTCATTTGGAATTTAGATATAAACAGGCATGAAACAGGTTACTAGCCCACTATCATTCCTTTATACTTAATATTGTGCATACTGTTGCACAGGTGGATAAAAGGATTTCTTTTTGTAATTGAATATATGTATTGGGATGTAAGTTCATCTTCTGTAGGTTCACTAAAAAACATCTCTAGATCAACTCTAGTAGCAGACAAGATGATGGGAATGATATGTTACCTTACCTTATCCTCACATACTTTTGATTTCTTTTGGATAGGAACCTACCCTACATTTTGAAATTTTTCATTCCATATAGTTTGGAGATTATGAGAATTTGGTATGGTAATATATGTTAAAACATTGTTCTTAAATTTTTATGGCTCAATGATATATCTGGGAAATTGAGAGTAACAGTTTTGTCTGTGATATCTGTCCCATTAGCGTATAACCTGTTTTTTTTTAATTTTTGCTTTTTCTTTGTTTTCACAGTGACAAGCACAGTTCCTGACACAAAAAGAGCTTCATAAGTGCTTGCTGATCAATTTATTGATTTTCAAGGATATTTTAGTATCTGTATTTGTAAAGCAGGGATTTGTTTTCAGTTACAAAGATGGTGGGCTTCTACTGGCCACCTACTTGTGTCTTTCGAGGTATTCATTTGGTGCTAAATTTTTGCAATGATGCACAGGGACTCCTTTTTCCTTGCATAATATTCATTAATCAATAAATCCAGGATCCTTAAAGAGAACCTTTCTGCAATTTCTGGTGGCCATGACCTAGTCCAGTGCTGCTAATATAAACCTCTCCTTTCTTTAAATATGGAGTCTTTAATCTATGGAGTCAGCCATTTGTTCAATGCTTCTTTGTCAACATATTGTTGGCTAAGCTCAGGTGGATATTGCCCATGAAGAACTTTTTGGTTCCACTCTTGTTTCTTAGCTATTTTATAGGATACATCCGGAGGTAAACCACTTCCCTTTACCTTTGACAAGTCCAGTAGCATATGTACCTATGTTAGCCTATACTATTACTCTATACTGGGACATCTCTATTACAGAATTATTTCTGCAAGCATTATCCTATTTACCACATCCTTTGAAAATGTCTAGCAATGTTCTTCCTCTGTTTGGCTGAGGAAGTGTTAGTCTTTCTATAACTATTTTAGTATAATGAGCTATACTTACTTTTATTTTTACTGTCCCAGCTAAGGAGGCAAGAATGTTGGTCGTTATATAAGAGTAAAGTCTTTGATGGAAGATACTTCATGTATAGCATGTGTCAAGGCCCAGTAATGGTTTTGTCTTTATTATTACTGTTCCCACTAAGGACAGCTAGATATTCATATCTTTCTCCCTTTTATAGTCACAATAAACATTCTTAGTTAATCATGGTTGGAGGTGAATTAAAGTTCCCTTGGCCCAAACCCCTGATTTTACCAGTGACAAAAATGAAGCTCAGAGATGTTAAAATACTTCCTCAATATCAAGTGGGTAGGATGTAGCAAAGCTAGGTGCTTTTTCCACCACACTGTATTAAGAAGCTCAACATGATTGCTCTAAATCAATGGTTCTCAAAGTATGGCTTAGGAACCCCTAGGGCCACCCAGGATTCTTTTTTGCCTTAAAATGATGAGATTTTAATCACGTGGATTTGTTTCCCTATCTTAGAGTCTTAGAGACCTACTACAGATGATCTCATGCTCCATGATCCTTTTATTAATATTTTTGTCAATTCCATCTAAAATTTTCTAACATTTTTCTTTTTAAAGTTTTAAGTTCCAAAGTCTAACCTTCCTTCTCTCCAAACCCTCCCACACATTAAGAAGGCAAGCAATTTGATACATGATACACATATGCAGCCATGCAAAACATATTTCCATATTAGTCATGTCGTGAAATAAAACACAAACCAAAAAAAAAGAAAGTCTTTAAAAATATGTTTCAATCTGTATTCAGACTCCACCAGTTCTTTCTCTGCGAGTAGAAAAAATTTTTCATCATAAGTCCTTCAGAATTGTCTCAGATCGTTGTACTACTGAGAATAGCTAAGTCATTCACAGTTGATCATCATTCAATACTGCTGTTACTGTGTACACTGTTCCCCTAGTTCTGCTCACTTCACTTTGCATCAGTTCATGTAAGTCTTTCTAGGTTTTTCAGAAAGCATCATGCTCATCATTTCTTATAATATAATAGTATTCTATCCCAATCTTAAACCTCTTGTTCAGCCATTCCCCAATTGATGGGCATCCACTCAATTTCCAATTTTTTACCACCAAAAAAGAGTGGCTATAAATATTCTCATACATATAGGCCCTTTTCCTTTTTTATTTCTTTAGGATACAGATCCAAAAGGGTATGCCCAGTTTTATAGCTTTTTGAGCATAATTCCAAGTTGCTTTTCAGAATGATTGCATCAGTTCACAACTCCACCAAGACTGCATTAGTGTCCCAACTTTCCCATATCCCCTCCAACATTTGTCATTTCTAGGGGTCACAGTAGCCAATCTGATAAGTGTGAGGTGGTACCTCAGAGTTGTTTTGATTTCATTTCTCTAATCAATAATGTTTTATTCACATTGATATGAGTATAGATAGCTTTGATTTCTTCATATGAAAACTGCCTTTATATCCTTTGACCATTTATCAATTAGGGTATGACTTGCATTCTTATAAATTTGATTCAGTTCACTATTTATTTGAGAAATGAGGCCTTTATCAGTGAAACTTGTAAAATTTTTTCCCAGTTTTCTGCTTTCCTTTTAATCTTTCATGCATTTGTTTTGTTTGTGCAAAAACTTTTTAAATTTAATATAATCAAATTATCCATTTTAGATCCCATAATGCTGTATCATCTTTGTTCATAAATTCTTCCCTTGTCAATAGACCTGACAGGTAAACTATTTCATGCTCCCCTAATTTCCTTATGGTATCACTCTTTACCAAAGATTCTTTCAAGAATCTGCAAGGTGAAAATATTTTCATAATTTTACTAAGATGTTTTAATTTCTAAGATGATATTTATCTGGGCAGATCTAACTCACATAAACAAAAGCTCTTTGGGAGTCCTTAGTTTTTAAGAGTACAATTGGGTATTGGGTTCAAAAAGGTTGAGAACCATCATTTTAAATGACACGAATATCATAAAGCTGTGGGCACTTGAAATGACCACATTGGAACTGCACATTTCATAATTTCACTTTTTGAAAAAAAACTATAAGTGATCCAAACCATATCATCTTCTAGCAGAAATTCTGACTAGGGAAACCTCAATAAATTTTACCACCAGCAACAGCATTAGATTTTTAATGTCCAAGACATTCAAACATCAAATAACACCAACTTTGTTTAGTTTTGCTACCTTTAATGGTGATTCAGCCCAAAGAATACATGAGATGAGAGGGGTCAATTATTAATGATTTGGGAGTGATTGATCACTCCCACAATCAAACATAGGAGGGCAAAGACTGTGTATTATCTAAATTTTTCCTCTCCCACAGTGGTCTGAACACAGTATTTGGTGAATGAATGAATCATAATAATAGATTGGAAGAGACAGAATAAAGAAAATGAGAGAGGTAGAAAAAGGAAATGGTATCGAAATAAGAATTTAAGATTCCAGAAAAATCTATACTTCTATCTGAGAATTTTTAGCAAATTTTCTAGTCTGTTTTACATATTATATTCCCCAAAAGTTATATTTTTAATACCATTCATTTCAACCTCCACATTAAAAATAAAAATCAATGTCCCAACAGTACCCAAAGCAATTTTGAATATAAACCACACAATGTAAGGGAAGATTGCTAGGAAATCTGTAACAAAAATGATTTTATAGATTATACGAAACTGAAAAATACCCTAAAGTCAATTTTTAAAATATTGACAAGCATTCCCTAAAACCTGAGCATTTACTTACTTACCTATGCTGCAAATTAGCTTTGTTTATTTAGACTCCTGTTGACTTTTATTATGATGTCTCAGATGCTTCACGCATTTAAAAAAAAACTCCCATCAATTGACAGGAGAAATTAAGAACCATAAAGAGATACAGTGAGGCTCCAGGGCAAACTAAGTTTTAGAAATTAATTTCAAGTTTGTTCTAACAGCTAAAAAAAACCTGAAATATAAAAATTGTGTTAATTTTGAATAGCAAGAGTTCACAGCAAACCATAAAACCTCTCTGCACCTCCAAAGCAGCAATGTAATTCACACTTTTCCTACCCTTGCCAATTAAAAATCAGTAGGCTGATTTTAAAGACTCCTCTTTCTTTTTTTCCAAACTAGTCAGGAAATGAAGATAGTTTGCTTCATGTCATTTTAATTAGAATTACTAATTCCATCTTCGATGAAAATAATTCTCTTTTGTCTATCTGTCAAAGCCTATTTGTTTTATTGTAGTCTGATACTTCCCAGAGAAATTAAAGACTACCCAAATACTTCCTTTACACTCCTATCAGGAATGTCTGGTTTACAAAATAACTAGCAACAAAAACTCAGTGCCACAAAAATTATGGATTAAGCAAACCATTAGGGTGCTAACATTTTCAAGAGTTCATGAAAAATTATTTTCTCACACATTTATTTGAGGATGTGTCTTTGTGATTTTTAAGAGACAGAGATATGGGGAAAGAAAGGGACATAGCCTTGGGCACATCTATTGCCAAGCAATTATGTCTTAAATTTCAATTTCCTAATCTATATAATGAGGAAATTGGAATAGGTAGTCTCTTAGGTCCTTTTGCTTCTAGATCCTGTGAATTTCTACAAGATTTAATAGCTAATATATAACATTAAGGTTTGAAAAGTGCCTTGCCTATGTTCATTCACCTGGTGTTCACAATAACTCAGTGAGATAGGTGATATAATTAACCCATTTTATGAGGAAAATGAGGCACATAATGATTAAATGACTTGTCCAGGCTCCACATTGTAAGTGTCTAAGGGAGGATTTGAACTCATCTTCCTGACTTCACCCAAACTTTAACCACTTTACTACCTAGCAACATTTACAACCTCTTAGATTCAAGGAGACTTATTAGGAAATCACGATAAGTCTAGACTATTGTGTTAGTTCAATAAGCAGTAATTAAAAAAACTAATCAAAGACTTGTATGGATCCAGCATTTGCCTACTTGTAGAAAAACCAATAGCAAACAGGATGACTGGGAAGATACATGCATCATCCTACCCCCATACCATCTGGATTTTTTCTGCCAAGTCTCTATATCTTGAAAGTTTTCAATGAATCAAGTTTGGAGATTATGAAAATCAATATGGCAACATCTATTAAAACATTGTCCTTAAGTTTTTATAGATCAATTTTTATTAATTTTTATGGGTCAATTTTGAGTAACTGTTGTCCGTGATAATATTCTCTTACAGAAGTTTATATATGAACTCCTTGAGAGTATAGGCTATTTTAGCTTTTTCTAATCATTCCTAAAACTCTTTACTATTTTGGTTTCTTTACACTATCCTGGTTTCCTTCCTGTCTTAGTCCCCTTTCCAGCCCATTTTCCTCCGTTAGTCACCTAAATGGGGTTATTTGTCAATAAGACATTCCTTGTACCTTCTGCTCTTCTCTTCCTACACTCTATCCACTCTCATGGATGCCCCTCCCCTACCCCATCCCAAACTCTATCTCTGACCTTGTCCTCTCTTCTGCAGAGGCACGATGGATAAAGTGCTGGACACGGAGAAAGGAAAACCTGAGCTCAAATCCAGCCTCAGAGACTTCCTAGCTGTGTGACCCTGGGCAAGTTACCTAATCCGTTTGCCTCAGTTTCTTCATCTGTAAAATAGGGATAACGATATTACCCACCTCCCAGGATTGTTGTGAGGATCAAATGAGATAATAATTGTAAAGTGTTTGGTACGTAGTAAGTGCTATATAAATGTTACTATTATTATTTCCTCACCCCCAACATTTCTCTCATTTCCAAACTCAATATGCCTAAAATCAAACTCTTCATCTTCCTGCCCACACCATGAAGGCACACATCCTTACATCCTTCCTCACATCCTTACATTTGTTCATAGCATAACATCTCTGTGGTCATCTAGCAACTCCAGATCTCAGGTTCTTTGGCTCCACCATCTATTTAGTGAGTCACCAAGTTCTGGTGAATCTTCCAACTCTCCAAGGAGGGGATTTGGATTGATTCCTCAGCTTCCTTCAAGACCCTGATTTCCATAACTTGGGGTCCTGCAATCTTTAGCATGAGTACACTGGACATAATAAGTAGAAAAGGGCATATGGACCCAAGACTGAAGGCGAAAGGTCAGACAACTACGTACATAAAAATATTCCCAGAGACACACAAGAGAGGGGCTCCAAACCCAAACCCATAGGAAAGTTAGCCCAGCTAACCATATCACTAAGAACTGCATAATTTTTCAATAATGAGGTCACCATTGACTCTCCCTCCCATCAGCACACTGCTTTACAGCTACCATATAAGGACTACTGGAGCAATACTAGCCCCAAACCCTGAGTTTTCTTTGCTTTTGGTAGTCTTAACGCAGAAAGGAAACTAACATTCACATTAGTCTATGGCTCAACTTTCTATTCCTACAGTTTAACTACCCTGCCTTAAAAGCTAACTAGCTGTGTGACCTTAGGAAAATTAACTAAAACCTCTTTTAGATTCACTTTCCCCTTCCACAAGGTGGAATAATAGAATTCATCTTCCATAAGGTGGAGGATATGATTCAGCAGTGCTGACTTCATGGGGTTATTGTGAGGATCAAATGCTACATATAATGCATATTATGATGTAAGTTCATGCCTCACTGAAGCACCTCCCAGACAACTCCAGCAGCAGACAAGGTCACAAGGATAGCATATACTTCCTGTTTCCACATGGTTTTGATTTCTTCTACTATATATCTATATTTTGAAACCCCTTTATTCCACTTAGTTTTAATATTTTGTGTATGTTGTATCGCAATATTTACATAAAACATTGCTCTTAATTTTTTGGTATCAGTGTTATATTGGTGATTGCTGGGCAATGCTCCAGTTCCAACAGAGTTATTTGTTCCATTCTCAAAGGTTTATCAAAATTGGTACTTGCATTATTGGGACTATTTTCTGATGCTTTATGAAATACAGTCAATCAATAAACATTTATTAAGCACTATTACGTGTTAGGCATTGTGCTAAGCCTGGCAATACAAAGAAAAGTAAAAGAAAGTTCCTTCTCTCAAGGAGTGAACCTCTGATGTATACTTCTAGTGACCAGGTCATGTTTTGCTAGATATTTATGCTAAATTTTTTTCTTCAGTATTTTTTTGGGTCTCCTTTAGCAAGTCGTTGACTTGTTTTTCATGATTTTCTTGCATCATTCTCATTTTCTCTTCCCAATATTTCCTCTACTCTCTTACTTGCTTTTCCAAATCCTTTTTGAGCTTTTCCAGTGGCCTGAGACCAACTCATATTTTCTTGGCGGCTTTTGATGTAGGCTCTTTGGCTTTGTTGACTTCTTCTGGCTGTACATTTTGATCTTCTTTATCACCAAAAAAAACTTACTTATTATGGGCAAACTACTCCAGAGAAAAATTGAAAAGGGATGAAGGAAGGGATATAGTCCATAAAATCATATATTTAGAGATGGAAGAGACTTAGAGTTCATCTTTCCAGCCCCTTCATTTTACAGATGATAAATAAAGGCTTTGAGAGTTGAAGTGATTTATTCAAGATCACACAGGTGCTAAGTAGTAGAGCTAGGGTTTGAACTTTAGTCTCAAGATTCTACATGGTGGTGGTTGGTAATGTTGGTTTTTTTTGTTTGTTTGTTTTTATGGGTTTGTTACTTTTTTGTCAAGGCAATCAGGGTTAAGTGACTTACCCAAGGTCACACAGCTAGTAAGTGTCAAGTGTCTGGGGCCAGATTTGAAACTCAGGTCCTCCTGACTCCAGAGCCAGTGCTCTATCCACTGTGCAACCTAGCTGCCCACTAGTAGTGTTAGCAGTAGTAGTGGTAATAGTGGTGGTGGTGGTGATAGTAGTGATAGTAGCAGTATTTTATGTATCATTGTCTCTTATTTTAAATTTTTCATATATTTCTGCCTTTTGCTCCCCTAACTAGAACAAGTTCCTTGAAGGAAGAGACTATGTCAAATTTATCATTGTATCTACCATAGCACCCAGTGCCATTCTTTGCTGTATATATGCTTATACGTTTTTTAAAGATTATTCATTAATAATTTGTTGAAGATGATGTCCACTGACTGCTGGGAGAAAGAAGACAAGGGCCAGGAGTTTTTGATATCCGAAAAGCTATAAAATTCCAGAGAGAAACATCTTACCAGGAGAAATCAGTTGTTTTCTAGTTTTTTGGAAGGAATTGTAACAAAATAATGCTAAGAAAGATAATTAAAATTAGAATCTTAAAAAAAATGTGTTGGCTCATTAACCCAACCAGTATCCTCTACTTTCTTTGAGGCCCACTCAAGCTGATTATCTCCCACCATTCCACTGCTATTCTTAAGCTGTCACTTTAGAGTAGGAGATATTTCCATCACAATGTTCATTGACTCATCACAAAATTATGTGTGATCACACTTTTAAAACACAAAGATAAGATAAAAGAAATAAAAATAATTTTGAATCTTAATACTTTCAATGATACCCAAATATGGAGTTCTGAATAAAGTAAGTTTTCACAAAAATAGTGTATGTAGTCCATGTCAACTCTGAGAATGTATCCCAAATCTGAATCTCAGAAAAATTAGATTACCAGAGTTAGTCTAGAAGCTTCTGCCCCTCAAGTTTCTAAGGATGCCCATAATATATCATGCGTGATTCTCCAATGATATCAGATTAAGCCTCCACCTGTATTCTTTTCCCCAAGATTAGCAGTTGAGAATCAATTGAGTTTAGCCTTAAATAGCTTTTAGAAAGGCATATTTACTAAGATGCAACCATAGTAATAGTTGGTACTACATTCCCCCCCAAAAAAAAATTCATGCCATACTCTCCCTCACGTACATGCAGAGTCCTAGAGAAAGTGAGTTTATGCTTAGAAAACATATGCAGCAAAAGGGTTATTCACAACTCCTGGTTGCTTGGAAGTGCTTTTGTCCCATTTGTAGGATGCTCAAGAAGTTCCCCTTAAGCAAAGAGTAGTCACTTTGCTCGCCTCCTTAGAGATCCGTGAGTCCAGTCTATCCTTGGCTTGGTAAGGTGAACACTAATACCAGCTGATTCAGGGATGCTATTTAGGACCCCAATGGGAAGATGACACATCCATCATCCTCCACATCCTTTAAAGTTTGAAGGTCCTCCTCCTAATAGAAATTAGGAGAGATGAAGGGGAGAGGAGACCTGGCCAAGGCCAAAGCCAAGCCAAAATCAAGACCCTCGCCTAGGTAATCCCGCGTCATGAATGTACTATAAAGCTCCAATTTTTGGAATCCTCTTCCCTTCTCAACTCATATGATGATTTGTAGAAGAGCACTGGAAGGATGACAAAGTTTCCCAGACATTTGTGCCAAATTCCATAATCTATAGGCATTTCTTTTTATCTAATAACTTTCACTTCATACATAGTCTAAATTCTTTTGATTAATTAACTGATTGGCTGATTGAGACATGTTCTAACCTAGTTATGGTATCAGAGCAAAGATGGGTGAGGCGATTTTGACCTAACCTCATTGTAGGATGATTTGTCTTTGTATCCCCAGTGCCTAGCACTGTACCTGGCATATAGTAGGCACTTAACAAATGTTTGTTCTTTGATTGATTGATGTAAGAAGCACATTTCATTTAAGACTCTTTATGATTCGGATGCTTCAGCTTCTTCCAGAAGTTCTATTACTATTCAAATGAGCCTCTGATGTTTCTGCATTTCCCATATCTGTCAAGATGCCTGAAACATTGAATTTTGGAAAAATGGCTATAGAAATGTGGCTAAAAAATCATTTTGTTCTGACAGACCATTTGTTTTTTTTCTTTCAAGAAATTACACACATGGATTATTTTATGACATATAAGAAAATACCTTTCATTTTTATGATAGATATGGCAACTCGTGACTTTGGTGCTTATGTTTAAAGACTATAACTAGTTCATAAAATAAATCAATTATTGTCTGGAAAGCCATGTCATGGCAACTATTGCTCCTTACTCTCAAGTGCCTAATGAGGCATGAGACAGGAATAGAGCACAATCAAGTGTTTATTTTCCATAAGCCCATCAATACCAAAAATAGATACAAAAAATATAACCTTGTAGAAGGTGAGAAAGGATGGGGAGATAGGGAGGAGGCATGGAGAAATGAAAGGTATTTAACACTGAAGGGCCTGGTGAGGTATCTACTGATCCCTTTGCTGTTGAAATCCTTGTCTTCTTTCAAGGCTCTGATAAGGTTCCACCCCAGCATTGTTCATTCCACTTTATTTTATTTCAGCGGTAAGGCTTCCCCGATCCCTTCTAACGCTCCAGATGAAGAATTATCTCCATCCTCAAATTTCCCAGATTCTCTGTCTGGACCTTTCCTCTGGCCTTCATCACACTGTTTTAAATCATACTTACTTATCAAACAATAGGTCAGTGAGCATCCATTAAGTGACTACTATGTTCCAGGCACTGTGCTAAGGACTGGGGATACAAATAAAGGCAAAAGCAGTTCCTTTCTTCAGGGAGCTTGTATTCTATGGGGAAACAGACACGAAATAACTAGGCACATAAAAGATACAGGCAGAGTAGACGAAGGTAATTTTAGGTATTAGCAGCTGGGAAGATTGAATTATAATCTCTTCATCAATGAATCAGTCAATAAACAGTGTGCTCATAGAGCACAGCATCCTTCTTGGATGCAGTACAGACAAGGAAACTGAAGCCATTGATCTTAAGTGACTTGCCCATGTCACAAGCTAATTAATGTCTAAGGTGGGTTTTGAACACTGGGCTTTGTGACCCCAAGTCCACTGCTCTATAAAGTATTCCACATTGTCTCCAAACTCTTTTAAGTAATGGTGAATCTCATTTGAGAGGCTCTGCGGGGGTTCTGGTGGTTGATACATCTGCATAATTCCGTCCACAAACAAGAGAATGTGAAAGACTTCACTCTCTTTAGGAAATCCGCTCTTCAGTTTGGTCTGTGTGAGTACATCTTCCACAAGAGTGGCAAGACTTTGTATAAGCACACATTCCTATTTGGTGCTTTTCGTTATATTATATGACAATGAAGAAGGGTATCTATGAACTTGACATGTGCCTCCATATGACATTTGGGGAGCTGCAGTAACAATAGCAGCCTAACTTGGCTCATATCCTTCTTTCTGCAAGCCTAAAGAAAAGCAGACTGTGACTTTATGAGTCAATCAATTAATTAACCAACAAGGAAATATAGTATGTAATTCGTCTATCAGTTGTTGTTACTACAATCAAGCCATCAGCCCAAGGGTTTCATCAGAGGGTCTTTAGTGCAAATACTCTGGCTTCTCCAAAGGCTGCATTATCTCCACTACTCACAAGAGAGTGCTCAGGTATCGTTCTTAAACTACTCACCCCCCTACCCATTGTAGGTAGTGTTGGACAGGTTTAGCTATTCTTCTTGCCGGATTGAAAATTCAGTGTAGGTCATGGGTTTTTAACCTTTTTTTCTATATCACAGACCCTTGGAAGTCTAGCGTGTCCTATGCCCCAGTCCTCAGAATAAGATTTTTAAATACATAAAATAAAGTACATCGAATTACAAAGGAAATTAATTATACACACAGCAATAAGAATATTAAAAATAATAATCACAGACCCCAGTCAAAAACTCTTGGTTGGTAGAGAAAGAATGGAATCTCTGTACCTTTCAGTCAACTGTGTGACTAAAAAGATACTGTTTGCTATAAAATGCCATTTGTGAAAGCCTTCCAATTAATTCTAATACTTTTATCAAAATATCCTTGATACATGCATAAATAATCCTCACAAAGATTTTGTAGAAATAGGAAAATAGTTATGTGGGTCATTAACCATTGATATAGTACAAGGTCTGTGATTTTCTTTTCAGGCACTGGGTATGCTCCCTTCTTTCAAATGTCTTAAAAATCTATCTACCAATGCCCTCAAATCTAGGGCTAAAGCATAGACTGCCTCAGTGTATACTAGTCATAATCTAGCCAATTTTCCCATCTGTGATTATCACCATTTCTACTGCCTCATACATCCATTGAGGTATGATGCTGGAATTTGAATGAGATGCCTCCACTGTCACTGATGAATAGTAATCTTGACAATCTTTACTCTTTTTCTGGTTTGTTGTTCTAGTTTCATCCTTCAATGCTCTCAAGGTGATCTGCCTTGATTGGCTCCCCTACTAAGGTTTCTGTAAACTATCCTTTCCCTTTTCCATTTTGCCTATTTTTATAAAGCAATTCTGCCCAGAATCTTCTGCAGTACTACCCTCTAAAGCTCTGTGAATGAATTTATATTCTAAATTGTTGCTGTCCCTGGCTCTCTCCACTTAGTAAGGAATTCAAAACGTATGCTGGCTTAACGAGGGTTTCAGCAATCTTAGTCTTCTCATTGTGGCAACTAACTTTCATCAGTTACACTTGTGCAAGAAATGATGATGGGTTTCATTCTTTCATGTATTTCCAATTTTTTTCATTAATATGTTGTTTAGGTTAGTCAAGTTGGGGTGGTTTTAATTTTATGCCATGCTATATGAAAGCATCTGGGATTTCTGGATTTAATTTTCAAGAAAGCTTCATGAAAGTTGGGAAAGTAAGAGCCATATTAAAATACTGCAGGCTAATTATTGTTGTTTGGGAGAGAGAAGGGTTGATTTATTTCAATACTTGTTGGGTGAAGTTGATTTTGTCCATTAGTGAATTCCAAAAAAAGAAGGAATCAAAAATTTAAGAGAATTATATTTGTTTGTTTAATTCTTAGAGACAATATAACTTCTTGTGCTCCCTCTCCCTGCCCCCAGAATGATTTGGAATAATATGGAGGAAACACTTGGTATTTGCATTGTGCCATCCATTTTTCACTTCAGAACATTTAACTATAACTTCTGGAAATCCATAACTGAACACATTGAATTACTGCATGAAAATCTGCTATGGAAAGATCTTTGCATTAAATCTCTTATTATTTATCTTTTGTTATTTTTACTGTCAGGTTAATTTTGGTGATATACATTGGATTTCACTTTTTTCCTTTGTACCCTATCTTTTGATCATTTTTTCCTGTCTTCCTGTGTTTCTTCAATGCACAGAATCCCATTTGAGTGAACTTTAAAGAATGTCAAAAATCACTGTTTTATACAACCCTTTTTGGAAATGAAACATTGCTAAAAATTGAGGAGTAAGTGTTTGTTTACATTTAGTTGCATGAAGCCGTTTTCAGGGATATGCCACATTTACATAGTGACCCAAATAATGGAGGGGAGAGGTGTTCTGAAAGAAACATTCCTAAAACTCACTGGAACCTGAGAGGGTAAAAAATGTGATTTCCTTCTGCTGAAATTATGTTTGAATGTATTCAAAAATTATTAACAAATTTTGACATTTTTTGAAATTGTATGCCATAGATCAGAATCCTAGATTTAGAAGTCATCCAGTCATATCCCCTAATAAGAAGATACAGAAACAAACACCTGAGGAGTAAAAGAACTTGTCCACAGTCACAGAGACAGAGAACGATAAAGCTGTGGCTTTAACTAGGTTCTAAATGTAAACAACAGTGACTCTTCCATTCAACCAACTGTCTTATATATTACAGAAAAATAACAATAATGATGAAACATTTTACTAATGTTTTTACCCATATCTATGAAAGTATTCTCAAACCTTTGTAATAATATTTATATAATTTGTAATGTAATATATTATAATATATAGTAATGCAATATATAATTATATAATATTTAATTTGTAAAAACAAAAGTAGAAACATTAATATTTGTCATCACTATCAATACCACTTTCTTCAAATATGAAGAAAATATGCTATAATATTATGAACTCTTGTTTATTAAGTAAACATCATGTTCCATGCACATACACAAATAGGCAAGAGAGCTGTGATTTCTTCAGCATGTGAGGTGCCTCCAACAATACAGGCCAAAATTGTTCTATGAGTTAGTAAACAAATTCCAGGGAGTTTACCCAGTCACATAAACAAGTAAAGTGACTTGATCACATTCACACAACCAGTAAATAGCAAAGGTGAGATCTGAACCCGGGCTTTCCTGACTCCTTACCCAGAATCTCTATGTCATATTGCCTCTTCACTTTTTTTAATTTAAACCAGACCTGATATTTCATTAGGGCAAGAAACTCCTAATGAGGAAACTCCTTTTACCAATGCAACTGTTCTCCTCTTTAGAGTCCTAGAGGGTTGCAGGAATATTGGGGGTTTAAGTGAGTTTCTTATGCTCACAAAGCCAGTATATACCAGAGGCAGGATTTAAATGCAGGTTTTCCTGATTCCAAAGCAAGCTCTCTATCCACTAAGCAACACTGCCTCTCTCTGTGTGTTCTATTGTACCAAACAAACAAAAAAAATCTCTTCTCTCAGAAATCCTTGTCATTAAAAAGTGAGCTAATTCTTCCAATGGGTTTGTTCCAATCTTACATGAAAATCATTAAAGCCACACTTACTTGACCTCAGTAGATGGATGCAACCAAAACCATCCAAACTATTTGCTGAAATTTATGCTGTCAAAAGCTGGTGCACTTCAGCTTTCAAAGCACGAATGTTCCTATGCTGTTTTCCACATCCAGGCTCAAATAGAGGCATCGGTAATTTTTGACTTGATTGCACTATAATTATTCAAATATCGTTAATTTTATGCTGTAGCCTAATTTCCATATCCGTTGTTATCATTAAAAGAGATTATTATGGTTAATGTACCTAAAGTATCCCCACTAATTGAAAAATGCAATTCTTAAGCAATATCAGTCACAACAACAACTCAATGTAAAGGCTACTATGGTGATATGACTGTAATTATTATCCACACAAGCCATGATGGGCACAATAGCGTCAGCCCACAAGGCCATGATCTATGGACACTTCCTCCTCTCTTCAAACATTGTATGATCACCCTAAAACACAGAAGATAAGCCCAGGACCAGGATCATTCTGGTTCATGAAAGGACACTGGCATTTTGCTGGTAACACAACACAGATCACAAATTAGGGCTCAAACAACTCCCACTTCTCCTGCTGAGGCTGAGTTTGTTGTACTGCAGCTCCCAGCAGGTCTCTCCCCCTCTTATCAATCAAGCCGGGGAATGTGATGCTGAGTAAAGGTGCAACATTTCCTTCTCCCCACAGGAAACCCTCTCTCCACCTGGAATGGATCAGTGGGGTGCACAGCACACCAACAAGATAGATGGGACAAAAAAATATGGGGACAAGGGTGGAAGGGAATGAGAGGAAGGAGGGAGAGAGACCCTAGAGATATAAACAGGAAATTTGAGGTCATATTTATTAACTTCCTTCTATCTATCTCAGAGGGTTTCCATGGAGAGTGGCTATTTATTTAAAACCACCTTCATAAAATCAGTGTAAGATAAGTTTTTAAAAGTTGTCTATCATATGGAAAGAGAAATCCAAGCCATTAAAAGAAAAGGACTCTTTAACATTTAAGTTTGGGGTTTTTTTAGGCTATCTTCACAAAATGCAAAATGCAGTGTTGTGTGGCAAAGCCAAAAGAGTGCCAGCTTTGTTAGGAAGACTCAGATTCATGTCCTGCTTCTGACACAACAGCTGTGTGAAATCACTTATCCTCTCAGTGCCCTCAGGAAATTCCCTAGAGTTGTGTGGTGTGGTACTAAATGTTTAACAATCAGATCTAAAAAACCTGTGCATCTGACAGACTTTTAAGTTTAATCTACATTACTAACATTTTCTCCATCACTTTCTAAAGTCTAGAGAATAAACAAAACAACATTAAGTGCTCACACTGAAAATTTAACAATTGGTTCTAGAGCAAGGTATGCTGCATCCATCAGATGAATTAGTGGAAGGCATTTCTATACTAGAAGTTCTTCAAACCCATGAATCACACATATCAACTAAAAACAATCTTCCCCAAAAATCAACTTTATATAACCACTAGAGCAACCAACACATGGAATGGGAGAGCAGGAACCTGACCGGAAAAAAATTAACCAAACAAATTAAGTATACTTAAATCTATCTTATATAAATAGGGTACTTAAATGTCTTTGGGAACCACTATCAATTATTTTTGAAAACTCAGAATGCTATGTTCAGAAACCATAGCAGGCAGGGTTTCTTAACCTTTTTTGTATCATGCACCCCTCTGGAAGTCTAGCAAAGGCTATAGACCCTTTCTCAGAATATTTTTAAGATAATTTCCAATTAAAGGAAATGCTAAATTTCATATAAAAGTTAGTCAAAAATAGAGATGCAATTTTTTTTTCTTATCCGAGTTTGCAATCAGTCAAAATCCAGCAGGTTCCAGCATTGAGAACAGTTGCAGATGCTTTGCCCAGAGGTTACTGATGACATTCAACTGAGTGGATAGGAAATCAAAGGAGAAAACTATCAGGACAGAGATTTCTCCAAAGCTGAAAGTGGGTGGAGTACTGAGCAAAAGAAAAAGAAAAAAAAAAAGCCAGAGACCAGAACAAACAAAGAGAAAAACCAAGGTTTAGGCAAAGGATATCTGAAATTAGAATACACAGACTAAGTAATAAGAGGGAAATTTGAAGAAAAGATTGGACTACTGATTTGATCTGAAGATAGGGGCAAGGGTGGTTGGACAATAACTAGATCGACAAATTAAGCCCTGGTTCTATTAAGCTAATTGAATTCATGAAACATTAAGTGCCTGCCTACTGTGTGCCAATTACCATCTAGAGAATACAAGTAATGAAGGCAAGAATCTATGGTCATCATTGGGGAGCTAGAATCCAAGCAAGCAGATGTATGAAATCCAGAAATGTCAACAGGTCAAAAACATGTTTTGTGACAGCCTCACGCTTCTGGGTCCTTCAAAAAAATAGAAAGAAAAATTAACGAGACTTGGCTTTTCTCAATGCAAGGTTCAAAGACAGCTCCAAAAGACTCATGATGGAGAGAGCTATCTACATCCAGAGAAAGAACTACGGAGTCTGAATTAAAATTGAGGCAAACTATTTACTCTCTTTTTTTCCTTCTCTTTTGGTTTCATTTCTTCTTTCTCATGTTTCATTCCATTGGTTATAATTCTTCTTTACAACTGGACTATTATGTAAATAAGTTCAACGTGAAGGTATATGTAGAACCTATATCTTCTTGGGGGGGAGGGGGAGGAGAGGGAGGGACAGAAAATTTGGGACTCAAAAACTTGTGGAACTGAATGTTGTAAACTAAAAATAAAAAATAAATTAAAAAAAAGAAAAATTAACAAGAAAATAAGATTTACCTGCCCCCCCCCAAAAAAGAACCAAATGCACAAATTAAAATTAAAATGAAGAACTTTTTTCCAATTTGTGACAGAGTGTTTTTCTCTGATGAATAAGACACACTTTACTAAATTTATATTTTTTGGTTTAGTGTTTTCAGTGGCATGGCACAAGACCTAGGTTTGAAATCAGGCCTGCCACTTACTACTTGTATGACCTCACATAAGGCCACCCGCCAAATCTAATCCTGGGAAGTCATTTATATAATAATAAGAGGATAAGAGGACTAAATGATTTCTCAGGTCCCTTCAAGTATTAACACTCTTCGACTGCTGTAATTTGACCCCTGGTACATATCACACAAAGCAGATCTTATTCATCCATAAATTTCATAATTATCAAATAAAACAATACAACATTAAGACTGGAACAGACTTTAGGGATCATCTAGGGCACCACCCTCATTTTACAAAAGAGGAAACTGAGGCAGGGTAGCAAGGTGTAATAGAAAGAGTACTAGATTTGTAGTCAAAAGACCTGACTGGGTTCCAGTTTGCACCAACTATTGGTAACATGTAATCTAAATTCTCTAGTGTTGGCTTCCTCATTTATTAAATGGAAAGAATAACATTCACACTACCTCCTTAGGACCTAAAGCTTAGAAAGGATTTTCCAACCTCCTCATTTTACAGATGAGAAAGTTCACATATCTGTTGGGAGAAATGCATGATAGGAATTGTAAAGTACTGTATACACATGGGTTATTATTCATCATGAAGTGATCACACAGCTATCTAGCAGGAGAAAGGGGTCTAACTAGAACCTTGTTACCCTGCCTCACATTCCACTATATAACTGCTTCATTTGGCTTCTTCTTCTAAATCTAGGGGGAACAGAGCCCACTAAAATGTCAAGTCCAGAAAACTGAGTTCTGCCTAAATGTCTGAGGGCATGATGTTTTGGTATATTCATATTTAATCTGGTCTAATATATTCTCTTTTCTCAAGAAATTATTTGGATAAATCAAAGTTGCTTTAAAATTGCTGAAAGCAAGATTTTGTTCCAATGTCACACAGAAGTGATATTAGGACCAAAAAATAAATTACAAGTTAAGTAGGATTTATGGAGGCTGAGTAAATTGTTTTTATACCAGGAAGATTCCCGAAGTATTGAAGATTCCAAAAACCAAACTCATTTGAAAACATAAAGAATAAATTTTAATCTTCACTTTAACACCCTTGCTATCTTAAGACTAGCCCCTACCAAACATCCCAAAGAATAGGGAACCAAGGTGGGATATAGAGAAGTAGATGAGAAAAAAGGGAGAGACCCAAAGAAGAACAAGTAGACAGAGACAAGAGAGAGAGACAGAGACAGATAAAGAGAGAATTTATTAAGTGCTTACCATGTGACGGAAATTGTACTAAGCACAAATACAAAACATAAAAAGAGGATGGTCTCTATTCTTAAGGAACTTAGATTCTAAAGTAAACAGGAAAAGAAGATGCAAGTAATAAGAGAGATTCATTTTACTAGCTGTCTTAGTCACAAAGATTTTAAAGTCCAGTAGCCAACCTTCTCTACATTTCTCCAGGCTAGTCTCTTGATGACCAATTCACAAACCTGGAGCCAGACCCACACTAAAAACCCACCCACCCACCCCCACCCCCCCTGCCCCATATGCATCCATGCAGATGGAGATTTTTTTTCTATAGAGCTTTCTACTCCCTCTACATGGATCTTTCACCAAGGAATAGTTTTGGTTTTGTCGTTGTTCTTCAGCCTGTTTCCTTTGGATAAAGAGTTTACTGTCTAATATTTTGATGAATGTGAATATAAATGCCATTTAACAGTGAAAAGGGAGGAGAAGAGGGAGAGGAGAGGATAGTGGTGAAGCTCTAAAGAGGTTTTACAGCCAGGTGATCCACTGAATAGAGTGCTGGGCCAAGTTAAAATCCAGCCTCAGATACTTACTAGCTGTGACAACTCATTTAACTTCTGTTAGACTCAGTTTCCTGCTCTATAAAACAGGCATGATAACAACACCTCCCTCCCTGGGTTGTAGTGAGGATCAAATGAGATATTTGTGAAGTGCCTAGCACACAGGAAGCACCATATGAATGTTAGTTATTATTATTTTGGCTTTCCACATTTCACATGTAGTTATAGTCTCCAGAATACCTAAGTTAAAACTCCATTTCTGATTTGGTAGTCAAAAGGACCACCTGGAGATACATTTTACCAACCATTTATTCCGTATTTGTTCATTGTATTATAAACTTCCAAGAGCAGAAGTGAAATGAAACCTAGAGCTTTTGTTCTGTCATTTCTTCAGATCATTAAAGCCCATCTTTCCTTTCTATTGGTTGTAATAACCAGGTATAGCTCCCAGTGAGAGTCTGGCTAGTGGTCAATATAACCCTTTCCCTCAGTCTTTAACGAGAAAAATCGAAGGGGAAAAACGGAAAGACCCCTAGAAGGAAGGCCTTGCCCAGAAGCCAAGCCCCTGGGCAGACAGAGGAATGTCTGTGAGGACTTTCTTCCTATCCCTCATCCTGTTTAGGAGCAGAAATTAGTTTGGTCAATAAATAGCCTTCCTTACACACCTGGTATACTCTGTGAATTGTACACAGAAGTCTCTAGCTGTGCTGGGGTTTGGAGAGAAAGTATTCCAGACAGGAGGCACAGCAAAACACAGAAGGGACTCAGAAGGAGGAGGGGACATAACTAAAGAATAGACAGCATGTTAGACAGAGATAGACTAGGCCAGAAAAACTAGAGCTTCTTCTCTACTACAGTGCCTTTCTTACTGTCTCTGTATCATGATTATCTGTTGGCTCAGGGTAAATTTTTTGGTTTGATGCCCTCTTTTTGCCCCACTACCACCATCACCACCTAGCATGTGCCTAGAAGGTCTGAAAAACACTCTTCTCAGCTATCCCTTCTTCCACAACAATTTCTTCTTGGCAGCGGCATGAAGTTAGTTAAATCACCTGAGATGACTTCTGGATATATCTAAAAGATGGCAGAGGATATAAACATGGCCCCAAACTACCAAGTACCAGGAAGAAAAGAAATCAGTATTACCAGCTTCATTCTTATAAGACTAACTCAGTAGCTAAATGGTTCCTGCCTGCTGTCTCAGATTGTTTTCAATACCTAATCACCATTTACTTCATAAGCTTGGTCAACAGAAATATGCACAATATTGCAATAAGATTTAACAAGAGTAATATGGAAGAGGGGACAATAGTGTCTTCTCTTGTAAATAACTCCCCTGTTTCTGCAAAATGATATACTTAGTATGGGATGGAGGGTCCTGGATATTTTTTTGTTCTTCATCTCATAAAACATTCTGCTGAGTCATGCCTGAAATAGCCTTTATGTTGTTCCTAGAGGGCAAAAAGCTCACTTTTAGTTACCCCAGCCAAAGGAGCACTGACAAGGACAGGGAGAAAGAGAACAAAAGAGGTAAACAATTTTTGAGGCTTAGATAATGTTTTAAATCTCAGAAAGAAAAGCTACATACAATTTTGGTTGTTCTAATCTCGAAGAGGCAGCATAGTGTGTCAGATAAAAATCAGGCCTTGAAGCCCAGAAGACCATCGTTCAAGTCCTTTGTCTGATACACACTGACAATACGATTTTGGGCAAGTCTTTTAACCTCTCAGTGCCCACGGCAACTAGTCATCTAAGACTATAAATTGCAGAGAAGATGATGAAATTCATTGATAAAAGAAGTTTCCTCTCCTAGAAGTTACCTATATCATTGAAATCACAGTTCTAGGTTTTATCTCTGTTTCTATTCCTATTCTATTTTGTGACAAAACATTTACACTTGAGGATTAAGATAAAAATATTTCTACATTGGCAAATCTATCTAGAATGCCACTTTAACACAGAGGCTTTCCTATTTCTAGGCCTACTAGAAAACCACTCTGTCTAAACATCTCAGTGAAGGAGCTAATGAACATCACTTATGATTTAAGTCACCCAGGACTGTATTTTCTGCCTCTCTTTTTGAGTTGTTATGCAACTCTTGCTTTTAGCCTGTTAACTTTAAGGTTAATTAGAGATCACATCTTTTCTGAGGATCTGGCAAAATGCATGAGAGTAACCAGGGCAACTAGCCCACATGATGTTGCATGTAGGATTAATTTCTAGAGGCTATGAAGGAAGAACAGAACTCGACCAAAAGCTCAGTGTTCATAAACCCAAACTCAGATGCCACTTGGGGCTATAATCTGGTACCAATAGTGTGATTCTTTAAATTAATCTGTGATAAATAAAATAAAGTATATTAATAATAAATGCACCAGTCTGCTCTTATAATCCTATATAGGCACCTAAATTTGATTTTAGCTGGCACTTGAAAATAGTGACAGTCTTTAGATTTTTAGAATTAAGGTTGATGGTAGGAGGAAAATAGGAGGCAAGAGAGTGGTGGGGAAAAGAGAAGATCTCAACTAAAATATAATTTAAGTGAATCTCCTTCACAGAGAAGCAAGCAGATCTCAAATAGTCCATTTCCAAAGAGCCAACCTTCAACAAAAATCTAGCTTGACTTGACATGCATTTATTAAATGCCGATTTGTCAGACACTGGGGATACAAAGACAAAATTGAAAAAGTCTTTATCCTCAATGAGCTTGCATTCTACTAGAGAAAAAGAATATTTATACAGATAAGTATTTGGGAATCAAAACAACACAGGGAAAGGATTATGGGATTTGGAGTCAGAGGCCCTGCATTCAAATCCTGGTTCTGTCACTTACTACCTTGTGATTTTGGACAAGTTATTCAACCTCTGTGGGATTCTATCTCCTTAACTATAAAATAAGGAATTTTATTATATTGCCTTTAAGTTCCCTTCTATCTCTAAATCTATTATCCTGTGTTCCCAATTGCAAATGATCTGAAAAGCTCCAGGCAAAGATGTACCATGATTAGAAACAGTAATCAAGCAAGTTTGAGTGGAACCCTAAACAGAATCCAGATATACTCTAATATCTTTGTTAACAAAAAAAAAAACACATTCCAGTGACAGACTTCATTGTTAGATGTCCATTACTAGACATAGAAATAACATAAAAAGCCTAGGAATGTTTTCATGAGTGTGAATCCTCTCCCTCCTGAATCTCCACCTAGTATTCCTTCCTTCCATCCAGGCAGAGTAAACTGCAGTTCTTTGGCTAACCATTCAAGGGTAACAGCTACCTCTCTATGGCCTGTCTGGTGTTCAGCAACATGGAGACCTGCTCAGATGGTCTCTTGCCCATTTCTAGATGTCTTAGGCTACTCAAATCCCATATGTACAACTCTCTCTCTGACCTCAGGCCTCCCCATGCAAGACCTGCATTTAAGTTAATACCACTGCCCCTTCCTTCTCCATGGACACCCTTTTCTCTGAACCTCCTCCATGCACCTCCATTTCCAGATTGACTTTGTTAAAAAGGATTTTTGTCTTCAAAGGACTTAATTGGTAAATTCCTCTTGTATGTTTCTGAATACTTCTCAAATCATTATTTTGACTTGAGCTCTAAAAAAGTTGGTGGTTACAGCTCATAGAGGTTTCAAATTGTTCTAGTGAGTTCAAGTCCCAGAATCACCAAAGTCACCAAACCATATGGCAGAAACAAAATAAAAAACAGAATGGTTGCGTTGTTTTTTTTCCATTCCAGTGTATTGTTGTTACTGCTTTCCCAAGGGCCTGCAGGTACATATGGCAGTTTACAAACTAGCAGATTGTGTGTGGGATCAATAAACTTTCGTTTGAAATCAAACTTTAGAAGTGAAGACTCTGCCTTCTGTGGACATTTGTGACTTCCCAGGTTTGCACTGGGCTAGATGATGCTTTGGAAAATTGTGAATAATAGACTAACAAAAAGAAATTCTGCTTACTTTATTTAACCAGAATATCCCAATGACCCCTGCAAACTCTAGACAGCATACTTATTCTTGCACATATGTCATAAACATCAAATGTTCTGAAAAGAAAGGAACAGAGAAAGGGATCCTTATGAAGAAATTCTAAACTCTTTCTTCTAGATTATAAATTGTAAAAGATCAAAGACCATATCTTAATCTTTATAATAATCTTTCCCATTGCCTAATACAATGCAGAGCAGTACAGTCCAGTTAAGGATATGCTGGATGCAGCTCATACGGTCTCATGAGAGCCGGTTGTTAAATTTTTAGTGTGATCATGTGTGCCTCAGAAGTCAGTAGTGATATCACTAGATCAAGGAGTATGTACATTTTAGTCACTTTGGAGGTACAGTACATATATAGATATATGAGAGAGAGAGAGACAGATAGACAGACAGAAAATGGTTTATTTGATGACCAAAGTAATATAAAATAAAACAATTCCCATCAACGCAATGACCAGTCATAACTTTAGACCAGGGAGCAAACAAGCCTCTCACCTCTTGGTGGAGAGGTGATGAACTAGAGACACAGAAGTAGACAAACATTTCCAGACATAGCCAATAAGTTGATTTGCTTTGCTTGATTATACTTATTTGTTGCAAAGGAGAGTTTCTATGGACACTGGGAATGGGGGTAAGTTTAAAAGAAGTGGTAGAGATGCCCAAAAAAGGACAGCCTTTTACATGTTATCTCATCTGATCACACATACACACAACAAACCTGGGAGATAGATACAATTATTATCCTAATTTTACAGATAAAGAAACAGAAGCAAACAAAGGTTATGTATAGTTTGCCCAAGTCACATAGCTAAATGACTGAGGCAGGATTCGAACTCAGGTCTTCTTGATTTCTAGTCCTATCTTCTAGGCACTGCATCACCTGTATCTAAAATTCTTAAAATATTACAAAAAGTGAGCTGTTTTCATTGCTATATTATAAACTAGAGGAAAGAGATAACATCTTCATTATATTCCCCAGAGTCCCAGGTGCCTTGCACGTAGTATACATTTGATAAATATTCATTGAATGACATTATTTACATATATTCAGTGATTGTTCAACATCATAAAAATAATAGCTAACATTAGCATTGTGCTTTAAAGTTTGAAATTGGTTTTATATATACTATTTAATTTGATCATTCGAAAGAATTAATTCATATATAAAAATAAAATTGCACTAGCTTTTTATTACATAATTATTCATAATTCATTCACATATACGGCTGTGTATATACATATATATAAAATCCAAGTTGGAATACTTATTCTTGAATGTATTGCATTACCTTTTCCCACTAACAATATTTTTTTTGCATATTCTCACAGATTCCTAAGATTTTCCTGCAGTCTATCAGAATTAGTTTGGATCATCCATACCTATAAGAGTTTAAAGTTAGAAATCTTATTAACGGTAAAAAAAAATTTATTTGGATAAATTTAATAATAATAAATTATATTTTAAAGCACTTTAAGCTTTTCAAGGTACTTTTCTCACAATAACCCAGCTGGGTAGGTAGTATGTCTATTGCTTTGGGTTATTATGAGAAATCAGGTAGAATTGCGAGCTGATCCAACCATTTTGGAGAGCAATCGAATTATGCCCAAAGAATTATTAAACTGCCTATAATCTTTGATCCAGCAATACCATTACTAGGTCTATTTGCAAAGATGATTAGGAAAAAAGGAAAAGAATCTCGTTGTTCTAAAATGTTTATAATAGCTCTCTTTGTGATGGCAAAGAACTGGAAATTGTGGGGATGCCTGTCAATTGGGGAATGAAAGAACAAGTTGCGGTATATGACTGTGATGGAATGCCACTGTTATGAGAAATGATGAGTTCGGTGATCTTAGAAAACTATGGAAAGACTTGCATGAAATAATGAAAAGCAAAATGAGCAGAACCAAAAGAACGCTGTATACAGTAACAACAATATTGTGTTAAGAACAACTTTGAGAAAATAAGTCATTTTGGCTATTATAAATACCCAAATTAACTATAAAGGAGATAGGAATGAAGATACTATCAGCATCAAGAAAAAGAACTAATAAATAAAAGTATTCATAGAATGATTTTATCAGAGGAAGGAGAAAAGAAAAAGAAAAGAAGGAAAAGTAAATTTACACAACAACTTTACTATATATTTTAAAAGGATAGCAAGTTGTACATAATAGATTTGTAATTTCATGTGCAATCTTTTTTAATTATGCTGTGTTATAGAAATGCTTGTTTTTTTTGGGGGGGGGGGGGAGCAGAGCCAAGATGGCGGCTGGAAAGCAGGGACTAGCGTGAGCTCCCTGCCAAGTCCCTCCAAAAGCCTATAAAAAATGGCTCTGAACCAATTCTAGAACTGCAGAACCCACGAAATAGCACAGGGAAGCAGGGCTCTAGCTCAGGACAGCCTGGATAGTCTCTGAGTAAGGTCTATCCCGCATGGAGCTGGGAGCAGAACGGAGCGGAGCAGAGCCCATTGTGGGCAGCGCGGACCAACCAGACCAGGAGCTGGGCAGAGCATGCCCTAGAGCCCTGAATCAGTGAGCTGCAGCAGTTACCAGACTTCTCAACCCACAAACACCAAAGACAACAGAGAAGGTTAGTGGGAAAAGCTGTTTGGGACAGAGTAAAAGAAGGAGTTCACGAATCCGCCACCACCCCCAGGGCAGCAGAAGTGGGGCAGCTACAGAACTACAGCTGCAGTTGCTTTCAGCCCCAGGCCCACCTGGTGGGAGGAATTAAGTGGCGGATCAAAGCAAGAGTGAAGAGCCTGCTGAATATCTAAGTCCAGTCCGGGTTGGGGGTTCTTGGGGAAGGAGGAATGCTGGTGTGGCAGACCTGGCGCATCCCCCCAAGCTTGGAACATAGTTCTCTTAACTCTACAAGCAGTCACACCCCGCTGAAAAACTTAAGGGTCAAGTTAGTTGGCTGGGAACATGGCCAGGCAGCAAAAACGCACCCAGATTCAGTCTCAGACTTTGGAATCTTTCTTTGGTGACAAAGAAGACCAAAACATACAGCCGGAAGAAGTCAACGAAGTCAAAGAGCCTACAACAAAAGCCTCCAAGAAAAACATGAACAGGTCGCAGGCCATGGAAGAGCTCAAAAAGGATTTGGAAAAGCAAGTTAGAGAAGTAGAGGAAAAATTGGGAAGAGAAATGAGAGTGATGAGAGAAAACCATGAAAAACAAGGCAATGACTTGCTATAGGAGACCCAAAAAAATACTGAAAAATATACTGAAGAAAACAACACCTTAAAAAATAGACTAACTCAAATGGTAAAAGAGCTCCAAAAAGCCAATGAGGAAAAAAATGCCTTGAAAGGCAGAATTACCCAAATGGAAAAGGAGGTCCAAAAGACCACTGAAGAAAATACTACCTTAAAAATTAGATTGGAGCAAGTGAAAGTTAGTGACTTTATGAGAAATCAAGATATTTTAAAACAGAACCAAAGGAATGAAAAAATGGAAGACAATGTCAAATATCTCGTTGGAAAAACCACTGACCTGGAAAATAGATCCCGGGAGAGATAATTTAAAAATTATTGGACTACCTGAAAGCCATGATCAAAAAAAGAGCCTAGATATCATCTTTCAAGAAATTATCAAGGAGAACTGCCCTGATATTATAGAGCCACAGGGCAAAATAGAAATTGAAAGAATCCACCGATCGTCTCCTCAAGTAGATCCCAAAAAGAAATCTCCTAGGAATATTGTCACCAAATTCCAGAGCTCCCAGATCAAGGAGAAAATACTGCAAGCCGCCAGAAAGAAACAATTTGAATACTGTGGAAAAACAATCAGGATTACACAGGATCTGGCAGCTTCCACATTAAGGAAACAAAGGGCTTGGAATACAATATTCCGGAGGTCAATGGAGCTAGGATTAAAACCTAGAATCACCTACCCAGCAAAACTGAGTATCATGCTCCAGGGCAAAATCTGGACTTTCAATAAAATAGAGGACTTTCAAGCTTTCTCAGTGAAAAGACCAGAGCTGAATAGAAAATTTGACTTTCAAACACAAGAATCAAGAGAAGCATGAAAAGGTAATTGAGAAAAAGAACAAGAAAAAGAAATTGCAAGGGACTTACTAAAGTTGAACTGTTTTGTTTACATTCCTACATGGAAAGATGATGTGTAAGATTCAGGAGACCTCAGTATTAGGGTAGCTGAAGGGAATATGAGTATGTTTATGTATATGTATGTATATGTGTGTGTATATATGTATATATGTATGTGTGTGTGTGTGTGTGTGTATATATACATATATATATATATATATATATATATATACAGAGAGAGAGAGAGAGAGCGGGCATAGGGTGAGTTGAAGATGAAGGGAAGATATCTAAAAGAAATAAAATCAAATTAAGGGATGAGAGAGGAATATATTGAGAGAGGGAGAAAGGGAGAGATAGAATGGGGTAAATTATCTTGCATAAAAGTGGCAAGAAAAAGCAGTTCTATAGGAAGAGAAGAGAAGGCAGGTGAGGGGGAATGAGTGAATCTTGCTCTTATCAGATTTGACATGAGGAGGGAATACCATACATACTCAATGGGGTATATTACCCCACAGGAAAGAAGGAGGAAGAAGATAAAAAAGGAGGGATGATAGAAGGGAGGGCAGACGGGGGTGGAGGTAATCAAAAACAAACACTTTTGAAAAGTGACAGGGTCAAGGGAGAAAATTCAATAAAGGGGGATAGGTTAGGAAGGAGCAAAATATAGTTAGTCTTTCACAACATGAGTATTGTGGAAGGGTTATACATAATGATACACGTGCGGCCTATGTTGAATTGCTTGACTTCTTAGGGAGGGTGGGTGGGAAGGGAAGAGGGGAGAGAATTTGGAACTCAAAGCTTTAAAAACAGATGTTCAAAAACAAAAAAAAAAGTTTTTTCATGCAACTAGAAAATAAGATACACGGGCAATGGGGCGTAGAAATTTATCTTGCCCTACAAGAAAGGAAGGGAAAAGGGATGGGAAGGGAGTGGGGTGACAGAAGGGAGGACTGACTGGGAAACAGGGCAACCAGAATATACGCCATCTTGGAGTGGGGGGGAGGCTAGAAATGGGGAGAAAATTTGTAATTCAAACTCTTGTGAAAATCAATGCTGAAAACTAAATATATTAAATTAGAAAATTTAAAAAAAAAGAAATGCTTGTTTTATCTCATGAATTAAAAATTAAATAAATTTAAAAATTAAAAAATATAAAGAAACTGAAGAGCTTAAGTGAGATGTAAAAATGCACCTCTTTTTCTTTGCAGAGGGAGGAGATTATGGGTATGAAACATTGCATATAATGTTGGATTTTTTGATGCTTGCTAAACTGTTCTTCTTTTCTTTATTGCTTTTTATGAGGAATTGCTCTTTGGGAGAGCAAGACGGAAGAGATACATAGAGAAACATTGGTTATATGAAAACAAAGACAATCTATGAAAAAAATTGTAAAGAGAGACATGGTTTATGAATAAGAAGTGATCCACAGTCCCGATGTGCTCTGACCAAATTAGAAAAATTATATATGAAGTACCATGTTCAGTTCTGTGTGACACTTTTTAGAACAGACATTGATAAACTGAGGATCATCCAGAGGAAGTCAATCAGAATGGTGAGAATTAAGACTGGGGAACATGTGGTACTGGGATTCGTGGAGGCAACTGGTACAACTTAGCCTAAAGAAGATTAGACTTGGGGAAAAGGGAAGAGGGAAGATATGACAGCTCTCTTCAAGTGTTTGAAGAAGTCTCATGAGGAAGATGAGTGATATAATTATTCTGCTTGTCGCAGGAGAAGAAGTAAAAGCAAGGAAGAAACATCACAAAAAGGCAGTTTGACAGAGGAAAAAAATTCCTAAAAAATAAATCTCTGCAAAAGTAGAATCAGTTGCCTCTGGAGATAGAGCGCTCCCTTTCATTGGAAGTCTTCAAGTATTAGATGGGTAACTACTATTATATATTATAGATATTATAGAGGGGATTCCTGTTCAGTTATGGATTTAACTAGATGGCCTCTGAGGTCCCTTACAACTGAGCTTCTGTACTTCTATAAGACAACATAAAAAGTAAATAGGAATTTATTTAAAATGCATGACACATGCATAATATCATTTTCATCATTAGCTAATACAGTGAAAGAGGTAAAACTGAGCCCTTTACATACTAAGAAATGCTACCAAAACCCTTGGCATTTATTTATTTGACTCCTTTCATCCTAGATACATCCTAGTTCTACATTTATTTTAGCTCATAAATCTTCAAAAAATCCTTGAAGGAGAGATGGCAAACCTTATTTTAACAATTCAAAAAACAAGAAAGCTGAGACATTTAAGAAGCCAAAGTTCTGACAGTCAAGGCCCAAAATACACATACATTCTGGCACTTAAAACACTGGGTTTTCAGAAAGTTTTAAACAAAAAAAAATGGGCTTGCCCAAAGACACAGTAAGTTATTATTGGCTGGTCTAATTGAGAAAAAAAATTCCAACTACTCCAGTTCCAGGTGATTATTTCTTACCTGGTCTATCTGTAACAGAAACCCCATCAAAATGTACTTTAACTACAGCAGACTTATATCTTTTAATTCGAAGAAGATAGAAAATAATAACAGGCCAACTACATGGCATAGTGGATAGAGTGTTGGACCAGGAGTCAGGAGGACTCATCTTCCTGAGTTCACATCTGGCCTCAGATACTTACTAGCTGTGTGACCCTGGGCAAGTCCTTAACTGTTTATCTCAGTTTCCTCATCTGCTAAATGAGCTGGAGAAGAAAATGGCAAACCACTCCACTATCTCTGTCGATAAAATCCCAAAAAGTGGAGTCACAAAGATTCAGACGCGACTGAAACAACTAAACAACAACAAGAAAATAATAAATTAATGTAATTCCATAATGTCCTCCTTCTTATATTACTGGAAACTAATTCATTCTGAAAGATCAGCTAAAAGTGAATGGCATTTTAAAATAAAATCCTTTCGAGCCAGTGGCTATTTTCTTTAGCATGCCTTTAGAAGTATATCAGAGATAGTCCTTTTGTAAAGATAAATGTCTGTAATTATTCCAAGCTTGCAAGGAAAATGCAAAATACTATTATGTACATGAGGTCCATAGATGGTGCTTTTAATAATATTTAATCTAAACTTTGCACCTGCCTCAGTACCTAACACAAGATTCTGTACCTAGTAGTCAACAACAAGAGAAGCCATTACCATCTGTTTTGCTGCTGTACCCAGAGGATCATGGGACTTTCACATCTGACTTGCAGCTAAAACCTTCCATATATATCATCTTCCCCATTAGAACATGAGCTCTTTGAGAGCAGCGATTCTTGGACTTTTCTAATTCTCTCCAGTGCTTTTCAAAGAGTAAGCATTTAATAAATGCTTTATTCATTCATTCTTTCAATAAATCAGGAAACATTTATTAAGCACTATGTGCCAGGCGCTGTAGGGAGCAGCGGAGAGACAAATACAAGCAAAAAGAGGCAGTCACTGCCCTCAAGAAGCTTATATTCTAATGGGAGAAAGCAACACAAGCTTCAAAGGGGGAGAGCAGAAGACACCATCATGGGTGCATGGTGGTAAAGTCCTAAGAGTCAGAAGAAGAATGAAGACTGGCTCTCCCGAACCCTTCCTCCAAATGGAGGTTCTGAATGGGAGATGGATGTTCCAGGGTGAGAAGGCCATAATCGCTGAGGGAATTGCCAGTGTGAGAAGGCAGTTGAAGCATGGTGGTAAAGCAGACCATCAATTAATGTTTGCTCATATTGAATTAGAATGGAATTTGTGGCTATCATTCCTCTGGTGCAGTAGAATGATTACTGGATCTGGAGCCAGAGGACTCAGGTTAAAACTCCACATCAGAAACTTACTACTTGTATGACGTGGCAGAGGTCACTTAATTTCACTGGGTTTCAGTGCCATTATTGGTAAAAATAATAATAATAATAATAATGAGCCTAAACTACATGGCCTCTAAGGTCCCTTCCATCTCAAAATCTATGATCCTATGACCCATCTATTTTGTAGTTTTGTCAAAGAATCCTATGAACAGGGCAGGTGGTAGCTCCCTCATAGTGGGTGCTCCCATCCCTTATCCTGGTCTCCAGCTTTTGTACACACAGCATGTTCATAATAGCACTTCAATTTACCGATGAATAAACAAGGAAATACACTAATCTAATCAGAATTTAGTAAATACCTACTCTATGTAAGCAGACTAGCTGCTATGAAGAGGGCTATATAATGGGGACTAAACCTATGATTTTATTGGCATAAGGAATTACCAAGTGGGGATGTTACTTCTACCAAAACAAGTCTGCATTTTCTCTGCAATATATAGTCTCAGAGTTGCCTAGACCCCTGACAGGTTAAGTCATTTCCTCCAGGTTATCAGCCACCATGTGTCAGAGGCAGCACTTGAGCTGAGGTCTTCCTGGCTCCAAGGCCACTACTCTATCCACAATGACAAGCTGCCACTCATGGAAACAAAGAAGAAATAAAGACTAATTCTTGACTTCAAGGAATTTATATTCTGCAACAGAGTCTCCGCATAATGCCATTCTAAATGCCTAGACTACAAGACCATCTTCTAGGAGGAAACCTTCAACCAGTTCTCTCTTCCTACAAGGGTCAAGGGAAACCTTTCTGATACTCATAACATCAGCAGCAAAGTCCTATTTCATGATGAGGAGCCCTATTTGAAGGCTATATATCAACGAAGAGAGGAAAGAAAAGGTTGCCTTTTTATTTTAGGTTATTAAACTGCCATGGCAAGCAATTTGGAGTGAGAAATAATACTCTGAAGTCCAGCCTTGTTACAATGGTCTAGAAATATCTAAGCAGAAATTCCTCCTGCCTAAAACATACTTCTCTTCAGCTTGTAGAGAATAGAAGGCTACTATGAATTCCCTGCACTGTGTGGGAAGAGAAAAGTGGAATGTACAGTATATTAAAAAACAAAAACAAACCACTAGTTCATAAACTTCCATCAATTTAAAAACCAAAAATGCCTGAGTAATCCTGTTGAGTAAGTCTGAGAACGAGGCCTTCAAAATGATTGATCATGTCTGCTTTTACAGGTGAGGATGGGTCTACATCCACAATAGTTCCAAAACACCAAGTGAATGTGACTTCTTTCACAAAGGCCACAGTGGTCTCCATAAGAGGAAGTATCTAGCAAGACTCTTAAGAATATGAAACCGAAGGCGTGAGGAGACTGACAGGATATTTTCACTTACCAACATTGTCAGAAATCCAGAGAAAGAATGCCAAGACCTTTGAAACGTCATACCACCCCTGTGTATTCTCTCTTACAATCTTGACTTCCCTCACAAAGGCCACAGTGGTCTCCAGAAGAGGAAGTACCTAGCAAGGCTCTTAGTTAATAAGAAATGAAGTTGAAGGCATAAGCAGACTGGCAGGATATCTTTCACTTACCAACACTGTCAGAAGTCCAGAGAAAGAATGCCAAGACCTTTGAAACATCACACCACCCCTGTGTATTATCTCTTACAACCTTGCCACCTTTACTGGCAGTCCCATAACCACCCTATAGCCTCTTGTTAACTTTACCCTCTTTGCTCGGGGCAGATGCTCACCTGTTTTAAGATCTTAAAGGCAACTGCTGCAATAAATAGCTGCCTGCTGAGCCATTCAAAAAGCAAGAATCCTTGTGCAAAAAAAAAGTGTTCACAGCTTTTCATTCGAGTACTGTATTGATCTGCCATATGCCAGGCAATGTGGCATTGAGTCTGCATTTGCTAGTAACATGCACACAGAAATAAGAAAGGAGAAAAGAAGGAACAGAAACATTCGAAATAATAGGAACTTTCTAAAATGATATTATATTTCCACATGGTTTCATTTTTATGTTTGTTTTAAGAAAATGAGAACTTTCAAACATTATCTCTAATAGCGAGCAAGTTCTAGAAGAAAATGGTGAACAACAAAGAGGAGGGATCTCTAGCCTCGGAATGATGACACATGAATACTTACTGGCCCTGCCACCTATGAGTTGTGTTTCCTTTAGCAAAGGACTTAATTTCTCTGATCTTCAATTTCTCCATCTGTCAAATGGGGATAATGATATTTGCCTTACGATGCTTATACAAATGTGCGATACAAATGTGAGTTATTGTAATCTTCATCGTTGTTAAGGTGAGGACAAAATGAGATAAATTTTATGAAAGCATTTTGTGAACAAACTAGAAAGAAATGAAATAGAAATGAAAGCAGTAGCGGTTGTGACGATGGCGTATCTGTGATGTATTATATTCAATAGGCACAGAAATTCTTTCAAAAATCAACAGTAGGAAACTCTCAACACTACTCTTAATTTTATTGAATACAAACTATTTGTAAATCCTATAACTGCTAGGTGTTCTCAGTTTATAACCCATACCTCTGAGTGACCTGAAATCAATATGACATTAAAGATGGCAAATAAAATGGATACAACAATTATACTTTTAAAAGTCAAAAGCCCTTATCACGAGCCACCTTGCTTATTGCAATAAAAACAAAAGTAATAAACAACAATAAAGGTTTTAAAGTATTTTCCAAATAAAAATTATTCTTTGAAGTAGTTAGTAGCACAATGAATAGCTAACATTTCTATAGCTCTTACTATGTGCCAGGCACTGTGCCAAGCACTTCACAATTATTATCTTGTGATCTTCATAATAATTTTATGAGGGGGTGCTATTATTTTCTCTATTTTACAAATGAAGAATTTATTATTTAAAATTAATGAAGCCATCAAGTTGCGGTATATGATTGTGATGGAGTTCTACTCGGCTGTAAGACAGGATGGGCTGGTTGATTTAAAAAACATGGAAAGAATTACATGAAATAATGAAGACTGAAATGAGCAAAACCAAGATAACATCGTATATAGTAACAGCAATATTATTTAAAGAACTATGAACGACTAAGTTATTCTGAGTATTATAAATAGTCAAATCAACTACAAGGGACCTATGAAGGAAGATGTTGTCTACCTCCTGAGAAAGAACTGATAAATAGAAGTATGCATAGTCTGGGTTTTTGTACATACATGTGTATGTGTGTGTATATATATGTATATATATGTGTATGTATATATGTGTGTGTGCATGTATATATACATGCACACGTATGTATATACACGTATGCATATGTGTGTACATGTATATCTGTATATGTGTGTGTGTATATATATGCATATGTGTGTGAAATTCTGGCCTTCTCTAGTGCAAGGTATGGAGGGAGGGAAGGAGACAGTTCAGAACTCAAAATGTAACAAAAATCAATAAATTCTTAAAAATTAAATTATCTAAGTTAATAATGAATTACTGATTTTTAAAGTAATTAAGAAAAAACACTAAGCATAAATTTGACAAAAATCAACTAAGTTGAAATCTACCATACGTAGATGCTTTTCTAATTCTGGACTTCAGAGTTTCTCAATGATATTATTCAAGGGAGCCAGAAGAGACTTCTTTTATCATGTGATATTTAAAACTCATCTGCATCTCTTCCTTCAATACTTTGTTTCTATAATGAATTGTTCATTAGGGAGAGAATGGAGAGGGAGATGGGTATTTATACAGTGTCTACTATGTGTCAAGCACTGGACTAAATACTTTTTACAAATATTATTTCATTTGATCCTCACAACCTTGTGACAAAATTGAGGCAGAGGGTTAAGTGACTTGCCCAGGATCATGTAGCTAGTAAGTACATAAAGCTGGTTTTGAACACATCTTCCTGACTCCAGGTACAGTGTTCTACCCAGTGTGCCACTAGCCAGCTATAATATGCCTGTAATGTGACATGTAAAAAAATCACAGTAATTTGGACTTATATGACTATAAGACCCATATTTTTTAAATCATAATAATTTGGACCCAATCCATTTTTTATTTGTATGAATTCACATGGAGGGGGATGGGGAAGGATAGAACTAAAATTTATCTTTATACTTTCTCTATATACTTTTTAAGGCTTTGCCAAGAAATTAATTATAGTGTGGGGCAGTTCAAAGCCCAGGAGGCTTGTTGCCAACCACACACACATTTTTTAATTAAATTTCACTTTCAAAAATCAGTCTTCTCTCCCTCCCTCTTTCTTTCCCTTGTCCCACATTGAGAAAGTAATAAAAACAAAACCTTTGTTACAAACATGTATAGTCAAGCAAAATAGATTTTCACATTGGCCATGTAGTAAAAAATATTTTTCTTGTTTTGCTTTCTGAATCCTTCACCTCTCTATCAGGAAGTGCCTAACATATTTCATCATTAGTCCTCTGGAATCTTGGTTGGTCATTACATTAAGAGTTCAACAAATAGTATTCCATCACATTTATATACCATAACTTGTTCACCCATTCCTCAATTTATGAACACCCTCTCAGATTCCTGTCCTTTGTCACCTGAAAAAGAATTACAAATATTTTTGTGCAACCTCAGCCTTTGTTTTACTTAAAACTAATCCCTCCTTTAATCTATCCTCTAATTTCTGTTACTCTTTTCTCCCCTTTAACGATTTCCCTGTTGAACGAAATGTACTTTTGTACCCAACAGTGTGTGTGTGTTTATTTGACCAGTTCAGGTGAGAGTGAGGTTCAAGTGTCAGCCATTATCCCCATTTCCTCCTCCTTGTTTGTATAGATGTCTACTTGTGCACCCTGATTATGAGATAATTTTCCTTAACTTTCTCCTTTCCTTTCCCAATCGCTCACCCCAATGTATTCCTCTTCCCCTCTCTTTCTATTATTTTCTTAAAATCATGGAGACATAACAGAAGTACTCTCAAACCTTGTCTAATTTGACTTGCTCTGTGAACCTTGATGATGATAAGGATGAGAAAGGGACACATGTGTCATCTCCCCATACTTGAATGTAAGCAGTTCATTCTTGCTTAGTCCTTTTTCACTGTTCATTTGTGTTTACCTTAGAGTTTCTCCACAGCTCTGGTCTTTTCATCAGGAATGTTTAGAAGTTCTTTATTTCATTAAAAATCCAGTTTTATGTCCCAGGGGTGGGACATAGAGCAGCAGAGAAAACATACAACATGCAGGTGCAAGCCCAGTGAAACCAATTAGAGAATATCAGCAGAAAAGTTGGAAATCCAAAAGCATCAGAGATATATATGCCTTTGCCATTCATCATATATGTCCCCTAATGGGTCAATAACCTGTATGCGGACCACACATGTTCCCTTTGTATGTTTAACTCTGGCTTCCCTGGCCCCCAACACCTGAAGACTGAGTGTGTTTCATTTCACCTTTTCACTAGCATTCTCCAGTATTCTTAATGGAATTAGGGGATCCCTAGTCTTTTCCAATAGCATAAGCCTCTATTGTGTTCCCCCAATTTTAGGAGTCCCAAGCACCACAATTCTACTTAACCATTTAATAGTCAGACTAGCTTTTCCAAAGAGATATTTACTTCAAAAGTATAGCAAGAACAAACATATATTCTCCCAAAACCTAGGGGCATAATCTCCCTCTGGTCTCTAGGGTGGAGAGGGATATTAGATTCACAGCTTACATCAATTCCTAAATAACATTAATCCCACCAATTTGCAAACACAAAGTCCCTTCTGAGCTTGTGTCCCAGAACCCTGCCTTTCTTGGGCTTCCCTGCTGAACTGACTACATATCCAACCTGGAATTCTGGGTTCCAAGGACTCAGCAGCTGAAAGTTCCAAATCTAGGACTCCACTCTGAACCTAGATATAAAAAGGACAGTGGAAACAAGGCCAAAATCCCAAGACCATTTCTTAGGGCCACTTTGCCCTTCCAAATTTCTTACTCAGATTACTACATGGTGACCATGCTATGGATGAACCAGATCTTCACTCCTGGATACTATTGGAAAAAAGAGAGTATGCCTCAGTCAGGTAGATTTAAAGATACAGGCAATTCCCACCATGCAGCTAATGGAAAGAGGCTACTCTCAACTACCTTGTTGGCCAATGCAGAATGACCATACAAGTGCCAGTCCACCCAGAAGTAAGTTCTATGGGTGGCACCATCTTAGATGATCTGTGTGTGTATAGGGTTGTGAGGAGTTCATGAAAAAATAGTACCTTTGGTGTGAGGCCTTGCCAAGCTCTTTTCAGGGCTTCTCATCTACCTTTAGCGTCCGCCAATCACTCAACTCTTACCTGTAACTCCCGGAAACTAATATTCACAGCAGCCGCACCCCAGTAAAACCATCTCAGCAGACCAGCTAAACCAACTCAAGGGTAACCAACAGGCTTCAAACCTGTCAGTGAGTTAGGGGATGTCTACCCCCAGCACGTGAAGACTTCCCCTGGCAGAATAGGCAGATGAGAACAATTCATTTCAACAGCCATGAAGGCAGCTGAAGCAGGAGCTGTGGAGAGCTCAGAGTATGGTCAGACCTTGAAGATGCCAAGGTTATCCACTGCCTCCAAGGCTACCACCAGTTGTCTTGACTTCTATCCTGCTACTGGACTTTGATAGCTCTGGAAGAGAGAATGAGGCTGACAACTCTACCTCATGTAAATCCAATTCATGGTCAAGTCAAGACATCATCCATCAACCACTATTCTATCCCATCATTATGATGTCAGTGGTCCTCATCAAAAATAAAGGATGAACAACATATGTCCAAGCCCTGTTACATATACATAAAATCTATGAGTATTCACTCTTCCCAGAGATTTTGTATATATTTGTAGGGTGTTCCCCAGGCTTATGGGAGAAATGTTCCTATTTCTACTTTTCTTCCCATGCCGTTTCAGTCAATAGCTTTGTGTTTTCTTGATAAGTAGGATAATTAAACATATTTATAAGGGGTTGTGGTTTTGAGTGGATGCAAACCCCAGTGTACCTTGAGTCCCAAAGTAGTTTTTCAAGGGAGCTCACACAACGGTACAGAGTACCTCTAGGTATTGCAGTAGAAACTAGATTGCAAGTAGAATGTCTAAGTCACTAGAGAAAAAAAAACACTTTTGGGGGTACATTAGAAATACCATTTACATGTGGTTTTAAATTATGTAAGTATGCTGTCTGATATACAGAAGCAAAAGATGACTTGATCCAAATTGAAAGACTCCAGTTAGCAGCTAGAAATAAAGTTGACAATAAAACTGACCAGAGAGAGCCATTTAGAGAGCCTTATGAGCAAGAGGAAACTTCAGAAAGTAATCTCTCCAAGGAGACAAAGAATCAGCCTAGAGAGGGTTTTTTTTCCTAAGTGCAAAAGCAATATCCAGGAAAGAGTTAATAGTACGTCAGAGACAGAAGGTTCAACTTGTAACTGAGAAATATAATGGTTCACAAGAAGAAAGTCAGGAGGTTTCTAAAGGATCAGGGTTTAATAGTAAAAAAAATCTGGCTTGGGGTAAAACAGAGGAAACTATAAAAACCTGATGATTTTGTTAACTATTAAGCTAGTTTAAACAGTGACATCTATTTTTGTCATCTGTACCCCAATATTTCTTCATACTTCCTAGATGATTAAACTTGTATTGTACTGAATGCACAATAAAGAAGAGTACCAAAGAGAAAGACAAGGAGGAAGAGCTATGGTCTCCAGGTTGGAATCTATGAAATAGAAACCTCTTTTCCTGAGTGTAATAACAGAAAATTACTAGCAATGAATGCCAAGAAGCCTCTGTTTGATGTTATCCTGACCTCTTTGACCTGCAAATTCTATTATCTATTCCTTAAAGCAGGTCCTCAAAGGACATCTGTTTGACTACACCTCATTAGTTACTGGATGAGACTGAAAACCATAAAATTTCTTGTCTTTATAAAAATATTAAGACTTTTTCAATAATTCTAACTGCCTTTTCTCTTATTCTGAAAAAGCAAAGTTTTCATTTGTTTGGTTTTAGTGACACAATAGATTTCAAGAGGCTCACCTCATGTACATGTGTAGGTTTGTAGCAATTTTGCCTGTGGTGAAGAAATACTGACGTGCTGTCCCTGGAGTCTATCATCAACAATCTTTCCTCCTTTGAACATCACCAGTGTCTTCTTTTTTTCTTTTTAACTCAATCTCACCTAGCCAAGTGCCCTGTATAGACAGATGCTTTAATGAATGTTTTTGGATTGATTGAAATTTATAGAAAATGCAATTGATTCCTTTACCTATACCTCCTGCCTCAAGCTGAGAACTAGCCTTAACATGATGGGAAAGGGAATGATTAAGGTAGAATCTGCTGAGTATAGTATATAAAATAATAATCCAACTTTAGAAAAAAATGTTAATGGTTCTGAGTGGAGTATTACTAAATCCATATGCACCTGGATATTAAATTAAATGTAATCATACTTTTCTCAGGTATCCTAGAAGCACTTCATCTGCCTCAGTGGAGCAGTTAGGAATCAAAAATTGGGTGAAGAATTAGTAAACACAATTTTTTAAAGGATCTAATGAAACATTTATAGATTGTTTCAAGCTTAGAGTAAAAAGTTATTCCTCCTTTGTTGGTAATTGTGATCTCTAGGGAACAATAATGCTCCATCACTTCTCAGAATTCTATAATGCTATCAGTTATCTCCTATAGGGAACAATCTTCTATTGACAGGTAAAGATAGTCTAATAGCTGCTATGATTCTATGAATAAGTTTCTACTTTAAACGCCTTTAAAGTTTCTACTTTAAACCTTGTAGAGTCAGTTGTTCAAGGTGAGATATACATCCATATTTGAATAGCTAGTGCTCTCTTCAAACTAAAATAAGATGCCACCAAGTTTTAGAACTACAAAAAACAAAAGAGATCCTGGAAGTTTCTCTCCCATACAGTAGAGAGTATAGGAGGAAAGCAGTTTTTCTTTGCTAATAATGAAAATTGGGAGAACATTAAAGTCATGGAATTACAGTGTATTTGATCTGGAAATGACTTTAGCAGTCATCTGATCCAGATTCATTGTACAGGTGAGGACCCTAAAAATCAAAGTTTAAATGAATTTACTAAGGTCACATTAATGGCACTGCTTCTGCCACTATACATGCTGTCCTCCTCTGAGAAATATCTATAAAGTTCATAAAACAAATAAGGACCAAATTAAACCTTACAAATTAATGTTTAAATTAATTTATATACTTGATATGTTATTCCCCAAAGTATGAAAATGTTTTCTTCAGATTTAATGAAAATTTTTAAAAACATAGCCTTTAATTTTGTGCATACAAAGTGCCACATAGTAGATAAAGGGTCTGCTTTGAAATCAAGAAGAACTGGGTTCAGATTTTGCCTTTGAAAAATACTAGCTAGGTGATTATGGGACTTAATACTTAGGCTCCATTTAAAGAACAGTTACAGATAAGTAGCCAGTCTGCATCTGTGAAGGGCCTTTCTACACTGGGAGCTTTTGTTCTGATGAAATCTGAGGTCCAGATAACCCCCTCTATATCTCTCTCTCTCAAAAATAAAGTGCTATGGCATTTCTTTTTGTCTTTTTCAATAAATAGATTGCCTCAATGTCTTTAACACATCTTCAGAGAAGTCTAAATAAGGCAAACCATGCCATCTGCTGGATATTTTAAAGCCAAATTCTTTCTGATTCTTTGCTTCCCTAAGAAGAAAATAATTCAGTGGACCCTCCTAATACAACTAAATACCCCAATACAACCCCAAAACTCAGGAATAATTAACATGAAAAGAGTTTCTTCACATCAGGCTTACTTCATGGTCTTGAGAGTTCATTAGGAAAGTTATGGAGGCTTTACGAGCGGGGATCTCCACCCTCTCCACCACAGCATCGTTGATATGTCATAGAGAGCTGCTTGAGGCACATAAAGATTAAGTGACTTGGCCAGGATCACTCAGCTAATAATTATAAGAAGCAACATTTAAACCCAGACGATCTTAAAAAGCAGCCCAGCCCTCTATCCAATCCACCAGACTGCCTCATCCTGAATAAAGTGAGGATGGTATCATTTATACCACAGTGACTCAGGCAGGAACCACACTTCAGCCACCCCTACACTGGAAAATCCCTCTGGGAGTTCAAACATGCAAAATTTCATAGTCCTGTTACAGCTTTCTAGCTAGAGCTTAATACTGGGCATTTAGGTGGCACAGTGGATAGAGTGCTGGCCTAGCATCAGAAAGACCCGTCTTCCTGAGTTCAAATGTGGCCTCAGACACTTACTAGCTGTGTGACACTGGGCAAGTCACTTAACCCTGTTCGCCTCAGTTTCCTCATCTGTAAAATGAGCTAGAAAAGGAAATGGCAAACCCCCAAATAGGATCATGAAGAGTCATACATGACTGAACAATAAAATGCATGTACACGTGTGCATGTACATGTGCGTGTGCGTGTGTGTGTGTGTGTGTGTGTGTGTATTAATGGCTCAATGGCTAAAGCACTGAGACAAGAGTCAAGAAGTTCCAATCTGACCTCAGACACTTCCTACCTGGGGAAGGTGAAGAATCTCCACCATGGGATCAGGGTCACTGAAAACCGACAATATCATTCACTATTCCACAAGGTCAAAGGTGGAATCCTTCTATGATGAGGAACGTCAAACCAGAGGCAGCCTCCTCTAAGAGGTGCCCTGGAGAACCATCCCATGAATGGGAACAGGCCCATTTCCATCAAGGTGGTGGGCCACAACTATATCCAGCCAGGCTTTTCCCTAGGAGTGTGGTTCAGGAGGGGCAGGGGTCAAAGGAGCCAAGTTGTATTAGCTTCACTTCTGAGTTCACTGCTTTAGGGATCTCCCTGCCTTCCCCTCTACATACACTTCTCCAGGTCCCCACCTCTCACTTCCCCCTTCCCTCAGTGTTAGAATGCCCCCTCTCCACCTTAGTAGCTTTTACCACATCCTGAGTCGAACTGCTGTGTACTCTCCCCAAGCAGGAGCCAGGTTTCTCCTCTTCCCACAGGCTCCACCATGTGCTGGCAGCATCCCCCTCCACCTCATCTATTCAGGTCACTCCCTTAATGCACTGTGGTGCAGTTTGAGGAAATTGCACATAAGTAAATGCAAAATTCATGTTATACTCAAACTGTTTCCTGAAATATCAATCTCATAGAAACAAATTCATGTTTGCAAAACAAGCATTGTAGCAGAATTGACTATATATCCCCAGCACTTAGCACAGTGCCTAGTACATAGTAAATGCTTAATAAATGCTTGTTTCCTTCTTCTTTCTGTGCTTCCTTCCTTTTTTCCTTCCTTCTTTTCTTCCTTCTCGTCTTCCTTGTTTCTTTCCTTCTAGCACTTCAAGTGTAAAATAAAGGGAGTCTCTGTTTCCCTAATAGCTCTAGAGCTATGCTCTTATAATCCCTGCTAATTTGTTCTCTTCTGAAGGCTAGGTTTTATTCTAATGTGTTGTTGTTGTTCAGTTGTGTCCCACTCTTCATGACCCCATGTGGGGTCTTCTTGGCAAAGATACTGGAGTGGTTTGCCATTTCCTTCTCCGACCCATTTTACCAAGCAGGAAACTGAGGCAGAGTTAAGTGACTTGATCAAGCTCACACAGCTAGTAGGTGTCTGAGACCACATTTGAACTCAGAAAGATGAGTTTTCCTGACTCCAGAACCAGCATGCTATCCACCACACTACCATATTCTAATATACCATGTCACTATTAATTTGGGAATAAAGCCCCATTTATTTCAAAAATTCAGAAAACTGTACATTTTGACATCTACTCCCCTCCATCTCTTTAGCAAGACTAATATTCCTCACCTCTTCTGGTAGTTACTGCATTTGAAACTTTTTATCCTTTTTCCTTTTGCTATTTTAAATCACATCTGGGAAAATTCAATTACAAGTTCAAGCAAATGATTTGAACTTTGATTTTGTGGTTTATGATACCATGGAAGCTCATCAACTATTTTGTAGCACTCCATTGGGAATACACATTACTCATCACAAGGTAATAGCTTCTTGTGAAGCTTTGCTTTATCTGAGAGGTTATGGTTTATCTGTAAAAAATCTTTTTTTTCTTTACCCAGCATTCTTTTCATCTTCAAAACCTGAATCATTTTTCTATTCTATTATGAAGTACTAAAGTAACTCGTATCTTGTTGCAAAGGAGAAAATCAACTATTTTTCAAAAGATTCAGCTTTTGTGTTAGCTCTCAAATACTGTAAGCAGTGTCTAACCAGAGATGACGATCTAGGACAAATGTTCTTGTCAATGAATATTGCCAAACTGATTTAATCTCTCAAAAACCAAGCTATATTTAAAGTTTATTTTGATATCTAAAGGGTATTTTTTTCTTCATCTTACTGGGTTTTTTTCTCTCAGAATTTTCTCAGCTCTTTGTGTATGCCTTGGATTTCTTCTGCTTAAGTATATAATTTGAAGTCAATGCATCCATAATTAGTCCCTGCAATTCTATACCATCTTTCAAAGCAAATTCTATACCATCTTTCCATTAGTCTCCAGGAGGACTTTCCCAAACATCACACCCAGCTATGGGAAATAGTTAAAAGGTCTTTCAGTGAATTTTCTTATAATTCACTTTATAAAGGAGGGTTTCTGAAAAATATCAGTAAACAGTGAAGGAAGGATTAAAAGAAATAAATCTCATCTGACATTTAAAGCCAATTATAATATGTCTCCTATCTGTCTTTCCCAAGTGATCCCATACTACTAGCCCTCATATACTCTATGTTCTAACTGAATTTGTCTTTTTTCTATTTTTCTGGAAGGTGACATTCAATATCTCATCTCTTTGTCCATACATACGCAGTCCTCTATTTCTGAGATGTTCTCCCTCTTCACCACCACCTTTGTTCAAAGCACAGTTCAGTGCTACTTCATACAGAAGACCTTCCTGCTCCGCATACTTGTTATATTCCTTCCTCCTTGTCCTCATCAAAAATATTTATGATTATTCTGTACTTGTCTTGAATTCACTAGTCTATGTAGCAGAGCCAGAGCTTGAACCCAGATCTTTGGCTTCCAAATTCAGTATTCTTTCCATTATCCCATACTGACAGATGAAGTAGTCAGAATATTAAATGCAGACATCTAATAGAATGTAAGCTTCTAGAGGGCAGAATCCAGTTGGCTTTTGCCTTTGGCACCCCACTATCTAAGATAGGGCTTGATACATACTAGGTATTCAATAAATGCTTGTTGAATTGAGTTTAGAAGACTAACAGAAAGGAAATTCTGAACCACAGCATTAATTTCAATAACTTTTTTTTCTATAAGAACACATGACCCCAGCCAATGAGGAGCTATTTCTAGAATCTTTTTTTAAATAACAAGCCATCTACACTCTAAGCATTGCTTATCACCCCATAAAATAGAGAAAAGCTACAAAAGACAGCCTTAAACTGTACTAAAACTTTAGAAGTCTTCTATAGGGCCATCTATACATTGGGCTTGCTTTGTTGTAATAGCTTGTCAACTTATGAGTTTTTGTGAGCACTTTACTATGATATACTATATATTTACTATAGTTTTTAACGTTTCTGAAGCACTATCCTCACAAAACTCCTGTGAGAGGGCTAGTGGAGTATTCTAATCCCCATCTCATCGATAAGGAAACTGAGGCACAGAGAGGGTAGGTGACTTTCCCCTAGTTACGTAGCTACCTTAGAGTGTGGAATCAAATGCCTTCGGAGGTTTCCTTATTACTGGTCCAGCACTCTGCCTCCCTACTTTCTCTTCCATAGGAACCGTATCATCAAGGATGGAAGTTCCCATATATGGAACTGATTCTTTAATAATTCAAAACAAAAAACAGGACTCTTCTTAAACTGATTTTCAAAGAAAATCTTAACAATGTCACCATGTTGCACTGAATCACACCTCAAATATAGTTTTGCAAATAAACTAATAACTCAAAGTATTTAGTGATTGAGTATACTATCTAAGAATACATATTTTATGTAAATTATGTATGTATGTTTTATATATGGTTTCATATAGTTCCATGGTAACTTTTCAGTATGCATGCTTAATGCAAGTAAATGTCTGAATGACTAACAAGGTGTCCAGTCTGGTTTCCTCCACAGAACATTATATTTTGTTTCATAAAACCCGGGTTCAAGCCCCAGCCTCAACAGTTGGGTGCTTGTATACAATTATCCTAGGAGTCTTTGCTTCAAGTGAATTGAGCAGAACCAGAACATTGTACCCAATAGCAGCAATACTGTACTATGATCAACTGTGAATGACTTAGCTATTCTCAGCAATACAATAATCCAAGACAATTCCAAAAGACTCATAATGAAAAATGCTATCCACCTCAAAAGAAAGAACTGATAGAGTCTGAATGCTAATCAAAGCATACTATTTTTCACCTTCTTTATTTTTTGTGGGGTTTTTTTTTGGAAGGGGTCTGTGTTTTCTTTTACAACATGACTAATATGGAAATATGTTTTGCATGATTGCACATATATAACCTTTATCAAATTGCTTACCTTCTCAGGGAGGAGGGAGAGAAGGAAAAGACGGAAAGAATTTAAAACTCAAATTTTTAAAAAAGATGAATGTTAAAAATTGTTTTTACAAGCAATTGGGGAAAAATAAAATATTTTTTTTAAAACAGGTGTCTGCTTCCTTATTTGTAAAATAGAAAACATACTACATATCAGAGTCATAACTAAGAATTCTTTCACTTTCCAGTAGGAGGGAGAAGGGAAGAGGACGGAAGACATGGTAAAGCACAGTATAATTCAGTGAGACATGGGAGTGGGGCGGGGCAGTGATAATAGTGCCGCAAAGGACAATCTGATCATGTGGAGTAGAGATGCCCTGTGCCAGATGTCAGTACCCTGGGACAAAGCACTATACATCTTGCCCTAGTTACAGATTAGGTTTCTGTGAGCAAAGTGCTCTGTATAAACTGTAAAGTGCTGCTTAAAATCGGCTGTTATTTAGACAGTGAAAGATTCAGTGTAAGGCAGTTGCATCAGAGAACAAAGTACAAGCAGTTTATTCTGGTTCTCTCTTTGGTTTACTGTAGATATAATCCATTGTCAAGTCAGAAAGGAGGCCACTAACCCTGCCACTGACTTCATTTCCTAAAAGAAAATTGCTAATTAGGTGCATTACTGTCTTTATTAGAACAGACACCTTTGGGAATCCTTCCCTTTATTTTCAAAAGATGTCTGATTTGGTTTTCAGCTGGAGGCACCCTGTACTGTACCGGAGAGATTTAATGATAAGGAAATGAGCCGAATCATAGGTTAAAATCTCCAGGAAATAAATGTGTGCACTATAGTGCCCCAGAGAAATTGGAAAGCTTGACAACTTAGGACATCAGAACCCAAAATTACACAGAGCACCAAAGATTGGCAGTGTGCCAGGAGACATCTAATATTCTGACTGCTTCATCTGTCAGCATGGGATAATGGAAAGAATACTGAGTCTGGAATCCAAAGACCTGGGTTCAAGTTCTGGCTCTGCTACTTACTAAATGAGGGACCTTGGGTCTATCACCTCACCTCATTGTGCCTCACTTTCCTAATCTGTACAATGAAGTTAATAATCCTAGCTCTACTTTCCACACGAAGTCTTTAAAAGGAAAAGACAATGTTAACTGTTTCAATTGGAGTTATAATTACCTTCAAAGAAGTGGAGTTAGGTACATATTTCTAAGGTGTCCTTCAACTAACCTAAGGACCAAAAAATTTATATAATTTATATAAAGAGTTGACATACTTTATAACAACACCAACAAAAATGGCCAGAATCCTAAAATCCACTCTACTTGTCTTTCTTGATAAATTAAAAGAATCACTTCTTGGCCAAAATTCCAAAGAATGACAACCAAGTAGGAGTGTGTACAGAGGGTATAGGAGAGGAACAACAGACCTAAGCTTTGTCCAATATGTACCATTAGCTTTTAAAGGTCACCTCCTCACATTTAATATATATGAAGCCAGAAAGTAACTATGGGAAACTTTTTTAATTTCTATTGGGCTTTGAGCCATGCATTTTCACATGAAACAGCTCAGCACTGCCATTTGATGAATCCAGAATAGAAAAAAGATAATCAACAACTCGTCTTATTCCTCCCCACCAAAAAAAAATTTCAGTGCCTTTAATTCTTAGAGAATTAAAAGTTCTATAGCCAAAAGCTGAGCAGAAGTAGCATTAGACTCTAGATAGGAGAGAAAAATCATTTTTCTCTGTGAATTAGCATGGTGGGATTTGGAGAAGAAAACATGCAGGAGAGCCTTTCTTAGGCCAGGGACAGTGCATATGGGAATGGATCCCAAGAGACTGAGCAGCAGGAACTGTCTGAGGAAAATTGTTGCCTAGTCATCTGTGTCTCAGAATAAGGACTAGAAAATTAAATTCTAGAGGCCTAGGAAGAGCCAATCTGGCCAGTCACCTTCATGGTCATCGAATTTGGACTATGCCCAGAATAAGAAAAATTTAGAAGTGATAGAGCTAAAAAAAAAAGAAAGAAAAGGCAAATACATAACTATAACTAGCAGAAGACCAAGATTAAAATATAAGAACTTCTATAAATTGTTAAACATTAACCTTTTCATTTGTTATTCCAGTCTTGCCTCTACCATTGCATTTTTTTCTATAGTTCTCCATATAGTAAATCTCATCTAAATACCTAAGTTAGTGTGCTTTTATTAGAGATCAAGCAGAGGGGTAGAGTAAAGGAATCTCTATGGGATTTCCCCCACAGAAGTATCAAGGGGAAATGGTAGCAGCCTGAAATCCAAAATTGGCATTAGGAAGTTTAGGCCTGGTCTTGCTAGCGGGGGAAAAGGTAGGATTATGAAGTAGAGGAGGCCTATTTTCACCTCATGGTATCACAACCTCAACTCCTTACAACCAAGGAGTAACTTTAATACTGAGGACAATCTAGTTCATTATATAACGCTCTTCTTTGATCTTTGAGCTTTGGCCTACTCGGATGCCTTCCATCATCATTTTCTGTGTCTGTCAGAGAAGAGTGGGGTGGAGATGTGCAAAATAAGTCTTGCTCTCTAGTCTTGTACTCCATGATTCATTGTCTTATATTCACTTGCTCTTTGGTTCTAAACCATTGCTTTCAGGAAGATGTGTTCCTAGCTCCTCAACACTAGCTGAGCTAAGCATAAAGACACATCCAAGGGTCAACAGAGACTACATACTTTAGCCTACTCTTCAGAAAGAGATCAAATTACCTTTGTACCTCAAGGTCACAATTCACTGATCCCACCTTGGCCATCCCCCTCAGAGTGGATTTCCAAATATTGTTACTATAATTGCAAGTAAGGATTCACAGACAAATCAAAAATGTCAATATATTCTCACCATTTTCTTTCCCTTGGTGGGGCCATTTCACCAGACCAGTAGGGACCATATGATATATGGCAGCACACTTCCTAATCAATGTGTTGGGATAATTGAGTGCTATCTCCTGCTACTCAATAACCTCCTCTGACAATTTTTGGCCAGAAAATTAGGATAAACATAATAATAATAATAGCTGGTGTATATTGGGCTTTATTATTTATCAAGTACTAGAAATACCTTATCTCATTTGACCCTCACAATAGTCAAGTTAACAAGCATTTATTAAGTACCTACTATGTGCTACACCCTATTTGAAGTGCTGGAGATAATAAAGAAAGCCAAAGAGAATATTATCTCTAATGTATAAATGGGGAGGCCGAGACATGGAAATGTTAAATGGCTTGCTCAAGGTTGCATAGATATTAAGCTTCAGATCTAAAATTCAAACCCAGAGTTCTAACTCCAAGTCAAGCACAATACTGCTCATTAAGGGGTGTGACAGGATGGCATGTGTTTGTGAGTATGGCATTTCAAATGAAAAAAAAGTGCAGAAGAAACAATGGCTATATTAGAGAATGGTTGGATATGGAAGAGTCTCCCCCCTTTCCCTAGTATATCAAAGCAAGCTCACAAGAGTGCTATCCTGAAAAGGTCTAGGAAATAAAAATTTAGTATATTAATCCTCCCTTTCTAAAAGTACTGAGGGGTTTGTATAATAAACATATGATACATATAAATAACTTTTGCTCTAAGAATTTTATTGCCATTCCTTGATATAATTTGAAATACCTTAGGGTATATGGGGGGGAGAATTTAACTTTGTTATTATTAACTGATACCCTTTTTTTCTTTCAGGGATGATTATTGAGAATTCAGCATCACCTGCACAAAACAATAGGTAATAGAGGGGAGGAGAGATTTGGGGCCCACAGATTATTAAATTCATCAATGTAAGAAAATCACTTTAATTTTGTTTCTATTGTTCTTTATAACCAAAGTTATATTTAAACTGTTTGGAAAGGGAGGGAAAACAGCCCTAGACACTTTTTAAATAGTCATGTGTAAGAAAAAGCTTTGAAAGAGCTATTGAAAAAATTATGTTTAAAAGATCATTTGGGACATCTACTAAGACATGCTCATTAACTCTCTCGAATAGCATAAAGGCAAGTAGAGATCCCTGGGGGACTCCCCTAAAGACTTCTCTACAATTTAACGTCTACCACTTAGTGGTCTTGATGATTAACTGAGTCTAATCATTCAACCAATTTTGGGTCCACATAACTGTGTTACCACCTAGTCCGTATTTCTCCACCATTTCCACAAAGATAATATATAGACTTTGTCAGAAGCCTTTCTAAAATTCAGGTATATTATGTGTATGGAATCCCCAGATCTACCATTCTATTATCCCTCTTTTAAAAAAGGAAAAAAAGAGGTCATTCCACATGGCCATTCACATCTTCTCCCCTACACCATACCTCACAGTTCTTCCACATCTTTGCCCATCCTCTTCACCTTCACTTCTGTCTCTGACAGAATTGACCATGATCTTTGCCTGGGGCATCTAACTCATTCTCAAGTTTTTCATAGATCATCAATAGTGATTCAGCAACTACAGCCACCCATTCTTTCTTGTACTTTATCGTATAGTTAACCCACATACTTAAAAAAAAAACAAACAATAATTTAGCACCTAAAGAGCATTGTTATGTTTGTCCTTCATTTTAGAAGAGGACCATGTCATCAGGGAGACGATGACATGACTTGCAGTTGACTTTGATTTGAGTGAGGGAGGGAGGGCTGTGCAAGGTCACCAGCCTCACTTTCTCCTCCAGAGCCATCTAGATCCAGTGACCTCATATTCATCAGGATGACTAGATATGACCCAGGATGCAATGGGAGACACTGGCCCTTTTAGGCTAAGGCTTTTTCATGTACTCACTTAGAGTGAGGTGATACCCATTCAGTGAATAGGCCTCTTTAAGAAGTGAGTCAAGGGATGGCCCCTTTAATTAGAAAAAAAAAGAAGAAAAATCAAGCTGGGAAGAGGAGACTCTCAGCGTTGCTGTTCCAAAGAGAAACAGTTACCCTTGACATTCACATTAAGCCAGGAGGGCCCAAAATATAACCATTAAGTGGAGCTTGGGCAGGGACCTATTGTGGTCCAATCTATGAGCTTCAGAGTGAACTGGGTTTAAGGTTTTGAGAAAGAAAAAAGGAAAGAGAAAGAAAGAAAGAAAGAAAGAAAGAAAGAAAGAAAGAAAGAAAGAAAGAAAGAAAGAAAGAAAGAAAGAAAGAAAGAAAGAAAGAAAGAAAGAAAGAAAGAAAGGAAGGAAGGAAGGAAGGAAGGAAGGAAGGAAGGAAGGAAGGAAGAGAGAAAGAGAGAGAGACAGAGAGAGACAGAGAGAGAGAGAGAGAGAGAGAGAGAGAGAGAGAGAGAGAGAGAGAAAGGAAGAAAGAAAGAAAAAGAAAGAAAGAAAGAAAGAAAGAAAGAAAGAAAGAAAGAAAGAAAGAAAGAAAGAAAGAAAGAAAGAAAATCTTGCCAGTAAACACCAAGTTAAGTGGGCAGCTTGGGAGAGGGAGAGGAAGAGGGAGAGGGAGAGGGAGAGGGAGAAGGAGAGGGTGAACTGAGTTACCCAACGAGCTGGGTCCCCTTCCAGGCAGCTCGGTCTACTCACAGGTTGTGTTTATCCTTCATTTTCGAAGAGGACTATGATATCAGGAAAATTATGACATGATTTGCAGTTGGCTTTGATTTGGAGATCAGATTACTCAAATTAGATAATAGCCTTGTTGGGAGTCGACTTATACAAAAAGTGTTTCAGTAGCATGGACTCTTACAATTCAGACAAACGTGGAAGGGGGATGGGAATTGGGATGACTAAGTCAAAACTCCTAAATATAGAAATTGAGACAGCTTGCTGAAGTAAGGAGGAATTGCAAAGGCAATACAGGAACTTAAACATCACCTAAAAGTCATTTATGTTGAGCTGACTTCAACAGTTAGGTGTACCTTCCTTGGCACAGCTTTAAAAATGAAACATCTTCTGGTTACAGAAGCAAAGGAGAAAAACTGCAGTATATTCTCCCTCACATAAAGTCTAACCTCCCTTGGCTCAAAAAATATGGAACAACTTGCAAGAGAAAGATACCAACCCCATGTTAGAAAAAGACATCTTTATTCATAAGATTAAATCATGAAGGGACCTCAAAGATCCAACTCCTCATTTTACAATCTCTCTCCTGGGATGGAGAAAGATCAAATGACTTGCCCAAGACGACATAGTAACTTGAGTTCATGTGCCCTCCCTTCAAGCCTAATAATAATAAAAGCTAACATTTATATAACACTTTAAGTTTTATAAAACATTTTACATCTGTCAGCTTATTTGATGCTCATCACAAAGCTGGGGGGTAGGTGCTATTATCATCCCCATTTTACAGATGAGGAAACTGATGCTGAGAAAATTAAGAGCCTCGTCTGGGTTCACAAAGCTAGTAAGCGTCTAAAGCAGAATTCAAACTCAGATCTTCCTGACTCCAAACCCAGGGTTCTATCTATCTACTACACCACCTAATTACCAGTCAGTTTTCACAATGGAAGTAAGCTGCTTTCTATGGCAAGCATATGGAAAGACCCCAGTGGAGAGGGAGAAATTAAAGATACATGAGAGAAAAGGAACTTCTTCTGGACCTAGATTCTAGAGGAAATTAGAGGGAATGGGATCAAGATTATAGAGGGATCAATCTTAATGAGGAGTCAGGATATTTCTTTTTGTGACCAGAGGTAGCAATTGATGCTAAGAGCCTTTGAGAAATGAAGAAGGTAGCTGAAGAAGTTTACACTGTATGCCCTCAATCCGCACAATGGAAGAGGCTAGGTCCAGTATCTTGCACAAAGTGAAAACTAAACAAATTCAGCCATGGGAAAGAAGGCGAGATTTGGAGTCAGCCTACTTGAGTTCAAAAATTCTCTCTGCTACTTACTCCCTATGGAACTTAGAGCAAGACTTGGTTTTCCCATCTTTAAAGTTAGAGATTTGACTAAATAACTTCTCATGTTACTTCCAGCTCTAAAACTATATTAGAAATTGAATTGCATCATGTTAAGCTTCCAGAGTGCCAATATTTCAATAAAATATTGCACCCTCATTAATTTTTTTTTCTTAAGGAAATGTATCCCTCTGGTAAACAAAAGATCATAAAATGCTTCCAGGAGTTACAGCTTACATTGAAAGATACCAAGCCCATGCTAAAAAAAATCTTTATTCTTAAGATTATAAGATTAAATCACAAAGGGACCTCAAAGATCCAACTCTCCATTTTACAAATGAGGACCCTGGGGTGGAAAGAGAACAAATGACTTGCCCAAGATGACGTAGTAAGTAGCAGAGTGAATTACTCACTCTAAATTCAGAGTTTTTTCCACGAGCCTTATTGGCCTTCTAGTCTTTTCTTGGGTTGGCACAGCAATGAATTTTGGAGCTAAATTACTTTTGGCTTTAAATTATGTCAGAGTGTCCAAAAACTTTGATTCAAAAGCCTCAAAATACTTTGCCTAACTGCTGATTTAGACCAGACATGAGGTGTTTCAAAGCCTTTTCCCCATGTGACTCATCATAATGTCAACACTAATGATAAACAAAGACAGTCTTCTGCTGAGATGCAAAAAAGAAACACCAGTTCCATTTAACATCACTTATGCATTCATCATTCATCATATAATATATTTGAATTAAATCAAACGAGAAACTCAGTACTGGCTTAAAATGAAGAGCCTATCCATTGGTTTAACTGTGGATGACAACAGCACCAACTAAAAGATGACATTGATAGATGGCACCTCTCTGTTTGTTCACTTTGGGATTTGCTTGCCACTCGAAGTTGATTATCACACTCATTCATTGAAGGTTAAAAAAATTCATGTTCACTTTAAGTGTTTTGACATAGCTCCCTTATAATGGGCTTCAACAAAACAGAGGAAAATAAGCTTCTATATAACCAGGATGTTGCCCTTGAAGAGAAATACTGCTTTTTATTAGCACTAAATGTTATCAGAGTGAAAAAAAGAAAAGCTATAAAGCTATATACTGCAGCTGGGCCTCATGTCAGCCTCATCATATTTCTTATGTCCTTGTAAGTGTATAATGACAAATAGAAATTCAAATATAGATAAATGTAATTGAGGGAAATGCAGATATTTAAAGTGCAACCCCAGGAAAAAAAACTAAGTCACAAATTTCAGGAGATAGACTTTCATTGTGACTTCTGAAAACAATTCTTGATCAAACTAAAAACCAAGAAAATATGTCCAACCCTCTCTAAGCTCTGTGCCGTTGATGGAATCCTAATGATGCTGCCCATAGCCCCAGTATTCTAACTTCCTTATAAGCCCCACTAAACAGCAGGCCATCTGCACCTACCTAGCCCCTCACCCTACCCCTACTCAAGATCCTAACTTCTTCATATATGCCTCACTGCTCACTAGAATAACAGGTGTATCCACGAACTCATATTTCTCACAGAAACTGCAGGCGTATCCATGTGATGGGATCCCAGCCACTGCCTCTAGCTAGCCACTACCCCCAGATCCATTCCTCATATTTCCCACAGAAACAGCAATTGTTTACATGCACTCAACCACAACCATATCCATCTGGTCTCAGACAGGACCACAATACTCAGCCAATTAGAAAGCAGCACCACCAGGATGCCCAAGCAGGATGCAGACCCTAAAACCATAGAAAGGACTTTACCTAAGTAGGTACCTGTGCAGCAATAGCAAAAGCTGTCCTTTAGGTGAACTTATGACATAGAGAGGTTTATTATAATATCACTATCATACATGCATGCCCCCCACTGGGTTTTTCTATATGCATTGTGGGTAATCGCATGCACAGTTCCGCTGCGGCTGGGACCCCTCACCTATTACTTAATCACTTAACAAACCTCCTCTGCTTTTTTAATGTTCATAATTTCTATTATGTAATCGCATCTTTACCCTATAAAAATCCATCTTGCTTCCTATGAAGTCCAGGTATGAGATAATGAGAAAATAACACCAGTGAGGTGTTACGTGAGTGGAGAGAAGGGGACATATATAAGAAATATTATGAAGGTAGAAAAGACAAAACTTAACTAATTAGATACTGGGTAAGTACAAGTGAGGAGCAAAGGATGCACCAGGGGGGCACTCCTGGGTGACGGGGGGGCATGGTGGTCCCTTTCACAGTAATAGAAAAGTTTGGAAGGGGAAGGAGAAGATAATAAGTTCTGTTTTGGATGTGGGGAGGAGTTATTGGAGGGATTGGATTTATAGCTATTGTAATCCTATGCAAAGGGTTAATAGTTGAACCCATGTGAGCAGGTGAAATCACCAAGCAAGATATCCTGTAGAGAGAAGAGTAGAAGGTCCAGGACAGAGGCTTGGGAGTCATCCGCACTCAGTGGACGTGACCTAGAGAAAGATCAAGAAGAATTGTTCAGACAAGTAGGAGGAGGCCCAGGAGAGAACTGTGTCAAAAACTAAAACTAAACAAGAGAATATCTAGGAAGAGATGGTAACAACAATTTCAAAGGCTGCAGAAAGATGAATAAGGTTAAAAATTGAGAAAAGGCCATTAAATTTGGCAACTATGAGATCTTTGGAAACTCTGAAGAGAGCAGTTTCAGTCCAATATTAATAGGAACAATAGCTAGCATTTATGTAACACTTCAAGATTTGTAAATCGCTTTATAAATATTATCTCATTTAATTCTCACAATACCCTAGTAAACATAGGTTCTATTATTATCCCCAGTTGAAAAATGAGAAATCTGAAGCTTTGAAGTTAAATGATTTGCCCAGGGCCACAAAACTCATAAATTCTTGAGACAGGATTTGAACTCAAATCTTTCTGTCCAATGCTCTATTGACTGCATCCACTGGCTGACGAGGCCAGAAACCACATTGCAGAGGATTTAGAATTGAATGAGAGGTCTGGTAAAGGAGGCACTAACTGTAGACAGCTTTCTCAAGAAGTCTGGCCCCAAAGTGGAGGAGGAGAACAAAATTATATCTAGTGGGAACAGTTGGATCAATGAGGATTTTTTAAAGATGTGCTTATAGGCATGTAATAGTAATTAAGGTGGGACTTCTTGCTGTTGACCTTTAGTGATTCTGGCCTTTGTTTGAATGGGGCATAAAATGGAATGTTTTTGTATTTCTCAGCACTGAGACAATTGGGAGTCATTGATTTGTATCTGATGTGATATTGGGGGTGGGGAACTTTTCCATGCCCAGCCTGGGTGAGGTCAGGCCCTCAGGGCCCTGAACAGGATATATAAGTGCAGAGGTTGGTGTTCTGTCTGTCTTGGAGCTCTTAGACACAGCAAGAGTGGCACGTGACTGGGCCAACCGTTGTAATGAGCTCCCTGGCTGAAGACTCAGATGTTGATAACTACGAATTGTATTTGGTCTCTAATTCAGGGTGCTGGCTTTTTCCCTGAGCTAGGTGGACATTATTTGTGTGCTGGATTAAAGTAAGATTGTTAACCCCTCAACGTTGCTTTCCTTAGTAAAGCAGATGAAAAGGACCTGGGCTTGCAGCGTTCTGTGAGCTGGTTGTTGTTGGCTTTACACCCTCACAGCAGCTGCTAGCCGGATTGTTGATACAAGGCAGCAAGGAAGGAGTCAGTAGATATGGAGACATTGAATACTAATGAGACATTAGCAATGATTGAAGGGGTAATCTGCTAGAAAAAAAATGGATGAATAGGATCAAGGGTGCATGTACAGAGGTTTGCATGACTAAGAAAATGGTCACCTCTTCAGGTCTGACAGGAGTGAAGGAAGAGATAATGGGAGAAGATATCTACATTATGTGAGATAAAGAGGAGGGGCAAAGAGAGAATGCTTTGATGATGGCATACATTTTTTTAGTGAAGTATGAGACAAGGTCCTCATGCTAAGGGCAGGGGGTGGGGAGGTCTCAAGGTAAGCTGGAAAAGGCATGAAAGGTTTGTAATAGCTGCTAAGTGAGATGAGGAGTCATTTTTTTTCTCAGAATCAGAACCAGCTGGATTTGAAAGGAAAGTCATGACCCAGGAGAGTCAGTGCCCCTGGCTCTTGGTTGATACAACTCATCCTACATTGCCTATTGTTGCTTTCTGGTGGTCATAAGTTAATTGATTTACAGACCACGTTCTTCAAGCTTTAAACAAAGGATGTACATTTCCTTGATTTCAGATGAAGGTGGGGATAGAACGGAATGAATTATTGGACCAGATGCCCATGTTGTTACTGAAATCATGGGCCCAAATGGGCCCAGTATGGCTATACCCAGGGGAACTGAGACTAATAGCTCATGAATCCTGGTCCAGTTCCAAGTCTTTTCTGCCTTCCATCACAACTCCAAAAATCACAGATACTACCAGCCTTGATGACCAGAAGATCTGCATTTGAAGCCCAGACCAAGGCATATCCAACATCCTCAATATTAAAAAAGCACATCCAATATTAACAACCCAGGTCCCCGGCTAAATAAGCCAAGGACTCTCTTCTCTGTCCATTAATACACTGTAATCCTCTTCATCTCAAGTTTCTCTCCTTTTCTGGTACTACAGTCAGCCGTTTAGCTATACAAATACATCCATTGGGCCTATTTATTGGGAAAGTGTGGCCTTGCCAGACAATTCTGAAATTATTTAACCCTTTCTTGAAGACCTCTATTAACATTGCCTCCTAGCCTCAAATGATTCTCAATTATCTATTTGTGTGTATTATTAGTTATCTCTTTCTATTATATATTATTCCTTCAATGTGAAAAATACAGAAAAGAATAGAAAGACCCAGACAAATTGTGGCAAAGTGCAATAAGTAGAACCAGAAAACAATATACACAATGACTACAACAACAAATAGTAAGGATATTCTAACAACAACAAGAAATGAAACTTAAGGTTAAAATTATCATATTCAAGTCTATCATATCAAAAAAAAAAAGAAAAAATATACCCTCTTCCAATTTTATAGCAATAGAGTACAATGAAAACATGAAAAATGTAAAACATTTCATATAACGTAGGACTCAATAACATGTCTGAAACAATCGATAGTTTAAGCAAAAGCAATGCTGTCCCAGTCAAGAGTGCTGGTAGAATCTCCATAATTGTCTATGTGGGATGCACCTTGCTGTTGATTACTCAATGAATTCACTTCACTAGGCCCTCTAAAGTTGAAGTGGAAGAAAGAAACATAGGTTACAAAATATGTTGGCTTCTTCGAGTCCTTCAACCTATTGCTACCAGGGTCCCAAGATCTCTGACACAAGCGTACTTATAAGAAGGCCGAGATGTCAAGGATATAAACCTCTTTGCTTTTGCCAGTCATCATTTCTCAACCATTTGGTACATTTTCTGCCTAAGACCTTAAGCAGCTTTTAATTGTCGTTGCTCATCCTTCATTTTTGAAAAGGACCAATGACATCACAGAGTGACACTTTGACTCAAGCACGAATTGGATTTAAGTGAGTGAGAGTTGTACAAAGTCATCAGCCCCACTCTCTCTTCCAGAGTCATCAAACTCCAATGGCAAAACAAAAGTCAAGACAACTAGCAATGGCCAGGATGCAATGGATGACCTCAGCATCTGCCTGACCATGCTCTAAGCACTCCACAGTGCCTCCTTTAGCCACCTACATGTCTACTGGAACAAACTATTCTAATCTGCCCATTCTGCCAGGGGAAGCCTTTACACACTTGCGGTAGATATCCTGCTAACTCACCGATGGGCTTGAGGCCTATTGGTAACCATTCTAGTACAACTCAAAGCATAAGCTTTTCTCCAGATGAGTAACACAGTGAAGCACAAATATAGACAAAGAAAGAAAGGAAAAAGGTACATAAGGAACTGGCCTTCTCAGAACCACACTGCTCACCATGAGGCCTCATCTGTCTCTCATATTCCTTCCTATCAAAATAATCAGTTCTATAGGTACAGCATAAGATCTAGTTCAGCATCACTAGTCATAAGGCCTAGATCTATAGGAAGCTTCAAAGGGGAAGATAGACTGGTGCCCTTGCCACAGACCTGCCACTGGTCTGTGAGAACAACAGCCATACCACTAGGAATTTTGGGTATACGTATGCCAGGAGGGAAATGGTCAAGGAGGAACTCCAGTATGTCTCAAGCACGGCTAACTGCAAATACTCCCTAATGAAACTGTTTCCAGTTCCCTAAAGGGATGCTTGCTACAAAGGCCATGGTACTGACAGGTATCAAATGCAATTATAAACACTACTGTGACCTTAGGACCCTTCCTATCCAACATAATACCTAAAAACAAAAATGGAGAAAATAGTTAGATAATGGTAATAACAGTAACTAGAATTTATATGGTGCTTTAAAGTTTATGAAGCACATAATAAATACCACCTCATTTTATCCTCACCTCTGAATAACACTGGGAGGTAGGTACTATTATTATCCCCATTTTACAGATGAGGAACTGAGGCAGCCAGAAGTTAAATGCCCTTAAGAGGTTAAGGACTCTGAATTGTCCAGTTACACAGCTAGTAAGTATCTGAGGTCTAATTTGAACTCAGGTCTTCCTGACTCCAGGACCAGAGCCCTATCTAATAAACCACCTAGATATATGAAGGCAATAAAATAAATCTAATTAACTCTTCAAATATTTATTAAGCACCACTTAAGTGCAAAGTACTATTCTAGGGAATGAAGATAAAGAGACAAGAAAAAATACCTATGCTTAGAGAGTTTTCATTCAGCTAAATAAACTACTTGCAGCAACTGGAAACAAACATCTAAATTAACATAAATTCAAAAATCAGACAAAATTCACAATGGTAGGCAGCAAGGAAGAAGTCATTAAATAGGGAGACATTGAATACTAGTGAGACATTAGCGATGATTGAAGGGGCAATCTGCTAGGAAAAAAAAATTGGATATATTAGATCAATGGTGCATGTACAGAGGTTTGCATGACAAAGAAAATGGTCACCTCTTCAGGTCTGATAGGAGTGAAGGATATGGTTTTGCATATTGTCAAAAGAGTCTGAGAGTACTGAAGAGAAAAAGAGTTAAGCAAATAAAAGTAATTTACAGGATTGGGAATAGCAAAGAAATTTTCCTCTGCCTCTTTGACACAAGCTCCATTTAAAAAGTGTGGTGAATATTTATAGCAGCTCTTTTTGTGGTGGCCAAGAACTGGAAATTGAGCCCACCAATTGGGGAATGGCTGAACAAGTTGTGGTATATGCATGTAAGGGAATAGTATTGTGCTATAAGAAATGATGAGCAGGAGGACTTCGGGAAAACCTGGAAAGACATATGTGAACTGATGCTGAGTGAAGTGAGCAGAACCAGGAGAACACTGTACACAGTAACAGCCAGGACTGATTTTGACAGATTTAGCCCTTCTCAACAATTCAAGGACCTAAAACTTTTCCAAGGACTCATGATGGAAAATGCCATCCACATCCAGAGAAATAACTATGGAGTCAGAATGCAGAGTGAAGCAGATTCTTTTCTCTTTTGTTTTGTTTGGTTTTCTTTCTCATGGTTTCTCCCATTCATTATAATTCTTCTATGCAACATGACTAATGTGAAAATGTGTTTAATAGGAATGTATATGTAGAGCACATATTGGATTACAAGCCATCTTGGGGAGAGAGGGGGGATAGAGAGGGAGAAAATTTAAAACTTATGGAAATGAATGTTGAAAACTGAAAATAGAAAATTAAATATTTTAAGTGCAATGGGAAAAGCTTTGGATTAAGAAATCAGGAAACCTAGATTGGAATCCTATTCTGCCACTTTTGTTAGACAGGTGATCTTGGGGAAGATAAATTTATAGAATACCCAGAAGAGTCACATAGGATAGGCAGGCATTGGTGGGTTTTTTGTCTGTTTCTCTGGAGAGAGCATTCAAATTGGTGAGATCGCAGATCTATTTGAGTATTTTGTAAATTTGAATATCATTTTAAAAATTCCAAGAGAACAGCAAAAGATACCTCATGTAACTATGGCTAAGAAAAGAGTACATACCCAAACAGGTTAGAAGTTGTGCTCAACTGTGAAAGAATTGCCTACTCTGATCAAGACAATGATCCAAGACATTCCATGATGAAAAATGCTAGCCACCTCCAGAGAGAGAACTAATGAACTCTGAGTGCAGAACGAAGCATACTTTTTTTTACTTTCCTTATGTTTCTTGGGTTTTGCACACATGTTTTCTTTTGCAACATGGCTAATATAGAAATATCTTTTGTATGATTTCACATGTATGGTCAATGTCATATTGTTTGTTTTCTTAAGGGGTGGGGAAAGGTTGGAGAAAGGGAAAGATTTGGAACTCAATTTTTAAAAAATCAATGCTAGAAGTTATTACAAAAGATAAAGACAATTTTTATTAAATAAAATTAACAAGGTGTTTTATGAACACAATCATTGCAACTAGAATAAAAAGAAAATTTGTTAATAGGGGCAGGGAGCAGAAATCTTGATGTTGAATATATCTGACTTAGGTTAGATATCCAAAATATGTAGGGAGTTGATACAGATGTATTAAAAACTAGAGCCCATTCTCCCAATAAATAAGAAATCAAAGGATATTTACATTTTTCAAAGGAAGAAATGTAAACTAAAAACAACCACATGAAAGAATATTCAAAATCACTAATGCTAAGAAAAATGTCAGTAACATGTCTTGGGGGGGGGGGTCTTGTCTTGTGCTTATCTATTTGGCAAAGATGACAAACGGCAAAAGCAGGGAAATTTAGAATGGTTATGGGTAGAAAAGCACATTAGTGAACTGCTGATGGACCTGCCCTGGAAAATAATTTGGAATGGTACTAGAAAAACTACTGATTTGCATATCCTCTTTGACCCACTGATACCACTATTAGGTATATTCTCCCAAGAAGCACAAAGACCACATAAAGAAAAATATTTGTAGCAGCACTTTTTTGTTATTGAAAAACTGGAAACAAAGTAGATGTCTGTTAATGAGGGAATGGATGAACAAATAATGGTATATGAATATAATAGGATATTTTGTGCTGTAAGAAATGATTCTGTTAGAAAAATATGGAAAGACTTGGACTTATCAAGAAAGATATTATCCACCCTCAGAGAAACAGAGGACAAACTAGTACAGTCTTACATAGCTGTATATAAATGTATATGTTAATATATGAATATAGTTATAGATATCTAAGTATATGTATGAGTATGTGTATTATGTATGTGTATTTGTATGTACATATATATGTCTGTGTGTATATGTCTATATTTTTGTAGATGTGTGTGTATAAATATGTCCGTGCTTAGGGGGAGGGGTGAAGGGGCAAAAAAAGAACAAAGTAAAAAGTGCACAGTAGAAAACAAAAGAAAACTTACAAGGAAGCAAAGAAAAAATGGACAGCTCTGAACACAACATACAGTATTTGTTATATAGGCTTTCTTGAAATAGAAATTTATTGTTATATATTTTTAATCCTCTCATGTCATGCTACATACATGGCAATGCTTTTGTTTTATTTTCTTATTTGTATCTGAGTTTTAATATTTAAGTTTATAATGTTTCTTTACCTTTTCTTATGTATTTAAGTTTTAGTATATAAGTTTAAAATAAATTAATAAAAAAGAAATTATTTTGTCATCGTTCAGTTGTTTTTCAGTTATGTCTGACTCTTCATGACCCCTTTTGGGGTTTTCTTGGCAAAGATACTGGAGTGGTTTGCCATTTCCTTCTGTGGTTCACTTTACAGATGAGGAAACTGAGGTAAAAAGTGACATGCCCAGGGTAATACATAGTAAGTATCTGAGGTCATATTTGAACTCAGGTCTTCCTGACACCAGGCCCAGTGCTCTGTCCCACCTAGCTGCCTGTAAGAAATGATGATATGGAATATTTAGAGAAATTTTGGGAAAATCTTATAAACTGATGCAAAGTGAAATGAGCTGAGCCAGGATAACAATTTACACAATGACCAAAATAATGTAGAGGAAAATAATAGTGAATATACCAGAACTCTAATCCCTACTATGCCCAATCTTAACTCCAGAGGAAATATGTTGCTATACAAGACCCTCCTCTCAAGGCATGTACAGTCAGACATAGCCAATGTATTGTTTTGTTTGCTGTAACAATACCTTTTTTAAAGGAAAGGATTTGTGTAGGATAGAAGTCATTGGCAAGTGACCGAAATACCAAAAGGGATCAATAATAGATTTATTGTAGATGTTTTAAAAGCACTCTTACAACTATGTCAATTTTTCTCTTTAAATAATGTTTACTTTAAACAATAACAACCTCTACAAATTCCAACAATAAACAAGCGAAATGAGGAATAAAATCCCAAATAAAAAACCTTAAACTACAAACTGTTTGTATTTTAGCTTTCAAGCGAATACAATTATACAACAAAAAACTTCACTCTGTGCATATCTCTCATTCTCTTTTTTCATCCATATACTTAAAAATTTTACTGCTGCCATTCTTTTTAAATAGTTACAGTAATATGCATGTGATTCTTCCTTGTGTGGTATCATTCTATATACAACTTTCCATATTTCTTTGTATTCCTTATTTTTGTTCTTTTACAACATAGTTATAGTCTGTTTCATTAGTATGCCACAATTTATTCAGTCATTCTCCAATCATTGCACATATAAGTTGTTTCCAGGTTTTTTTTATTATTACAGATAGAGACACTAGGAATATTTTTGTAAAGATAAGTTTTATTTCCCTTTTTAATAACATCCTTAGATGTAGTCCTAATGGTGGAATCACTGGGGCAAAGTTTATGATTAGTTTTGTAATTCTTATTTCACATACTAAGATTTCCCTCCAAAATGATTGCATCAATTTACAATTCCAACAGCAATATCCTAGAGTGCCTATTTCCCCATATACCTGACAACTTTGAGTTTTATTGTTTTTAACTATCTGTTATTTTGATGACTTAAGGGTGATGCCTCTGAATTGTTTTAATTTTCATTTCTCTAATTATTATTGTATTTGAAAAATACAAAATGTTTCATAAACTTGCAAGTCACCCTCATGCCAGGGAAATGCTAATCTTCTTTGTATTTTTCCAATTTTATTTAGTATATGTGTTACCATAAGAAGTGCCTGAGTCAATTTCTCAATTAGCTTCATTACCTTATCCAACCAAGGTCTAAAGATTGTGTTCACTCTCTAATAAGTCTGGAAAGTACAGCTTCCCTGGAGCTTTGCCCTACTTCTTTCCTGTCCCACAAACAAGAGCATCTGCTGCCCCTGTCCACATGTTCTCCCCACACCGAACCAGAGGATACTTTTCAACATGGCAGCAGAGACAACCTTGCTATTGCTGTAGCTTGGTTTAACCCAGTCATATTAAGACGTTTATGTTTATAACACTTCATTCCCACCCTGCTTCACAGCAAAGCAGATGCATATGGCCTTTCCCTCACAACTCTGTGGCTTGGGCATATTTAACATGGAGGGAACACTTGCTTCCATTAAGGACTACAGGAAATTGGTGAAACTGGCCTCCCCACAACTATTTTCTAACCCTGCCTCCTCCTTGGGTGATGTTTCTTATTGGAACAATTTTAAATCTCAAAAAAAAATAAGAATGTAGGAAGCAGAGAATAAGTTTTTAGACACAGATAAACAATACTTTTTCCCAAAGACCTTTTTTAAATTCCTTATCTACTGGAAAGACAAGGACAAAAATAGTGTCTTGTCTTGTTGGCTATAGCTACTCTAGGGCCTTTATTGAGACTGCTCCATTTCAGGTTGATTAGATAGATACCAGTTAGAGTCCCCACTATTTCCTTCCTCCCAGTGACTTATATTTGTACCTGATTCACAATTACTAACGGGGTCCCATTAATAGATAGTTACTACACATATCCCTGTTTTCTTGACAATGAAAAAAAAATGCAGACAGTTTTGAAAAGAAGTTGCTTATATGTACAGAGTGATGGACAATGGCTTACTCTTCATACCCTCACCCTCCACATGTAGCTGTATCTTAGGAGTCAAGAAAGAAAGTGCAAGTGGGAGTGACAAAATGGGGTGATAAGGAAGAGGTGCCATGAACACTTTCAAAGAATAAGAGATTTGTGACATACCCTCTCAGCCGTCAGAAATATGAACTAAGGAGTTCAAGGTCAAGGACACTAGGATGGCATGGTGTCAGCAGGTTCTTCCTTACCAGAGTCTGCCTTTGAGTCTATTCACTCTGCTCCGTCAATGAGCAGTTGGCCATGAAGATCCATGCTATAATAGAGAAATGCACCAGCTTTATGAGCTTCAGTCCCACAAAGGGTTCCAAGTCCACACTCGATGATGTGAAGTGGTACCAAGACCCATATCTAGAGTTCTTGAGCCTTCATCTAGTGACCAGCTCTACTATATGCCATGCTTTGCTCACTCACAGAAGAAAGAGTGGGAAGCTAAACAAAATGAACTGTGCCTTTCCAAACTTCGTGTTTGAAACATCTTAGGAAATTTGTATTGTTTGTCTGAGTCTAGGAGAAGTTGAAAGCGTGTGAAACTGCATCATATGTCTTATTCTGTATTGTCTTAGTGTTACCATCCATCGTTTCTATACCCGGAGTAAAGCACAGCATAAAGGTAAGAATTGTCTGTCCATTTTATGGAAAGGTGACTCAATGATTTCTCAGTCCCTTCCAGCTCTGTATCGATGATCTCATGGACTTATGGCTCCGACTAACTGAAACAAATCAAGCTCAAGAAAGAGACAGGGTTTTGCTGTCAGGAATTTAAAGGTTAATTCTAATTGGGCATATGCAAACTGGGGCAGTTAGGTGGCATAGTGGGTAAATCTTGGTGCCTGGAGTCAGGAAGACTCATCTTCCTGAGTTCAAATCTGGCCTCAGACATTTACTAGCTGTGTGACCCTGGACAAGTCACTTCACTCTATTTGCCTCAGTTTCCTCATCTGTAAAATGAGCTTGAGAAAGAAACAGCAAACCACTCCAAGAAAACCCCAAATTGGGTCATGAAGAGTCAGATACAACTGAAAATAACTGAACAACAATAACAACATATCCAAACTAACCACACTCCCTGGGCCAATAAGCCAATGTGGCCAAAAAGAAAGAGGTAGAACTAGGTGAAAGAAGGTCTTCTTATCTTCATAACATCTCTTAAATAGGCTCCTTCTCTCTTCTAACACTGCCACCACCCTGTGGGCCCCTTTCACCTCACACCTGGACTACTTCAGAGCCTATTGGTTGATTTCCCTATCAGGAGCCTCTTCTCCACTCTAATCTACCCTTCATTCAGCTGTCAAAGCAATCTTCTTATAGCACAAATCTGACCACCACGTCACCCTCCGTAAATTCTAATGTCTTCCTATCACCTTCAGGATCAAATATAAAGTCCTCCATTTGGCATTCAAAGACTTTCATAACCTATCTTTGCATTATCTACCTTTTCAGTCTTCTTGTACCTTACCCCCAACTACTCGATCTCTGATTCAGTGACACTGACCTTCTTGTTGTGCCTAGAATAGCATATTATCTTCCAAGTCAAGGCATTTTCCCTGACTATTCCCTGTGCCTGGAATGCTCTCCCTCCTCATCTCTGCCTCCTGGCTTCCCCAGCTTCCTTCAAATCCCAGCTAAAAGCCTACCTTTTATAGGAAGTCTTTCCCAATCCTCCTTAATTCTAGTGTCTTCTCTCTGTTGATTACTTCCAATTTATCCTGTATACAGCTTGTTTACATACTTGTCTCTCCATTAGATTGTGAGCTCCTAAAGAGCAAAAACTGGGAGTGGGGGGAGATTGAGAGATGGAGTACCTTTCTTTGTATCCACAGCACTTAGCACAGTGTCTGGCACATGGTAGACATTCAACAAATGTTTATTGACTGATTGACTAAAAATCAGAGAGAACTTGACACTTCCCCAGTACTTCTGCTTAACAGGGTGCAATGCCATGAGCCAAGGCACATATAAGACTTTTCAGCTCTTGACCCTTCTTGTTGACTACTAACAGGTTGACAACCAGAAAAAAAACACCTTGTAGTTAAAAAAAAAGAAGAGGAAGAAGCTATGAGAAGAATGACCCTGGAGTACACAGAGAATCTACAATATGTACAAGTCTTATGCAGAAATGCTAAGTGAAAAATGGAGTCTAACAACCACAGATATATGGATTCTGTGAGGACCAACCCTGACATATTCGCTCTTCTCAGCAACGTAAGGTGCAAGGACAATGCCAGGGGACTCACGATGGAGAATGCTATCTTCATCCAGAGAAAGAACTGTGAAGTTTGAATGCAGATTGAGGCGCACTACTTGCTCGCCTTTTTTGCTTCTCTTTTGTTTTGGTTTTTGGGGTTTTTTTTTTTGGTTCTGTTTCTTCTTTCTCATGATTCATTCCATTGGTCATAATTCTTCTCCACAACTTGACTAGTGTATAAATTAATTCAGTGCGAAGTTATACATGGTAGTTATATGAGATTCCATGCCGTCTTGGGGAGGGAGGGGGAAGGGAGGAGAGAAAATCTGGAACTCAAAATTATGTAGAACCGTGTGTGGTAAACTAAAAATAAATAAATAAATTTAAAAAAAAAGAAAAATGGAGTCTATTACTTTTCTTACCTACTCTAGGAATGATCTTAGAGAAGATAGATCCAGAGCTGGGTTTGAATGATAAAAGGGCCATAGCTTGGCAATTCAGATGAGTTCCACCTTTATTATTAATTTCTTAAAAGAAAAACACAAAGACTCATTACCTACTCATACTGAAAGCTTGTTGTTGTAGTTTGTCCTTGAAGAGCACCAATGACATCAGGAAGGGGATGTCTTGACTTGCTAGTGAATTAGATTTAAGTGTGGCAGGGCTATGCAAAGTCCAGCCTCATTGTCTCCTCTAGAGTCATTAGAGTCCAGTGGCAAGACATAGGTCAGAACGACTGGCGATAGCCCCAGATGCAGTAGGAGACCCTGGCTTTTTAAGCTAAGGTCTTTCCCAGGCCTCTCATACTGAAAGCAAATTCAGTCTAAGCACATAGAACAGAATATTCCTTTGGTTATGTTATCCTATTAAATAAGACCTCTCACTAGCTCACATCTCATTTCTCAGTTTCCTGAGATATATCTGAGTTTTCCTGAAAACTTCTTTCAGTACTTTCATGAAAGCAACTCATCCCATGAAAGAGCAAATAGGATGGCTGATCATCAAAATTTCCTAGCAAAGTACTAGGCTATGGGCAAGTAGCCTGAATTGTTTCTTTAAACATCTAATGACCACTCACACTCCAACTGAAGTGTTTTGCTTTGTTTTTCATTTTGGTTTTGGAGTGGGCTTTTTTACTTACAATGAGAGAGTTCTTCATTGAACCATAGGCTGTTAGAGTAGGAAGGGACCTCAGAGACCATATGATTTTACCTCTTCTTTTTACATATAATAGAACTTCAGACCATAAACATTAAGTGGTTTGACCAAAATCAAAAATTTAATAAATGGCAAAGATGGGACTTGAAAACTGGAGTTCTAATTCCTAAACCAGTGCTATTCAATCTTTTCTTTTACAAAACAATTTTCACTCATCTCTACCCTTAAAAACATATCATTTTTACTCTATTACTCTGCAAAGCCTTTTCTCTTTTAATATAAAAATATTAAATGATGTTATTTTGTAGGAATTCTCTTCTCTTGGGTATTCACTCTCCATGAGCATCCAGACACTCAAATATTCAAACCTATTAGGGAGTTAATCTCTTTTCCTGTCTACTGTTGGTCTCTTGGCAAACCAAAACAATTTTGCTTCTTTTCTATGTGATCCACTCTTGTTACTTTCATATTGCTATTTGAATACTTCACATCTAATGCAAGGAGACCAAATAGCCTAAATGTCATCTTAGTCAACAAATACTTGATTTATTTGTTGATGAGAGATAATGAAAACCATGGGCAATACTAATTTAAATATAAATGTTTATAAAATCTTATAGGAAAAAAATCTGATAGAAGCTTATGAGTAATATCAACACATAAAACACACAAAAGTAGAGGAGAGTAATGCGAGTTTAAAGAAAACTTGGTGAGAAAATTAACAAAGCAAAGATGTCTTGAAGATATTTAAAGATGAAATGGGGGGGGGAAGCAACAAATAAAAATGGAAAAAAATGCAAAATTTTGGTTTGGGTTTTTCTTTAAGAAATTTTCTTCATCAACATGTGCAATAGAGACCACTAGACTTGAATTCTAATCCAACAATCCAACATGTGCTTATGTACGATATAGAAATGGTACTTAAAAGAATATAAATGGGAAAAGCAGCTAGATTAGATAAATGTTACATAAAGGAGACTCATGCTTAAGGCAATATAATTGTAAAGGTACAGAGGAACTTCATCTCAAGATATCTGAAATAGATAAAGACACCAAAGAATAAAAAATGTTCAGACCTTATTAGTACTCACAAAAGGCAATGGTTCTATTTCATTCAGTTTTTATGAGAATAATCTATACGTACCTCAGAGGCATTCTTTTTTAAAAAATATTTATTTATTTTTAGTTTTCAACATTCATTTTTGTAAGATTTTGAGTTCTAAATTTTTTCTTTCTCACTCCCCTACCCCCTCCCCAAGACGGCATGCAATCTGATATAGGCTATACATGTACACTCATATTAAACATATTCTAAGGCATTCTTAATGAAAATATTAGAAGAAAAGGGATAGGTTTTCACAAATAATATTTCAAGTAGACCACATCTTTATCTTCACACAATTGACGAAAATATACAGAAAATATCAGATCCCACTTTATTTATTGATTACGAAAATTGTTTGTTGACTGTGGAAAAGAATTTGATTCTGCAGAGCTTTAAAGACTCTCCTCCGACAAGGTTTCTACTATGTATATATGTTAAAAGTACATGAGTATAATACCCTGTTTGGTATTCTTCCCCAATTTGCCCTCACACTTGCAGGCTGGCTCCCTAGAAGGCAACTGCTTCTTCAAGTTCTAAATATGATGGCTATTTCTACTATTATAGCTCATGTGCCCCCGTTGGTGTGTTCTCCCATTAACAATCAGCCAGACTTAATTATCTCTTAGCAAAGGCTCATATGACATAGCAAGAACTGTAGTTACCAAATATTCTGCACATAAACCTGTGGTGTACTCTCACCAGCATAAGCATTGTGCATGGGAATAACATACATCAACCTCAAGTAGAGTAGTGGTGAGGTACACATGTAGGACACAGGTGTGGCAAAGACAACTCCTGGTTGTCTTCCTGGAAGTGCTCTTTCTTAACATAGTACCAGTAACGTAATACTGTACCAGTAACGTAGTACCTCTCAGTTTCCATACTCCTTTCTACACTCCATTGCTTCTTTTTATCCTCTTTGAAATTGCTTCCTTTCTCCAGTAGATATTTCTTGGCAACTGTGTCAGTCCAGGGTATATCTGTGCTCCCTGGTAGATGCAATGTCACCTTCTCGTCTAAGTAATTCTGATGACATAGTCAATTTGAAGGTGTGGAGGGAGACAGAAAGAGTGAAAATCCCACTTTCTGCTTTGCTTTCCTCCAATACAGTCACAGGGGTCTCCTGCATAACTCTCTCTAGATCTCAAATTCTGAAGTTCACCTAGGGTTCAACCATTTAAAACTCTCATAGGCATGAATAACCTATTTGCTCATGTAATCACACTGTGCCCTTCATAACTCAATCAGAGAAATGCTCGTACCTCATGAAGGGATTGGGGTACATATGTGTCTTTATAATTATTTTATTTCCTTATTAATACTTTGTGATTACATTCCAGATCTTCAGTGCCTACATCAAATGAGGTGCAGTGGGAAGAGGAGAGGAAAGCAAAGGGGACTCCTCCTTTACACACGATTCTTCAAAAAAATGACAGTAGAAATAACCTTATTCAACAATCATATGGTTATCAATATAAAGTAAGGCATAAATTAGGGTGACATAAAATTGGCAAAGAAGTTCACCACTGTCACGGAAGCAAACCAGCAAAATCCAAGTCAAAGAAGGATTTCCTATAGCTAGTGAGGTCCTCCAGAAGCTTATTTACTGGTAACAGCGTGCTGTTTTCACCGATTGAAAGGACATCAAGATTAGATAGAGAGAGAGATAGAGACAGAGAGAGATAAATAGATAGAGAGACAGATAAATAGATATCTTGAACAGAAACTAAAAATGGAAAATGAATTGAACATGAGGAGAGCCAATTGGATAGTCTTTGGGAAATTGCAAAGTTCTTTTAAAGACCCCAAGATTCTTCTTGACACAAATGCCTATCCTTTTTTAACACCAATATTCTTCTGGTAATATTGTATGGTCCCAAGCTATAGAACACCACAATCTTTGGAGATTTGAAATTAGGGATTGCTCAAAGAGCAATGGACAGGTACCATCATACTGTACCAACAACAGTCTGCCTTTAAAATGTGTCACACTGCAGAGCAATCTTTGGGATGCTTTAAATATTAATCTCTATAGAAATTCAGAGTTAGAAACTTTTTTACAATTATGTAAGAAAAAAACAACTGATACCCATTTACAGTTCTCCTTCCTCCTCCCTTGAATTTCTCCTATCTCTGCTGCCTTTCTGTTAATACATTCACTCACTAGTTCCTGAGAAATCATCTATTAGTTCATAGCGCTTTCTTCTATTATTAAAATATTGGGTCTTTTCCCCCTCACTTGTTCCTTGGCAGAATGATGAGCTTCAGGCTTGTGATTGACTCCCCATTGTTCCCTTAACTTTAACTTCTCACCACTGTGCCAACCATCTGTACCCCCAGAGGGATCTGTCACACAGTTCTTCAATTCTTTTTCTTCCCTGGCAGCAGCTTTTTATTTGACTTCTTTCTTTTTTCTTTACGTTTTTTTGGTGGAGGGGGAGAGAATTTTATAATGTTAACATTTTTTTCATTTTAAATTGCCTCTTGGTTATAAGAGGAGGGAATAGCCTTAATTTCGTCGAACATGTACAGCTTTGACAGTGAACTCTGATATTTCTTTCTTTCTTTCTTTAATGACCCATAGGAGTAGAAATGATACTCTTAGGAATCATGTCACTATTCTACCCGTGTTTGAAGTTATTCAAGACCCTGACTCCCTTTGGTTTCATATCAGCACTCAGTTTATTTTTAATATCACTTCATGAAGCAAGTACAGTCAACAATTACTCAAAATGGAATAGAATGCCTGGGAACATGAAGACAAAATAAGACTTTCATCTCAGAGAAATGGTACTTCTTTCAACTTACAGTCAAAATAACGTACATGATGCCACAAAAATAACTATTAAAATTATTCAACATTTCCTATCATCTTGGAGGCCATGAAGGACTCTCTAATGTGGAATTACCTTTGCTTTAAAAGAATAAAAATCAAATATCAGATTAAGATAGATGCTATGTTACAATTAAATCATGATCATGGGGCAGCTAGGTGGCGCAGTGAGTAGAGCATTGGCCCTGGAGTCAGGAGGACCTGAGTTCAAATGCGGCCTCAGACACTTGATACATTTACTAGCTACGTGATCTTGGGCAAGTCACTTAACCCCAATTGCCCAGCCAAAAAAAAAAAATCATGATCATTATCTGGAAATTTTATCATAAAGATAAGAACACATAATATTCCTCAGTCATTGACACAAAATACAACAAACTAACATTTAGAATGAATGGAAAAAGAAAGTAATTTGAGTGGAACCAAAGTCCAAGTCTATCCCAACAGACATATATGAAATCTCTGAGTTTCTGTGTGTATGTCTCTGTGTTTATGTGTGTTTCACCAAGGCCAAGCATTTTAAGACAGACTAAAATTGAAGAGGCTAATTTCATGGGTGATAATATCTCTTTCCTAGGGCAATTTTTTACTGGCTAATAACATAGGAAGGCAGCATACATAGCACAGTGGCTAAAAGACCAACTTTAAAGTCAGGAATACCCAAGTTTAAGCCTTGACTCTGACGCACACTGACTATATGAGCATGAATAAGCTGCTTATCCTCTCAGTGCTTCTAGGTATCTTTCTTAGTTAGATTATCAGTTTAGAACCAATTTGTAGATCTAAGTTGATGAAAGGAGCTTGTATACTAGGAGTTCTTAACAGATGAAATCTCATCATCACCACCTAAAAAAAGATAGTATAAAATTATATGTACAAATATTTAATAATAACTCACATTTTGTGGCACATTTAGGTTTACAGAACACTTTCATCATGGCAATTCCCTGAGATCAATAGCACAAGCATTATCATTCCCATTTTACAGATGAAAAGACTGAAGCTCAGAGAGCTTATGTGATAAACCCAAAGTAACCAAGTACAGAATCAGCTCTCCTAAACCCAAATCCAGCACCCTTTCCAGTATATCATGTTACCTCCACCTACATATCTATTGTTCTTGGGACCTAAATGTGCCAACATAGTATATACACGAATTAGTAGCACCATTTTTATACAAATCATTGAATATATGAAGGAATCATAATCAAAATGTTTCCTGGAATCTTCCTTTTTTATTTTTTTTTTATTTTTTCCCCAATTTTGTTCCAAATTCTCTCTTTTCTCTCCCCTCACTGAAAAGGCAAATTTGATATAGGTTATACATGTACAGTCATGCAAAACATTTCCATATTAGTCATGTTGTGAAAGAAAATGAAGACAAGAAAAAAGTATGCATTGATCTGCATTCAGACTCTATCAGTTGTTTCTCTGGATAGAGATGGATAGAATTTTTCATTTTAAGTACTTTGGAATTGTCTTAGATCATGTCTTGCTGAGAATAGTTAAGCCATTCACAGCTGATCGTTGCACAAAATTGCTGTTACCATGGACAATATTCTCCTGGTTCTGCTCATTTCATTTTGCATCAGTTCATGTAATTCTTTCCAGGTGTTTCTGAGAGCATCTTGCTCATCATTTCTTATAGTACAACAGTATTCCATCGCAATCATACCACAACTTGTTCAGCCATTCCCCAATTGATGGGCATCCCCTCAATTTCTAATTCTTTGCCACCACTAAAAGGGTTGCTACAAATATCTGTGTACATATAGGTCCTTTTACTTTTTTTGTTTTTTATCTTTTTGGGATACAGACCTAGTAGTAGTATTGCTGCGTCGAAAGGTATGCATGGTTTTATAGCCCTTTGGGAATAGTTACAAAATGCTCTCCAGAATGGTTGAATCAATTTACAACTCCACCGACAATGCATTAGTGTCTCAATTTTTTCACATTCCCTCCAACATTTATCATTTTCCGTTACAGTGCCAGAATCCTTCTATACAAAATGTCTACCTCAAAATATAAAACATAATCATGCTGATTTGTGTTAATTTTTAAAATCCTAAAACATTTCTTTTGCCTACAATCCTGTCCATGAAAAAAATTTGTTTTCTTCTTTCCTAAGACCTAGGCACATGATTTATCTTGCTTTTTAAAACAACATGAAATGGCTCAAACACAAACTAAAATGGGCAGAACACTGAACTCTGATTTCGAATAATTATAGCTGAGCAAGCAAATCTTGTTACTTAATGGAACTTCTAGTCATACAGATTTACTATAGGATCACTATCAAGTCAACAAGCATTAAGCAAATACCATGTGCCAGGCACTGGGCTGAGCACTGGAGATACAAAGAAAGGTGAAAAATAAACAGACCCTTCTCTCAAGGAGCTCACACTGTAATGGGAGAGACAACATGCAAACAACCATGTAAAAACAAGCTACAGAGAGGACAAATTGGAGATAATCTCAGGGGGAAAACACTAAGATTAAAGAGGGCTGAGAAAACCATCATGCTTTGGGGGACTTGAACTGAGACTTGAAGGCAGCTAGGGAAGCCAGGAAGTGGAGATAAAGAGGGAGAGCATTCCAAGCACGGGATACCATCCGTGAAAATGCTCAAAGTCAGGAGGTAGAGTATTTTGTGCAAGGAACAGCAAAGAAGTCAACGTCACTGTTTCACAGAGTATGTATTGGGAAATAATGTGTAAGAAGACTGAAAAGGTATGAAGGGGCCAAGTCATAAAGGCCAAACATGATTTTGTACTTTATCCTGAAAGTAATAGGGAGCCAATGAAGTAGGTCTTTTCAAGACATAAATTCTATTAGCCAACCAGGGCTAGTTTGTCCATGACCATAGAATCATAGATTCAGAACTAGAAGAGGTCTCAAATGTCATTTAGTCTGACTCCTTCATTTTATAGATAGGCAAGCCAAAGCCCAGGTAGCTAATATGAATTTACCATAGTCACACATTGCCAAAGCAGGATTCAAACCCATTTCTTCTGGTTCTAAATATTGCAATCTTTCTAAAACAAGTAGGCACGCAGGATTAAAAGTAATCTTCATTGGGCCTATGCTCAAAGTGTTTCTAGTTTGGAGGGACCTGCCATATACTGTACTGATAAATCTTCAAGAAACTAAAGTCACTTTCATGAGGCAGCATCAGAGTAGGACACCAGCAGATAAACTTTCTCAATAACCATATCAACATCCAAAATGCAAAAGGTAGAAAGTATGTTTGAGTCTCAATTTTGTTGTTTGGAACTTGGACTATAAGTACAATTTCCAAGAATGATGAATGAAGTTTGGTTTTATTTTTCAAAACATTCCCATTATAAAATCAAACAAGAGACTCGTAGAAAGCTCAGATGACTGCCTGGATACCTTCGAGCCTTACAAAATAATGTTATGATAAAGAAAATTGTAAACAGATAAGATACATCTGGATTATATTTCCCTTGAAATACACAGCAGCCTAAAATCTAACAGATAATGGTCTTTGAGTTTTCATCTGAACATAAGTCCTTATGAAATCCAATAACCCTGAACACGGTATATTTCAATCAGCACAAAGTATAGGAATGGTTCTGGAAGCTTTAGTCACATATTGATACATATCAGTGTCAGATATACATACATGTCCTCCTACCTGGGTCCCTCCCCACTGCGAACCAAGCATACACACACACACACACACACACACACACACACACCTCAAACCAAATTCAAGGCTTTAAATTAAATCACAATAAATATGAATAACTGAGAGGGATACAGAAAACATCAAAAGAGAGCTCTAATTCCACAACTGTGATGAATATGGAAATATGTTTTACATGATAGCATATGCACAAACTATATCAAATGGCTACCATTTTCAGAAGAGGGGAGGAGAGGGAGAAAGGGAGAAAAATTTGGAACTCAAAACCTTGTAAAAATGAATGCTAAAAATTTTCTTAATATGTAATCAGGGGGAAAATAAAATACTATTTAAAGCAAAAATAAATTAAATTAAATACCCTCCCCCCGAAAAAGAAAGAGCTCTAACAGTATACAAGCAGTCAAATCTATAATAGATTTTGTTATGGTAAGTCAAAAAAAATATAAAGCAAATCTGATCTTTCTCATTGAAAAATTGTTATAATAAATGACTGGTATTCCTAATTTTTAATAGAAATGACCACAAACATTATATTTCATCGGCCAATTAATCAACAAGTTTTATTAAATGCCAGCTATGTACAAGGTACTGTATTGGGCACTGGGATATAAAAAAGTCCCTCCCTTCAAGGAACTTCCTTTCCCACAGGGAAGACTATGATTCAAAATAAAAATGTACTAAATACAAAGGAGAAGTTCTTTGAGAAATGTGAAGAGAAGGAAATCACTTTCAGCTGGGGAAATCAGGGGAAATTTTGTAAGAACTTAGCACAAGTGAGACCTCAAAGAAAGAATTTTTAGAGGTGAGAGATACCCAACAGATTAACATATGTAAAAAATGGCTTTACTAACCACCTTGATTTGCTTGGGATTCCTTACTATCCAGGGGAGGCCAGACTGACCTGGGAATCAGAATCAGCCAATCAGGAGGCAGATTGAGCATCCCTCAAGTTTAACATATCAGAGATCCTTTGCAATGTTCACTTGCTGAACCCGGAAATCCCTCTGCTGTACCACAGAACTGACTAAAGCTGTTTCATACTAGCCCTAACGGACAGGACAAGCCTCTTAGTTCTGGGATCTTGGGAACTTTTTTGCCTGACCCTCTTCCTTGTTCTGTGTAGGCATCTCATGATCCCTCCTTGGGAAACAGAAACTGAACCCAAGGGACTGTGGCAGTACATGATTAGGCCATTACACTGGGGAAATTCAAACCCTGGTGGCAGTACCTGATTGGGCCATGATGCAACCATTCCCACCCAGCTTTGCTGTTTCTTTGTCTTTATAATCTGTGTAGCCTAACCCCAAAGCAAGCTCATTCCCAATTGCAGCTCTGTATGCATACATGCCTGCTGCTTCTTTGAAAGAAAATAGCATGCATACAACCTAATTCTGTTTGTCTTTCTTAGACTGAACTCTGGAGGTTGACACATGTAAGGGCAAGCAAAATGGGACTTTTTACCATTTTTTCTTTTGGAGTGCTTCTCAGCACTAAGGCAACCAAGTGCCTTTGATTGAGTCTTGCCTTTGTTTGTAGGAAAGCCTAGACCCTTTTGCTAATTAGGTCTGGAGAGGTGTGGAGTCCCTGAGAGGTGTGAAACCCTGAGGCCCTGAAAAAGGGTATATATACTCTGAGGCTACCGTTAAGCTAGAACTCTCAGAACTTCGGGAGGTGAGGTTTTACTTTAGGGGATCACTCACTGGAAAAGTGTCATATGATTTGACAAGACAAGACTCTGGGTAGCCATTGGAGCCCCCTGGCCTTGAAAAACTCAGATGTTGGTGCTTCTCTCACTGGTAACTATATATGTATTGCTATGGTCAGACAGAAAACTGTCTGTTGATTTGTGTTTATTTGTTCTGTTTGTAATTTCTGGTTGTGTTTTCTCTGAAGTTCAGGGTGCTGACTTTTTCCCCTGAACTAAGTGAATGACATACGTATGTTTAATTAAAGTGAGATTGTAAACCCCTTAAAGTTGCTTTCCTTAGAAAAGCAGATCAAAGAACCTGTTCTAGTAGCCCTCCTGTGTGCTGGTGTTATTGGTCTTATACAGCCACAATAGTGGCAAGTAGCATTTTTGTTACAACACATGATAGAGTGGTATAGATGAAGATGATGCAGACAGCAGAGTGAAGACTACCCTGGACAAAAGAAAGGCAAGAGGCAGGAAGATAATTTGAGAGGCTATTAAAATAGTTCAGCCAAGAAGCTCTCAAAGTATGATTCAAAGAGACCTGTGGGTCCCAAAGACCATTTCAAGGGGTACACCAAGTCAAAACTATTTTAATAATAATACCAAGACTTTATTTGCCTTTCTTATTCTCATTCTCTGATGAATTTACTATGGAGTTTTCCAGAAACTAAATACCTGTGAATTAAAGATTTAGCTGCAAACAAAAGATTGTGTTACTCTTCATCTGTAGAATTGTAATTTTGTTTTACAAACAGACAACTCTAAGATGTGACTGAGCTTGCTGTTTTGTTTGTATCCATCTAGTATCACATCAACCAATCACCAAAAAAGACCTTAGCAACAAACTTGACTGGTGTTGAAATATTCAAAGTATAACTTTTTTAATCTCATGATTTATCCTAGAACAATTGTGTTGATATTTGCACTAACAGTGCAAAAGCTGCCAGCTCCTTAGCCAAGGCAGCGACACCAAACTGTACTAGTCATCATTGTATTCTTCATGGCCATACACTTTTTTTTAAAGCCACTTTCATCTAAGAATGTCCTTAACAAAGCAATACAAATTATTAATTTTATCAAATCTCAACATATTTATGTTTTCTGTAACAAAATGGGAAGTACATAGAAAGTACATCTGCTGCCTTAAAAAGTATGATGGTTGTCTCAAGGAAAAGTTCCTGTGCTATTGTTTGGGTTGTGAACCGAACCACCCATTTTTCTTTGATGGAACACCACTTGTAGGAATGACTGACAGACAAACCATGGTTATTTAGACATGAATATTTGTCAGACATTTTCTCAAAATTGTATAAAATAAGCCTGTCTTTTCAAGAAAAGCGACTGATAGTATTTGCTGCCAATGAGAAAATTCAAGTTTTCAAGTAAAAACTGGAATTTTGAAAAACTTGTATCTGCCACTATGGGACTGACAGCTTCCCGATACGTAAAGACTTTTCTGGGGATGAATACTGTCATTTTTGTCTTGTCTCCTCTGTGCTCAGCATATAGGCAGGTGTTTATCAAATTCTTATTAAATAAATGAATGATCACCTGTTTAGGATGCTTTGAAGAAGTCAATGATCACAAAGAATAAACAAATGTAACTAGATTTGTTGATAAAGAAGCCATTGACAAGTGTTGTTTACTATATATTAAAGATTACCTATATTTAAATTCCTTTCCAAACAAGCAAATGAATGAAAACTAGAAAGTTATAGAACCAAGTTATATTTGAATTAGTCTTTAGCTGCAAGTATTAAAAGTACATGAAAATACAGAGAAGTTGTCACAGTGACAATTCCCAACTGACAATAAATTTATGGTCAAAAGATATGAAGACAATTTTCAAAAAAGGAAACAGAAATTGCTGATAAGTAGCTAAAATGGTCAACCTCATTAATAATCAAAGAGATATAAATTAAAACAACTTTGATATACTACTTCATGCCTATTAAATGGGCAAAAATAATTAAAAGCAATAAAATTCAATACTGGTGAGAATGTGAGGGAACAGGTGCAATTATCCTTTGTTGGTAGAATTGTAAATTTGTAGAATCTTTTTGGAGAGAAATCTGGCAAAACCACACATAGTCAAAATTACAAAAATAATCTCAACCCAATAATTCAGCCATAATTTCTCATCTGTCAAATCTTCATTCAATTTAACTCAACAAAAATTTAGCAAATATTTACTATGTGCAGGGTGCCATATTGAAAGTTACAAATATAGAAAGGGTAGAGGGCGAACAGTGGTAAGCTCCTCCTAGAGTCTCCTTCTGGGGAAGCTACACATAGCAGCCTAATTATTTCCTACCCAGCTGTACTCAGTCAGTCAATCAATAAGCATTTATTAAGCACCTACTATATGGTGGCTCAGTGGAGAGCACTGGCCCTGGAATCAGGAAGACCTGAGTTCAAATGTGGCCTCAGACACTTACTAGCTGTATGACTCTGGACAAGTCATTTAACCCTGTTTGCCTCAGTTCCACATCTGTAAAATGAGCTGGAGAAGGAAATGGCAAACCACTCCAGGATCTTAGCCAAGAAAACCCCAAATGGGGTAATGAAGAATAGGACATGACTAAAACAAATAAATAGCATGTAACAGTTCCTGGAATATAGCAGATATTTAATAAATGTTTGTTAATTGCTTGCTTACAATTCCTGAAGCACTCACCTCATATGGTCTCAGTGAGAATCAAATGAGATTTATACCAAGCTATTTATAAATCTGAATGTGATGCTCACTATCTTAGGCAACTTTTTTCTCCTTGGAACTCCTGTTTACTTGTATCTCTCTAAGGCTTATAATATCATCTACATTAGTTATTTGTGTGCCTGTTTAAACCTTTTGTTTGGCATTCAAAGACTTTTACAATCTGGCATCCATCTACTATTCTAGTCCTCTCATGCCTTAATCCTTCCCCTCTTTAGTATTAACCTGATCAAAGATCTTGCCCACCCATTGGGGAATAGGGCTCAGGTGGGCCTAGGTGGGAAGGCCTGATTATATCTTTGTTTGTAAGTAGGCTTCAAGCCCCTACTTACTAAATGCTAAGCAGATGTGAACATGAAACCTTCAGGGCCCAAAGGGGAGTTTCTAAGACCAGAGCCAATGGTATGTGTGCTGAGTTCTAGTCAATCAGATGAGGGCTAGGACTGTATAAAAAGAGAGGCCAGAACTGGGAGCAGCAGAACTGAGAACCGGGAGCAGCAGAGCCAGAGAGGGCAGGATTCAGAAGCACAGAGCCAGCATCAAGAGTGCAGAGCAGAGAGTGCTGAACAAGAGAGAGCTGCAGAGATCAAGGAACTCGGAGTCAGCAGAGCTGCAGGAGAGAGTGGTGAGTGGAGAATTGGGATTTGTGAGTGATCTTTTATAGGAAGGCCCTAGCATCGAAGGGAAGCTACAGTACGGCTTGGTTCCTTGCTATAACATTTTGTTATAATTTCCTTGTTACAACAGTGAGGTGGGCTTATCAGTTTTGGAATATTATTGCCACAATATCAAATTGGGTGCATTGGTCCTTGAATCTAATCCTCTGGAGTCTAAATGAATGTTATCTAGCTAGAGAAATCCTTATACTTCACAATTCCAAACCATTCAGGCATGCCCATGAATTTTGCCTTATTGCTATACCCTCTCATGCAGTCTGCAAGCCAGTAACACTGGACTCCTTGCTATTTCTCTAACAAGAAACTCTATCTCTCAAGGCCACACATTTTCACACACTATCCTCCATGCTTGTAATGATCTCCCTCCCCACTTCTGCCACCAGGCTTCCTTCAAGTCCCAGCTAAAATCCCACTTTCTACAGGAAGCCGTTCTTGATTGCCCTTAATTCTAGTGTCTTCCCTCTATTGATTATCCCCAATATATCTTATTTATCTCTAATTTGTAAATAATTGTTTTCATGTCATCTCCCCCATTTGACTGTGGACTCTTTAAGAGGAGAGGCTATCCTTTGACTTTCTTTGTATCCCCAGCACTTCGCATGGTGCCTAACACATAATAAGCATGTAATAAATGCTTATTGATTGACTGACTGACTGATAATATTTAACCTCTTTAAGATTAAACACTGATCTTATTCCTCTTTTGTATCAGCACTTTCCCCTCCCCCCTCAACCTTACACAAAACCTTGAGTTCAAGAGGCAGTCTATGTTTGTTAAATGACTAGCAGAGTAAAGTTATGAAGTTTCATTTTGTGGACTGATTCACAGTTCCTTACCATCTGTTTTCCACTAGTCACTTGCTGTGACTCCCATTATCATATTTACCATATTGCTAAATAAGTCTATTTCACTTTAGCCACCATTCTTTGGCTCATATATTGCAATACAAGAAGCCCTTGAAAATTTGGCCCTCTGCACATATTGCTGATATTTCTTTTAATGGATCTTGGCATACATTGGAAAACCTGAGCTAAGGCATTACAGAAAGAGATTGCTTTTCCACATTGACGTTGAAGAATTAATAACTCTTGGACAAGCTGTTTCTTACAAAGATCGAGTTGCTTCTTTATGTCCTTGAAAATTGGTCTTACCATTAAGGCACTTGGTATTTCTAAACTTGTGAACATTCTAATAAGGCCAGATTATCACAAATGAAGTACAGAAAAAAAAATAAGGGAATTATTTGATTAATTCAGGAAAAGCTCAAGTCAATTCTATTTCCTCCATGAAGTCTTCTCTCATCCCCTCAGTCAGAATTGTCTCCCAATGCCAGGAATGCAGTCAGTTCTCTCCTCCACCTTTTTTTTTCATTCAGGACTTAGCCCAGATGTAACCTTCTGCATAAGGCTTTTCCTGGTCCCCCACTATCTGTGCCTTCTCTCCCAAGGTTACCTTATTTCTGTTTTGTACGTGTTTTGTATATTAAATGTATATAATCTGGCAGCTAGGTGGCAATGTGGATAGAATGCTAGACCTGAGTTCAAATGCAACCTCAGATACTTACTAGCTTGTGACCCAAGGTGAGTAATTTACCTTCTGCTTGCCTCAGTTTTCTCATCTGTAAAATGTGGATGATAATAATACCACCTAGCTCACAGGGCTGTGATGAGGATCAAATGAGATCATGTAAAGCACTTAACCCCTGGCATGTAGCAAGTGCAGTATTAATGCTAATTTATTATTATTATTGTCATCATCATTATCATTTACATATATGCATGTTGTCTCTGTCCTTAAAATGGAAGCTTATTGAGGACACACACTATTTTGCTTCTGTCTGGTATTCCTGGAAATCAACAGTGTCTGATATGATTTTTAATTGATTATTTGAACTCATAGAACTTTGTAAGTCTTACTTGCTCTTACATTCTAGTTACAGATATTTATATACATGTTATCCTCCTACTAGATTATAGTAGCATTTAGATAGTACTCTAAAGTCCACAAAGTACTTTCTGAATATCAACCCTCTGACATACTATCCCCATTTTATAAATGGAAACAAGTAGAAAGAGTTTAAGCACTTTGCCCATGGTCACATAACTAATAAGGAATGGTCAGAAGCATGACTAAAATCCAGACTTCCTGACTCAACATTCAGTGTCCTTCCCATTATACAATCCTGCAGCAATTATGGCTTATGCATCTTTCTATTCCCTAGCATCTAATATTCATCACATTATAGAGTTTTGTTGAATGTGTAGTATCCCCTTTGGAATATTTCCCCAATTCCTATTCACATTGACAGACCAGATCCGCAGAGAGCAAATAACTCTACTGATCAGGGTTCTAAGAGTGACCCCAGGGACTGGGTTTCTAGTATGGTCACTCAAGAGCCCCCACAAATGTGCTCTCCAGCTACCAGCCAGACTTCATTAGCTTTTATCAAAGGTATTTACTAAAATGGCCTAACAAAAAAAAAGTAGTTACCAAAATATTCCCCTCAAAAGTCTGGGATATGCTCTCCCACAAATATACAAAGGATCCATGGGGAAAGTTGGCACAAATTTAAAGTATAGTTAGGGAGGCCTGCGTGTTTAGAACACATGGCAAGGAAGTAATTCACAGCTCCTGGTTACTGGAAGTCCTTATCTCTCCTCATAGAGTCCTATTAAAATTCACTATATATAGCTCTCTGCACAACTCTGAAGTCAATGCCTTTATAGAGTACATAGCCAGCAATTCTCTCCACCAAAAGGATTACAAAAGTTGCCTTTCCTTGGGTGTTTATCAGTCCTAACTAGATATTTCTCTTACTGGTTCAGGCTTTGTTGTCTCAGTTAGATTCACTGTCTGCACTGGTCTAGTCTGTCCAAAGATATGACCAGTAAGGGGAGAGAGGAAGAAAAAGACTCTTTTCCCACTCCAATAGTGATTGCCTCTCAGGAGCATGGCTCACACTGAAATACCCTGAAATAAAGCTCTTACTACATTGATTCAATACCTGAATGACTCACTTCTGAACTTTCTGCTATTTTTATACCTAGGCCTACTAGACGTGAGGATCCTCTCATGCAATGACCTTGATTTCTTTCTTGGCCCAACCAAAGATGCATACACATCATAAAGTGATCATAGAGTATAAAACATCCTGTTTACATATTTAAAACTTCTTTCTGTTAATTGATTGATTCAATTAAGATGTCTGGCATTCTATAATTACATTAATTAGGGTGGGGGTGGAACCCTACCTTTATATTAATGAATAAATGGATGAAAATTGCCAAGACAGGTACAATTAAAATACTGTTGTGAGTTACATTTGACCTAACCAGTTCATTTTCAATAATGAAAAAATAAGCAAGTTAAACATACTTTCAGTTTAAAGACTCAACAAAAAGTTATTTTGTGACAAGGATAAAAAATTATTTGGTAATAATAAGATTAGTGGAAGCAGCTAGGAGGCACAGTTGATAGAGCACTGGACTTGAAGTCAGGAAGATTCATCTTCCTGAGTTCAAATCCACCCTGAGACACTTACTATCTGAGCCACTACTGCTTCAAGCTCTCACTTCAGACTTGCGCACACTCTCACAAGCCAATGGATCAGTGATTTCATCAAGGTGGGCACTCACACCAATAATACAGACTATAACCTTTCACTGTAATCCCAATATACTTGTCCATATCTTCCAAAAAGTCCACTACAGAGGGTCCAGCGAACATCGTAAGGAAATTCTACTAGTTCTAGCATTAGAAAGATACCAAATGAACACATAAAAATTTCTAGACCCACAAAAATGATCCTTTACATACTAAGTCATTATCACCTCAATACACATTTATCAATTAACCACTCCCTACCCCTTCTCCCATAATTTAAAAAATAAAGTCTTCCTTAAATGATAACTATAAAACATTTTTCACACATATTACCTCATTTATGCTTTACAACAACTCTGTGAGATAATCAGGATAAGTAATATTAATTAACAGCTTACATGAGTGGAAACTGAGACCCAGAAACATAAAATAAATTTCCTGAAGCAAATAAGTGGCACAATTGGGACTGGAAGCCAGGCCTTCTAAACTCTAAATCCAATGTTTATTCTACTATCCTACAATGCCTTTATAAAAATAAGATAAGAAAGTGCATATATATGTATATATGTGTGTGTATATATATATATATATATACACACACATATCTAATCTGTGGACATAAGTAATATGTGTGTGTGTATATATATATATACATATACATATACATATACATGTATGCATGTACTTGGGGCAGCTAAGTGTCTCAGTGGAGAGAGTACTAGGCCTAGAGTCAGAAAGACCTGAGTTCAAATATGATCTCAGACACTTACTAGTTGTGTGACTCTAGGCAAGTCACTTAACCTTGTTTGCTTCTGTTTCCATATCTGCAAAATGAGCTGGAGAAGGAAATGGAAAACCAGTCCAGTATCTTTATCAAGAAAAGCAAAAATGGGGTAACAGAGAGTCAGATACTACTAAAAAGTGACAACACCAACAAAGCATATATTCAGTTATCCAGCAAATTAACCATCCATATTCCTAACAATAAGGGAATTGAACAAAGATGCAACTTTAGTTAAGTTTGCTCCTGAAATTACTGTAAACAATTGTAAAGGTTTTATTTAAAAAGGGGTTTTTTAAATTAATTCTGTTAGTTAATAGGGTGCAGCTATAATTTTAAACTATCTAGAGTCATACAGAATTATGAATTGAACTGAATCTCAAACATAACTCAAATTAGCATTACCTTATCTTCTTGACACAGATATTAAGTCCACAAGTCAAAAAAAAGCATTTATTAACTGCCTACTCTGTGCCTGGCACTATACTCAGCCCTAGGGATTACAAATTCAATCAAAAAGAAAGTCCTTGCCCTCAAGGAGGTTACATTCCAACAGAGGAAAACAACACACAAAGAGAACCTGACAAGGGCTGGAGGGAACTTCCGGGGTGAGCAGGCAGTGGAGACATAGTGGTGAAGTCCAGAGTTTCCAAAGTGTAGCCAGGAGAGGAATAAAGCAGAAATCTAAGCATTCTCCTGGTATTAGTAGTGAAACACCTCAGCCATATATCCGATCACTGACTTTCAGGCTTTCTCAGTGAATGATCAACCGACTGCTTATAAAATCACCATGATTGCTTGGGATATTCTAAGTCAGTGAGTAAAAGCCATTTTAACAGAAACTAATGAATTTCAACAACCTTTGCCTTTACTTATTTACTAAATCCTAGGTAAAGATGTCCATGATGACAGAATACTTCATGGAAGTGAAGCATGACTAACACCATCAAAATGTATTCTGATACATTAAAAACAATTTAAGAAATGAATGCAAGGGGAAAGGTGGTTTGAAGAAAGAAAAAAAGTGAAACCCAACCTTCTAAGATTATACTGACCTCATTTGTATCCCAAATTATTGTCTGACCTTTTCCAACCACCTCACAGAATGCTCATGAAGATTATTGCTCCATATTTTAAAGAAACGTAAGGGACTTCTTAGTGGAGCTCCTTCTTCACGATAGCTTCATAAATGATGCCTGCCACTTCTCTAATAGGTAATTGTTGACAAGAGCCGTTTAAGCTGTCATGTAGTCTAATAAATAGGCATGCACTCTGCAGGCTTTCAGAAAAGCAAAAAAAAAATAACCGAGATGAACAAAAGCTTTTCAGCTGGGGAAGAAGTAGAAGCATAGAACTGTGAACAACATATTTCAAAAAGCATATTTTTAAAAAGCAGGTCACTCCTCAAAACAAGAGTGATTCCAAGCACAAGCACAGTGGGGCAATTATACATCACAGCAAAATAGAGGTAAGTTCAAAGTTTATAACAAGCAAGCAAGGACAAGTAAAACTCTGCTGATGCCACTTTCTTAGCTTTATTCTACCCACCTGACCTACAAGAGTTATCTGAATAGCTCCCATAACTTGGGGAGGTAGGGATCTATCCACCTTTATTAGCTGCAGCTGCCAAAGAGTACATCAACTTAAAATAAAAATGTCACATGGTATGTCCTTCAGCATAAAATCACCTAACTGTTCACTGTTATTAGCAACAAGCAGCTTTATTATGCATTGGGAGCTTCGTCTCAGTGCCTATGAATGGAAAGTAGTTAACTGACTGAACAATGTCCTCAGTTTACAGCAGAACTTTTTTTTTTAATGTTAAAGCTCTGGACATTTCCAACTGACAAATACAGGAGCTATTTTCATTTTCAGCAACAACATTAGTTTGCTGCACCATTGGGTAAAATCCAAGCATTTAATCAGGCTTGTTTCCCTTGCTGCCTGGCTTAGCACATGTAATGAGAATTATGTCTTCCCCTTCCATGCCAGCTCTAATACATTAGGTGCAAGAATAACAGAGTCAGCACTCGATCAAGATAGACAGCACTGCAGAAAAGATCCCCTACATTCTTGCCCAGGTAGCATTCAATTTCTAAATGTGATAACTAATGAACCATAAAGAGCTAATGAGCGACTACAGTTTATTTTTAGTGTCACAAAACGTGTCTGGTTTAAATTATTACCCAACATTTTCTTCTTTAAAAATCTGCTAGAGACTGACCAATGAAATAATCATATATTTGTAATTTTTACAATAACATTATTTCCTTTTTTCTTTTTTTGTTTAGATTATAACTTAAAGATTAAAAATTAAGTACTAAGCTATGAAGTCTGGATTTTCTGCTTAGGAAAGGAATCTCCAAAAATAAAGGTTGTACTTTACAGTTTTAGAATATAACAGTGTATAAATGCAAGGACTTGTTCCATCCTCTAAACTTATTTTTAGAGGTAAAAATGTGACCACTCTTAGTACCTTGAACTACAAGGTAACCACAGCCCTCAAAATAAGGCACTGGCTAATGAAAAGCCCACCCAGGACAGTCTGGAAGATTAGAAAAATTCCAAATAGAGATGTACACTAACTTCAATAATACGAACTCAAATTCCTAAGGACCCATTCTCAAGATTAGATGTTATATTATTTTAGGATGTTTTCTTCATAAACAAGGGACCAATGATAAATGTTAGAAAAGATGTGGGAAAATTGGAACACTAATGCATAGTTGGTGGAGTTGTGAACTGATTCAACCATCCTAGAGAGCAATTTGGAACTATGCCCAAAAGGCTATGAAACTGTGCATATCCTTTGACCCAGAAATACCACTTCCAAGTCTGTATCCCAAAGAGATCATAAAAATGGGAAAAGGACCCACATGTACAAACATATTTATAGCAGCTCTTTCTATAGTGGCCAAGAATTGGAAGTTGGGGGGATACCCATCAGTGGGGAATGGCTAAACAAGTCATGGTATATGAATGTGATGGAATACATTTGTTCCATAAGAAATGATGAATAGGCAGACTTCAGAAAAACCTAGAAAGACTTACATGAACGGAGGTTGAATGAAATGAGCAGAACCAGGAGAACATTGTACACAGTAACAGCAACATTGTACGATGACTAACTTTGATAGACTTAGCTCTTCTCAGCAATGCAAGGATCTAAGACAACTCCAAATGACTCATGATGCAAAAATCTATCCACATCCAGAAAAAGAACTATGGAGCCTGAATGCAGATCGAAGCATACTATTTGCTCTCTTTTTTTCTTTCTTGTGATTTCTCCCATTGGTTCTCGTTCTTCTTTACAACATGACCAATGTGAAAATATGATTAATATGAATGTATATGTATAGCCTATATCAGACCGCATGCCATCTTGAGGAAGGGGTTTGGAGGAAGGGGAAGAAAATTTAGAGCTCACAATCTTATGGAAGTGAATGTTGAAAACTAAAAATTAATTAATAAAAAAGGGGAGCCAAGGGGAGGGGAGCTTACTTACCTAAAAGGTGATATCAAGGGGAAAGGTGATATCAAGGGGATGATGTGACATGAGTATGTAAAGCTGCAAAGTCAGGGAAAATGGTTATTCCTCTTGTGTCCCATTTGTCTGTCCTATATGAGGTTAGCTTACCTTGTGGTTCCCTGGAACAGAGGCTGCTTATGATAAATTTGTCTTCAGACTTTACTTCTAGTACCCTGGACTCAACCCTAAGGCTAAAACCTATCACAATTAGCAAAGTGGAACTACAAAGAAAATTCATAGATGATGATAGTGAATAGAATGTACCTCTAGCAATGCTGTATCCATATGGCAGCATAGATGAAATACTTTGCAGGATGATATGCAGTATTGCTCCTGACCCTCCCTACATTTATATTGTCCATCCCACTGCATATTGTCAGTTTGGAAATGGACATTCTTCACCAATTTGGTTTTTCCTAGTTCATAGATTTAGAACAGGAAGGGATCCCAGAGGTCATCTAGTCTAATCTCCTCATTTCACAAGTAAGGAAACTGAGACCCAGAAAGGAAAATGGACTTGACCAAGATGCCAAAGTTAGTAAGCGGCAGAGCCAAAATTTGATTCCAGATCTCATGACTCCAAATCCAGTGTAAAAGGTCTTGGAACATAAAGTTTTGAGTGATTATGAATCTCCCTTTAAAAGTTCTGCAAAGTAGCAGCTCTTTTTGTGGTGGCAAAGAACTGGAAATTGAGGGGATGCCCATCAATTGAGAAATGTCTAAACAAGTTGTGGTATATGAATGTAATGGAATACTATTATGCTATAAGAAAGGATGAGCAGGCAGACTTTGGAAAAAATCTGGAAAGACTTATATGAACTGATGCTGAGTGAGGGGAACAGAACCAGGAGAACATTGTACACAGTAACAGCCACATTGTGGGATGATCAACTTTGATAGACGTGACTCTTCTCAGCAATGCAAGGTTCTAAGACAGCTCCAAAAGGCTCATGATGGAAAATGCTGTCTACATCCAGAGAAAAAATTACGGAGTCTGAAAGCAGATTGAAGCACACTATTTGCTCTCTCTTTTTTGGTTTTGTTTTGTTTTGTTTTGTTTCTTCTTTCTCATGGTTCATTCCATTGATTGTAATTCTTCTTTGCAACATGGCTAATGAGAAAATATGTTTAATGTGAATGTATTATGTAGAGTCTATATCAGATTGGGGAGGGGCAGGGGAGGGAAGGGGAGAAAATTTGGAACTCAAAAGCTTGTGGAACTGAATGTTGTAAACTAAAAATAAATTAATGAATAAAAAAAGTTCTGTGACTTAATATAAGCACAATGTCATCTGCGAACAAGCTTGTCTGGAGCACTTAACTATCTATAGGGGATTCATCTTCCATTTGGTCTTTGTATAGGACATCCTACTTGGCCATGGCAAACACATTTGAAAGCAGATTCTTTTTTAAGCCCTGTTTGGTATTCATAATCAGAGGCATATATATATATATATATATATATACACACACACATATATATATACATATATATGTGTGTGTGTGTATGTACATTATATATATGTATATGTGTGTGTGTGTGTATATATATATATATATACACACATATATACATGACTTTAGTATCATGGGACACACCTTGCTGGATAACCACCTTTTAGATTGCATTTTCCTCTACCTGATTTATTGTAGTCAACAAAAAATAAAAAGAGTAGAATACGGCACTCTCTGAACCTTTTGGTCAATTGTGTGACTGTAAAGTTGTCATCTCTTCTAGGTCATATAAAGAAAACAAGCTTGTTTCTCTCTCATGTTTTCATCAATGATGCCCTCAATACACATTTGAATTATTTTTACTTGAAAGTTGTAGAGATGAAAAATAATTCTTGTGTCTCGCCTGAAAATTTAAAGCATGCCTGATATATAAATTTATACCTGAAGGAGATAATCCCTATTTGGGATTAAATCCATTTAATATTTATTATACACTGAAAGAGCCAGTACAATTCAATTTCAGTAAACCTCCATCCTCAAGAAAAAATTTTATCAAGTGTAGTGTATTACAACCTTTTGCTTACCTGTCAGGAGGTAACAATTTGTTCACACTTTTTAAAGTATATTGTAACCTCTTAGTTTGCCTATTTAAAAATTCAACAGTTTTTTTGCCCCTTGGTAATTTCTCATTAGAATCCTTACTATACATAGAGGCTTTGTACCTCCCCACGAGCTAACAGCCACCAGTGTCTAAGGCTGCTGAGAGTAGTTGATGTGTGCCAAAGGCAAGTTTTTCAAAAGCCCAACCTCAAGTTCAAAAAGACTATCTTTATTAAGAAATGGTCAAAGGATATGAACAGGCAGTTTTCAGAGGAAGAAATTAAAGATATCTATAAGCAAATGAAAAAATGATCGAAATCACTACTGATTAGAGAAATGCAAATCAAAACAACTCTTAGGTACCACATCTCTCCTGTCTGATTAGCTAAAATGACAAAACAGGAAAATGATAAATGCTCGAGAGGATGTGGGAAAATTGCTGGTAGAGTTGCGAACTGATCCAGCCATTCTGGAGAGCAATTTGGAACTATGCCCAAAGGGCTATAAAAATGTTCACACCCTTTGACCCAGGAATACCGCTTCTAGGGTTGTATCCCAAAGAGATCACACAAGTGGGAAAAGGACCCATACGTACAAAAATATTTATAGCGGCTCTTTTTGTAGTAGCAAAGAATTGGAAATCAAGGGGATGCCCTTGGGGAATGGCTGAACAAGTTGTGGTATATGAAAGTAATGGAATAATATTGTGCTATAAGAAATAGGGATAATATGGACTTCATAATAACCTGGAAAAACCTACACGATATAATGCTAAGTGAGCGGAGCAGAGCCAGAAGAACATTATACACAACCACAGATATATGGATTCTGTGATGACTAACCCTGATAGACTTCGCTCTTCTCAGCAATACATGGTTCAAAGACGACTCCAAAGGACTCATGATGGAGAGAGTTATCTACATCCAGAGAAAGAACTATGGAGTCTGAATGCAGATTGAGGCATACTTTTTGCTCGCCTTTTTTTTCTTTTGTTTTTTTTCTCTTTTGTTTTTGGGGGCTTTTTTGGGTTTTGTTTCTTCTTTCTCATAATTCATTCCATTGGTCATAATTCTTCTCTGCAGCTTGACTATTGTGTAAATAAGTTCAATGTGAAGTCATATGTAGAAGATACATCGAATTCCATGCTGTCTTGGGGAGGAGGGCGGTGAAGGGGGGAAGAAAATCTGGAACTCAAAATTACGTGGAACTGAGTGTTGTAGACTAAAAATAAAAAATTTCAAAAAAAGAAAGAAAAACAAGACATGAAAAAATTTTAAAAAAAATAAAAATGAGAACATCAAAAAAAATTTCCATATTCAGGTTTTAGTCATATTTCCTTTCTAAGGCAATCAGAATCTGAATATATTTTGGGTGGGGCCAAAATGAAAATGAGTGAAAATTTATTTTTGTAATGTCAAAAAAAAATAAAAAATGAAAACTGTCCTTTACTTGTCAGTCATCTGTGACCTTGATAATCAATGCTCCCAAAATTTCTAAAGAGCTAGGGATAGGGACCAAACCTATAATTTCTTAGGTATAGGAAACTCCTAAGTGAAGAAATTCCTTCTGTCAATAAAAACCAGTACCTACTTTGCCTGGGGGCAATAAGAGGTCAAGTTATTTGCCTATGGTTACATAACTAAAATGTGTCAGAGATTGGACTTGAATCCAGGTCTTTCTTGCTTCACAACCAGCTCTTTATATACTATGCTCCACTGCCTTCAAAGCTAGATTAAAAAGTAATGATTTACTGATAAACTACATTAGAAACTAAGGTTTTTAGCCATTGCACCCAATAGATAAGTGTTCAACAGATATAAACAAAGAATTCTCAAAAGAATTTCAGTCTATAAATAACCACACAGAAGAATACTCCAAACACTATAAAGAGAAATGCACATCAAGACAACCCTGAGGTTTCATCTCATACTCAACAAATTGAAGCAGATGACAAAAGAAGGGTATAGTCAATGTTGGAAAGGTTGTTTGAAGATAGACCCATGAGTGCATTGTTGGTAGAGCTAAGAATCAGTATAATCATTTATACAGATTATTATACTGAAAGCAATTTAGAATTATGCAAATAAAGTGACTAACATGTCTAAACTATTTGAATCAGAGATTCAACTGCGAGACAAATACCCAAAGAGGTCACTGGTAAAAAGAAAACTACCAGGTATACACCAAAATAACAGCATGTTTTGTAGTAGTGAAGAATTGGAAACAAAAATTATTCCCATTAATTGAAGAGTGGCTAAATAAATTGTGGCACATGAATAGAATGGGCTATTACTATGCTATAAGACATGATGAATATGGTTACAGAGAAACAAGGAAAGATTTATGTGAATTGGTGAACAGTAAAGTAAGCAAAGCCAAGAAAATAATATGTACAATGACTACAACAATATAAATGGAAAGATCAACAACCAAAAAACAATTAAATACTGCAAAACTAAATATAACAAGCATGGTCCCAAAGAAGAGATATGGGAAATACTCCAACTCCACTCCTTTGCAGATGTGAGAGGTTCACAGGCATCAAACACTGCATATATTTTTAGGCATTTCGGTTATTGATTGGTTTTGCTGTTTTCTTCTCTTCCTCTTCTTTTTCTCTTTAAAATACTGTTTGTTATATGGGATGGATCTTTGGGGGGAATGGGGATACTAGGAGAATTTTTGAGTATATAAAAACAAAATTATAAATAAAATTTAATTTTTTTAAAGAAAAAAATTTAAGGTTTCTTTTTTCTATAGAAACAAGAACAATTCAGTCTCAGGAAAGGAGGGGAAAGGAAGAGAAAGAGAGAGAGAGAGAGAGTGATTCAATCCAGTTCTGCTCACTACACCTATGAAAGTGATTGGTGTTAAAAAGGAAACCAATCAGAGATTGCAAGAGGCAGATGTGGGAAGGGAGAGCTTCCCAGGCTTGGGGAACAAACAGTGTAGTTGTCCACTTCACTGTAGCCACATGGTTATTTGCACATAAACAAAAGAAGAGCTGTTGCTCTGCTGGTGTCCTTCTTAGAGCTTTCCATGCAAGTGTACTGACTTCACTCATTTTTGGAAATTTGAGCATGCACATATCCTCTGCTTGCTTCCAGCTATGTACGACTCACTGTTGAATTGAGTACCCTGAATGGTAGCTGAACTTGAATAAGTATGTTACAATGAATAGAAGAGGTGGTTTCTAGCTAGTGGTTCTGTTGGCTTCTGCCCTCCTGGCAATAAGATATCCTTTTAGCTAGAAGTGGAGAATGAGGTCTTCTCTACCCCAATTTAATGACTGTAGGGGCTATCACTAAACACATTGAGCGTGGACTCCACTATCCAGACTCATATCAGAGGATCCTGGCTGCTTTGCCTTTCCATTTGACTTTCCTTTCTGCTAGCATTGACCTTGTGAATATTGAAAGATTCCAGAAGGATGACAAATATAAACAAATATAAAAAAAAAATAAGTGCGGCATCTACCACAGTAGTTGGAGGGGCAGCAATAGTCACATTATTAGGTTTGCTACAAGAAAAGCATTAGTATTGAAAAGGAGGGCCTGGAAAAATGATCTTATTTCGAGTTTGTACTGTGCCCAGCAGAGATAAAATGTAAAATGGTTAATTAGCAGCCTTGCAAAGAAACCATGCACAAATTAGGCTTATATATTAGCCTTCCTACCAGCTATACTAGTAGTGATGTTACTACATTGTGTTCTAGTCATTTTATTATTCTTTATTGCTAAGCATTCCTTTTTTATGTGGGTATAAACACCTATTCCATACCTGAGTTATGTTGTATATTGGATATTTTCTTTACTTCCCCTTCCAAGATGGAAACTCTTGACTAGAGTCAAAGGTGAATTTGTTCCTTGGGCACTGACGGTTGCAATAGAATAAAATGCTAGGGAGTCTATTTTTCCTATTGAGTAGATAGGCAACTCCAAAGCAATGAACTCAGAGCAAACTGCAAACACAAGGAAGTAAGAGGACCTAGTACAGGTCATCAGCCCCCGTAACCTCAGCCAAGTAGTGCCTAGCAACCTACTGCTAATAGACAAGGAAAATTTTTAAGTGCTCCCACATTGTCTCTCCACTTTTGATCCTATCCCTATCAATCAGTCAATAAACATTTAATATGCACCTACTATAACCTTTTCCTATACATGCATGTTGTGAAAAGGGAATAAGGCAAGAGTATGTCCTGGGCCCCAACTCTGAGTCCCAGAAAAATCAAGGGAAAAATAGAATGAGTACATAAATGTTAGACTAGTCTTCTAGCCAATGAGATTTCCAAATACTGCCAGGCTTGGCCAATAGTGTGGTTTTGCTTCCTTAGGACTGGTCCCCAATTATGTATTTTCTGGGTCTGTGCTGCCCCATCGCTAGTGCCTATCTTCTCCTCCAAGGTCAGTCTCCATCACGGTGACTACTGGCTCCTGATTCCCAGTTCCCAGATCCCTGCCTGATTGGTCGAAAGTTTCTCTCAAGGACCACGCATACACTTTTTCAGGTCTCAGTAGCAACTATAAAGAGTAGCCACTGGCACCAGCATGTCCAGGAGCAAAAAAATGAAAGGAGACAAGGGAAAAGGCAGACTTGCGTGCTCATGCACAAAGTCTTGCCATGTCTTCTATGCTTTCCTATGACTTCCTGCTCATTGTGAGAATGCTAGGTATAGTCCCAATTTTGCCCAGTGAGTAGTAAAAAAGCCTGGCTAATAACAGGATTGCTTTCACAACTCCTTCTCTCCCCCTAATCTATCATCACAATCTTTCTGGTCCCAGGATGAGAAACTAATGATTACTCAAATAGTTCACTGTTTTATATGCGTTTGGTATATACTTACCAATGTATATGCAAGTTGTTTCCACTGTTAAATGTAAATTCTTTGAGAGCAGAGACAGTTTCACTTCTCTATATGTCTAGCACCTAGCACAATGTCTAGCACATACTAGGAACTTAACAAATGCTTGATTGATTGACTGAATGGGTGCATGGAGATCTTTGATTAGAAAGGGAAATTTTAGATGGGGGAGTAGGGAGAGGGAACAGAGTCAGGGTTTTTCCCCTAATATCCTCATAAGTCTGAGCCACATTTTATTATCCTCTAGTCTAAATTCAAAACCAGTCAAGATGGATTTTAACTTGCTCCTTCAGCACCTGGAGCTTTATGGTTTGTTGGGGTGGGAAACTGTACATTTGAACTAAAGAGGAGACTTACGCATATATAATAGGCTCTGATGAAGCCACTTTACTAACGGCATCAGTAGGGCACCTCCTGATGAACAAGTCAAATATTATACTCTCCTTTGTTAGATAATTATTGAAGTGACATCCTGACTTCACAGCATCTTAAGGAAGGCAGCACTTGACCTAATGCAACCTGGGCTGAAACTACTACACTCCTTGTCCCATGATGAACTTTCTAAACCTATGTAACCACAATGTTACTTGCAGCTACTGTGGCTGTGCAAGGCCAATAACACCAGCACAAAGGAGGGCTGTTAGCACAAGTTCTTTGATCTGCTTTTCTAAGGAAAGCAACTTAAAGGGGTTAACAATCTCACTTTAATTAAACATACATATACCATTCACTTAGTTCAGGGGGAAAAGCCAGCACCCTGAACTTCAGAGCAAAAACAAACAGAAATTACAGAAGGCAGTATAAACAGACCAAATCACAATACATAGTTACCAGAAAAGCACCAATAGCTGGGTTTTTCAAAGACCAGGGGGAGGAGGCTGCATCAACGGCTACCCAGAGTTTCATCATCAGCACTCTTTCAATGAATGCACACCCAAAGGCAAAACGCTAACCTCTGAGTTCATATACACTTCCTCAGGGTCAAAGAGCATCACAACCATGTGACTCAAACCCACTGGACTTAGGCCTTCCCCTGAGGTAAGCAGGTCATCAAAGACTCCTGATTCAATCAAAGTTTCCTTAGGGCTGAGAAGCACTCCACAACAAAGACAACAAAAAGTCCACTTTCTTTGCCATTACATTTGAAAAGCAAAACCGGTCAAAGGTACTTGATAACCTCAGCATTCCAAAAGAGAAAACAACAAAAAAGTCCCAGCACAATTACCATAACAGCTTATGTACATCCTTTGTATGGGTCACACTAGCTATCATGATAATACCCCAAACAAGAAATTACATGAATAAACCTGGTAAGTAGAAAGCAAAAATAGTTGTAAGTTCAAGGGGATCAACAGAAATATTATTCAGGATACTAGACAACTTCAGCAAATTGGCAGAACATAAGACAAGTTATTAACAGAAAAATAAAAATCTATAAAAAAAGTATTCCCAGTAGCACAATTTGTAATAATAACTGGAAAAAACTAGGCCTCCATTGAAAAAGAAAAAATTCAGCAAACTATTGTACACCTACATACATATGGACACTTCCTTTATGAACACTAGCTTTACAGATTTTCACTTAAATAGGAAACATGACCTTAAACATTTTCACTATACAGACTACTTCTTTACCATTACTAATTCTTCCATTTAGTAAGTACAAGATGCACATTTATTCAAAGGAGTACTATATATGGAAGGTGCAGCTAGGTGGTGCAGTAGATAGAGCTACAGGCCTAGAGTTGGGAAGACTTGAGTTCATATCCGGCCTCAGACACTTCCTAGCTATGTGACCCTGGGCAATTCACTTAACCCTGTTTGCCTCAGTTTCCTCACCTATAAAACGAGGTGGAGAAGGAAATGAAGAACCACTCCAGTATCTTTTGCCAAATGGGATCAACAGAGTCCAACGCGACTGAAACAGCTGAACAACACTATATATGAAATAAATAGATGATACACGTTATTCACCAAGTGCGGCTGCTGCCCAACCTAACTCTAACAAGTCTATTTGATACTTAGTGATAAGAAGCCAATCAAGCATTAATATTCACTTGGTCTTCACCTTATTTTCGTGCATATGTTAGGATGTCATAATCAGGCCTAAGAGTGATAAAGTTAAATTATTGTCTGGTCCTGGGGTGAGGAAACTTCGGCCTTGAGACCACATGTGGCCCTCTAGCTCCTCAAGTGTAGACTTTTGACTGAATCCAAACTTCACAGAACAAATCCCTTTAATTAAAGGATTTGTTCTATAAATCCATCAAAAGGCTGAACCCAAGGACCTAGAAGGCCACGTGTGGCCTAGAAGCTGCAGGTTCCCCACCCCTAGCCTGGTTACTCTTAGGCCCCATTATGACATCCTAGCAGGGTAAAGTGACTTGCCCAGGGTCACACAGCTAGGAAGCATCTAAGGCTGGATATGAACTCAAGTCTTCCTGACTAATAGAAAAACACAAATATTAAATGCATATTTCTCAGCCATAATCCAATAAGATAATGTGATAAGTGTAATAATATAACCAAATGATGCAATAAAAATCACATTCAATAAAGGGCCTTTGAAGTATAGATTAAAATTAAGTGGAAACAAAATAGCTTAATCTTAAAGAATAGGTAAGCCAAAGAACAAATCTACTCCAAACAAAAGCAAAAAAGTTCCTCCTCTAATGCAAAAGTCAAGGTGATAGGACGTTTGTCTTTTTGAGAAACATCTCCTTAAAATGCCAGACACCGTTTCACACCAAATGACAAACAAACAATTGTGAATTTTCTGTTTGTCTGAGTAACAATCTGCTGTACGCTTCAAGCTATAAAAATAGAACAAAATGTTTTATTCAAACAAAATATTTTACTTAGCTTAGAACTGTACTAAAGCTAATTGTATGATATTAGTTTCTGACATTAGTACTGTACAAACTTAAAAATGCAAAACAGATACTGAAAAGTACAGTTAACATAGAAAAATGAGTCACTGTGGCCACACATTTTTAAAGTACCAGGAACATCTTAAATTATCTATTAACTACTCAACCGTACCAGGGTAATGGGCTTAATTTTCCAAATATACCAGAAACTGTGAAATAGAAACCTGAGATAAAATCAGATACTTTGGCTACTAAATATGATCAAATAATCAGATGGAAACGTTGCTTCTCCTCAATAGTAGCAGTCATTTGTTCTAAAGCTAGCCAGATGATGGTCTCAGTATGTCAGCACTTGATTTCACTTGGCCTCTATTGCTCACTTGTACTTCAAATATATTGGTGAGCTTACCTATGTGGTTATTCTCTACATCTTTACATCTACATGACTTCCCAATTCTGTGCAATTCTTGTTCACATTCTCCCATAGTTCCTATCAAGAAGAACTACCCAACATGCTGTATAGATTGTTAGACCAGATTCTTGAGTGATATTCCTCCTCATTGAGGAGACACCATAATATTTCAGGCTTGACACAATGAGCACGATGTTACACAAAAACTGGAGCACGTGAATGACCTTACCTCTAATGAGAACTCATCTCTCATTTTAACTCTGCATAGGACTTTCTCTGTGACAGGGATATACACCTTTAACAAGCCTATGTCTCTTTGTTTTGTGCTCTATTTGATTTTAATAATCTTAGTGTTTTTAAAGTGTTATCGCTATATTTGTAGGCACAAGAGACTCCTCATTGAAGCTGTATACTATTGAAATATTATCGGTTTATTTTTTAATCATCAAACAAATAAACACATTAGGAGCTTCTCTTCTTTGTGCCTTTCAATTAGTTGTATAACTCTAAAGATGTGATCCACTCTAGAAAATTTTGTGTGAACACATCTGATGGTTCCCTTCTCATTGTTTCATCACTGATACTCTGTAAGCACAGTATATATCTCTAAGTGTCTAACATTCTTATTGTGAACAATCCAAAGAGTCCACTATAAATAGTAAAAACAGACTAAAACAAATTAAATCATCTACAGCTTTTTTAACAATCTAAAGTAATAACAGTCATAGCACTTATTGAAATATTTAGATTTTTAGAAATCAGTAAGACAATGTGGCTAAAGTCATCGGCAAATTGGTTGGTTGGTTGGTCGGTTGTTGTCCTTTGTTCTCAAAGAGGATCAAAATGACATCACTATGTTGGGATCAGAGTACAATGTGTCCTACTGTGGCTAATCAGACCAATATGAGCTCAGAAGGCTCTACCACAGGTCGGGCACAAATAATCTATATGGACATCTGGAGTGGAGATGTTTCTAAATTCGCACATCTCATGTTTCTTTTGAGCTACTACAATTCTGCTTTGCTCATAGAGCACAGTGCCTTCTTTGATTACAGCACATTATGCTGGATTGTCCTTTGCCATTGTCTCCCACCTCATAAAATCAATCCAAAAGTTCTTCAGAGAGACTTTGAGAGTGTCCTTGTATCACTTCTTCTGACCTCCATGTGAACACTTGCCTTCTGTGAGTTCTCCATAAAATAGTCTTTTGGGCAAACCTACATTTGGCATTTGAACAATGTAGCCAAACCATCAGAGTTGTGCTCTCTGCAGTAGAGTTTGAATGCTTAAAAGTTTAGCTCAAGAAAGGACCTCCATGTCTGGTACCTTATTTTGCCAAGCAGGCTTCAGAATCTTCCTAAGACAATTCAAATGGAAGCAATTTAATTTCCTGGCCTGGTGCTGGTGTACCGTCCAAGTTTCACAGGCATATGACAGTGAGGTCATCACAATGGCTCTGTAGACCTTCAGTTTGGTAGGCAGTCTAATACCTCTTCTCTCCTCTGGAGCCTCCCAAACATTGAGCTAATTCTGGCAATGAGTACGTCAACCTCATCATCCACGTGTACATCCCTGGAAAGTATACTCCCAAGGTAAGTGAACTTAACCACAGCATGCAATATTTCTCCATTTGCTGTAACTGGTGGTTTCACATGGCTGGTGGAGAACCTGTGTTTTCTTGGTGTTAATTTTTTAGGCCAAAATTAGCACAAGCAGCAGAGAATCAAAAGCTGAAAAGAAAGCTACATCAAAATCAAAGGAGAATAGCAACTCTCACTTTTTAGTCCCATGAAAGGGAGGCCTATGTGATAGAAGTAATACCTTAATCCATCTCACCCTCCACATGCAGACTAGGCTAGTTTTTTCCCTAAAAGTAACTGAGACATTCCTTGAGACTTGGTCAGCTCAGACCAAACGCTCAGACTTTTGATGTCACCTCTTCATCACCACCACGGTAAAAGCAACCACAAGGATCTTAAGGAAGCAGGCTCTCAAATGTTTGGTTGGTGGGGAAAAAATGGGTAATTCAGTCAATGGAGCATTGTTCAATTGAACCATCCTCAATATCTATGCTTATGAAATATCCTTCTCCTGCTGTGATAAATAAATCTCCATTTTTTAACTGTTGGATGACTTAGGTGTCTCATTTTATTTCTGTACATTGCTATATACACTTCAAATAATTATTGCTTTAGTATCTAAAATAGACTGTACAAATCCTTTATGATTCTCATGAATTTCGACTTTCCTCCCCAACTGAACAGTTTAGCCAGTTAATTTGAATTTCACCATCTTCCCATAATCCAATCCATCACATGTAGAAGTGTGATAGAAAGAGTAAAATGGCCAAGACCCAAATTACAGAAAGTTTGCTACATTTGTAAATTGAGCACTTCCTTTAAATTAGATAGTATGGTAGCTAGAGCATTATATCTGGAATCAGGAAGATCTGAGTTCAAATCCAGCTTTAGAAACTTATTAGCTGTGTGACCTGGGCAAGTCGTTTAACCCTTTTGCCTCATTTTCCTCATCTGAAAAATGAGAATAATAATAGCATCTGCCTCACAGAATTGTGATGAGATGACATTTGTCAAGCGCTTTGTAAACCTCAAAGTATAACATAATGCTAACTATGATAATAATTATTTCTAAATTCAAGGAGAAAAGTGACAGTATAAGATTAATACAAAAAAACAGATTCCTTTCCAGGCATACCCCAAAAATCTGTCCTCAAAGGTAAAAATCTTTTTCTTAGATCTAGATTCACAACAATGGGTACATCCAAATCAAAAGTTTCAAACCTACTGAAATGTGGGGAGTACGATGTAAATAATTTGGCTTAAAATTTTTAGAGAAAAATTCTAAAAGCATTGCTATCGTATTTCCATGACCTTGACTTCTGGCGTAGGCATGCCCAAGAGAATAGGGAAGAGCTTAGAAGCCGTTGTCAAGGATACAACTGTTGCTGATCTCATGATGCAGCATCATCCCTGCTCAACCTTTCAGTGTCTTTTGTGCCTTAAGACCAGTAGTAGCTTATAGTATAGCCTATTGCACAAAACTTGTGGACCTACACAACACAGGGGAATAAAAACACAAGTACACAAGGAAAGTCATCCAGGTAACCAGACTCCCTCGGGTTGCACCGCTCCATCATGAAAAGTTCTCATCTGGCTCTCTTGTTCTCACTTTCTCTCTTCTGTCAACACAGTCTGCTCTGCTATAGAAGGGCCAGTTTGGAAAATGCTGCCTTAAAAGCCTGCACTATCTCTGCTTTAATAAGCTGTCTACACATATCTTAAAAGTGAAAGTGAGATGCCCTTCATTAGGGCTATCGGCAGCAGCTGCTACCTTCCTGTCCTAAAGATCAATACCATAGCCTTCTCAATAATTATAGCAAATGAAATCATTTATTAAATTTTTTATTAAAATTTAAATTAAATTTTTATTAAATTATTTATTTATTAAATCTTATTAAATAATAAGATTGCCACAATATCTTAAGAAGAAAATAATCATCTTTTATTTGAGGGATGAGATTCTAGATAAAAGTGAGTTGAGGAATAGTATAAGATTATTCAAAAAAATTTTGGTACAGACTCTCATTAAACTTTACTAGAAAAGTGAAATTACTTCAGGGAAAAACTTGGTACTGATTAAAAACTTTTACTGATTAAGAACTTGTTCAGCAATAAAAAACAAGGAGCTGTCTTGAATAATTTAAAATGGAAAAGATAACGGAAGGATGTCGTCCATGTGTTTTATTTAATAAATGTTAGTGAGTCAGGCAAGGAAATAATATTAAGTTGGCCAAGTTTGCTGAGGTTGCTAACTTATTTTTTTTGTTGAAATCTATGAGAAGTGACAGATGGAAAAGCATATTGGGAGATGTGACAGTCTGACGGCAAATGAATTTCACTTCCTTAAGTGTTAGGTAAGGCACAATGACAAAATTGTCAAGGTGTCTCACTTAGAGTGCTCTCAAATTACAGAATCTCCTACAGGATACTTAGTGACTTGGTGGTCTTTATGTGTGACCACCAGTCGAAATGTCTCTTTTGCATTTATTCTACAGTTACAAAGGAAAATATGACTTATTCTACTAATATATAATTAGCACTTCTATGAACTTGTCATATTCCATTGGTTCAGCAAGGCATGGAGGGGATCTTAAATTCTCAAAGTCTGTACCAGTTGAACCTCAGCTCTGGCATGTCCTACTAGTCTGGAAACACTTTGTGTTCACATCTAGCAACAGATCGTATCTATGTTGCCCAAGGACAAGCCCAGAAAAGTTCAAAGAGTCTCATCAGCAATGAACTGACTGCCAGGTAATGACTATCTTGAGATGTAACAACTTGTGATAGGACTAATATTTACCAGAGTTTCCCTGATGCAGCTTCTTTCTCCCAACTCACAATATGGGGAGGCCTAGGACTGTCTTTCTTCCCTAATCCTTAAGCATTAACTTTCCGTAAAAGGAGACCAACATATTTACCAGATGTGAGTAACCAGAGCTTCCCCTTTATTCCTTACTGGTCACCTAAAGACATGAAAAGTTCCAGCCATGGGCAGTTAGGAACCTTCAAACTTGGTAGATTTCGGAAGCCCATGTGAGTCACCTTACCCTGCCCAGTTAACCAGATGCTTCTCCATATGGAGATAAGGGGGAAGAGGGAGAAATTAAATGCCATTGTATCCTCATCGCATATCCTTGCTATGTTAGGGCAAAGTAAATCTTCTTTTATTAAATGTTCAGTGACTTGTGAGTGCCTCGTTTCAATCCAAGATCAAACCTGAACTATCATAGTGCTGGTGCCAGAGCCACACCTCCTACACAATTCATAGAGTTTATTTACTAAGACACTGAGGGGTGCGATTTGCATCAGTGGAGAGAGTACACATCCAGTGAAATCATGGACCTCTGGAGTATTACTTGTACAAATAACTTGAAAAGAGCGCATCTAGGTCAGTCATTTCTTCCCTCTCTGGGTGTAAAGAATTTTGGGAAAGATTTTACAGCTCCTTAATCACTAATAGTACTGACCATTCCCTGGACACCCTAGAAAGAGAATCTGTTTGGATGCCAAAGGAAAAGAAAACGGTGAAATTGTTCGTGGAGCAACAAATGATTCAGACACAAAGATCCTAAGTGAAGTCACTTATTCTAAGGGTGAATAGCAATAATGACTTAAAAGAAACTAAGTTGGACAATCAGATCTGCCTGCTTCAGTAGGAAAAGTAGTTGAGTTTTGGCTCAGAGCATCAATCAAAAATGGCAAGGGCTGAACAATCACAAATGAAGCACCCGTGTACCTTCCCCCATCCCAGATTCAGGGCTCCTAGAATGGTCTAAGGTACTCTGTATCCACTCAAACTGTAGCTTCACAAGCCCCTGCCAAATGTGGTCGTTGCAGAAGTCAGCCAGAGTACAAAGTCACTTAACGAAGTCACATAGCAAGAACAGTAAGCATGTAATGTGTAGTAAGGTAAGTTGTGTTAGGAATGAATGTGATGACAGGCAAAGTGCTTTTCAAATCTTAAAGCACTTCATAAACGATTGATAGTATTATCGTAGTAGTAGTAGAAGGAGGAGGAAGAGGAAGAGGAGGTGGAGGAGGAAGAGGAGGTGGAGGAGGAAGAGGAGGAAGAAGAGGAGGAAGAGGAAGAGAAAAAGAAGGAGAATAAGCTAGATAACCGACATTTGGAAAAAGACCTGAAATAATGTGAATTATTGGCTACTAGTATAAACAGAGGGTTCAATTCAAGCATTAATAAAGCCAAATACTGTGCAAAGCAATAGGTATACATATGCAAAAGCAAAGACAGGCCCTGATATGAAGGAGCTTACATTCTAAAAGGGGAGATGACTCATGCAGGGGAGTGATCACCAGAGAGAAGTTTCAGGGAAGGTGAGTGGGAAGTAGATTGACAAAAATGAAACAGTCTCCTTTCTCAAGGAGCTTTTTTGTCTTGCATTTGCTTTCAAAGGTATTGTCTTTTATGAATAACACTGCCAATACTAATGAGCTTTATAATTTACTGAGTATGGAAAAATACCACTTCTAAAGAAAAAGGGAGGACATCACTTAATCTAAACCACTGGCTCTGGGCAGAGCTGTACATAAGCCATCTCAAAATTATACTGTTTAGCATTTTTCTTTATAACCTCCAGGGTATATGCTATATGCTTTGGAGATTTTTTTTTAGTGGGGGGAGGAAGGTAAAGGAGGATGCTCTATATAAATATACTAACAGCCTTATCCTTTCTAGTTCCTCAATTTTTATAGTCGAGAAGTTTTCCCTTACCTTTTATCTATCTCTCTCTGTTTTAACCTCATTCCCCCAATCTTGTCCTGAGTGGAAACAAAGAACCCTCTCACCCAAACTCCAACCCTCCTCTCCCTATTGAGTCTTCTCACCTCTGGGTCTAACAATTCCAGTGTCTTCATGTTCTGCTAAGTGAGGTAAATTTTCCTCATTTTCATTCTTCTAAGTACAAAATTGGTAGGTGTGGTTGCTAAAGAGCTAGCTCATTACTAGTGATTGCAAATTTCATCCTGATGCTAGACTGAGAAAAGAGGGTGATTGCCAGACCCAGAGCCCTGAGTTTGCACTTCTGCTCAGATTCCACATTCAAGTTCTTTAGGGACCATCCCAGGACCTCTGCTGCATAATAAATACCAAGCTTTAGAAAATGGGAGGCATCTGTGACAGTGAATGCCTCTCCAGCATGCCATAGAAAGTAGAATCATGAGCATCATAGTACAATACAAATAGAGCCCTCTAGATCATGGTTACCTGATGAGAGGCAGGTCGAGTGACTGACAAGCTCCTATCCACCTTACCAAGGCATCTACCTTGGGCTATGAGTTATCCCACAGGAACCCATTTTGAATTGTTGGGAAAGATTATTCTAAAACCACGAGTCTGCTGTTTAAGGTGCTACCAACTATAATATATTAAATTTAATTTAATTCAAGAAGCACTTATTAAGTCCCTAATACGTGCCATGTACTGTGCTAGATGTTAGGGATACACAGACCAAAAAAAATGAATGAAGCTACTTCTTTCTTCAAGGAGTTTAAATTCTAGTGTGGAGAGGAGGGTGGGTAAGGAGGGATGTGAAGAGAGACGTATATACAGATAAATAAATACGTATACGCATACACATACATGCATATACATAAAGACACACATAGCAAATACAAAGTAATTTCAGGGTCAGAAAGAATAGTAACAACTATATGAACATACTTTCTATTCCCTAAAAAATGGAATGATTAAACAACATCAGATATCAGGACTTTAGTTCTCTACCTTTCTACCACTGCCCTCAGGCCTATATTATTCCGAGACTTGGTTTATTTATTAATAAGGAAATAATTCTCCATGTTGTTTCATTTACACTGGTGCCAGTTATACAGGTACATTTATGGACAAAGAATCAATTCCCTTTTGTTATTTTAGATGAAAAGTAAATATCTTTACCCAAAAGCAGTATTTTTTCATTTGCTCTGGAGACCTCATCCTTTTCTTTTTGTTCTCTAGCCAAGAACATTTCTATAGAAACATAAGCTACCAGAAATAGAAAGCCCAATCTCCCTGGGGAGGGAAAAAAAACCCTTGCCCCCAACTATTTCTGAGTACCTCTGTTCCTCACTCCAAATCACCTCCAGCTTGATCTCTCACTATTTCTTAGCAAACCATTTCCCCTCCACTTACTTTGAAACACTGTAAGCTCAAGGCATCAAAGACTGTGTCTGACTATGCTTATAAATTACTATATATAGCTTAACGTCCCTACAGCAGCCTATAAATACACTAGCATAGGCTTTTAAGGTATGCTAGAATTAAGCCAATGAGTGGACTTAGTGTAAGAAATTCCTTTTAAAAACAGAAACTAAATGTGTTTAAATAGAGTATTTTCCCATTATTTTAATCACCCATTATATCTTTACCTGACTTCCTACCACCAACCTCAGGCATACAGAATATGATAACTTGGTTTATTTATTAACAAGTAGTAATAATAATGGTTCCTTTGACCAGGGAGTTCCAGGCAACATATTAATATGTGGTTGTCCCTTCGTTCTTAAAGAGGATGAAAAATGACATTACTATTAGAGTCAAGTTACAGTGCATCCCACTGTGGCTGATCAGACCAATACAGGCTTGGAATGCTCTACCATAGGTAGAGCACAAATAGTCCACCCAAACATTTGGGGTGGATTCTCTAAATTTGCATATCTTATATTCTTTTGAGCTACTTAAATTCCGCTTTGCTCATACAGCACAGCACCTTCTTTTTTGTGGATACACTATGCTGGTAGTCCTGTGCCAGTGTCTCCCACATCATACGATCAATTCCAAAGTTCTTAAGAGAGACCTTGAGAGTGTCCTTGTATTGCTTCTTCTAACCATCATGTGAGCGCTTGCCCTGTGTGAGTTCTCCATAAAATAGACTTTTCAGCAAGTGTATGTTTTAGTCATTCCTGGCAAGATTCCTGCCAGAGTCCTCCTTAATAGGCTGATCCTTCACCTAAAAGATGGTCATCTATATGAAAGCTAGTATGGCTTCAGAATGGGCCAAGGAATGGTTGGCATGGTGTTTGCTACCGGACAACTCCAAAAGAAATACCAAGAGCAGAACAGAGGTTTGTATACAATGTTTGTAGATCTGACCAAGACCTTTGATACCATCAGTTGTGAGGGCTTATGGAAAATTATGTCAAAATTTGGTTGCCCAGAGAAGTTCATCAGTATTTTACATCAATTTCATGATGGCATGCTTGCCTGGATTCTGGATAACGGACAACACTGTTGCGCCTTCACAGTCACCAATGGAGTAAAACAAGGCTGTATGCTTGCTCCCATACTTTCTGGAATGATGTTTTCAGGCAGGTTGTCAAAAGCCTTCAGTGAGGACACACATGGCATCAAGGTCTGCTACCACACTAATGGTAAATTCTTCAACTTTAAAAGGCTTGTAAGCCAAGACCACAAAGTGGAGGAAGTATTGGTGCATGATTTTTGCAGATGATTGTGCACTCAATGCAGCCTCTGAAGCTGAGATGCAAAGTATGGATCGATGCTCTGCTGCTTGTACTAATTTTGGCCTATCCATTAACACCAAGAAAACCCTTTTACCACTTGACTCAGACAAAGAGGTCTGATGTTTCGATCTCTGTCCTGTGTTATTTGTCCTCAGTTTCAGGTTCTCCACCAGCCAGCACTGCATTATCTATGTGTGGAACCACCAGTTACAGCAAATAGAGAAGTTTTGAATACTGTGGGTAAGTTCACTTACCTTAGCAATGTACTTTCTAGGGATGTACATATTGATAATGAGGTTGACACACACATTGCCAGAGCTACCTCAGTATTTGGGAGGCTCCAAAGGAAAGTGTGGGAGAGAAGAAGTATTAGACTGACTACCAAACTGAAGATCTATAGAGCTATTGTGCTGACCAGACTGTTGTATGCCTGTGAAAACTGGACAGTCTACCAGAGCCATGACAGGAAACTGAATCACTTCCATTTGAATTGTCTTAGGAAGATTCTGAAGATCATCTGTCAGGATAAGATACCAGACACTGAGGTCTTTTCTTGAACTAAACTGCCAAGCATTCAAACACTACTGCAGATTGCACAACTCCAATGGGCTGGCCACATTGTTTGAAGTTAATATTTAAATTCTTGAGAATGCAGTAGATCTAAGGTATTCTTGCTGTGGCTTCTATCATTTAGGCACCCAGTAAGTCCTTCCATGACAGCTGAAAGAAAGTTGTCATGAGTTGTGACGGAAAAATTTCTGCTAGTGATGACCTCACAACACTCAGATTGGTAGATATCCAACCTTTTCATCCTGATGTGATTTTTTAAGAGTTTAGGATCATAGGATTATAAGATTAGAGCTGAGAAGGATCTTAGACCCCATTGAGTAGAACCCCCTCCATTTACAAATGGGGAAACAGAGGCTCAGAGAGGTTACATGAGCTGCTCAGAGTCACACAGATAGCAAGTATCTGAGACAAGACACAAACTCAGGTCTTCATGACTCCAAGCCCACTGCTACAGCCACTGAATCTTGATGACATAGTCTTTGAGAATCCAGAGTCATTTCCATGCCATGCTGAAGCTTAGCCGTAGGATGTGGGTGAAGGATTTATAAAGTTAATGAATGAAAAGTCTTATTTTTACTTGTAACCACTGTATCCTACATGTGCTGCTCAGATCACCTAACATGGACGCATTCTGTTTCTCTGTGTTCCCCTCCCACATGGATGGGATTCACCTCCTTCCACTGGCTATGTAGCCAGAACAGGTTAGGGCTTTCAAACTGCTAGACTAGGATAGTTTTGGCCTCTTCCTGTGCAATATTTCTTACTGTGTCCAGAGGGTAAGATCAGTTTACCAATGGTATGGGCTCCATAAACTGAACCAGTGAAATGCAATTTCCTCTCCTTTCTCTCCCTTTTCCCACTTGACTCAGAGAAATAGGTCTGGTGTTTCTATCTCTGTTCTGTGTTGCTTGTCCTCAGTTTCAGGTTCTGGTAGCAATTCCACCAGACCTGGGAGGTTGAGCCATGGTGGCCTTGGAGCCAGGATTCCAGGTGGGATGTTGCATGCAGTCAACCTGGCAGGGAAATCCTTAGAAGCCAAGGTACCTGAGACACAAGTCTGAGGGAGCGTGGGGATGGATTAGAATTGGAATTTTCGAGTGTGCTATAAAGGAAGTGAGCTAAATTGTGAACCTGCTCCCCTTCCTTCACCCAAAAGATTAAGGTGGTATGGGAAGAGAGTTGTTTTAATAACCCAGCTAGCACCTCCTGTGGGGGCGTAAGATCCCCCCCACAGCCGGGACCCAGGAGGCTGCCGGGACTCCAGGAAAGCACAGGTTCTTTTTATCTGCTTAAACAAGGAAATCACGGTGAAGGGGTTGACCAGTTTACTTTAATTCAGCATTCAGTTAGCATACAGACAACATTCATTTAGTTCAGGGGAAAAACGCCAGCATTCAGTTAGCATTCAGTTAGTTCAGGGGAGCAAAGAGACAAGCATCAAAAGACAGACCAAATACAATTTCATTCACTTACTTCAGAGGAAAAAACCAACACCCTGAGGTTCGGAACATTCATTTAGTTTGGGGGAAAAGAGCCAGCATCCCGAACCTCAAAACCAAAATACAAACAAATTACAAATATCAACAGACAGACCCAATACAATTCATAGTTACCAACATCTGGGCTCGGCCGAGAGCAAGGGCTGGCCCAGAGTCACGCTCCCCACCAATGCTGTGCCTACTGGAAAAGGAAAGAGAGCTCTTCAAACTGTCCTCTCCCCTCTTATAGAGTTTTTGATATCATCGAGCACCGCCTGAATGATCAGGGCCGATTGGTTCTTGAGTTGGCCCCTCCCCCTGGCGTAGACCAGGTTAACACCCAATAGGGCATGGCTCTGGAGTTAACACCTCCCCTCAGCCAGCCCCATGACTCATCACACAGGAAGTTCTCTGCTCGCAGGCCGTGAGTCTCTGGACTTCCTGCCCCAGAAGAGGTCACACAGGAAGTTCTCTGCTCCCAGGTATGGCCCAGCAAGGCTCAATGAGGTAAGCTGAGTCACTCAAAGAAAACAAAGGCCACGCTGGCTACAAGAGTGAAGATCTCACATGTATTGTGGAGTATGTTTATATACTTTCAATATACTTTTGAAGTGAATATTCCTTTGTAAATACTTATCTGACTATTAAATGCCTAAATAGAAGTGCGGCACAAAGAACCCCCCCCTCTACAATTGAGGTAACACTAAGAGTGGGGGCTGGAACCATTATCAGAGAGCTTAGATATTCCCACTCTACTTTAAAGGGACTAGAGAACCCTGGAGGAGGCAGTGAAGGTCAGGGTGGTCAATGTTACACAAGCAAATGGGTATTTTTATTAAGAAATGTATTGCCTATACAACCTTTTATAGAGGATCCTATAATTTGAGAACACTATTAATGAAAAGTCTAGACAATTTTGTCATTATGCTTTGCCTTGAAGTCAGGCGTTATCATTTGGATGCCACAACCTGATTATTTATTATATAAATATTCCAGGCAATCAATCAACAAGTATTTAAGTGTCTGCTCTGTGACAGGCACTGTGTTGGGTTCTGGTGATATAAGTACAAAGAATCAAACAACCCTACTTGCAAATATTTTCACTCTAATTATGGAGACAAGTACATGTAAAAATATGTATACATAAAAATCAAGTTAATGAATACAATATATACAAAGTAGTTAAATACAGAGTAGGAGAGAGAGCTCTAGAAGTTGGTTGGATCAGGAAAGGTTTCATGTAGAAGATGGTAACTGAGCTGCATTTTAAGGGGACTCAATAAAGCACATCCCTTTCCCCTGCTGGCCTTGTTCCTGACTTCCAGACTTCAAAACCATGCCTCTGCAGTTGTTTCATCCTGAAACATCACTCAGCTCCTAGGGCCTCCTTGCCCTGGAACAGCCAACTACCTCTGAAGCCTACTCAATCAAAGCAGATCCCCATCCCTTTTCCTTTCTACCTTCTTCGAGGGGCCTCCATTTTTTGACTGGCTAAAGCCAGCCTTTATTCCCTTCCTGGGCCTGTTCCAGACTTCCAGACTTCAAAAATACGTCCCTGGATAAGTACCTGCATCTCCCCTCTCTCCTCCCCTTTCGACTCACTTTTGTATAGTTTTCCAGCACCAAAATGTAAGAGCCTTGAGGACAGGGACTCCAGTGTATTTGTATCCCCAGATCTTTTCACAATGACTGGCACATGGTAAATCCTAAAATTTAAATAAATGCTTGTTTCTTTCTTTCCTTCTTTCCTTTCTTCTTTCCTTCCTTCCTTTATTTGTTCCTTCTTTTTTCCTTTCTTTCCTCCCTTCCTTCCTCCCTTTCTTAAGAACTTCCTCCTTTCTTTCCTTTCTTCCTTTGCATTTCCTGTATAAAAGTCAATGTGTCTTGTTTCTTCTTTTCATCCCTAGTCAGCTTCATTATAAGCTATAGCAAAGAGAAGTAAAATTGTATGAATAGCTTGAAATCTATTTTACAAGTGAATAAATCCTTTTAAATATCTAGTTAGATCTCCCCTACCCATGCTAAGGTCTGCCTGAGACAGAATGAAAGTGAATGCAATCCATAAAGGTTTTTTGAGTCCTTGGGTACAATAGAAAGATCCACATGCATTTTGAAACACCCTTAAGAAAGGTCAATGAGAAAAGCAGAATCGTTTTCAAGAATTATCTGTTAACTTCCATTTTGATGACTAAAAATACTTATTCCAGTAGGTAAAATAATTTCTTCATTCCATTTATTGTTCCAGTCTATGGCAACCACCCCAGATCTTAAAAGGAGTATCACAGACAAGTCATTTAATGCAAAGAAATAGGGTGGGTTTTTTGTGCCTCTTTGTGGCTTAACTAGAGACACTCACGGCTAAGATCTGGGAGGATAGGCAAGGGCAACAAGGGAAGGTCACTGGAGCAGCCACTGATACCTATAAGATGATAGGATCATGGAATACCAGAAGAGATGGGGAAGAACAGGGAAGATGTACAACCAGGGATGCTACCAAAACCTCAGGTTCAATTGATCTTCAGACCACAGTAAGAGGAGGAAGAGGAAGCCCATGTTAGTTCTGAAAGAGACCACTGCTTGGCCTTGGCATACCATTATGCCAAATTCTCAACATTCTTCCTGGTTTCAGTGGATGGAACTCCTGGGTACAAGTAGTGAAGGCATGCTTAAGAAGGCCAGGTGTTTTATAGAGAGACTCAGAGTCTCCCTCAAGTAATTACAATTGTTTCCCTACCTCTGGCATCACAGGCAGGGAGGCAGTGAGGTCATATGAGAGATCCAAGTTTGTGAAATGTTGTAGGCATAAAAGATCCTGGCAAAAGGAAAGGATGCCAGGTAGTAAGAGGAGGCATGTTCAGAGCAAAGAGAGAGAGAGCCCATTGCAACAAAGACTAGGGTCTCAAAATCAGAATTTTTCACACTAAAAGAATATTCAATATCTAGTTGCAAATAAAACAGTTGTTTACAGACACAAGCATATAGAGTTTACAACCAATAGCTCACAATAAGTAGCACCCAGCTCCTGGTAGGTAATAACATTAAAATTGTTTTCTTCCTTCCCTGAAAACATAGATAATGTAAAAACTCTGTAACTACATGAAAAGGGCTAAAGCCCAACTGATTGTAGCCAAATCTCAAATCTCATTCAGACCTAGAATTTGTTCCTATCGGCATTTTAAAGCATTAACAGTTTGAGCCCTATTTGTATTATTTTTACATAAAAGCCCTTTTTTATTTTTCCTTTTTTTAAAAAAATAGTAACCAGAACCATTTAAATACTTTAAGACTTCTTACTAGGTGCTGAAACCATGTACCAGTCCGAAAGGTAAAATTAAATGACTCATTTCATTTATAATCAAAACTGTGAACCCCTTTATTTTTATTACATTGTGAATTCCAGTGAAAAACCTCACAACAGTTATTGAATTTTTCCCCTTAGAGCATTTATATTCAAAGCTATTATACAGTTAGTGAACTGCTAACTTTTTTTTTCAATATGCTTCAAAAATTCATTTTAAATGCCCTGCAGAGAAGACAATACTAGTGATTACATAGTAGGGAAGGGAACCAGCCTAGCCTTTCTAGAGAGTGGCCTTTAAAGAAAGTCCAAAAACACTATGTAGGCTCAGACTCTAGGTTAACATCCAGCAAAGAACAATATGTGTTACTTAATAACTCGGAATAATTGTCCTGTCTGAAACAAAAGAATCTGCCTCCTTTTTTCCAAACAGTAAAAGAGCTGGTTTGGCATCAGGGGACAAAGTTTCAAATCCTAATTCTTCCACTCACTACCTGTGTGACTGTGGGCAGATCACTTAAGTACTCTGGGCCTCAGAATCCTCATCTATGAAAAGAGGTCTTAGACAAAATGACCTCTAAGGTCCCTTCCAGCTCCAAATCTATGATGCTTTCTGACCTACTGTAAGATTTAATTCCATACATCTCCAAAACATCTTTATTTTGATTACTTCTATAAATTTGTCAGATCTTATGATCTGCTTACTTAGTTTCCACTCTCACTAAAAAATATATATATTTATAAAGGGAATTCTGAACCACAGCATTTCTAACTGCACTGGAAGCCTAACAATTGAAAAAAAACTGTTTCTCCAGCCACTGAAAAGTAAAAATTCCATGATGCCTTCTTAGAAATTAGTGTCTTGTGACTAATGTAGAAACATGATTAATATGATTGTACATATATAACCTATATCAGATTGCTTGCTGTCATGGGGAGAGGGAGGGGAGGGAAGGGAAAAAAATCTTATAAAAGTGAATGTTGAAAACTATCATTACACGTAATTGAAAAAAATACTATTAAATGGAGAAAAAAGAAATTAGTATCTTCAGTAATAATTCACTTTAAATTGACTACTTATTTTGGTTAAAGTAATGATCAGGATTAATATCATTATAGAAGGAGAAATAGTGCATAAGTAGAAATCTAGATCTTACCTTATGTACCTCACCCTAAAACAATTTTCTTTAAAAATCTGGCAACTTATATTTCTGATTTTATTCCTAAAAATGCATCAGTCTGATAAAGAAAAGTCTCTAATATATCGCTTGATAACTTAATCCATATGTAATCCATACAAAGGAAATGAAGCACTTTTTTGCCTATTACTAGTTATCTGGAAGTATATAGCTAGTTTACAGTATAATTTGTAAAATACACTTTATTGATATTTACTTTTACACAATCTAAATTTCCCCATATAACCTTCTCAAAGAACCAGAGGGAAAAACAATCAGTTCAGCAAAACTAAACACAAGGAAAAAGTCTGACAATATGTGTAGTGTTCCACACACATACTCTACCCCCTCCCCCACACTTCTACAAAGAAGATAGGGAGCTGTATTTCTTCTTGAGGTTCCAGCTTAGGCATTATCATTCCACAGCAGTTTCAATTGTCATGTCCTTTGAGTTGTTCTTTCCATTTAAATTGTTGTGGTCATTATGTAAATTGTCTTCATATTCCTGATTACTTCACTTTGTATCAACTTATACGTCTTCCTATGTTTCCCTGTATTAATCATATTCATTGTTTCTTACAATGAGGTAATATTCTATTACATTCATGTAACATAGCTTGTTTAGATATTCTCTAATCTATGGCCATCTATTTTATTTCCAGTTCTTTGCTACCATAAAAAGGGCTAATAAAAATATTTTATAGTATTTGAGGCCTTTATTTTTATCTTTTATAAAACTGAGGTATAGGAGGAGTCAAGATGGGAGAGTAAAAGCAGGGACTCACTTGAGTTCTCCCCCCAAACCCCTCCAAATACCTGTAAAAAACAAATTCTAGAGCTTCAGAACCCACAAAAAGACAGAGTGAAACAAATTTCCAGCCCGACACAACCTGGAAGGTTGACAGGAAGGATCTATCGCACGAAACTGGGAGAGGAGCACTATGCAGTGTGGGCCATACCAGCACAGACCAAGCCCCCTAGCAAACTGGGAGCAAGCCTCAGGGACTGAATCACTGGCAACTATGGTGGTTTCCAGACTTCTCAACCCACAAATGCCAGAAGACAACTTAGAAGATCAGTAGGAAAGGTCTATTGGACCTGGGTGAGAGAGGAGCACGGTCTGGCCCCAGCCCTAGGGCAGCGGCAGTGGTGGCAGCAGCAGCAGCAGCAGTGGCTGCTTCAGGAGCTCTTGCTCTACAGACAGTGGAAGGATCAAGTGGCTGATAAGAGGGAGATTGCAGGGATCTCTATGCTGGCACTGAGGCAAGATTCTCTTACTTTGCCCATGATTGGATCTGGGTCACACAGTCCTGGGTGGCAGTCCTGGGGCAAGGAGGAGTACTAGCATAGAGGAGCTTTGTGATGGTGGTGGAGAGGGAATCCTCCTCACAGTTCCAAGGCAGAAAAGAGTGCTTGTGGTCACTCAAAGACCAGAGCACAGACCAGGAGAGGAGTAAACACCTCTCGTTTGTTCATACAATCTTGGAAGAATGGAAAATTTACAGGTCCCTAGAAATACCTCTGAAAACAGCAGCACAGCACCCCTGAAGCTTGAGACAGTACACCCTCCACACCAGAAGCAGAGCCCTACCTTAACAAAGAGCTAAAAAGTCAAGTAATCAGCTGGGGAAAATGAGCAAACAGCAAGAAAAAAATCAGACTATAGATTCTCATTTTGGTGACAAGGAAGATCAAAACATACAACCAGAAGAAGACCACAAAGTCAAAGATCCTACATCTAAAGCCTCCAAGAAAAACATGAATCTGTCTCAGATCGTGGAAGAGTTTAAAAAGGATTTTGAAAATCAAGTAAGAGAAGTAGAGGAAAAATTGGGAAGAGGAGTGATGCAAGAAAATCATGAAAAATGAGTCAACAACTTGCTAAAGGAGACTCAAAAAAATGCTGAAGAAAATAACACCTTAAAAAATAGACTAATCCAAAAGGCAAAAGAGGTCCAAAAAATCAAGGAGGAGAGTGCCTTAAAAAACAGAATTGGCCAAATGGAAAATGATGTCCAAAAGCTCACTGAAGAAAATACTTCCTTAAAAATTAGAATGGAGCAAATGGAAACTAATCACATTACGAGAAATCAAGAAATAAAACAAAACCAAAAGAATGAAAAAATAGAGGACAATGTGAAATATCTCATTGGAAAAACAACTGACCTGGAAAATAGATCCAGGAGAGATAATTTTAAAATTATTGGACTTCCTAAAAGCCATGATTACAAAAAAGAGCCTAACTACAAACAGCCAGAAAGAAATAATTCAAGTATTGTGGAAACACAATCAGGATAATATAAGATCTAGCACCTTCTATGTTAAGGGATCAAAGGGCTTTGAATATGATACTCCAGAGGTCAAAGGAGGTAGCATTAAAATCAAGAATCACCTACCCAGCAAAACTGAGTACAATGCTCCAAGGCAAAATATGGATTTTCAATAAAATGGAGGACTTTCAAGCTTTCTCAATGAAAAGACCAGAGCTGAATGGAAAATTTGACTTTCAAACACAAAAATCAAGAGAAGCATGAAAGGGTAAACAAGAAAGAGAATTCATAAGGGACTTACTAAAGTTGAACTGTTTTGTTTACATTCCTACATCGAAAGATGATATGTATAATTCATGAGACCTTTCTCAGCATTAGGGTAGTTGAAGGAAGTACATATATATATATAGACAGAGGGCACAGGGTAAGTTGAAGATGAAGGGATGATATCTAAAAAATAAAATAAAAGTAAGGGGCGAGAGAGGAATACATTGAGAGAGGGAGAAAGGGAGAGATAGAATAGGGTAAATTATCTCACATAAAAGTGGCAAGAAAAAGCAGTTCTGTTGGGAGGGAAGAGGGGGCAGGTGAGGGGGAATGAGTGAGTCTTGCCCTCATTGGATTTGAACTGAGGTGGGAATAACATACTCTCTCAACTGGGTATCTTACCCCACAGGAAAGTAGGGGGAAGGGGATAAAAAGGGGGGATGATGGAAGGGAGGGAAGATAGGGGGAGGAGGTAATCAAAAGGAAACACTTTTGAAAAGGGACAGGGTCAAGGGAGAAAATTGAATAAAGGGGGACAGGATAGGATGGATGGAAATATAGTTAGTCTTTCACAACATGATTATTGTGGAAGTATTTTGCACAATGATACACACATGGCCTGTGTTGAATTGCTTGCCTTCTTAGGGAGGGTGGGTGGGAAGTGAAGAGGAGAGAGAATTTGGAACACAAAGTTTTAAAAACAGATGCTAAAAAAAAGTTGTTTTTGCATGCAACTGGGAAATAAGATATACAGGCAATGGGCCATAGAAATCTATCTTGCCTTACAAGAAAGTAAGGAGAAAGGAGATAAGGGAAGTGGGGTGATAGAAGGAAGGGCTGACTGGGGAATGGGGCAATCAGAATATATGCCATCTTGGAGTGGAGGGGTGGGTAGAAATTGGGAGAAAATTTGTAACTCAAAATCTTGTGGAAATGAATGCTGAAAACTAAAAATATGAAATAATAAAATATGAAAAAACAGCCAAGACATCATCTTTCAAGAAATTATCAAGGAAAACTGCCCTGATATTCTAGAACCAGAGGGGAAACTAGAAATTGAAAGAATCCACCTATCACCTTCTGAAAGAGACCCCAAAAGGAAAACTCCTAGGAATATTGCAGCCAAATTCCAGAGTTCCTAGGTCAAGGAGAAAATATTGCAAGCAGTCATAAAAAATAGTTCAAGTATTGTGGAAACACAATCAGGATAACACAAGATTTAGCAGCTTCTGCACTAAGGGATCAGAAGGCTTAGAATATGATATTCTAGAGGACAAAGGAGCTAGGATTAAAACAAAGAATCATCTACCCAGCAAAAGTGAGTATAATACCTCAAGGGGAAATATGGATATTCAATGAAAAAGAGGACTTTCAAGCATTCTTGATGTGGCCAGAGTGGCCTTTGTTTTCTTTGAGTGACTCAGCTTATCTCATTGAGCCTTGCTGAGTGCTGGGTCTGCTGCTTCTCTTCTGGGGCAGGAAGCCCAGAGACCCATGCCTGGGAGCAGAGAACTTCCTATGTGATGATTCATGGGGATGGCTGAGGGGAGGGGCCAACTCAAGAATCAATCGACCCTGGTCATTCAGGCGGTGCTTGATGATGTCAAAAACTCTATAAGAGGGGAGAAGACAGCTTGAAGATCCCTTTTTTCCTTTTCTGGTTGGCACGGCAGCGGTGGCAAGTGTGACTCTGGGTCAGCCCGAGCTCTCGGGCTGAACCTAGATGTTGGTAACTATGAATTGTATTGGGTCTGTCTGTTGATATTTGTAATTTGTTTGTATTTTGTTCTGAAGTTCAGGATGCTGGTTGTTTTTCCCCCGAACTAAATGAATGACCTAAAGTTCAGGGTGCTGGCTGTTTTTCCCCTGAACTAACTGAATGTTGTCTGTATTTGGTCTGTCTGTTGATGCTTGTCTGTATGCTCCCCTGAACTAACTGAATGCTGGATTAAAGAAAGCTGGTCAACCCCTTCACCATGCTTTCCTTGTTTAAGCAGATAAAAAGAACCTGTGCTTTCCCGGTGTGCCGGCAGCCTCCTGGGTGCTGGCTGTGGGTGGATCTTATTCCCCCATAGAAGCTGCTAGCCAGATTGTTAAAACACTTGATGATAAGACCAGAGTTGAATAGAAAATTTGACTTTCAAATACAAGAATCAAGAAAAGCACAAAAAGGTAAACAGAAAAGAGAAATCATAAGGGACTTATTAAAGTTGAACTATTTACATTCCTACATGGAAAGATGAAATTTCTAACTCATGAGACCTCTCTTAGTATTAGGACAGTTGGAGGAAAGATAGATAGATAGATAGATAGATAGATAGATAGATAGATAGATAGATAGACAGACAGACAGACAGACAGATAGATAGATAGATAGATAGATAGATAGATAGATAGATAGATAGACAGGGCACAGAGTGAATTAAATATGAAGGGATGAAAACTAAAAAATAAAATTAAGGGATGACATAGGAATGTACTGGGAGAAGGAGAAAGGGAGAGTTAGAATGAGGTAAATTATCTCACATAAAAGCAACAAGAAAAAGCTTTTACAATGGAAGGGAAGAGGGAGAAGGTGAGAGGGAATGGGTAAACCTTACTCTCATTGGATTTGGCTTAGGGAGAAAATAACACACACTCAATTGGGTACAAAAATCTATCTTACCTACAGGAAAGTGGGGGGGGGGGAAGGGATAAGAAAGGGGGAATGTTAGAAGGCAGGGCAAATGGGAGAAGGGAGTAATCAGAAGCAAATACTTTTAAGGAGGGACAGGGTCAAAGGAGAAAGTAGAATAAATGGGGTGGGGGTGGGATAGGATGGAGGGAAATACAGTTAGTCTTTCACAATATGAGTGTTATGGAAATATTTTCCATGACTACACATGTATATCAAATTGCTTGCCTTCTCAATAAGGGTGGGTGGGGAAGGAGGAAGAGAATGTGGAACTCAAAGTTTTAAAAATGAATATTAAAAATTGTTTTTACATGCAACTGGGAAATAAGTTATACAGGCAATGGAGTATAGAAATCTATCTTGCCCTACAGGAAAATAGAAGGGAAGGGGATAAGAGAAGGAGGGGTGATAGGAGGACAGATTGAGGGAAGGGGTAATCAGAATGCACACAGACTTGGGGAGGGGGAAGGGGAGAGATGGGGATAAAATTTGGAACTCAAAATCTTGTGGAAGTGAATGTTGAAAACTAAAAATAAATTAATATTTTTAAAAAGAAGACAAAAAATTCAGCAAAAAAAAAACTTGAGGTATACATCTAGCAATAGGATCTCTGGATCAAAGTGTATGGACATTTTAGTCACTCTTAGCACAATTCCCAGTTGCATTCTAGATTAGTTGCACCAATGCACAGTTCCAGCAATAGTACATTAGTGGGCCTCTCTATAGTCCCTCCAAATTTGACTGTTCCCATTTTGTTGTCTTTGAAAGTTTGCTAAGTATGAGGTAAAATCTTAGAGCTGTTTTTATTTTCACTTCTCTTATTATTACTTTGGAGTAATAGATAGTTGTTAATGTTTTGTAATTTACAGTATAACTGTACTAGTTATACTTGACTCTTGCCTCTCATCTCCTATATTCAATTTGCTATCAAGTCATACCACTTCCTCCTTTCAAACATGGTGGAAAGATTACTTAATTTAGAGTCAAAGGAAACTAGATTTCCCATTTACTATCTGTGTGATCTTTGACAAGACATCACTGGTCTCTACTTTCTTATCTGTAAAATGAGAGAGTTGACTGCTAAGATCCCTTCCAGCTCTATATTGTGGTCCTATGACCATATTTGCATTCTTATTCTCCATCCCAGCTACCATGATGTTGTTATAGTACTTCAGAGCTAGATTCCTATAATAAATTCAGACTCAGAGCTAGATTCCTATAATAGCTTTCAGGATGGTCTCCTTGACTACAGTATGTTCCACTCCAATCTACCCTTTATATTACAGCTACATCACTTCCTTAAATGCCATTTTTGTCACATTATTCCTCTGCTCAAGAACCTACAATATCTGTCTCTTACCTACCACATCAAGTTCAGTCTTCTCCCTTGTTTTCAAGAGGCTCAATAATCAGCCCATTTTACTCATGCAAACTCTCCTCCCACTTCTCCCCAAAACACAATATACTCCTTGAAACAAAGTTTCCTATCTCCCATGCATGCCATGGTTATTCTAACTTTCATAATTGTGTTCCTGCTACTGCCCCTAATTGTAAAATCCATCTTTTTGTCCTCTAAGTCTTAGTTCAAGCCCCACCTCCTCCATTATGTCTTTTCCATTATTCTAAGCTTATACTGATCTCTCCCAACTCCTATGGCACTTACAGACAGGTCCTCACAGTTTAGCATTTGTTCCCTGTATGTTCACTCAGTTTCTCCAGTTAGATTGTACTATGCTTAGAGGTTTGGGACCAGGTCTTTGTATTTTCCACAGGACTATACTGGCTCTACAGTAGATGCTCCACTAACATTTATTGATTACCTTAGAAACAGTACCTGGCATATAGTATGAACTTAATAAAAGTTTGTTAATTGATTGTTTAGAACATAAAGGAGTACAGATCACAAAAGATACATGATTATTTCAAATAGATAAACTTTATCTTGTGATTTGACTTTGGGAACAGTTAAGCTCCATCTGATGGGTTATAAGGACAAATACAGGAAAAATTTTCTTCATATGGGCTTTTCCTTTATGATATACTTCAGTTAAAGTTTTATAAGTTTATCCAAACCTACTAAAGCAACATGCAGAAAATTCCTCTGCTTCCTTTTGGAGAAGATAACCTGTGATGAGGACTTTATTTTGTATGATGATAAAGTGTAAAAAGTGAAGTCAGATTTTTGGACCAGAATCTTAACTTCTTTTCATTTATAAAAGTCTTCAAGTACACCCAGATAAATAGGGTAGAGAGTTGCATATACACGGATACTCAAAAATAAACCAGATCTCCCCCCCACATTGAGAAACTTTCACTTGACACTGTCATTTCAATCTATTATCTTCTATCTCTTCTCCCATTCATAGCCAAATTCCTAGAATGTTATCTACACTCATTGCCTACGTTTTTCCATCTCCTACTAACTTCTTGGAATATGATCCCATCTTCACTAGTCAACTGAAACTGCTGTCACCAAGGTTAATAAAACTGTCTTCATTGTTAATCTGGTGGGGGTTTTTTTCTCAGTCTTTATTCACCTGACACTGATTACCACCTCGTTCTCTTGGTTAGTCTCTGTCCCCTTGGTTTCAATGACAGTGATATCCTGGATCTTCCTCTCCCTATCTAAATGTTCTTTCTCAATATCTTTCATTGCCAACTGCTAGTGATCGCTATCATCTCTCTATCTATGGTAGACTATAAGCTCCTAAGGGGAGGGATTGTTTTTATTTTTATCTTCATATCCCCTTCATATAGAAGAGTACCTTGCACATAATGTGCACTTAAAAAAATCTGTTAAATTCAATTGATCCATGGATGCCCAAGTATAACTACAGTTCAGACTAAAAGTCTGATGAGTGTGGTTCAGAGGATCATTAGATCTCCCCATTTCTTCTCATTTTTCTCTTCACCAAAATATTCACAATATTTCACAGCACTCAAAGTTTTATAAGTCACTTTCCTCACAATACCTCCATGAGGCAGATAGTACAAATATCAGTATAGCCATTTTGCAGATGAGGAAATAAAGCTCAAAGAGGCTAGATGACTTGGCCAGAATCACAGACCTAGAAAGAGTCAGGATATAGGATGCAGATGTCTGCATAGTCTTATACTAGAAGCTACTACCACGGTTAAACAAAAAGACAGAGTACCTTTGCCAATAAATGTTGACAAAGAAAAAAGACAATATGCACCTACATATGGATGAAATACAGCACTTTCATAAATAAGTTATTTGGAGTTTATTCTTTTTTCTTATGTGCTTAGTGCCACTTCCCTCCTCCAGTAATAACCTCATCATATATATATATATAAAGAGACAAAGTTGTAGGAATATACATATATGTGACATATACATATATACACATGTGGCACATACATATATATGACAGGTAAATATATGCATGCATATACGTATTCTCTTTCAAAATGTAAGCTTCTGGAGGGCAGGGATAGCGCTTTGTCTTTGCATTCCCTATGCATCACAGTGCCTCAAGCCTAGCAGATCCTTAATGTTTTGATTGAATTGAATTGAAATCAATGAAGGCAAAGATTTGCAAACCATACCATCTTTCTTTTCTCATGCTAACTTATATCCTTAAGTAGGGAAATAAGTCCCAGGTCTACCAAGAACAACCTTGGAGACTCTCCCTCATATTCTGCACTCATGAATGCAGATATCCATAGCTACATATCAATTAGAAATATGATATGAACAAGAATACAGAAAGTGACAAAAACACAGAGAGGAAAGTTACTGAGGTAGATAGGAAAAAGAAAACCCTTAACACAAAATACCCTATCCCGCTAATCTCCCTCTAAAGTAAATAATACATTCATTCTTCTACATTGATGCAAGACATCCTCCATGCTTGTATAATGGGGATGAATAAGTAAATTCTCTTAATCTGAAGGACCTAGTAGCTCCAACCTCTATATCTAACAAGGTTGCCTCCGAGTCTAGAAACATCCATCTCAGGATTGTTGTTTGGCAGCTTATGCTCTGAGAAAGAAACAGGTGGGAAGAAGTAGCCAAGAGTTTAAACTAGCCTAAGCAACAAACATGCATGAAGTCATGTTCAAGAAGCCAGCAGTTGATAAAGTTGGAAATGAGGTGTCCTTCCCTCATTTCAGGGTAAGTTCCAGGAAAAAATTCCATACCATATGATCCAAAGAAAGGAATAAAAACAAGAGCTAAACTTGTATCTCCTTATAAAGTCTATTCAGTAAATAGGCAGCTCTTTGTGCTTCAGTGGCCAGTAAGGGGTTTGCTTTCCATTGAATTGAATTCAGTAAGCAAACATACTCAATAAGTCCCTACAAAGTGGAGCTAAAAGGTAAAAGAATCCATTCATTAAATTTCTTATGCCCTCTACCTAATTTTGTATACTGCCAACATAATTTCTTTTAGACCCTTGGGTATGTGTTAATTTACATTCTTGCAGTTCTCCTTAAGTCTGAGGGCTTTTAGAGGGAGAATAGATGTGTGATTTTGTTTGTGTAGGGAACCCCTGATGTGGAAATACCCTCCTCTGTCATTTCTGATCTTAGAAAGTTGCCTATATGCATATATAGGCAACTTTCTAAGGTTATATTTTACTTGGGAGAGAATATGTATTCACATAAGTGACAAGTTTTTTACTGGAGGAGGGAAGCAGCACTAACCACATAAGAAAAATTAGTAAACTCCAAATATTCTATTTTTTGAAAGTGCTTTACTGTATGTACATATGTATGCATGCATGTATATAGACTATATAGTAGGCAAATTCATAAGATTGTGAATAATATTAATATTGCCAAAGTCAATGATTCATAATGTATAATTTTGCAAAAATGAAAGAAAAATAACATTCCATTTGATGTGGCTATAAATCCCATTTTAAATGCTATTACTTAGATGACAATCCTATATTTAATATTTCATAGGATGAAATCCTCCATTGTACACATAATAAAACTGACCCTTGGCACTGGTTTTATATTACCAAACTCAACCTGAAAATGAACATACTCTTTCGTTCCTAAGCACAATTCAATTATAAAGAAACAGAAAACATCGTCTAAGATCAATAGCCTATTATACTGCTAGGATGCTGGGTAATTTCAGCCCAGTTTAATCTATTGAAAACTGTAGTGCTACAATCTCTATATGCTTGGGAATTCCTACATAAGAAGTGACATGTATTTAGTTTAATTTTATTGGAACATAAAGGCTATATGTAAAACTGAGAAGAGTTCAAACGTGTAGTACAAAATATAAAATCAACAGCTAACAACCTGATAGAACATAAAAGGAATTCTAAGTATATGTGTGTATATTTTTTTAACTAGACCTGTGAATTTCACTACTATAGGAAGCTCCTGGTGGGGAATTGCCTCTTCTAATACCTGTCAATGCCATTTGACACCTGTTCTGAAAATTATACCATTAGAGAGATAACTGGGGTGCTGAGAGGTTAAATAACCTGCCTAGGATCACACAGCCATTAAACACCTGTCAGAGATAGAACTTGAATTCAGATGTTAGTGAAGTTTTGCTGAAAAAAAATGCAATTGGAACTTGAATAGTAAATTAAACTAATTATCATATCCTCATTTTAATGAATTTTTCAGGAATGCAAGTATGCAAATACATGAAAGCTATAAACCATAATTTAAGTAGGAATAAGTGTACATTTCAGATTCATTGTTGTTGTTGTTTTAAATTGCAAGGACATTTAGCTTCACCTTTTCATTTTACAGACAAGGAAATCAAAGCCCAGAAGGGTTCTTGCCCAAAGTCACACATCATTAGGACTAAAATTCAAATCTAACTCCTGATATAATGCTTTTCAACTAGACCAAGACCAGTCTTTATGATTTAACATCAACCATGCATGACACTAGATAGTTTTAGAAAACAATCTGTATTTTTTTAGATTGGCCTAGAAAGTAATTCAGAACACACATCGCACACACCACACACACACACACACACACACACACACACACACACGGATTAAGAACATATATTGCTGAGATTATATCATGCTGATAGATGAGTAGAACTTTGGATTGGTCCAGCAAGTATATATGTCTTTGCCAAACATTGTAGATGAATTACAAGCTAGGACCAGAATTGAACAATAGGAAAAGAGAAGATTAGATTATTTTTGTGAAATTGTGCGAGACTTTGTACTCTTGAGGAGGTTCTTGACACAAAAAATCTGTATTTTTAACACTGATATTTTCCTGATGATGCTAAGATCCTTGAAAGCAGAGATTGTTTCATTTATTCTCTTTGTGTCCCCAATGCCTCATAAATCATCTGGTACTTCAAAGTAAGTGCTTAATAAATACTTGTTGATTGATATGAGGCTGCAAATTATGAAAAGCTAACATCTCAGAAGAATGAAAATTACAAGTAATCTGAAGGACAACGCCAAGAAAAAGAGTGGGTAAAAGTAGGCAGTGGTATATTATTAAGGATGACTGTTTGGCAAAAAGTGATGTAAAAGACCTTATGGAAATCTGTGATTAGAGGGGAAACTGATCTGGTCATATAGTAAGAGCAAGAGGTAATAGCGAATCAAAGTGCTGCATTGGTACTCCAAAAATTTGAAAAGACCAGGAAAAAGACTTGTAGTGCATTAGAGAGCTCTTCAGTGGAGGATTTATAGGAGGATAAAGATTAGTCATATAGAATATGGAGTCTGAGATGGGTTGCAGTTTGCATCAGTAGGAGTAGCCGCATTGATGTGATCTTGAATCCAATCAAGTATGAAAATATATATCAATATGAAAACTATTTATAGAAGATATAAATATATTTAAGATATATTTAAAGTTTACAGCAAAAAAATTAATTAACCAAGGATCTTGAAATGATCAAGATTTCATGCATACTTATTGAGAGCTCGTGCAACTAAGTCTAAGTCCTTGAAAATAATAAATTTGGGAGGAAAATAGTGAGAAGTAAGTGTTAAACTAAACCTATCTGAATTACAGAAGAAAATTATATAATATACAGGTACCTGTATTTTATACAGGTACACCCACCACCAATATAACCCATTGGGTAGATAAATTCTATTTATCATAGATAAATTGCCCTAGATCCCACAACTAGTAACTATCAGAAGTACAATTTGAACCCAAGTCTTCCTAATTCCAAACCCAGCATTCTATCCTCTCTGCACCTTATCTCCTCTCAATACAATTACATAGGTTTAAATATTAAATACAATGTTCTGCTACTTTCAAGGGCTAAGAGAGAAATTCCCTTTGGTGACTTTGCTACATAATAGCGACCCACCTAAGTAAGTGTCTCTTAAGTACTTCATTTACTTGCCTTAAAAGACAGGTAGGTTCTTCCTCATTGGAAGTCTTCAAAGAATGGCTAGATGGCCACGTATGGCAGGAATGTTGTTGAAAGGATTGTCTTTCCTAGCCGGTGAGGTCACCTTCATAATCATAAATTCTAGCATACTGCGAAAGTAAGATATCCAGAGTGAGATTGAAAATATAGTTCAAAAAAAAGAAAAATCATTTTTAATGGATGTAGAACATCAATTTCTTCCAAATCCACTTTTCCCAAGAGGGTAGTTTTAAAAGGCTAACTTTGAAAAAAATATTCTATTCTACAATTGTTTCCCACATGTGTGTTTTATTATAATCCATATATTAATGCTGTGCTTCTTTACTAAGGTGCTTTTGCAAAGGGCACAATTTTCAAAAATCAAATCAATCAATAAATATGCTTTCCTTGTGTCTTAGCTATAAAAACCAAAATATTGTACCATGTGATTATGCCAAGATAATTACTTATGTATTCCTTTTTAAAGGTCACTTCCTTCAATTGAAGGCTTTTCTATCAAGCTGGCATTGACAATATTTTTCTCATCATTGCTTAACCAATACCAATTTGTTTTCCTCTTAGGAAAAGAACATCTCATTCATACACAGGAGTCTGACAGCCAATACTGTTAGAACTTCACTGTTTATTAATAGTTTTGTAAGACAACCTCAGTAAGAACTTTTCTTTTGTCAAATCATGCACTAAAGATATTATATGAAAATGGTTTGGTTTTGATTGTTGTCCTTTGCTCTCCAAGAAGACCAAAATGACATCACTATGTTAGAGTCAAGTTACAGTGCATCTGACTATGGTTGTTCAGACCAATATGAGTTCAGAATGCTTTACCACAGGTCAGACACAGATAGTCCATGTGAACATTTGGGGTGGATTCTCTAAACTTGTGCATCTCACATTTCTTTTGAGCCAGTTTAATTCTGCTTTGCTCATAGAGCACAGCACCTTCTCTGATGTGAGCATGCCATGCTGGGCAGTACTGTGCCAATGTCTCCCATGCCACACAATTAATTCCAAGACCTTGACAGTGTCCTTGTATCACTTTTTCTGACCACCATGTGAGCACTTGCCTGTGTGAGTTCTCCATAAAAGTGTTTTTGGCAAGCATACATACCTCTAGTGTGAGGGCAGCCAATATAAAAAAATATAACTTTACCAAAGAGGCGGAAACTTGGTTGAGAGTTACCATCTGTACCTAATGGATCAAAAATGCTTACCTCATTGATTGTTTCTTTTCAATTCAAGGTTTAATAGATTGATTCATTAATCATGTAGAGTTGTTTATGAAGAAGTAGGCCAATTTATTTGAGTTTAATACTTTTCATGGATTGAAAGACCTTGGAATTTTCCAAGCTAAACAACAAATACATTTGGTGGTTAGGTGGAACATTAGGCAGCAATATTAATCTCTTTTGTAATGGGATATCTGTGTTTAAATTATGAAGCAGGAGAAACAAAACTAGGCTTAAGGTTATATTCTGCATAACTAATAACAATTTCCATTTTTTATTATAGGGTTTTTTAAGTTGTATTTATTTGGGGGGCCAAGGTCTTTTAAAAGTGTTTAGTAGTAGTACAACAACTGATTTGGCATTTGGGGTAAAATGTCCGCTGTTCACTAGACACTATTCAGCTATGGGAATAAAGGAAGCTAAAACATGGATTGTATTTTTGTATGATGTGCCTTTCATTTCCCACCAGCTGCACTTCTTGGACTGGACTCCACCATCATCATGCTTCCAGGAAACCTCTTCTTCAGGATAAACTCATCATCTTGCAAGATTACATCAGTCTTGGTACTCATGTCTCATCAGTACTTTCAGTGTTCTTTGACCCTCTAATTGGAAGGCCAGAGAAAAGATCAAAAAACTTCTCCCAAAGCTTCTATTTAAAGAGGGCTTACAAACCAATCAGCTCTTCATTTTCCTCCAATTATACTCCTTGAACTGAACTGCAGGATGCCCTTGCCAGGTACCTTCTCCCCCCATACCTTTTCAGCTTTCTTTCATGTATTGTCTTCTCCCATTAGACTGTAATCTCCTTGAGTGGAGGAACTTTTTCTTATTTGTATCCCTAACCCTTAGCATGGTGTCTGGCACATAGTAGGAGCTTAACTGATGATTAATAACTGTTTGACTAAAATAATTTAATCAAGGTTAGATAAATACCTATCATATGTAAGAGGCTATAAGCAATGTAGAAAAGAATGCTTATGTTTTCTTAATTTATTGCTTCGTGAAAGCAGACTAGTTCAAATTAAAATCAATAAGTTTTTAATGAGTTCCCACTAAGTTCTAGGTACTGATAAGGATGCCAAAACAAAGTCTCCAAAAAAAAGTATTTTAATTGAGGACCTTGGCTTCAAAGATCACCTGTGAAACATGATTTTAAAAACTTTTTAAATGCATAACATAGAATTAAATGCCAAAGTATAGATAATAAATCCTATAAGAGATAATTTAGATTCGCATAACAGACCAATGTAATAGAGAGAGGAATCAGAGAAAACATTGGATTTGAGCTAAGATTTGGTCAGGCAGAAGAGAGGGAGAGGAACCTCTAAGGTGAGGAATAATATGAGGAAAGGAGCAGAGGCAGGAACAATCAGTGTGGCTGTTTTAGACATCAAGTAAGGAGAAGGGTTCATTTACATAGCAGGTATAACATCAAGAATAAAACTAGACTGTGGAGAGTTAAATTCTAGATTGGAGTATTTGGACTCTGACAATGTGGAATATCTAAAGGCTTAGTTAGTATCCTGGGAAGGACATAAAAAGGCCAGGTTTGAGAAAAACTGACCAGGCAATATTATAAAATATAGACTGTGAGATCAATGGAAAAGGGGAAAGGTGACATCGAAGAAAAGGGGAGAAAGGGATAGGCAGAAACAGGAAAACTACTTAGAAGGCATGAAGTAATCAGGGCTTGGATGAAAATGGTGATCATGGAAATAAAAAGATTAAAGAGATGATAGATGGACAGACAAAGGCAGACAGATAGAGGTAGATGCCACCCCTATATAAAGCTCTGGGGTATAGGGCAGTGCATACTACAAAGAAAGCCTAGGGTAGGGGAGCTTTAGAAAGGAAGGTTTTAATTGAAAGATAGGTTTGGGAAATAGCAAGCAATTGCCATTTGTGGCAGCCCAAACAAGACTGATATATACAAAGAGTTGATATCTTATGGGAGTGAGGGGTTAGGAAGAGAAGTAACCCCTCAGACTTAACTGGGTATTAGAAGTACATACTGGATAGACTAAAGGCATAGAGAAAGGAAATGGAATGTTGTGTACAGCAAGTAGACCAGTTCAACTGGAAGCATCAGACCGCATGCCAGGGAATAATATGGAATTAGTCTGTCAAGACATATTGGAGCCAACTTGTGAAAAGCTTCAAATTTGTTTGTAAAAATAGTTTCTATTTTATCCTAGAGGCAACAAAGAGCCACTGACTTGAGCAAGGAAAAACAAGGTCAGAGCAAGAGAGAGAAATGCTAAAACCTCTACTTTAGGCAATTTGACAACTGTGTGTAGGATAGAATGGAATGGACACAAACTGAAGGCAGGATAACCAATTAGGAGGCTATTGAAATAATTTGTGGAGCTTTGAGCACTCACATGTGACTATGCTACATTATGCTACCCCAAATGGAAGAGTGAAAAGAATCAGTTAGTGATGACTGCCTCATTCCTTCATTTATTTCTAAGCTGCTTTTGTTCTTGAGAAGTTTGGTGGATTTCAGAGGGTATGTACCCAGAAATGGCTCCTAGTCTCATCCGAATTATACATTTTTTGTGTAGAGTATGTGTATTGTCCACTTAGTATATTTGTATCCATGTAGGTCTGTCTATATGTGGCTAACAAGGAGGCATGAATAGGTATTTCTACAGTCTCTTCTTACCTCTCTCCAAAGCTAACTTTGATTCTTCCTATGGGAAGCTAGGTAGTTCAGTAGATAAGCACTGGGCTTAGAATCAGGAAAACCCATGTTCATGAGTTCAAATCCAACCTCAGACATTTACTAGCTGTGTGATCCTTGGCAAGTCACTTAACCCTGTTTGCCTCAGTTCCTCATCTGTAAAATGAGCTGGAGAAGAAAATGGCAAACCTCTCCAGTATCTGTGCCAAGAAAACTCCAAAAGGGGTCACAACGAATCAAACATGACTGAAAAACAACTAAACATCATGAGGGGAAAAGGAGATAGAAGCCACAAGCCTGGCCACTCTGTTCTCCTGGGGTAATAGTTACTGGCTAGTGTTAGATCTATCCACCCTACACCACACCACCCCCTGCCAAAAAAAAAAAAATATTGTTACGTTGGAGAAATAACTTTTAGGTCCAAATCACTCCTGATCACTATCCCTTAACAGAGGAGTACATAAAGCTATAAATCAAAGGCTTAACTCTCTTCCCATCAAATGCTAGTTACACAGAGACACAGTGAAAAGCAGTAAATCCATTTATTCAAGCTAATAGAAGACAGCAATCAGAGAAGTTATACAAATTAGCACATACCAGATAATACAAAGAGTGAATGAGATCTCCTAGTAGAGCAAGATATCTCAGCTCAACCATAATAGAGAAGGAAAACTCCCAATCTCACCCAAGAGGAAACCCTAGTGTTGCAAACTGGGGAGACATGATTGAGGTACAAGTTTTTCTAAATATCAGCTTTTACCTAGTCATTCCCTCCATCCAGTGGTCTCTCCCTGAAGAGAATCTGAAACTATTTAAGTCCTGTCTCCAAGCTAGAAACCAGATGAAAATTCTCTGCTCTGTCAAGCTCTCACCAGCCAGGCCCCTCGAAAAGGCAAGGAGCATCAAGTAACCATTGTCCACCAAAGAGGAGAGTATTATGCAAATGGCCTTTAGCCTTGGGTTACATTCAAAATAGTTCTTTCTTTTTTAAGTACTACTATTTTATTTTTCATTTATGACCAAAGACAGCATGATATCACGAATAAAATACTGGGTTTGAACTCAGGAAGATTTGGATTCAAACTTTGACTGACAGTTACTAGCAGTAAATGGACAAATTATGGGACTCCAGCTTGACGCCTGAGGGCAAAACTAAGAACAATGGGTAGAAGTTGTAGAAAGGCCCAGATTGGATTTAAGGCAAAACTTACTAACAATTGTGGCAATAGCAAAACAGGCTGGAAGGAGTTGATGGCTTACCCTACCCTGGAGATCTTCTAGCACAGTCTAGATGAACACCTTTCATCAGTATCAGGGAGATTTTTGTTCTAGTATGGGTTGGACAAGATAACTCCCTGGCTACCTTCCAACTTTTAGATCTCAGGATTCTGAAAATTTGAAAAGCATGAAATCTGTGGCCAAACACACACACACACACACACACACACACACACACACACAAACTCTACAACCTTGCTCTCTATGGAAATGCAGCTAGTCTCAGAACACTAAGACAAGATACAGTATTTGATAACCTTTCTGTTGCCTCAACCTTGGTCTCTCTGTAAAAGCTAATCTTGTTCGAGAAAACTCAGACCTCTCATCTAGGTCCTGTTCCATGATAAATAAGGTAAACTGAGGCAGAAAAAAAAGAAAAGGAAAAAAAGTAGGTCAAAGCTCCCCTGCCAATCAGTAGGGGATCAGCCTGGTAGTAGCACTTGCAAGGTAATATATATATATATATATATATATATATATATATATATGTATATATATATATATATATATATATATATATATATATATATATATATATATATATATAAAAAATTTCATTTCATCCTCTCAATACTCTTATGATATGGGTGCTACAAGTATTATAATCCCCATTATATAGATCAGGGTTTTTATTGAAACAATAGGCAATATATTTTGACTTGCCGTTTTAGTGAGAGCTCTACAGTAGCTCAGCTTCATTTACTAAAGCATTTATGTAAATTTATATGCTTGTAGGCAGGCGACATAAATCATAAATTGCACTGAGGGCTGCATTTTGGACAGCCCCCGATATAGATGAAGAAACAGACTAGAAAGATTAAGTTACTTGTCCAGATCTACTAAGTGAAGAAGATAAGATTCAAATCTGCATATCTATAGATTCCATAGCCAGTGCTCTTTCTTTCATTCAGGTTGTGGTTGTAGTTCATCCTTTGTTCTGGAAGAGGACCATGACCTCAGGAAGATGATGCCATGACTTGCAAATGAATTAGATTTAAGTGAGGAAGGGCTGTGCAAAGTCAGTCACCAGCCTCACATTCTCCTCCAGAGCCTCCTGGGTACAGTGGCTAGATGTAGATCAGGATGACTAGAGATGGCCCAGGACCTTCATTCATTCATTTATTCATTCAATAAATATTTATTAAATGCCTATAATTGTCAGGCACTGTGCTAAGTGTTTTCCTATATAACATGTTGCCTTTACTAGTGACATGGCCCCACCATAATTAGAGAGTAATTATAATCAAAACCATGCAGTATGTTGTACTAAAAGATGTAAAAAGAAAAAAAAATAGATTGATGTGCTGGATCAGAAATAGTAGGAATGAAGTCTTATGAATCTAAGTGCATCATATATGAAAAAAACCAGAGGTGATGCAACACTTAGGAAAGATATCTTTATCAAACTAATGTTGGGGTGCAATTGTTTATCAAGATAGAGAATTATCTTGGATCTTAATTTCACACCTACTCTGAAATAAATTCGAGAAAGGTTAAACAGTTAACATGTTTTTTAAAAATCTGTTTTAAAAAAATGAAAAAGGAATATTTGTTCCCAAATAATTACTGAATTGTTGAATCTCAGTTGCAGAGGGATAATGAATTCCTGATAACTGAAGAAAACTAAGATATTATCCATAAGATGGACATGTTAGAATATATAAATATAAAAACAATTTTTTAAACAGGGAAAAGCAATAAAATAAAAATCAGAAGTATAGTAACAGAATGGCAGGGGGAGGGGGAGGAAGAGATAAAAACCATAACTGAGAAAAGTTTACTATCCAAAATGAAATAACAATAACTAACATTTAGAAAGAATTTTAACATGTGAGGGCAGGATTTGAACCCAGGACTTCCTAACTACAGGTCCAACATGCTACCTACACTGGCACAATGCCTTTTGAATTGATACAAAAAACAAGGTCAATAACCAAATTCCATGTAATAAACGGCCTAAATAGAGAAACACGCAAGAGGAACAAGAGAAAATAGAGAGTAAATCACCATGTAGAAAAATAGTTGGTCTCACTAACAATTCAAGAAATACAAACTAAGACTATTATAACATACACCTAAGGTTGAATACAGGGAAAAAAATACAAATTATAAAATACAATATATGTAGGGGAATGAAGGAAGAGGTTTCTTATACATTGATAAGCACTCTGTAAATTGGTTTCAACTGAAAAATAATATAACAGGAACTATAAACTGTTAATACCCTTTGATATGATAATTCAACTTTGAGGAATAAACTCCAAGGAAATAATCCAAAAGAAAAACACAAGTGGCACAAAGCTCTTTTCATATAGCAACACTACTAATGGGAGAAAAAAGGAGTAACCTAAATTCCCAACACAAGAATATGGCTAAGCAAACTATGGTATATTAAATCCTATGCAACAATATCTAACCATGAAAAAAGATGAATTTTTTAAAGTACGTTAAATACATGGAAAGGGCTTTATGAAATGTTATATGAAGAAAGCAGAATGCAAAATAAAACCGATGAAACTTCAGAAGAGAATTATTAGTGTTTTTAAATAAAAGTTACTCATTTTTAAAAAAAAAATCAGGTGCATTTTCAAAAATGGTTTCCCTGTCTCCTCTTCAAACACAATTGGGAAAACGAGATAATTTGGGGACAGTGGATATTTATACCAAAAAGACGCGAGAGCACCATCTAGTGGCAATTTGAGTGAAAGCTACATGATCTCTGAAATTTACATTTTTGTCTTACTGATGTAACTTCTATAACATAACCCATATATAAGAATCAATGAGAGTACTTTTTTTCTTCTGGCTATCTGAATATAACAGTTGACTTAGATTTCAGAAAGAAGGATACAGCTCATTTCCACAAGTACCTAGTTTATGTATATCCACCCAAGGGGAGAACAAGGACATGTATTAGTCAGTGATTTCAACTAACAAGTATTTCTTGAATGTGTTAAGTACTTTGCTAGATACAGTCACAGGTGTTGTCTTTTGCCCTTTTTGGAACATGCTGTACTACATGTGAGGTCCAGCTAAGAGCTGATCAATTCTGTCAGGACTGCATGGAGATTTCCATAGATCTTAAATTTGAGGCTCACACCTTTTTTTAGTCAAAAGTAAACAGAGATTTGATGCATTTTACAAATGTAGTAATCAACGGCAAACTGCATACTTTTGATTGGTTTCTTGCCTTTTTTAATGTTTTCTTTAAAACTTAGTAGCAACTATTAATGCAAAAGCTAAACTTAGCAATTTACATATAAGTTAACCAGTGTCTGTTAACCAGTTAAGAGTGTAATGATACTGTCACTACCACTACTTCTAAGCCTCCTTCAGAAACCTTTGTTCATTCACTTATTTTTTTCTCCTATCACAGAAATTTATAGTTAGAAATGACCTCAGCATTCATCTCTACTTCAATTCAAAAGGAGGCTGTCTTTACAACAGAGTCAACAAATAATTATCCAGTCTAAACACAGTATATCTCCAAAGGGAACCCATTAGCTTTAAAGGAAGTCATTCCATTTTTTGGATAGCTCTTATTGTAAAGAATATTTTATGTCAAGCTCTAAACTTGCCTCTCTGCAAACTCTATTCTTTACTCTTAGTTCTGCCTTCTGGGATCTAATAGAACAAGCTTAATCCTTCTAGCAGGCAATAGATCTTCTAATACTTGAAGACAACTATCATGTCCTTCTACCCCCATGTAATGGAAAGTTCGTGGGCCTTAAAAGTCTTCTCTGCTTCAGGCTAAATATGCCCACCTCCTTAAACCAATCATCATACCAATGCTTCTTCCAGGTTCTCCCCCTACCACTATCACTCAATAACCTCTCCTCCTCTGATGTTCACTCAGTCTATATCTATGATCCAATCAAAATTCTGGTAGCTGTTATCTGTCACCATCGAGGACACTCCACTAACTTCTTCAATGAATCGTGCCTAGCTCCCTATCTCCTCGCCAACTCTGGATCCACATACATATTGACACTCCCTCTAACATCTAAACCTCCAGTTCCTAAACTTAATCTTTTCCAAGACTGACTATTCCATGCCACCCTTCCACTCAGCCATACACAAGGATGGCAATACCTTTGATCATGCAATCAACCATTAATGAGCCACTTCCATATTCATAAATTCTGAAATTTACTTATCTAATCACAACCAATTCCACTTCTCCCCTACCTTCTAAAACAAATCCTATTCTACATCCACACTAAGATATCCAGTTCCTTGATTCCTCAGTGCTCATCTGTACCATCACCCCTGCACTAGTTAGATTCTCTTCCTTTGCCTAGCTTGATCCCTTAGTGAACCAGTTCAACTCAACACTGTCATTGTCTCAGGAATCCCTTGTCTCCTTATCACATCACCAATCTTGCCCTGTCAAATTTCAGCCTTTACCCTTATGCAAAGGTGGAGAAAATCAGAAAACCAAGTTGAGTGGGTCCACTACAAATTTTTGTTATGTAACCTCCACTGGACCCTCAATGCCACAAGGTAATCTTTTTTTTTATCATCCTCATCATCATCAGCATTATCATCATTTATTTATTCATTTATTCATTCATTTTTAGTTTTCAACATTCACTTTTATAAGATTTTGACTTCTAAATTTCTCCCCCTCTCCCTTTCCTCCTCCCTCCCCAAGATGGCTGGCATGCAATCTGATATAGGCTATACAAATATTCACATTGATCATGTGGTGAAAGAAGAATCAGAACAAAAGAGGAAAGCCACAAGAAAGAAAAAACAAAAGAAAACAAAAAAAAAAGAAAGAAAATAGTATGCTTTCATCTGCATTCAGACTCCATAGTTCTTTCTCTGGATGTGGATTGCATTTTCCGTCATGAGTCTTTTGGAATTATCTTAGATCATTGCATTACTCACAAGAGCTAAATCTAACAACGTTGGCCATCACACAATGTTGCTGTTGCGTAGTGTAGTGTTGTGTAGTGTTCTCCTGGTTCTGCTCACTTCACTCAGCATCAGTTCATGCAAGTCTTTCCAGGCTTTTCTGAAATCTGCCTGCTCATCATTTCTTATGGAACAATAGTATTCCATTTCATATACCACAACTTGTTCAGCCATTCCCCAATTGATTGGCATCCCCTCAATTTCCAGTTCTTTACCACCACAAAAAGAGCTGCTATAAGTATTTTTGTATATGTGGGTCCTTTTCCTTTTTTATGATCTCTTTGAGATACAGACCTAGTAGTGGTATTGCTGGATCGAAGGGTATGCACAGGTTTATAGACCTTTGGACATGTTCCAAATTGCTCTCCAGAATGGCTGGATCATTTCAGAACTCCATCAACAATGCATTAGTGTTCCAATTTTCCCACATCTTCTCCAACATTTATCATTTTCCTGTTTTGTCACGTTAGCCAAGCAGATAGATGTGATGTGGTACCTCAGGGTTGTTTTAATTTGCATTTCACTGATCAACAGTGGTTTAGAGCATTTTTTCATATGACTATGGATAGCTTTAATTGGTTCATCCAAAAACTGCCTGTTCATATCTTTTGACCACTTAACAATTGGAGAATGATTTGTATTGTTATAGATTTGACTCAGTTCTCTATATATTTCAGAAATGAGGCCTTTATCAGAGACACTAAGGTAATCCTTTTAAAACTCACTTTTATACTCACCACAGTGGCTCTTCCAAACCTTCTCATCCCTACTGAAACCTCCTATGACTTCTCACCAGTCCCACCCTCTTAGCTGAGAACCTAGCCATATATTTTACTAAAAAAATGAGGCCCTTCACTGAAAATTCCCTCCTCTCTTCTTTTCTCACATCACACAAATACCTTCTGTGCTTTCTCTTCCTTCACCTCTATATCACATGAAGAGATGTCCCTTTTCCTTGCCAACCCTAACTCTTCTTCATGAACAAGTAATGCCATTTCATCCCATCTTCTCCAACAGATTATGCCCTTTTTCATGCCTGCTTTCACTTCTCTTCAATTTCTCTTTCTACTGGCTGCCTCCCTACTACCTACAAACATACCCATGCCTCCCCTATCCTCAAAAAACCCTCACAACCTATCCATACCTATTATCATCCCATATTTCTCCCACCTTTTGTAAGCTAACGTTCTTGAGAAGGCCTGCTACCACAGGTGTCTCTGCTTCCTCTCATCATAAATCTCTACAGTCTGGCTTCCAACTTCATGATTCAACTAAAACTGTTCTCTCTAAAGTTATTAACCAACTCTAATTGCCAAATCGTTTGTCTTTTTCTCAGTCCTAATCCTTCTTGACCTTTCTGCAGGCTTTGACATTATTTGATCACTCTCTTCTCCTTGATATTTTCTTCTCTAGATTTTTGGAATACCACTCTCTCCCAGTTCTCCTATCTGACTGCTCCTTATTTCTCTTTTGCTGGATCTGCATCCAGATTTTACTCTCTAACCACAGGTATCCAAAAGAGTTCTGTCCTGGGCCCTCTTCTCCTCCAAAAATATTTCACTTGATCTTATCAGCTCCTGTGGATTTACTTATCCCTATGCTGATGACTTTCAAATCTACTTATCCAGGCTTAATTGATCTGCTGAGCTAATCTCCAACTGCCTACAAAACATCTCAAACTGGATGCCACCACCCTGGTGCAGGCCTCCATGCCTGGACTAATGCAATATGGCCTGCTGATTGGTCTACCTACCATAAGCCTCTCCCCACTCCAATTCAGACAGACTGTGATCTTCCTAATACACAGATCTATGTCACCTTCCTAATTAATAAATTCCAGTGGTTCCATATCACCTCCAGGATCAAATATAAAATTCTGTTTGGCATTCAAAACTGTTTATAATCTGCTCCTCTCCCACTTTTCCAGTCTTCTTATCACCTCCTCCCGCCACATTCTCTTCACTTCCTTGTGGTTCCTAAAATTGCAGGTTGCTCCATCTCCCACCTCTGAGCATTTTCCCGGGCCATCCCTTATGCCTGAAAAATTCTCCCTCCTCCTTTCTGCCTCATTTCCCTTATCGCCTTCAAGTTCCATCTGCTACAGGAAGCTTTTCCTAGTGCCTTCCCTTTGTTGATTAATTTATCCTTTCTATATCATTTGTACATAGTTGTTTGCATGTCACCTTCTCCATTAGACTGTGAGTTCATGTCCTTTGTCTTTCTTTTAATCCCCAATGCCTAGCGTGGTATCTGGCACATAGTAGGTGCTTAACATTTATTGACTAGTTGTGCTTTCTTTAAATGTTTTTCATAAAAATCTTTCCAGATTTCCCGGAATTCTCTACTTGTCCATATTAATTGTATTATCATATCAGACCACAGACACCACTGAATATTCTAATTTTTAATAAACTAGATAAGGGAGGGGGAGAAACAGGTGATTGGTACAATTCTTTTTGGTGCTTAGTGGTTATAGCTATGAACTCATCAGTCACTCTAGATAGTTCTAACAGTCTGTTCCCTTCCCCTACTTCCTCCCTCTGAGGGAATGGATCTAATTTGAAAAGACTTCTTCGAGTACCTAATTGTATCACATTGACTTTAAACTTTGAATCTTTGACTCTTTTCAGTAGTACTCACGATCAGAGGTTTCTTCACTGACTTCTCAGTTAGCTCTAACACCAAAGTTTTGATCTTGCTAGACTTCCAGGTGCCAGATAATTGAGCTTTGTTATTCAATGCATGTTCCTTTTAACTTTATTCACATACCCCTAGAAAAATTTCTGAGTCATAGAAATGCCCAGCAAATTCAGGTATGAGGATCATAGCTCACATTTCTCTGCTCTTTTATGGTTTATTAAGTGTTTTTACAACTCTCTGAGGTTACTTCCCATGAGGAATTTCCTCTACCCATGCAGCCTGGGATCTTTTCTGCAATTTATAACCTTAAAGAGTTGCTTAGGGAATTTAAGGGTTATATGAATTATCCAAGATCACACAGCCAGTATAAGCCAGAAATAGGACTTAAAGTCTGGTTGAGAGGCCACCTGTCTATTCACTACACCATCTAGCCTGTCATATGAGAATTAATGAAAAAGAGGGACTCTTACTTCCTTGAGATGGACAGTACAAGTATAACCCATGTTCTACATATAATGAAACTGAAGGAGTTATTGGACCTTTGTTGAATCCCCCCAATTGTTAATGATCCAGAAATTACTTGGTGTTTACTTATTTGGGTACATGTCGTGCTTCCTTAGTAGAATGTAAATTTCTTGAAAGCGGAGACTTTTATATTTTTCTTTGTATTCCCAATGGCTAACACAGTATACTGAACATATATATTTTGTATTGTATTTGCATATCTAATATGCCTGGCACACAGTAAGCACATAATAAATGCTTGTTGACTTTTCCTGCCTAGGTGGTTAAAAAGTGCTTATTGAATGGGAAGGTCACACTAGCATAGTATGGACTTGAATATGGATTTCTTACTCCAAGGCCAGTGATCTATTGAAGGAAAAAAATTGGAGGACTGGACAGGAAGAAGGCTAAAAGATGAAGAGAGCTCTATTTGAAAGAAGCCAAATGGAGTCTAGCCCATAAATGAAGGCTTTTCAGCAAGCTGGAAAGACTCATAGTAGGTCATTGCTATCATTACTCCTTACCCTGCCCACAGTCAGAGCTTACAAACCCTGAGAAAGAGTGCTTGCTGACAAAAACAAACTATCTCCCCTGCCACAACCCTCCCTCACAGGTGCTTCGTTGTTATCTCCAGAAAAGATATATCTCACTGACTTGGACTAATTGCTTTGAAGAGTTTTCTGGCTATTTCTAGATTTACTGCAATTTACTTGGTTGCTTTCAAGGGCTGCCTATTAATACAGTAACAACAGATCGTGCTGAATCCAAGAGGTTCATCTCCTATGAAGGGGCTCATCTCCTATGAAGGGGCTCATCTCCTATTAAGGGGCCTAAATTGTGGGTTAATGGGGATCAGGTTCTGTCCAAGAGAAGGTGGTCTTTAAAGGATGAGTTCTAGTTTTTTTTTTTCTCTTTATCTTTTGCTACTTATGCCCCAACCCTTGAGCCCTGGGAAAAATGACTTAAAGCTTAAAGTTTGGCTCATTTCTACTCTCCACAAAAAGGTTAGAAAGGTACTTAATATAAAATGTAGATTAGAGGACAGCTATTTATTTCCTACACACACACACACTCTCAAAGCACAAATTGACAAAGACTTAAACTATAAAACAGTAATCCCCTATTTCCTATTATAACTCTCCTGGTAGGTTGGTATTTAAAAATCAAAATATGAAACACTTTGTTGGACCGCTAAGAATCATTTCATGTTCACCTCCACCAGACACTGTCCAAACAGCTCCCTCAAAGTCCATTATCTCCTAGCAAACCAGGAAACGCTTGATTTTATCTTTCTGTCAATGGTCATCTCTGAGAAAGGTGCAGTTGCAAAAAGCTTCTACTGCTGCAAATCAACTCCTACTGAGAGACCCAGGAACTCCTGACCTCTTAAACTCACTACCTTTTGCATGAACGAGGCATTTATTAAGTGCTTCATCTGCAAAGAGCTGTGCTAAGCAATGGGGATACAAACAGAAAAGAGAGTGGCTACTATCAAGTTCACATTCTAATGGAGGAGACAACACATTGTAAGTTTCAGATGGAAAAGTCCCACGGTTCTTAGGGCAGTGGCAAAGCAGATGTTAATGTTTCCTCTTTTTTAATGTCATTTCCACTGATAAAATTTTACCAGTTTTTGACGTTGAACCGTTTGACAATACCAAGAACTTTCTTTTCTGGGCTTTCGGTCACTGTGGCTGCAGCACCTGCTACAGCAGTTGCCAGGCGGCATGTTTACAGAAGTTGCTTCCCAGAATGATGCCAGTAGACATTTATCTGGAAGCATTGCTACTCCAAAGACTCTTGGGTTCAGGATCCTTGGCTGAGAGGAGATGGTTATCAAGGTGGTAATTAGACTCCCCAATGCCTCTCCCTCAGGATTTCCTTGCTACTTCGATTAGAATGGCTTCCCTTCCCTGTGGGTGTTAGTTGGTTGGCAATTGGTGCGGATGGCTGCCCCTTTCTCTACAGGAACAGCTTTCCTAGATGATGGCTGTGAAAGCTGGGCTGGAAGCAAAAACTGGTGATCTGGCAGGGAGATAGAGGTCAAGAGGTGGGGGTGCAAGTTGCTATTCCCAGATGTCCTAGAATCAGATGTCTTTGTGCGGCGCATCAGTGAATAGTCAGAAGAAAGGTTCAGGCCAGTATCAAATGAGGTTAAAGATGAAAAAATAAACTGTGTGCAATTACAGCAATTCTTACCAGATCTATTTAAACAAGCTCTCTTTTTAAAAATGGGAAATGGACAAGTAAAAGGAATTATCACTATTCCTTGAAAAGTGAAACAGATCTACTAACATTTCTGTAATAATCTATTCTCAATGCCAACAATAATGGCACTATTACATTTAGCCACCCACATGGGAAAACAAAGTAGATGAAAAATATCTATTCCTCACCTTTATCATATAATTGCACAATTAACTCACTGAGTTAGTCTATCAGTATACATACACATACACACACACACACACCTACACAATGCATAAGAGACTGGGTGAATGTGTAGATATGTACATTTATAGATGTATACATATATGTATATGTACATATATATATACATATATATACATATGTGTGTGTGTGTGTGTGTATCTTAGGCAATGCAAATAAACAACCAAGCTGAGACAGAAATGAAAAGACAAAATTACACTTTGCTCTCAATAATTTCAAACTTTTTCCTGACATAAAGTCCTTATAATATGCAGTTGAAAATCATGAAATACCATCATCTCAGAAAATTCAAATGGAAAAAAAATGTAGGCTAGAAATTTGTAGCATATTATGGTGAAAGAAGTGGCATAAAAGAAAGCCCTGGCTGCAGCTTCTGCTTTGGGTTTTTTTGCTTGCGTACAGGTGACTAGACATCAGTCCTGAGATGGGCACATCTAAACCTCAAGAGTTTGAGTGGCTAGAGATTCTGGGTTCTTCAGTTAGAGAATATGGGGGTTTCCACACCAGAAAAGATAACCACTGACTAAAGGATGAGCATAAGCCCTGGTCTGGCTTGCCGCAAGACATGGACCTGGAGGAAACTACATTTCAGAGCTGAAGTAAAATGTTAAATACCTGTTCAGTAGTCCCTGCCAAATGATTTGTTTTAATGATTTTAAATAACACTTGCACATGTACCTAACTCACAGTTTTTGTGAAAACTAAATGAAATCATATATGTAAACCATTTTGGAAACTTTATAGTATCCTGTCAGTTATTACTACTAACAGGTACTCCTCTGTCTCCTCTGCATCTTCCTGTATTCCAAATGTAGGTATTTCCTCCAAAGTGTTCCCCTTGCTTCTCTACACTTTTTTTTTCCTGTACACTTTTGCCTTTGACAAACACAGCTTCCACTACCATTGCTGCACAAATCAATCTCAACTCATTTCTGGCAGCACTGCCAAGATGGTTCATTGCAAAAAAGAAAAACACTGTATTTGGAGTTAGGAGTCCTGGGTTTAAATAGTGGTGCTACTATTTCCTACAGCGTAACCCATCTTGGACAAGTAACCTCACCTTTATGAACCCATTTCCTCATTGAGGACTAAAAACCATCAACAACCGTATGAAAAAATGTTTCAAATCACTATTGAGAATGGAAATGACAAATAACCCTGAGGTTTTACCACACACCCTACAAGCTAGGAAAGATGGAAAAATTGGAAAATATCAATTCTGGAAGGGTTGCAGGAAAATAAGAATACGAACACATTGTTGGTAGATCCACAAATGGTTCCAATAATTTTATGAAAACAATTTGGAATTATGAAAGAAAAGTGACCAAACTTCCTACTTTTACCCATTAGGACCAATATTGTGCATAGCCCCCAAGAAGGTCAAAGGCAGAAACAATGGTCTTGTGTGTGTGTGTGTGTGTGTGTGTGTGTGTATTATTCATAGCCACATGTTTTATGGTAACAGAGAACTGGAAATAAGATAGATGCCCGTTAACTAAAGAATGGGAAAAATAACGCATCATTATTGTGCATTAAGAAAAGCTGAATTTGGCAAATTCAGAGAAACATCAGATTTGTACAAACTGATGAAGAATGAAATAAGCACAACCAAAAGACTTAAATACAAAATGGCTACAATAACATGCAAGCAAAGAACACTAAAAAGAAGTCAAACTGAGTAATTATAGTAACCCATTTTTGTCCTGAATACCAGAAATACACCTTTCTCCTCTTGGCCTAGAAGGGAACACAAAGCTATACATATGGTCAGACATGATTAAGATCTTGTTTTCCTTAACTGTTTCTCTTATGGGGCAGGTAGGTAATAGAAATGAATGAAAGTTTTGACAACATTTTATTTAATTGGAATACTAACAAATAACATCTTCAATATGATTTCCATCATTTATGATGCACTTTGCAAGATTCACGTGAACTCGATGCAGTAACTCCACATTGCCGTCAATATTAGCACTAGGTGTTCAATCAAGTGTGTTGCATCTGTGATTTTCATTGAGTGCACCTTCTCCTTTAGCATACCCCAGAAAAAGAAGTCAAGGAGTCTAAGGTTTGTTAATATTCCAAATATTTCAAAATATACATTTTTGCCTGTGTGTCCAACTTTAGGGACACCCTGTATATATGTGTACATGTGTGTGTATGCATATGTGTATGTGTATGTATGTATGTGTATGTATATGTATATGTTAGCTATTATCATCATCTTTGTTACAAGAAAATAGTTCATTCTCAGAAGTGCAGAGAGTATATTCAAAAATGACTAAGAACAAAAAGCATCCAATAAAACATGACAGTCAAACAAGTTGGACTAGACGACCATTTGCGGAGCTCAAAGGGTTAAGTTGGGGACAGCATTTTATCTAAACTTTATATTCCACTCTACCTAGCACAGCCCTGTGCATACAATAGTGTTTTTTATTACTGAATGAAAGCATCTTGATGAAATTTGAAATGGCATGGAGCTGGAAGGAATAGCTATATCACATTGAATCACAGAATTAGGACATAAAAAAATCCCAACAGGCTGGAGTGTTGGGAAGAATCTTAATAAGAAGGGATTTCAGTGCAGGTACTAGAGTTGACTAAATGACCTCTGGAGTCCCTTCTAATTCTCAGGTGCTCTTAAGCACTAATTCAAAATCAATCAACAAGCTTTTAAGGCCTACTACATGCCTAGCACTGTGCTAGGAACTGAGACAACAAAGACAAAAATTAAAGTCTCCACTTTTAAGTAACTTACATTCTATTAGAAAAACAGTGTCCATAGACAATTATATACAAAATAAACACAAAACAAGTACCAACTGATTTGAAGAAGGAGAACACTAGAAGGTGGGGATGGGAGTTATGAAAGGTTAAAGGTGGAACTTAAGCTGAGTCTTGAAGTTAAAGGATGCTATGAAATGGAAAGAAGCAATAATTACGTTTTTTTAATGGAGTTTTGGAAATCTCCCTCCCACAACCAAAAGATTTACCTTCTAACTTAAACATTTTAATTTAATTTAAAATTATTCATAATTCTTAGAAATTGAGGGGGTAGGGAGTAGGGATGTTCAGCGAAGAAAAACATGGTTTGTCGAAGTAAATCCACAGCAAATAATTTGCAAATTTCATCAATTTAGTTTTAGTAACTTCTACATTAATTAGGTTTCTTAAATGTTAAAAGCAATTAGTCAACAAGCATTAATGGCTACTATGTAGTAGGCCCTGTGCTAAATAAGGAGGACAGAAAGACAAAAGGAAGTCCCTGCTCTAAAGGAGCTCTTATATAACATATTGTCATAGGTATATGTGTTTAAAAAATTCAAGACATAGTTTCTGGGTAATTTTATTAATAATGCTAGCATTGTATTAATAAAAGGGTAAGTGACATTCTCAAATCTTAAAGACCCCTCATGGCAATGGGCTTACAGTTTATATGTCCTTGGAAAAGTGGGTATTCCAAGGGTGGCAATTAACACTGATTGGTTAACAAGGAATGAGAGAATTAATATTACCAGAGGTGGACCTATTCTAATGAGAGGCTAGGAGATGTAATTTTGATTATGTTGTTTACTTCTAAATTACCCTCAGCCTCAGAAATCTCTACAAAGAATTTATATCCCCCACCCAAGTCTAAAGAAAAGAAATTGGGCCAGGAGTTTCACACCTTAAATTCCTTGAAAGGTTGGGTGGGGTATCAATAACTAGATTAAGAATGGTAATCCTTGATAAACCCAAAGACTTCCAGCTTCTGGGATAAGAACTCCCTATCTGACAAAAACTGCTTGGCAAAACTAGAAAACAGTATGCAGAAACTAGACATAGACCAACATTTTACACCATATACTAAATAAAGTCCAAATGGGTACACAATTTAGATATAAAGGCTGATACTATAAGCAAATTAGGAGAGCAAGGAATAGTTAACCTGTCAGATTTATGGAGAACAGAGGAATTTATGACCAAACAAGAGATAGAGAACATTATGAAATGCAAAACAGATAATTTTGATCACATTAAATTGAAAAGTTTTTGCACAAAGCCAATGCAGCCAAGATTAGGAGGGAAGCAGAAAACTGGGAAAGAATTTTTATAACCAGTGTCTCTGATAAAGGCCTCATTTCTAAAATATATAGAGAACTAAGCAAATTTATAATATAAGTCAAAGCATATGAACAGGCAGTTTTCAGAAGAAATTAAAGCTATCTAGCATCATATGAAAAAAGGCAAATACAAATCAAAATAACTCTGAGGTACCTGTAACAACAATGTTGTGGGAGTGAAAGACCAACAACAACAGTACACAGAAGGGCTGCTAGCACAGGTTCTTTGATCTGCTTTTCTAAGGAAAGCAACTTTAAGGGGCTTACAATCTCACTTTAATCAAACATACATATATCATTCACTTAGGGGAAAAGGCCAGCACTCTGAACTTCAGAGCAAGTACAACTTACAAGCATACATTATATAAACAGAGCAAACACAAACAGAAGTCAACAGACAGGCCTCTATCTGACCAGAGAATTACAGTTACCAGAGGGAGAGGCACCAACAAGGCTGGGGGAGGCGTGTTCCAACAGCTACCCAGAGTCTCGTCTAGCCAAATCACCAACACTCTTCTAATAAATGTGCTCCCAAAGGCAAAATGCCAACCTCAGAGCTCTTATACCCTGTTCAGAGCCCTAAGGGCTCAGAGTCTACTTAGCAAAAAGCTGTGAGACCTGGGGCATTCTTGTTTCTTAGGCAGGTCAAAGACTCTTGAAACAAAGACAAGACTCAATCAAAGGCACTTGATGGCCTTAGCATTCCAAAAGAGAACAGCAAAAAAAAAAAAAAAGTCCCACCGTAATTACCGTAATAGTACCATATCACACCTGTCAGATTGGCTAACATGACTAAACAGGGAAATTGTAAATGCTGGAGATGTGGGAAAATTGGAACACTAATGCATTGCTGGTGGAGTTGTGAACTGATCCAATCATTCTGGAGAGCAATTTGGAACTGTGCCCAAAGGACCATAAAAATGTGCAAACCCTTTGACCTGCAATACCATTTCTAGGGCTGTATCCCAAAGAGATCATATAAATGGGAAATGAACCCACATGTACAAAAATGTTTATAGCAGCTCTTTATGGTGGCAAAGAACTGGAAATTAAGGAGATGCCCATCAATTGGAGAATGGCTGAAAAAGTGTAATGGAATACTATTGTGCTTTAAGAAATGAGCGGGTGGACTTCAGAAAAACCTGGACAGACTTATATGAACTGATGCTGAGTGAGAGGAACAGAACCAAGAGAACATTGTACAGTTAGTAACATTGTACGGTGACTAACTTTGATAGATTTGGCTCTTCTCAGCAATGCCAGGTTCTAAGACAACTCCAAAAGACTCATGATGGAAAATGCTATCTACATCCAGAGAAAAAATTAGAGCTGAGTGCAGATAAAAGCATACTATTTGCTCTCAGTTTTTTGTTTTGTTTCTTCTTTCTCATGGTTCATTCTATTGGTTATAATTCTTCTTTGCAATATGACTAATGTGAAAATGTTTAATGTGAATGTATATGTAGAGATTATATCAGATTGCTTGCTGTCTTGGGAAGGGGGGAAGGGACGGGGAGAAAATTTGGAACTCAAAATCTTGTAGAATTGAATGTTGTAAACTAAAAATAAATAATTTTAAAAAAAAAACAGTAATCCTATTAGTTATTATCAGTCTTGTCCTTCAGAAACTGAGCTTAGAAATGAAGACTTTATAAAAGGGGAAACTTTGGCTCTCCCCAAATCATTGGCTATTAGTAATCATTTTTCTCATATAGCAGGACCCCGAATTAAATTCTTACTTGTTCTCATTGACTCCCTTTGTTGTATTACTTAGGGGCACCATTTAATCACTAGTTTCAATTTCACAATTTGTACAAGTGAAAGTTTTTTTTAATTGTTCAAGAAAATCACAAAATAAATGAATGTGCATCAATGTTAGTATTTTTGAGAACCACAATAAATGCATCTTCCAGCTTTTCTAGCTTTAAAAGAACAAAGAGATTGTCAGAACTTTTCAAACTAGATACTTCTGAAAAACCACCACAAGATGGAGATGAATCTACAGTTTGAGCAAAGAATTGTAATGAAGTATTCATGCAAATAAATGTTTTTAACAAGTTATGGATATTCTATTTTAAACTGTAGGAAGGACAATTATTTTGATATATAGAAATTTTTAAGCAGTCAGTAGATAACTATAAATTAAATATTTGGGTTACTTAACCAAATGATTTAGAAAATGTTAGTCTACAAAGTCTCTTGAATCCTTGGTTTGATAACACCATGTGTCACAGCCCCTACAGTTCTTTCAATGTTCCCTCAACCACAATCCTCAGTATAACATTCATTTCTTTAATGGCTTCTCCTAATATTAGCCTGTAGGAATTTGGATGAAAGACACACAAATATATTTCTTTATATTAAGGGAACAGATCTAGCTTTGTTGCTCTTAGGTAAGACAACTACTAACTCCAAAGAGACTAAATTCATCTTTCCCTGTCTATGCCATATCACCATGGATAGAACCACAAATTAGAGTAATCCTTATTCTCACTGATTCCTTCTATTACCTTTCTTATTAATCAACATGGCAGGGGGAAGGGGAAAGCAATTCAAGTTAAGTGACTTGCCTAGGGTCACACAGCTAGTGAGATTCTGAGGTAAGATTTGAATTCAGGTCCTTTGGACTCCAGGGCTGGTGCTCTATCCACTGTACCACTTAGCTTCCCCATTAATCATCTTTTTAAAAGCCTACTACCATACATTGTTAAAGTCTCTGAATATTCAAGTACAAAGAACACAAATAGTTACTAACTATACACGGTAATGGCAAGCAAAGTGGGACATTTGGTTTTGCTCTTTTTTCTTTTGGAGTTCTAGTTCTTCTCAGCACTAAGGCAATCAAGTACCTTTGACTGAGTCTTGCCTTTGTTTCAGTCAAGAGTCTTTGATGACCTGCTTAAGTCACAAGAAAGCCTAAGTCACATGAGTTTGAGTCACATGGTTGTGATGCTCTCTGATCCTGAATAAGTGTGTATATGCTCTTGAGGTTAGCATTTTGCTTTGGGGCTCACTCATCAGAACATTCATGTGTTTTGGCCAGATGAGACTGGGTGGCCATTAAGGAGTACCAGCTTTGAAAACCCAGATGTTGGTGCTTCTTCCTCTGGTAACTATGTATGTATTGCTGTGGACAGTCAGAAGCCCTGTCTGCTGATTTGTTATTTGCTCTGCTTATATAATTTCTGCTTGTAATTTCTGTTTGTTTCCTCTGAAGTTCAGGGTGCTGACTTTTTCCCCTGAACTAAGTAAATGATATATGTATGTTTAATTAAAGTGAGATTGTAATTCCTTAAATTTGCTTTCCTTAGAAAAGCAGATCAAAGAACCTATGCTAGCAGCTCTCCTGGGTGCTGGTGTTATTGGCCTTACGCCTCCACAGTAGCTGCAGGTAGCATTGTTGTTATAACACACAGCCCAATAAATAGTGAAGTACCTACATTTTTATCTTGCAACTAAATGATTATTACATAGCTAACTAGTTTAACATCTCTGGCTTAAATAGCTTAAGCAAATCTAATTCCTGGGTCAAAATAATTAGCTATTGCTTGGCTCAGGAAAATTCCCTAAAGGTATCACTAACAATCACCCTCACTGGCCAGAAACCTCATCCTCAGCTCTCTACCTCCACTAGATATCTTTTAAAATTATTTTTGTGTCTATACCACCTACCTACCTACTTCATATGGCTCAGGGACAGGTATTATTTCTCTGAGCACTAATTTTGTTCATCTGTAAACTGGCAATAATAATATTTTCACTACTTACCCTCAGAAAATTGTCAAAAGGAAAAACTATAAAAATTGTTAAATACTAAAAACCACAAAGACAACAACAATGGGTCAATATATTTTACATATGTTTTATATGTTAAATCAATGATGTTCAAACTTTTTTGAAAATGCAAGTTTATCAATAATATTTAAGAATGTATCTCCAATATATGTAAATTTGTTATATAGATGTACTACTTTACTCACCCAACATACAGAAAACAAATAGAAATTTTAAAAAGTTAAAGTGTTTAAAATCTTTCATTTATGAATAGTACAAAAAAATCTTTTACTCTAATGAAAATTATCATTAATATCTAAGGTTTTGTACCATTAATAAAATGAAAAAAATTTCAAATACTGTTCACCTTTATTGCATCATTTTGAAGTATATGCTAAAATTTTATACAGATGCATTTTACTATATCAAACTGACATTTTAAAAGACAATGAGTACTTTAAAAATATTTTTCATTTGACTTGTGAATAGCAAAGGTTTTTGCTCCAATGAAAATTAATATTTAAGGTTTTGTACCATTAATAAAAATCATATATTGTTCATTTCATCTTTATTGAATCCTTTTGAAATATATATTGGAATATTATTTCGATTAATGATATTTCAGTGAGAAAAGTTATTGAAAATGCTTCACTATTTTTTGAAAATCATGGTTTAACCTTTTGTTACACATTAATTGAGAGTTCTGGTTCTGAGGTATTTGCTTCACTTTCTGGTTTTAATGGATGTGACAACTTAATCTTTCACAAAGATTTGTAGATCAAAATAGAAGAAGTTCATCATTGGATATGCTTACTGAACAATGCTCTTTTTCAATCCCAAACTCTCATCTTCCATGATGTCAATGAATTGTACTGCAAACTAAGAGGAAGGAGTTGCATTTTTATACATATTTTTAACAAATGGTTTCAAAATTTGATACTTCATTTGGAACATTTTTAAATAGATCAGAAAATTCTATTTTCCAAATATTTAAGTTGTATTAATGGTTTTTATATTTTTGGGGGGAGGGGGGAGGCAGGGCAATTGGGGTTAAGTGACTTGCCCAAGGTCACACAGCTAGTGTGTCAACTGAGGCGAGATTTGAACTCAGGTCCTCCCGACTCCAGGGCCAGTGCTCTACTCATCGTGCCACCTAGCTGCCCCTATAATAGTTTTTTTTAGAGGTGGCACATTTTTATCTTTTTTGGCAAAAAGAGCTTAGTTTTTAAATGTCTCACTAAACCATGAAGACTTTATACTATCATTAACAAACATTTCAATGTACAATATATACTTACGGTGGGTCATAATTAATGATAATGATCTTAAGTCTACTTTCAAATAGTGATAATTTCAATTTTTTGTGTGATTTTATCAGTTCTGAATAGATCGTCATTTTTGCCTCATGACATGGTTAACAAAGAATAAATATCAGAAGTACAAGTGTCATTTCTGCAATGTTTTGGTTGCTTGTGCTTGCATTATCATCTTCAATCTGCAGAATCTTTTTGGGATTATTTTTAAGCCACTAATCCTTTTGCCTCGGGTTAGTTAAAATTAGATAATGTAATCAGGAAATTCACTTAACTGTGCACACATAAATTTCAACTATTGCAATACACTAAAGTGAGCAAATGACTGAGAGTGGCACTATTCAACCCTTTATGTTATAGAATTTCAACTTCTTCCCTCAGGATACCTTACTTAACACAAGGGTAGCAGTGTAAATTAGTAATAATTGGTAAAGTTAAACATCTTATTTTTATGGAGAAAAAATTAAAAGAGAGGTTTTATTTTCTTCCCACACCCAAATGGATCATCTTGTGCACTCTGAAAACTGTTACCCTACATCAGTTAAGGAAGATTAAAATTTATTCAGTTGAATTTACCAATAAATTCACAGAAAGAGAAAGGGAAGATATAACACTTCCTAGGACATGGAATCTCTCAGTGTTCTAAAAATGTCACCTCCCGAACTAACCTCACTTGTGTGAACTTTATTCCAGCTCCTCCTCCCATCTTTTTTTCTAGTGCCAATTCACCCTCCTCCTGTAGTACATCTGGTACTGTTCTGTCATAGGCCAAATGTGGAGACTCTACTGTACTTGACAGATTTTTTTTTCCATTTTACATCTGTCTGTTATCTTCCTTCCATTTTTACCCTTAGCTGTACTTGGGATGACTATGCTTATTTGGAGCTCAAATTGTGCCTTTATGCTTGTTCTTCCCTCCATTACTTTCTATTATTTTATGGGACAATATTTTTCATATTCGGCTACTACCTTTCACAAAATCTTACAAAGAAGTTTAAAATTGTGATCTGATACTGCCCTAGGCTGCCATTTTAGCAAGATCAAGTGTTTTCTGGCCAACTTGGATTTTGAGTTCTTTTGAGGTTCTTATAGCAAATTATTAACTGATTACGCCTCTGTTATCATTGGTGTCATTGTCCTTTCTTCCATCTATTTCTCATATTGCAGCAAAAAATAACTTGTCTAAATAAGCTAGGTTGGCATTGTTTATTGGCATACCATATTTTCATCATGTTTATCCTTTCCTCTAGTTTATTAATTTTTATACTTGTTCTGAAAAGCCTTTACAATTTAGGATAACTTTCATATCAGGCAAGAACCGACCATGTCTTGTTTGAAAAAAAAAAAATCAACTTCACTTTGTGATTTCATTTGATTTTTATCATTCAGGCAACAATTCAGTACCAAGAGCTCCCCACTTTTAGTTCCCTGACCAGATGATTCCTGATTGTCTAGAACTACCTTGGTGCTTTGACAAGTGTGGGTAAACTGTAAAAGGATAAAATCATTGAGAAGACTGTTATGGGGAAACAGTAAGAGAGCAAATATACCGAGCTTCCTGATTCTTTGTCAAATTAAATAATCATGATGTAAAGACACCAGGTAATAGCTTATAGGTTACAACAGATCTCAACTATAATAACTCAATTGGTTATTCTTTTAATTTTAAAAATACTAGTCATTTTTTGCATTCTTTAGGAATATATGAAATAGAAGGAATTATTATGGTATGTATTTATATGGTCTAATATAACATTATCATCAAACAATAGATGCAATTAGCATTTAGATAATGCAAAAGAAAAACAAATCCATTCATATCTCTTAATGTTTCCTATAACAATGTCTTCTCAATGATTTTACCTTATCTATGTTTACCTATACTTGTCAAACACACAGGCAGTTCTAGACATTCAGGATCAGCTGGTCAAGGAACTGAAACTGGGCAGTTCTTCGTTCTAAATTGATCTCTGTATTGATCTTCACTGTTCTAGATAACTGAGACACAAGCTCTATGTGAACACTGAAGCTAGAGTCCGAAGCTCAATAAACAATACTTAGTAAGATTAACTTTTCTTACGACACACAGCATTGTAGTTGGGCACTAGCTTCAGACTCAGAAAGACATGTATTCAAACCAGCCAGCCAGGTATAAATATTCTTTTCTTTCAACTCCAAAGATTCTCCTGATAACTATAAGTTTCAGAAACAGGTAAGAGGGCTTTTACACAACTCCCTTCTGGTGAGATTTCACATAAGTTTTGTTATCTCTTTTTCCTCATTTCCTTTCAGCCGAAGCAAAAAAAAGAAGTCCACAAAAGACAGAATACAAGCAATAATTTCAGTCCGTTAAAACAGTCCAACAGTGTATTAAATTGCCACAAAATCTTATGCAGAGATACCGCTTCTTATTAAAGATCACAGGTTTAAAAAAAAAGATCACAGGTAAATTTTCTATATAGGAAATTCTGATTCTGGATAAACACATTGAACCCACACATATTCTTCTGATTTAAACACAGGTCTTTTGAGAGCAACAATCTGGAGCTCTTCCCATTATGCCACACTGTCTCCTCTAATACTTTCCTTTAAGGAACAACTGTGCCTTAAAAAAAGCATTACAGAAGGCAGCATAGCAAAGAGGACAATCAGAAGATCTCATCAAAACCTGATTCAGCCACTTACTTAAACCTGGGTGAACATAGGCAAATCAAAATCTCTTTAGGCCTCAGCTTCATCTATAAAATGAAGGGCCAAAGATGGACTAGTTGAACTTAAAGGTGTCTAGTTCTCTTCTAAGTCTATGATATATTACCTGACACTTATTTGTGTACAATCAACAACGTACACATCCAACGTACATAATTTGTAAAGTTTATTATTAGGAAACATGAATACAAGGTTTAAAAAGGGCTATTTCTTGTCTGAAACACACTGAATGACAATTCATGACAGGGCATATGCAGGCAACGATAAAGTATTAAATAGTATCCAAATTAAGAGGCCATAATTCAAACTGTTCAATTATATTCCATGTGTCCTGGTAGAAGTACACCATATGTCCTGGCAGGAGTACATAGTTTTCCTTCTTCATGAAGTCTATTGCCTTCAGAGAAAACAATTAAAAAGCCTCACCACAAACTCAGTTATATAACTTACAGTGAACAATGCCTTTTCTGTGACTAAGCATGCACCTATCACACCAAGCATTGTAACTTTCTATTTACAAATGTTTGAAGTTTCTTAAAATCATGTCACATCCATCATTTAAAGTGCAAGCTACAAATATGCTGTACTCCTAAAGAAAAAAAAAAGGCATTAAAAGTCTGATGTAGAGTCCAAATCCTGTCAAAAGTGGTTATACAACTAACCAAAAGGAAATAGGTAGAGCATTCCTAGCTCCAATCAGGTTTTAGTGTAACACCTTCATGGGGATTCTTTTCTATAATACTACCAACCAAACATATATTCCATTGCTTTAGACACAAGACTTTCATCTTTTCTTGGAGTTTGTCTGTCAGAAACAACCTAAAAGAAACACAGAGAAAGAGAGAAAGATCCACTATTTTAGTAAGCAATTTCTTCAAAACAATTGCATAGTAAATAATTAAACTGAAGTTATTAGTTTGCTTATTCAACAAGTATGTACTGAATGCCTATTATTCGGGAAGGCGCCATGGGGAATACAAAAACAAATGAAACATCATCCCCTAACTTTACAGAATTTGATATCTGGGCCATCATATTTTAAAAGGACTAAAATTTGGATTAGTAAAACAGAGTTCCATTGGTTTTATATCTATTATTTTTCCTACTCCACAAATAAAAATGAAACGATGAAATATATGCAGAATGAAAAATTCTCCCAGATTTTAAAAAAGGTTAAAGGACAAGCCAACAATCACTACCATTTTATTATCTTTACTGCAGATCTTTTATCTGCTACTATGATAACAGAAATAGGGCTCAACAAACTAAAATAACACTTAATTCCCTAAGGAAGGAGACAAAAATATAGAGGGTAAGGAAGGAAAGAGGGTCTTTTCATTAATCCAAATCACATTTCCAAAAAATAATATTTAAGAACATCCAATTAGTTAAATTATCTCCAACGAAAAGGAGACATGCCAAAACCATTACTTTAATCACTTTTTTGAAAACATATAGAAAAATATACATTTAGAGCTTTCAAAAAGGTTTTACTTCAATGATTTCAAATTAAGAATTCTCTTATAAACATAAGCTAAAGAAAAAATACTGTATGTATGTACAGATTAAAAAATATCCCTTTATCCAACTCATAAAATACCTGATAGTCACTAGTAGAAGCTTTATAAGCTGTAGCAAGAGGTCTCATGGTAGAAATTCTAGGAGTACTTGAAGGCTGTACAGGTGTGCCTAAGGTTTTGATTGGTGGTGTGAAGGCTGATCCTGGAGAAGATATAGTGCTTCTATCCCAGCTTTCCATAACACTCTAGAGAAAAAAAAATGCAAAGCTTGACTTAGATCATGAAGCTTAAAGGTACTTCAAGGAGTCATCTAGTCCAAATACTTCATTTTAAAGCTGAGAAACTGAGACCTTAAAATCATACAGGTAATAAATAGCAAATCTGCAGTTAATCCTAATTCCCTTGATTTATAATTCAATGCTTTTTCCATTTTATCCCTTCTTTGGTATAAACGTAAAGGCAAACATATCAATATGAAATTTTAGAGTAAGTTTTTTAATGAAATCATTAAGATGTCTGGAATATCTTACCTGGTTAAAATAAATCTTTTGAACAACTTCTGCACCAAAGTAAGCTAAGGCTGAATGGTAAAGAGCCTGGGAATCAGGAAGCCTAGGTTCTAGTAAGATTCTGCCACTAATTAGCTAACCAACCATGGTAAAAATTACCAGTCTTAATAGGTTACCATTTCTACATAAAGAGGTTCCCTTTCCTCGGTATCACAGACAATGAGGTAGAAGAAACCTCAGAGACCACCTAGTCCAATAACAATCTTACAGATGTAAAATCATCTGATCAGACTTGATGAACTCTAAAGTTTCTTCTTAAATCTATGAATCATTATATGAATTCAATCTAACAAGGTCATGGCATTTGCTAGCCAAGTGAAGATACAGTAATGCCCTACCTTCAATTAAAACAGGATTTGAAACAACCTCAATAAACCTGTAATATTGTCATAAAACCAAAAATAAGCAATAGAAGCTGCTGAAAGGCAAACTTTGCCACAAAAAAAATCTACCAACTTTGATCATTAGGAAGGATGTAGACTACATACAAATACTTTTCTCCATATACCTGTGAGGTTTTCTAATACAGATCATAAGTAGCTTAAAATAATTTTCTAATACATATCATAAGTACATAAAATGTAGTGACAACAGAAGCAAGTTAAAGAAAAGAACCTATGAAGACATTTAATATAGAAACAAATAGTCCTAAATACTCTTATCAGGCCCAGTATAATTATACTAGGGCATAGCACAATAGTCAATGTTCCTGATTTAATGAGTCATTAAGAATACATTAAATTATGTTCAGATAGGCAGATGTGTAATATGTTTAAAAGTTATTTCCATCAAAAGTAGTTAAAAATTTTTAAGTTAAAGAGGTAAGTTTCATGTGAATATAAAATACCTCAACTCCCAACATGCTAATATCACTAATAATATTATTGTTATCTTAATCTAACTTCACTACAATCCATTTTATAGTGACACAACAAGGGCATGAATGACCTACCAAAAGATAACAAAGCTACGTTAGGGGCAAAAGCAGCAAAACAAATCAAAAGAATCTTAGCTCTCAATTCAGTGGTCTTCCTATGGGCTAGGTGATATATCTTCTTTCAAAAACTTACTTTATCTATACAAGGCTTTACTCCAATCATGATGGACTCTCCAAAAATCCTTCCATCTTTGCTTAAGGCTTTCCGGGCCTGAAGTTTGGACTGATAACGAATATGCATCCAATTCCCTGTGTTAGACATCTGTACAGATTTCAGTTACAGAAAACATGAGATGGAGTCAAATAAAGCACAAATGAGACTGCATATGAGTAAAATTCCCCAATAAAAATAACAAATCAAAATCACTATCCCACAGTGCTTTATGGTTTATAAAATACATCCCTCTCAAAGCTATGTGATAGGCAATATAAGCATTATGTCTTTTAAAAGCAGGGAAATGCTAAGTTAAATGGCTTGCCCACAATCACTTGATGAGCTTCTTCTAACTCTCTGTCCCGTACAGTTTCCAGTACACTACGCTGTCCCAACAAATAACAAACATTTTTTAAAAAGAATTACAGATAATAAAAAATGTTCCTATCACAATTAGTAGTATTACACTGCTACCCTAAAAACAACAAAACTCTATTTCAAATAATTCCATGCAAACAAATGCCTTCTCCTAAATTCCATTTATGTGAGTAACAGTCTCTTTTAAGAAAGTACTAGTAAATATTTTAAGTAATGATATTTAAATCTAAGATGATGCTTAGAATAAGTATTTCCGTAATTTTGGTAGATGGATCATTATCTACAAATCCTGTGAAACAACAAAAAAAAGTAGCCTCAATTAGCTTTCCACTTTAAGAGTTCCAGTGAGGAAGTACAGGATAAGCCAGACCCATGCCTAATTCTCCTGAGTCCCCAGTCCACCTGTCAATAAACCTAGGACAATCATCAGTGATAACTGTTGTGACTTCATTTACATAATGAATTCCTGAAGAGGATACACCTTCAATCAACTGCAGATCTGCAGCTGCTCTGCCTGGGGAACTAAAAGAGTAAATGACTTGCCCAAGGTCACATAATTTGAATGTATCAGAGGCAGAACTTGAATCTGAGTCTTCCTAACTCCATGGACAGCTTCTTAATCCACTGTGCCACAACTCCTCTCAATAATACCACCTCAGGTTTACAGAGTGCTTTAAGGTTGACAGAAAGCACTTCCCTCAAAACAACCTTGAGAAGTACACACAGCAAGTATTATCATCCCCACTTTACAGACTGGGAATCTGAGGCACAGAAAGTTTAAGTAACATGCCCAGAGTCACACAGTAAATAATGCAAGCATCAGGACTCAGAACTTAAGGAAAACCTTATACCAAAAATAAAATCTTCAAAAACCTGGACAAAGAAATGGGAAAAAAGGAACGAAAACACAACCCTTCTGATTTCTCCTATCCACAATTCATCACTACTCTGTCCATCTCTTAAATTATTTCCCTCCTTTGAAATCTTTTTTTTTTTTGGTAAAACTTACCACATGTTTTAATATATTTCCATATTGTGCAAACTGAAGAAGTATATAGGAAGCAGATGCTTGAGGAAACCTGAAAGGAATAGAAACCACATTCAACACAGTATTAACAATGCAAATACCATCAATCAGTAAGCATTTATTATATCATTACCATGTGTTAGGCGTGCACCTTGTGATAGAAAGACAAAAGTAAAAGTCTACTCTCAAGAAGCTCACTAAACTCTTTGTGTGAAAAACAACTGAAAAAAAATTAAAGAGTTCCAATTGCTAAAAGCATCAAATCTAAGTAAATTCACTTTTCAACTCACAACAATTTGGTAAGAGACAAGCAACACAAAGATCTTAAGAAGAATACCTCCAATCCTTAAAGTAGAACCCCTCCTGCTACCATCAATTCCAGCTCTTCATTCTCTATCAAACACTCCAGTCTTTTTTTCCTATCTATATTTTAAGTGATTCCAAATTTATTCATGTTACAATGAGAACTTTATAATGATATTTAATTATGGCACTCAAATACGCTAACTCTTTAAAGTGTTACACAAATTGATTCAATCTAAGATTTTCACAGTACCACTGTGGTAAAGTCATGGCTCACTTAGCTAGATAAACGATTATGAATTATTTCAATTATATACTCAGATCATAAAGTTAGCAAAAAAAGGTCTCCCACTAACCAAAATATCAAGAAGTCCATGAATTAAAATACATGCATTTTGCTCATAGTAGAGTCCCTCAGGTCTTCACTCTAAGTGTATTTATTCTTATTTTAGACATAATTCTAACAGACTTCATCGTTATCAGGCCCGGTCCACAGCATATTAAAAGCAACCAGCAAACAGAAAGGAGTAAGAGAAAGGAGGAAATACATCTGCCAGAGATATTCACTTAGTCAATAAATATATATTAAGCATTGACTATGTGCTAAGTGCTGGGTATGAGATAGTCACACTAATTACAGGACAAAAGAATTACAGGACTATAAGCTGAAAGAAACACCTTCATTTTACAAATGAGGAAGTTGGGACTCAGAGACATTAAATGATCTGCCTAAGGTTGCACAGCTATTAAGTAGCAGAGGTGACATTCAAGTCCCTTGGGTCCAGGACTAACAATGCTCTTTCCATGTGCATGCTAGGTGTTACATCATATATATATATTGATATAATTGTCATAATTTTTATATCAATATTGTTGCTTCAAAATTATGTACGGAATGGAAGGAAGAAGTTACTGGAAAGTGGGCAAAATGGCTCTTTGGAATTAAGACTCAATCATAGATGAAGGGATGGTAAGTCAGACACAGTAAGAAACAAACAATAGCACATAATTCTAATCCAAATTTAAGATAAATGACTGGGGGGATACCTATTTTCCCACACTAAAAGAAGGTTATACATTCACTAATAAATTACATTAATTGCTGAATATTATTAAGACAATGAAATAAGGAAGAAGTAGTTTAGTTCTTTGCCCAAGAATAAAAAAGTTTAAGGCAGAGACCCAAATGATGAAAATTACTTACCCAAATACAGTTACCCAAGTATCATCAAGGTGATCTTCTGAAGTCAGGGAATCCCCCTGAGTATAAAAGGGATCCAACTGAGCCGGAGACAGAGTAGTCTTTCGTGGTTGACCAATATTTGCTGGACTGAACACTCCTGAACCTATTAATAAAGATAAGTTAAATTCCAATGTGATTGATTCATTTTAATTGAAATCTAACTATGTTTTAAATGAAAAATAGTATATAAAATTATTCAAAATTTATTAAAAGATAGAACTTTGACCAAAAACAAGATATTTGTGAACTTTAAAATTTGAAACTTACGGAGAACATATGGTTAAAAATAATTTTCAATGTTACTTCATAGTATTTTCATTTTTGCTAAATATGAATTACGTTCTCCATGAAGCCCTTCCTGACTATCTTCATTTTTACTATCACCATAACTTTTTAAAAAGTCAGAGGTAACTAGAGAGCACAACTAGATCTAGGCAGCAGTGATACCTTGTCTGAGGATCCTAAAGCTTCTCAGCCATCACTGTACCTATTCTAGTTCAGGGTCCAGGTTCTACTCCCTGCACATACTCAAGAGGAAAGAAAAACAACGGACAGGGGCAATGAATTAATCCTATGGTTCTCTTATCCTTTTGCTTTTTTTTTCCTTGAAGAGTGAAAAATCCACCTGACTCCCAAATGTGGGGGCTTGCTATTAGATTTAAAACAAATTTGTTGCATTCTGATGCAATGCTGTGCACATTATTCAACAAGAATTTATTTATTAAGAGGTTACTCCTTGCAAATCACCAGACAAGATATAAAGATAAGTAAGACATAATACCTACTCTAAAAAAGGTTACAATACAGAAAGGATAAAACATACAAATAAATAAGCATAATACAGTAAGATCATAAGAAGAATACAAATGAAGGAGAGATATGTAAGAAGAATACAATAAAGTAGAGATGACTTCTAAGTAGGATCAAAGAAACTGGAGATAGGAAAAACTTCAAAGGTCACGTAGACCTACTCCCTCATTTTACAGAAGAGGAAACAGACACCCAGAAGGCTCAAGTGACTTGCCCAAGGTCATACAAGTAGTAAGTAGTAGTGCTAGAATTTGAATCCAGGCCCTCTGGCTCCAAATCCAGCACTGCTTCTTTAGCACCAGGGAAGATTCCATGACGGAGTTGGCACTGAGTTGGTTTTGAGGATTCAGGAGAAGGTCGACAGGCAAAAAAATCACTTAAGCAAAGGCAAAGGACTGTGAAAGGATTTTCACAAGGATTGTGAAAACTTCAATTTGACTAAAAAAGAATATGAGGGAAAGGGGTAGAAAGAAATAAGGATAGAAAGCCTGGTTACAATCAGTACAACGCTTTGAATGTAAAGGCTAAGGAATAGGGACCATGTTCAATAGACAATGTGATCTGATCACTATTTCCCTGGGGAGGAAAAGAAAACAGGTGATGATGTATGTTAAGGATTTCATGGGCTCACGCAGAGAAGCTGGATTAAACATGTTCTGCTTGACCAAAAAAGGAAAGAAGACAGAAGCAACAGGTGGCAGCTGAAAACAATTAAAATTAGGCTTAAGGTGAGGGAAAACTTCCTGACAATTAGAGATCTTCAAATGTGAAATGTACTGTTTTGGGCAGTAGTGAGTTCCCTCCCCCTAACCCACAGACTTGAGGTATAAAAGTAAACATACCCCTTTTGTCAGGTATGTTGCAGATAGTTTCATATGCAGGTACAGGTTGGATTAGATGGCCTCTCAGATTCTTTCCAACTGGGAGATTCTGTGATCAAGACCTGTACATTAGGAAGTGTTGCTTCTGTCTGTGATACACAGCATAGATTCATGGAAGGAGAAAGGATATGGAAAGTTTTGTTAGAAGACAACTGCAAAAGCCCAGGAGAAAAGTCATCTGTATCAGAATTAGAAAGGTACAACGTACTGGTAATGATGGGGACAAATGTGAGCCACACTGAGGAGGCAGAATGAATAGAACTTGGCAACTAATTGGGTGTGGGGAACAATGAAGTGGGAAAAGTCACAGAAGATTACAATGTTGAAAACATGGGTAACTAAAAGACTGGTAGTACTACTAACAAAATTAATAAAATCAGGAAATATAGCAGAGTTAGGAAAAAAGAAATGATATTTGGAGTTTGAGGTACTCTTAAATACTAAAGGAAAAAAACACATACAGTGACAATGAGATAGTCCAAAAAACCTCTATGGTTTTATGTATGAGCCTAGCCTTTTTTGCAACAAGCTGTCTCCTTAAGTTCCCTAAAATACTCTTAACCTCCCAACTGGTCAGTCTGTTCACTTACCATACACTGTTAAGGAACGTTAAGGGGTCCCCTGAACTTGTCTTTTTGAGTTGCCATATTTTCCAGAAACACTGGACCTAGAGTATGCAGGAGGCCCTGAATGTGTCAAGGAAGAAGCCTCCCCCGCCCCAGCTGACATAATTTGTTGTTTGCATCTCAAACTGGATTCCCTGTATGTCCTTGGGAGTCAAGACAGATGCCAGTCAGTCTGCACTAGGCTGAGAAAGCGCTTGCACAGCTGGGACCCTTGTAGACAAGCAGACCATCATATTTTCATAGTCTAGCAGTTTCTAAGGGAAAAGAACGACATTTTTTGAACACTGCCTTGCTCTGCCCCTTCAGGAGGGGTTTTGTCCTTTTCCCACCATTACTGTACCTACCCCCCTCCCATGCCACACCCCTTTAGGTAAATTTATGTTTTCTCCTCCTCCCTTTGTTGTACTGTCATAAGCATACAAACTTCTGCATGGACTGTGAACCCCTTCAGTTATGCATGCATGTTCATTTCTCTTATAATAAGCCTAGTTTTCACGTAAGTTTCATGAAGTTGCGAATGCCTGTTAACAATAAAACAGTTCTCACTTTATATAAATTCACAGTATGCAAATTTGACTTTATGTAAAGAATTTTGAAAGAACACTGCTTTTTCCAAAAAAAAAACCCTACATTAACCTATGCTCTCTCTCTGTCTCTCTGTTCCTGCCCCTCAGTTTGGTGCTCTGTGGCCTCCCAGCCCCACCCCCTGCACCCCTCAAAAAAAGCCTCCAAGTGTAAGCAAAAGAACAGTTGCTCAGAGACTACCACCTCCAGATGAGGGGCTTGGTTTGAGACCTCCAGGACCTCACCAAGTGAAGAGACCTTTGTCCAGATTCACCCACCTGCCTGCATGTCCAGCTCATGGGTCTGTCTTCCCTCAGGCCCTCAAGTATTCTGTTTGTCCCTTGCCCCACATGTTGTCCAGCCTCTCCTCTCTGTGTCCATGTCCAGCCCCCACATGTTTTGCCTCCCAGTTCCAGCCAGGCCCCTGTGTGTTCCTCCTCTTACTTCGCTTCTCTGTCCCCAGTCCCCACGTGTCCTTGAACCCTTGTTCCGGCCCCTCCATGGGAACACAACCCCCTTCCTGCTTTCCTCCCTTCCCCCCCACATGGCAAATTCACATCAGATAAAAATTGCTTTATGTACAGGTCTGTGGAACTGACTACTTACATAAAGTGAGAACTGTCTGTACCTCCACTGCACCTCACCTACACAAACACATAGTCACATTTCTGATCTTGCCAAGACCAAAAAGAACCACACTTCCATGATCAAAAACTCTGAAATTTCTTTAACCAATCACACCCTCCTAACATTTCATCTTTCCCTGACTTAACTCTTCTGCAAACCTATTCTTTAAACTCAAAATTAATTAATGGCAATCTCTCTACTCAATACTTCACCAGGCAACCACTTCTTGTTCTGTCTGGACTCTCCCTCCCTCCTAACCTCAACTTCTTAATGAAGTGATTTAATTCTTCACTATTCTCTACTCTTGAATCCCTTGTCCTATCAACCCTTAAGCCTTGTGAATCCCCAACTCTAAGATTATTCCTATCTCCTCCAAATGAATGGAGGCTCCATGGGTCTAATTATCAACTCTTTGCTGCTAACTCTCAAAACTACAGCTCCAGGGCAGCTAGGTGGCGCAGTACGTAGAGCACCAGGCCTGGAGTCAGGAGGACCTGAGTTCAAATTTGACCTCAGACACATTTCCTAGCTGTGTAACCTTGGGCAAGTCACTTAATCACAATTGCCCTGCCTTCCCCCCTGCAAAAAAAAAAAAAAACCCTACAGATCCAGCCTCAGCCTTCTCCCCTGTGGATGTCCTGGAGACATACTAAATTTAACATGCTCAAAACTGAACCAAACCCCACCCTCTTCCAAACTTCCCTATTTCTACCAAAAGCACAACCATTCTTCCAATCTCCCAAGTTTAAAACTGCGTCGTTATCATCAACTTCTCAGTCTTCCTCACCCCATATATCCAATCAATTGCCAATTTTGGCATTTCTACCTCCACAATACCTCATATCTAATCTTTTCTTTCTACTCAAACAGCTATCACCTTAATTCAAGTCCTCATCACCACTCACCTAAATTATTTCAATGGCTTCCTTGTTTCAAGTCTCTCCCCATTCTACCTCAACTTACAAATAGTTAACAAAGTAATTTTCCTTAAATATGGATCTAATCATGTCACTCCTCTACCCAATAAACCCCAGTGGTTCCCTATAACCTTTCGGATGAAATATAAATTTGTTTAGTTTTTAAAACCTTGGCCCCAACCTTTTCAACACCACTGTACATCACTTCCCCTACTCTGCCCACCCACACCAACACCCTCTGATCTGGCTTTTTCTGTGTTCTTCATACATAGCCTTCCAATCCCCATCTCTAACTCCACCTCCCATCTCTATGCCTTTGAATTAGCTTTCTCCCATGCCAGAATGTATCTTATTCCTTCACCTCCACCTCACAGAATCCCTCTGTTGCATCTAATGCACTTCAAGGACCACCTTCTAGCCTTTTACTGATCTCAACAGCTGCTAGTGCCTTCTCTCTCCAACTACACTGAATTTAGCTTTCTATTTATTCTCTTTATATTTATACATGAACTTGTATCCCCTGTAAACTCCTTGAGAACAGAAACTTTCATTCTTTATATTTATATTCCTAGAACCTAGCTCAGTGCCTGGTAGAGAGTTGGTACATGATAAATGCTTGTTGATTGTTCACCCCAAAGAAACTTGAGGGATGAAAGTGGCCTTCAGGTATCTGAAAGGCTGCTGTGTGGAATCATGAATGAGCTTCATTTTGCTGGGCCTATGAGGGCAAAAGTAGGAACAATAGGTTAGGAGTCGCAAAGGAGAAAATTTAAGCTTGCTGTTGGGAAAAAAAAAACCAAAAAACCTAGAATTAACCAAAAATAGAATGAACTGCCTATGAGGGCAAAAGTAGGAACAATGGGTTAGGAGTTACAAAGGAGAAAATTTAAGCTTGCTGTTGGGAAAAAAAAAACCTAGAGTTACCCGAAAATAGAATGCACTGCCTTGAAATATAGTGTGTTCCTCCTCAAAGGAGATCATCAAGCAAAGTTCAGATGAAAACTTACTGGGTACATTATAATGAGAATTTCTTTTCAGGCAAGGGTTGGAACAAGATGACTGTGGAAGTCTCTTCAAACTCTCAAATTCTGTTATTCTCTGATCTAAAATCACAGGTCTTTAATTTACTGACATTCCTTTAAAACACTATCATGATGATACTGAGTATGAAAAATTTAGAGAATGAAAAATACACATAAACAAAAGTTCCTACAAGAGTCATGCTTCTAATTTATAGAAAACAGGAAAGGTATTTTACTCTAAAATTTAAAAGTCAATTAAAATATCCAAGTACTATATTAATAAACTAAAAAAAAGCAATATTTAGCTGTACTATATTTTGTAATGACCCTCAAGAAGGCTCAAAGTTAGAGGGCCATTATGACTTTTAAAAATAAATCAAAATCAAAGTTCAAATGAATAAGCAGTCTTACTACTGCCCTGTCAACTACTCTGAAAAATATAATTACTTATACATAATCTAAAACCATTTACATAACTTTAACATAATTGCTTTTTAAAAAAATGTTTTAATTGCTTCACTGATTCTACATCCTTTCAATCAGACCTTCTGGTATACACACGCTATGCTTTATAGAAGCTGAAAATTAAGCATACCTATTTACAAACCACATTAAATTGGACAGTAATGTGTCTCTCTTGATAAATCATAACTTAAACACCCTTTACAAGATCAAACTAAAGCAGAAGGCAAAGGACCAATTCATGAAAATGAGGTATTTTTAAAAATTCATTTGAAATAGCAGATTGAATTATTTTAAAATCAGGACTACTGACTTAAAAGTCAGGTAGTCAATAAACATTTATTAAGCACCTACTGTGTGCCAGGAGATACAAAAAGGGCGAAAGACAACTCCTGCCCTCAAGGAGCTCACAATCTAATGGGTGAGACAACAAGAAAACAAGTAGAGTACAAACAAGCTATATGTAAGCTAAATAGGAAATTATTAAAGAAGAGAAGTCACTAGAATTTAGAGGGGTTGGGAAAGGCCTCCTATAGAAGAAGAGATTTTAGTTTAGATAGGACTAAGAGGAAGCCAAGGAAGCCAGTAGGCAGAGATGAGGAGGGAAAGCCTTCTAGGCATGAAGCTGGCTAGTATAATTAATCAATTTATGAAACCACATAAAGAGAAGTCAACATCCTCTGCATAATAATAGTGCAAGGGAAAAAAAAAGGGATCAAAATGGACTAAGCTGCCCTAAGAAATCAGTTAACTTCTAAACCTTAAGTTAGATATAACAAAAGCCTATAAGATACATACAACTACAAGTACTCCCTAACTTAAGATTTTTTTTTACATAACAATAACGAGTAAAGCCTAGTTCCCTATATTACTTTCTTGCCATGAATTAGGTGACCTTCATCAAAACTGGCAAGAGAAGGGTTGTCAATGTGTTCCCAGTACAACATCATTCACTTACCATTTTGCCCTAGAAACAATGGTAGTTCCCAGTTTAATTCCCAAACCACAAAGCATACTGCATTTGTAATGAAACTGTGGAAAAAGCACAGGGTATAGATAGAATCAGAGGAAATAAGTTCTCTACTATTTACTACCTGTGTGAATTTGGAATGCTTGTTTGACCTCTTGGAGTTTCAGTTTCCTCATAAGGGAGTGTTTCACAGATAACACAAAGGAGGCCCTGGAGTTTCTGGACTCCAGTCTCTAACAGATTCACTCTTGATTTGGTCATACAGGAAGGACGGGAAGACAGCTTCAGAGTTAATAATCTTACTTTATTCTAGTCTAGTCTTCTCAGAATGATTGCTGATAATGGGAGCACTAACTCCTACAGCATTCCCTAATCACCCTTCTCAAAGGGGCCAGAAAGGGGGGGGGGGGGGTAACTACCCCTAACGTCTCAATGGGGTCAATCAAGACAGGTATAACTTTTGTATTCCCCTAAATCCCCTCTACCCTTGATGGAGGCCAGTAAAGGCACACACAGATTCCCCTATGTGTTTCCTGTGGACTCCCCACTCACTGACCAATGCCCACTTGATTAATAGGGCAACAAAGAAGGCATCTTGCCAACATTATGCTCACAGGATAACTTTAGTCATTCTGCACAAGCATAGTAAATATCAATTATGTCACCCCCATATCTCATAGCACAGTCACAATCTATCACTATGATTCTAGGAATTACTATCTAGGATCCTTGGGGTTATTCTGGGAGTTATTAGATATCTAACACCTGGAATCTAGACATTGCCATGGCCATGGATCCTGAGAAAATGAACTCTAAAAAGGATAACAAAATCCTCCTTAATTACACTGGGAGTTAAACTTGATTACCTCTGAGGTCCCTTTTAGCTCTAAGTTTAACATCCTATTACTGTGTGTTTCTACTAAGGTTAAAAAGCCTGGGGGGTGGAGCCAAGATGGGGGCTGGAAAGCAGGGACTTGCTTAAACTCTCCCCCAGGTCCTTCCAAACACCTATAAAAAATGGCTCTGAACAAATTCTAGAGCTGCAGAACCCACGATATAGCAGAGGGAAGCAGGGCTCCAGCCCAGGACAGCCTGGAAGGTTACTGGGAAGGGTCTAGATGGCATGGAGCTGGGAGCGGAGCATAGCAGAGCCCAGCTTGGGCCACACCAGGACCAACCAGACCGGGAGCTGGGTGGAACAGGCCCTAGCGCCCTGAATCAGTAAGCTGTGGCAGTTACCAGACTTCTCAAATCACAAATGCCAAAGACAACAGAGCAGATCAGTGGGAAAAACTGCTGGAACAGAGTGAAAGGAGTTTATAGTTCTGCCTCCTCCCTGGGGGCAGCAGAGGTGGTACAGCTGAGGCTGCTACCAGAGCTGCAGCTGCAGTTGCTTCTGGCCCCAGGCCTACCTGGTGGGAGGAATTAAGCTTCGAATTAGAGAGAGGGAGTGCAAAGCTTGCTTTGACCTGCCTGGATCTGGGCCCCAATCCTGGTTGGCCGTTTTTGGGGGAGAAGAAGTGCTGGTGTGGCAGAGCTTGCTGTATAGTAGCTCTGAAAACAGCAGTGCAGCCCCTCAAGCTTGGGACAAAGTACTCTCTACTCTATAAGCAATCGTACCCCGACAAAAAGCTCAAGGATCAAGTAGTTGGCTGGGAACATGAACAGGGAGTGAAAATGGTCTCAGATTCAGACTCAGTCAGACTTTGGAATCTTTTTTTGGTGACAAAGAAGACCAAAACATACAACCAGAAGTCAACAAAGTCAAAGAGCCTACATCAAAAGTCTCCAAGAAAAATATGAATTGGTCTCAGGCCACAGAAGAGCTCAAAAAGGATTTGGAAAACAATGTGAAATAACTCATTGGAAAAACCACTGACCTGGAAAATAGATCCAGGAGAGATAATTTAAAAATTATTGGACTACCTGAAAGCCATGATCAAAAAAAGAGCCTAGATATCATCTTTCAAGAAATTATCAAGGAGAACTGCCCTGATATTCTAGAGCCAGAGGGTAAAATAGAAATTGAAAGAATCCACTGATCACCTCCTGAAAAGATCCCAAAAAGAAAACTCCTAGGAATATTGTCGCCAAATTCCAGAGCTCCTAGATCAAGGAGAAAATACTGCAAGCAGCCAGAAAGAAACAATTTGAGTACTGTGGAAACACAATCAGGGAAACACAATCAGGATAACACAAGATCTAGCACCTTCTACATTAAGGGATCGAAAGGCTTGGAATATGATATTCTGGAGGTCAACGGAGCTAGGATTAAAACCAAGAATCACCTACCAGCAAAACTGAGTATCATGCGCCAATGCAAAATATGAACTTTCAATAACATAGAGGACTTTCAAGCTTTCTCAGTGAAAAGATCAGAGCTGAATAGAAAATTTGACTTTCAAACACAAGAATCAAGAGAAGCATGAAATAGTAAACAAGAAAGAGAAATCATAAGGGATTTACTAAAATTGAACTGTTTTGTTTACATTCCTACATGGAAAGATGATGTGTGTAATTCATGAGACCTCAGTATTAGGGTAGCTGAAGGGAATATACATATACATACTTCTACAGCACTCAAAAGGCTTGCAAAGAGCTTTCTTCACAAAAGCCTTGGGAAGTACATGTGGCAATATGTATTATCCTCATTTTATAGAAGTGAAAAAGAACCATGGCTCAATGAGGTGAAACTGATTCATCAAAGGTCAAGAAGGAACTAAGTGTCAGAGCCAAAATTCAAGCTCAGATCTGACTTCAAATCCAGTACACTTTTCATTGAGTGATATACTATACCTTCACTGAAAGTCTTTTCCCAATTCCCAAATCTACCCAGAGTGAAGCAAGGATACCCACTTTCCCCACTATTATTGGATATAGTTTTGAAAATGTTAGCAATAGCAATAAGACAAGAGAAACGAATTAAAGAAATAAAGAGAGGTAAAGAGAAGATTAAACTATCCTTGTTTGCTAATGATATGACGGTTCACTTGGAAAACACTAGGGAATCAGCAAAGATATTGAGACAATTGCTTCAGCAAAGTTGTAGGCTCCAAAATCATTAAAAAAATCAACAGCATTTCTAAATAATAATAATAACAAAAAACAAAAAGCAATAACAGAAAGAGAAGTCCCATTGCACATAACTACAAGATGCATAAAATATCTATGGATTGAAAAGCACGCCAAAGACTTGTATGGTTTAAATTATATCACATTCCTTAAAGAGATAAAGAACAACTTAAACAGTGGAAGGAACAGTCAGTGCTCACTGCTAGGTCATGCCAATATAATAAAAATGACAATACTACCAAAATCAATCTACGCTTTTATTGCTCTACTAAACAAATCTATTAATCATGGGGATACTTTACAGAACTTGATAAAGTAATAACAAAGTTCATTTGGAAAAACAAAAGATCTAGAATATTGAGGGAAATGATGAAAAGATAAAGGGGAAACAGCACTTCCAGATGTCAAGTGATATTATAAAGCAGCAGTTATCAAAACCATCTGGTACTGGTTAAAGAATAGAAAAGATAGATCAATGGAAGAGATTAGACAAGGAAGATTCAGAAACAATACAACTAGTCCAAGTCATACATGAAAAAAATACACCCCATAACATACCAAACAAGTAGCCATTTCTGCTTGAAAACATCTAACGACAGGGAAACCCATCATTTCAACTCATGACACTTTGGGAATTTTCTCCTTAAACCAAGCCTAAATTTATCTCTCTGTATCTTCCACCCACTGTTCCTGGTTCTTCCTTCTGGAGCAGAACAGAATTAGTCTAATTCCCTTTCTACATGGCAGACCTTCAGATACTCGGAGAAAGCTATCATGTTCTCTGTCTCTCCTCCCTGTCAAAAATATACCAGTCCCTTCAATTAATCTTCAAATGACAGGGATATAAGGGTCCTTCACCACTCCAGCTTATGAACATCTTTCTTAAACTATGGTGCCCAGAACTGAACATAATACTCTATATGTTGTCTGAATAGGGCATAGCATATAACTATCACAGATTTCTTCTAGAAGTTATTCTGCTCTTAAAGCAGGCCAAGAAGACTGCATTATCTTTTTTTTTTTCACTGCCCCACCATATTGCTAAATTATATTAAGCATGGAGTTCATTAAAACCCCTAGATTTTTTTCAGACATAATCTTGACTCTAGAAGACTACTAACGAAACATAACTCTCCTCTCCACAAGGGACGGTAGACTACAGATGTAGAATGAGGAATATGCTATCAGATGTGGTCAGTGTGTCAGTCTGTATTTTGTTTTGCTTAGTTATACTTTTTTACAGGAAGGGCTCTATTAGGGGTGATAAGTATTGTTTTTTAAAAGCACCAATAAAATTTTTTTAATCACATAAGCAGAAAAAAAAACCAACAGTGATGAGAAGCCAGGTGGGCTACTGCATCAGTACTGAAGGTTAGCAGCAGCTCCTACAGCAGGGATAGCAGAGATTAAAAGTAAACAAACTGAAATCTAGGAAAAGGACCTGAGAGGAGATAGAAGAGTTCTGCAGGCTAGAAGGCAAATAACCACTTCTTATCCTCTGTAAACCCTTTAGCTATTTGTGCCAAAGGGTTAAATCTCTAAGTTATCCCAAAGGCTTCCTTACCAGAAAATATCACTCCTCAGAAATAAGAATAAATTCTACTGTAACCGAAATAAGATTACCATTAATTTTCAATTTTAGTTATAATATATAATCACTACTGTGCCAACATGGTCTGCATAAAATAACAATGAATACTACCATAAGGTGATGCCCAATTTTCTACTTTCCACACCTTCTAACTAAAATCAATAAATTATATACGGGATTTTCATTTATTTGTGCTAATCTGGGCGGAAGGGGAGCAGAAAATCTGGTTCCTCTGAATCTATCACCAATCTCATCCACTCCTTAAGATTTCAGTTCCTTAGGCCCCCTAAAATTTCTCATAGTTACCCACTTATATAACACATTCTCTCCTAATCCAATACACATATAATTTTTCCTCTTTTTAAACCAGTTTTGTTCACCTCTGTCTCTATGTCTTTTCCACATTTTTTTTTGGTCAAGTCTTGTGATTAAAGTCATAGCTGATGCAGCAGTGGCTCCAAGTGGCTGATTAGGTTCTGTGTATTTTCTTTATCATAGCTCTTATATCCTCAGAGATGGCTAGCTCTGCTAAAAGATCCTCCACAAGCTAGTGTTCTAGAAAGAATCTCTTAGCTTTAGCTAACTTTGTTGACTTTTGATTTTGGACTTTCACACTTGTCTTGAACTCCATTAAAAGAAAAAAAAAAATTCATTGTCACATCTAATTGGAAATATACCACTGAGTTGCTTTTTAACCTAATATACTTTTAGAGTGACATCTGAGTTACCTCCTAATAAGCTGCTGAGCCTGTTTCAAACGTCAAACCCTTAACAGGGCCACTGGATCATAGATTTAGAGCTGGAAAAGAACTTATAAATCAATGGATCTAACCCCTTCTCTCACATATGAGGAAAGTGAGGTAGAGAAAAGTTAAGTGACTTAAATGACAAGGTCATTTGGCTTGTAAGTGCCAAAGTTAGAATATGAATCCAGGTCTTCCTGAGTCCCAGTCTAGCATTCAAGGCCCTACATCACATTTCCTTCTGTTCTGAACCTGTTCGCATAGGTTTCAACCTACACTATCCGCACCCCGAGCCACAGGCAAATTCAGTGCCTGATACCACCAAAAATGCTGCTCCTATTACCCAGCCTTTATTCTTCTTTATTGAATTTACTTGCCCAATGTAGAGTGAAACATTTCAGTTTCATCCTGTCCCATATCCTAAGATGCCCTCACCCTGATCCCAATTCAAGCCTCCCAGTAAGAATTTCAAGCTCTTCTAAGTGTCTTATCCAGTCTTGCTCTATCTAGTCAGTCAAAACTTGAGTCTAAGACCTTTAATTCTTGCCACATCCCTACATATAAAGGCCCAACAACTAACATTAGCCACCTATTCTCCTATACCCCATAGAAGTGTGCACACTTACCCAGGTGGAGCCTGACCAAACCTCACCCTAGGTACCTCCCAAATCGACAGGATTTAAAACCAGAAGGAACATTACAGCGATCTAAAAATAATCAAGTCCAACCCCCTAATTTTGTAGATAAGGAAATTAAGGTTCAGCAAAATATAGTGACATGACCAAGCCCATACAAGTAGTAAAAGAACCAGAATTTGAATCAAGGGCCCCCCAACTCCAGACGCAAGTCTCTTTCCAACATATTATACTTTTCTCCATTCTCCTAACATTCCTTGAAATCCTTAATACTCAGTCCCTTTGGGGTTAAGATTTTTTGTTGAACCAGAGACTTTTTCCAAATTCTTATCCAGTACCTATCAGTCTATCTCAAAAATATGAAGATTAGTTGTTGTAATATCACCAATCTCTCTGAAGATTAAAAAAAAAAGCAAATTCACAACCAAAGAGGATATCATTATCTTGTTAAATCATTAAATTTCATGGATTTATAGAATTTTAGAGCTAGAATGGAAATTAGAAATCATCCAGTCCAATCTCTTCATTTTCTAGATGAAGAAACTGAGGCTCAGAGAGGAAACAGCAACTTGCCCAAAATAACAAAGCTGCAAAGTAACAGAGCCAGGACAAGAATCCATGTCTTCTAAATCTTAATGCAATGTTCTTTCTATTATGCCAGTGCTTCTCCTCATAGCTAGGAAGCTTTTCCCAAGAAAAAAGAAATGTATATGTTATATATATGGATTAACATTAGGTAACCAAAAGTCACTGTCCACCTATGTTTACAGTAAGTAAAAAGAATTTCAATTCCAAAAAGAAAAAAATTCAAGTCAAATAATTTTCATCACACATACAAACATGGGACAAAGAAAATTACTTTAAAAGGCCCATATCCTTTTGCACTAAGCTAAAAATAAGGAACACTGATTTGTAAGATATATTTAAAGTTTGGAATGTAAGAGAAAAGTCTGGTAAGCATCACTATTCTTTAATTCAAGGAATAGAAGCAACCTTTCATGATAAGGAATATATTTACCTGTTCCTGGGGAAGCTGGCATAACTCCAACCAAGGGACTCTGCATTACTGAAATGTTGGGCTGCATTAAAAGAGAAGTAAATTAAGGGACAAGGTTTTTTTCAGAATCTAAAACAAGTTCTGAATACTTCAGAAAGGTAGCATTATTAAAAGCCTATATAAAGATAACTCAGAATATTCACACCTAGTACATTACAAGTTTTTTTCCTCCAGGAGAAAATAGGGAGGCACAGTAAATGGCAAGCACTGTTGAACATGATAAATATTAAAGTGACTGTGCTGAAAGGAAAAGCCTGGTTACCAATGTGAAAATTCTTTCAGTCATTGGTCTGTCTGCAGTCTAACCATCAGCTAATTAGAGCAAAGGTCAAACTAGCATCAAATTAAATAAGACAACATCGTAAACAACCACAGTAGTTTTAACCCAACCTTTTCAAATAAAAAGTAGGTACTGAAGAATGGGAAATCGAAAATATCAACCTTAATTATCACTATATCATATGAAAGTTTAACAAATGTAAAACAGTAACCACTGTAATGAAGCCAGAAGAGCCCAGAAATTGCCTTAACCAGCAAACACCTTGTATTGATAAACAAAAGGATAGTAGAAAAGTCAGGTAACATGGGCTTAGATGATGAATTCACTTGCAAAACTAATGCCAGAGGAAGATGGTAGAAGGCTATAAGCATTATAACCTCTTAAGATAATTAAAAATAAGCATTGCCCCAGAAAGCTTGGCCCATCTGGGCCACATCATCTCAATGGTATTCAGATATCAAGCTGGCAGGAGGACAACAAACCAAAGAGAAATTCAACAAGTTTTTCAGCCTTTCTATAACTACTCTCATCAATGATGATAGTGGAGAACCATCACATTCAATTCTTAGCACTTAAGTCCTTGAAGTCTGAAGAAGTCAAACTGGCAGGTACTGTTTCAACAATCTGGCTAACAGTTTCTGTGGGGGTGTAAGATCCACCCACAGCCAGCACCCAGAAAGCTGCCAACAGCACAGCTTCTTCTGATCTGCTTAACTAAGGAAAGCAAGGTGAAGGGGTTGACAAGTTTACTTTAATTCAACACGCAAATATCATTCCCTTAGTTCAGAGGAAGAGACCAGCACATTGAACTTCAGAGCAAATTACAAACAAATTACAAACATCAACAGACAGACCAGATACAGATTCATAGTTACGAACATCTAGGTTCAGCCCGGGAGCTCAGAACAAGGGCTGGTCCAGAGTCATGCGCCACCACTGCTGTAAGGAGTATACTGCTGTAAGTATCTTTTTCAGAGTCAGGGATGAGTCACACATGCGACTCACCCACATGACCTAAAATCATCACAAAGAGGTGACTTAAACCCACATGGTCTAAGAGCCTCTACTGTCCCAGACATGTAAACTAGGCCCTCCCTGGAGTTAGTCCCACCTTGGGCCCCACCTTAGTTGCCAATCCACACCCACTAAGGTTTTACATCTAATAGGGGTTTGGGCCTGGGGCTCAGCACCTAATAAGGATTACTCAAAGAAAACAAAGGCCATTTTGCTTACCAACACAGGTACACATCAAGCAAATACATGCTAAAGGTTACACAAATCTGAAAATATTTGAGTTCGCTGAAAGGGTGAAAAGAATGAAAAAAATTAAAGATACACTGCCAAAAATGGCAATTAAGGTATCAATAGCTACTAGCCCATATGCCTATTTTTTTATCTTTACAAAATCTTTGTGAAAATGATTTCCTCTTAGTAGACTGATTACTGAAGTGCTCACAAAAATAACAAATTCATAAAAATGGCTCTGTGGCACATCTAAATAATGAATTGGTCCCAGATGGATATATTCTAGAAGAATAGTAACAATTCATTCATTCATTTATTCATCCATTCAACTAGCAAAAAATGAAAGTCCCTACCCTCAGAACACTAACATTGTATTGGAGGGGAACAAACACACAGACAAATAAATACAAAATAATTTTGCAAGTATCCTGAATTCCAATTTCAGCACTCCATCCACTACTCAATAGAAGTCTCAAAGATTCATGGAAATAGACACAAGAAGGTAGTAAGAAAACTTTTCTGAAGATCTTTCCTTCCCTGAAAGAGCCAGTTCCCACCTGGGTGACTAAGTCCAAGAACTATAACCCGTAGTTAATACAAAAATATGATGAACTGATAATACTAAAACTAAATTTTACCTTTCTTTACTGAAACTAGGCTGTAATTCACAAACCAAAATTTGGCAGAACCCAATCCCCATGAATGCAGCTCAACTCAGTAAATTAGGCTACTAATCCTAGAAGAAGATACCCAAGTGCTTTATGCTTTCTCTCATATAGCTATCTAGCTTATCTATGTAGAGACAAAACAAATGTTTGGGAGGTCAAAATGAAAAAGAGATAGGCTCAAATAAAGAACAATTAGATAGACAGACAGAAAATAAAGATATGCACAAAAAGTGAGAAAGTAAGAAGTAACAATGAGATGTGCATTCTACACATTTTTAAAATAAATATTAATGAACTGTATAAAACATTATCCATAAAAAATGAAGAGTATCTTGTTTCTAAATTATTTCATATATTTTCATACCACAGTTTGGTGGCCTCATACATATTTTTCTTATTTATTTCATTTTTTTGTGTTCATGCATAGGTAATACAAGATTTGTGCTCATAACAGATCAAACATCCTGAATCATAGGTATCCCTAAATCCTAAACTGCTACCACCATGATCAGAATGATGTAGTACATGATCCTATGAGGTCTCCTGCTAAGGAAGACTTGGGCAAAGGAATAAGCTTACCTCCAGGACCAAGCTTACCTCTAGGACCACATCTTCAAATATCCCATACTAGCAAAAAATACTAAGAATAAGATATATAATAGCCTCTCCTTGGTTCCTTTGAATTTCCCTATAAAAAGATGACCAAAGTAGTTTCTCCTTACTTCAACTGGTTGAGGCTTCATCCACTAAAGTAGTTAGTAGGTCTCTATTTGGGAACAGAAGGAAGTCTGCATTTCTTGATCAAAAAGATCCCAGGTGAATTCTTTTTTTTTAGTACAAAATTTAATTTATTTACCTATTTTTAGTTTACAACATTCAGTTCCACAAGTTTGAGTTTTAAATTTTCTTCCCCTCCCTCCTCTTCCCTCCCCAAGGCAAAGTGCAATCTGATAGAGGCTCTATATATACATTGATATTAAACATATCTTCACATTAGTCATGTTGTAAAGAAGAGTTATAACCAAAGGAATGAACCATGAGAAAGAAGAAACAAAACAAAAGAGAGAGAGAGCAAATAGTATGCTTCAATCTGCATTCAGACTCTATAGTTCTTTCTCTGGATGTGGATGGCATTTTCCCAGCTGAATTCTTTATAGAATGCTCCCAAGAAAATGAACTGCCCATTTCTGTTATCTGAATAATCTCTTTGGGTTTTCCTTTAGGTATTAGAGACAACTGGAACATAACAGAAGTAGGCCCAACAGAAGAAGCACAGAATCTAAAAACTGGAAGGGATCTCAGAGATCATCTAATCCTATAAGGGTTATTCCCCAATAGATAATTGGCCGAAGGACACAAACAGGGAATATTCTGAGGAAGAAATAAGAGTTATCAACAACCAAATGACAAGATGCTCCATATCACTAATAATTAGAGAAACGCAATTAAATTAATCCAGAGGTTCCTTCTCACACCCAACAACTAACATCAGCCACCTATTCTCCTGTACCCCATAGAAGCGTGCACAATGGCAATGATGACAAAAAAAGAAAAACGACAGTTGTTAGAGAGAATAGAGAAGGATAAGCATGCTAATTCACTATTAAGGACCTGTGAACTGGTTCAGCCATTCTAGAAACTATTTTGGAAGAAACTCACTAAACTAAACTAAATTTTCACTAAGCTATGCAAAATCTTTTTGCCTAACAATACTACTAGACCTATATCCCAAAGAGATCACAGAAAGAGGAAAAGGGTTCATGTATACAAAATTATTCATAGTATAGTTCTGTGGTCACAAAGAACTGGAAACAAATAAAATATCCATAAATTAAGGAATTGCTGAACTATGATATATGAATGTAATGGGATGCTACTGTTACATAAGAAATTCTGGCAGGAATGGTTTCAATCGAAACCTAGGAAGACTTCTATGAACTGATGCAGTGTGAAATAAGGAGAAGAAAGAAAACAATTTATATAACAGTACTGGAAAGATAAACAACTGTAAAAGATTTAATCAATCGATAACATTTATTAAGCACCTACCATATGCCAGGCATCCTACTAAACACTAAGAACTCTAATCAATGCAAAGATCAACCACAATTCCAGGGGGCTGATGATGATACTTATACCCATTTCCTGACACAGAGGTGACAGACTAAAGATTGCAGAATAAGAGATATTTTTAGACAGAGACAATATGGGAATTTATTTTGCATAACTATGGATATTTGTTAAAAGGGTTTTGTTTTTTCTCCACCCCCCCCACCAATGGGATGGGGGAAGAAGGGAGAGAAAATGAATATTTATTAATTAAAAAAATTAACATCATCTATAGAGCATTTAAGAGTTATAATAAAGTGTTGCCAAAATAACCCTATATATTGGGTACTGTATTATTATCCCCACTTTAAAGATGAAGAAATTGAGGCTCACTGAGGTTAAATGACTTGCCCAGCATCACACAAAGGAAATCTCCCCTGAGTTAAAGTCTAGCATTCTGTACACTATACCAGGGTAGGAGTCTTCAAGTACTTTAAACTTCTTTTAATTACAGAAAATTTTGTATTGTAGTTTTTGAAGTAGCATAATACAGTGACATGAGCACTGACTCCGGACTCAATGGATAAAGGTTCAAATCCTACCTTTGACGCTTCCTGCTATGTAACTTAGGGCAAATCAAGACTTACCTCCCCTGGGCCTCAATATTCTCATCCTCAAAATGAAGCTGTTTGACTTGATGGCCTCAGTGCTCCCTTCAATTTTAGATCTGTGATCCAATAATGTATATGGCTTTCACTTCCAGTTGGACAGCTGATAAGGGCTTACTATGTATATGCCAGGCACCGTGCTAACCACTGGGAGTACAAAGAAAAGCAAGAGTGGTCCCTGCCCTTAAGAAGCTCACAGTCTAACAAGGAGACACAACATACAAACTATGGACAAACAAAATCAACACAGGAAAAATTGGAGATAATCTCAGAAAAAAGGCACTAGCATTAAGGAGGACCAAGAAAGGTTTTTTGCAAAAGTGGAACTTCAGGGAAGCTAGGAGAGAAGGATGAGGAAAACATAACAGGTATGGGATACAGGCAGTGAAAATACTCAGGAGGATAGAATATCCTCCCCTGTTTGAGGAATAAGAAGGCCACTACAGTGGAGGAAAATGAGCAGAGGGTCGTAAAGTATAGAAAGACTAGAAAGACAGCGAGGAGCCAGGTTATAAAGGCCTTTAAAAGCCACAGAGGATCATATATTTAACAGTATAAAGGAGCCACTGGAATTGAATGAATAGGCAGCAACATGGTCAGATTTGTGCTTTCGAGTGATCACTTTGATATTCTGAGTAGAGAGAGGAGTGAGGAGAGACTGGAGGCAGGGAGACCGATCAGCAGACTATTATAATTCAAGCGGGGGGGTGATGAGGGTTGACATATGGTGGTGGCAAGTGTGAGAAACGGGGATAAACATGAGACTTTGTGAAGATACAATCAATAAGACCTGACAATTGACTGGACATGGGGGGTAGAAAGGTAAGAAGAAATGAGGACAACAACTAAGTTGTTAGCCTGGGTGATTAGGCCTGCAACAGTAGTAACAGGGAAGTTAGGAAGAAGAAAGATTTTGTAGAAGAAAGAGAATGAGTTCAGTTTTGGACATCCTGAGTTTAAAATGTCTACAGGGACACCCAATTCTAGATAATCCAAGAGGCGGCTGGAAATGCAAGACTGGAGGTCAGGTGAGAGCTTAGAGCTAGACAAGTAGATCTGAGAATCTTCTTTATAGAAATGATAATTAAATCCATGGAAGTAAACGTAAACACCTTGAGAGAAGGGACCACTTTTATTCTTCTTTGTATTTTCTCCAGGACCTGAACATAATGTTTTCTATACAGTAGGCAAGGAAATATTACTGTTAAATCAGTAACAATTTAAGTGGTATAACATACAACAGTATCCTATTTCTATACTGGATAATCATTAAAAAAAAGAATTCATTTTGTATATATTGAGTACCTAATAGGTCTAGCACTGTTCCACTTGAGCAAAATTTAAAAAGAAAAGTTATTTTAAAAGCTTTCCAATATTCAGATACAAATACATATACCTTTCAAATAACTCAATTGTATTAAAATTTTTTTACCTATATATTCATGTTTCAGAACCATCACAATCAATCCTTAACAGGATTGATGACCCAATATTAATACTACCCACCTGTCTTCTTGAAGATAAAGGTGTTGATCCAAGTCCTGGGCTGGAAATTTCATCATAGATACTTCTAACTGGTGGAGCACCACTTTTATCTTTATGAGATGGTACAACTGGTTGAGGTGGAGATCCACCTACAATAAATTCAAGAAAGGGAAGGTATGATAGGAGTTGTCAAGTACACATATCCCTTCTACATCACAACGTTCCCCATTGCAGTTTCAATATAATGAGGGTTATCATAAGAAATTACTGTAAATGGGAATTTTGGGAGAGTTTTGAACAGTATTTTTATTTAACATTGACCTACATATAGCCTACGACCAAATATTTAACCCAAATTCTATAGTAAGGTACTATAAATACCCCCATAAAAGAAAAAGAAAAAATACACTTCATCTCTCATACAAAGGGAGGGCTAAAAAATTTTATGCGGATTTTCCAGAGGGCAGGTACCCTGCACTCCTAACCCCTGTGATGTGGAAGGAATAACTATATACTGACTATCATCAATCACTTCAAAAAAATACAACTTATAGTTCTTTTTACGCCCACTAGTAGAAAGTACAAATGTATATCTCCAAAAATTAAAACTGCATCAGGCCTATAATGGAAATTTATCAGCTCACAAATGTATAACAACTCTTCTGCAAATATAAAATTTTACTACCCCAAAGAAAATACAGAAGTGATTTTCTTTAAAGGATTTGCTTAAGTCATGCTACATTCAAATGTAAAGTGCTATACCTAAAGCTGTGAACTCTCCATAAATGTCATAAATTTGTATAATAGCTCATTTCGTCAACACCCTACATGTGAGAAGATTAACTCACTGATTGGAAATAGAATACACATCAGCAGATGTTCAAATTATACTTATTTGGCTTGATATTTCCATTCTCAGACATTAAACCAAGACATTTAAATTGACATTCAATTGACGTTAAATATATGCACATTTTTAATGAGTGGTCTGTTCAATTACAGTAGTTTGCGTTTGTCATAATTCAGCAGTTTTATCTGCACAACTAGTAAATTTTGAAATTTACAATTAAAACTACACTTTTTTTAAAAAAAGTAATAAATTTTAGAATGGGGAAAGGAGAAACCCAACCATAATATGTTTGTAAAGAAGCTGTGTAGTACAATGCAGTGTGGCAAAATGCCTCAAATGCAGACCAGGGTTCAAGTCCCACCTCTGATACATCCATACTGGCTTTTTGACCCTGGGCAAGTCACTCTAACCAGCACTGACAAGTACTAAGCAGAATCTGTTAATGGAAGTTAGTCACTTAGCATGCCCTATCCACAGTTCTAGTACCTCCCAAACAATGTATCGGCGGAGAAAAACACTGGTTTAGAAGCCAGATTACCCCAAAACCAGAATCAGCTTTGCTCTGTACTAGCTGTGCAAACTTAAGCAACTGCAGATTAGACAATATCTTTAATATCATTAAAATGTTTCTTATGAATATAATTTTTTTAAACTGTGACAAGCACATCACATTTATTCTTAACATTGTCTTAAATAATTACTAACCTGCAACTAAAGGAGATCTCATTTCCATAACCCCCACAGAAGGGCCACTGAAAGATCGAGGTTGCGGAGTCACTGGAGCTGGCAAATCTCCCATTAAAAAGCCAGGTAAGAACTGTGCATTCACTCCTGGCTTTGGAGAAGTAGGCGAACCCAGCATCATTGGTTCAGCTCCTAAATTGTCACGCAAAAACAAAATTAACAAAAGGTATCTAATCATCCCCACAAATGATCTAACAAATTTTTTGAGAATTTAACCAGAGTTTTGATTAAATGTTTATTTTTAAAATTACGTAAAAGATTATCTTAGTAAGCTTTGTTCATAAAACATGTGCAACCAAACTACAGATAACTTTAAGGTCTGTGACATACCCCGAATCTAAGGAAACAAGGTTCCCTTACTAAATAGAAACAGCATTTAAATATCTAATAGAACTAGGATATAAAAATTACTTTGTTTCTGCTGTGAGGGGGCCAGCATTGCACATATTACAACAGTCCTAATAGGAATGATGTAATAGCTAACATTTATATAAAAACTCCTAGCAAATCTGAATATTCTTCTAAATAGTTAAATCCTACCATTTCCCCCCATACATAAAACGCCAGCTTATATGTGCACAGTGAGTATATGTTTTCACCAACATTAAGTCATGACAAGATATTGAAACCAAAGATATTAAAACTAAAAACATACTAAAAACAATTGTCAGTTCTTTGCCAATATTCTAATAGTGCATATGTTCAATTGCAACCACATTCTTCCTTAAAAAAGAGTATAAAACAGTATAATTCTAGCAAAACTATAGAAAAGGTCAAAAAGTTTTAAAATAATAAAATCGATGTTTGTAACATTCTAGACTAATAAAAGAAAATCCTTCCTTTTCCTCTACTCATTCACTACTGGTACATAATGCTGATTGAATGAATAATATTATGTAAAAAGAGTTAAGTAACATCTCACTATTTGCCAAAATACTGTATTTTAGATAGGAGATTTTTCTAACTAAAGAATCACATCAGCAATATATGCTAAGAGTAGTGGCAGGTATTTGAAGAGAGAACTAATTTTTGCACCAATGAAAATAAGGTTTTGGATTTTCAGTGCCAAAAATGTTAACAACAATGTAAATATATATGAATTATTGTTTAAAAGGTGCTATGTACACATACAACATTCCAATCTATATATTAAACATATATATATACACACACATATACGGACACTCATATACATATAGATAGATATTTGGCATGATTTTCAAGAATTATAGAGACAAGTTCATATTAAAACTGTATTCTTGCTGTCCTAGATTCCTACTCCAATTCTTCATCATGGCATTGAGATCATACTAATACATACGCATATGCACATATGCATGCACATCTATACAGCTAACAAGTTCCCAAAAGCAATTATATAGATGGAGAGACAGAACATATCTTAAGCACCTATATGTACAAAGTACTGTGTTAAGCTCTGGGGACACAAATACAAGGAAGCAAGATAGTTCCTGCCTTCAAAGAGTTTACATTCTAATTAAGAAAAACCATGATATCATATTACTTACCTTCTCAATGGGTGAGGGAGAGGATGGAGGGAGGAAGAGAATTTGCAACTTAAAAAAATTTTTTAAAGGATGTTAAATATAGGATTAGAAAAATGAATTCATGATATTTGATGAACTGGGGGAAATTAAGGAAGACCACACATAAAGGGGAACTGGTAAGGTTGAGGGGAGAACAGGCAAGGGAAGAGGCTATGCATTAAGCAACATGGTTGGAACTGGTGACCAGAAAGTGAAATGGAGACGTGATTACTGGGAAGATGAGGCTAAAGTTCACCTATAACAGCTTCTCCATGTTGAAAAGATTTCATGCATGTGCCAAAAACACAGAGTGTTTGCTTTCCAAGGACTAGCCCAGTTAAAGATAGAGAGGCTCACTATTAGAAAGCTAGCCAGCTTAGCGATGAATTCTTTGCCAAGTACACATTCATTCACGAAAGACAAAAGAAAAAATGGCCCTCAGTTCTACGTGGCACCCTTCTACTTCTATAACCACTGGCAGTTGTAGAAAAGGGGGCAAAGGATACTAAGAATCACAGTTTTTAGACTATCTATAAACTCTAACCATATCATCCAACTGGTTCACTATCTTCCTTGCTACCTCAACTAATCCATTTATGCTAGATTTTAAGAGGAATGCTGAAGTCCCCACAAACACCCTAATCTCCTAATTCCTCAATTTCCCAACCACTCCTCCACTTCACCTCAGCCACAAACAAGGATGCTCACACCCTGGATCTTAATCATTACCCATACACGTTTAACCTTCTTGATCAAAAACTCATGTACTCCTTTGACCATAACCTCCTACCAATTATGTCTCTCCCTATGTTTCACTTCCCCATTCTCCCTGCTACTCCCACCCTCATTCCCACCCTATTCTTCACCCTCATCACTTCAATCCCTCCAAGTCTCAGGCTCTTACCCATGCTTGTTGGACTTCACTTTCCTCCCTTTCCCAATGCTGACTCGATAGCAAACAAGTTCAATATCACATTACTTTCAAACCCCTTTTCCCCATGTTCTATCTCCTATCCTCAAGTCCCTATCCTCACTTACTCCCCACCATCCTCACATTCATAAAACATCATGAAGCAATGAGGGGAAAACATAATTTAAAGAAAACTTCACTAAAAGACACAACTAAGCAAAGTTATCCCAAGGGTGTCTAAAGGACTAAGCTAAAAAAGAATACAGACAAAAAGGTGGGAAAAAAATGCAAAAAAAGATTGTAATACATTCTTTCCACCATCCCTGATTAAGATACTCCATTTCTCAGCTCAGAACATTTTTTTCCTGGCTTTCCTCTATGACTAGAATGCTTCATTTCCACCTCCTGACTTCCCTGGCTTCCTCCAAGTCCCAGCTACAATCTCACCATCTACAGGAAGCCTTTTCCAGTCCCTCTTAATTCTAATGCCTTCCCTCTGTTGATTATATTTCCCATTTATCCTGTACTGGTTTGGTTGTGCATGTTTCTTTGCATGGTATCTCCCTCATTAGATTGGGAGCTCCTTGAGTGGAGAGAAATGACTGTTTTTGCCTTTCTTTGTATCCCAACACTTAAACCAGTGACTGAATGCCCATCACGTACAGTCAAGCAACTACATATGGACTCTCAGTCTAAGATGTGCTTCAGTAAACAGAAACAGCATTAAAGAAAACAAAGACAGAAAAAGCAGCTGTTACAGGTGACAATTTTGAGGATGAGATTTTCAAGGAATCTGCAGAAGGACAAAAGAAACAAATATGTAGGTTAAAAAATAAAAATACTCAGACCTTATTACCAAAAAGGAAAAGTGACTAAAAGATCAAGAATTACTGAGCCACATGTCTATTTTATCCATCTCTATAAAATTTTAATAAACGTAATCTATACAAGGATCTCCACAACATCCTTGATAACGTTACTAGGAGGGATTAGACAAGCTTTTGGAAATAATATTCCATAGCAGACAACATCTTCGACTTCACCCACTTGACCAAAGAGTCAAAGAAGTCAAGACTCAAAGAATACAAGATTCCAACTGTGCCATCTATTGACTATAAAAATGAATTTGATTTGGTGGTATGAAATGCCACATTAGCAGTTCTCCAATATACAAGATTCTTCTGAGATAATTTTGCTTGTTGACCTAATTACTGATTTTAAATGAAGCATAAAATAGAATATGTATGCTTAACAAAGATATTTACCAGTCACACAAGAGTGCCACATCGTAACCGCTGTGAAATGCTTGTTAAATTGAATTGGAAGGCAACATGATGTAGTAAAAGTGCACTGGCTTAGTAGTCAAAAGGAACGTGCTCTATTTGCATCTTTGTGATGTCAAAAGAACTAAAGGAAGATGCTCAGCTCATTGGGTGGACTCTCTGTGGAGAACTTAGGGGAGGACATCAACGAGGGTAACAGGGAATGGGCAAGTATGGACTATGAACTGCACCATTAGACAGAAAACCCAAATTGATGAAATCACTGATGCATTTGAGTATTACTGCTAACCCAAATACTGGATTTTTATTTACTCTTCCATATCTTTCATAATAACTGATACATAGAACATTTTAAATTTTACAGAGCTCTTAACACACATTGTCTCATTTGAGTTTGACAGCCCTAAAGCAGGCACTAAAAGACATTACTACATTTCACCTCCCCATTAGATATTACCCAAATACTTAAACAGAAGTATCCGCTGCCACAGGGCAAAGCAGCCAAAGAAGATATTGACCTAACTGTAATATTGGGATTTTTTAAGTCTTAGTTACTCTTTCCATATTGACAAATGACTTCCACCTAAACATTTCAAAATTACTGAGGAAACAACATTACCTGAGTATAAAATTTAAAACTAAAAAATAAAAAAGTGGAAGGTTTTTCATTTGTTCAAGGACATTAAAAAACCCTTCCTTAAGTGTTAAGATATGATGCTTTAATTTCCCCAAAGAAATAAATTATTATAAAAATTGTCAGACTATCAAATAATTGCATTAAATATAAAGTCAAGTAAATTTCTGTGATCAGTGAATGATCATTTTAGCAGTAGGGTGGAACAAAGGCAGGATTGGGAATTATAGTTACTTCTCCAGTACAGGTTCTGGCACTAACTAGTTGTTTGACCTCAGACAGGTCACCTTCCAGGGTTATTTCCTCATCTACTCATCTATAAAATGGGTAACAGAGGGTTCACCTAACGGTTCTTAATCTGTGAACTTGTTGTTTGGATTTTAAATATTTTGATAAACATATTTTAAAATGACTGGCTTCCTTTGTAATCCAATGTATTTAAAAATATTATTCTGAAAAGGAGTGCATAGGCTTTTGCCAGCTGCCAAAGGTATATATTACATACAAAAAAGTTAAGAGCCTTTGACCTAGATGAGTATTTTCCCTAACTAATTTGGCCCTGGAACATTTGGGGGCTTGAAACTTAATTCAATAAACAGTTGTGATTCATTGAGGAAAGCTATAAATTTTCGTTCAAGAAGTATGTATGTATATGGAATACTCCTGGAACCAAGAAAATCAAGAGAGAATTAACCACATTTTGATATGGAAAGCATTGCCATATGCTATTAAAAACATTTATTTGATATTTTAAAGGGACAAAAAGAATTAGAAAAAAAAAATTTCTCAGGAATTCCTAGACACAGCTAACAGAACACTAGGGGTGGAAGGAATAGTCTGGCCTAAATAGGTTCTTCAGATCCCTTCAAGGGTTAACATATCTCTGCAAGTTTGATTGGGGGGGGAGCAGATCCAACTTGTAATTTCATAAATCTAGAGAACTCCCTAGTGTGGAAGGTCCTCTCCACTAATGTAACTCATCTCTAATGTAGAGTCTTAGACAACATAAGTGACTCGCCCATGGTCACACAGCTATAACTAGTACCAATCAGAAGTTTTCCTGACTCCAAGGCCAGTACTCTACAAACGAGTCAACACTGCTTCTTCAATCATAAATTGTTTATGAAATTTTTAGAGAAAAAATCATTCCTAACCAAGAACATTGTACTTTTACCAAAAACAACCCAAATAATGAACATTCTGCAAATATTAAGACACTTTTGACTAAAAGAATAAATAGCTACCTTTCTCTAGTCTCCCCAAAACAACTCTGATTTTAATATTAGGAACCCATTTTTAGTGAATAATCTCATTTTCTGAAGTTTAATTTTATGATTTATAATTTAACAAAGTACAACTAATACTTAGACTGAAAATCCAATTGTGCCAAGTTCAGAGTTTTGCTAATTACTACAAATCTACTCTGGGAGTCTGAAGTACCCTCAGAGTTCATCTAGTTTAGGGCGGGGTTCTTAACCTGGGTCCACAAAAAGATTTCAGGGGGTGCATGAACTTAGGTGGGAAAAGAATTAAATCTTTATTTTCACTAAACTCCAACTGAAATTTAGCATTTCCTTCCATTATAATTTTTTAAATGACTATTCTAAGAAGAGGTCCACAAACTTCACCAGAGTGCCAAAGAGGTCCATGACACCAAAAAAGGTTATCAATCCCAGATCTAATTCAATCCATACCTGAAAAGAATCTTCCACTACAACAGCCTTGCACAAGGCATCATCTACTTTCCACATAAAGATTTCCAATGAAGGAGTACTCACTACCATTCCAATTCTATGTAAAGGTTGTTTCCCTCATAGAATCTAAGCTTCTTAAAGGAAAGTCCTATAACTGTGGTCTTTGTACGCCAAGCACCTAGCACATAAGAGGATCATGGGTCTAGACCTTTAAAGGACTTCAAAGTAGGGGCTTTTTATAAATACATTATGAATAATTGATTGAACTCATGGCCTTTCATCACACTGGTTGTCCACTGGACACTCTCCAGTTTATCAATGTAGTTCCCTATTACCTCCAGAATCATATTAAATTGTTTGGTATTTAAAGTCCTTCCGCCCCTTCCTATCTTTCCAGACTTCTTAATCTCTTTCCCCCTCTACACAAACACACACTACAATCAAGCAACACTGGCCTTCCTTCTTGTTGTCCCTAATACAAGGCACAAGATACTTCATTTCCTGACTGACTGACCTCATGCATGGTAAGCTCTCACTCCTCACCTCTATCTCCTGGCTTCCTTCAAGATTCAGTCCAAATCTCGCTTTCTGCAGGAACCCTTTCCCAGGTCTCCTCCTCCACTACCACACTCCACTCTGAAGAGTGACTTCCTTCTGAGACTACTTTCCATCAACTCTGTTTAAGTTGATGACTAACCTGAATTTACACCTCAATGATTAACAAACTTCCACCCTGTCATACACACTCCCTGTCCCAACGATTCAGTGTCCTGGGCTATCATTATTCAAACTATTCAAGCCACAGCCAATGCCTGCTTCCTTATTCTTAAACCCCTCAAATCACCCTCAATAATGTTCCATATTCAAAAGCTACCCATTGTGCTCTGTAGAATACCTACTGCAGAGATAAAAAAATTTGATTTCTTCTTAAATTTTTTTCTTTTCCCATACCTTCTATCTTCTGGCTCTCACAGAGGCCTAGATCCCTCCTGACAACACAGCTTCTCTGGCCACCTTTTCCAGCACTGGTTGTATTTTCATTCATTCTCCAATTCATTGGTCAAAGTAAAAGAACTGGAATACTCCTTGATCCCCACTGCCACTGCCTCTTTCTCTCCCACCATCATTCAGTAACCTCTTGTCCTTTGAGAGTCACTCAATCTATATCTACCATCCAATTATTAACTATTATCTATCACCCTCCCAGGTACTACCCTTCTTTCTTTAGTGAGTTCAGTGTCTGGCTCATAGTCTTTCTTCCCCAACTTTTGCCCTCATACTAGACGACTTCAACGTACAAAGGGATGCTGCTCCCTTAAACACCCTTACCTCTCAGCTCCTCAACATTTCCCATGACCTATTCCTTTCTATCCCACCCCAGCAACAAATAGAGACAGTCATACCTTTGACCTTGCCATCTGTTAAAATGCACCACTTTCACATTCATAAACTCTGAAATTCCCTTATCTATCACAATCTGTTTTCATTCCACATCTCCCTCTGCAACTCCAAACATGCTGCTGAATAAAGCTCTTAAAAAAAACCACACACACACACACACACACACACACACACACACACACAAAACCAAGCTGACAGAATCCACAACAAAACTACTTTACATAACCTCAACTGGGTCCCAGCGGCAAGACAATTTGCTTATACCTCTTTAATTGATTCACTGGGCAGCTAGGTGGTAGAGCGGATACAATGCAGTGCCAAGAGTCAAGAAGACTCATTTTCCTGAATTCTAATCTGGCCTCAGACACTAGCTATGTGACCCTGGACAAGTCACTTAATCTTGTTGCTTCAGTTTCCTCATCTGTAAAATGAAGTGGAGAAGGAAACAGCAAACCACTCCAAGTATCTTTGCCAAGAAAACCCCACAAATGGTCACGAAGAGTCAGATGTGACTGAAACAAATGAACAACAACTGACTTACTATTCCACTCAATGCAGTGGCTCTTCCAAACCTTTTCATCCCTCAAACCTCCCATGACTTCTTCTTCTCTACCCTCTGTGCAGAGGACAGGGCCTCACATTTCAATGAAAAAACTGAGGCCATTCATCAAGAGATCCAAGAGCATCTTTTTTCCTACCTTTCTCTCCAGCTCACTTCACTCAGATGTCTGCCTTCTACTACTATATTGTTCACCCATCTCATATAATTAGGTGGCCCTTCTCCGTGCCAATGCAAACTCTTCTACATGTACAAGTGATCGCATTCTATCTCATCTTCTTCATAGATTACCCTCCCTTTTATGGACATTTTCTCACTTATCTTCCAACATTCCTTGCCTGCTGACTTTGCTACAGGACTACAAACATATTCATGTTTCCTCCATCTTCAAAAAAAAATGCTCACTTGATCCAACCAGCAATGCTAAGCTATTATCCCATCTCTCTCTTCCCTTTTGTAGCTAAACTCCTTGAAAAGACCATACATCTACAGCTGTTTCATTCCTCTCACTCTTCTCAATTCTCTAGTCTGGCTTCCATCTTCATCATTCAACTGAAACTGTTCTCTCTAAAATTACCAATGATTTCTTAACTGCCAAATCTAATGGCCTTCTTTCACTCTTCATCCTTCTTGACCTACCTACAGCCTTTGACACTATAGACCAACTTCTTAATACTTTCTTCTCTCTAGGTTTTTGTGACACTTCTGAAGTCTGCTTCTCCTCCTACTTGTGTGATTGCTTTTCAGTCTCCTGTGCTGACTCTTCATCCAGATCACACCTGCTAAGTGTGGGAGTTCCTCCTTGGATGTCCTCTTTGGCCCTCTTCTCCTCTCCTTCCTACTATTTCATCTGGTAATCTCTTAGCACCGTTGACTCAAATATCATCTCTACGCAGATGATAGTGATTTATTTATGTAGCCCTGCCCCTCTCTCTAGCATCTCCAACTAACTGTGTTGTGTACATCTTGAACTCAACATGTCCAAAACTGAAATCTTTTCCCATCAACCTTCCCCTCTTACAAACCTCCTATATCCACCCAATCCCTCAGGGTCACGATCTAGGTGTCATCCTAGAATCTACTCCCTCTTTCTGACATACAGTCCCTTATCACCCAATGACTATATCACCACCAGAGTCTGCTGGTCCTGTTTTCTGCCAGATGTCTCTCCCCACTCCAGGCCATCCTCCACTTAGCTGCCAAAGTGACCTTCCTAAAGCATAGACCTGACCACATTATCTCCTTACTCTATAAACTCGAGTTGCTCCCTATCACCTCCAAGATCAAATATAAAATCCTCTATTTGGTGTTAACAGCAATTCATAACCTGCTTCCCAACCTTTCCAGTTTTCTTGCATTGTACTCCCTCTCTCTCCACATAGTCTAAGGTCCAATGACATTGGACTATTTTCCGTTCTTGGCACAAGACATTCCATCTCTGACGCCAGGCATTTTCACTGGCTGTCCCCCATGCCTGGAATGCGCTCCCTCCACGTCTCTACCTCCCAGGCTTACCTAGCTTCCTTCTAGTTCCAGTTAAAATCCCATCTTCTATATAGGAAACATTTCCTGATCTCCCTTAACTCTAGTGCCTCCCCTTGGTTATTTCCAATATATCCTGTATACCGCATATTTGTACATAATTTGTTTGTATATTGTCTCTCAATAGATGTGTGTTCCTAGAAGGCAGGAACTGTTTTGCCATTCTTGGTAAAACCCCACCCCATTCCATCCTGCCTACTCCACCACCACCTCCCCTCAACCGGGGCTTAGCTCAGTGCCTGGTATACAGTAGGTAAATAATAAGTGTTCGGCGATACTATCTAACTTGTGTGCAATAGTTGGTTTTGTAGCGTCTTCCTCATTAGAACGTGAGCTCCTAGAAGGCATGAACCACGCTTTCGGTTTTGGTGTGGTTTTTTTTGTTGTTTTTTTTTTGGGGGGGGGGGGGCGGGGCGTGGGCGGTTGCCTTTATATTACCGGCGCAGAGCACAGTGTCTGGCACAGAGCAAGCGTTTTAAATTCTTGTTGACTGAATGACATAACAAAGACAGCTTATCTCGGGGTTCGGGGAAGCTAAGCCTCTCTTGCAGCCCCCTTACTTCCCAACCTGGGGGAGGGGGCACGTCTCCACGACACCTGTGGGAGGATGACTTTAACACAAACTCCAGGACTCCGCCCACGCTCGGTCTCAGCCAATCGCCTCCCCGCCCACGCTTACAGGGCGGGGGATATATCCTGGTCCCCGCTCGCACCTTCTCAGGGAGAATCTGGAAGGGACCCCGCCAAACTGCGAGAGCGGCGGGGACACGGCTGCGACCCGATCCCAACATCCGCTGCCACAGCCCTGGGACCGCCGCGACTGGGGTCGGGGTCCACCCCGGAGAGGAGCGCACGCACGGCGCCAGCGGTCACGGGAAACCCGGAGCCACCCTCCTGCCCCGCTCGCCGACAGGGTCCGGCTAAAAAGGACGCTTCATCTGCCACTCACCTGTTGGAGGCGGCTGGGGCTCCACGGCGAAGGTGGCCATGACGGCAGCAAGAGGCACTCACACCGGCTTTTCCTGATTTTCAAAAATGGCGGAAACGTTCCCCGCGGGAAGGGGCGCGTGGTCTGACGGGACTGCGTCACTTCCGGGGGAGGAAGAGAATGAACTGAGGCGGGGCCAGGAGTCCAACGTGTACCCCAGAGCAGAGAGTAGCGGCCTTGCACCCGCCCCACAACCGGTGCTCTGGCTTTTTGAATGGGCCAAACGCGGACGGGCCGGAGCAGGCTCTGCTGAGACCCCTGATGAATTACGCGCGAGACTCTCAGTCCTTTGTCTGCGGATGCCGTTACCCGGATGGACAAGGCCCATCACCATCTTTTTGTTGTTTTTTAAATATTATTTTCAATTCAAAGCATTTCTTTTCTCTCACACCTCCCCTCCTACTTCCTATCCGCTATTGGTTATAATTTCAAACGAGGTCATTTTTTTCTTTTCTGTCTCAAAGTCAAGGCAAGTCGACCAGCGTTTATTTAGGGCTTCCCATGTCTGCGCCTATTGCTGGGGACACAAAGAAAGGCAAAAGACAGTCCCTGCTCTCTAGCAACTTGACGTCTAACGGAGGAGACCATATGAAAACAATATGCGGAGACAGGACACATACAGGGTAAATTTGGGGTCAGGTCCAAAGGGAACGCACTAGGGAAGAAATAGGGAAGGCCCATTGCAGATGGTGGAGTTTGGGCTGAGACCTGAAGGATGCCGGGATGTGGAGGCCAAGATGCAGAGTATCCCTGGCATCGGAGAATGTGTAAGGAAGTGTCTACTGCCAGGATTGTCAAGGAGGCCGATGACCCTGTCCTAGTTCTCTCCCATTGTAATCTTCACCCTTCTAGACCTCAGTTTCCTCATTCGTAAAATGAAGGGGTTGAAATAGATGGCTTTTGATGGTCCTTCCAGCTGTAAGTCTTATCTGGTACAATCCTCTTTTTCCTAGGAGCAAATATTATTTTGCAAATTAAGATATTGAGACCTAGAAAGTTTAAGTGGCTTGTCCAAGATCACAAGTAGTAAGTGGCTGAGCTTGGTTTCAAATTAAGGTTTTCTGACTCCAAACCCAGTACTCTTTCTATTACCCTGATCACTTCATGCCTGAACTACTACTGCAGCAGAGTAACACCTCTCCTTGCCTCGTTTCCTGATCCTCCTCCCTATATTCTAATTTATTCTACATGCCATTTTCAGACTAATTTACCCAAAATGCCTCCTTATACACATTACTTACCTTCTGAGAAATCTTCAATGACTTTCCATTGGCAGTAAGATAAGGTCTAAAATCCTTAGCCTGATCAGAGTCATCTATATCCTGGCTCCTAACCTCACAATCCAAACCTGATTTACTCTGCCACATAAACTGTACACTCCCAACTAAATGGTCTACACCATAGAACATATTTTTCCTAGAGTATACCATGCACTTTTCAAAACACACCATTCCTTCTTGAAATTGTCAAGGATGCTCTCTTCCTTCCCAGTGCAACTATCTACACTGTGGAAATCCCTGGGATTTTCTAGTTAGTGAACATTTCACTGTACAGTAAAACTGTCTGCAGAAGGAGGGCAGCAAAACATCAAAGGAAAGCAGCTTAGTTGATCCACCTTACTTTATTTTTCTTTTATTCAAATAAATGCTTACATTTGCCTTTTGGAAGTAAGACCCATAACTCTCCTCTAATTTCTGAGGCATCATTTTGATACTCAGTCTCCTTTTTGAATTGCTAGAGAAATATGTAATCAGGCAAATTTCATCCCCAAACGTCAGAGTACTCAATCAATTTACTCATCTTACGATAAGGATAGCAGTGCAATTTATGAAGGACAGTTCCTTCCCATTTGCTAATGTTTTATCACTGCTTAAAATTTATAAATTTATGTTAACCACAATATTTTAAAAATCTATGATTTCATGAATGTGGGTACTCTGCACTAACACAGAGTACAACCTCTTCACTCCTTAGTAAATAGTCCTCCTAGATTGCTTTGGTTGGAAAAATTCATTATCCCTCTTCTAGGGAAGAACCTCTCTGACCATTAGTTAGACTGATCTTTAGAAGACAGAACAAGGAGTTATCAAGCCTGTATTCAAATCCTGTATATCATGGTAATATCCATGACAGTTTGTGATTCATCAGTATAGCCTTCAAGAACCCAGGGACATCACCATACCAGAATGAGTTGTCAGAATAATGAAGGGCTTTATAGTATTATATGGCTAATAACTGCCTTGTTTTCTTCCTTGAAATATAATACTATTCTAAGTCAAAGCTACATTATTTTCCCAAAAGTTTGGCTCAGAACGTTACTGTGGCCTCTAAACAGTTATTTTGAAGTATTCATGTGTGTGTGTGTGTGTGTACATATATATTCTTTACAAAGAGATAATTTTAGGAGTTTAACTTGTACTTAGGTGTAACTAACATTTAGACCAATGTTGGCAATTCTCTTGAATAGTTTATTTTCTCAGTACACTAATTTCTTCATCTAATCCTTCCCATTAGCATGTGTGACACTTCAAAAATTCAACTTGGATTTCAGCATTTGTTTTGCAAAGTGGCATTTGGTATCTACATATATTTTTGATTCATAATGATCTTATCTCTCTGGACTAAATTTAATATCTCCAATTTAAAATGAGCTCAGTTAAATTTTCCTTAATGTAACCAGGTTAACTTCTATTATATATTAAACTGAATATGAGTAAGAAAAAGAGAGGCTGGATGACTACTTGTTTATCTTTTAGATCAGATTCTTTTCAGGCATAGGTTAGACAAGATGGTTATTAGGTTCCCTTCCAATTCTGAAATTCCATGATTCCATCATAATCAACAAGCATTTGTTAAACGAGAGGCATTGTGCTAAGCACTAAGAACACAAAGAAAAAGCAAAAACTGTCCCAATTGTCAAGGACTTTCTATTCAGGAGTTATGGATGATACCAAGGTTCTGGATCTGGGTGAGCAGAAGGATGATGGTTACCTCTACAATAACAAAAAAAGTTCTATAGAGAGACGGGGATGGGGAGAATAGGTGGAATGATGAGTCCCATTGTTGACATGTTGAATTTGACATTCCTACAAAATACCCAGTTCAAATTAGCCCACAAACAGGGATACAAAACTATAAATCAAGAGAGGGACTAGGGCTACATATATAGATCTGGGAATCATCAGTATCAAGATGATAATTGAACACAATGGAGTTGATGTGATTACTGAGTCTTGAAAGAAGCAAAAAGAGGGCACAGGATGGACTTTTGGAGGGTACCCTTTATTAGGGGGCATGACATAGATGAAGACTCAATTAAAAGAAAATTTGAGAAGAAGCAGTTGGAGACTGATAGGAGAACCAAGATTTACTGTCAGTCACAGAAGATAGATTATCAAGGATGAGGTAATCAACATTGTCAAATATTGCAGAGAGGTTAAAAGGATGAGAATTGAGAAAAGATGATTAGATCTAGCTATTAAAAATCATTAGTAACTTTGGAGGATGCAGTTTCAGTTTAATGATGAGGGTAGAAACCAGATTGTAGAGTTTAAGAAGAGATTGAGAGGAGAAGTGAAGGAATCAAGTGTGGATGGCTTTTTTGCAGTTTAGCTGAAGAGTCATTATAGAATGATAGCCAGGAAACATGGTAGAATCTAGTGAGGATTTTTTAAGGAAAAGGAAGACATAGGTTTTGTAGGGTGGGAAGGATCTCGTAGATAAAGAATACGAGACAGAGAAAGGGGGGGGGGGCAATCTTCTAGAGAAGACCCATGCAAGGACCCATTGAAAAATGATAAACACAATGTCAGACAGTAAAGATTAAGCTCCTACTATGTACCCAGCGCTTTGCTAAGTGTGGAGACATGATGAAAGTCCAGAGAAGTATAGAGTAGGGTGGAAAACTGAGATGGCTGCCCTGGGTACCTCCTTTTAAATGGAGTATCTGGGAGGAACTCTCCAACGTATCATAATTATAGATGTTTAAGGAACAGCAGCAAACCAGCCCCACAACTGGCCTTTTTTTTTTAATGGTGTGCTTTTTATGTGGTCAAAATCTTAAGCTAAAGACAGAGAATCAAAAATGACAACAAAGTTCTCCTAATAATAGGTATACTCAGCAACCAAAGAATAATCTTCACATGTGCACAATTCAATTCAACTCAGTCATTTATTGAGCATCTACTGTGTACCTAGCACAGAGTAAGAACTTCATAAATGTTTGTTGCTTTCCCAAGGAGCTATCCACCACTCTGTCATATCCCCCATATCTTCTGGCTAACATTGGTTATTAGGATCGTCAAAGGGCCTGAGAAGAAATAAAAACAACTCCTCCTTGAGAAAGAGAGACAGAGTTCAAATGAGTATCCAAGGAAGAGCATAAAAGACAAGCTTGGTTATGTCAGAATTGGAGCTTCTCAGGAACATGGCAGTCCAAGAGGTAAGGCAGAAGTATGAATATTGGGGTTAGACCAAAGCTAGAAAGATCTACAACAGCCTTTACTAAGCATCTCCTATATGCCAAGTGCAGTGCTAGCTAGTTACTGCAGAATATAAAGACAAACAAAACAATTCCTGCCCTCAAAGTACCTTATATACTTAGATACCTTGTATTGATAATCAATTACCTTGTATTCTTATATTCTACTACATAGAAATCAAGAAGTATGTTATCAGAAGTGGAAGTGAAATTACTAAATGTCTGACACAATCTTCTTCCCCTAAGCACCAAACCTTTATAAAGGTGATGGACATCTCCAGCCTTTCTCCTGCTTTGACACTATCAGCATGGACTCTAGCCAGTAGAAGCTCTATACTCTTGACTCAGCAGCACTCTGGGTTCAGTCATGCCAATAGTTTCCTGAATATAATTTTGAGCAAAATATATTGAAGAACAATTCTAAGGATAAGGTTCTTACTATCTAACAAAGATAAGCTTATAATTCTTAAGAGTCTATTTTGGCACCAGCCACTTCAAAATTTGGAGAAAATGTTATTTTAAATTTAAACTGCCACCAATCTTTGCCCTTGCAGCAGAGTTCCTACTCTCTTAGAATAAGCACTGGGAGAACCTGCTGGCTCTGTCCCTTTCATTTTGCTTTTGAAAACTCACTAAGAAACAGCCCAAGGTAATTTGCATTAACTGGACCTAGCTGCCTTGGAAGACGACAGAAGCTAGAAAGATGGGGAACAAAAAGGAGAAATTCCACTCGAAACCCCAAAAGGGGGGAGTTACATCATCTAGGTGTTGGGGGAGTAAACAGCTATGGATCATGAACTGACCAACATTGGAAAAACAGAGATCCATTTGAGCAGAACAAGAAAGAGGTGTACCCACAGCTACCTCAGGTCTAGAGAGAATTAAGATTAAAGATTCGAGACATAAGATAGCAGAAGGTTTAAATAGACCAGTCACTCAGTGCCATAAAAACAGAGATGACCCTATAACACTGTCACTTGTGGCTCCAATATAATTTGTTCTACTGACTAAATGCTGACCCCATCTGCTGAAAGAGATTGCATTTTATCTGTAAAATAACTTTAGCAGTAGCCGTTAGTCAAAAGTATTAAAGTTCTGATCTGTTTCTGTTACAAATAAAAATAATAATAGACATTATTATTGGTTGGTTGTTGAAAAATACTCTAAAACAGAATTTCAAAATTTTTCCTACCATATAATTTTTCCCCCTTAGAGCAATCGATCCATTTGACTTCTCCATTCAGCCTGGCTTAATCCTATGTACTGATGAAATCCATTCCTATTTGGCTGGATGTTATTATAACTTTTCAGTCTTCTCAACTCCCTGACATACATGTTTGTGTTTCAGCTACTTCCCACAAGCTTTGCATCTAATGGTTTTTGATTATCACCTACAATCATATTAACTATTTTAGTTATCTAAAAACTTTTTATAAAGATTCTTACTAAAACCACTTAGCCCCAAGTTTTAATTATGTTCTTTGAGACAGTTAATCTATATATGGATTACTTTACTGCAATGAACTTAATGACTCTCAAGGATCTTTCATTAATAAGTAATTGCACAATGGTCTATTGTTGTCTCCCTGCTATGTTCATTGCATTGTGCTAGGAATTATGGGTTTCAAAAGAAGTGTAAACCACTGTTACTTCATAGCAAAAAAAAAACAAACAAACCCTTTTAATTCAGTTGAGAGAACAGGATATAAACATATGAAATAATCTGAGGATAAGAGAGCTACAAATCTGATTTACACAACAATATAAGAAAGATCAGTGATTATGTCTGTGTTGAGAACTTTTCACCAACAAAGACGCAGTCTGGCCCTGAATTAAATAAGTCCTTGGGAATTGTCTGAGACACAGAGTGTTATACAGCTTAGTGTCATATAGCTGCTGAGTATTATATAGCTTATAAGTTCCAGAGGCAGGTTTTTGACCCAGGTCTTTATGACTCCAAGACTATCACTATATCAACTACACTATACTCCCTCTGTATGATCTATGGTTTTTTTAAGTGTTAAATTGAAAAGTATGAATAGGGAATAAGAGGGTACAGGAGCTCTATGAGCCATGAGTTCTGGACACCTAACTTACGAAGCTTCCCTATATAAATATGACTACTTATGAACCATTCCCTTCTCTTGCCACCCATCCCTGCTAAAATGACATTAAGAAGGCACATGAATAAAAATAAGTAAAGACCACTATTTTGCTCCTTTTATTCACCAAGAATTACTCACATCATCAATAAAACTTAATTCTTCAGGAATCTGTAATTTTGTTAGTGCGGATCAATGCAATTGGAATTTTCCTAAGACTTATTACATGGTGTGTCAGAATGGCTAGGGCCCAATACATAGCATATATAATTTCTGTTATGTACGCAAACACACACAGATATATACATATGCTAAGATGCTGCTGTAGTAGAGTATAATTATATTACCATATTTAGGCTCTACTTCTTATCTAAATCTGACTTTTGTTATTTTTCACACTATAATTCTATGGTCCACAAAAAGTCTACTCCAATGTCTCACTGAAGCACAGAGGCCATCCTGAGTTCTTGAAGACTATGGCCATTTAATGCCAATGGTAGGTTCTACCAACTGAAAAGGCTTGAAATACAACCCTGGTAACAGACTATATATTTTGCTTGTGGCCAGGCCCACCTAAATTCAGAGACAGCTTGAACTAGAAGGTTAACCACAAGGTGATGAATTTTTTTTATAACTACAATGACACATGAAATAGATAAAAATAAACATTTCTCAATTTTTGTGACCCATTTATGCTTATGCAATGATGAATGCAGAGGGTGCTAATAGTCACTAAGCTCTTGGGCCATCTACAAACATTAATTTGTTGTTATTATTCTTAATATAAACTCATTGTCTAGTAACCAAAGTTAATACTATTTGAAGAAGTGAATCACATCACCATGGGCAGTGTCACTCTAAGTAAAATAAAAAGACAAATATGTTTCAGGTAAATGGAAGAGTGCCTCACAGGTTCTCAGAAAGTCAAATAAAGAAGTTGGTTTCATCATGCACCCAAAGGCAACAAGAAATGACATTTCATGGGACACTTGATCATCTCACCTTGCAGTGATCATAGTGAATATAAGAAGGGAACAAACCAACATGAAAATCATGGGATTATAGGATGCTAGATTTAGAACTGGATGGGACCTTAGAGAGGTCCATTTAGTCCAGTGCCCTCATTTTACAAATGAGGACAGTGAAGTCTGGTGAAACCAAGTGACATGGTTAGTAAGTGTCAGACCCTTCTCAAATTTGAACCAAGGCCCTCTGCCCCTAAATCCAGGGTCATTTTCCCAATGACTACATCTTCTACACCAATATCTGTTGCAGAGGATTGATTCTACGAAGGACTTAACAAGCTTTCCAAATTAAGTAAATCTATATCTTGTTATTCAATTACTTCATTAGGCACATAAGCACAGTACCTGACATATAGTGGGCACTTAATAAATGCATATTAGAAAAAAAAATAAATGCATATTAGTTAATTTCAAAGAAAAAAAGGAAAACATTTTAAGATAAAAAAATAAGTCAAAGATTTGTTGACAATTTGAAAGCCTCACATAAGATGACGGATATATTCTTCAAGTAAATGATCAGAAATCCCTAGAAATAGTACCTAGAAACATTTTAAAAATTGACAATGACTATATCCCAACAGGCAGGAAACAATGGCTGCAGGTATAGCAATCATTTAGTCTGTAAGTCTGTCTCTTTCCACTAGCTTTCTTCCAGTCAGTGTGGTTCACTCACTTACCACAATTAGCCAATTACTGTCCTAATGCCCTCAATTCTCTCAGTTTTTGGTTGTAATCCTAACTCCTTTGCTCTCCAGAATATCACATTCTAAACCCTCCAATCCTTCAGCGTAGAAGCTGCTAAATCTTGTGCTATTCTAATTGTGATTCCACGATATTTTCTTTCTGATTGCTTGCAACATGTTATCCTTGACCCAGGGGCTCTGGAATTTGGCTATAATATTCCTGAGAGTTTTCATTTTGGGATCTCTTTCAGGAAGTGATTGGTAGATTCCTTCAACTTCTATTTTTCCCTTCGGGATCTAAAATGTCAGAAATTTTCCATGACGACATATATTATACCACTTCAAAAATACAAACTATTGGCAATATTCTGAATCTTCCTGACATGTATGGTGTGTCTTTCTTCACCATTTGAATCACCCGAAATTTTATTTCTTCTGAAATTGTGGGGTTCCATGATTTGGAATTATAGTATTACCATGAGAATATTGGTGTCATGAATGGGATTTTGCATCACTGAGCAGCTTAGGAGCACTAAAAGCATTATGAATTTCCCAAATATGATCCAGCCCAGTTTCTTCTGGGCCCAATTTAAACATGTCTAGGCATATACATGCTAAAGGACTTGCTCAATAGTCTACCCTCCAGGTGCATATCAGAATCTGGACAGTCTGTGTTTTTCAATCACAATATTTTTCTATTGTAGGTAATTAAAACAATCTCTCAAATAATCATGAATTTCCCCAAAGATGCTTTGTAATATTTTAGGCTTAATGGAATTATGAAGTTGCCATCTATGAATAAAACATTTATAGACTTTTATTGTCAATGAGGAATTCATCTTCTATTTGAATTGGGCAGAACATCCTCCGTGATACTAGCAACCACCTTGAGTGAACATGTGTTTCCCTATTTGATTTGCTGCTAATATTTGGTGACTCATTGAAAAAAGTTACTGCACAGTTGGATCTGTATAACATACCTGAGAGATACATTATTTATGAAGAGTTTTAAGGCATTTTATTTTACCAAATGATATGCTTTTAAGATACCAACAATTAGACAGTGACCTTTTTACCTTTTCTATGCCTCTCAATAGCATGAATGCAAAGTGGTAGTCTGTTACAGAAAAATCTTTGAAAACCTATCTTCTTTGCACTTTGGGGTTTTTTTTAATCAAAGATATATTCAATGCATGAGCCATTTTCATAAAGATATCCTGAAGGTATAAAAATAGACCTTATGCTTAAATCTTCTTCTAAGGCTTCATCATGTCTTGGAGATAACTCCTGGATCCTCAAGATTGCTCAGCAAAGGATAAATTCTAGCAGGTTCTACCAATCTGGAAAGGCTTTAGATATATATGCAGTCATGTAACGTATAATGTGATGTAAGATGTAACATGTGTAAGTTGAGAGATACTTACCAAATGATTGGTTGAGGGGTAATGTTCTTTTTGGACATAACTGCTTTTAAAGACACGCTATTAAAATAAAGAGGGGCTGTTTACTCTGTGACAGTGGAAGGGAGTGACTATCTCTGACAAATATCTATTCCTTGAAGTACAGGCAACATGATATAGTGGAAAGGGTGCTAGACTTGGAGTCAGATAATACTGATTTGAATCATAGCCCTGGTATTTACGACCCCTGTGATCTTAGGCAAATGACTTAGCCTCTCTAGGCCTCAGTTTCTACATCTATAAAATGAAGAGACTGAAACTTAGAGGTCATATGACTCTATGATCTTATACCATTATGTAAACAGGCATATGGGTTGATAATGTCTTCTCAGTTGTCATTTCTGGAGGTTAAAAATAGCATTTGTGATATTTCCTTTTTGAATATTTTCCTTTTTTTTCTTTTTTGCTATCTTAGTTCCCTGAGTCCCTTTGAAATTGTATTTCCCCCAGCACATATTTGTTTATTGCTTGATGAAATGTAGCTCTTCTCTGGTTCATCTTCCTAAGTGCCAGTTGCTATTTCTTTGCATACCAAGGTGGTAGAAACTAAATATAATGACTTCACTATTGCCATCAATGGGAGTTAGATCTTAAGAGAAATACTGTTGAGTCTCCCCATTTGATTTCTATCTTTCAGTTTCATAAAAAAATTTCCTCAGAATAATCTGGGCTGGATTATTTTCCTGTCAAACTTTTTACTGGTTCATTTTTTTCCCAATTGCTTTTGCTATTTCATGAAGTGAGATATTGCTTATAATTTTTCTCCTCCATAATGTTTTACAAATGAACTTGTACTCTAAACTAGTGTTGCCTTTGACTACTCTGTCATTCTATTTGGCAAAGAGATTGAGTACCTTTGTTGAGTGATTTCTGTGTTCTTTTGATCTCTTGCTTAGATATCTTCTTTTTATTATTATTATTCTTTGCATTGGTTGAACTTTTCTAAGAAATGGTGATGGGAGGCAGAGCCAAAATGGCAGCAAGAAAACAGGGACTTGCTTGAGCTCTCCCCGAAATCCCTCCAAAGACCTGTAAAAAATGACTAGACAAATTCTAGAGCTACTGAACCCACAAAGTGACAGAGTGAAACAAGTCTCCAGCACAAAACAGCCTGGATGATTGCTGGGAAGTATCTATCACACCATCCTGGGAGTACAACGCAGCACAGCATGGGCTGCACCAGGACAGACCAGGCCAGAGCTGACCAGGCAGAGCAGGCCTCAGTGCACTGAATCATTGAGTTGTGGCAGTTTCCAGACTTCTCAACCCACAAATGCCAAAGAAAACTTAGCAGGATAGTGAAAAAACTCTATTGGACCTGGGTGAGAGAAGGATGTATCCAGCCCCAGCCTCAGGGCTGCAGAGGTGGCTATGGAAGCAGTGGCAGTAGTAGCAGTAGCAGTGGTGGCAGCTTCTGGAGCTCCAAGGCCCACAGACGGTGAGGGGAATCAAGTGACTAATCAGAGTGAGAATGCAGGGATCTCTTTGCTGGTGCTAAGGCACTATTCTCTTGCTTTGCCCTGTTTGGATCTGGGTCACAGTCCTGGTTGGTCATCCTGGGGGGAGGAGGAGTGCTGGTGTGAGTGCAAAACCCCTGAAGCTTGGGACAGAGAACTCTCCACTCTGGAAGCAGAGTCCTACCTTGGCAAAGAGCTAAAAAGTCAAGTAGTTGGCTGGGAAATGAACAGACAGCATAAAAAACCACAAACTATAGAATCTCACTTTGGTGACAAAGAAGACCAAAACATACAGCCAAAAGAAGACAATAAAGTCAAAGAGCCTACATCGAAAGCCTCCAAGAAAAACATGAACTGGTCTCAGGCCATGGAAGAGATAAAAAAAATTGGAAAAGCAATTGAGAGTAGAAGAGGAAAAATTGGGAAGAGAAATGAGAATGATGCAAGAAAGTCATGAAAAATGAGTCAACAGCTTGCTAAAGGAGACCCAAAAAATACTGAAGAAAATAACACCTTAAAAAATAGACTAACTCAAATTGCAAAAGAGGTCCAAAAAGCCAATGAGAAGAATGCCTTAAAAAGCAGATTTAGCCAAATGGAAAAGGAGGTCAAAAAGATCACTGAAGAAAATAATTCCTTAAAAACTAGAATGCAGCAAATAGAAGCTAATGACTTTATGAGAAATCAAGAAATTATAAAACAGAACCAAAAGAATGAAAAAAAATAGAAGACAATGTGAAATATCTCATTGGAAAAACTACTGACCTGGAAAATAGATCCAGGACAGATAATTTAAAAATTACTGGACTACCTGAAAGCCATGATCAAAAAAAGAACCTAGACAACATCTTTCAAGAAATTATCAAGGAAAACTGCCCTGATATTCTGGAACCAGAGGGTAAAATAGAAATTGAAAGAATCCATTGATCACCTCCTAAAAGAGATCCCAAAAGGAAAACTCCTAGGAATATTGTAGCCAAATTTCAGACTTTCCAGGTCAAGGAGAAAATATTGCAAGCAGCCAGAAAGAAACAATTCAAGTATTATGGAAACACAATCAGGATAAAAGATCTAGCAGCTTCTACATTAAGGGATCGAAGGGCTTGGAATATGATATTCCAGAGGTCAAAGAACCTAGAATTAAAACCGAGAATCACCTACCTAGCAAAACCGAGTATAATACTTCAGGGCAAAAAATGGACTTTCAATGAAACAGAGGACTTTCAAGCACTCTTGATGAAAAGACTAGAGCTGAACAGAATTTGACTTTCAAATACAAGAATCTAGAAGCATGAAAAAGTAAACAGGCAAGAGAAATCATAAGGGACTTACTAAAGTTGAACTGTTTACATTCCTACATGGAAAGATAATATTTGTAACTCATGAGATCTTTCCCAGTATTAAGGTAATTGAAGGGAATATATATAGAGACAGAGGGAACAGGGTGAGTTGAATATGAAGGGATGATATCGAAAACAATAAAATTAAGGGGTGAGAGAGGAATATGTTGGGAGACGGAGAAAGGGAGAGATAGAATGGGGCAAATTATCTCACATAAAAGAGGCAAGAAAAAGCTGTTATAATGGAAAGGAAGAGGGGATAGGTGAAAGGGAATGAACGAATCTTGCTCTCATCAGACTTAAGGAGGGTATAACATACACTTTCAATTAGGTATCTTACCCTACAGAAAAGTAGGGGGAAGGGGATAAGGGGCAGGATGATAAAAGGAAGGGCAGATTAGGGGAGACGGTAGTTAAAAGCAAACACTTATGAAAAGGAACAGGGTCAAAGGAGAAAACTGAATAAATAGGGGATGGGATAGGATGAAGGAAAATAGAGTTAATGTTTCACAACATGACTATTATGGAAGTGTTTTGCATAATGATACATGTGAGGCCTATATTGAATGGCTTGCCTTCTCAAGGAGTATGGGTGGGGAGGGAAGAAGGGAGAGAATTTGGAACTCAAAGTTCTAAAGCCAAATGTTAAAAATTACTTTTACATGCAACTGGGAATTAAGTTACACAGGCAATGGGGTATAGAAATCTATCTGGCCCTACAAGAAAGTAAGGGGAAAGGAGATGGGGAGGGGGGGAGTGGGGAGATAGAAGGGAGGGCAGACTGGGGAAAGGAGCAATCAGAATACATGCCATCTTGGGGTGGGAGGGAGGGTAGAGATGGGGAGAAAATTTGTAACTAAAAATCTCATGGAAATGAATATTGAGAACTAAAAATAAATTAATCTTCAAAAAAGAAATGATGATAATGTCTTTATATTTGTTCATTTTCAATTTGTTGGTGTCAATGTCTTATTTAAACAAGGTGGTTTCTTCCTGAAGAAGTTATGGAAAGATATGGATAAGAAGTACACCAGATAAGAAAGAATGGATAATTTTTGGTCTACACTGCTAAATGGAGTACTCTCATAGAAACGGTCATAAAACTATGAAAGCAAAATTTACCTACTTTTTCTTTCAAATAGATCCCATTTTATGAGTTAAATTCATAAAAATAGGGTATTCCCTTTGGATACCTTAGTATGGTATACCTTAGGGGCTACTATATTTAAAGATTACAATGTAACTGAGTTTTGTACTGTTGTTTCAGTGGTAAGAAAAATTCAATTATGTTCCCACATTGCTCCTCACTAATACAAATACAAACTTTCTTGGAAACTATCTAAAACATCAAAGATAATTGATAATTAAAATAATTCAGTATTGTGATCAATAAGTTTTCTTCCCTAGCTAGAGTATAAGAAGCATTTTAGTTATCTTAAAACCAAAACTCACAAAGAAACCAACGTTGACACAGGGAAAAACATAAAATTTGTTATTTTAAAATCAAGTATTTTTGCACCTAAAAAAAAGTACTTTGGTACAGGATAAATTATAAATACGCATATAAAATAAATGTCTGATTTTCTAAATCACATAAGGCAAACTTGAACCATTCAAAAAACAAAGCAAACATAAACAGGTTTCTCACTGTAACTTCACCTACATGAATGGTAACATAATAGTGCAATAAAAACCTCAGAAATTGTTACATTTATAAACAAAAATTCTAAAACCTTCTATCTAAACTGACTTAAGGCTACAAAGAATGGCTAAATTGTAGCTAAAACAGTTGTTGCGCTCTTCCAAAAGTTTGTTTTTTGTTCTGTTTTTTTCCTGCCAATAATGACTGACATTAAATATTTAGGCTCAGTCATGTACCTGCATACCTATTTATAACTCATTAGTCTTGGTAACTCTTTCTAAGTATATCTTCCAGATGGTACATAGTTGAGAAATTCACTGTCACACTCAAAAATCTTTCAATATTAGGAACATTTTGAGTCCCTCACACATTTGAAATGCCTGACTCACTGATACTTGTCTTGCCAAGGTTTAGGTTTTTTTCCATTGAAATGATTCAGTCAAAAAGAAAGTAGGTTGCCCAGTTCCTGAAGAATACTTTCCAAATGCTATACTTAAATATCTTAATGGGAAAATAAAGAAGAAAAAGACATATCAATTAGGATTTAAAATATATTTTTCTTCCTCTTAATGTTGTTGCCATAGTGGTTTAATCAAGGTCAATATTCTGCCTCAAATTTAGTGACATAAAGGGGAAAGAGAAGGGAGTGAGATTTTTAAGTTCATATAGCCTCCGAAAATTATCCATATCATTGGATAAATTTTAAGCATTGTGTAAATAAAATAGTTACCTAAGTAAAGCAAAAAGTAACTTGAAAATTAAAAAGGGGAATTTTATTATCTAAAATAATATATAGCCTCCCTCTTCAAATAGGTGAAGCCCATATTTTATTTCTTTACTACTCAGAATTTTGAACAAATATGAACTTAATTTTTTTTCTTTTAGTCTAGATATAAATAATTAAGCATGACAGCAAAAAAAAAAAATTGAAGTTGTATTTTCAGGAACACAGCCAAAATCACAACTGCACAGATGGGCCTATATATGGGACTTTTTTCTCTACCAAAACAGTGACATTTGGTATCTACATATATTTTTGATTCATAATGTTAGATAGTGAGATCATAATAGAGCTTCTTTTCAAAGCAGCTTTATGCCACCAAGACAAGGTCTACCGATTAATTCTCTTCATGAAATCATCAATAAACATATATCTGACCTATCACTTCCTCACCAACAAATGTTTGTAGGTAAAATATGTTTGGGGGTCAAAGCAAGATCTTTACCAGAAAGAAAGTGTAGTAAGTTCATGTTATATGTCACAAAACCAGAATGGTGCAGACCAGAACTCTGGATGTAAATTTCATTCCAAATTATATATTCTGTGATATGTAATGTGCATTATGCCCCAATTCTTAATAAACTAAAACCTACTAGCACCGTGAAAAAAAGAAAATATGTTCACATTAACACAGTCATTAGCAGAAAAAGAAGGGTCATCTAGAAATCTGCAGATTCTTGGCAATAATGACAAGAGAGAACACCACAGAGAAGTCCTGACATTCAATAGGACATTTGCATTGGTCATTTTCAAACTGTTCACTTTGGTTGGTTAGTTTTGTACTGCTTCTCAGGATTAGTATGTGGTGAAAGAAAGATTTCAGCTCTGGAGACTTTTCTAGCAATTATTTTTCTCAAAGCATACAACCTGTTACTTAACACTTTTTGACCCTTTACTCATGAGAGCAGCATAAAAGACATACCTTCTCAACTGCATAGATGTGCTCAACGTACACTTTTCAACATATTTGCATGCAACACTCTTGTTCAAATGTGCTATGTTTATAACAGAATAAAAAATATTCCCCTGGAGCTTATATTAATTTCCTCAATTATTAAATACTAATGAAAAACTTTTAATATAAATTTCACAAACAGGATTAGGGATGTGTATTTTATGTCATTAGCAATAATATATTAGTAGAAATAATGTTTTTATTTTAAAAAAAAGTTTCAAAGAGTTGAAAAAGAAAATCTCTGGGTGGCTTTGTCATATTGAGAAATTATTATTTCACAAATAGAGAAACAAAAGCAAAAGTAATGAAATAATTTATTCAAGGCCTATAGTCAGAAGTGAGGTTGAAAATGTGTTCAGGCTCTATGAGAACTAGGTCCAAATTATTTATTAAATTTTAAATTTTTTCTTTTTCTTTTCTTAAAGAATTGTATGCAACAGAAGTGAACAATATCAAGTGAAACTGATTACAGGTATTTTTGTTTTATTATCTATGTGAGCTTTAATTACTCATGACGAATAGGCCTTTCAGTATAAAGAATATTTTTCAGAAATCTAGGGCTTCCAAAAACTTCATAAAATAGGAGCCAACAAAAGTATAAAAGGAACACAGAAAGAGAAGAGATGCCTATTGACAGTAAAATATATAAATCAGAACATATTGTAAGTGCCGCAAATGAATCTGGGGGCAAAAGCTACCAACAGGCAAAGGACAAAACAGCAACAACAAAAACCCTACACAATTAAAAGGCAATGAATTGTGATCAAAAGATATTTGAATGCTATGTATATTACAATTGTATACCTTCTGAATAAACCTTTTGGTTGCAAATATACCCTTCGGGGAGTTTGAGCTATTTATTTTTATTAGAAAAGAAATGCAGAAAAAGAAATCTATCTAAGGTGATAAGTATTTTTCTAAATATATGTACAAGTAAAGCAGTATTTCAGCATTTCTTTCTTCATGAGAACAGTTGCTGGAATAGAAAAAACACTGAAAGTATTCAACAATTTTCATTCTTCTTTCAATGTTCAAATACAGACTTCAAGTCTACTTTTACCCTTTTCCTCCAAAGCAGTTAACACAATCAGTAATACCAATGTTATCTGCTCCATGCAATTCAAAAAAAGCATTCCATCACACATCTTAAATGCTGAAGAATAAGCAAAATTATTTTTAAAAAATCATTTAGGCTGAAGCTCAAGATAATTAGGCCACTTCAGTTTGCACTTTGAGAGCAGCAAAAGGAAAGGATTTGGCTTCTACCATTATATCCTAAAAACTTGTTTTTAAAAGGTCAATTCAGAAGTTATAGTTTCAGATCATCTGTTAAAATGCCATCTCACAAACTGTTGGCTTCATCTGTTTCCTGAATTTTATTATACCCAATTACTTATTCCCGTATTTTTTTTTCACTGTTAGTATGCTTGAAGTTGTTCCATGAAGCCAGAATTTGGGCATATAGCAGGTCTTGCATTTTTCACCAAAGAAAAGGCACTGGTAAATGTGATTTCTTCAGAACTCATCAGGAAGCCAATTATAATTGCAGCAGCCCTGGAGACGCCTGCATTACAATGAACAAGAACCACTCCATCCTTCAAGAAAAAAAAAATCCACATTCATTTGAGAAACATTATCAAATTCACTGCACATAGCATTTAGAATTATCATAAAGCATAGTACATATAAGACCTCTTCTTGGATTATTACAATATAATCTACCGTAAACAATGTTTAAGAAACATTCTAGAGGGACATATAAGTGTTCCCCGCATCAGTTTGGAAGCCTAAAATTGCAATTGTATCCTTTTTTCTGTACCCTAGTGATACCAGTAAAACTAGTAAAAGTACATGCTTATAAGTAGCAAAAAGAATATATCAGGAACTTAATAAGACAACAAAAGTCCACTAACAAAAAGATGAACCCTGAAGCAAACTGGGTACACTAAGTGTTCCTAGGGGGAAAAACTACATAGAGCAAAGTCATAGTCATAGTTTTGATCTAGCAACTAAAGAATAGATGCTTTTCCCACTAGATTGCATTCACTTTCAGCTACATTCCTGATTTCTGTATATTGCACTCTGAGCACTATTAAGTAATTTTCAAATTGCGACCAAGAAGCAAACACATAACCCTCAGTAATTTAAAGTAAAAAAATTGTGCAGCTAAATCTTATTAGTTTTTTATTCAAATTATTCATCAAAAGTGTACCTGATCAACCATTTTTATTAAAGCTAGGGGAGACAGCACAAAGATCTACACGAAGGAGAATTTAAACCAAAGGCACAAAAGAAAAGATTTTGCTATGTCTCATGACTCTATTACAACTCCAAGGGAGGGAAGGAAAGAAAGAAAAGAGAAAAGAAGAAAGTAGATTTTTTGGTTTTAAAGTCTAGATTAGGAGTTAAAGACAATAAGATTAGACCTCAGTGAGAAAAGGAGGGAAAAAAATAGAAAAGCAACAGAAAGGAGAGAGGATGAGCCCTATCTTTATTATAATTAGTTAGAAACACTACACTGAAGATGTAAGAGGAAAAAGTCTAAAAGTCAAAATAAAGCTGAGTATTCCAAACATATGATTAATCTAGGGCTCCTTTGCTCCTCCAGAATTATTCTGTTTCATTTTGACTATATGGTTCTTCCTAAAGACTATGAAGTGATGGGTCAAGCATTCTATCAAATAGAAATATTTTTAGGGATAGCTAGGTGGCACAGTGAGTAGAGCACCAGCCCTAGAGTCAGGAGGACCTGAGTTCAAATCCGGCCTCAGACACTTGACACATTTACTAGCTGTGTGACCCTGGGCAAGTCACTTAACCCCAATTGCCCTGCCTTCCCCCCTGCAAAAAAAAAAAAGAAATATTTTTAAATTTTAATATGTAAAAAACAATTCTATTTAACACCCAAAAAATCTGTTTCTGCCTCTATTTTCCTTACAGTTATTAGTATTGATAAAATGTCGGGTTCGAACAAAGTGAACTAAAAGATGTGCATCGTACTATTTTGAAACAGTATTCACCTTCTAACATTAGTGAAATACTGAATAGCTGCATTTTTTAATTTAGTGTGTCTCCCCCGCCCTTTTCTTCTTTTTTCTAATCTATTAATTTAATCTTTGGTACCTGTTTGAACTCAATTTTGTCATAATCTTCTTTATAAACTAAAAAGTATTTATAAAATCAGGAAAGTACCTGAAAATTAATTAAATTTATGAATTAAATGGAATAGTGACATTATGAGCTTGCAACAATATGAAATGGAAACTGTAATTGGACACTGAAATGAGGTCAATAAGTGAAAAGCGTTTCAGGTAACTTGCAAAGGATACTTTACGAGTGAAAAGAGACACAGTATAAAACAAATGCTGATGGAGGCTTATGCTATCAATAATGAAAATGATAGAACTGATGGTACAGCCTTGATACTGGTTGGCCAGCCTTGTGCTTTTTAAAAGTTAATGATCTAAATGAAATGTGGTACTCTGTAGTGACAGAATAGACAATATTCCTGTCACTACATTTTCTGATCTGAACTTACCTGTTGGGATAGACTATTTAGGATGACAATAATGAAAAAAGTTTAACTATCAGCAAATTATGAGTGCTATAGTATGGAGTAATGTGTAATATTTCTTTTGAACCCAAATAGGAAAAAATAGCAATAAACTTGCAACTGAAGAATTTTAAAATACTTTTTGCCCCAACCTAGGTTTTAAATGGTATAGGGAATTCTGGGGAAGGAAACTTCCCAGAATCAATGTAGATTAGCAACTGTTCCACAACTTCCTATTAGGCACTAAAAGATTGCCATAAAAACCAATTTAAATATTCACAGGTCACAGGTAGTACCTGAACCCAGATCTTTAGGACTCTAAAGCCAGCACTCTATAAAAAAGGCATGCTGTCTCTATTTTAACAGTTTACTTTTCTATAGACTTCTGGGTTTACTTGCATCTTATTTTTTCATTCTTCCTTATAGAGTTCCCCATTCTTGGAAGCATTAAGACTACAAAATAATGATAATCATTTAGATAGCATTTTTCTTTCAATAAGCTCAAAGCACAATATGAGTCACTAAGAGAAAACCTTTCACTCTATAATCCAGGTATCACACAATGAACATATGGTGTTATTTTCCTCATTCTCCAAAGTACTCTCTTTTCAAAGGTCATAATGAATACAGAATTCAATTAGATGATAAGTTCCTCGAGTGTAGGGACAGATTGTATATTATATTAATTCCCCAAAAACATTTAGTACAGGATTGTACAAAACTTTGGTGTTTCATTAAATACTTACTCATTTCCTCCAAAGCCCAACTCAAATGCTATTTCCTACATGAAGCTTTTCCTTGATTTCCCTAGCTATTAGTGCCTCCCTCCATAACTACCTAGTGTTCATTTTGTATATACTTATCTATGTTCATGTTGTCTTCCCCTATAGAAGGTAAGGTTCTTGAGGTCAGAAATTGTTTCATTTCCACCTTTTAACCCTAGCACCTAGCACACCGTAGTTGTTTAATAATTTAATGCTTTTTGATGATTGGTGGATTAGAATTCCTAATTACGCATTGGAGACTTGTAAAATTGAACATAATATTTTTCCACACTGCTTTTTGTTTGAGGCACTGACAATTAATGTCCTGATGGTATGTTTTTCAATTACAGTCAGCTCTTGATTATGTATGTTGATGGAGGCAAGCATTAGTATGGGCAATCCAAAATGGTGGTAGAAATCAACTTTTTGCCATATCAACATCTGAGTCAGAGAGGTATAAATATTAAATGCCAAGGGAGATATAGGAATTGGAGGCAATCTGGGGGATTTTGAAAAGTAGGGCAGTAAATTTAACATACTTTCTATAATACCCTATGATGCTTCTCTAAACAATACTTTTAAAATTTCTGATCTCATGTCCTGAATCGATAATAAATATGTAGAAAGGGCAAATGCAATTCCTTTTTTTTTTTTTGCAGACAAATAAAAGGCCAGGTTGTTTTTGGTTTCTTAAAAGAACACTAAGGTATTTCTGATAAAGTTCTCATTTTTCAAATATATAGAGAGCTGAGTTAAATTTATAAAAATACAAGTCATTCCCCAATTGATAAATGGTCAAAGTGCATGAATAGGCAGTTTTCAGACAAAGAAATAAAAAATTTTTAGTCATATGAAAAATGCTCTAAATAGTTATTGATTAAGAAATGCGAATTAAAATAACTCTGAGGTACCATCTCATGCCTATCAGTTGGCTAATACGACAAAAAAGGAAAATGATAAATGACGGAGGGGATGTGGGAAAATTGGGACACTAATACACTATTGGTGGGGTTGTAAACTGATCCAACCATTCTGGAGAGCAATTTAGAAACTGTGCATACCCTTTGATCCAGCAATAACACTGCCAGGTCTATATCCCAAAGACATTTAAAAAAGTGGGGGGAAGGACCTATTTATGCAAAAATAATTATAGTTGCTCTTTTTGTGGTGGCTAAGAATTGGAAATCAAGAGGATGCACATCAATTTGGGAATGGCTAAACAAGTGGTGGTGTATATGCATACATATATATATTTGTATATATGGTATATGTAATGGGATATTACTGTGTTATAAGAAATGACTAGCAAGGATGACTTCAGAAAAACCTAGAAAGACTTAAATGAACTGATGCAAAGTGAAGTAAGCAGAACCAGGAGAACATTGTACATAGTAACAGAAATATTATATGATGAAGAATTGTCAATGACTTAGCTAATCTCAGCAATACAATGATCCAAGACAATCCCAAAGGACCCACACTGAAGTATACTATCCTCCAGAGAAAGAACTGATACCGTCTAAATACTGACTGAAGGATGCTATTATTTATTTTCTTTCATTTTTTTTCGAGTCTTCTTGTACAAAATGATTAATATGGAAATGTTTTACTTGACTGCACACATATAAACTATATTGGATTGCTTATCCTCTCAGGCAGGAGGGAAGGGAAGGAGGGAGGGGAAGGAAGTTAGGGAAGGAAGAATAGAATTTGGAACTCAAAACTTTTTATGTTAAAAAACTGTTTAAACATGTAACTGTGGGGAAATAAAATATTATTTTAAAAAAAACACCAAATAAGTGTTGGGAGGTGGGAAGATTATCACCTCTGTGGTTTATTTTCATCTTTTATTCCTCAAGCCTTCATGTTTAAGTTGGCTAAATACCCTATTGGGCTGGGCAAATGTAAAGGCAGAAAAAGCATACTCACAGAGCTTCGTAAGACCACAGCAAAGAAACAAGTTTGGGAGAAATGGAAAAAAGTTCAAGAAGATAATAGTCACTAAGAACTATCATACTGCAAGATTGGAAAGGTAGCTTTAAAGGAAGGCAATCAATGAGTGGAAATCAAGAATTAACCATTTGCTCTACTCAGTACCTACTAAGTAGGTATTGACTTTGGCCAAGTAGCTTCCTCACTCTGGTCCTCAGTTTCCTCCTCTGTATAATTAGCAAGTTAGATTTGATAATCTTTAAAGTCTGTTCTAACTATGAGACTTTATGACTCTATGACAATATTTTATAGGTAAAAACTTGAACAGAGGATAAGACACGCATTAAGGAATAATAATTATCAAATTCAAAAATTCTAGTGTTAATATCAAACTTTTGTTTAAATAAATCAGCTGGATATATTAGGAAATATCTACATTACAGCACCAAACCAAAACATATTTCCTAGCACAAATGAACGATCTCAAATAGAAACAGAACCTGTTGCTTAAAAAGAAGAAATTTAACCTTAATGAACTAGATAAGCTACCATAACCCACAATTTAATGTCTCCTGTCCTATTTTAGACTTTACTCTGTGTTCAACCTTTAGCTTTGATATCCATATTTTGATAATACTGTTAAGAATGTATTTCTTCATTTCCCACCCTTAATATCTGTGTAAGAGTGCCAAATTATAAAGCTATGTACATAAGAGACTAAATCCTCCTTCACTGTTGAAGAGGAAACAATAGTTGTGTTGCTGTCATGGAATCAGGGAAGAGGTTGTGAGGAATTGGAAGAGCTATATATGCAGCTGCAATCATTTTAGCAGCAAACCATCTTCAATGCAACGCGTTTACTGCGGCAATGGCTGCAGCAATTAAGGAGCACTTCACATACACATTGCCCTCAGCTGAATTTTTGTCAATGTAAATATGGATGATTCCTCCATGTTTGTTACATTCTTCAATTACATCTCTGTATCCCAGCCAAGTTCATCTTCCGTTAAACATTATGTTGCAAAAGGTTGCATAGAAGCGGCTGCAGCTAGAGCTGTAACCTCACTCTGTTGGGAAAGTCTGGTTTGTAAATCTGCTACAGCTCCAAATGTTAAAGATCCACTCAGCTTTTTTTTTTTTAATAATTCTACCACTATACCAGGAGTGTGGAACCTGTGGCCTTCTACATCCTTGGGTGCAGTCTTTTGACTGAGTCCAAGTTTTACAGAGTAAATCCTTTTATTAAGGGGATTTGTTCTGTGAAGTTTGGATTCAGTCAAAGAGCCACACTTGAGGACCTAGAGGGCCACATGTGGTCTCGAGACCACAGGTTCCCCACCCCTGCGACATATTTGAGTGGGCCCTAGAATCAATGATAGCTCTATCCTTGCTTCTTTATTCCAAGGTAATTAAACTAGGGAAGTGGTTAGACATGGAACTGAAAGGCAGATTTCTTCCATTACGCTGAATTTTAGAATGCCATATTGGACAGAGAGCTGGCATCAAAGCTAGGATGCCCTGGGATCAATATCTGCCTCTGAAATATACTATGTGACCTTGGGCAATCTCTATGCCCCTAGCAACTTTCTGGGACTCTAAACTGTAAAGAAGATGCTACTAACCTGTATTGACAGAGGGAGTTTCCTCCCTGAGAGTATCTTATGCCAATCAAATCATAGGCCTAGTTCCTCTGCCAGGGGTGGGGAACCTCAGCCTCATGGTCACATGTGGCCTTCTAGGTCCTTGGGTTATGGCCTTTTGACTGAGTTCAACTTTTACAGAACAAATCCTTTTACCAAGGGGATTTGTTCTGTGAAGTTTCGATTCAGTCAAAGGGCTGCACTTGAGGACCTAGAGAGCCACATGTGGCCTTGAGGCCGCAGGGTCCCCACCCCTGCCAGGTCTATCTCTTGCCTTAATGTTACAACCCTAGAGTTGTAATAAAATGTTTGAAGGACACAGTTCTATTGCCTTCAGCTCTGAACTAGAACGTTTTTTTCATTGATCCTTTCTAACTGATTACCATTGAGTAAAGGAGATATGGAAAACAATATTTAGAAGATTTTGAAGATTTTTTATTCCCAGTGCTTAGCACAGTGCCTGGCACAAAGCAGACACTTAATAAATGTTTACTGACTGATTGATATCCAAGGAAATCTAGTGCAAAGACTGGTAGACAAGATATTATATAATGAACTCTAAATCCCAATCCTACCAATTACTGCACACTCCAGGAAAGTCATTTTGGGTCTCTATAAATGACTCTGTTTCACCAGCCACAAACTATACCTACCACCCTGCCCTTTATTTATCTAATATGGATTTTGTAAAAAGCGCGTATTCACAAAAATGGTGCCATATCATAAACTGTTACTATGGACAATAACCCACCTTGTTCCCTGACTATCAGAAACCTGACCTGGATTCAATACAGTATTAGTATCCAGTTAGTGAGCAGAAGATTGAAGCACTTATATTAATACTCTCAGTGGTTTTCTTAGTGTCAAAAGGCAGCTTCAGTTCACATGTTCTTCAGTACAAATCCCAGTAAATCCCACATTACAGCAGACTAGTTCATAAATGTAGTAATGCAACATTTAGTTCCCAGAGTGTCCTGAAACGTTACATTAAAAAGCAAAGATTCTCTTTTCTTTCCCAAAGTGGTGAAATAGTCATACTGTCACACTGATAAATACACTGTCAGGCCTAAATCAGACTCTGTACCAGTTAGCTTGTTTCTGTTATTCAGTAGCCCAGTTGTCATAAACTTTCAAATAGAAGTCATCTCTACATACTTAGATCAAAGAATTTAACATACAGAGACTTTCACCTCCTAAAGTTTCTCAGAAGAGTATCAGTAGGCCCTTTTGTACAGGAAATGTAAGAGAATCAGATTAAATCTAAAAAATATTATACTGTGGAGAAAAATGCAATGGGAAACAAAAAAAAAGAGAGAATCATTAGGCATGTGGATGAATTAAATATGTTGGGAGAAATCTAAGTAATTAAGATAGGTGCTATTACATTTCTGACTTTTGTTTGATGAACTATGCACCAAAATAATAATAATAATAATAACTTTTACATAGTGCTTTAAAATCCGCAAGTACTTTACAAATACTGTCTTATTTTATCCTCACAGAAACTCTGGTCAGTTGGTGCTATTATTATCCCTATTTTACAAAGTAAGACAACTGGTAAACACTGCAGGCTGGATTTAAACTCGGATCTTCCTGACTTGAGGTCCAACACTCTACCTACTGCACCACTGAGCTGTCCTTACCTTCAATTTGGCTTCTTCAATGAACTCAAAGCATTCTGGAAAATAAGATATGATATTGGTTTCAGGTAGATCCAGGATACAAACGTTCTTATATGTAAAGTCATGGAGGAAAGCATTTTCAACTCCATAGGCAACATTGAGAATATGAGTAACCTAAAAGGAAACACAAAGGTAAATTTTAGTACTTGTGGACTTTAGTAACACAGGATAAGACTATGTAACTGAGTCTCTGAATTTCTACTATGAGATATCGGACCCACTAAAAAAATAAGTAGGCCTTAAATCATCCTTAAATGGGCAAAACAAAATGTGTCAAAAATTTTTAACTATAACAAAAAACTAGGAAATAATTTAGATAACTCTACTAATAAATACTATATAAAACATAAAGGGGTACATATTCTATTTACCCAAAGGAATACTATTTGGGAGAAATGTGGAATAAGGGAAAATCTGTCTTTACCCTACTCATACTTTCTTCTTATATCCATATTTAACTCACAAAAGGAATGGATTCTTCTTAAGCTTTCAATTATTGCTCAGTTATCAAGTATTTAGTACTTTAAATTGCCCCGGTCTCTCAGGAATATTTTTAAAGAGGATCCAAGAGCCTGCCTAAGAAAAAGTCAATACATTGTGTATTAATGATAGACTACCACTGAAGAGGGAAAGGGATCATCTTGGAACCCTGGAAAAGATAAACATCAATAAGAAACAATCCACTCTACCTATACAGAAAAGTCAAACTTATTCCCATAATTTTCCCAAGCAATTGTATAAAAAACCTTTTGAGGCCTCAAAGATTAACTGGACCAGGAAAGTGAGTAACAATCTCAGGAAAATAAGGGTTGAGAGGAATAATCGTTAAACAGCTGTTAATTACATTATTGTCATTTGGTAGTCAATAATACTCTATGTTATCAATCTGGTCTCTATGACAAATATTTTTTAATTAGAGAGTAGGAGAAGATCATTATGCTATGAACTCTCTTAAAAGCAAATTTTCCTTATAAACAATCATGAATTGTGGATATAATGATTTGTACATGGATTTATAAATTTCAGCCACCTCTGAGTTTTGCTCCTACTCAAAGGATTATTTATGGGGATAAATCTTTCTAGAACTTGTGCATTCATTTCTCTCAAAATTCACTGACTAGCTCTCTCCTAGAGCTGTTTAACATTTGATTCTTAGGGGAGTTGGGCAAAGCTATTACTACAAAGTCATTACATTCCAGTAGTCAGGCCTTACTGAAGAATATACCTTTGCCATTTATCAGTTTAGTTCCTTTCTTGGTTTGGTTCCTTTGAAATAAAGAATAAGGGGAAAAGTTGTCACTGACCTTATGTCTTTGTCAAATATGTCTACTGAAAGTACTTTTAAGAAAGAGTTGGCACCTAGACATTTACTACTACTCTCCCAACCACCTTGTAGAAGGTGGGAAGAAAGAGAATGCCAAAATCCTTCTTTCTAATCTTCTCCTTAGGAAAGATTATACAAATAAGATCAAAGTGGGAAAAAGTAGAAAAGAGGGAGCAAAAATATTTGGGGATAAAGCTTGTAAAGCCCTCCCTTTTCCCCGAGTCCCTCTGCTTGTCCATATCCTATTCATCTTTCAACTCAAGTCCCTTAGTCTATGAGGCTTTCCCTGAATATTCTAAACCACAGTGATTTTGCTTTCTCTTTTCTCCCACTGAATTTCAAGTCAGCCATTAAATGTATGCAGTCTTAAATTGTTCTCTTACAGTTCTATGTGTATTAGACTTGTAGCCCCTAAAAGATTTAAGGTATCTAAGGACCTATCCTTAGTAAATGGTGTCAAGCACATACTGCACACCTGATAAATCAGGGAATCACAGATTAGAAGTGGAATGGGCTTAGAAAGTATCTGGTCCATCATATCATTTTACATATAAAGGAACATGCCCAGAGGAGTGACATGACTTTCCCAAGGTCACACAGGTATCAGAACTAAAATTTGAATACTGATCCCCTGACCTCAAGTTTGCTCATACTTGATTAATTAATAAAGGGATCATTAAGGAGATATTTCCTACTCCCCAAAATATAAATTCAAGGAAATGGCCTGTCATATAGAAATTCCTGAAAATGATTTTCCAAAGGCCAAAAATTACACTAAAATGGCACTGTTTTATATCAGAAATACTGGGTTTGAATTCTATCTCTTTCACTTACTAGATTTGTGACCTTGGGCTAATCATTCAACTTATTTATTTCTCAGTTTCCTCTTCTGGAAAATGAGGACACCACCAATAGCCTTGTTTACCTTACACAGTTAATATGAAGACCAAATAGGATAACATAATGGAAAACATTTTTAAAACCTGTTCAGCATTATACAAATAAATGTTATTATTTTATATACAGGCCTACTGGCTTTGAAATGTGATATAGAAAAATCACCTTAGTCTATTTCCTATGTCATCCTTCAATTTCTCTGGAAGCTTCCTATCCAGTTCTTCAAATCCTAGCCCTACTTCCTTTGATTCCAATGAACCACTTGTGAAACTGGACACAGAAGTTAACAGCATCTTTTTAAAGAGTTTCTCAGTCTTTTTCAGTAGACTGGGATTAAATTAGCATCCCCAGCTTTAAAAATAGAACACTAAAAATATGCTAATTCATAGAGTCTTATTGGTCACTCTACAGTGAAAACCATGTCTTCTCTTAAAACTTTGCATCATCCTATCATTCTATAAACATACTGATGGAAGCAGTACTTAAAAAATTCAAACAAACCTCTTTTCCTATATGTCACAAATTAAACAAATATTTTGAATTCACTTGAAAAGTCTAAAAATTACCAGATTCATGGATTTAATAGTTGTTCCTTCTTATTAGATGATCCAAGTTCTAACAAAAATCTAAAATTTCCAATAAACATACAACTCAATATATTTAGATTAGGCAGGTAAATTTTAGCCATATTTAAATGATGGGAAGAGACTATTTATGAAATTCTTGAATTTTAACAAATGTAGAATAAAGTACTTTTCCTTTAAATAAAATAGATGTGGAACTCTAATGGAAATGCTAAATTTTAGGCACTTTTTACCTTGTATTTTTTTAAGGTATCTAAATCATGAGCAGCATCTTGTGATCCTGTAAAAAAAATAAACATAAATCATATTTACACAGTGCATGTTTATGAATATTCTCTTCACAGCACTATCAGGTATGCAGTATATAAGCCTGATTATTCCTTCTTGCTGTTGAGAAAATTGAGATGCAGAGTAGTTATGTGACTTGCCTAAAGTTGCAAAGCTAGTAAATATTCATTTCAGTTGGTCTACAGAAGTAATTGCTCTCATTCTCTGTGCTTCAAGGCATTAAAAATATAACTAAATAATCTTTGCTATAATCTTATTAGGTCTTTTTTAAAGAAGGTAAAACTATGGGCAGGGATGTCAAAAAGTAGGGTGAATGCAGATGTATCTCAATGATTAAACAATACTTTGGGCAAACAAGATTTTTTTAAAAAATCCTTCAGGATTCCCATATCTACCAGGAGGGCACCTGACCTATCTTGGCACATAGTAAGAGCTTAATAATTTTTTTCCATTATTTTCTTTAATCATTCATTCACTTTTTTAAAATTTTAGACTTAAATACTAAAACTTAAATAGACAATAAGAAAATAAAAAGGAACATTATAAACTTAAATATTTAAACAAATACAAAATAAGAAAAGGGGAAAAACATGTCATGCGCACAGCAAAATGTGAGGGAGGATTCAAAATATATAACAATAAATTTCCAGTTCAAGAAAGCCTATGTAATAAATACTAAGCATTGTGTTGAGAGCTGTCCATCTTTTCTTTGCTTCTTTGTAAGTTTTCTTTTGTCCTCTGCTGTACACTTTTTATTTTTTTATTTTTCCCCCTTCTTCTCCCACCCCCACACTGCAATTAAGCATGGATGTATTTATATGTAAATATAGATATATACACATATATACATATGTATTTATAAACATATACTTTCCCTAACAAATTCTACTCCTGATCTTTATTTTTATGATTGTGTATATCTCTTATTTCCTATTCTTCCTGACTCCTCTACTTTACTTCTACCTGCTACCTTGCCTTCCTATTACTTAGCCTACCCCCTCTTCCAAGGATCCCTCCCTTATAGTCCCATTCCCATAAACCTAAACACCCTTCAATTCCCCTCTTTAACCTATTCCCTCACCCTTCCCTCTAGAGACCCCTCCCTTATCTCTCCTTCCTCCCTATCCCCTTAGCATTTTATTTCTTTCTAAATTTAGAAGACTTTTATACTCTTCTAGATCAGGGCTTCTTAAAACTTTTCCCTCTCAAGACCCCTTTTTGCTATTCAGCAGCATTTGTTGGCATTGCATGGCCTGAGGGCACACACAGTGCAAAGTGTGCATGCTTTGTGTTCAGAACCAAGGCTGCAGTGAAGTTGCAGGGTGCAACACAGGCAAGAGCTGCCAGAAATACCTAGGATTCATTACACATTTGATTTTGAATTAACTTTTGGTCACTGAATGCTCAGAAACCTTTACTATTGCCAAAAAAAATATGAGGTCTCGACATACAATTTAAGAAGCACTGTCTAGATACATATGTATTGTTCCCTCTTGAACCCATTCCCAATGAAAACTAGGTTTCTGGAACTAACAGCCCTCTTCGTCCATCTAATTCCTCTCACACCTTATTTGTATAATTACTCTTTTTAGCTGTTCCTAAACAGCTTTACTTTTTAAAGTCATATCATACTCAGGCCCACCCCAATCTTTCTTAAGAACTATCCAATTAGTAATAACAATCTTAGATATACGTTTTATATTTTATATGCATAAAAGGTAAACAGCTTGTCCTTGTGTCTCCTGTAATTAGTCTTTGGTACGTATGTACCTTATATAGCATGTCCCTAAAGTCTGGACACATAGGAAATCTCATTAACATCTTATTAACCGTTTCACCAAAGACTCTATATTGTTCAGCAACTTCTTTTTCTGGGGTATGCTAAAGGAGAAGGTCTACTCAATGAAAATCACAGCTGCAACACATTTGATTGAACACATAAAGAATGAATGTGCTAAAGTTGAGGGCAATGTGGAGTTATTGCATCAAGTTCACATGAATTTTGCAAAGCACATTAACCTTTGCATCACGAATGATGGAAATCATATTGAAGATGTTATTTGTTAATATTTCCAATTAAATAAAATGTTGTTGAAAATTTCATTCATTTCATTTCTTGAAATATGCATTTTTATGGATTTTATGCATTTTTGCCTATGTGTCCAGACTTTAGGAACACCCTGTATTTCTCTTTGCTCTTATATGTCAAAGCTTCTATTAAGTCGGGTGTTTTGTTTTTTAAACAAAGTCCTGAAAATCTGGCAATTCATTAAACATCCTTTTTTTTTCATTCAAGATTATGCTTAGCTTTAACAGGCATGATATTTTCAGCCGGAACCCCAGTTCTTCTGCTCTTTTATACACAGTGTTCCAAGACCTGCGGACATTTAGTGTCACTGTTGCTGTTTGTGTGATTCATTCATTCACTTTTGGCCTCCTAAAATGTGGCTTGATTCCATCTTTCCACTCTTATCTTTTCACAGCTTTCTTTCATATTTACTTAAAACACTCCTTCCAAACTGTATTTCCCACATACTATCTTCCTTCCTTTTGCATACTTTCTTCTCCCTATATGACATATTCTTTCAGCTCAGTCTCTTACCATGGAAATTACCAATCCTTCAAAGCTAGGATCAGATACTACTTTCCTCAATCAATCCTTCATCCCCTTGATAGATTAGACTTCTGCCATATGTGAACTCTTTTAAGACTGTCTAAATACTAATAGTCTATTTGGCATTATGGTTATTTATATTACAGTTGTGATTCTGCTAGTAGATTATAAACTCCTTGTGGGCAGGCCTGAGCTTTAATTCATTTTTTAAAAATTCCTTCTTAGTCCAGACTGCAAGGGTGGGGAACCTGCAGCCTCAAGGCTACATGTGGCCCTCTAGATCCTCAAGTGCAACCCTTTGACTGAATCCAAACTTCACAGAACAAACCTTTCTTGTGATTCTGTCAAAGGACTGTACTTGAGGCCTTAATGGGCCACATGTGGCCTTAAGGCTGCAGGTTCCTCACCCCTACTCCAGAGCCTTGCACATTAGATACTCAACAGCTATCTGTTGAATGAATAAATTAGTTGTAGCATCAGACATAGTGAATCAATGCTAGCAAATTAGTCAGCCACAGCCTGGACTAATCCCATGCCTGTGTTTTGTATTGTGAAAGGTCCTTTTCTGGCCTAGTCCAACCGCAAGATTTTTGCTAATTCCAAGGAGACTCTAAGAGAGTCTGGGATTTCAGACTATCATGAACCTGAAACACAGAAACTCTGAAACTACCCCCACACATGCATATTCTGAGGTGTTATCTCAGGAACTTGACAAATTGGCTCCAGTTACTTAGCCAGTCAGAACAGCCAACTTCAGACAATCTGGATTTGTTACAACAGCCAAGGGCAGGAGAAACATATAAGCTTTATTTTTGGAGACTTCTAAATCTTACGCTCTCCTGAAATGGGCTCCTTTTTATAGCACAGTATTTTTATTCTTATCTGATTTTGCACACAAACACTTTGATTCGCCAGCCTGTAGCTTATCCTTGGTTTCAAGGGAAGAACAAGTGTTCTTCAGGTCCCTACTTCCACTGCCAGCACCCAACTTCTTATTTCCTTTTTTACATTTGAGAAAACAGGAAGCTGCCTATATTGTGGCTTTTGCTGCTGGCAAAGTCCAGGTTCCTTACACATGCACAAAAAAGAATAGACAAAGAATGCCTTTCCTGAAGGTACAAGAGGTTGTAAATGTGGCCCTGATAACCTCAAGTGAGCAGGCTGCTAGCTTTTTCTCCAACCCCACCGGCCTGACTTGGGTCTTCCTCGATCTTAAAGCCCTGTTTGAAAATTGGGTTCAAAGAAACTAAGTGAAACTTGGTGATTTTATAGGGTACTATCAAAATGTATTTCACTGCTTTAAAAATATTTAACTTTCCCATTCCTTAGCCATTACACCGGAAATGTTTTACTTCCTTATAAAGAAAAACACAGAAACATAACTTTGGCCAAATTACAAATAAAAACAACTTTTGCAAAATATATGTCAAAGGAAAGGCAAGAAATATTTTTAGCTTTGGTTAATCGATTTTGAAAGTGGCCTCTGGGACACATTTTGACTCTAGTTTTTCTATGCTCAAGAAACAGATGAACCTTCGTTCTGATATCGTGCCTTTTACAATCATGAAAGGTGCATAATAACTTGAACATAAAAATACAGCATCCAGTTCAAATTTGTTTGTCCCAGAATCCCTAGAAACAGGTCCCAGTTTCTATCCTATTTTAAGGAGCTATTTTTCCAGCAATGTTGCACTCTGAATGGAAAATTCCCTCTGAATGGGAAAACAAAACCTAAACCGTTATAAAATACTAAATTACAACTAACTATTCAATAAAGAAGTAAATAGCTACAATGACTTGACAGGCATTACAGTGCTTACCCATTAAATAAAATTATCATCACCAAAATAATTCATAAAAAAACATAGTTTCGGCTTCCAAGAACAAATTAGAATTAATGAAGTTAATGTTGATATATCTGCCCAGAAATAATTTCAATTCCTTTGGAAATGTCAAATGTTTCATTTGGTTGACATTTGCATCTAATGGGGATTTTTTCACATCAACCAAATATGTTTTCAAAAGTAAATTTTTTGGAGAGTATGACATTATTCATTTCTAAATTACAAAGAAATTATATATACTATTTAATTTCATATATGTGGGCAAATAATCTGGTATAAAATTGTAATAATTTTAATCATGTGACTATAATTCATAAGGGAATTATGGCACAAAGGACATAAATGAAGAGCACATAAGACCAGCAAAGGAGATGATTTAGTCATATAGTGTGGTGCACAAGTACAGCAGCTGTGCTTGAGCCATCTACCTGTTAACTACAAAAGATTTCCAGATGCTCTTTGCTGACAAGAAGACAAGAAATTTTTAGGGATGAAAAGTTGTGAAGGGGTGGAAGAAATGATCATACCAATGAGGCCCCACATCTCAAAGTACAAGTTATCTGTAATAGAGACTATATCTGACTTGTAAAAGAAACAAACTGACATCATAGATTCTGAATTTTAACATACACCACTTGATATAGGTACAAGAAAGAAGTTGAAAGTTGCAAGAAGCAAAGTTAAGGCAATGAGATATAAGGGTGACACTCCTTTGGGAGCAAATGAACCATTCCATACCTGAGGCCCATCAAGGAGCAAGTCCAGGGAGTCTAGCAGAGAACCCTACCTAGCATAGATGATGTACTCTGTAAGAAGCCAGACCAGAGTTTGACCAAACTGCCTAGCCCAACCAGTCCAGAGGAGATTCTGTGCCCAGTGAGAAGCTAGTCCAATCTATCTGTGGAAGGACTAACCAGGGGTGGGGAACCTGTGGCCTCAAGGCCACATGTGGCCCTCTAGGTCCTCAAGTATAGCCCTTTGACTGAATCCAAATCTCCCAGTGATGCCCTGACCTGCGGTGGACTTCATGAGGATTCTCTGGAGAAAGGTCAATGAGACGCCACAGTTCTGTAGTTATAGTTTGGCCACATGTGTTCCCTACAAGTATGCCTCACTACCACTGTACTTTAAGTCTGTACCCACTCTCCTCCCATATATTCTATGCATATTTGTGGGAGAGGATGCCGCAGGTTTGGGAGGAATTATTTGTGGCTACCATTCTTGCTATACCATTTGACTCTTTCCTAAGAATGCGTTCAGTCTACTGTCTGATTGTTAATGGGAAGAACATCAGTGGCAACTCTGGTGCTACAGCGTTAGTAGTATTCACCTACAGGATTACCTCTAGGAGCTGATGAAGCAGTTGTTCCTCTGGCTACCCAACCTGCCAGTAAGAAGTATAAGTTAGGGGGAGTGAGCCCAGAGTGAATGCTATATAGGATTCCAGAACTATCCATCTGAGAACAGTGAATGAAAAGTAGTTCTCAAACAGAAATAATAGTTGGAATTATCTACAGGGTGGTTATCACAAACGATAATAGCAAGCTCAAATAAGAACATAAAAGAAAACAAAAATGGAATTTATGCTATCAAATGGAGATGTACTTTTGGGGGGAAAAAGTATGTACTTTTGCAGTTGCTGAAATGTAGCCAAAAATTACTAGTGGTCTCCAAATGTTTTACAAATCAGAAATGAAGATAAGTAATGAACTACTAACATTTCCTTGTTTCATGGGAGCTTCTTGACCTCTGCAGCATTCGACTCTGCTGATCACCACCTCCTCCTGGATATTCTTTCCTTTCTGTAGCATTGTTCTCTCCTAGTTCTTTTCCCTCCTCTCAGTCTTCTTTGCTGTGTCATTATCCATGTCCTTCCCCTTCTGTGTGGGTATACCCCTGAGTTCTCTCCTGGGCCCTTTTCTCTTCTCTCTCTAGGGTGATCTTATCAGCTCTCATTGGTTTAACTATCATCTTTATGCAGATGATTCCCAGACTTAAATACCCAGCCCTAATCTTTCTTCCGAGCTTTAGTCTCACATTACCAATACTCAAAATGCCAACAGCATGCCCCATAGATATCTTAAATAGAGTATATCTAAAATATAATTTATTACCTTTTCCCCAAAACCCTTCCCTCTTCATAAGTTTCCTCTTTTTGTTGAAGACACCACCTCCAGGTCTAAAACTTCAGAGCCATCTTTGAACTGTTCACTGCCCATGATCCCCCAAACCCACTTAGTTGCAAAGTATAGATTCTATCTCTACTATATTTCAAATCTATCCCCTTCTCTCCACTCACATGGCCACCACCCCCCAGTTCAGGCCCTCTCATCTGGACTATTACAAGAGCTTCCTAATTGTTGTTCTTTCCTTTGATCCCATTTCCACACAATAAAAATCCATTTTCTACATGCCAGTGATATTCCCAAGGCATAAGTCTAACCTACTCAGTTAAAAAGTTTCAGTGATTCCCAATTGGCTCTAGTATAAAATGCAAACTACTGTACTCCATTTTCATTCATAATCTGCTTCCAGTCTCCCTTTCCAGGCTAACTGTACATTCATCTCATTTCTAACTCTACATTCTAGGCAAGGTAGCCTATTTCCTGAATCTTCACGGCTCATCTTGAGGACAGATAGAATTGCAAAGATAGACCTTTGAGGATAGACCATCTAAGGTCTATTCTGATTCTCCCAGTACCTAGCATCCTCTCCCTACCTCAGCCAGAATTTACTTTGTATATATTGCTTTAACTTATCTGGATTCATGCTATCTCCCCCTAATAGTGTGTAAGCTCTTTCAGGGAAGAAATATTTCATTTTTGGTTTTTCATTTCTAACACATGGTACATCTTTTTGGCCAAACTTGTGATTTTATTAGTGTAGGAAGTTCTTAATGAGGAAACTACCACTCTCAATACATATTGGCAACTCTCCTATAACTTGTAGCCTCAGAGTTGTCTGGGCCATGGAGAGGTTAAACAACTTGGCCAGGGTCATTTAGCCAGTATGTGTCAGAGGCGAGACTTGAATCTAGATCCTCTCCATTCACACTACTTTGCCTCTTGCTTTGTACGTAATAGACACATAATAAGTACTTACAGAATCACTAATTTATTGAGCAAATCATTTATCCTCTATCTTGCTATTCTCACCTGTTAAATGAAAGAGTTGGTTTAAATGGCTTCCAAGTTCCCTCCTAGTTATAAATCTATGATTTTATTGATTATACTACTAATTTATTCGTTCAAGCATCTATATATAATTTTTTAAAAATACAATAGCATGTTTAGGCATCAAGTAAATACTTAATCATATTTATATAGATAACTTGAAAAGAAAGTATGAATTACCTTTTTATGGCTTCCAACTCCCTTACTCCTCTTTGAAACAAAGCAAACCAGAAGCCAAAGTTGTTAACCAATACGTTAATTCTGGAAGGGAGGGCAGGTGAAGGTTAAAGTTGGAGAAATGAAATTAGAAATAATCCCATGCCACTAAAATAGGGAAAGAAGTGGTCAGGAAGCAGGTTGTACATTATTCATGAGGCAGGGCTTCTGGGATAAAAGCAACAAGCTAAAATAGGTCAGGTGTCCCATTGGAAAGGGATGACACAAAGCAGTTCATGGATCATAGAAACATAGAATCGTAGATTTGGAGCTGGGAGGATCTCAGAGTCAACTAGTCCAACACTATCATTTTATAGATGAGGAAACTGACGCTCAGTGAGATTAAATGACTTGTCCAAGTAGTGAATTTCAGACGTGGGACAACAATGACAAACAAAGGCAGAGGCTGAAGAAGGTAACTGCTCTGATGAGATGAAAATGAACATAAAAGGTCTTGTCTCAAGGCTCTAGAAAATGCTCATCTGAGCAAAACTGCTTTCGTATGTCCATCTAGAACAAGTCCAGACAGTCAAAAATAATGCAAAGATGAATTTGTTGCCTTCTGGTAGCTTTGTAGAAAAGAATAATTTATGAGCTTAATTAAGACTCTGTGCCTTCATGCCAATTTATAAAATAATAGTAAAATAAACAAGGATGTTTATTAATGTAGGTCCTCCAATAGTATCGCAACACTTTGGAAGCTTCTTGTGTTATTTTTACCAAACAGTTAATCAAACAGCCGGTGAATAGACATCCTTGGGAAAAGTGAATTTAAAAAGTTATATCCTTTTCCAGTCATGGAAAGGGAGTCTGGCAAACTTCCCAAACTAGGTTCATGGGAAATAAGAAGTTTGCAAGGTTTTCAACCAATTCTTCTTCACAAAGTAATTTTTTTTTCCTCATCGGGCTACAAATATCAACTATTATGTTTTCAAATATTAATAAAGGTAAGGGTTTTGTTTGGCAAAGTGCCCAAGTGACAGTAATACCCAACTGAAAATACCACCTTATAGTTGTATAGAACTTTACACCTTTCAAAATACTTCTACATTCTTCTCCCTTTTACTCTCATGACAACCTTACGTAACAGACGATAGCGAAGTTATTATCAATTCCATTTTACACCCAAAGGTACTGAGGCCCTACAAAAGAAGAAACGACTCACAAAGGTTACAAACAACCTAGGTCTAAGGCAAAGCAGGGCTTTCAAATTTCTGTCCTAGGACACTTTTCTCTACAGATTCTCTATCATATCATTCAATAAACCAAAATTGTCAATTTTTCTATTTCTTTTTTTTAAAAGAAAAATAATCGAGATTGTTTTCAGTGGTATTAACTGCTATGAGTAAAATGACATATACTTACATGTCATATTTTTATATTTAAAAATATAAAACAAAAAATGTATGCTGTTAGTAACAGTTATAGAAATAGCTGTGGGTCAATTTAGTCACATAGGCAATTTTCTTTTTAAATCCTAGTGATATGACTCTTTCCCTACTTACCGTTGATGTTATGGTGCAATGAAAGCAAAGACAAGGAATGACCTAGCACAGAAGACAGTGAAGGGAACACATGCAATACTACATGACAGAGCCCATTTCTTGAACCCTGCAGAAATAGCCACAGTGATTACATGTAGTCACAGTTGCATGCCCTTAGCATCAAAAGAGCAAAAAGGCAAGTCACATGGTGAATTTCTCTTAAAACTTTGCCCCCCTCTGTTTACATAAACATTTTCTACCTTTCCTGAATATCATCATTGAATGTAATGTTATATATAAGGAACCTAACTCACTCTCAATCTCTAACACATAAGAAATTAGGCACTGATCAGGCTTTAGTCCAACCAATTCTTTGGTTTATTTATGGTTCAAATAGGGTGAAAGCAACATAACCCTGTTATTCCTATGCAAGAAGTGAAATACTATGCCATGACCTTATAGGATAATAGATCTTTGGAAGTCACTGAGTCCAACCTCCTTATTTTAGAGTAGAGTAAACTGAGACCCAGAAAGGTTAAGTGATTTGCCCAAGGTTACACGGATAGTAAATAGCAGGGACAGCATTTAAACCCAGTTCTTCTGACTCCAAATCCATCGCCTTTTCTACTGTTCCTCTTATTGTTGTTATCCCATAATAACTTCTCCTAAACTTGCATTTCTATTTAGTCTGATAAACTTTCCAAAAAAATAATAAACTTGTAGCGGTCCCTGCTCAATTTTAGGAATCTCTCCAATTAACTTGAACAGCGGGTTTATCTAGTCCTCTATTTACAAATAAATCAGCAGGCACATTTTCCCTATTCATTATCAATTTATATCCATCCTGAGAAATTAGGAAAACAGAATGACAAGTAATTTAAATTACAGCTGTTAATAGTGTACATATCAGGGCATGTGCTTCTGATGAATAAGTGTACACAGGGTGTGAAGACTGACTTTTGCCAGAAAAGTCTGTTCATCTACAGTGAATTCCAAAGCCCAAATGCAAACATTTCAACTTTTCAATTGTGTAACTGATTCCAACTGAATTAAGGATTTTTTTTAAAAAAATGAATAAGCAAAGTGATGACCCTTACTCCAGAGCCAATGTGTATACTCACCCAGCAGCAACCATGGCTTAATAACGCCAACTTGCAGGTCCAGGCTTAGGTCCTGCACGTAACCACAGCCACCCTCACTGCCAGGCTCAACTTCTTCCACAACCTGAATTCTGGCATCTTTCCACGTTTCTATAAATTTTTTCCCAGTCAACGTTGTCACTCTGGTGCATTGCTTCCTGAGATTGGCCCGGGAGAATGCTGTAATTTCCTGGTTAAGGGACTGCATTACATTAACAGTCCCTGGAAACAAGTAAAAGCAAATCTAAGATGTACAAGGTGAGGCTGATCTCTGCTTCCTTTATCACACCGGTAACAAGCACAATGCTAGTTTCTCCCTCCCCTTCAGATTCTAGCAGCAGCAACTGGGCGGGCTAACAGCACCACCAAGCCTCATTTTGCAACACAGCTTTCGATTGGTCATTCAAAAGCGGTGGCTGATTGGATCCTGTTTCTGCTTCCTGTAGGAGAGTTTGGAATCTTCATGTCCCATCTCTCCTCGCAGCCTCAGAGGCTATTTGTTTAATTCACTGGTTCTCCGCACGCCTTATCCAAGCTTACTAATATTAGCAAGAATGATGTAAAATATTAGACCTAGTCCAAAAAAAAATATTGTAACACACCCACCCACATATTTTTTTTCTTTTAAAGCTCAGGTGATTCTCAATTTCTGCTAGATTATCAGTGGTCAGGAAGGATAGAAGGAAGATTTCTGTTTACACCTGATTCCAGGCAGCACTGTAGAAATGGATGAAATGCTGGGCTTGAAGTCAGGATGACCGATTCAAATCGCACCTCTTTCACTAGCTGTGTCATCATAGGCATGTTACAATCTCTTTGAGCCTCACTTATAAAATCTGTGGCACCTACCTCACAAAGTTTTTGTGAGAATCAAGTGAAACGAGCGTTTTGAAAATTTGAAAAGCTTACATAAATATTAATCATTACTAAATAACATACAAACTTGGCCCATGTCTCACTGTTTCTAAGATAAAATAATGCACAAATTACTTCAAAAACCTTAAATACTATATAAATGTTAGATATTGTTATTATTTTTCTGAACTGAACTGACAAAAACTCCCTTTTCTCTTCCCCATGAAGTTAACCCTCATTTTCTCCTCCTTTATTCCAGTCTCCAAAGAAAGAAGTCATTCTTTTCACCTACTACATCCAAGTGGAAATACCTTTTAAATCAGTTGAAAATACTTATAGGAGAGAAAATACTAGAGAAGCCAGTTAGGAGACTTGTTGCTATGATTATCAGATGAGATAACGAATGCCTGTACTAGGATTGAAATAATGGGGAAAAAGAAGAAGGGATAGATAAAGGCCACTTGGAAGTAAGAAATGGCAGGGCCTAATGAAAGACAGGATATACAGAGAGAAAAGACTCAAATATAGCTTATACGTTTCTAGCTCCAGACACTGAGTGAATGGTAGTACCACCAACAGAAATGTATCTGGCTCTCTGGTTTAGAGATAAGAGATTAGTTCAGTTCTGCACATGATCATTTTTAATATAGGATTTGGGTTTGGAAAGAAAAGAACAGTGTATCCAGAAATAAAAGACCCCAAAAGAAAAAGGACCAAAGATCAAAATATTTCTAGAAATCATACATTGACAAATTATAAACTCTAGAACAGTACATGTTTCAAGATGTGCCAAAACAGGATATACCCATATTTTCTAAATTTATGAATAATTATCTTGGGAAAAATATGATGGCATATAAGATACCTCCACCAAAGTCTATTCTATTATCTCACTGGAACATGGAGGTAACCCTGGATTCTAAAAGGCTATGACAGTGGAACAAGAACTCTGGTTGGTCCTGTCAGAATCTGATGATGGACTGTATGTCTGTCATATAAGGACCGACCTAGCTAATTCCAAAAACGTTCAACACCAGATTGACTGTTAAGACACAGAAGGGTTACAAGATCTGAATTCCATCTATAAGATAGAAGGAGTACAGTACTCACATTTATGAAATCACAGGTCTTTGAAGGGACTGAAATATGATAGGATACTGCTTATGTGGCCCCTGAATAGCATCTTATAGATTATCAGAATCCTATTACGTTGAGAAAGAAAAAAGGCATGGAATTTATGAAGGTTTATTACCCTGAAGAAGTATGTAATGGAGGGAAGCAAGTGAATGGAACTTATCAATTTGTAATAAGTCTCTGTACAATTTAATGTGGTGGTGAGAATATGTCACTAGGAAGCAATATGATGTTCTGTGAATAGTTCTATGGCTGTGGTAGTGACTAGTGACCAGTGACCTGGAATAAATTGCTTACTCTTTCTAGGTCTCAGTTTCTTCACCTGTAAAATAAGGAGGTTGGACTAAATGATGGATAAGACTATTTGTGGTAGGGAGTAAGCTCCTTGAAGGAAGGACTATTTTGTTTTTGTATACTGAGTGCCATGCATAATGTCTTGTATTTAGAAGGTAGTTAATAAATGCTCATTAAATTGAATTGAGGTTTAGCTCTAACACACCATGATACATCAGTTTAGAAATAACATATACTTTTAAAAGATATAATGATTTCCCTTACTAATAGCAGCTGTGTATCTTAATGTCTGTTTATTGATCTAGAATGTTAAAAATAGTTGTACTGGTAAAAATCAACAAGAGTGCACATTGGTTTGTTTAGTTGATTTATATTTATATTGCCTCACTTCAATACTTCAGTGGATGGATAGTATCATCAGGGTTGTGGGTACTACTGCCAACAGCATATCCATGTTTCTCATCCTGCGATGCTCTTACACACATCCTGCTATAAATCCTCCACAGTGAGTCCACCTGTTCTATAAGCATTCTTCCAGATCTTTTAACATTAAATGGATACCAGTGCAGCACTCAGGCTATACACCTGTCATCTTTTGCTCTCAATGTGAATGGCCCACCTCTGTCTCCCAGCAAGCATCTCCCAAATCACTGGTATTTTTTATGTCACCCCTACTACTGAAGTTGCCATTACAAATATGCTACAGCCTATTTCTCCCACTTTCATCTCTCCATTCCTTTTTCAGTTACCAGCAATTTTGATTCTTTAGAAACTGTAATGTTTCTTACTTATAGCCATGTAATATCATTAGAATAATATATTATCAGAAACAATGTGTAAATTGCTCCCTAAAATTTATATTTATTATTCTCAGCAATACAAAGATTCAAAATAATTCAAAGGACTCACAATGAAAAATATCATCCATCTCCAGAGAAAGAACTGATGGTGTCTGAAAGCAGATCAAAGCATACAATTTTTCACTTTCTTTTTCATGTTTTTTTTGTTTGTGTTTTCTTTCATATGACAAATATGGAAATATGCTTTGCATGATTGCACATGTAAAACTTAGATCAAATTGCTTACTGTCTCAGGGAGGGCGGAAGGAAGGAGAGAATTTGGAACTCAAAAAAATTTAATAAATATTTAAAATTTGTTTTTATATGTAATTGGGAAAAATAAAATTATTTTAAAACTAAATAAAATAAAATTCTAAGTCTTCTTACTCTAAAAAAAAATGTAAACAAATACATGCCCATACATACACACAAATTCAGGTACATAATTGCCTATATGTTTAAATATGCCTATATGTTTAAATGCAAAAAGCACTATGGAAAAACTTTTGTTTTGTCTTGTTTTACCTTAGAGCACAAACAAAAGTAGATGTTGATAAGTAGCTTATATGTTACTAAATACTGCTAAGTTATTTGCAACCTATTGCATTGATTACATTCGGGAGCTAGTAATCATGGTTATTTTCACTCTAGTACTGAATCTGAAACATCACATTGAACCAGATGTGTAATTCTTTTAGGTTCAAAGAAATGTTGTTATTCATAAACTATCAAGATGAAAGGAGAAAAAAGCCTTTCTGGAAAGTGTTAGAAATTCTTAAATTTGGTGTTTATCAAAAGGAAAGTGGGAACTTCCAGAAAACTTGCTGGTCTGTGTGGTTTCCTGAAAGGGACAATGTTTTAGAAATTCTGAGTTTTAAAGTGGTGTTTTTCATGCAAATTTTTTTAGCAAGCAAGCAAGTAAATTTGTCCAACATTGACAGCAACATGAATAAATACTTAAGAATTTGCTATTGTTTTTATGGATTTTCTTTTTGTTTTCTTGTTCTTACATTTCTTCCACATAAAATTTATGCTACTTTCTGAGACACAGTGTGGTATAATGGATAGAACAACAGCCTTGTCCTCAGGATGACTTGGGATCAAGACCTGCCTCTGACTCATACTTGCTATGTGACCTTGGGCAAGTTTCTTGACTGCTCAATGCTCCCAGGCAAATCTCTAAGATTATTAAGTAGAGAATAGTTGACTATTTTATCTTCATTGGTAGAAGGAGTTCCCTCAGCAACCAACAAAATCAAAGGAATTTAGGAGAAAAAAGTAATATTTATTAGCACTTTTCATTTGATGATTTATATGAGTAGATTTTCAACTCGTTTCAGAAAAAAATTTTGACATTTAAAAATAATTTAAGTTAATGCATTATGAAAATCTAAATTTTCTAGTAATTTTATGATAGTGTACACCACCAGGGGTCAGCACAATATGGAAATATCTTTACTATTATTATTATTATTTTACAAAAAGCAAGGAATAACATAATCTATATGTATATATGCGTGCACAAATGTGTATGTATAGACACATATATGGTTAGTTCTTATTAACATGCTACATGACTCATGAGCTATAGATTCATATGGTATGTGCTTATTCCCATGGTAACCATTTCTAAGATAACTGCATTTCTGAGCAATGATCCCAAAATAGTAAATTATCCTTTTTCGTAGATTTCTATTTTAGCGAAAAAGAGCAATTAAAAATTTTGACCTGCTCTCTGATCAGCAAAATCAAAGTAATAAACCCAAGTCTGCATAGAAAATGTGGTTATATGTTTATATAGTCAATTCTAGGTAACATTGAGATTGATTATTCATTTTGTAGATTATTCACGCTCCTGCCTCATCTGGTTCTTCACATTGTATCCATTGTGTCCTCTGTTTCTTGATCTGTAAAATGAGGGAGTCAGATTAGATGATCTTTAGGGTTTCTTCCAGATCTAACATGCTAGGATTATGCTATGATTCTATGATTTCAATGCTCACCAACATAAAAGGTTTAATAAAAACTAATAAAACTTCAGCCACACAATGTTTCCACTTCTGAGGCTAGATAAAGAAGAATTTCAAAACTATTGGGCACATATATGATTATGATGGAATACTATTGTGCTATGAGAAATGGTGTACAGGATGGCTCCAGAAAAACCTGAGAAAACCTATGTGAACTGATGTAAAATGAAGTGAACAGATGTGGTATTAATATGATTAAAGATCTTCCCCACCCATTCAACAGGGCCTTTACTTACACCGTTTACTTACTAGGTGCAAGGCCCCATGCCCGCACCCTTTTGCTAACTAGATCATAAGAGGTGTGAAACCCTCAGGGCCCTAAGGAGAGGTGCTAAGACCAGAGCAAATTGTATGTGCACTGAGTCCTAGCCAATCAGCTAGGCTAGAACTGTATATAAGGAGAGCCCAGAATGTGAGAGAAGCAGAATTGAGAAGCAGACATCAAGAAAACATTTAGAGAGAGCCAGTGTTGAGGGAGACTGCAGAGCAGAAATTGCAGACCAGAGAGCTGTGGAGATCAAAGAGCTAAGAGTCTACAGCATCAAGAGATTGGAGAACTGAGAATCCAGAGAATCCAGGAGACTGCAAGGATTCTGAGAACTGCAAGGGCTTTCAGAATGGAGAGGACACAGGCAAGCAGACAGTTAGGACTCATGAGCAATTGTTCATGGGAAGGCCCAGGCGGGGGAAAGGTTACAGGATGACTTGGTTCCTTGCTATAATACTGTGTTATAATTTCCTTGTTGCTACATTGAGGTGGGCTTACTGGTTTTGGAATATAATTACTACTATATCGAATTGGAGTTATTGGTCTTGGGATTTGATATTCTGGTGTCTTAAATAAATGTTATACTTCCTCTGCCTTCTACCTAGAGTTTTTCATACTTTGAGATTCCAAACCATGCAGGCATGTTCATGGTCATCCTCGAGGTCATGAATCTTGCCTTACTGATACAACAGAACCAAAAGAACATTGTACACAGTAACAGCAATATTTTCACAATTATCAACTGCAAAAGACTTGGCTACTCTGATCAAGACAATTCCAAAGGACCCACGGTGAAAAATACCATCCATTTTCAGAGAGAAAACTGATGAACTCTGAATGTAAATTGAAGCACACTTTTCTTAAAATTTTTTTAATTGTTATTATTTTATTTTGTTTGCACCTCTCTCAGGATTTTGACTTGAAGGCTCAAGTGAAATGATATATATAAAACAAGCTTTGGAAACCTTAAAGCATTACACAAATAATAAGTATTGTTATTATCTAGAGATTTTAGTTTTCTGTAAATTATCTACTTAAAGCTGGCTGTGGGATGTTTCTATTTTTGTTTTTGTGGGGTTAGATTTTTTTTTTGAGATAGCACTATCTTGCCTAACAAACTGATATCCTTGCAATGGAGGAGTTCAAGGTTATTATTCCTTAGTCTTATTGTCTAATATTTCTTGGTGTTATAGACAAGTAGCTGACATTTAGGGGTAGAGGAACATACCCATCAGACTCCTCTAGTTTGCTGAGAGCTACACCTCAATTTCTTCCTCTTAGCAAAGCAAAATTATTTTTCCCAAAAATAAATAGCGGCAGATGAGAACCATAAACATCACCAGAGGGAATGGCCAATGCTATGGCTGAGCTTCTCCTTTATTTTGTTGGCTTCTGAGGAGTGAGCTAATTCCATGGAAATTTGGGTAACCTTATGGTGTCCCCACATAGCCATCCAAAATTTGAGGATGGTGGAATTTCCTAAACCTCTGTGCAACACTGACTCTACACAAAATTATGAAGTATGCAAAGTTTGGTTTTTTGGGATACCCTTCCCCTCTTCACACACACATGCACGCACGCACGCACACATGCATGCACACACACCCCATACTTTTGCCTCAACAGATAGTCTCTAACTTTTTATTAACTCTTGAAGTCCTCCTTTCCATTTTTGGAATGTTATGTCTACCAGGATCTTCCATTTCACATCAGAAAATTCCACTCTATGACATGTAGGCATTATTTTGTGATAGATAAAGTGACATAGCGAAGGTAAAACACATCCATTGAACTACAGAAACACATAGAAAGTATGCAATTTTCAAATCTTGCCCGAGTTCAAAAGTTTTCAAATCTTAACCTAATTCCGGTTCTGCTGCATACTTCCATTACCTCTCCCTCTCCAGACTTGGGCACCTACCCCATATCACCCTGGTCTTGTTATCTTTGTCTGGAGATTACCATATAATCCCTTTCTTACCATCTCCTGCCCTCAGCTATGAAAGGGTTGTCACTGCTATCCATTTTCTCCTCCCAAATTGAAATTGTTATATGCCATTTACATATTTCATCCCTTTAAGAAAAGGGTATGTGTGTGTGTGTGTGTGTGTGTGTGTGTGTGCTTTCTAATGAATCAATTGGATAGAGTACTGGACCTGGAGTTAGGAAGACCTGGGTTCAAATTGGATCTCAGCTACTTACTAGCAGTGTGACTCTGGGCAAGTCACTTAACTTCTGTTTGTCTTGGTTTCTTCAGCTGTAAAATGGGGATAATTACAGCACCTACTCTGCAGGGTTGTTGTAAGCATCAAATGAGATAATGTTTGTAAAGCACTTAGGACAGTGCTTGATACATTGTAGGCACTATATAAATGCTAGCTATTATTATTTTAAGGGGAGAAGGGTATCCCAAAACTCCAATATTTTCATATTGTCTCCTGAAGATTTATGCAATAGATCTCCAAACCACTTGCTGATACCACATGTGATACCACATCCATGTTACTATATGGGATGCCCTCTGTGTTTGTTGGGAAGGAGTATGCGTGTGAGAGAGAAATAGCTGGCAGCCTGAGACTGGAAAACTATAGAAAGATGCAACCTGCCCCCTGAAGTAGGGAAGATTTTTGACCTCTTCCCATAACCGTCCAAAGAATATATGCTTGTTAGCCAAATGAATCTGCCATTCTTAGAATTTCAGGTGATATAGGAGATAATTTTGGTCAGGGGAACCATCTCTCAAGTCATACTAAGGCAGAAGTGATAGAGTTCATGACCTGAATGGAAAAAGCCTGGTTCGAATCCTGCCTCTGGCACTAACTGTATGACCACATGGATACGATACCTACCTCATCATGAGGTTCAAATAAGATAATGTTGTAGAGGGTCAGCTCTGAGATAGTCTGTGGTAAGAAAGGTAAATGACAGGTTTTCCTTTAAGCCTGAGCCTGTTCTAGTTGTCCTTGCGAACGTGCAGAATGGCATGTGGAGATTCAGCAATATCTTGTTTAAGCCTCCTAGGCCTGTGCAAGGCAGGACCATACCAAGATAAGAGGAGGTGGTAAGAAACTGCCCTCGCAGCTGTGATCCGCATGGGAAAGAACAAAAATGTTTCAGTATGGATATCTGCATGGGAATGATCAGGAATGTTTCAATATAGTGAGCATGGTGTATCTAAGCTACATGGGCTACGTGGGACACGTGGCAGGATGTCCCAGTAAAGTATCAAAGCAGTCCCAGTAAAGTAACAAAGCAGTGCAACGCTTGGTCTACTTACCTGATTTCATAGAGTATACAAGTTCACCGCTTCTGCTCAATAAATGGAGTTGTGCTACACTCTCCTACCTGGCCCATGTTTCTTTCACTCTCTCTGGCATCCTTTGAGGGACAGTGCCACCTCTGCAGACAGCATAATGTATGCAAAGAACTATATAAATAAAAGCCATTATTATAAGTTAAGGAAAATGAAAACTAGAGAACTTTTTGGACTTGACCAAGGTCAAACAGGTAATAAAAGGCAGGCAAATTGAGGAGCTGACTATTTGGAGCACTAGACTTAAGGCCACCCTGTCTGACCTTTTCAATGAAGGAAGGTAACTTACCCTGCAGAGGAAAGAAGCTACCCCACCAATGCCAAGTGAGACCTAGAACCCCATTGTTTGTCTTATCCAGCTTCCAACACCAGGCACTAGAGACATCTGTTGGATACATCTGTTGGAAACATCTGGATAATGGCTGATCCTTGATGCTATAAATTTTATGTCCCCTATTGCAATAGATTATATATAGAGATTAAATATATTGAGGTTATAGATTAAATATATTGGGGCATATCAAAGCATCCAGTTTTCTCTTTATCTTTTAAGTTGGAGAAAAAAGTCTGCACAATATAATATTATAGGCACACACTTTTTCCAAAAGTAACCAACTTATGGCTCAGCACCCCAAGGGTTAGGCCCACAAGGATCAGGCTCAGTCTTAAAGACAGTCCCCCAAATAGTATCTTTTGGCTTATTTTCTAAAAAGATTGCTAATAAGGTTTTCTAATCAGATTTTGCTATACATATCTCAAAATATAACTCCAATATAACTCATATCAAGGTCTCTACTGACATAGATGAAAGGATACCAATCTCCCATCCAATCACTTAGGGTCATAATGTATACATGGTAAAGAACAGCCTTTACTTTGCTTCATTAAAAATGCAGACAGAAAGTTGATCTAATTCTTATCCTTCCCTGGTAAACCCCACCTTTCCCCCAGAACTGACTGCTCTCCTTTCCCTCCTCCTTACCCCAGACACATAGCATCGCCTTATGGCTTAAATTCCCCTCAGAAGAGAATAAATTTGGTATTCCTAGATCCCCTAATACGGCCAAGTCCCCTAACACGGCCACGATTCTCACTTACACTGCGAGGATGCACACAAGGATACAACCTTACAGTTGCAGACAAGAACAGAGACACCTAAATCTTATAGATCAACACTTTCTCATCTATAAAATGAGCTAGAAAAGAGAATAGTAAGTCACTTAGTATCTTTGCCAAGAAAACTCCAAGAAGGGTCATGAAGAATCAAACATGAGAACTAAACAACATAATCTTTGATGTCTCACTAAAAATAACTTTTAATGATTGGGGGATAATGTGATTGATTGCCTCAAATTACTGTGGATCGAAGCCAGCCATTTTTGCTGAACCTATGAAAGTACTTTTCCTCACCAACTAGGGTGCCTTTTCCCTTTTCAGATGACAGGCTAGAGTAGCAAAATCAAGAGGAGACCTATATCCTGGGGGAAGAACTCCTCTGTATGTGCACAGGCTCCTCCCATTCCCCCACTCACCTCCTGGGAGGCACTAAGAACCTCTTTGGGGAAGAGAGATATATGAACTTACATGTGCTCTCATTCATAGTCTGAAAAGAGAGGCCCTGGACCCCAAGTTCCAGAATCTAGCCTTCAAAAGAAGAAAGGCAGAATTCTTGGGTAGCTCTAACCTTGGGATTGCCTCTGTAGCAACCCCCAAATGGGAGAGTTTGGGAATCTTGCCTTCTAACAAGAGAAGGAGCAGTACCAGGGAGGGGTGAGAATCACATACATAGCCCCTAAAACTGGAAGAGCCTCAAGCAACTTAAGCTAGGCCACTGGGGGACAAAAAAACCTAGGCCTTGTCTTCTAACTACTACCATAAGTTGTTGGTATGGTGCAATTCTAATGGGAAGAGGAAACTCAAGTTTACTTTCTTGTTGGGAGACCCACGCTCTTACAGGGGTTGGCTGTTCAAGAGAAGTTTCTTCACTTTTCAACAGTTAATAGGATAGCAGGACACTTTTAAAAACTACCCCCAACTAATAGAGAGTCAGTGGTAATTTTTGCAAGATCTGGGTGTCTCTGCTCTTGTCTGCAACATTAGTGAAACTTGGAAGTTCTTATATAAAATTACAGCTTACAAAAAAACTTTATGTACAAAAATACAAAATTTACAAAAGGCGTAGGGAAGCCTATTCTATTTGAAGCTTGGTATTGACCTTACCACTGGCTCTAGGAGCCTATCTGGGATTCTCCACAATTCTCATACACTTATAGTTAACAACTTTTATGGATGTTATTTCAAGCAGACTTTAACATAAAAGCAGCTGCTTGTATTTACATAATGCCTTACAGATCACAAAACACTCTTCTCACAAAAACCTTCTAAGGTAAGTTGTGCAAATACTATTATACCTATGGAATCTGTTATCTGGAGAGAAGGAAACATCTTCAGAGGAGATAGTGTAGCCTAGTAGTTAGGGTAACAGACTTAGAATCAGGAGAGCTGAGTTTCAATCCTGCTTCATACGCTTACTAGTTATGTAATCTTGGCTAGGTAACAACTACTCAGGGCCCTATTTGGAATGCATGAAAAAGTTCTCTCCACCAGAGCCCAATTCATAGAAACAGCTCATACAACTAAGTTTGTCCGCTGTCCATCTGCTTTATATCCATTAGACCGAATTAACCATCATCCTATGCACGCAGCCCCAAAGTAGGTGTGGCTTAGAGCCGTAGCGTGCTCTTACGTTGATTTTCTCTGTGTGCTCCCTAACTCCCTTACATTCTTCCTAGGTACGGACAATCCGCTACTCAAAATTAAACGAGTTATATACTTTCTTTCATTTGTACTTGGACACCAAACCCAAGGGCAGCTGGTGGTGTTTGAAGATGTTTAAGCAGTGGTTTCAGTTATCAGCATAAGAGGGAAAATAAATAGCTGGTGTCTCCGTAGAAAGTTAGGAAGTTAGGCAAGAAATGTCCACATTCTTTCCTTCTCTCCACACTGGCATAGTATACGCTTAACAATTGTTTTTGAATCAAATTGATTTGCCTCAGTGCTACGGGTCAATTCTAACTCCAGGCGGGGCACAGTTGCCAGTTTAGTATCTATAGCTCCAGGCAAAACGTATTCCCTTTCCCTTTCAAGGCTGCCTCCTTTGCTATGCTAACATCATAGATAAATATAGTTTTATTTGAAGAATATGGGATGGATTTGTAGACATTTGACATTTCATCCTGAGGTTTGTGGGTTAAAGCATTATCATCATCATGCATTCATATGACACTTCACAATTTGCAAAGCGCCTTACATGCATTATCTCATTAAAGCCTCATAGGAGTCCAGTGAGATAGGGACAACAGTTATCTTTATCCCCCTCTGACAGATAAGGAAACTGAAGTAAGGAGCCGTTAAATGACTTGCCCAAGGTCACATAGTTTTTTGGTAAAAGACGTGAGCTTTTGAGCCCAGGACTTCCCAAATCTAAGTACAGCTCTATCCATTGAGCTCCAAGCAGAAGCCCATTATATAAAATATTTAGATTAATTTTATCATTATTATTTTTTGGCATCTGCATGCCAGGGAGGTTAAAAGTAAGAGTTCCAATCTAATTTTTGTGTGTTTTTTTTGTGACTGTTAATTTGTGCTTTTTACTAATGTTCATATGATTATTGTTAAGCTGATCAAAAACCTGAAGGAAAACTACCTAGTGGCCTATAAAGTTTCATCGATGTGCTCTATTTCCTTTGATGCAGGTTAATTTGGAATAAAGAGTGCTGACATTTGGAATGGAATTGGCCTGGTAGCTCCTTAAGGCATGAAACATTAGAGAATGTAATTAGAGTTCTGGTGAAATACTTATGTGTAACAAACTGTTAATTTAGTGAAGAGAAAAGTGCCCATTTCTGTTCTGCCATACATGACTAAAGAAAAGATCAATGCAAAACTTTAAAAAAAATGTAAGACATAAATAACATTTGCAAAATAAATGATATAAACTTGTATTTGTGATTTGTAATATATTTATACCACATTAAATTTAGTCAGAATTTAGTAACTATCAACACAAATGGGAATGCAACACACTGTTTTGCTTTTGATTAAATCACATATATAGCACATTATATAAGCTATGTCCAAGGCTCCAACTTACACCTGCTAATCATTAAGTCAATGGTCTTTCTTAAATCTCATTTTTCCAATTTTTCAAAATTTAGATTCCTACTCCATAGGATTAAAGTCATATAGTTAAATATGTTGCATTTGTTAGCTATTGTTAATTTTTTTTAGATTATCAGAAATTATTTAGGGAAAACATTCAAGGCCATCAAGAAGTTTTTAATTTAATTGGCCTTAATTGGTCCATCTTAGGGTCAGGATGCTCTGGGTATAAGTCCCCACTTTGACACATACTGTCTGGGTCACCCTGAGAAAATCACTTATCCTCACAGTTCCCCCAGTAATGCTCTAATAATCTGCAGAACAGTTGCTTATCTTCATCTTATCGAGAGGTCTCTATATCAGAGAAATCATAGGTGCAGACCTTCCCCACTCTCACCCCAACATCCACAAAAAAAGAAGCTTGTATATTGTTATTAAGATCTTCTTATTGTTTAGTCATTTAAGTCATATATGATTCTTCATGACCCCATTTGGGGTTTTCTCGGCAAAGATACTAGAGTGGTTTGCCATTTCCTTCTCCAGATCATTTTACAGATGAGAAAACTCAGGCAAACAGGGTTAAGTGACTTGCCTAGAGCTAGTAAGGGTCACAGAGCTAATAAATGTCTGAGGCCAGATTTGAACTTAGGAAGACGGGGCATAAGTCCAGGCCCCAGGCTCTATCTACTGTGACACCTAGCTGCCCTATGAAAATCTAACAATTGCTAAATAATTTGGGTAGGTTTAAGTGAAAAGAAAGCAGCATATAAAAATGTCTTGCTGTATAAAAGGTTATATTATGGTAATTTTTTCTGCTTATTACACTGTAAAACTGATAAAATTTTTCTGTATTAAAAAATTAGACAAAATGTTTAGATGTGTAATGCTGTAGCACTGATCATTCTGACAGTAATCTTTTAAAACTTCATTTCTTTTAGGCAGACTTGAGGTAAGGTTCTGAAACAAGATAGACTGGGACAAAGATTATGATTTCCTAACATTGAGTAAGTGAAAATCTACATCAGGAAATATGTCTAGAGCAATGTAGTGATGATTTCTGATCAGGGAGAAAACTGGACCAAAAAATCCAATGAAGGACATACCAAGAATGTGAGGTACAATGTTAGTCTTATAGTAAAATGTATAGTTAACGTTAGATAAGGTAGTGTTATTAAATGAGACTTATAATGATGGTATGCAAAGAGCGCAACCTGTGAAGTCGCAGATCTTGGGCTCAAATTTCCCCTCTAATTATAAACCTGTATGATTTTAGGAAAGTCACTTAATTTCTTTGGGCCTTTGCTTCTTCACCTGCAAAAATGGGTTAGACTAGAGGTTCTCTAAGATCTTTTTCAATTCTAAGTCCTATGACATTAAATATATTCATTTGAAACGGTAAAGAGAAAGTTTAATGAGAGATTTGCTTTATAAAGTTCTACAGTCAACGAAGGAGTGAAAAAAATTTCAACTGTGTTTTTCAGATGTAGGATATGCCTCAAACCATTCTAGAACAGAAGTGGAAGTGGAAGTAATACTAGTAGTAGTAATAATAATTGTTGCTTTTGTATAAGCTGTGAAATTTTAACTATATATACTGACAAGCCAATTTCATATTTCTGTATGTCAATGGAGCTATGATTTCATTGATGGGGGCACACCCTCCAACAACGTAGAGTGCAACTGCTATCCACAGCTTCTCATCCTGTTCAGTTTTTCTCCAAGTCTTCCTATAAATCCCCTACCAGGGGTCCATCTGACATTACGAGGGCCTTCCTCTCCATCTTTTGTCATTTCGTGGGTACCATGAAACAGTAAACATTTGTCACTCAGTTTTGCCACCTGGCCAGCTGACCTCCTTTTCTGGTCATCATATCTTTGATAATATTTTGTGTGCTGCTTCTACTATATAATTTCTCACTGGTAATAAACTACAGCCCATCCATACCTACTATTCATCTCTCCACTGCCTTTTTCGTGACTGGAATCTTGAATTCTTTGGAGACTGGTATTCCATGCTTGGCAGCTAGATACCATCACTAGAAGAATACAGCATTTAAAAGACAAACCTTTGTTTCAGGGAGAAGTCTGGAGTCATTAGAAACTCTTCATGATTTTTCAGCTACAAACCAGCCAGCTCTCCTCTGCCTATTCAACTCTGGGCCCAGCTCATTGTATCTGCAGTGTCCATCTCAGATTTATTTACTTATCTGATTTATTGATAGACAGCCTGATATGCTACATGAGGAAGTAGAAATGGAACTAAGGAAACAAAACTGTAGCAAGCAACTAGAGTATATCAATAATACACAGAAGAGGCCCATACTGAAGGAGACATAATTCTTTAGGGTATTAAGTGAGTCTGAAGTTACATGAAAGAAGGAGGGATACCAACTGTTTGGGAAAAGAAAATCACATATGTTATTATTACCCCAAAGAGGGCTGGTAAGAAAACATCACTAACTATAGACCCACGTATTTATTTTCTTAGCTCTACAATGTTGTCATAAGGATCATCTACATATTCATCAAGGACATCTTTGCTAAAAGTATAAGGAGAAAACAGAAGCTTTGCAAATGATAATCTACAGCAGACCACATTATTGCAGCCACAAAATGGATTGAAAGGTGAAGAGAATACAAGATACATTGGGCTTATTGCCTAATAATTATAAACCCTCTTAAAGGACTCTCCTCAAACAGGTGTCTCCTAAGTATCTATTTAAGTGATACGATATTCTTTAAAAGAATTGATAACAAACGTAACAGTGACAATGGCTCTTTGGTTTTATACCAAGCAAAGAAAATAAGAGAACTAGGCTCACAAAAGGTTTTTACTGCTGTCATTGAGGCAGAACAGAGTCCAGAGGGAAAAGGAATGATACTCTATGGATGATGTTTCTCTTTCAGGATGGCATAGTGCTGATTGCATCAGGCCCTGGGAGAGCAGTTCCTAAATGAACCGAGGTCACATGATAGCTAAAGCAACATGGCCAAGACTGTAAATTCTGGGAAACTCTTAAGAGGAATAAAGGATAAAGAACAGGAAAGGACATCTATGGTGATGCTAAAAATGATGCCAATTTAAATCTGGCTTATACAAGTCAGATCCCTCTAAGTTTATGCAGTAGTAGAGAACACATGTTCTTACTATCCCTTGAACAAAAAAAAGTCTCATTCCTCTAAACCACTAAATCCCATACTTTACCACTTGGCTTGCCTCAGAGGACTTTGCTACTCAAGGTGTTATCTGAATATTATAGATATAGTCCTTATGTACTTACCACTCTGAGGTGTAGGTGAAAAACACTTGGGTTTGTAGGTGATTTACCAGCTGAGTAAACTTGTGCAAGTCACTTAATCTCTGCAAGCTTCAGTTTCCTGATCTGTAAAATGGGGCTAATAATACTTATCCTGGGTAATAAATGCATAAACTTAAAGGGATATAGACTATCTTCTTCTTTCTCCACCTTGGATGCCACATCAGGAGGTAGAAAAATATCAGACAGGAAGTCGTTCTTTGGCTAGAATAAATGTATCTTGGGTTCTCCCAGCTCTGGATAAGGGAGAGTAAAGGACTCTACATTCCTTCTTGTACAAAGAATATGCATTCTTAATTATTAAAGAAATAATATAGCATTAACTTAAAATAGAACAATTAAAATTAAGATCAGTCTTCTTTCCCTACATTGGTTTCCACAATGCAGCTGGAAAGTCATATTTTAAGATTAAAAAAAATACATCTTTGGCATACTCAGGATGGCTGCTAGTACAGGTTCTTTGATCTGCTTTTCTAAAGGAAAGCAACATTAAAGGGGTCAACAATCTTACTTTAATTAAACATATATATCATTCACTTAGTTCAGGGGGAAAGCCAGCACCCTGAACTTCAGAGAAAACACAGAGACTACAAGCAGAAATAATAGCACAAATCAACAGACAGGGCTTCTAACTAATAAATTAGCACAGATCAACAGACAGATCCAACTGTCTGACCATAATAATACATATATAGTTACCAGAGAGAGAAGCACCAACATCTGGGTTTTCAAAGCTGGGGCGGGGGGTGGGGTGGCTCCTTAATGGCTACCCAGAGTCTCATCTCGCCAAATCACACAAACAATCTTCCAATGAGTGAGCTCCCAAAGCAAAACCTCACCTCAGAGTAAGAGTATTTATGTACTTCTCAGAGCCAGAGGGCATCACAACCCTCAGTGACCCAGTGCCTAATTAGACATTAGCAAAAGGAGGGACAGAGCCAAGATGGTGGCTGGAAAGCAGGGACTTGCTTAAACTCTCCCCAAGATCCCTCCAAACACCTGTAAAAATGGCTCTTAACAAATTCTAGAGCTGCAGAACCCACGAAATAGCAGAGGGAAACAGGTCTCCAGCCCAGGAGAGCCTGGATGGTCTCCGGGAAGGGTCTATCACATAGTGCTGAGAGCGGAGGGCAGCCCAGCGTGGGCCAAGCCAGGACAGACCAGATCCGGAATTAGCCAGTCAGAACAGGCCTGTGGGCCATGAAACAGTAAGCTGCAGCAGTTACCAGACTTCTCAACCCACAAATGCCAACGAGCAGGTTGGGGGAAACTGTGGGATCCAATTCAGAGTGGTCCGACCACCAGCTCTGGGGGTGGAGGGGGTGGTACAGCAGTGGCGGTAGCAGCAGCAGGAAGCTCCTGAGGCTGCCTCCAGAACACCAGCATCAGTGGGTTCCCAAGTCCCTGGCTCACATGGTGGGAGGAATCTAGCAGCAGATCAGAGCAGGAATGCAAGGAGTACTTTGTGGGCACAAAGACAGATTCTCTTGCTGTGCCCTGCTTGGATCTGAATTGCAGTCCTGGTTGGCAGTTCTTGGGGGAGGAGGAGCACTGCTGCAACAGGGCCTGGGGTGACAATGGAGTAGAAGTAGCTGTGAAAACAGCAGTACATGGACCCTAAAGCTTGAGACAAAGTACTCTCTACTCTACAAGCAGTCATATCCTGACAAAAAGCTCAAGGGTCAAGTAGTTGGCTGGGAACATGAACAGGCAGCAAAAATGAACTCAGACTCAAACTCTAGATTCCTTTTTTGGTGACAAAGAAGATCAAATCATACAGCCAGAAGAAGTCAACAAAGTCAACGAGCCTACATCAAAAGCCTCCAAGAAAGATATGAATTGGGCTCAGGCCATAGAAGAGCTCAAAAAGGATTTGGAAAAGTAGAGGAAAAATTGGGAAGAGAAATGAGAGTGATGCAAGAAAACCATGAAAAACAAGTCAACAACTTGCTAAAGGAGACCCAAAAAAATATTGAAGAAAATAACACCTTAAAGAATAGACTAACCCAAATGGCAAAAGAGCTCCAAAAAGCCAATGAGGAGAAGAATGCCTTGAAAGGCAGAATTAGCCAAATGGAAAAATAGGTCTAAAAGACCACTGAAGAAAATACTACCTTAAAAATTAGATGGGAGCAAGTGGAAGCTAGTGACTTTATAAGAAATCAAGATATTATAAAACAGAACCAAAGGGATGAAAAAGTGGAAGACAATGTGAAATATCTCATTGGAAAAACCACTGACCTGGAGAATAGATCCAGGAGAGATAATTTAAAAATTAGCGGACTACTTGAAAGCCATGATCAAAGAAATAGCCTAGACAGCTTTCAAGAAATTATCAAGGAAAATTGCCCTGATATTCTAGAACCAGAGGGTAAAATAAAAATTGAAAGAATCCACCAATAGCCTCTTGAAAAATATCCCAAAAAGAAAACTCCTAGGAATATTGTCACCAAATTCCAGAGTTTCCAGGTCAAGGAGAAAACACTGCAAGCAGCCAGAAAGAAAAATATGAATATTGTGGAAACATAATCAGGATAAAAAAAGATCTAGCAGCTTCTACATTAAGGGATCAAAGGGTTTGGAATATGATATTTTGGAGGTCAAAAGAGGTAGGATTAAAACCAAGAATCACCTACCCAGCAAAACTGAGTATAATGCTCCAAGGCAAAATATGGATTTTCAATAAAATAGAGGACTTTCAAGCTTTCTCAATGAAAAGACCAGAGCTGAATAGAAAATTTTACTTTCGAATACAAGAATCAAGAGAAGCATGAAAGGTAAACAATAAAGAGAATTCATAAGGGACTTACGGAAGTTGGACTGTTATGTTTACATTCCTACATGGAAAGATGATGTGAGTAATTCATGAGACCTCTCTCAGTATTAGGGGAGTTGAAGGGAATATAGTCAGAGGGCACAGGATAAGTTGAATATGAAGGGATGATATCTTAAAAAATGAAATAAATTTAAGGCATGATAGAGGAATGCATTGAGAGACGGAAGAAAGGGAGAGAGAGAATGGGGCAAATTATCTCACATAAAAGTGGCAAGGAAAAGCAGTTCTGTTGGAAGGGAAGAGGGGGCAGGTGAGGGGGAATGACTGAATCATACTCCCATTGGATCCAACTTGAGGAGGGAATAACATGCACACTCACTTGGGTATCTTACCCCACAGGAAAGTAAGGGGAAGGGGATAGAAAAAGGTGGGGATGACAGAAGGGAGGGCAGATAGGGGAGGAGGTAATCAAAAGCAAACACCTTTGAAAAGGGACAGGGTCAAGGGAGAAAACTGAATAAAGGGGGACAGGATAGGATGGAAGGAAATATAGTTAGCCTTTCACAACATGAGCATTGTGGAAGTGTTTTACATAATGATACATGTGTGGCCTATGTTGAATTGCTTGCCTTCCTAGGGAGGGTGGGTGGGAAGGGAAGAGGGGAGAGAATTTGGAACTCAAAGTTTTAAAAGCAGATGCTTAAAAAAATTTTTAAAAAGTTGTTTTTTGCATCCAGCTGGGAAACAAGATATATAGGGAATGGGGCATAAAAACCTATCCTGCCCTACAAGAAAATAAGGGGAAAGGGGACAGGGTAGGTGGGAGTGGGGTGAAAGAGGGGAGGGCTGACTGGGGAACGAGGCAATCAGAATATAGGCCATCTTGGAACGGGGGGGAGGGTAGAAATGGGGAGAAAATTTGTAACTCAGTACCTTGTGGAAATCAATGCAATGTTGAAAACTAAAATATTAAATAAAAAAAAGAAATTATCAAAAAGTGTGAGCCTTCCTACAAAACAAGGCTCCCCCAATCAAGCTTCCCTTAATGAGCTCCACATGAGGCCTATTAATGGGTGGGGAAGATCTTCAATCACATTAACTTTACACATACACAAAAACCAAGCTAACCAAAGAGAATTTGTAGATGAAATCATCAAAATAACAAATAGATGTGAAATAGAAAAGGAAAAAATAAATCTATGTTGACCTAAGGTGCTTACTAGTGTTTTGCACAAAGTCTAAACAGAAGGATTGCCTATTGATGTGAAGGATCTTCAAATGCTTTTATTTGCTGATGGATGCTGTACTAAGAAAAATCAGTCCTGGGGCTCCACAAAGCCTCCTGATCCTGAAGGAAGAACTCATTTGGAGAAAAGGGAGTATGTACCAAACTATAAATAAAAGCAAAGAATATTAGAAACCACGGGATTAAACTAAATATTAGCAACTCAAGTCTATTAGGGAAGTTGGAAGTAGAAAAAGTCTGAAGTAGTCATCTAAAACTAGAAAATTAATTAGGGAAAGTATACAAGGAAGTTACTTGTCCGAGACAGCATTTATTTATGGTGACGTTGAGTTTACCAAGCCTCCTCCTCGCCCATGTTGCTGTGGCTCCAGACATCATAACTTTCTAGTACATCTCTCTGAAATTTGAGGACTAGGTTTGTTGGGATAACATGGGGATAACATTTGGAAGCCTTCTACCAGCTTCATGGTGTGCATGTTGCAGACTGACTCCTATGACTTCTTTATGGGCCTGCAACCCTTGCAGACTACTTAGAAGTGGTCTCATTCATAGGATCATATATTTAGACTTAGAAGGGACATTAGAGGCCATCAAGTCCAAACCTTTCACTTTACAGATGAGGAAATTGAGGCATAGAGATATTAAGTGACTTGTCTAGTGTCACACAGCTAGTAAATGTCTGAGACAGGATTTTGTGACAGCCTTTGTGACTCCAAGTTCAGCTCTCTGCTACTCCATGCTGACCCTCTGACTCTGCTGTGAACCTAGGATCTCCTAGACCATGTGTTCCAGTTGCCTGTCCACAATTAATAGGTATTATATTCTAGTCTGGGATTTAAAGTGAACCTGCCACAACAAGGAATGATGGAGGACAGAATGGATTTGTAGTAAGGAGGATAATGTTTCCTGGTAGGACATGAGCCATGACTGTTGCAACAATTTGTCTAGCAGCTGCTGTGGGGGTGAAAGATCAACACAAGCCCAACAACAAGAAAACGCTGCCAGCACAGGTTCTTTTGATCTGCTTTACTAAAGAAAGTAACATTAGGGGGTTAACAATCTTATTTCAATCCAACATACAAATATCATTCACTTAGTTCAGGGGAAAAAGCCAGCACCCTGAACTTCAGAGCAAATACAAACAAATTACAAGCATACATTATAAACAGACCAAATACAATTCATAGTTACCAAGAAACCATCAACATCTGGGTGAGCTGGGAGGCTCTTACATAGGCTGCCCAGAGTCCTGAACCAACACTTCTCCAGGAGAGAGAGTCATCAAGGACTCCTAATTTAATCAAGGAAATAAAGGCCAAACTCTTCAAGGGCACTTGATTGAAGTGCTAAAAGCCCATCTTAATTACCAATACAACTACCTAAGGGATTAATGGGGGGGGGGAAACTATCAACTCATCTCTCAATTTCCAGGGAGTCATATTAGTATGAAGATTATAAAATAACATCAAGAATGGATCTTCTACAACTAAAAGCTTCTCTTAGTGCTATGGTCATTAGTCTAACATCTGGATGTCACACGTTACTTTACCACCACCACTACTACTGCTTCTACTAGTACTACTGCTACCACTGCTGCTGTTGCTGCTGCTTACTACTGTTGGTTCTGTAGCTACTGCTGCTTCTTTTTATAAATATTGCTTCAATTTATCCTCACAACTATGGGGGATAGGTGCCTTTATTAGGAAGGAAACTGAGGCAGAGAGAGAGTAAAACAGCTAGGCTGAAAGAGCTATTCAGTGTCTGAGGCTGTATTTGAATTCAGGTTTTCCTGACTCCAAGTTCAGCACTCAATCCATTGCAATCATCTAGCTGCCTCAACAATAATAGTCTCTGACCAACTGCTGATTCAGGGAATCAACTCTTAATTTTTCAATCAACAGAAGCAGCAGTAGTGGTAGATGTGACCTAACAACTGCTCTTACAGTGTCAATAGCCTCTGTCTCCTTAGTAGCCATAGGCACTAAAGACACAGAAAAGAAAGTTCTCTATATAAAAGACCTTAGCATCATCAAATGTTCAACAAGAAAAATGGATATGGCTGTGGGGACCTAGGGATAGGGTCTGATCTTAAGGTGGTCTAGCTACCCTTGGGGACGTGCAGAACAGCATGTGGAGATCCAGCTATATTTTGGTAAGTCTTCTAGGCCCGTGCAAGGCAAGGCTGTACAAGATAAGAGGTCGTGGGTCTGGAACCACCCTCGTGGCTGTGATCCACATGGGAGAGAACAGAAATGTTTCCATATGGGTATCTGCATGGGAATGATCAGGAATGTTGCAATATAGCAAGCACGGTACATCTAAGCTACATGGGCTACGTGAGACACATGGCAGGATGTCCCAGTAAATTATCAAAGATGTTCCAGTAAAGTAACAAAGCAATGCATCAGGTAATGGTTCAGAAGCATTAGGTAATGGTTAAGAAACAGTATAAAAGTCTATTGCTTGCTTGAATAAAGTTGAGTTCTGATTCAGACTCTGTCTGACTCGTGTCATTTCTCCACGGAGCACCTAAAGCTGCTGGTCGGCTTAGCATCATCAAATGTTCAACAAGAAAAATGGATATGGCCTTACCAGTGGGAAAAAAATTAAAGAAAATGCATTACCGTCTGTACCCAAAGGCCCATAGGGCCTTTCCATTTGATTTGCAGATGAAACATCCTATATGTGCTGTCTCTCCCTAATAGAATATGAGCTCTTTGAGAGCTGGAACTATCTTGCTTTTCTATTTGTATTCCGGGCACTTAAGAATATATATTGTACATATTAAACGCTTAATAAATGCATTTTTATTCTTTCATATACTGGCTATCAATGGGAAGTACAGCAAGTAACCATGTACATCTCTTGACATGCCCAAGTAGCTATAGACTTTGAGGGCTGACATAATAAAGGGAAACCTCAGTAATGGAAGTCATTGGTTATGGAAACTTTGTTTGTTGGTAGACAAAGGAACTGATTTGTCATGACATTACACTAGGTGGAAAGTAAGATGATTTGGTCTTATATCACATAAGCACATAGCACAATTTTGTCACTCATGGTTATACACAAAACACATGCTCTAGGTTTCCTTTCCATACCGCTCCCTCCCCCCACTCCCAAATACTCTTAAAAAAAAAAAACAAGAAGAAAAGTTCAGAAAATGTCTGATTTAGATAAGTGGTCAAGAGAAATTCTAACCAACATCTTTCATCTCTGGTCTTTTCTTTTTGCCAGTAATTAAGCCGTGTGTGTTGCGGGGGATGGGGAGGATTAGCACCCGGAATTCTAGCACTCACAGTCTCAATTCTCTCTCTCTCTCTCCCCTTCCTCCCTCTCTCTTCCTCCCTCCCTATTTCTCTCCTCTCCTCTATCTCCCTCCTCCCTCTATCTCTGTCCATCTGTCTCTCTGTCTCTCCTTCTCTTCCTCTCTTTCCCATCTCACACTGAATTCTCCCCACTCAGTCATTCTTTCTGAGCTTCACACCTACTCGCTTTCCCTGAATCATTCCTCCCACTCAACTCAAATGCTGAGACATTTAAACTCTACAGGCTTTTTCCACCAAATTCTGATTCTCTCTCCACACATCTTCACCATACCTAGATCAAAACCTAATCTCTAAGATGGCCATAACCAGTGTCAAAAGATACTGGAATCAGAACACCTAGCTATATTAGAAAAAAAATTTTAAGCAACTTCAGGTGAAGACAATGAACTAAAGAGGGAAACTAACCTTCACAGGAGTCAGCCCCTAGGATTAGACCAGGATCATGTAAGCCCATTTACATAGACAGAGTTTTACAGAGGTTTACATAGACAGTCCAATACTAAGACTGATCCCCATGAGGATCAATGTATCTCTTTCGCCATTGCCTTCCCCGAAGTTGCTTTTTTTAAAAAAAAAAATCTCCTAATATACTTAGGGCCTAACTTATGTCTAAGTTTCCTGAAATGTGAAATAAAAGGAATCACTAGCTCTTATATAAATATTCAAAATGCTAAATGTGTATTTCACCCCCACAGAAAATTCAGAGGGCACAAAGAACTCTTAGGAACTCATGAAAAGAACCAAAAGACACATAAAGGACTCAACCCATCATTTTCCTACCGAAGGGAAATTAACTTGGGGTTCCCATTATAGTGAGCCACTGCAGAATTCTATCCAGCCCCTCTCTCCCACAAGATCCTACAGGTTCTTAACAAGGCTCATAGTACTATCCTTTGGCTTAAGTTAACCCTAGAAGGGAAACATGCTTTGAGGGCTGCTGAATGATAATCCCCTTTCCATCATATCCATGTAACCTGAATAGTTTACTGCTTTGCTCTCCAAATAGGATGCCATGCAGGAAGTATCTGGAATCCTGAAATTCCCCTTTCTTTCTAAAAGTTCCAATCTCTAAATGCCTGAGCTTGAAAATTCTTGATTTTGGGGTTATCAGTAAAGTGCTGCCCAAAAAAACTACCTTCTTTAGCTAAAGGCCTAGGTTCTATAATTATATCCCTTAGGGAGTTTAAAATACCCCTTTCTCCACATAGCAGGATAAAATTTGGGAACGTTTGCCATGAACTACTCTTGTGGACTGAGTAGGTGTGCATGTTTGCCTCTGCTTTGTGCTTCAGCAGGAAATCTATCAGTACTGTAACTGCTACCATCTAGTAAGCCAGAAAAAGTCCACTCTCAAAATTTCTCCTTTCAGGATTTGTGCAAACACATATTCACTTCTGCCATGGATTTCTACCACAAATTGCTATCAACTGGTCCTTTGAGGAAGAGCCGCACATGAGCACAAGTTCTGTTCCTCCCTGCCACTCCAGAATACATATCTACTCTGACATATACTGGTCTGGCTTTAAAAATCCAAAAGAGAGAACACATGAAAATAAGTTCTGGTCTTACCACTCACTTTCATAGCTAAAGACCAGTGAAATTTCTTTAACAATCCAGACTCCTTACTCTGAATCAGCCAATAATTTTAAAGGCATCTCAGATCACAGGAGCTGTCTTCATCCACTAAGTATGCTCGTCCACATCCTCGGGGAAGTATCCTTCAGATGCCTCCAAACAAATTTCACCACCCTGTAATATTATCAGGTTGACTGAGGAGCTCATAAAATTGACAGTGGATTCCTCTCATCACCTCTGCTTTTACACATAGTTTAAGGATCCAGTTTTATACTTTGTTTGCCCACTGGATTGGAACTGATACAGGAGGGTTGTCAGGAATGTTAGGGAAAAGGGGGCATCCTCATGGGATCTAGGCAGGGTGTGGACTGGACAAAAAAAAAAAAAGATTCCCTGAGGTCTGATACGCTGTTAGCTGATACCTAATGGTATCTGGACAGAAGGCAACATTAGATAGGGAAGGACTCTCTGAGGCCTGCTCTGCATAGATCTGGGCTGAGTATCAGCATCAGTGGTACTGATTCTGGATGGTAACAGCATTCAGGACTCAACAGTCATAGTAAAATTTTAATTCCTCTTAATGTAATAAGTAGCCCAGAACCCTGGGATTTGACCTTGTATGGACTATTTGATCTTGGCATGCTACCCCAAATCTACCTCTTTGGTTCTTTGTATCCCTGCCTTGGGTTTCCTCTAGGATGGTAGTGTCAAACTCAAATAGAAATGGATCCCTGTGGACCCACATGAATTTAAAGAACCACAAATTAACATTATCTATGTTGTATTTTTAAAAAATATATCTATTGGGGCAGCTAGGTGGCGCAGTGAGTACAGCACCAGCCCTGGAGTCAGAGGGGCCTGAATTCAAATATGACCTCAGACACTTGACACACTTTAGCTGTGCGACCTTGGGCAAGTCACTTAACCCCAATTGTCCTGCCTTCCCCCCTCCAAATATATATGTATGCGTATGTATATATATATATATATATGTGTGTGTGTGTGTGTATATATGTGTATATATATATATATATATACACACACGTGTGTGTGTGTGTGTGTGTGTGTGTGTGTGTATCTGTTAAAAATTTCCCAATTACATTTTAATCTGATTCTGGCCACACTTGGGAATTTTGTGATTGCTTGTGGCCAGGGTGCCAAGAGTTTGACACCTCTGCATTACATCTCAGAACATAGCTCATTTATATGTTTCCACAGAGCTGTGTAAAGTGGTCCCCAAGTCCCACACAAACATTCGGGCTAAAAATATGTATCAGACACAAGCTCAAGATGTAGTTAGCTCCCAAGGGTCCATAAACAATTGCACAGGTCAAGAAACCCTGGAACATCCTTTGCTTCCTTAGCAAAAGGTTCTGGGACACTTATTGTGCTTCCAGGACAACTGTTCTCAATGGCTTATGAAGCCACTTTCAATGAACCATAGCCAATCATAGATTCAGACCTGAAAAGGATCTTTTAAGTCCCCTAGTTCAAGCTCTCCATGTTACGGAAAATTAAGGTCTTGAAAAGTTTGATGACTTGACCAAGGTCACACAAGTAACATATGACAGATCCAGAATTCCAATCCAAATCCAATACTCCTTTGTCTGCATCATGCTGCCTCTTTATTTGCTTGCTGTAAGGCTGTTTAACTCCACCCCCTGCAGGACGTCTTGGCCTACTCCCACTGTTGCTATAGCACCACATTGTCTAAGACCTCACACTGGAAAACTTGTGAACGGCTCTGCTATCATTTTCCACAAGTAGAGGAAGGAATTTGGTTTGAGAACATCATTAGATCTCTGGTCCATGGGAATGGGGTATTTTGATTTAATTGGTTTCCTTTGTAACCCTATATATTTCATTCATTTAAAATACTATTCTAAGAAAAGGTCCATTGGTTTCACCAGGCTGCCAAAATGGTCTTTGACACACAAAAATGGGAAAGAAAATGCAAAACATAGTCATCCCTTCTAAAGGAAAGCCAGTAGTCTAAGGGAGAAAATCAGAGAGAGCTGGGCCAAGCCAAAGGTCCACAAGAGAACCAAATCTGCCAGGTGAGACTGCCAGGAGATGGAAAACAAAGCTGATCAGCAAGCTAGAAGAGTCAGCGTGAAATAGGTTAAAGTGAAAGCAAGAGGCAGGGTAGGCTGAAGCAAGGTAATGACTAATTTTAAAAACACTCTCTTGAAAAAGGCCCCTTTCTTTTCAAATAGGTAGCTTGCTAGTCACATCTCCTCCTTCCCAGTGAGTGAGAAGCTGCTGAAAGGTCATTATTAAGGATGACTGTGATTGATACAGGAGGTGGGGCTGATCACATAGTAAGAATTTAAGGTTCCAGGTCTGCAGCCAGGAGTACCTTGGTGCTCTAAAGATCTTGAAAGAATGAAAGAAAGGAGGGCCTCCAGCCTGCTGGGTAAATTCTCTGTAGAAGATTGATGGAAAGATAGAGAAAGACAAGAACACAGGCCAAGGAGGTGTGGAGGAACCATGGGGGATAAGTAGATAAGGGAGCATCCCCACCTCCCTTGTGGAAGCCACCAGAGAGAAAGCCACCAAAGGACAGAAGTACAAGCCAGACCTAGCAGTTCAGTCTTGTATACAAGATCTCAGAAAATTGCCAAAGTAGTTCCAGAAACAGCCTTTATATAAGAAGTTTGATTTCCTCTGCTTTGCAGTAAGATGAATTGGATTTCCCAAGGCAATACCTCATAGCAACAACAAAAAAGTGCCCACCTACAATTATCATAAAGCAAAACAGGGAAAAAAGTCAGAAACCATATCACAGACCTAGTATGCTAAGATTTTCTTTTAATTTCCCACGTCAAATAATGCAAATAGCAAAATTTGATACTGAAAATAAATTTTGGTCAACAAAACATTTCACTCTGACCTTGAACAAGATTTGATTTTCTAAATTCATTTTTGCTTATACCTACTGGAGGACAGAAGCCCAAAGCTTTTTACATAATCAGATTTCTAGCTCACCACGCAGTTGCCTGAGAGCAAAGCATACTGAACAAGCATCTGTGAGAAATATCAGCTTGGATTAGCCAAGTAGGGTAAGGCCTGTTAAGTTCATGAATATCAACCCTTCAAAGGCAGTTAATTACTCGGATGGAAGTAGTACAAATATTCAATATATGGCTCTTTTCTCCCTCCACCCAATGTCTCAGCACAGTGAAATAAGTGAGTCTTCTCAAACGAAACTGAAGTCCAGGGAAACTACATTACTCACATGGGAATGAAGTTATTGATGCTGTTCACTTACGGGATGGAAACACAACTGTTTAGTAAATACATAGATATATTTCTCTAACTTAATAAGTCTTGTAACTGTTTTTGATAATTATGGGAGATCCAGTTTAAATGCTAGGTAATACTGGTAATCTAACTATTGTTTTAAAAGGTTGTCACATTTTTAAAAAATGTGTTGATAACTCTTATTTTCATATCATCTTGATTTGCAAATATTCCTTCTTACCTATGCAATGAGCCAGGTTGCTATATTTTTATTATTGTAGAACAGAAAATACAAATTATTGTGTTAAGAATATAATAAGTAATCATGGAAACTTTAATCATTTGAAACAAGGTAACACCAAGGTTCTTAACCCGGAATCTGCCCATTTGTTTTTTTATAATATTTTTTAAAAACTGTGTTATAATATGATTGGCTTTCTTTGTAATCATATACATTTTATTTTATGTATTTAAAAACATTTTTCTGAGCATAAGTCCATAGGTTTCACCAGAATGCCAAAGGAGTCCAGGAAACCCTAAAAAAGATTAAGAATTCATGCTCCAACAGAACACAAAACATTCATTTTTATACTTCCCTAGACATTTCTTTATTCAGATTAAAGTAAGAATTTCTATTCAATCTCTCTCTCCTCTCCCTCCATCCCCCTTTTCTTCTTCTTTTCTTCCTTGTCCTCCTCTTTCTCCTCCTCCTCTTCCTCCCTCTTTTTCTCCTCTCCCCTCATTTCTTCTTTTCTCTCCTTCTCTATCCACATATATGTAGATGTAGGTATGTAGATATATAGATGTATGTGTGCATATCTCTAATAAACAGTTTCTAGTCCAGTATAACAGAGCTATATTACTATTACTTTCAGTCATGTTAAATGATAATGATGATGTGGATTGTGTCTGTGTCCTTGCCTGTTGTTCTTCAGCAGCAATACAATGGCAACCATGTTTCAATGGTAAAGAAGCCAAAGGATGGAGTTCTTGGCTAACAGAGCTAGATGTCCACAGTCATTGAGTATTCCCAAAGACATTTACAATGCTAGACAAAATAATAATAATAATGATAGCTAGCTACCTATACAGCATTTTATTTTTACAATGTGCTTTACAAATGTTATTTTATTCTCACAACAATCCTGATATGTAGGTGCTATTATTATTTCCATTTTAGAGATGAAATAACTGAGGCTGAGAGAGTTTAAGTGACTTGCCCAGGGTCACATATCTATTAAGTGTATAAGACTGGATTTGAATTCATGCCTTTGTGACTCCAAATCCACTGTTCTGGAGTTCATGTCACCACTTAGTTGCCTCTGTGATGATGATGATACATGACATTTCTATAGTTCTTCATGGTTTACATACATAAACTCACTTGACATTACAACAATCTTTTAAGGAAGTTACTATTATCCTTAAACTAAAAATGAGGAAACACGCTCAGAAAGGTTGAGTGCCTTGCCTGGTCCCAAAGCAAGGATCAGACTTAACATTCAAACTGAGGTCATACCTCCAAACTACAAGTCTAGCACCTTTTGCACTATACCGGACTACTTCTAAAATATCCTGTCTGATTTCCTAAGGATCTGTATGTGATGCCTCTCCATTTTAGTGAGCACCTCAAATATCATACTTGCCTTCCTTGTGTCGTTTTGCTTTGTGTGAACAGCATGTACCAGCAGCAGATTTTCAAATATGCTGTTGTATGGATAACAGCTTTGAAAGCTGAAAAAGCTGGCTGGAGTTACTTTAGAAGCAGGTTTCTCTGAGTGAATTTATATTCTGGAATCATTCTGTGGTGACATGACTGTGGTTCCTGTGATGTGGGGGAGCTGCAGTATTACCACATGAGACCTTACATTATATTTAGGATTTAGGCAACTCTATATTATTTGTGGAAATACAAAAGAAGGAAAATGTACAGCAGATAGCTGAAACTTACAGACAACTCAAAGTCCTCATTTTAGCTACTAGTTTCATCTTTCTCCAAGAGATGTTTGTTTTTTTAACCATAGCTGCTTGACCCTTTTAGCCCATTTAACTACTATTCCATTTTTCCCTTCCCCTTTACTTCTAAATTTATTGAAAAGCTGTCTGCCACTGATTCCTCCACTTCTTCACTACCTACTCTCCCCTCAACTCCTTGAATCAAGCTTCCACACCATATCCCACTCCAAACTCCAACCCCACAGAATAACCCCCATTTTTGTGATACTTTTCTCTATAAGGTAGTCAATGATCTAAATGCCAAATCCAGTGGACTTTTTTTCAGCACTTCTCTTCCCTGGCCTCTCTACAGTTTTCACTACAATTTCAGACCACCCTTTCCTCTTAATACATTTTTCTATCTGGACTTCAGAGGCATCTCCTAATGATGAGGGCCCAGTCTCTGGGAACCCCCTTGAATCTGGAATACAGTCTCTGGGAGCCCCCTTGAACCGTCCTTGAATCTTCCAATTAGATCTGGCCTTCCCCTAAGGCCACAAGCCTCACATTATCATTAGGCCCAAATCTCTACCTAGCCTTGCCCTTTGTTGTGCAGCTACTTCCCACCCTTAATCCCATTACCTCACCTTGCCCTCCTTGGACTTCCCCTCAAGACCCTCCCTAAACCCCTCCTCTAGTCACCCCAGACCACCCCTCAATCCCTCCTACAATCTTTGTGTATATAATCTCCATCTTGCCTCCATGAAGGTGCTCAGATTCAATCTAATTCAGTAGGTTGAATCTGGCCCGCTTGTGGAAACAGGCATCACAAAGGGGGGGGATTTCTTAAGACAGCCCATTGTGGTGAATCCCTAATAAACTTTGTCTTTTCCCTTGGCTGAGAAGGCTTGAGTCGAATTCTTTCGGCAGGACCCGGTGCGTCAATATTTTGGGGTGTCCACCACCCCTCAACCTTTTACCTCTTCACTACTATCTCTCTAATTTCTTCTTTTATATATCCTTTGAAGTTCTTTCATTCTCTTTTTCATTCTTTAATATGGGTGGTCTTTCTCTTTTTCTCTTTCTTTGGCAAACATTCATTGCTATGAATTGAACTTCCAACTCTATGCAGATGATTTCCAAACCTATATTATATCTCCAGTCACGAACTGTCTTCTGATATACAGAATCTCCCCTGGATGTTCCACTGACACAAATATATCAAACTAGATTATGTCCTGACCAAGGTCTTTATCTTTTCCCTTACACCTGATTGTTCTACTAACATCACTATTTGTCTCTGACAATATTCTTCCTCAATGTTAACAACCTTAGAATTATCTTTGATTGTTCCATCTTTCATCTCTCACATCCAACTAGTTACCAGATTGTATGATTCCATTTATGCAACATTTCTCATGCTCATCCCTTACTCTCTATTCTTACTGTCAGGAGAAGCACAGTCTCTGAGAGTTATCTCTACTACTACCCTGAGTGTAGTAGTAACTGCCTTCTGGGGACTCGGCTTGCCAATTTGAGTAGAAGTTGGGGAATGCTGCTATTTCTTCTCCATCTTCTTCTCCTCCATCTCCATTTCCTTTTTCTCCTCCTCTTTTTTCTTCCCTCACCACATGTGGTCTCTCTCTCCACTTGGGACACCATATCCTTACATGTGGGTGCTCTGTCTATAAGAATGTAATTTTTGATTGACTATATTTTGTAAGATATTGGGGGGGGTTGGAAGCTAGACTTAAAAAAAATTTATTATTATTTTTCAAAAAAGCTGGGACAATTTATTTTTGTCCTGTGTAGTTTTCATTTTTGATTTTTTAAAATATAGCTCTAAAAAATCAGGCTTTGAAAAAACCCATTGTGTGTTTCAAATGGAGCTACTGGACTAGGACTTTAAATCCAAATCACTCTGGCTCTCATTGAATGGCCAATAATAGCCCCCAGCCCAAGTCTCTGTGGTTCATTGTTTAGGTCTGATGCCTTGGAATGAGTGTAAATAGTAATTATTTTCTGTTCTGGCCAGGAATTTTGATGGTCTTCCCTTCCCAGACTGATATTTTTGTGACGGCAAATTAGGCCATCTTTTCTCTCAATTCTTACCTAGCCCTTAGCTATTAACTGGGCATTACCTCAGACATACTGAGAACTGGGAAAGACCTTAATTTAGAAAGGTCAAAATTCCCCACTGCATTCTGGGCTATCCCCAGTCATTTTGACTTTTGTCTTGCCACTGGACTTCAATAACTTTGGAGGAGACAGTGAGGCTAACGATTTTTCAAAGCTCTACCTCACTTCAATCCAATTTACAAGCAAGTGAAGACATCACCCTTGTGATGTCATTGGTCCTCTTTGAGAAGGAAGGACAAAGAGCATTCTGACTACCACCACTCTAGCTTAGTCCCCCAGAATAACTTGCCTGTGCAATTGCAAATAATTAGCCCCCATCTCCATCCTCTCTCTGCCCTGTAAGAGATTGGTGCCGACCCCAGGGCTGTTAGGACCCTAGCACTTGGCCTGTTTCCTGGGTAAAACCATACAGGCTTAGTAGGAGTTGAAACGGCAGGCGCCCAGAGGGAGGGCCTCCGCCTTTAACAGCCGCCTGTAGTCGTCCTACACATGCAGGCAGAGTCTGTCCACAAGGGACTCACAAGACCAGAAGGAGGGACCCAGCTGGCCGTTACCTAATGCTCTTGAACCAGTGCCTAACACAATGCCTGACACAATGCTTTATCACTTTACTTACTGGAACATCTTTGATACTTTACGGGGACATCCTGCCTCATGTCTCACGTAGCTCATACTGCTCTGATACCATCTTGCAACGTACTGGAGGATTCTCCTCCCTTCATAGATACTGTAGGGCAACATGCCCCCTTGTTCCCATACCCCTACAGAGACCATCTTGCAACAGTCCTAATCTTTCCCATACGCCTTTAGACGCCATAGTGTACTATACATTGCAACAATCCAGATCCTTCCCATGCCGATATCAATACCCATACCAGAACAAAGTGCAACAATATACCCATACTGCAACATTTCTATCCTGTCCCTCTGCAACATTTCTGTTCCTTCCCATGCTGTCATCCTCCTACCCATTGGCCACTTGCTTCTGCTCATGAAGTGCAAACCCTATAAAACTGGATGATTTCTCCCAATAAATCGGAGTTGCATCCACCTTGACTCCTGCCTCATCCATTGTGTCCCGAGATTGGGGTCCTTGCTGGTCAAGGACCCCCAACACTGCCCCAACTTCCTCTTCGTACTGACCACAGAATAATCTTTCTTCAGTATAGAACTGGTTGGGTCACTGTTCTGCTCAGAAGTCTTCAGCAGGTCCTTGTTGATGACCAAGTAAAGTTGAAACTCTTTTTCTTGGCATTTAAGGGCCTCTGCAACCTGGTGATAGCTACCTTTCCAGGCTTATCTAATGTCATTCCCTATTCACCAAACAAACTAGACAACTCTCTGTCCACCAGAACATACTCTACATTCTCAGGGTCTTCTGCTTTAGCTTAGACTATTCCCCATAATTGGAATATTCATTGCCCCTCCTCCACCTCATCTTCTTCTGTCGAAATACTCAAATGCCTTTTCCTCCAAGAAGCCTTTTCTGATTTTCTTGATTGTTAACAACAACCACTTTCAAATACTGTGAACACTTTCTTCTGTGATTCTCTATAATGATAATAGCTGCCTTCATATAGCATGTTAGATTTACAAAGTGCTTTGCAAATATTATTTATCCTTACAGCAACCCTGTGGTGGTGGTGGGGGGGTTTTCTATTATTATTCCCATTTTACAGATGAGAGAACTGAGGCTGAGAGAGGTGAAGTGACTTGCCCAGGATCACACAGATATTAAGTCTTTGAGGAAGGATTTGAACTCAGGTATTCCTAACTCTACATCCAGCTCTCTAACCATATGTTACTCTCAAATGCACTCATCATACAATATGGTTTATTACATCTTTCTGTGTTACCCTATCTTATCCCCTAACAAGGCCATAAGATCCTTGAGAGCTGAACTGTGTCCTAACTCTGCCAGGGCCTAGCACAATGCCCCTCACAGTGGAAACTAAATGTGTGCTTGTGATTGATCAGTTGAAACAGCATAAACTGACTTGAATTTAATCTCTTCCAGTTTCTCAGAATTGGGTGTGAGTATTAAGTAGCAAAGAAATCAACAGAATACTTTATTGGGGGGGAGGGGTGACACATACACACATACATATATATATGTATATGAATATTTTTTTTTCTCAGTGGTTGGATAGGGAGAGCAGTAAGAAGTCTAGATTAATTAAAACAAAACAACAACAACAAGAAAGAAGCAGAAGAAAAAAAAAAGAAAGTAGCAGAAAAAAGAAGATAAAACATCAGAGCAATCAAGACATATTCAGCCCTGGTACAGAGCCGACCACAGGGGCAATTGTAATACATCACATTAGGAAGAAAAGAGACACTCCTTGAAATCCTCGGTGATGTTCTTTTTTTTTTTTAAGTGTTTTCTTTCATTTGATAAATGTAGAGATTACAGGCTTAATTCTCTAGAAAAATAGGCATAAAAATCCTGTGCTTTTTATATATATAGGTAATTAGTAAGTTTTGTAGTATCTGAATACTTTAGTATCCAGACATAATCTGATCAATCTAGACTGGAGAACTTAGTTAAAAAAATAATTGAAATTCAATTTGTATTTAGATTCAGAGCCCTTAAAAGGAATGAGAACAGGCCCTGCTCTCTTCATTCCTGTCTAATGATTCATCTCATGGGCCTTTAGAGCCCAAGAGATCTCTTGGAGTCAGGCTTTGTTGTTTCCACAAAGGGTGTTGGCACAAAATATTCTCACCATCACATTTGAGATTTTTCAGGTTATCAGAAGGATTTTCCCCATTTCCCTATCCAAGTAAAACTTTGATTTCCAACCAAAATTCTCATGAGAGCATTAGAACTAGCAGAGTAATGTCTCTGTAGTTCAGTGCTAAAATAAACATATGAACATGAATTGCTGTCGATTTGGACTCTTTACCATTTTATATTATGGGATTTTAAAAATAGATTTCCCTATTCACTTTAAGTCAAACAGTTTTATGATTAAGATCAGTCAAAAGGAAGTATGTATATATGTATATACAGATGTAGGATATATAGTATGTATATACATATATCATATCTAAAATTGTTACATATACTCTTTTTTATATTTAGAATTTACTATGTAAAAAAAAACTTTATTTATGAAGTAGGCTGCCATCTGGTTAGAAATCAACATAACACATAATGAAGAACACCAAAGTCTTATAAAGTCTTATTTTTTGCTTTGGAAATTGGGTGTGTCTTAAGCAATGCTATTTATCTCTTGTGTATACTGTATTGGAAAGATCTATGATTTCATCAGTGTAAGAACTCCTTCAACAAATGCAGATGCTATCAGAATAGGATTTAATAGATATAATCCCAGGGTGTTGCCTGAGACATCGAGAGGTGAGATCATTTTCCCAGGGTCACAGGGATAATTAGTATTAGTATTTGAATCCAGCTCTTTCTGACTCCAAGTTCCCCACTTTGTCCACTACCACTAGCTTTTTCTCATATATTTATGGTAATTAATGGTACCTTCAAACACAATATAATTTTAGCCCTCTCCATTAATGTCAAGCAACTATTTAAGCATTTCACCTTGGACAAAGTGCAATTGTGATTATGACATCATAGTTTTGGAGTTCAACGTTACCTTAGAGGTCATCTAGTCCAACTTCTTCATTTTGCAGGTGAGGAAATTTAGGTCCGGAGAGATTGGGTGATTGCCTGAGATCACAAAGCTGACAGAGTCAAGATCCGAGCCTAAACTTGACTACAAAGCCAGCACTCTTTCTACTGCCTCCTTCAATTACTTGGTCACCCACTTAAATAATTTAACCTGAATTGGCAAATGTTGGGATTGAATTACACACTCAAAATGGATAGGATCAGAGATTAGAGCTGGAACAGACCTCAGAGGCAATCAAGTCCAACTAACTCTATCATTTTACAGAAGATGAAACTGAGGTCCGTGGAAACTCATGAAGATTGTTCCGAAAAGAAGGAGAATTTGAACCCAGGTCCTGTAACTCCAGCATCAGTTCTCAGTCTACTGTGTCACACTATCCCCCTCAGTTACTTGATTATCTATTTAAAGTAACTTTTTCCCCCTCACCACCAGTATTCCCTTTAATAAAACACTCAAGGTCATGGGTGATGATGACAGAAGAGGAGTTAAATATTACCTTTTACAACTACAAAAAATCCTGTCTGTACTTATACCCATGTACTTCCCTCAATTAGCAGGGAATGGGAGTAGACGCTGAATAGCTCCGGTGCTGGCAGGGGCGGGGCTCGTGCTGATAATACTCCTCCGCCTCAAAGAAGGGCTTGAAAACTTTGCTTTCAGGCCGCTGGTAGGAGGAGCTGACAAGCTGTAGGTGGACCGAGAAGCTCGGGTCATTGAAGAATGTAAATAGCTGGACCTTTAAGGTCTGTTTCTCCACTTGCCGTATTGAATCCGTGATACTATTGTGTAAATCTCTCATTGTGAACTCAGTGAAGCCCTGAGACACTAGGTTTTCTGATTACCATGCAGCCTGATTCAGTTTTTGATACTGGACACCTTTTCAACTCCTTCAATTGCCTCTCCCTTCTGATTGGAGGGCTAGAGAGTAGAATGAAAAGCCTTCCAAAGCCTCTCTTGGTAGAGAGCTCTGATCAGAACTTTCCAGGTAACTCTCCACCTTCCCTCAGCAGCTCTGCTTCGATTCCACCAAACATAAGGCCCTCATTGCCACTCCTCCTTTGAGCTTCCTTTTGTGAATTGTCTTCCTCTGTTAGATTGCAAAATCCTTGAGGACAGGGACTGTCTTTCTTCCTTATGTTCCCAGTGCTCAATACAGTGCTTGACACTCTGAAGGGCTGGCCACTTTATTGGAAAGGTAACCGTACCTTCGCTTCAAAGACCATTTTAAGGACAACTCACACGAGGCAAGCGCTTACTTGGTGGTCAGAAGAAGCAATACAAGAACATTCTCAAGGCATCTCTGAAAAACTTTGGAATCAGCTGTGAGACATGAGACACTGGCACAGGACCACCCTGCATGGCATGCCCTCATCAAAAAAGACGCTGTGTTCTATGAACAAAGCAGATTTGAAGTCGTTCAATAGAAACACAAGGTGCTCAGATTTAGAGAATCCACCCCACCTGGACTGTTTGTGCCCAACTTGTGGTAGAACATTCCCAGCTTGTCTGGAAATTGTCTGATCAGCCACAGTCAGCCACACCATAACTTGACTCTAACATAGTGATGTCATTTTGGTCCTCTTTGAGAATGAACAGCAAACAACCAACCAACACATGTTCGGTCATTTCAGTCATGTCCGACTCTTTGTGACCCCATTTGGGGTTTTCTTGGCAAAGATACTAGTGTGGTTTGCCATTTCCTTCTCCAGTGCTAAACATATAGTAGGTACTTAATAAATGTTTACTGAATTGCATTTGCTCTTTGTCGAGATGACTTTGAACCTCTGCAGCTATTCACTATCCTCCAGAAGGGCCTCCAGGTGGGAGAACTCAGGACTCAGTAGAACCAGTTGGCATCACACCTGGTCTTGTAGAAGAATGAATATTTTTTTTTGTGTAGGTCCTTGTTCTTTTGATGTTGTTGCCTTCTGAATATAGACATACCTTGAAGGTATTTGCAGATTCAGTTCTAGACCACTGCAATAAAGCCACTATCACAGTAAAGTGAGTCACACGAATTTTTTACTAGTGCGTATAAAAGTTATGTTTACACTATACTGTAGTCTATAAGTGTGCAACAGTATTATGTCTAAAAAAATGTACATACCTTAATTAAAATACTGTATCACTTAAAAAATGCTTACCATCATCCGAGCCTTCAGCCAGTAGTAATCTTTTCTGGTGATGGGTCTTGCCTCAATATTGATGGCTGCTGGTTGCTGAAGGTCAGCATAGCTGTGGCAATTTCTCAAAATAAGATGACAATTAAGTTTGCTGCATTGATTGGCTCTTCCTTTCACTTGAACACTCAGAAGCCATTGTAGGATTATTAAATGACCTAATTTCAATATTATTGTGTCTCAAGGAATAGGAAAGCAGAAGGAGAGGGAGAGTGATGGGGGAACAGCCCACCAGTGAAGGAGTCAGAACATAACCAACATTTATTAAGTTCGTTGTCCTATAATAGTCACATCAAAGATTACTGATCACAGGTCACTATAACACATATAATAGTAATGAAAAAATTTGAAATATTGGGAGAATTACCACAATGTGATACAAGACACAATGTGAGTACATGCTGTTGGAAAAATGGCTCCAATAGACTTATTTGACTCAGGTTGTCACAAACCTTCAATTTGAGAAAAAAACAAACAAAACCCCAAAATATTTGTGAAGTACAATAAAGCTAAGCATAATAAAACAAGGTATGCCTGTACTCCTTGTAGAAAACAGAGAACTCTAGGCTCCTGAAGACCAGTGGATTTTAGATAGCACTCTCTCGGTAAATTTGGTCCTGCTGGGCCACAATGGCTTTATCATAGACCAAACTGTTTAATCCTTCAGAGTTACTTCCAAGTGGCTCCAGCTTCTGCTGCTGAGGTTCCATTGTTGGCCATCTTTAAACCTATTTAACATAAGTTATCCTGATGGGGAAGAATTCATAAGTTCCCAAAGAAGGTGATGTCATCCCCTGGGGGGTGCAGGAACAATTCAGGGATGGTGGTAGTAGCCTTGGGTGTAATTGGGGGGCATCGAATGAAAATAAGGGGGTGGTGGAAACATAAGGAAAGATGAGAAGATAAGAAAATTTAGAAAAACCATTAGTACACATTTTATCTGTTGTATAACAGAATTAAAGTCATAATGATTATATTATTTTTCAAATAAACACACAAACTGCAAGTTATAATTGATCAGTGGTCAAGTATCCTGAAAGGTCTTAGCAAGCAAGTATTGACAGGTCAGCGTGTTGCACATTGTGGGTAAGTTCGGCATGCATCAGTAGGAATATGTGTGTGTAATGACTCGTTTATAATATGATACTATACAGTTACATGATGAAATGTTGCATCATCAAAATTTCAATGCAGGAAAAAAACCCACAAATTTACAAAAATTATTATTTATGATGCATCATTTTTTTTAAAAACTGTATATTTTTTTAAATGACACAAATTAAAAAAAGAACCCTTAAAAGGGTTAAAGAAAATAGATTTCCAGCGGGGTGCTGAGTGATTTTATTTAAAGGCAGCAGTAGACCAAAGAAGTTTGGGAACCTCTGGGGAAGGTGAAGGAATTAAATCACAAAAAAAGAGAGATAAGTTCAACTAATATTTCAGAATCAATAATAGAATTAAAAAACAGATTCACTTCCAGCTCAAATCTACAAAGAATTTTATAGCTAGAAGGATCCTCAAATATATAGTCCAAATCCCTTACTTTATAAATGAATCCAACTGCAGGACGGATAGCCCCTGGCTGCATCCAGATAGACCTGGTGGCTTCTTAGCAGCTCTGTTGAAAAGGGCTATGAGGTTTCAGTTCCATGTGGAAATAAATACCTTCCTTTTCTGAAAGGACTCAGTGACCCTCCCTTACTGAAATTTGACAGCTGGGAAAGAAGAGGGACTTTTTTTTTTGGTGTATTTTTTTTCTAAGAAAATTACAAAACAAATCCGTTTTTGTTTTTTAAAAAGTGAAGCACAAATAGGTTGGTTAATTTGTATATGATCTGCCAACTGAACTGAGCCAGTCTCTAACCTGTGGGTGGCTGGAGCCAAGTAGAGTAGGCCAGAGACAAGAGAGTCAGGAATCAAACAGAAGTTTATTTTTTCAAGTGAGGGAAAGGGCTTGCAAGCAAGGATACGTGTGTTGAAACCCTGACCCTAGTGGGGGATGGCGGGGGACCCAAGGCAGTGTGGGGAGACTTCAGTACTTGTACCAATGGTGAAATCATCCAGAGGGTTAGCGCAAAGGATTATAGTCATGCCAAGCTCAGGGCACAGCTTGTTTGCTGGGCCTTAGCTCTGAAAAATAGGGTGTCTCCAAATAGCTTGGCAGATCGTATAGTGACTTAATGACAGGGACAGGACTAGAATATGTCTATAAACTCCTAGTTCAATGTTCTGTCCTCTAAACAATGCTACCTTTTGGCAAGCATACAGAAGAAAAAAGAAAAATTCTCTTTGCATATAGGATCAATCAGTCACTATCAGTCAATCAACAAGCTCTTATTAAGTGCCTGCTTTGTGCCAGACATTATGGTAGGTGCTGGGGATACAAATACAAAAGTGAGGCAGTTTCTGCCTTCAAAGAACTAGAAGTATAGAACACATATAGGGAGTGGTGATCAAGAAAGAGTATTTTGGTGAGCAGTCAGTATTGTGAATGGAACCATCGGTCAGTAGATTATCATACCTCTTCCAGTAGCAATAGTAGTAATGATTTGTGTAGTGTTCTCAGAGCAAGAGTAAGGTGAGGAGAGGGGGTAGGAGGACAAAAGCAGGGTAGGCTCAAGGCAGGATATGCAGGCACTGGCTAGGCTATTGTGTTTTGATGGGTAGATGGTACTCAAAGCATAGCCAATTATAGAAGTGTCAAAATCCAACTCACTAGAGGCATATTGCAACACTCTCAAGTACTGCCTGAACTAGATTAAAATGTAATTGAGAAATAGTTAACAAAATAAATTAAAACACAATGGAACAAAGATAATGTTAATATGGAGTTTTATAAGTCAATATGTGACCCACAGAGATCTTTATGTGTATTTTAGGGGTCTTTCTATTTGATTTTGAAACCACTGGTCTAGAAGAAGCAACCAACTCAAACCAAGTAGCTCTAATTTGATTCAGGCAGTTGTTAGCTAACCATACAGATTTATTTTTGATCCAAGGCAGATCTTTCACCACATTACAAACAACGACAATAACAAAAAACAGACTTCTGGTAATGTTCATGGAAAATCAATATTTTGGGTGCTAGTTTCACCTAATTATCCCATGTAGAAAAAACATAATAAAATGAGACTAGACTTTCCAAACATCTGAATATTTATCATTGTGTACGTGTGCTAATTGATAACATGACTGCTGGAGATGGCATGCAAACCTATTTTTATTGACATATGGGCAAATTGCTGGCACCACCATGATGCTCTCCCCTAAAACTTTCTCAAATCAGTGTCCAATGCTGCACTCACCTTATGAGAGTTGCCATGTTTACTCCTTCCCCCAAACTCAAAGTATAAAAAACAGATCAACGCCTTGGTACTCCATATCTGAAAGGTTGCCATCCCCTTGAAGAAGACAAAATGTTTTTGAATGGGGATGTGGGGCATAACCATAATGACAGTGAATCCATAGGTGTAACTTGTAGACAACAAAGAAGTTATATAATACCGGATGTGCATTCTTATATGGCTTACTTTTTTCTTGCCAGTTTGTTAAGAATTGCATGAGCATGTTCTTTAACCAGGAATGATGCATTAGGAAAAGTGCAACAGAGAAGTTTGTTTACTCAAGTATAAAAGGGTCAGATTATAGACCCTGAAAAGCTGATCAGCTCCTAGTTGGATCTTGTGGCAAATCTCAGAACCAAAGCGACCTTATATGACTAGGTTATAGGGTGATACACATCTCCTCTCTCTCTGTGTCTCTCTCTCCATATACATATATATTATATACATGTGTGTGTATGTGTATATACATACACATACATATATACATATACACATACATACCTATATACATACATATTTGTACGTACATATATGCACATATACATACACATACACATACATATACCAGACATACATTATGTGTGTGTGTGTATACACTAAGCAACTGTTAGTGCTAAGATGGCCTAATCAGCAGTTCACATACTTTTTGGTCTCAGCACCCCTATATATTCTTTTTATTTCTTTATTTTGGTTTGTCTTTATTTTGTAGAATACTTGGGGAGCAGAGCTAAGATGGTAGAGTAGCAGAAAAGACTATAGCCCTTTCCTCCAAAACAACTCCTTATCAAAGATCTAGAGAACACATGGAATGAGGTGCTGAACAGGAAATCTAAGAAAAACATCACAGTGAGCCATTTTTCACCTGCTCAATTCTAATTTTTAAAGAATTATTTTCTTCAGTTAGCTTTTGTACCTCCCTTTCCATTTGGCCAATTCTACTTATTAAAAAGCTGTTTTCTTCAGTGGATTTTTTTTTTTCCAATTTGGCCAATTCTATTTTTTAAGGAGTTGTTTTCTTTAGCCAAATTTTGTGCTTCCTTTTCCATGCTGTTGATTCTTTTTTCATGATTCTCTTGCATAACTCTCAATTCTTTTCCAATTTTTCTTCTACCTCTCTTATTTGATTTTTAAAATCCTTTTTGAGCTCTTCCAAGAGGACCTTTTGGGCTTGAGACGAATTCATATTTCCCTTTAAGGCTTCTTTGTATGTAGGTATGTTGACTTTGTTGTCCTCTTCTGAGTTTGTATTTTGATCTTCTCAGTTGTCATAGTAGCTTTTTATGGTCAGGGCTTTTTGTTTCTTTGCTCATTTTCTAGCCTATTTTGTGACTTTTAAAGTTGAGTTCTGCTCTTCGGGTACAGGGGGCACTGTCCCAAGCTTCTATTGCTGGGGCCAGGGACCTGGTCACTGGCTTTCTGTGCCAGGGCCTCCAACTTTGTCACTCCTGTTGTACCCAGGATTCCAGGACTAGCAGTTTGCCTGCTGCACCGGGGCTGGAGGCCTCACACCTGGCCTGCTGTGCCACTGGCCTGCTGAGTCAGGACTATGGGGCCTCGGTTGCCGATCTGTGCTGTGGCTAAGAATCCCCCCTGGTTTGCTTGGACACCCCAGCTTCCATTTGAATTGCCTTAGGAAGATTCTGAAGATCACCTTTCCTGAAGTCCTTCTAAGTTATCTTGGTTTAGGGAATTGTTTCACTCCATCTTTTTGTAGATTCTATCTCTCCAGAATTCATTTAGAGGCTTGTTTTGATGTTGTTTTGAGGGAAACTGGAGAGAGCTCAAGCAACTTCCTGACTTTTCTCTGCCATCTTGGCTTCAACCCCCACCCCTATATATTTTTTTAAATTATTGAGGATCTCTACTAGAACTTTGATTTATGTGGGTAATAGCTATTGATACTTATTATATTAAAAATGAAAAACATTTTGTATTATTATTTAAATAGTTTTGACCTACTGGACCTCCCTCCAAACGGGTCTTAGGGTACCCTAAGGGTCCTCTAACTATAATTTGAGAACTACTGGCACAGTAGACGGAGAACTAGCCTGAGACTCAGGAAAAACCTCCTTTCAAACTCTGATACATACTACTGTATAATCCTAAGGAGTCACTCAATCTCTCAGTATTAACTCTCTAGTTTACAGAACAGGAGCTTGTCTGTATTGGTAGAGGCAGTTTCTCCACTGAGAGTTCCTCATCTATATCAATGAAATTGTGCTCCACTTTCTTTCCAGTTCTCTTCCCCACTATTCCCTGTAAGCATGAGTGATGTCTCTTTCCATGCTGGTCCAGCATGCTTGTGGCCAATTAGCATAAGGTAATTGTATTGAGTTGGGGAAGAATATGGAGAGGCTGGGGAGGGGAAAGAGTCAGTTGAGGAGATTCTATTACCAAATATATTTCCAGCTGCTCATCTTCCTGAATTCTTACCAGTTCATATTCTCTTGGTATGTTTAATAATCACCACAGGAGGCATTCTTGTTTGCAGAGAGTGTTTTCTGTCAAGTACACTTGATTTTGTTTATTCCCTATCCTTGACTTTATATATGGGTGCAGGGGTTGGAGGACATGTCTCATTTATCAACCATGAATTGCTGAAAAAACTAGTTTATATTCTAATCTACTGTTTAGTTTATTAATGATTCTGTTCCAATTCCATAAATACATGAATATATATTTATGTATATATGTTCATATATACATATATGTTTTTATATATAAGCTATTAAAACTTACAATTATACTAAGACTTTTGTGGTACCCTATATTTATAAAGCAATTAAGATCAAAACCATTTTAAAGATCAAACTAATATTTGCACATACCAATATTTATTCTAACAATACTATATTAGTAGAAAAATAAGCATAAAATTGGATTACCAAAAAAAAAAAAAACCCAAACCCTAAACCCCCAGCATATGCATTCCTAGCAGCATGAAGGGAGCTGAGAAAATTAAAACTAATCATAAAATTAAATTCTTCAATAAGTTAGAATTTTCCCACAGAGAAAACTGAGTTTATTCTAAGAACTTTAGAGGAAAAGATAAATTTGCCTCTAGATGGTACAGAGCAAAAACAAATAAAATGTAAACTGTGTAGCCAAAATCCTAACAGCTCATAAAAAAGATTCTAGTTAGATATGTTTTGGAATGTTCAAGATTAAGGTTGTAATTAATTTTTCATTGCTTTCTTTTTGGACTTTCCAGATCAATTCCACTTATGGCATCTACCCCTTTGACTATTAGAGGCATCCTGTATTACATTTAGGTTCATCTTAATTTCATCTACACCATATTGTAATCTCTGGCCACCATTTAACTCTACTTCAGCTACTATTGTGAAAAATGTTTATTTCCTTCTTTGTTGCTCAATTTTTTCCCCTAAAAATGTATTTTTAAGGATATTTTTAGTGGATTAGATTTCCCTAAAACCCTACTTTTTCATGTAAGTGAATAAAATTGAATATTTCTCCGATTGCTGTAATTCCTATGTGTTTCTTTCACCCCATGATAACAATAGCTTATATTTTTATAGTGTTTCAAGTTTTGCCATATACATTACATACATCTTCTTATTTGATTCTCACAACACTGTGAGGAAAGTGCTATCATTGTCTCTATTTTGCAGATAAGGAAACTGAGGCTTAAAGATATTGAATGATTTACCCAGGGTCCCAGCACTAGTAAGTGTCTGAGGCAGGATTTGAGCCCTGATTTCAAGCCAGGGATCATATGGCTTCTTTAAGGATGAAAGATTATTACTATTATAAATTTTAAGTCACACTTAATAAGTAGCTCTCAGAAATATGATGGGAAAACAAGTGTTTTACTTGCTTTAAGAAAAAAAGTAACAAATTGTCTCCTTTTGCTAGGTGTCACAGTGGGCGGGGGAAGTAATAAGCATTTATATAGCACCTACTAGGTACAAGGCAATGTGCTAAGTGCTTTTCACAAATGTTATCTCATATGATAATAGCTGGACCTAGAGTTTACAAAGACTTGAGTTCAAATTCTGCCTCAGACCCTGGGCTATTTAAGCAAGGTAAACTTAAGTTCATACTTAAGGAGCTAAGTTACTTTAACCTCTTTGTCTCTGTAAACTGTAAAATGGGGATACTTAACTGTACTTAACTGTAAAATAGGGATAATAGCACTTACCTCACAGGGTTGTTGTAAGGATCACATGAAATAATATTTATAAATGGCTTAGCATACAGGCAGACACATAATAGGTGCTTTAAAAAGGCACATTTCTTCCTTATGATAGGAGAAAACCTATCATTGGAGATTTACATTTAGAATAGAAAAGTCTTAAATAGATTTCCTCTTTCTCTCTTAGTCCTTACCTGGGATTAGAGGATAGTATAATAGAAACCTTCTGAAAGGCAAGTATTGACTTTTGATATGAAGAATCATGTACATTTACTGTAAAGGGCTTCTGACCCCAAGCTAAGAAGCTAAGTAAGATAGAGGCAATTAGTTAATATTGCTATTAAGAAAAATCAGTATTGGAATAAATTATTAAACTGAGGATTAGTGAGAAATATATCATAGATTTAGAGCTGAAAGAGACCTTTGAGTACAACCCCCTTGAATTTACAGATGGGGAAAGTAAGGCCCCATGAGTTTAGGTGACATGCCTAAGTTTACACCATGGGTAAGTGTCTGAAATAGGCTCTAAACCCAGATCTTCCTGACTCCCAAGTCAGCATTCTATCAACTTTTCCATGCTGCCTTTCATTAAATTGAACCTAGTCATTGTTGGAAATACACTTGACACTGAAATTCAGGTATCAAGGGCAATTTATTATTATTGAGGAATCCAAAGGAATTGGTAAACGTTCCTGGCCAGGAGTGGACTCCACCCTTCTTTAGGAAGAGGGCATGGGGAGTACAGGAGTGAGACCAGCTTTATTCTGTTAGACTGACACAGATTGAGCACCATCAGCTCAGTACCTCCCTTCAGAGAATGGATTGGTCTGCTCCCTTCTGGGTTACAATCTTCCCTATATGCCCCTCAAATGTAACTCCTTGGTATGTTCCCCTCCCCCCACCCCAACATATATCCCATGTTCAAAAATGGTGGAAAACTGTGGGTGTGTAAGGTAATATTCAATTAGTCAATTAAGCATGTCTGGTAGCCATTTGACCCAGTTTTCTCTTCAACCCTAACTGTTATCTGGCCGGTTTAGACCAGTTTTGCCTATATCCGGAGTTTGTGGTTTTCAGAAAGCCACTAGCTATTCTCCCATTGGTTGGGTCCATCTACCTTAGTTAATTTTTATTCCCTTCTTTGTTTAAGCTGATACTTCATTAATTATTCTGTGGAACTTAATTAACTCTTCTGTGGAAACCTAACTTTTCCTAATTTTTACCAATCTCTCACAGTGGTTAAAAGTGATCTTTTTCTAACTGCATCCTGGAAAATTCATAATTGTAAGCTAAATCTCAGATTAAGAACACACTTTGCAGTTTGGATAGTTTAGCACTTTAGTGACACTCTGTCCCAATTATGGGAAAAAATATCTAAGGAAAAAAAGTCTCTGAAGTGCTGAAAATGCAACCACAAAGTTGCAAAATGAGATCAAATAGCATACATATGTGGCCCACAGATATGAACAACCCCATACATTGTACTGACATAAAAATACAAAAATATACAATTGCTATAACTTCAAATTTGCCATTTTCTCCACTCCCATTCCATCATGAACAAGTGGTCTTTTTGAAGACTGACACTGGGTTTAGAATTGGAAAACCATTGATTTGTGTATCTTAAACACTAGAATTTGGCTTTAACGGACACATAGGGACACCCTAGGCCATAATAAATAGAGGGCTGTTATCCTTCACCCCACACTTTGGGAAAGGCTTCTATAACCAGCTGCCTGGGCAATGACATTGAGTACTTTGGGATTAACATTATAATAACCTGAAAATGTCTATTAAATGCTTTCAAGATTTCTACTACGAGTGATTTCATTATTATAATATAGTCATACTTCACCAAAGTCTTACTCTGATATTTCATCCTTGCATAGAAGTGACCTTGGATTTGCTCAAGCTGTCAGGAAAATTCAAGCTTTGGTAGTTCTTATCAAACTAAAAAGTCTTTGAATATTGTAGGGAGATGTTGTTAAGGATAAATCTAGCTAAGTTTGGGGAGATTCATCACAAAGTTGGCCACAGGTTTTTCTGGTCACAGCAACTCTAAAAGACCATCTACTAGGTTAAAAGCTATTGAAGGGTTGTGATAAAGAGAGTATCCACACATGAAACTGCAGATCCTTGAAGTATAGACCTAAATGTCTACTTTCATTCAATAAACATATTTATGAAGAATCTGCATATAAATAAATATACTTGATTAGCTGATTAAGGGAATCCTTAAGTTAAATCTTTTTCTAAAGACAGAAATTATGAAGAACAGAAACTCCCTTTTTGGCCTTTCTTTGTATCCCCGGGACTTAGCTGGCACATAGTAGGTGCTTAATATATGCTTGCTGACTTGACTCCCCCCAACTTTTTTTAAAAGCTGGATTTTCATATACTATCTCCTAAAAAATGGGAAGCTCTTATAAGTATAGTGGACATAAAAGGCATGGTACTGAGACACCCCCTACCCAATGGTGGGATTCAGCCTATTTGCACTGGTTGGACAGAACTGATACCTAATTTTATGTTGAGTTTGGCAAACTGGTTGTTAAAATGGCACTTGAAATTAGGGTTTTCTCTAAGGTGGGTGCCCAGGCAGCTGCCCAATGTGGAAATCACAAATTTACATTCCTTACTCTTTTTTAATGTTTATCTGCTCAACAGCATTTTCTAAGCCCCGGTAGTAATGTGCCTTCCGTCCATAGGTGAAAAAACTTGACAGAATTATGCTTGTAATATCTATTTATTCATTTCTTAAAACTCATTGTACCTTTGATGAAATACTACACTTTAATTCCTTCGTTTTTGTTACTTCAGTTAACAAACGTATAGCGGAAAGACAAAAAGTGCCAAACAACCAGGGGGTGACAAGCTGTCATTTGTTTCTGCTTCGTGTTATGCCCCAAATTCCCCTGAGATATTATGAGTAAGCTGGCGTTCCCTGAATGGTGAAACCAGTAGGAAGCTGGGACACAATGAACCAATAGAATTATAGATTTCAAGAGTTATCTTATCACCCATTTTGGAAGCCATGGAAGAAGAAGAAAAAAAGAGTTAGAATAGGTAGAATGAGTTTTGGTTCTGCATATGTTCCAACATTGGTTGCTGTGGTCATGTGGCTGCTTTCGCTCCATAAGAATATGTTTTTTATCAGGTATCATTTAATATTTATTCATTAATAGTTTAAAACTCTTTCTTATAATCAATTTTTGTGTATCTCTTTTCTTGTTCTTATTTGAGCATTAAGTGCATGAAATATTAAACTACATTTCGGAATATATTTTTGTATGCTTAAAATGGTCATTAGGGTAGAGAACCGGCGGTTAATTTATCTGAATCCCACCACAGCCCCCACCCTTTTCCCCTCCTCCACTTCTCCAACTCTTTCCACATTTTCTCTTCCCAGGATGGGACTACTTTTCTTCCCCCAACCAGGGAAGTCATTTCGTTTCTTGAGAGGTGGCTATGCAGCTAAAACTCATTCTCCCTGCTGATATTTGGGGAATATATGTTTATACCCACGACATAGTTCCTGAGCCTCCCATCAATGTGCTTCTCATTTACATAAATAAGTTACAACAACACTATTAATTCTGAAACATGAATTATATTTACTAAATGAAAAGGCATAATGTCTGTTGTTAAGGATAAATCTAGAATAATCAAATACATAATCAAAAGAATAATCAAAATCTAATAGTCTGCCCATAAACCTGGGTCACACTCTCACATCAGTGCAAACAGTGTTTGTGGGAGGAGAATATAGACAAACTTGCAGAAATTTGGCAGTGAGACACATGGCCAGGGAAATTCTTGTGTTGAGCAAACTCATGATGCTAGACTCTCAGACAAGAGATCTGTAGTCTCCTTATGGAACAGTCAGCACCTACTGATCAAAACCATTCCACTCTCCTGCTAGATAAAGTAACTTTTCTGCTCCTCTCAGGTCACTGAAGCAGTACTGAGCTCTCTTGGCTAAGAGCAACCTTAAGCCTAGGGCTTGCAAAACTTTCCAGATCTTCTTTCTTGGTTAGGCACTGAAGCTAACCGACACTCTTTCAAAGAAAATCAGTTTCCCTTAAACTTGGGGTATGCAAAGTAAAGGACAAAGTAGGTAAGTCTTTAAGGCATATACTCTTTTTCAAGGTGTAAATGATGCTAGAAAGCAAGGTAGCCTTCCCCCACTCCCAAACCAGGTCTTTACCCACAGCAGAGGATTCCTCCTTTATACTAATCAACTCTTTCAATCAGCAGAGCTCTCTAATCAAATCAATTCTCAGTTTCAACACTAGTACCCATCTATCAATTTCTCAGTTCCTGTCAGCTCCAGCAGCTTCTATGTTCTTTTTCTGATGTCTCAACTTCTGTAAGTAACTTCTCTTGTCATCTTCTCTTAGTCTTTTCAAGATGGCTTCTCAGTTAGCTTATGAACTTCTGATCTGGCTTCTAATGGCTCAAATCAGAGCCTCCTTGTATGTAATGACCCATCTCTAACTTAGGTTAAGAAACCCCAAATCTATATTTCTGTCAGATATAGTAGTTATCATGTGATAGTTGCATAGTTCCCAAATAGTTCTTTAATGAAGAATTGGTTATTTAGTTAATCAACAACCACTTACTGTGTTCAATATGTATTAGGCAATATAATAAGCATTGGGAATACAAATAAAGGTATACACAGAGTCCTTGACCTCAGATCATATTCTGATGGAGGAAATGAAATATAAATAACTAGATACAAAAAAAGATACATACAAAATAGACTGTAATCTCAGTGGAGAAGGTATTAGTAGCAGGAGGTACTGGGAACGACCTGCAAAAGATTGGATTTGTACTGATTTTTGAAGGAAGCTAAGAAAACTAAGAAGTGGAAATGAGGAAGATTAGTATTCCTTGTTTGGGGAACAGATAGTGAAAAGTCTCAGAGACAGAAGATAGAGTGTAGTGGTTGTGGAAAATATTATACTATTTTATATTATTTCTAATTTCAACCAGACCCAGAGCCTGAATTAATGAGTAACTGGATGAAGATCCAGGACCTGGGCTTCTTTGTTCTCTCTAAAAGTTTGCTCAGGCAATACCCTTACCTCTGTCAACAAGGCCAGATCATTAAGGACATTACCCTAACCCCAAGAGAGATTACCTTGCTTAATATTCTACAGGTATATACTATGTTATGGAATGTAATGAGACACAGAGACGCTGGGCTGTAGTTTCAACTGACTTTTGTCAACATCCTTTACAACTCTATTCCATTAAGGAAAATCCTCTTCTTTGTATCATGGTTAAACATACATGGGGGTCATAAAAAATGAGGTAATACAGGCTTGCTAGCTCTGCTAAAAATAACGCATGTAAGTTTTCTCATTGCTTTGTTCAGGCAACCAGAGTTTCTGCTCTGACTCCTTGTACGTACAAGTAAGCTAGCTTCGCTATGCTTTAAGGGAAAATAATAAACAACATGGATTTTTTCTATCACCTAGCTCTGTTGTTTCCTTCAACCAAATTTTCAGGTTTAACATGGTCAAAGAGAAGCAAGTAAGTCAGTATAGCTGGATTGTAGAGTTTACGGATAATAGTAAAAGGTAAGTAAACTGGAAATATAGGAAAAGGACATATTAGACAGAGTTTTTAAAGTCCAATATGCACTCCAAAGTCCTGAAAATAGTCTTACTCAAATTAGTGGCTGGGAAACAATGCCCTACAGTCTTCTCTATAATCAGTTATTTGCATTTGAGGGGCATGCTTTCATTTCCAATCCTCAATATTTTTTTCTGAGATGCTGCTTTTTATCAGGTCCTAAGAACTTTTCAAGCTGCTCTTCTCCATGTTTCTTGCATTAGTGTCCTTTTTATAACCCTTTGAGCAGATAAAATATCCACATATGAAAGGAACAGTACTTTACACGAGAATTGTTCCAATAACAATTGGCATTGTCTTTTGTAGTGGATAGAGAGCTGGCCTCCAAATCTGGAAGATCTGGCTTCAAGTCCTGTCTCTGACACATATACCTTAAGAAAACTACCTAAACTCTCTGATAGGCCTTGGGAAGAGTAATGCCTCCTTTTTCACAGCTCAGCCCACACATTCATTATTTAGAAGTAACTCTTAACAAGACGTGACTTAGCTACTGCTTCTGCAGATACTGTAGTCCTTGCTTGCTCAGAAGCCTTAGCTACTGAAGACCCAGAAAAAAAAAATTCTCAATAACAAAGTCCTTGGCTTTGTCAAAAGTTCAACAGAAGAAATGGATGGGGTTTTATAAGTGGAAATGACATTCAAGAAGAAACATTACCATCTGTCATGCAATGCTGCTGTACCCCAAGGACCATGGGACTTTCCCATCTGATTTGCAGCTGAAGTCTCCTTTAAAGTTTCTCCCTGGAACATGAACTCCTTGAGAGAAAGGACTGCCTTAATTTTCTTTTTTTCCCTAGCACTTAGCACCACGTTCATTCATTCATTCATTCATTCATTCATCCTTTCATTCATTCATTCATTGTTAGAGGTAGTTTCCTTATTGGGAGTTCCTGATGCCAATGAAATCACAGGTCCTGACAAAAAAAAATGAAATAAAGTCACATTCCAAACGTAATATATCCAAGTCAGATAACTCTTGCCAAGACTATTGTAAATATGGAGCTATCATCTGCTTCCCACATTTTCTCTAAAGACATATAATAATTTTAATTATCTCTATATATTCCTGGGACACATTAGCAGAGCTCTTTTAACTGAAGTGAGATATTTTAAAATCTTTAACACCACAGGAGCTGTCAGGAATATTCATGCTATGTTGAGGGAAACTAGGGATTCCTATAATGCTCTTGAAAAGAAAATTACTTTCCTAAGTATTTCCTAAGGGCCTAAGGGTCTTTTTTTGTTTTTTTTCCCCAGAAAACTATTATATACAAATATCCAGCTGCAGCAAAATCATCACAACATAAGCAGCTTTTCATAAAAACTTTATAGGCTAATTCACACAGTATGATATCAAATAATCTTGAACCAAAGGAAATATAAAAGGACACACAATTGTTAAAATTGTCTTGTAATCATAGGTGCATGATAAAATATATTATTATTAGTTCACTACCAACAGTGGACTTTGCATTATACTTGTAGGTAAGCCTCAAAGTCTTGTATTTTAATGACATTACTTTCTGAGGAAAAAATGTAAACAAATATAAGAATTGCAAATATTTCATCTAGCTCTAATATCTTTCATTCTAATGATCATCTAGTAGATGATGCCTTTATACGTCTAAAAATGGGTTATAATAAAAACCCAGTAACAAGACTATTCTCTCTGGAATCCAAAGACCTGAGTTTAAATTTCACTTCTGGTACTATTTGTGTGACCTTAGGCAAGTCACTTAACTTCCTTGTGTCTAAGTTTCTTTTTCTATAAAATGAGAGGGTTGGATTAATTTATAGGTTCCCAAAATGGGTGATACCACTCCCTGGGGGAGGGCACTGGACTGATCCATGGGGTGGTAGTAGCCTCGGGTTCACTTAGGGGAGGTTGAATAAAAATAAGGGGGTGATGGAAGCATAAGGAAAGATGGGAAGATAAGAAAATTTAGAAAAACCACTAGTACATGTTTAATCTGTTGTATAACAGAGTTAAAGTCATAGTGATAACATTATTTTCCAAATAAACACACAAGATGTAAGTTATAATTAAGCAGTGGTCAAGCCCACTGAAAGGTTTTTAACAAGCAAGTGTTGGCAGGTCAGAGTGTTGCACATTGTGTGGAAGTCCAGCAAGCATCAGTAGGAATACGTGCGTGTAATGATTTGTTTACAATATGATACTATATGGTTACATGATGCAATATTGTGTCATCAGAATTTCAGTGCAGGAAAAGACCCACAAATTTAAAATAACTTATTAAATTTAAGAAGCATCATTTTAAAAAATTATGGTTTTTTGAAATGATGCAAATTAAAAAAGAACTGTTAAAAGGGCTAAAGAAAGATTTCCAGGGTGTGCTGAGTAATTTTTTTTTAAAGGGGGTGGTAGCCAAGTAAGTTTGGGAACCTCTGGATTAGATGATTTCTGAGCCTGAGCTTCCAGCTCTACCATCCATGATCCTGTGATTGCCATTTTGGGCCCTCTGAACATAAACGGGCCCTCTGAACACAAACAAGCAGCTATAAAGGCACAAATCTGTCTGGGAATATGTCAGTACTCTACCAATGGTTTTTTAATGAAAACAAACTGTTGCATTCAAATCAGCACACCTTGTCTTTTTTTTTTTTGTCCTTGCCCATGTATAGCAGGACCCCTTAAAAAATAGAAAGTGACAGTTCCCTTTTGGTGGTACCTAGTGCTGGCCCTAAGCAAAACTGTGAAGTATGGGAAATTCATTCTTGGCCTCTTCCCAACTTTTCCTTCAGTAAATTTCTTTTTTTCTTGTTAATTGTCCCTGGACAATCCATATGCTGCTTCTTTGTTGCTCAGAATCTCTCCCTACAATGCCGCTGGCATCTCCACAATCTCTGGGAGGTAGCCTATGCTCCAAACCTTTCCCTCTTTGCTTCTTCTTATCAAAATTATATTTTGTTCCATTCCCTTTTAGCTAACTGTCAGGTTAGAAAGCAATCTGATAAACTAATCCTCCCAATGTATTAATGATTGATAACTGTTCAATATGTTACCTCACCAGGGGTGTATGCATTTGTCAAGATACTATTAGGAGATACCCTAATAGTTTTCCAGAGCTAGGCCCAGCAAGCAAACTGTGCCCTGAGCTTGGCATAATAATCCTTTGTGCTCATGTTCTGGAACTGATGGTCCCTGAGCTCTGGTAAGCACGAAAAGGACCAGATATGAAGCCCTGCTATGAACTGACTTTGTCACTAGACAACCTTGCCTCATTGTTGCTGTTGTGCCTCACTACTGTTTCTACATTATACTATTGGACTTTTTGTCTTTCCACAAATATATAAATCAAGGTTCAATCACACTAAAGTGGTTCCCCCACTAAGGGGAGGGCCCTGGCACAGGTGTCCAATCTGTCTCCTTGCTTGCAAACCATTTCCCTCACTTTGAAATTAAACTTCCATTTGATTCCTGACTCTCTGGTCTCTAGTCTGCTCTGTTTGGCTCTGACCATCCACAAGTTAGAGGCCAGTCAGGTGCACTTGACACATTTTAAGGACTCTTGGAGATGCAAAGCCTTAACCCAAAGGAATGAGTTTGTAATGACAGACTTCTAGGGACAGTGAGAGAAAGATTGGGGTAACATTTGGGGATGGGGCAATCTTTCCCATGCTTTTCAAATAATACCAAACAGGTCATCTCTTACATTCTCTTCCTATGGGTAAAATCACACCTGTCAATATTGTGGGGCAGAAAAACGAACTTTCTCCTCAATTCAATTCAGTAAACATTTATGTAACACCTACTATATGAAAAGCACTAGAGATAAAAAGATAAAATATTAAAAACAATCCTTGCCTTTAGGGAGCTTCAATTTTACTGGGGCAATAAGAACAGAATCTAAGATAGCAGGCTGAGAAGTTTGTCTTTTGTCCAAGAGGCAATGATAGGCAGCAGAATGCAGTAGAAAGCACATAGGATCTGAACTGAGGGCCTGAGCTTGAACCCTGCCTTTGCCAGTTATCTATATTGTATTATATTACCTTGGGCAAATCACTTACCTCTCCAGGCCTCTATTTCTTCATCTTCAAAATTAATGTGTTGGATGACATGACTTCTAGGTCCTTTCCAGTTCTAAATACATAACCCAATAGGAAAAAGCTGAAGTAGGCGAGTCAGAACTGCAATAGTCAGAACTGTGTTTTAGGTATACAGTTATCTTTTCCACATCTTGACTTTCCCCATTGAGGTTTCAATATATTGAGGGTTGGCATAAGAAATCAAATGGGAATTTCCGGGGAGTTTTGTAGAAACCACGGAAGTCACCTGAAGACCAGCAGATGACACAGAAAAAGTTTAGGAACTTGGAAATGCATAAAATACATGTATAATATTATATGATGTCAACTGCTTTTATCTTTTTTTCAGTAATTCAATAATTTATTTATCTAAAAAAGTGTGTAAAAGAATATAGCTCTCATCCACAAGGCATATATGAATGACATTTAAAATGGAGGCCTTTTATTATTGTTTCTTTTTAATCAAAGTCTTTTTAGTGTATTGTACCAGCAATATAATGTAGATTTTTTTTTAAAAACGAACTTCACATATTTTTGTATTCTTTCACATTGTCTGCTATATATAAAAGAAGCTCACTGCAAAATGCTTGAAGGAAAAAAAAGACAAAAATTCAGAACTTCCCAGAAATGTACAGCTTTTACATTTAAAAAAGGTTCCAAAATATACATACACCCATGTGGGACAATCTCTTCCCCCTCTCCTCGCTCCTCAGCTCAAAGCATTGTAAGAGTTTTGATTTCCGCAAGATCTCCAAAATTAGAAATTTAAAAAAAAACAGACTTCTTCACTCTGTAGCAAATCCAGGGCTTGTACCTTTCAGATTAATTCAGTAAAAAAAACTCATAAGTAAAATAATGCATATTTAAGGGAAATATTATACAGACTTTCACATAGCAGTACATAATAAGATTTTTAAAAATCTATTACCATTCATTTATTTTGCACAAAACATATAAATATGTCACCAGTTTTCTTAAATAACTTAAATAAAAACAACACCAGATGAAAACTCATATTTTATCATTTAATGCCATAACATCTCAGGCTTCTTCTTTGGTGTGAAGGGAAAGCCAAAAAATTTTACACCAGTTTTCCATATTTTGGGGGCACTGTGCCCCTAACCCCTTCTATGTGGAAGTGATAACTATTAATTTGGCTGCTGTGTGGAAGATGAATGGGAGAAGAAAGCGACTACAATCAGAGAGACCAATTAGAAGGCTATTTCAATAGTGGAGGAATAGAGGAGGATTTTTATAAAGACCTTATCTAGAATGGTGGCCTGTGTGAATGCAGAGAGGTGACAGAAGGAATGGATCTGAGATCTGTGGAGACTTGACAACTAATTAAATATTCAAGGTGAGGGAGAGAGGAGTCCAGGAATACTCAGATTATAAATGTGCCTCACAGGAAAGTTGTCTTTGCTCTCAAAAGAAATAGGAAAATTTGGAGGAGGGACGAGATTGAGGGCAAAGATGAGGTGTTTTATTCGCATTGAGTTTGAGATACCGATGGCTTATTTTTCTCTCCATACTTCATACAAACTGAACTATTCTTGGAGAATTTAGAAAACCTAATACAATATGGGAAAGTAAAACGGTTATTCAAATGGGGACAAGTGGGTCTGTTTGCCTTAGGAAAAAAAAAAAGAAAGAAGCTGCTACTTAAATAGAATTTTGTCCTATTCCTCTTGGCTTGGAGTTTTCTTTGGATTTCTTTTAAGGCCATTCCGGTAAAGTCCAAGCTTCTACCAAACTCTAAAGGCATGTGTGTTATCTGAAGTTCAGCTGTGTGGAAAAACTCATCCCTTATTAAGATCTGGCCACCAGGTGATTAAATTTTCTGGCCATGGCAACTCATGGGAACTAGTACTAAGGCATGGAAGGCCTGTGCAGGGACTATCCTCTTTCTAAAAAAATCATGATTGTTGAAGGAATGAAAGATCTGTCTTCCCAGGAGCTCTGATCAATCTAGAGATATCATCTTTGCTACAGAGTCTGGCCTGGATAGAATGCTGTCATTAAGACAAATTTAATTAGAACTTAAACAACAGGAGGACTATAAGCCTAAAAATATGAAGGCAGTAGAGCTCTGTGAGGCTGGAATGTCAGCCCCTTCCTACCACTCCTCTTCCTACTTTCTCTGTTCACTGCTCAGTCTTGGAGCAGGAATTTAAGGTTCTTGACCAGAGGAAGCAGCTACCAGAATAGCTGAGCTGAAACTGACCTAGCAGGGGGAAAAACTGGGGAACTCTACCAGAAACCCCAAACTCAGCTTGTTTTCAAAAAAGGGGGCTCAGAATGACGATGGGAGCAGGGGCCCTAGGGAATGTCAGCACCTTTGTTCTCTCCTGCCTGGGTTCTAGATTCGAGATCCAGACCCCATCTGTCAAGCAGATTGGGGGTGGAGGTGCGGGGCGGTGGAGGCAGGCACTCTCTATGCGGGTGGGGTTGGGAAGGAGTTGAGCGAGGAGGAGCTCCCAGCCTCTTGGGGAGGGGCACCATCTGCGACGTTCTGCCTGGAGCTGCTGTCAGAGGAGTGGGAGTGATGGCGGGGGCGTGAGAGGGGTGGGGGGAAGGTGCCGGGAGCGACCAACCCACTCTCAGAGAAGCGACACTCGAGGACAACCTCCCTCCCGCCCCCGTGCTTCTGCCCCGGGTGATTTGCAGCGGGTGGCATGGGAGCCTAGCTTTCTCTGCCACTCTGGGGGAGCACGAAAGGGGACAGGAGACTAGGGAACAAAAAGTAAATTTGACCCTAGCACTGCCATAATCCCTTGGAGTCCCCCTTTTCCCCAAGGGTCCTGGAGTCCCCCTGCTAGGCAATATTGTGCAGGAATGGGGCCAAGCCTCAGATGGAGGGCTCCAGGCTCCCCCTCCCTCCGCCCCTATCGAGTGGAGGAGGGAGGATTGAGGGTGGGAGCCGAATTGCTGCTCTTGCAGTTCCTCCTCCAGCCGCCGAGGGGCGCTGGGGAGATGGATCAGGTGACCCGGGTGCGCGCCTGGGGGTGGGGGGGTTGCGAGAAGCTGCCTCGTTTTGGGCCGGCCGGGAGACGCGGAGCCGCCGCTGCCGCCGCTGTCGCTGCCGCCGCCACACCTAGTGGAGGAGCCGGGGAAAGCGGCTCGGAGCTGGGGGGTGGGGTGAAAAGGAGAGCCGGGGGTGGGGACGGAAGGACGGGCGGACAGGAAGGTAGGCGGGCAGGCAGCGGGAGCCGGTGAACAGCAGCCGGGGGAAGGGACCCTGAAGCGGTGGCGGCAGCGGCGAGAGCAGCAGCACCCCCAGCAGCAGCAGCGGCCGCGGCGGCGGCGGCTCCCGTGCTCACCGGCTGGCGGGGCTGGGGCGGGCGGGCCATGGGAGCACTCTCCTGAGGCGGAGGTCGAGGGCGGGCGGGGAAGGGAGGAAGCCGAGAGCGAGCGAACGGGAGGACACGGAGCGAGGGAGGGAGCGCGGAGGCCGCGGGCCGCTGTCTGGGGAGCGGGGTCGGCGGCGGCACCACCATGTCGCGCTCGGTGCTGCAGCCCAGTCAGCAGAAGCTGGCGGAGAAGCTCACCATCCTCAACGACCGCGGCATCGGCATGCTCACCCGCCTCTACAACATCAAGAAGGTATGGACTGCCGAGGCCCCGGGGCTGCTGAGGGCGGCGGCGGCCGAGGAGGAGGCCGGCTGGGAGCGGCAGCGGCAGCCGCGGCCGCCGGCGCTCGGGGAGGGCTGGGCCGGGCCGGGCTGAGCTGAGGCGAGGGAGGACGGGGAGGTGGAGGGTGGAGGCGGCTCGGGGGAGGGAGGCCTGAAGGACGCAACCAAGGGGAGAAGATTCCCTCCGCTCCCTCCCCCCCAGCCTAGAGTCAGGGCTGGGCCCCGGTGCGGCCTAACTGCGGAGTCCGGGGAGCCTCACCCCTGGCGCGGCCCCGGCCCCTGAAGGCTGGCCGAGGAAGCCAGCAGAAGCCATTCCCCCGCTCGCCCTGGGGAGCCAGAATCGGGTTGCGGGAAGGGGCGCACCCCCCCCCCCCCAGCTGCTTCTCTTTCCAGCTCAGCGGTGGGGGCGGGGTGACCGGGACTGGGGAATGAGCTCGGCAGGAAAAGGCTGGAGGGTGGGGATGCTGGGGGAAGATAGGGAAACTTGCTTGTTCTGGAACCGCGGCGGCCACATGAAAAAGTGGGGGGCAAAAAGGCCCTTGGTGGCCCACCTAACACTCCCCAATGTTTCACTGGTTCCTGGCATTTGGGGAGGGGGTGGGAGTGAAGAAGGATGGAAAAGGAAATGGCTCACCGGATGACCCTCACCCGTCCTCACTCTGCCAGTTTCTCCTAGGCTGCTAAGAAATAGCCTTTTGAGAGGGTGTTAACATCTTAGGGAGATTTCATTTATTGAAGGTAGGGAGGAGGGAGAAGTGAGGGTGGAACTAATTTTCTCCTAATACTTAGGAGTTGTGACTCACTAGAACAGGAATAACAACCTTAACCCTGCTTTTCCTGCCACCTTCCTTTCTCCTCCAACTTAAACACATTTGGAGAAACCTAGGTTCAGATGTATGTGTTTTTTAAAGGCCACTCTTAAAAGTTGGCTATGTCTCTGAAACAAAGTCTGCAACCGTATTACCCACTATTACTACTAAATATTCTTTAATGTTTTGAATAGCTGTTTGCTACCCATTGCTTTGATATCTTCAGAAAGTCCAGGAAAGGCAAGTTGGCCTGTAGTTTAATAAAGATAGTTTTAAAGCTTCAGGTAGCTTTTTGTTTTAATCCACAACATTATGCTTATATATTCCAGGGGAAACAAACCAAAATAATAACATTTTTTTTTTTGGAAACTTAGGTAAAGTTTGCCAGTTTAGATACATTGAAGATTAATCTGTGTAGGGATCAGCTATTTCAGTTCCTAATATTTTGATTATATGTATACTTGGTTTCAGACTTTTATTACTGTTTGCCTCAAGGTTATTTGTTAATTTTAAATACAGAGTAAGACTCATTCTTTCAAGAATTGGTAACGTTAAGATAAACATTTTAACCTGTTTAAATTTTAATTAAAAAGATATGTTTCTGTAATTCATTTCATAATAGCGTTGTTAAAGGGCTGTTGTTTAAAACAGTGTTTTGATGAGAATTGCTTTTTTTCAAACGTCCACATGTGTCCAAAAGCATTCTTCCACATGTTAAGTGGAAGAGTGGGTTGTGAAGAGTTGGGTGTGAAATCTGATTGTTTAAGAGTTCTTGACTAGGGTTAGGGTTATAGGAGCATCAATAGATTTTCAGGAGGTGTGTGAACTTGATTGAGAAAAAAAAATATCTTTCACTTGAATTAGTTTACTTTGTAATCCTATCTAAAAACATTATTCTTAGAAGAGGGCCTTAGGCTTCTATAGAGAGCTAAAAAGATGCATAATACAGAAAAAGTTAAGAACTCTTGTGAGTATGAGTGAGCTGCAATAAATCTTTCTTTGTGATTTTTGTTAACGTTTGGCATAAGGATATTCCTTAACAAAATAGAACTCGAATGAAAAATGCTAATTATAAATTTTTAAAGGAAATTTATGTAGGTTAGGGATAATTTAATGTTGATGTCCGTGGTATTCACTCCATATTGAACTGAATTTACTGTGGAATCTTACAGATATTCATAAGAAACTTCAGTATTAGATGTCAGAAGAAATAGCAAGTCAAACATTACTAGAAGGTACTAAACGTGTGGTATTGTGGTTAAAGGAAATGGTCTTGTTGGTTTCTAAAAGAGGAAGTAAGAGTAGCATTAAAAGTGATTTAGCTAATAGAAATTCTGAGTGTTCTGTAAACATTTTTACATTATAAACTCAGACTTTGTAATGTTTTCTTTCACAAATTAAACATTAGTAAACTAAGTTATGGATGTTTTAATATTACATTACAAATTTTATAACTCATTACTTAGCTAAGAAGTACTATTACATTACTGTTGAAAAACTATCATTGAAATGATAAATTCAGAATATAAAAATTTGTGGTTTTGTTATGTATTTTGATTTATTACAAAAGGAAATACAGTCACAGTTTTATTTTTATTTGTTTCTATTTCATTGTTTCCTGTACAAAAAATATTGCCTTGGATTGTGAAGTGATTACATTTTGGTTTGCTGTTATTGATTAATATGGTTATGTGAATGCTAGTATATCATGTGGAATTTTAGTCTTTTAGTCCATAAAATTGTTTGTAATTCTGCCAGCACGTGGCTGAAATGTTCAAAAATCCTTCCAAAATATGAAGAAAATCATTTGCTCACCAATTATGTGACTTTTTTGGTCTCACAGTTTATACTCATCAAATAAGATTTGTAATGTAAATTCGCAAATAAATTGCTACATTACAACTTGAAGTCTGTTCTAGAATATGGTTTCAGCAAGGCTGTTAAATTAGAAAAATAGTAAGTAGTAAGATAGACTTTCTTTACAAATTGTTCCAGACAGTAGAAGTATGCTTCTCTGTATGCAACATTAATAATGGATGAATTTTGATTACTAAAGAAAATTTCATCATTTTGAAATGTGAGAAAACTCTTCCACTGAAGTCCTAATGCACTTCATCTTGATGTGGAAATGTGACCCTTGGCACTTGGAAAAATTTTTATTCCAGTAGCATATAAACTCTGCCAGGTCCTACTTAACTAAGCTAGAAGGATGCATCACATACAGGCCTATCATTGTGCTGACTGTATGGTTATCTGATAATTAACTTAGCTAAAGTTGAAGAAGTCCATCACCAGTGAGATGGCAGCTGGGTGTTGAATTTTTTTCTTTTAGCCATTGCAACTTGTTAAGGCAAAATAAGAGTTGCAGTTTGCTTTGGTGGAAGGAATGAAACTACACTGATGAGATCATGTATTATTTAAATGTTGTATTAAGTACAAGGAAGCACACACAAAAATAGTAGCATCTGTAAAACAGGGAAAAAAATATGGTTTAACATTTTAAGTTATTCCTTCATGTATTAAAAGGAAATGCAATTCTCTGTAAGGTCCCTTCTAGCTTTCAAATTCCATTATTCTCATCTCATTTCATTCTTAAGGTTAAACCGAGGCTCATAGAAGTTTGATGTAACTGGCATGTTTTCTTATTGCCAAGTTTTCCTTACCTATAAAATGACTAAAATAACCTGCCCTGCTTTCTTCATAGAATTGCTGTGAGGATCAAATGAGATAGGTATGTGAAAGAGTAAGATTACAGAGTGGACAATCATTTTATTAGTGTAGGAAACTCCCAGGTGAGAAAACTTCTACGAAAATAGGCCAACCCCTTTCTGCAACTTAGTCTTAGAAAGTTTCCTAGAGCACTGAGAAGTTAAGTAAACTTAGTTGCCCAGGATCACACATAGTTTGATTTGTGTCAGAGAAGGAACTTGAACCCCAGTTTTACCGACCAGCTTTATGTCCACTATATCTTACTACCTGTGCCATATGTGAAATCACTTTAAATATTGTGGAACACTTTATAAACATAAGGCAGTCATTTTGTTGTTTAGGAGTTTCAGCAAGTTTAAAGCAGCTGTTGGTGCATAGAAAGTGTTGAAATTACACCTGTTTCTTCCAGAACTTTGTCTCTTTCTTAAGAAAGAAATTCAGTAAATTCTCCAAACCAGCTAAAAAGACTTTCCTTTTTATTTTCAGTGTTACAGCTTTATTTTCTTTCCTGTTTTACTATACCATTGTTATGTGATCTTGCAATACTCCCATTGACAAAGAGGGCTAAACATATGTGTGTGTATGTGTATATATACATGTATCTGTGTGTGTATATATGTTTGTGTATATGTATTAGCTAAATAAATATCTGTGTATTTTCCCTTAAGAGTTCATTTGTCACCTTAGTCATATTAAGGAGTAGTGGAAAAGGACTAAAATCTAAGTATTAGTGTTCTTTTTTTTTTTTTGGAGGGAGGAAGGCAGGGCAATTGGGGTTAAGTGACTTGCCCAAGGCCACACAGCTAGTAAGTATGTCAAGTGTCTGAGGTCACATTTAAACTAAGGTCCTCCTGACTCCAGGGCTGGTGCTCTACTCACTTAGCTGCCCCAGCATTAGTGTTCTTGAGGACTCTTTAGGTTTATTTAACTATGAGCCAGTCTTAAGTATTTGTTATTTTTCCCTCCTATCTTATTTGTAATCTGTCAAAAAAAAAAAACACAATGTTTTGCTCCTGTTTTTGAGTTCTGTGCTTCCCTAGAGAAAAACAAATGAAGAACAGCAGCAAAATAAAATAGAATTCCTCATTTCTTATTTAGTGTAGAAAAAAGAAGATAGGTTTGTGAAAGAATAATACAGAGGTGTAGAAAGCAGACCTTATTCTTCCCTTGCTACTTTTTTCTTCTTTTTGTGGGGCGGAGGAAAGAATTGAGAGAAATGAATGGAGATGTTTGTAGAGGATATATAGTTTTGTATCTCTTAGCAGCAAGACTTTTGTTAAGACTGCATTAGTTCTGCCAAGTATGTGCCTGTCTTTTTACCACTGGAAAAGTGTTGCGCACAGGTAGACTGTTTACATGAGAATTTCTTGAAGATAGATTTAATTACCTTAGACTGAAGAAAATAACGTCTCTTGATAAATTTGAAACCTAAAATATATTATTTGCTTCAACAAATCATTCTGCTAAACAAATTAATAACTAATTTTTAAAAAAATCATGCTCTTTTAAAAATGCATTTTTTGTATTTATACTGGATGACTTAGGCTAAGTAAAGAGGAAAAGTAGATATGCAGAGGAGTGAATAATTTTTAAAATATATATCTTACTGATTTTGTGAAATAACATGTGTAACATTTTTTAACATTCATTTTAAAAAATTTTGAGTTTCAAATTCTCTCTCTCCTGCCCCTGCCCCTCCCCCTCCATTGGGAAGACAATCAATATATCAATTATACATGTGAAGTCATATGAAACATTTCTATATTAGCCATGTTAAAATACACATAAATAAGAAAAATAAAGTTAAGAAATTAAGCTTCAGTTTGCACTCCAGAGTTTAGTTCATCAATTTTCTTTCTGGAGATGGATAGCATTTTCCATCAAGAGTGCTCTGGAATTGTCTTGATCAGAGTAGCTAAATTTTTCACAGTTGATCATCCTTACAACATTGCTTTGCACAACTGTCAGCAACTGCATTGACTTGCCCTAGTCAATTTCCATCTTATTTCTACCTCTGAGTCATCTCTTGCATCCATTACCTCTCTGGTCAACATAGCTTTGGTCCCAAGTCATGTTCTCCCCCCCCTCCCCTAGACTATTGCAACATCCTGACTGATCCATTTGCATCAAGTCTTCCCCATTCCAGTCCACTACACACAGATGGCAAAGTGATTTTCCTTAGGGACAGGTCTGATCATGATATCCTTTTTATACTAAAACTCTTGTGGATCCCTGTAACCTTTAGGATCCAATTTAAACTCTGGCATTTAACAATGTCTTTCCTAACCTGTCATCTGTCAAGCTTTATTGTGTAGTGTACACTGTCCTGTACACGACAGTGCAGCTAAACTGGCATTCTTCATATGTTATTCTTAATCTCCTATTTCTGTGCCTTTTTTGGGGGGACTGGCTGTCAATATTCCCTGCCCAAGAAAGTGTACTACTTCATCACCTGTGCCTATAATCTCTAGTTTTCTTCAAGGCTGAGCTGCCAGTGCATACCCTTTCCTTCCAAGTTATCTTGTATCCCTTTTACATGTGTATCTATTATCTCTCTATGAAGGGCAGAGACTGTTACTCTTTTGTCTTTGTATCTCCCACTGCCTAGTTGTCTGACACAAACCAGGTATTTAATACTTACTAATTTATTGAATTTTGCCCATCATAACCTAGCTGTTTCTTAGTATTCTTTGTAATTCCGTGGCTTCCTGTAAATGATCCCAGTGCACCTGATGTGCTGAGGACCTTTTTCTGGATTTCTTGATATTTAGTGGTTACTACTGGACCACACAGTCTAGCTGTTAATCTTTGCTCTTATTATATGGTTGGTTATCTCCTTTTCTGTTTGTACATTTCTCTGGTAATATTTGTATATGACTACTCTTATACCATTTATTCTTCTTTGGAATACATTGTATTTTCCTCACGGCCTCCGTTGCTCTCTGGGTGACCCATACCTTTAATTCATTGGAGATTTGCCTTCCAGAATTTACAGCTAGCTATACAACTTTGCAAGAAGAATATTGACATATAAAGGATGGATTTTTGCTTCAGAGAAATGCTTGGGGCTATTAAAAACACAACAAAATTTCCCAAAGATAATATAGCTACTTGCCTCCTTTTCATTGTATTATTCTTAGGGTTTGACCAAGATACGTATACTTATAGAGCAATTCTGTGAGTTGTTCATCCGACTGCATATAGTAATCTGGACCAGTGTCCTTCCAGAGTCATCCAGGTTTGCAATGTTGATGTCATCCTTTGACTTATCTGTCAGTTATTTAGTCTTGTAATTTCTTTATAACATCTCTTAAATATATTGTTTCTGTTCTCCTCTCACATAGCCACCACCCTAGTTTAGGCTTTTATCATCTGGGCTTATTGCAGCAGCCTTCCAATTGTTTTTCCTGCCTCAGGCTTTGCTTCATTGTAATCTACCTTCCACATAGCTGCTAAATAACTTTCCTAAAGTATCATGTCATCTTCCTGTTAAATAAACTCCAATAGCTCCCTAGTTTCTCTAAGATCAAATATAAACCTCCTTGTTTGGCATTTGAATCTATCACTTACATTACAACCTGTCACTTTCCTACCTTTACAATCTAATTACATTCTTCCAGTTCTACAATCCAGCCATACTGGCCTACTTGATGTTGCTTGCACACGATACTCCATCTCTTAACTCTACCCTTGCACTGGAACTTTCCCATGCCTGGCATACTCTCCTTCCCAAACTTCGAATCTCAGAATCCCTGGCTTCTTTAAGTCTTACTTAGCTCAAGTGCTAATGCTTTTCTTGCCCTTTGTATCTGTTAGCACCATCCTCTCTAAAGTTATTTTCCCTCTTCAAGTATCTGGACTCTTTCTTGAGCCAACCTGCTTTTTGCTGCCCTTCTCAGTGTCTACCTTTGCATTAAGACTACTATGTAAAATTTCTTTATTTCTTCACTTTCTACATGAGATGATTTCACATAAACTGCAATTGTCATAGCAATCATTTTGCAAATGTTTGTCATGAGCACTGCAATTTCAGATGATCACACATCCCATGAAGTCACGTTTCTTGTTGCCTTTGAAGAAATGATAATCATTTCTGCCAACTTTTTTGTTTTGCCAAAGAAATTGCATTTATTTTCAGCTTTCATTTGCTGTCTAGTTTTATTTATAGCAAGTGGGTCAAAATTAATGATTTAATTCCCCTCGAAATATGATCACTAAATGAGGAAGCATTAATTTTAGCTAGCATAGTATAGTACTTGGTCTAAAATTTGCATGATTATTAGAACCTTCCCTTAGGCCTTTCTTCTGCCAGTCTGGCACTGTCAGTGCAGAGATGAAAGGGGAACTTGAGGGCCATTTTGTATTTTTCTTTGTTTCATGAGTCTCCATGGCCAGAGGATTCATTACTAAGTGGCCGGCCTACTGGTGATAAGCCCCTCAGCGCTTAGCTGGACTGGTCTGCAGAAAGTAAACTGAATCTGATAGTTGCCAGGACTACTGTTCCTGAAACCTTTCCAGCATGGGGCAGAACCTGCCAAAGCTTGTTCTCTATTGGCATAGTTTTCAAAAACCTATGGCCACCTCTTGGCCACAATAAGCATGTATAATTGCATTATTTAAAATTATGGCTAGTTCGGTATTTTGTATATTGTGGTTCTGAGTTAACTGTGAACTAATTAATGATTGATTAGCACAGAGACAGTTAATGAGGAAACATGATTTAATTTATAGAAGTAGAGAAGTTAATATGCCCAAATTTGCTTCTTTTGTGAACCTTTAAAAAAATAGAATAATAGGAAACCGCTTTCTATACTTTAGGTTGTCCAAAAAAAAAAAAACCTCACAAGGATGATATAAAAAAATGAGTTTATAAAGTTGAAGATACTTGGGCCTACTGACTGATAATTTATTCAGGTATTTTGTACAGTATTTGCATTATCTGGATCTAATTAAAATCTGCTGTTCCCCTCCTCCTCCATCCCCTTCTTTTGCTACTTCGATAGCAATCACAGTAAATACAATTCCAGCCAGTTCTTCTTTTTAATTCTTTATTAGAAATAAGGAATGCCTCATAGGGAGCAGGCATATGGTGGGAAATGGAGGTAATTTCAAAACAAAAGATATCAACTTAAAATATTTTTAAAATAAATACCTCTCCTTACAATATTTATCTGCCTAAAAAATCTTTATCATGAACCAGAGTAAGTTAAAAATTAACCAGAAATTCCTACATATTATTGGCAGTGGTTATTTTTAGGGAAAAGCAAAAATCCTTTTCTAGAATGGCCATTATTTGCCACCAGTAGGAGTAAAGATGGTTAAACTTTCTCAACTCATTATTATTGATGTGTAGCATATGTATCAATATGCTACCCTTTTCTTTTAAAATACTTGAGATTTTTGCTTTTTCTTTATTTTCCCTCTTTTTTAGAGACTAAGTCTCCCTATCTCACCAGCAGCCACTGGGCTGGAAGCACAGCAGCCACTAGGGCTCAGTCTACTACTTGATGGGAAGGGGGAGAGAGCTTTTACTTACTCTATTTCTGACCTGTGATGGATTGCCCCTTAAGTAGTTTGGTGGCCAACTCTAGCCTCCAAGCCTCCCCGTATTGGTGCCAGACTTAAACACAGACACCCAATTAGCTTAGCGTGCTGCAGGTCAGAACTCCCAAACTCAAGCGATCTATTAGCCTCAGCCTCCCCAGTAGCAGAGATTAAAGGGGTTAACCACTAGTTCCCACCAGTGAGAGTGAGAGAGTAAATATGTGTCTGTGTGTGTATTAAAAACACCTTTCTCTCTAAGAGTGAATCTGTTATATTTGAACTTTGTTTTCAAAATTGGTTTCAAGTGCCTTACTGTTTAAAGGATCATAGTTTTCAGAATGGAAGGGACTATAGACTACTTCAAATCCAAGCCCTCATTTTGTGGATGAAGAAACTGAGGCCTAGAGAGATTAAATCGGTTGCCAAAGTCACAGAGGTAGTAAGTTTCTAAAGCAGAATTTGAAGCTGGGTCTTTCTGATGTCAAGTCCAGGTCCCTGAAAGAAGCATTTTAATTCTTTTCAATCCATATAATTAAGACCAAAGAGTGAAATTTCTGTTTTACAGAATTCTCTGTGCTATCAGGAAGAAAAGTGAATTAGAGCTTTTTAGATGTGCAAATCCAAAGAAGCATCCATTTATTTTGTAGGAATGGTTTTTCCCATTTACTACTGATTTTTTTTTTTTTAGTAATTTGTGAAATGTCTGGATAGAGAGCCTATTTATCATATTTCAATGGACAAGAGCAAGTATTAATAGTAGAAGCTTCTATTTAGTCATGGGGATTTAATAAACTAGCAAGAAGATTTTAAAATATGTACAAATTTATTCAGTTCTTGAAAATTTATTCATTTTAAACTAATAAATGTTTCCATATCTGGTTTACTGTTTTTACTTTTAGTGTAGCTTTTCTGAAAATAATTGTGCTTTAAAAACATGCAAAATTTTTAAAGATTGTGTTTATAAATAGGACCAAGCAGTACCAAAGAAAATTAACATAATGTCTTTACGGAAGAAAAACAACTTTAGAGAAGAAATGAATATAAAATAGAATCATTATTTTGAACCTGTAGAAAATACAGATTCTATTTAAGGAAAACAAAAAAGAAAATACAAGTTATTTAACTAGTAATAATTTTCCTAGTACTAAAATTTATTTCAATATATGATGGGTCTCTGATTCTGAGGGTTTGTATGCTCACTCTGCAGATGCAAATCATAGCTGTATTATGTTTAACGAAAGCTTTTTTAAAATTATTGAGACCACAACATGTAATCATTTGGGCCCTGTTCTGATGGTGAGCCTTTACAAACATAATCAACTAGTCCTTCAGCTAAGATCCAAACTTAAAGCTTATCTAGTTGACTGCAGCATTTACCTGAGTTTAGGTTGCAGGGTAACAAACTTAAGGAGCCCAAAGTCATCTTAGCATCATGATGAGTCATCAGGATAGAATTTCAGTGGAGGACTTCAATTACAGAGTTATGTATAAAATTTCTACCTACCTAGAATATGTTTTGTCCTTAATTTTGAAATGGAATATTTCATATTTTTGTATTTTAAATCAACTTATGAAAATATTCAATAGAAATATAGTATAAAATTGTATATCAAAGATTATTATACCAAGTTTTATTAAGTAACCATCCCAATAATACATAGGAATTTCTGGTTAATTTTTAACTTACCGTGGTTCATGATAAAGATTTGTTAGGCAGATAAATATCGTAAGGGGAGGTGTTTATTTTAAAAATATTTTAAGTTGGTATCTTTTGTTTTGAAATTACCTGCATTTCTCACCATATGCATGCTCCCTATGAGGCATTCCTTATTTCTAATAAAGAATTAAAAAGAGGAAAAAAACCCAAATAATCAAAATATCAAAAAAGTCTGTTCTTCTAGCAGAATTTTTTCATATCTATTCTTTGAGACCCACCATAATTGTTATAATATCACAGCATTCAATTTAAATGGTTTTTGTTCTTTCCATTTACATTGAAGTAGTCATTTTTTATATTGTTTTCTAGGTCCTGCTTCATATGGCTTTAGTTCATACGAATTACTTCATGTTCAGAGTTTTCTTTCAGCAAGTAATATTTAATCTCAATGATGTGACACAATTTGTTTAGCCATCCCCAACCAATAGGCACCTACTTTATTTCTAGTTCTTTGCTACCATAAAAAAGTATAACAATAAATATTTTGGTGTAAATGAGGCCTTTATTTTTGTCACTGACCACCTTGGGGTAGATGTCTAGTAGCAGAATTTCTTGGTCAAGGGTATAGATATTTTGGTCACTTTCTTTGCAGAATTCCAAGTCACTTATTAGTGTGTCAATATTTCCATGACCCCTTCTTCCAACATTGACTGCTTCAAGGAACAATATTTAAAATTTTGAAAATAGTAAATTGTTTTAAAGTACTTGAATTGCTATGCTGATTTTTACTAAGGTACTCATTTGCCTATACTCTGGTGGATAGAGTGCTGAACTTGGAATCAGGAAGACCTGGATTCACATTCTACATTTGGCACTTACTAGCTATGTTAGGAGGGTCAAGTCACTTGAACCTCAGTTTCCATGTCCATGAAATGGAGTTAATAACTTGAAATATCTACTTCACAGATATAATATTTACAAAACATTTTTTAAGCCTTAAGCATTATATAATATCACTGTTTTAGCTTAATTTTCTCATCTATGAAATGGTGATAATAATAGCACCTACCTCCCAGAATGGTTGTGAGAATCAAATGAGTTAACCTATATAAAGTGCTTTGCAAAGTCAAGCTATCACCGTGAAAGTCCAGAAGACTCAAGTTCAAATTTGGCATCCGAGCTTACTGTATTACCCTGGACAATCCACTTAAATTGTCTGTACCTCAATTTCCTCATGTATAGAATGGGAATAATAATAAAAATTACCTCCCAGGGTTGTTGTAAGGGTAAAGTGAGATAATATTTGTAAATCTCTTTGCAAACTTTAAAGTGCTACAAAAATGCTAGCATTATTAGTAAGTAGGTTGAGGTGTACCTGTCCTCATCAATACTTTATAGGTTTTTAAAAATTATTCTGCATAAAATTGCAAGAAGGGTATCTTTTAAAAAAAAAACTAGTTCAGATGAACTTTCCTTTTATTTTGTGTTAATGAGTTGTTTTTTTTTTAAATTTTACATACTATTGCAACAAAGTTACATTTATTTTTAAAAATCATGTAATTCAGGTGAACTTTCTTTTTTATTGTAGTTTAATTAGTAAATTGGATTTTTTTTTAAGGCAATGTGAATTGCCTGTGATTTTCTTGGTGTAGGAAACTTCCATTTGGAAACTATTTATCAAAGCCCTTTGACAACTACTCTGCTAATTAGTGTGAGAGAAATTTTTGCCTGTGGCAATGGAGAGGTTAAATGACTTAGAGTCACTTTTCCTGTAGTGGTCACATAATAGAAATAGATAGGGATTCTGGTTTTCTTGTCTCTGAGGCTGACGCCCTCTCTCCACTGTTCTATGCTGCCTCTCTTACTTTATCATATATTTGAAATAGGCATTGCCAGGAGTTACATGTATGTTATGTAGCCTTTGTAGTGAGGTTTTATAGAATTTAAATGTGACTGTTTCAAATTTCACAGTTTATTCTGAATGGTACATTCTGGTTATATCTATTAGCAACTTCTTGCGGTACTCCCCATTCCAAACAATTTAATAGTACAACATAAAGATTAAACTGCACTGAAGGAGGATTGATCTCGTAATAACTTTTTTTTTTCCCATGCACAGTTTTAATTGTCATTTTGGTTACTGTTGGCATCCATTGTCCTTTGGATCAAATATAAATTTCTATATATATTCAGCAGAATAGTGTACTTAATTGGTAAAAAACAGGCTTCTGTAAGTAGATACCTAATAATGTTTTTATGGAATGCACATACATTAGTAAGTGTCCAGTAAAAGTCTTTTGGACAACTGAATGACTGTCCTAAAATATTGCCCTTAGCAGTCTCTTCTCTTTCATTCCAACCTAGGTGTGTTTTGTGGCCAAACTGGGTTCATTTTTACCTTGTGTGCTTGGAGATCAGTCCTTCAAATTTGAATCAGTCCATTCCCATAAAAAGCAACTAAATATAGTAGAAAGGGTATTGTATTTGGAAGACACCTGGGTTTGAATCTCATTTGTTACATTTATTAGATGGATGATCAAGGGTAAGACACAGCTTCTCTGAGCCTCAGTTTCTTCATCTATTACATGGAGCTAATAATAGCTCTACTACCTACATGTCCCGTGGTTATCATGAGGGTCAAATGAGACAGCCATTGCTTTGTAAACCTTAAAAAGCTGTTAATAACTGTTATTATTTATCAGTCTTTGTTAAATTAGGCTAATGACATAATAATTTTTCTTATCAAACCCTGACCATAATTATAATCCCATAAATTTACAATCCCATCGAGGAGAAATGCCATTTTGCTTTAAAATGCATTTTTTCTCTTGATTACTTATTGGTTCCTTTTAATCTTCCTATACTTTAAACTTCAGGGTAAGGTTTTTAAGTGTATATACTCTATAATACAGAATCTGTTAAAATGCTGTGTATCCTAGGAGTGATAACAAATACTTTTTATCTCTTTCTGAAAAGAATGTCACAAGATTCAACAAGGTTTCATTTTTTGGCAGAAGTGGGTAATAAATAAAGGATGTCCCAAAAGTCTTAGTGCAGTTTTAAGCTTTAATAACTTAAGAAGTATAAGTGCTGCTAACATTAAAAAGTCATTTGAAAGGTTAATTATTTAAAAATTTAAAAATTTTTTTGTTTCTTATTAAAATTGTACATCCTCCTGATCAAAAATGTATGTCCATTTTTAGTGCGAGAGCACTGGTTTTTTTTTTTTAAATGACCTACAAGGAAAAGAAAATGGCATGAAATATAAGTATACTAATCCATGCATTGACAGTGAATAAATAAACCTTTGACTGGTACTTAAACCTGACTTCTGAAGGCCCAACCCTGCCACTAGGTAGCTATGTCACCTTGGGCTGGTCCTATAATTTTTCTGGTCCTCACTCATTTTACTTCCTTGTAAAATGAAAGGGTTGAACTGTGTGACAGAAGGCCCTTTCAGCTCTTAACATTCTATTCTATGAAGTATTAGTCCTCACGGCATTGATACCAGAGAGGTACAGGCAGCATAGTATAGTGAATAGTGTTGGATTTAGTAAAGAAGACCTGGGTCTAAATCCCATCTTGGACCCTTCTAGCTTATGTGACTCTGGGCAAGTTGCTTTGATACTTGGTTTACTCATCTTTAAAATGTATAAAAAGAGTACGTCTTTTACAGGATTATTGTGGGATTAAATGAGATCATGTTTTTAAAGAATTTTGGCAAAACCTTTAAGTGACTATATAAATGCAAATTTAAGTCTTGAGCCTAGCAGGGAGGGGGATCTGATAAGTGTCATAGATATAAGCAGCTAAACTCATATTTTTATACTTCAGGATTTACAAAAGAGATATATGTTTCTCTGCTAGTGACAGTGCAAGTATTATCCCTATTTTGCAAATGAGGAAAATGGGCCTCAGAGAGGTTACTTTACTGAGGTCAGATGGAACCACTCTAATTCTATCCTTGCAATACTAGATCTGGGAAAAACCCTCAAGATTCAACGTCTTCATTTTTCGGAGGAAATGGAAGTTCATTTAATAAGAAGTGAAATGATTTGCTCATGGTCACGTGGCTAATTAGTAGAAGAGTCTAGGACTAGAACTGTTTAATCTAGTTCTCTTTTTTGTGTACCACAGTGAAACTGAAGCAGAGTACGATGGTACAGCAGTAGATAAATTCGTTTCTTTGACTATTTTTCAAATTAATAGGGAAAAAATCCTCAAGGTTTCCAGCCCCTTACTAATTAGAAGTACTTTATTGGCATGGACAAAACAATAACAAACAAACATTAGGCATTTTGTTTCCAAATAAACATATTATTTAACTGAACAGCATAGTTCTATAGAGACAATAATGGTGTTTCTGTTTATCATTTCATATTTGTAGCACCCTGCCTTGTGAGTCAATACTTCATCTTTGTAGAGGACAAGAAAGTACTAAAAATTTAGGTCGAGAAGGCACTATCTGGGAGATACAGAAAGCAAGTAGGGTATAATGAGTTCAGATAGCATATGAAACTCAAGGTCGACAAAGTAAAGAAAGGACAAATGGAACAACAAGAGCAGATTTAGTGAACAGGGCTTGATTGCTGATCAGTAATCAGTCATTGGCTTTCTGGCCTAATTTTTGGCTCCTTATTAAAATATTATTCTTAGCATCTCTGAAAGCACTTAAAGCTTGTTTGACTAAGAAAGTGGTATAATCTTTGGCCAAGGAAAATTTGGTGGAAGATTGATTTTATAGGGGTGAAATAAGCTTTTTTTTTTTTTTTAAATGAGTCTGGTTTTTAATATGTTGAATTTGAGGTGATGGTGAGACATCCAAGAGAAAATGTCTAAAGGGTAACTGTTGTAAATGTGAGTTGGAGTTCCACTAAGAAAAATGAGATGCAATGTACAGATTTGGGATAGAATGGATTCCTTTTAGTTTGAGCTTTGATTATTGGAGTATTCTGATTAATTTTTTTAACTATTTACTCTCCTGCCTTCTTTCCTCATTGTAAGGTTGTTATAACCAGAATATACCCTTCTAGTTATAGTAATATTATCATAATGAAGCATAGACACCAGCATTTGTTCTCAGCCATGGAAAGTATTTCTGACACAAAAACCTCTTTGGCATGGGATTCTTAACCCGGGGTCTATAAACGTAAAAAAATTTTTTTTTCAACTACTTTGGTGTAAATGGCTTTCTGTGTAATGCTATGTATCTTCTGTATTTTAAAAACATTTTGATAAGAGGCTTCATTAGACCGCCAAAGGGGGCCATGACATGCAAAAAGATTAAAACCCTCTGATTTATGATGTAGAGAAAAACTACTTAAATGAGTTGAGTGGGTTGATTTGTCATTTTCCCCTCCACCCCTCAAGAATGTTGCATACAGTACTGGTTTACGGTATGTATGAATTGAAGGTTTGATCTAGGGTGTAATTATGGACATTAGTGTTTGAAACAGAAATAAGTGCTTGAGAACTTAGTGCTTGAGGATAGTGTATTTAACTCTTAGAGTAAGTGAAATTACCATCTTCAGAAGCACTGCTTTTGGTTATACATCAGTGTACACAGATATATGTGAGTATCATGCATGGATAGTCATCTTGAGAGGCCTTCTAAAGACTTTTCTCTAAGATGGTTGCCTAAGTAGCAGTAAACTTCTCAGTTTCCATACATCTACCCCAGCAGAAACCTGAACCTTACACCAGACCAAATAATGATCAACAATTCAAAAAAGAAACTGTAGTAAATGAATTCTCCTACCACAGAATTGCACAAAAAGCAAACCAGAAGCCTGTGGGCATTGGGAAAGGAGGCTGCCAGCACCAGTAAAGGCCTATAGCATCCCAGTATGGTCATAGAAGGTTAAAAGATATATGCAAGAAAAGACAATGTTCCCCCACCCTTCGAGGCTAGAGTGGTTGGAGACCCACAGCAGGGATTTTGGAAGCTCTAAAAAGTGGTAGTGACCAATATGACCCAGTAATGCGAAGAACAGGGCAGTCCAAGCATAGGAGCTCTCTGGTCCCTGGAGAGGCATTTGAGGGCCCTTACTGAACCTCAGAGATTGGGGGAAGAGGTGAAGAAGCAGGTCGAACCCCAGGAGATATGGAAGTCAGTGCAGGAACTTGGGTGACCCAGGATAAGGCCAAGCAGGTCTGTTCTGTCATCTTACTGAAAAGCCCAGCAAGGGTTGGAGCCTGGTCCTGGAACAAAGCTCCAATTCTGGAACTAAAGCTGGAGAGAGAAGTTAACTCAAAGACATGGTACCATTATAAAAAAATTACTGAAGAGATGCCCCAGAATCCAGGCTAGCAAGAGAAAGTAACTCCATAACACCTCCAAGCAGTGACTGAAAGGGAGAGGAATGGATTTATCACAAGCTAAATAGAGGAAATTAAGATAGAGTAAGGAAAAAAAAAGCTCTTTAGGAAAGAATTGTAAGAAGAATAAATAGAAGAGAACATGGAAAACCTTACCTAAGTAGTGGATTCCCTGAAAATTATAGAACAAATAGAAATCAGTTATTCCAGGAGAGAACAAGAAATATTAGAACAAAATCAAAAGATGAAAACAGAGTTTTAGAATCATTAGACACCCTGAAAGCCATAACTTAAAAAACAAAAAAAAATCTGCACACAGATTCTGTATTTGAAGAAATCATAAATGAAAATGAAATGATGATTGATCTGATCTCATACAACTGCAGGGCAGAGTGAAGATAGAAAGAATCCTCCAATCACCTCCTAAAAGAAACCCCCAGAAGTTAAAGTCTCAGGAATGTAGCAGCCGAAACCTACAACTTCAAATAAAAACATTCAGAAAAAAAGGTGTTTATGTACCAAGGAACCAAAGGCAGACCTACTATTTTCCAGGCAGTGTGCTAAGTGCTATATAGATATTATCTCATCATCCTCGATTTTACAATTGTAGAAATTGAGGCTGTTGGAGACTGTGACTTGCTTGGGGTCACATAGCTAGGAAGTTTCTGAGGTGAGAACTGAATTCAGATCTTCCGAGCTGCTTTAGGTGAAAAGAGAATTATAGACTTATAATCAAGAATATTTGATCCTGCACAGCTGAGAATAATTCTACAGGGATAGAAATGGAACTTTAATGGACTAGAGGATTGCAGGCATTCTGATGAAGAGGACCAGAGTTGAATAGGAACTTTAAATTCAAACACAAAAGTCCAGAGAAACCTAGAAAGATAAATTTATTTTAGTAATTGGAAAGTGTGTGGTGGTAACATAGAATGTTAACATTCTAATGGAGAAAAGTGGCATGAGATAGAAATTTATGGTTTTGTATATAATCCTCATTTATATATGGAAATGCTCTAGATTTTTTTTTTTTGGTGTTTAAATTCAGAATAAAAAAAATTAAGGAGGTTTTCTAGCCCATTATGTTTAGCAATGCCAAGCTTATGAAGTGCTAAGAAAAAGAAATTCCACTGACTTTAAGCAAATTCTTATGTTGATGTTAAAATTTCGTTCTTGCCTAGTCTATTCAGTGTGAGGCAAGTTCATCCTGTCTTATCTTTAAACAGTTGCTTGAGACAGCCAGAGGACACAGTGGATAGAGTGCCAGATCTGGAATCAGGGAGACTTATCTTTCTGAGTTCAAATCTAGCCTTAGACACTTACTAGTAGAGTGACAAAATCACTTAACCATATTTGCCTCAGTTTCCTCATCTGTAAAATGAGCTAGAGAAGGAAATGGCAAACCACTTCAGTATCTCTGCCAAGAAAATACTAAATAGGGTCATGAAGAGTTGGACTCAGCTGAAAGTGACTGAACAGCAAAACACAATTGCTTATACTCTTTTCTCTTAAGCTCTTACATGTTATTATGGGGAATAGGGATTTCTGGTTTATCAAATATTTTCATTTTCATGCTCAAAGCAGCTTTAGTGGCTCCTTGTTGTCTTTAGGATAAAATACAAACTCCTGGCATTTAAAATCCTTCAGTCTCTCTCCGGCCTATCATTCCAGGCTAATTACACATTATGCCTTCTTCTTCAGTCTAAACACTAGCTAAACTAGGCTACTTGTACTTAGCATGTCCCTTCTCTTTACATTTGGACATTCTAACATACCCTGCCCCCTATGCCTGGAATCTTTTCCTTGCTCAGCTTTCCCTCTCAGAACCCATAGAAAAGAGGCCTTTACTGATTCATCCAGGTGTTAGTGGGTAAAACTACTACTATTTTGTTATTAAAACATTTGCTAAGTGGTTATTACTAAGTGCTGGGGGTGCATGTAAAGGCAAAAACAGTCCCTGCCCTTTTAAGGACCTCACATTCCAATGAGGGAGACAATGCGTAAATAACTACGTATATACACAGGGTAAATGGAAAGTAATTTCAAGGGGAAAGGCCACCAGCTGCTAGGATGGGTGAGGTGGGGAAATATTGACTAAAAGAGGCTTCCAGCAAAAGATTAGATTTGAGCTGAATCTTGAAGGTAGCTGGAGAGAGCAGTCCACACAAGGGAGCAGCATTGCAAAGGCAGGGAGAGTTGATGTTAAATGTATAATAAATAGCAGGTAGGTCATTATAGTTAGATTGTAGAGCATGTGGAAGGGAGGAAAGTTGAAGTGGACTGGAAAGGTAGGAAGTGGTCAGGTGCTTAGAATGCCAAATGGAAGGCTTTATACTTGATTTAGAAAGTACTAAGGATTCACTAGAGTTTATTAGGGAGGAGGCATGGACAGACCTATGCTTTAGAAAAATCACTTTAGGATTTTGCCTGGATGATTGGAATGGGAAGAGGCAAGGAGACAGTTAAAGACTGTTGAAATAGTCCAGATAAGAAGGCCTGATATGTGGTGGCTTTGTGAGTGTAGATTGTATGCAGGGGATGTGAAGATAGAAATAAAACCTAGCAACATAATGGACACGTGGGGTGAGTGAGGAGTTGAGTTGATGTCAAGGTTGGGTGACTGGGTGGATAGTAAATAGGGAGTTTGGAAGAGGTTGAGAAGTTGGGAGTGTGGGAATGGAATTAGGGAAGATTAAATCTCATCACGTGTTTTGAGATGCCCATAGGGATATCCTTATTCACCTGTTTATTTGTTACTTCACCCCAGCAGGATATAAATTCTTTAGTAGCAGGTACTGTTCCATTTTTATGTCTTTTTATTCTTTATGCTTGGCACTAAATAGCTTCTTAATAAATATTGTCCTCTGATTGCAAATGGAGCAATCTCTGCACGTGTACTACGTCACGAGTCACTCTTTAAAAAAATTATAATAGTAGATTTAATGTTACTACATAAATATACTTTTTAACTTTTGGGAAGGCACTTCAAAATCTTGGTCTATCTCAAAGTTGTCATCATGAGCACCAGTTATCATTGGTGTTCAGATTGTTAGAAAGAGTGCTGCACTTAATAGTCTTAGGTTCAAATAGCTCCTCAGTCGCTTGCTACCTTAATACGTTGCTAAGTCTCTTAGAGCCTTGGTTTCTATATCTATAAAATAGGGATATTGATACTTGTCCTACCTACTTCAGAGCATTATTACACTGTGAACCTTAAAACATACAAATGAGAATTATTGAACCATAGGTGTTGAGAAGTAAGCTCCTTAAGGGGAGAGACTATGTTGTTTTGTCTTTATATCCCTTGTGCGTAGCAGTACCTAGACATTCAGGCACATAGTGGGCATTCAGTAAATATATGTTGAATTGATAGTGATTTTTCCATGATGCCATTCTAAACATTCTAGATTACTATGCATTTATGTATTTTTTGAGAGTAGGTAGGTATCTGTGGCAGCAGGTGTATAAGCTAGATAAAATATTTTAAGTTTTTTAAAGACATACCAGAATATTTTAAACGAAAATAACTAATATATTTTTAATAATCAAGATAAAATAATGGGAAACTTCATAAACTCATGTTAGCATTGTTAGAAATTTCCAAGTTAGAGATTTCTTGGAACTCTGTTTTGTGTGACTATACTAGTTAATCACAGTAATTTTAACTTGCACCCCAGCTTTCATTTGGAGAAAATAGAAATGTTTGCATTTAATTTTATACTTTTGGAATTGGTTTTGAAAGGAAAATTAGGTGATGCTTGAACAGAATCTCTTCAGTTTGATGGGAGTTTAAGAAATACCCATAACTGTTTATTTTTGTTCTTGGCTACCGTTCTTTTTAAGGTATGTAAAATTTCACTGATAGTTTCCTGTTTTCATAGTTGCATGTAGTATGTTAATTTTCCCTTTACACTATCGTTTTATTGGTTTACAGAGGCTTTATAATAATTTGGTATACTTTCTGAGAAAATCTCCAGTATTTATTTACATGAAATATATAGCACTAGTAATATAAATATGTATTCTAAAATGTTGCTAATTGTAACATACTATAACCTTACAGTTGTTTTTACTATCCATGATCTTCACTGCATTAGTTCTCTACTGAAACGTAACGCATGTCATAGTTTGACAATCTTTGTTTATATGTAATTTTCTCTCTTTTTATTACAATGCTTCCCCAGCAAGGACAAGTTTGGAAGGTTTGCAAAGCTTTTCACCTTCCCTCTGCCCGCTTGCCCGCTTTCAGATCAGTTTCATGTTTCATGACTTCTATCTCTGTAATCCACAACACAGCCATAGAAATCAGTGAAGAGAGGGAAATAAATTTCCTCACATGCAGTATAGAGAGAAAACCTTGCAAAGACTACACCTACTTTTATATGCAATAGGAATACAGTATGAGAGACATTAAATATAAGTACAATTTGTCAAAAATTATCTTTTCAGGAAGATAATTTTCAACATCCAATTACCAAACATTTAATTACTTTTTGGAGAAATTTAAACTATGAAGCATTATGCAAGATTCTCTTTATCATTTGTGTTCGTGTTGTTTAGAAACACAGTAATAACACACATTCAGGTTTTAGGCCACAGAGAATGTTATAGTGCTGATGTGATCCAATGAAATTCTGAATATTTCTGTTTTGTCTGTGCCTATCTGAGATTAGACATAGAATAATTTTACTAGAAACTATCTATAACCTATTTATGTGTTCAGAAGAGCAGTCAACACTTCAGCATTATAAAGATGATCCTAAGAGTTCCCAGCTTCCAAAACTAGCTATGCTGATACAGAACTGGTTAAACGAAGGAGAAATATTCTGAAAAGAGAGAAATTTAAACATTGATTGCTTTTATTTTTAATCACATAGGGCACATTAACATGCCTAGTACTCTAAAGATGACATTTAATTTTCTAACAGTTTATTAGCTTCAGATGAATACAATCCTACCTCAAATAGAAGTAAAATCTTTTTCTTTTTTTAGGACTGAGCTTTTCCCCTCACTGCTGTTCTGCGCTAACTGCTTTGAAACTTCCCATGCATTTTTTTCAGTAGAAGAACATCTCTGTACTGTCTCCCATTGCATATTTCAGCTGTGACAATCCTTGCACTTTGCCTATTCATTTTATCACCTGCTCACTAAAATATATATATCTTTCTAGTTTTTGTTTGCAGATTTACTACAATTACTTGTTTTTTAGATAGTAGATATATTTCACATTTTATCTTATTACTGTTTTTTTTGTAGGCATGTGGAGACCCGAAAGCAAAACCATCATATTTAATTGACAAAAACCTGGAATCTGCTGTGAAATTCATAGTCAGAAAATTTCCTGCTGTAGAGACTCGCAACAACAATGTAAGTATCCTAATCCTACTTTCATAATATTTTATTCTACCTCTTCTCAGGAAAAAACCCCCAATCATTTGTTTTTGTTTTAATCTTTATCAAGTTCTATATTTCTTTTTCATATATTAATCCTATACTTCTGTAGGTTTTAAGAAACAATTTCTCTGAGGCAGAAAAATATGACATACTGCCTTTTTATAACAGAAAATATGAGGCAAATTTTTTACTTATTTTTACTTACAAAGAGCAGGGAATAAAAATGTATTAGTCCGCTTCCAGCATCTTGAATACCTACCTGGAAATTTTTCATTTTAGCTGAAACCTATTAATGCTCTGTTTTTGAACTCATACATAATTAGTAACTTATTTTTGCTAGAAATTTCATATCTATTTGGAAGATATATTTGTTCTTTTAGTAATTTTATACTATAAAGTTTAAATTTTTAAACAAGTAATATATTAGGAAAAATATTGAGTTGGAAAGTATCTTTAATATGGAATTAGTGGAAAGTGAATTGTAGGATACTTTGTGAAAATAATTTTATTACTTTCAGTGACTTTGCTTTTTTGCATGTTTTCCACATTAAGCTTTGCTTCCTTTATAATCTTTTAATTTACTTTAGAGTCCTTAGTTTTTTTATTTCCTCATATTTCAGTCGTTCTTTAATATTTATACATCTGTTCTTGAATTTTGTTCCTCAGTAAGTTCAGTTTTATTTTAATTTCACTTTAGAGGTACAAAACATTTTTATATATATTATTTAATTTGACCTTCATAGCAACTCTGTGGGGTAAATAGGGCAAGTATAATTATATCCCTTTTGCAGATGAAGTAATTGAGACCTTGACAGGTTGTGTATTTCCTAAGGTCACTAACTATGATGTCTTAGTACTGGTGTATTGAATCCATCTCTTCTGTCTCTAATTTGATCTCTTATGATAAGTTTCCATTTAATATATATCATATCACCTCTTATTTACTCAATCTGATTTGTTCATGGAATGATTATATTTCTATATTAACTAACTTCATGATAACTTCACATTCTGTAGTAAAGCTTCACAAATTCAGTGGTGAGGTGGGAGGAATACTGTCAGAAATAGTGAAAAGTATGAATTATATAATGCTTTATGAAAGTAATCTAATTATTTTCATGTACATGTAATAACTCTAGGATTACCTTGTGTTCCTTAAAGTAGAAATCCTGTTTAAATAGATAAATATGACTTATAATTATTAACTAAAAGTTATCAGTCTTAAGCTCTGTTGGACTCTGGCTATAAATAGGTGATTTGAAAGTGCTTATTTATACTCTTAATTTGCTTAGCAACCGCTTTTTCACAGAAAGTAGTATTTAGTGGATTTTCTTATTCAAATGATGACAGACTCCAAATTAATGAGATTTTGCTATATCCCTACTAATGTTCAGTTTTGTATACAGTGTTAGTACATATTATTAGTGTGGTTGAAGCTTTTCAAAAACATTATCTTTCATTTTCATTTTTTCCTGCCTCTAGTGGTATAGCCATTGTTAATTGTGTTTATTGTTTTAAAATTTCCGTATTCAAATGCTTAGAGAGTTTTGCCTTTAAGATATTTGTTAATAATCAGCAAGAGCTTATTGAACACTTTTATATTTCCACACTAGTTTGGTGAAACAGCAGGGTCCTTATTCTTTGTGTGGAAACTATTAAGAAAGGTTAGATTTATTTTTAAGGGGGGAGTGCTAGATTAGTTTGGGATAGGAATGGAATTTCTGCAGCTTTTATCTGCAAATTCCTTTAAAATTTCACATGAACCCCCAAAGTCAAATGAAGTATCCATTATAGTACAGTACTTTGAGATAGTCTTTAGTATTTTATGTTGAATATTGGCTGCTTTGTATCTGTGTCCTGAGGAATGAAAAGAGTGTGTGTGTGTGTGTGTGTGTGTGTGTGTGTGTGTGTGTGTGTGTACGCATGCCACCCATGTCTCTTTACTTGAGGCAATATTAATGATATATAATATAATGATATATAATATAATATATAATATAATATAATGCCACCCATGTCTCTTTACTTGAGGCAATATTAATGATATATAAGAAATAGCTTATATTTGGAATTTAAGATTCTGTTAACATCACCAGTGGTCAAATACCAAATAAATTCGAGGAATGGGAGGATTAACCTATGGATTTTATTTGCTAGATGAGGACTGGTCCAGAAGAACCTGTCTGGTACACTTTTGAATCATCTTTGTTAATCACCATAGTTTATTTGCTTCCAAGTACTTATTAGTTTCCAACCATATATCATATACCATTGTTGTTTGGCCAAATACCAGATAGGTTTATATGTTGTATTTGGCCTATTTCTGACCTATTCTGAGTCTCACCACCATTTTCTTCTTATAGCCTGCCGATAAAGGCTACTGGAAAAAAGGAAGAAATTTTTGGTGAAAATTCAGAAAATTGTTGCTTGGGATCTCTGAAACAGAAACTTAAAATAAGTTCAGTCTTATTTCCCATTATTGGAACAATCTTCATTCTTCTTGAGGTTATATGTTTCTTAAGGTTACATAGCTAGAAAGTCAAGTCACATAACTAGTGAAGGCTTTGAATCCACATCTTCTGTCTCTAATTTGATCTCTTAGAACATCTGTATTTAATCTCTATTTAGCGTATGTCATATCACCTTTTATTATTTACTGAGATCCTTCTTGTTCACTGAAGGATTATATTCTGCCTGTAGTAACTATAGGCATTTCATGGAATGACTTTGAAGAAGTTGCTATTTCTTTAAGAACAAAGGGAAATTGCATTCAAGAGTAAAAATATTCTTAGTTATTTAATTTTATTGAAGAATGTGACCAGCATGATCCCAACAAGACTTAGTTAAACAACTCTTGTTTGTATCAAAGGTAATAGTACTGATCCAATATCAGTAGGATGGTCGTCTTATGCTGTTTTTCTAATAATAGTGATGGGCTGTACTTGGCTATTTACAATTGTCTTGGTCATTCACATTTAGTGCTTGGTCAGTACTGTATGTGTGACCAAGGTTATATTTTATTGAAACATTTGATTGAGTTGAAGTTTGAAGAAAGAACTATTTTCTCTGGGTAAAGCTAACTGGCCTGTCCGTAATGAGATTCAAGCTGTACTAATGATTTCTTAAAAAAAATTTAGAAATTCTTATCTTATTTAAAATTATCAAGACTGTTGTTACTTCAGATTTCATTCCTTAGATCTGCAGTATATGCAAGATTAGGAATAGTGAGAGTTGCCTAGAATATTGAGCAGTTTAGTGAATTACTCAGTCACACATCCAGTATATTAGAGATGGTACTTGCCAGGTGTCTCATTTGATTAATACATGGAAAGAACACTGGCTATTGAGTCAAAGACCTAGGTTTAAATCCTGGCCCTTCTGCTTATATGCAAAGTTAAAAGGTGTTTTTTTTTTAAGCCAAAAAAGGTACATTGTTCTATATAAATCAAGTTCTACTTAGAATAGAACTAGAAAAAGAATGTTTCTTATACATTCGTTTGGTTATAGGATCATACGTCTAGAGCTGGAATCAAGGGCTTAAGAGACCATCTAGTTAACCCCCATCATTTTACTATTGGGGAAACTGAAGCCCAAGGAGGTTGTGATTTACCCAAGGTCACACAAGTTAACAAATGTCAAAGGCAAGATTTAAATTTAAACCCAGATCCTTTGACTCCTGAGACAGTATTCTTTTCACTCTTTTTATTTGTACCTAAGTCATCTTGATTCTAAGTCCTGCTCTCTAGCTACAGCGTCATGCTGCCTTTATAAGATGTCCACACAGATAAATTAAATATTACATTAAAACATCAATGTGTTGCAGTGCATTTGAAATTGGATGGAAAGGTAATTCTTTCCCTCTAAAATGGAGTAACATAGTCACTGCAAAAAGTCCTTTAGCTCATCAGAATTGCCTATTGCAATGATAGAATGTTGTAATAGAATTCACCAATGCTGGCCCTAGATGATCACATTCAGGATTAAAGGTTGGGGAAGTAGATTCTAGGTGTATTATAATGCCTGCTGCCCTATTAAATCAAATTAATTGACATACAGCAGAACTCTAAAATAATATTTAATGGTCTGGTTCGGGGAGAGGAATTGCTAGTAGAAAAATGTGTCCCACTAGTAAGAGGAAAGTAGAAAGGTAAAGAAAATCCAGTTTTGGTTTGCTATAATAGGTTTGGAAGAGTGTCTGTAATCCTATAGTTGCCTTCCTTTATATGTAATTTTTGTTCCCTGATTATTGCCCTATAATATATTGTACTGTGGTTCCTATAGTATTCCTTTTTAAAAATAACCTAAAAAGATATGCTGTTTTAGGAGGTCAGGGAGGAGGGAAAGGTCTGGAATCTTTTCCTTTAATGGTACTGAGGGTCTGGGAATCATTTTTTTTTTAAGAGGGGAAGTTGGTTGAAGTCAGATGGAAAAGAGCACCAACAAGCCAACTCTTGAACTTGCTGGTAAAAAAAAGTTACATGAGTCCATGGCACACGGTGACATTTCTTAATTAATTTTATTATGTGTTAAGATACAGTATTATAGCAATAACTTTTTAAATGTTCTTTTCTTATAAATAGTCTACACTACACTTTTGTAAGCAGTATATTCAAGAATCTTTTGTCAAGTTTGTCCTTGAAAGGAGTGAATTGGAATGATTTTTCAAGCCAAATAGCTCTTCCTTTATCTCCCTAAATACATCCAATAAAATAAAAGATTTTGATGTTGTTTGGTAGGCATCTTGCTAGAGCAGAGGCTTTCTGCCCTTTTAGTTGCCAATCAGAAAAAGTGCGTTTTTAACAAAGTATGTTCTGTAATTAAACATCTATTTGATGATGTGCCTCAATAAGAGTACAGGCAGGTTTAGCTACACAGACGGCTAATTGGATTGAAATTGTATAATATTTAAAACCAAGAATCCAAGATCAAGCATTTAAAATGTCATTAAACAGGGAAAGGATTATAACATAATTAGGATAACAAGTTAACAAAATACTAGAATCCAGTATCCTTACTGAGTTGAGCAAATTTCACATAAACACATATCTAGCTTAAATGAAAATGCAGTGAAGGGATCAGACTATTGAATGGTATTAAAAAACAAATTGAATCAAGACCACACTAGGAGAGGAACAGATGGAGAAAGTGTCACAGATAGAGAGTATATCAGGTCAGCCCAGCTTTTCTAAGAACTCTAAATAAGTAGAGAATTGCACTTTATCTGATCCCTTCAGTATCCCCCTTCATCAGTACTTTGTTACATCATTGAAAGAGTCCAGTGAGTTCATGGAAAGTTTATTCCCTGTGATGAACATATTATCCAGAAACCTTTGCTTCTTGGAATTCTTGATAAAAATCCCTTCTCCCTCAACAATAAAATTTAAATAGCACTGTTTTTGCTAACACTTGGAGGTGATGGGGGGAGGAGGGAAGATGGTTTGCCTTTAAGGACTAGCTCAGGAACCTAATTGGTAGGTACAATGTTGTTTTTTAAAAAATATGCACTAAAAAAAAGAACTTCAAAATAACTTTTAAAACAAAGCCTTTTAGTAAATTGAAGACTTCCTAAATATACTTAAGGGGTAAGTGGTGTTTCTGGAAGAAAACGTTATTTAAGGCATATTATTTATGGAAAGCGGAGGAGGTGAGTAAGGGACCAATGCCAAAGATTGGGAGCCTTATTAAATATATTTAACAGTGCTATAATGGAATAGATAACATTATTGAAATCTTACATCACAAGTTAAAATTGCATGAAGTTATATACATGTAAATTGTATTTTAAAACATTTAAATAAATGAATATGATAGACATAAACATTGGTCTTAGAGTTCAGAGCACCCAAGTTCAAATCCTGCCTCAGGCACTAGCTGATTCTGGGCAAAGCTGTTAACCTCTCTCAGCCTCATTTTCCCCATCTGTAAATTGGGGATAATAATGAAATCTACTTTATAGGATTATTGGGAAGATTAAATGAAATAATACGTGTAAAGTACATTGCAAGCTTTAAAGTGCTATATAAATGCTAGTTATTGTACCTATGATCATCATCTAGCTTCACTGGTGCTGATAGGAATATTCCTAGAAAAAATTGACTGAAACTTGAAGTAAAGAAAAATGTAGAGAGTATTAGGGATAGCTTTTTGTAACCAGGATGTCTGTTCTTTGTAACCAGGATGTCTATTTTGTAACCAGGACCCTTTCCAGGTAATTTCAAGGAAATCTTAAGGTTTCTAATTTTTAGCTGGTTTTTTTTGTTGTTGTTGTTGTTCCTTAACTCTCCATTTCCGTGCTAGCTTAATAAACTCCTTCTCATGGGGATTTTTCTTGCTTGACAGGGTAGTTTGTGAAATGGTCATGAAAAGATTTTTGTAACAAGGAAATGATAGGGTGGATGATAATGGAAGGTATTAGGAGGAGCCATCTATGTGATTTGATGCTTAAAGGAACTTGGTTATAGAAACTATAAAGCAACAATCAACAAGTATTTGTTAAGTACTTTCTGTGCACTAGGCACTTTACTGCCTGTTGGGAGTAAAAGTACAAAGAATAAAACAATCCTTATTCAGTGAGCTTATATCTTTATTTATTCATTTATTTATTTTTTGCAGCGGGGAAGGCAGGCAATTGGGGTTAAGTGACTTGCCCAAGGTCACACAGCTAGTAAGTGTGTCAAGTTTCTGAGGCCGAATTTGAACTCAGATCCTCCTGACCCCAGGGCCAGTGCTCTACTCACTGCGCCACCTACCTGCCCCTGAGCTTATATTTTTAAAATAAGTACAAACTCTAGATCAGCATTTAAAAAATGAGCATTGATGGGTGCTTGAAATAGGTTGGGCTATGTGAATAGAGAGACCAGGGTCGATAGGAGAGAGATTTTAACGTTAGAATTGAAAAGAATTGGCTACTGATTGGATATGTGGGGCTACTGGGAGTGAGGATTTTAAGATGACTGAGATTGTGCATCTGGACAGCTGGAAAGATCTTAGTCATAGGAAGGAAAATGTATACAATGTTTTTTGTTCAGGGGAAGGAAAGAATTAAATGGACAAAATGGTTAAGGCTTCAGTTTGGTTTATATATAGCTTGGCATTTATGTTTTGTTATTATTATTTTAAGCTATTAAAGCCTTCAGCTGCACTAAGGCTTGTGGGACACCAAACACACACATATATACGTACATATATGCATGCGTGCATGCATAATAAGTTTCAGATGACAGCAGAAGATGAAAATAATTTTAAAAGTTTTTCTTTTTTAAAAAATAAGATATGCTCAGTAGAAGTTCTACTACACTGTTTCTTCATAACATAAACATGACCTAGGTTCGGGAAAATGTATTCCTTAAGGTGTACTCCTCATGGCAGAATATATTAGCTGCCCAAGAACTAGCCTGTTATGGTAAGGTACATCATGAATAGGTTAGCTACTGAGCATTGGATTATTTATACAAAAGGGCCTTCTGTCTTATGTGGCTCCTTTCCCTTTATGTGACAGTTTGCAGAGTGGCAAAAATTAGGGTAGAGGATGCTAATGTTTTTAGATCTACAGACATTAACTATTGACTATAAATAACATCCTTATTCAGTGACAAATTTATTTACTAGTATGCAGTACTATATGGGGCATATTTACTAGTATGCAGTACTATGTATGGGGCATATTAATTTCAAAATTCTTGCTATAAATGAAACCAGAAGACATAAAGAAGTTGTAGCCAAAGGGATGGATAATGACTCAGATTTTTCTTGGAAATACAAAAAAAGGAGTTGATTTTTATTGTGAACCAAGAGGCAACAAAAAACATTTCATGAGACACTTGGTTTTCTGATTCAGTAGACATTTATTAAATGTTTTCTGTGTCTGTCCTATATATAATATGCTCTCAGTAGAAGACAAAAACAGGCACTGGCCTCAAGGAGTTTATTCCATTGGGGAAGGAGGTAGGAGGACTTCCTTAGGGAAGGTGTTTGGTAGGCTTGAGAACCATGTAGTTATCATATCTACAGAAGTCTAGGTTGTAGAAATAAGCTGACTACATAAGATAAAGTGGAAATGCTTCGGTGCTGTTTGCTCCTCTCTGCTGTCCACCTTCTTGATTTTTTTTTAACCTGATTTCCAGGTTACTAAAAGGAACTAGTGAAAACTGTTAGAACTTCAACTCGGTTAAAGTTAACTTTAATCTTAGGAAAGAATAAAAGGTCTGGTAACAAAGTAAGGAAGACTTTAAAGAAAACTTAACATCCTGACCTGACTAGAGTTCTCATCTGAAGGGAAGCTTGCTAATCCTCATGTGGCTGTTTTTTTAAGTTAAGTAGTTTGAAAAAGAAAAACTGATTTGCTGGCTAGTTTTTTGCATCCCCTTCCCCCCTGAAAAAAATCCTAGTTATCAGCTGTTTGATTTATCTAGTCATTTGTTTTGGAACATTCCTAAAATGTGATTTTTTTTTTAAAGTAAAGAATATCTAAGGAAACACCAAAAATTACAATTTAGGTCATGGCTTATGGTACTCAGTATAATCATAAGCAAAAAGATCACCATAAAGATGATAGCCTACATACCAACTGTTGTTGGAAAGGTTGAAAAGTTATGGAAATTCGGGGCACCTAGGTGGCATAGTGAGTAGAGCACCAGCCCTGGAGTCAGGAGGACCTGAGTTCAAATCCAACCTCAGACACCCCACACACTTACTAGCTATGTGACCTTGGGCAAGTCACTTAACCCCAAATGCTCCGCCTTCCCCCTCCAAGAAAAAAAATACTCTGGTGATGAAAAGTTATGGAAATTCTATTAAGAACTAGAGTAGGTCCTCTGGATGTGTCAATATATGCTTTAATTATGGCCAAATGTAGTGGTACACACCTAAAATTTCTGCTGCTAGATAGGCTGAGGCTGGCAGGTCTAAGCTGCAGTTGGGCTAAAGCTGATCACAGGTTGAAGTTTAAGTTCTGAATCGAAGTGATATTGGGCCTAATGAGTGACTGCTGTATTTCCAGGCTGGGCAAGATAGGGACATCTAATCTTTAAATAAATTTACACGCAAATATATAACTTAATTTTTCAAAATAGAATTGGTCATAGAAGAATGAAAGATAGATGAAAAAATAGGGTTCAAGATTAAAAGCTAAGGAAGGTGGTAAAAGATCAAGTAGTATAACTTCACAAAATAGTGAAGACTGGTGGTGGGAAGCTTCAGCGTAAGACCTAATTAACTCAGATTGTCTCTAGAGTAGTTAAAGATAAAATGGAAAGACAACTAACAGATAAAAAATAGATCAGAAATGTTGCGTAGCCAACTATTTTCAGCATTAATGACAGTAGAACCCCCACCACATGAATGTAAGAAGCTATGATTTTTATGATTAAGTAGAACAGAAATGTTATGTAGCCAACCATTTTCAGCATTGATGACAGTAAAGGCATTGAGAAATTTATTTTTAGGATATCTGAAGGGGGAGTGATATCTAGTAAATGGAAAAAAATCGTTTAGGGGATTACTAGTGATGAAAAGTGATTGAAGAATCAACATTACCTGCTCATATGCTTAATTTTCCCATCTTCATAACATTTCTGTGCGAATGAAATACACATGTATGGACTGAGGTTTGTTCTTCAAGAAAATAGGAGGAAGAAATAGGTAGATTCTTTAAAAGTTATGGCAGGTACACTTAAGATGGACAGTGTGCCAAAAATTTAACAGAAGGAGTAAAGGCTAGAAAGTATTTTGGCAAATGATGTAGTTCTTTTAATGGTTTCTAACATCTCCCTGATAAAAAGACCCATCTTTGAGCATCAGTATTCTTTTGCTGCTGATATATGGCTGCAAGTCATTGAAACACCACAATTACTGAAGAACTAATACTGACATCACTCTAAGAGCAATGGAGTTATTAGTATATGGCTAGCCTGAGCAGGCTGTAGCATGAAAGAAGTGATTGTCAGAGAAATGTACAAATGGAAAATGGGTTGGGCCCGTAGCAAGAGGGAGAGATGGAACCATAGACAGTCCTTGTGCTCCGTTGGTATCCATGAAATGCTAATAGATCTAAAGGAAGTCCCTAGCATGTTTGATGGAGGACATGGACAGGAATTATACATGGTCTGTAGGTATAGATAAATTGTTTCCATTGCCGGTAGAAATACCTACATCGATGGATGTGTTAAAAGTAGTTTTCCAGTGATGCTGTATGACTGTCAATCGTAAAATGTCATGGTTTTCAAGGAATTAAAACTGTCATCCCCCAAAGGATTGCGGAGAGATGACAATGGGGTTAAATATGCTGTAGCATATTAGCAATACTTATGTATCATAAATGATATTAAAGATAATCCAAAAGTGTAATGCTTGAGAAGTGGTAGATTCTTGCTCCTTAGAATCCTCGAAGCAAAACCATGTCAGAGAGGTTACAGTGGAGATTCTTTTCATGTATGGGATGGACTACATCACCACTGAGGTCCCTTCCAACTCTCAATATCTGTGTTGTTATCAGAGATGGAAAAATGTTGATCAATCATGTACTGAGAGTGCCATATAAACAGCCTATATGCTCCATTGTACCCCAAGAATAGAGATCTTTGTAGTCAAACTGAAATATCACCACAGTTTGATATTGATGTGGCTTTATAATAGTCAATCTTGTGATAATAAATCAAAGGAAAAACATCAAGTGCTTACTATGTGCAAAGCACTGAATCAGGTCCTGGGGCTACAAATAGAAAAGCAAGGATACTCTTTGCCCTTAAGGAGCCCATATTCTAATTGGGAGAGACCAATACTGAAGTTTCTTCAGTTGCAAGTCTGATAGGAATGTCCTTAGGGTGCAGTGGTAAAGCATGTAGTAAAACATCTTTGATGCCTTTTCCATTGATAAAACTATTTCTCTTTCTCATATTGAACTGTTTGACAATTCCAGTTACTTTGATGTCTAAAACTTTATTTTCTAGGTCTTTATTAGTTATGTCTGCGACATTTACCTGACAATGACATTTGTTCAGCAATTGTTTGTTGTATGTTTGGAGATGGCGGGGAATGGCAGAGTTCTTTTTCTCAAGATTTGTTCCCCTTGATGGTGATTGTGAAGACTGGGCTGGAAGAACTACTTAATATCTAGGTGGCACTATAATTCCCAGGGCTCTTGGACCCTGAGTACTGGACTATTTTCATTAGGGTCTGAACAGTCAGAAAGGTAGGAGAAGAACCAGGAGAGAGCAGTGTCATAAAGATCTAAGAGTAGGCAGGAGATGAGGATAATCAGCAATGTCAAAGGCTGCAAAGGTGTCAAAAAGTGTAAGTGTGGTGCTGGAGAAATCAGTTATTGCTAAGGAGACCCCTGCCCCCAGCCCCCAACTAAAAAATCCCAGTTTGCATAAGAAAAACAGACTTAGTTGCTGCCTTTTGGCGTTTAGCAGCACTGGTGACTGTTCTGGGGAGTGTGGACTGGTTGGCCAGGGGAGGGGCCTGATGCTAACAATCTCTTTCTGCTTCACTGAGTGGGCTCAGAGATGTTTCTATCTTGTGTCAACAAACCCAGCTGGAGCATCCCTTGGTCTGCCTGTGGCCTTGAAGGATGAAGGACTCAGCCCCAGACATTGTCTTGAATTATGTGACTGTTCCTTATTCTTATCTTATGTTGTGGGATGTAAATGGCAAATTGGACACAGAGATCCTGGGTTGTAATTCAGTTGACACTTTGTCAGCTGTCTGATATGCTGTATTTACAATCTATTCAGGAGGTTCCTCTTCATGTATCATGATCATAAAAGTGAAATAACAAAGGCTTGCCGAGCCTGCTAAAATAACATATGTAAGTTTCAAGAGATAATTAACCACTGCACCTTGATCTCTTGTATAAATTCGACTTCTCCACCCCAACTCCTGGCCATTCTGATTTGGGTTGAACCCCTAATGGCCGCCGGCTAATAAATTCTCCTTTTAAAACTTATACTCTGTGGTGTGTCTCACTCGCTCTCAGTATAACAAAGGATTGAGAAAAAGCTGTTAGATTTGGCAGTTGAGATCATTCCTGACTTGGGAGAGAGGAGTTTAAATTGAATTTCAGAAGCTAGATTCAGAGGGTTTAGAATTAAGGAAATGGAGGTTCTTTGTGTAGACACTTTTTCTACGAGACTAGGAGAGGAGGAAGGATAAAGGACAATAACTAATTGTGTAGTAGGCTCAAACGAAAGTCTTTTTAAGGATGGGGGTTTCTACAGGTAGTAGGAAAGGAGCCAATAGATAGGGAGAGTGTATAGAGTGTAGATGGGGCATTCTGCTTGAGTAGATGAAATGGAATAGTATCAAGGATACATCTACACAGGTGGTGTATTTATTTTCTTGCCTTTGCTTACTTCGCTCTGCATCACTTCGTATAAATAATTTCATGCTTCTCTGTACCACAATTGTCATTTCTTACAACATGGTAATACTCCATTATGTTCATGTACCAGTTTGTTTAGCCATTCCCCTATGATGGACATGTTCTTTGTTTTTAATATTTTGCTCTCCCCAAGAGTGTTGCTCTGAAGTCATAGGTTCCCAAAGTGGGCAACATTGCCTCCTAGGGGACACTGGAATGATGCTGGGGGTAGGGTGAGATGTTATTAGCCTCAGGTGTCTCAAATTAAAAAAAAAAAAAGGCCCAAACCATTGAAGGGTTAAAGAAAATAGATTTCCAGGGGAACACTGAATAATTTTTTTAAAAAAGGAGGAGGTAGGCCAAATAAGTTTGGGAACCACTGCTCTAAATATTTTGGTTATTTGGTGTATATGAAGACTTTCTTTTTATTAATGATAAAGATTAATACATTTCAAATAAAATGTACTTTACTTGTACAGTTTGTCTATACAAATGAATATGAATTCTAGTTAATTGAAATGAATGAATTTTTAATTCGTTTACAGACAAAAAGACAGTTCCTGCCCTGCAGTAGCTTAGAGTCTAATGGAGAAAGAAAACATATAAAAGGGAGTTGAAGTGGGGAGGTACTTGCACAGCAGGGTGGGCTCAAACTCTAGAGAAAGAAGGATGGCTGATCTGAAGTTTTTGCTCAAAATTTAAGTTTTTGGAGGACCTCACCAGTGACAGAAAAGTAGCTGCCAGGGTGGAAGAGAAGACGGATGAAGCATGAAACACAGCCTTCTGATAGGGAATTTTTTTTCTTCTCTTAAGACATTTCGGTAATTTTTAGTATATCCCATTTTAAGAGCCTAGGTATAACTTTCATTGTTTAAAGAAGTAAAGTTGAAGATACTTTGATCTTTCTGCAGTTGAACTTTTTCAAAAGTTTTATTGAATTTACTTCTTTTGTTGTCTTTCAGAAGCTAAGCTAGATTTAAAAATCTGAAATAAGTTTTGCCGTTCTTTTAAGTAATAATGGTTTTCTCTAGCCAAAAATTTAAACTCTCTTAATAATCTTTGGGTCAACTAACCTTGTTAAAAGCTTCAAGTGTAGTCTACTTAATTCTCTCTGCCTTTGACACTGTTGGTTGATATATTTTGTTTTTATATTGTTCAGATTTTCCTCTGCATTTCTCCCCTCTCCTCCTCAAAGCATATGCCTTATAAAATTTTTAATTTTTTTTTAAAGAAGGGGGATAACTCTGCAAAACTGATTAGCACATCAAGGAATCTGACTTCTGCAAAGCTAGGGGAAGGAGAGGAATGTTTCTTTTCATATCTCCTTATTTGTGGCCAGCCTTGTTGTTATTGTCTTTTAATAATTTCACAACATTCAGACTTTTTGTGGTGGTTCTTTTTATTTACATTGTTGGAGTTATTTTTAATATTGTTTTTCTGGACCTGCTTACTTTATTTTGCTTCAGTTCATGTAGGTCTTTACATGTTTCTCTCTATTCATAATTTCTTTCAGGACAGTGATATTCTATTACATTCATGTACCATACTTTGCTTAGCCATTTTTTCTTTTCACACTTTTAAAATGCCTTTATTATCATTGTGTCTAGTTGGTCCAAATATGAGAGATCAGTGCATAGAAACATAGAAGGTATATGGCTCCAAACCTTTGGACCCGTACTGTGGAGAGGGGCCAATGACTCCTGAGAGCTATCCTCTCAGAGAAGGAGCCAGCTTTCGTAGTTGTATAGAAGTTGTATGGAATTTTTTAGTTCCAAACACTTGATGCGATGAACATTAGCTTTATTTCCTGTACTTTGCTACTACAAAAAGTCCTGCTGTAAATATTTGGTGTATATGGAGACTTTATTTTTGTCAGTGACCTCCTTGGGACATATGCTTATCAGTAGTCAAAGGATGTGGAAATTTCAGTCACTTTGTTTCAGATTGCTTCCCAGAATGGTTGTGTATCAATTCATAGCTCCACCAACAATGTATTTATGTCCCCAACTTTGCATGATCCCTCCATCATTAACTGTTTTCATTTTTTGTTATCTTTGCCAATTTGCTGAATACGAGGTGAAACTTTAAAATTGTTTGACGTTCACTTCTTTTCTTATTAGTTACTTAGGGTATTCTTCTCTGTGGTATTTCTTTTGAGAACTTTGTTCATATACATTTACTTTTGGGAAATTCTGCTTCTCTTTTTTCCCTTGTTACCTTCCTTTCCCTTCTTGTTATTTTGTCTACCCCTGTGTATATATAGCTTGTCACCTTTATATTATTAATGTTCATTTCTATATCTTTTGCTCAACAGTATGCCAGTCCAATAATTCCTACCACCTAATGGATATTTCCATGTGGATATTTCTGTTTGACCTCTCAAACTTAATATAGTTAGAACTGAGTTAATTCTTATCTCAAAAGTGGCAACACTGTCCTGGGCATCTAGGCTTTTGGAACCTTGGCATCATCTAGTCATTTTCCAATGCTATCATTTCTAACTCTGCAGCAGCTTTTGTATTTCTGCTTTCATACGCTTTACTTTCTCATCACCACAATTTGATCTTTATGTATCCTTGTCTCTCTGAATATCACTATTTGAATAAACTCTTCTTTCTCCTTCTGCTGATTTGGACACCAGGCAAGTCAAGCCACTATCACTGCCTCAACCACCATCTCCTCTCAGACTCATGTGGAGATCAGCTGGGACCCTGAAGTCAAGAGTATTGGGAATGGCAATGTCCCAAAGCTACTGGACGTTATTTGAGCCCACACTCTGCAGCCCTCATTCTAGGTCATTGTGAAGAAGGGATCTGTCTTCCTCATTGCCACCTGCAACAATTGCTAATGAACTTGTACTAATAGTCAGCTAAGTACAAAAGCCCTGGGAGTAACAGCATTGCCTAGACCAGGGCAGGGCTTCTTAGACTTTTTTCACTCTCAACTCCTTTTCACGAGGGCATGTGCGGTACAAAGTGAGAATACTTTGTGTTCAGAACCAAGGCTGCAGTGAAGTTGCCAAATTCATCATGGGCCAGTGCTGCCAGAAACAGCTCAGATGCATTATGCATTTGATTTTTAGTTAATTTTTGGTCGTTGTGCATTCAGAAACCTTTTACTGTAGCCAGATTTTTCACGACCCTATATGGGGTTGCAACCCACAGTTTAAAAAGCGCTGCCTAAGACCACCAGTCCTGTTTCCTGTCCAGCCCTTACATTTATCATTCGAGGAATCAACTCCCATGGAGGAGAGGCTAGCATTTTCACCAAATACCATTCACAGGGCAATCTAGCTGAGGCAATAAGGCACTTTGAAAGCAAGTCAACCATTGCTACCATATCTTTCCTCGGACCCTGATGGAGACAGGCCAGAATTCTGGGCTCACAAGCCTTTGGAAAAGCAATGCTTCTAGCCTAAGTGCCCACAGCCATCATTCTGGGAAGCAGCTCCTGTGGAGGTACAACCTTGTAATTGCTCTTGCAACTGCTACAAGCACATCTATTGAAGACTCAGAAAAGAAAGTTAATGTCACCAAAGTCTTTGGCATTGTCAAATTATTCAACATTTGAAGCTGATATAATTTTATTAGAGGTTATATTAAGGAACAGACATTACCATCTTCTTTGTTGCTATAACCTAAGGATCATGGGATTTTTCTATATGACTTTATGCTAAAATATTCCATAAGTGCTTCTCCCCAGCCTTTGGAATGAGATTCTCCTTGGGAGCTGAGAGTATCTTCTCTGTATTTGTATCTCCAGCGCTTAGCACAGTACTTTGCATATAGGAAGGGGGCTTAAATGCTCTACCTCTGTTCCCTCCCCCCGCCCCCATTCAGTCATTCATTTTTCATTTCTTTCATTCATTCATTGGATGAACCATTTATTCTGACATTTTTCATTTTCATTTTTTTGTTTTTTTCCATTTCTGTGCCTGGAAAAGCTTATTTACCTTCATAACCCGATTCTTCCCCATCACCTTGTTCCAGTTGAAATCTTTCCCTTTCCAGGTTTGACATCTTTCCCATTCCCCCAGCCAACACCTTCCTTCCCCCTAGCTTGAAGTGATCTCTCCATCAAATTTCTTAAAAGTACTTAAAAAAAAACCCCAAACTTCTTTTCTCTTGTCACATTTTGACTCATGGTTATTTGTGTGCCTATCTTTTGTAAAATTTTCAGCTTTTAGAAGGTATAGATTATATTTATATGTCTCATGTGTCCAGAACCTATCACAGTACCTCACACATAGTAAGACTATTAATAAATGCAGACTGAATTTTGTGTGGGTGTGTGTGGGTGTGTGTTCCTTGGGGGAATAAATAGTGAATCTCTTACATTCTTATGTTTCCTGTATTCTCTGTTGAAATACCGTAACAAACACTCGCTTGCAAAAGCTTGTGCTTTTTTCTTTTAAGTTTTGGATATTAGGTCTGCGGTTAATAAATAAAAAGTTATTTGTCACTGATTCGTCATGATAATTAAGGTGTTTAACTAATGTCCTTTGAAGAACAATGACTGTGTTTTATGCGTTTTTGTATTATCAAGGCCTGGTGCTGTGCTCAGTTATTTAGCACTTACTTAGTATTTGTTGATTGTGACTTACTATTAATTTTTTTGTTTAAAATTAAAAACTTTATGAAATAAGCAGATGATGTGATATATGAAGAAGACTGGACTCCTAGGAATTGGAAGACCTGAATTCTATCTCTGGCTCATTAACTTGCTATGTCCTCTGTTACCTTAGACCTCTGTTACCTTATTTATAAAATATGGAGTTAAACTAGGTAATTTTTTAAATACTTAGCAGTTAAAAAAAATTCTTTGTGTCAGTTTTTTTTTTCACATAGCCTTCCGTGCTGTGACTGTTCTATTGTATCATTAACATAAACAGATTGGGCAACATTCTTATATTTGAATTTGAGGATTTGAGAGAGCAGAAACATAATAGCCTATCCTGGCAGAATAGATCCATCAGAACGTAGTGTCTGACTGCTGTTGTTATAGTGTATGTTCATTGTGTTATAAATCAGCACTCAAGGCAAAAATTCTAACAATAATTTCTCTATCCTCCACCTCCCCCCCCAAAAAAAGCTAAATCAAGATTCATATTGAATATGTGTTGTTGAATTTGAGCTAGTGATTTTTGGGGGTGGGATACAGTAGGAAGATGGGAGGGTAGCCAAATTGGGTCATTACCATATTAATTGTTCTTGAATGTTGGACTATGTGTTAAGGGAATTTTTGTAAGTGGGACTCTCTTTTTGAAAACCATAAAATGTACAGAGTAGGATTGATTTAACAATCCAGTAAGCATTTATTTATTAGAGACAACTAGGTAGTATGATGGATAGAGCACTAGGCCTGAAGTCAAGACCTGAGTTCAAATGCAGCCTCAGACTCTTACTAGTCTTGTGACCCTGAACAAGTCACTTGACCTCTTTCTGCTTCATTTCCTCATCTGTAAAATGAGGATAATAATAATATCTGCTTCCCAAGGTTATTAGTATAAGATGACATAATATTTGTACATCATTCTGTGAGGAGAGCTATATAAATTTTCTCATTCTTCTTCCTCCTGCTCTTCTCTTCCTCCTCTTTCTTCTTTCTTCTTCCTCTTCCCCTACCCTCCTTTCCTAGGCACTGTACTATTTGCTGAAGGACTCAAAAACAAAATTAAAAGTTTCTTCCCTTAAGGAGCTTCATTCAACCTGAGTTATGTACTTCATTGTGTGAAGTTATAACCTCATACTTGAGCAAACTATAATAATACTTCCTTCAACATAATGGTGTCAGGTTCCAGTTTAATATGTCAGCTGTCTGACTTAGGATTAGTTATTTAATCATTTAGAGTTTCTCCCTTTCTAGTTCTAAAATAAGTTTTATTGATGTTTTGGTTTTACATTGCAAACATTTACAAATTACTCCCTCTCTATGAGAGGTCTCTTATAAAAAGTAAAACAATTTAGCAAAACTAACGTAGTGACCTCATTTGAAAGTACATGTGACATCGCACAAATCTCTTATATCACATCTCTATTTTTACTTTTTTAATCAGTAGAAATAAATTTCTCTCCTAAACTATTAAAATAAAGAGAATAGAAAAAAGATTCCTTGTGAGAAACATGCATAGTTAAGCAAAACAAATTACCTTGCTCTTTGTCTGCAAAGATACATATCTCATTCTGCATCCTAAATCTATCACCTCTCTTGTCAGTAGGTGCATAGAATATTTCATCACTGGTTCTTGGGAGTTATGGATGGTCATTGTATTGATCGTAGTTTTTTTTTGTTGTTGTTGTTGATTATTTGTGGGTTTTTCTTTTTTTTTTGCAGGGGGCAATGCAGGGCAATTGGGGTTAAGTGACTTGCCCAAGGTCACACAGCTAGTAAGTGTGTGGAGTGTCTGAGGTCAGATTTGAACTCAGGTCCCCCTGACTCCAAGGCCAGTGCTCTACTCACTGCCCCACCTAGCTGCCCCTTGATTGTAGTTCTTACAAAGCTTTCAAAGCTGTTTGTCTTTATAGTGCTATTATCATAGTGCTGTTGTCTTTGTACAAATTGTTCTTCTGGCTCTGCCCATTTCATTCTTCATCAGTTTATAAAAGTCCTCAAAATTGTTCTTTTTTATAATATTGATGTTATAGTATAAATTGTCCATCAGGTTCTGCTTACTTCACTCCATATCAGTTCATCTAAGTTTTTCTGTGTCTCTTTGAAATGATATATTCTCTCATTTCTTATAAGACCAATGGTATTCCATTATATTTGTACATTACAACTTCAGTTTTCTCTGAAAAAAAGTCTCATTTCTAAGATAGGAACTGATTCAGATTAATAAGAAAAAGAGCTAATCCCCAGTTGACAAATAATCTAAGAACATTGGGGAGGGGTGGGGGGGAGGAAGCCAGGCTATATGAAAAAAATGAATATTGGACTAAGCCATTTTAAAAAATGCTCCAAATTACTAACTAAAGAAATGCAAAATAAAACAGTTCTCTGATTCTATGTCATTCCCATCAGATTGGCAGAGATAAAAAATAAAATGATAAATGTTGGAAGGCTTGTGGGAAAACAGGTATCTTGAAGTACTGTTGATAGACTTGTGAATGAGCACAAACCATTCTGGAAAACAATTTGGAATTATACTCAGAAATTTAATAAACAGTGTGTACCACTGCAAGACATAGCTATACCCAGAAGAGATCAAAGATACAGGAAAAGGTCATATATGCACAAAAATATTTATGGCAACTATTTTTGTGGTGACAGAAAACTAGAAACTAATGAGATGCCTATCAATTGAGGAATAGCTGAATAAGCATAAGAATATGCCTTTGGTGTGTGATGTGAGATGTAATACTATTATGCTATAATTTTCTTTTTTATAAAAATTTTTAATGTCTTTTGTTTTTATGTCGAAGTCATTGCCAGTTATACCTCTATTCCTACCCTTACCTATTCTATTATAACAAATAAAAAGGTAAGCGGAACCTATTGACATAGTGACCATGTCTGTTAGCTTTTCCAAAATTTTGTACTCATAGCCAGTATCTCTCCAAGTAAAGGAAGGACCTACACATCATTAGCTCTCCTTTGGGACCAAAATTAGTCATGATTACAGTATATGGCTTCAATTTATAGTCCCCTTCCTTTCAATATGTTTATTTCTGGTTTGAATTTTTTTTAGTTCATAAAAGTTTTCCAATATTTCTGTCTTCCTCATATTTGTCATTTCTTAATAATCTTTCATTGTATTCGTTTAATGACATAATTTGTTTATGCTTTACCTAATTCATGGAAACTCATTTTCAGGTTTTTTTACTACCACAAAAAATGCTAATATGAATATTTTGTTAGAAAGATTCCATATGTCTTTGATTCCATTGCTAGGGTATGCCTAGCAGGGTGTCACAGAGTACATTATATTCTACATAACCAAGACATATTGCATATTTTATCTTTTTTTGTAAGTAGTACTTTATTTTTTCCGATCACATGTAAAGATAGTTTTCAGTATTCATTTTTTATAAGATTTTGAGTTCCAAACTGTTCTCTCTTTGTCTTTCCCCTTCCCCCTCCCCACGATAGCAAGCATTCTGATATAGGTTATACATATGTAATCATGTTAAACATATTTCCACATTAGTCATGTTGTGAAAGAAGAGAGAGAGCAAAAGGGAAAAACCACAAAAAAAGTGAAAACAGTATGCTTCAATCTGCATTCACACTCCATAGTTCTTTTTCTGGATGTGGATAGTATTTTCCATCATGAGTCTTTTGGAATTGTTTTGGATCGTTGTATTGTGGAGAAAAGCTAAGTGTATCATAGCTGATCATTGCACAGTGTTCCTGTTATTGTGTACAGTGTTCTCGTTCTCCTCATTTCACTCAACATCAGTTCATGTAGGTCTTTCTAGGTTTTTCTGAAATTTGCCTGCTCATCATTTCTTATATCACAATAGTGTTCCATTACATTTATATACCACAGCTTGTTCAGCCATTCCCTATTTAATAGGCCTCCTCTCAGTTTCCAGTTCTTTGCCACCACCAAAAGAGCTACTATAAATGTGTTTGTACATGTAGGTCCTTTTCCATTTTTTTATGATCTCTTTGGGATATAGACCTAGAAGTGGTATTACTGGGTCAAAGGATATGCACTATTTGATTGCCCTTTGATTATAGTTCCAGCACATTTTATCTTTAAAAGAATATCTTGATATAAATTTTTGATAAATCAAAGTTATCCTAAATATTACTATATTGTATGACAGTGTATTAAATTCTTTTAGGTATTTATGTAGGGCTACTAAGTCCTAGGATCCCATAAAGTTTCAGAAGACACAAATGAGAAGTTTATAGATTCTGTCCAGGGGAGGGGAACCTGCAGCCTTGAGGCCACCTGTTGCCTTCTAGGTCTTTGGGTTGGGGCTTTTGACTGAGTCCAAATTTTACAGAACAAATCCTTTTATTAAAGGGATTTATTCTGTAAAATTTGGATTCTATCAAAGGGCTGCACTTGAGGATCTAGAGGGCCACATGTGGCCTCAAGGCTGCAGGTTCCCCAGCCCTATTAGTCCAAAATCTAATATCCCATTTCCAAAGTTATTGATTCTAATCTGCTGTGGGTTGGAACATCATATCTAGGCTTTTATTAGAATTACGAATTAAATGTAAGTGGGATCCGAGAAATGACTTCAAAAGATGTTTGAGTTTTGACTTTTTGGGGGCAATATTGAGTGCTATGAAGCTTGTTTTTCTGTTTTGGATCATGGAGGTCACTGTAAATTTTATCTCTGAGTAGGCTCTTAATATACTCTGAACAATTTTTCTTTGTAAGAGTTTATATTAAAATCAACTAAGTGGGATAAAATTGTTTGGATATTAAGCTGTTTATTAAAAGTTAATGTCATTATTTTTGTTGTATTCACATATACCTCTTCCATATGTTCACCACTGTCTTAACACTAGTGTTTGCTTCTTTCTCATTTCTTTCTTTTTTTTTTTTCTTTTAATGTATTATTGTGTTTGTGGAACTGGTCAAAGAACCGTTACTGTATTTTATGTTTGTATCTACATTTTATTTTGCATGCGTAACGTGGCTTTGCCTGGATGTTCTTTTTGGTAAGTTCAAATTTACAAAGCATATTGTTTTTTGTAGTGTTACTTGTAAACTTCTTCACCTTTTCTTCCTACTCAGATAATACCATTTTCATCATATTGATTTGTGCTCAGACATTTTTAGTTTGTTTTTTCAACTTGCTCATTTTACAATCCTATTTTCCTAACTTTCCCCAGTTCTGTCTAGCTCTGCTAATAGTTCAGTTCAGGTACTAATCTCCATTTTGTTTTATAGCTTACACTATCAGTTGCAGATCGCTTTTAGCAATTATTATCTTGAGTATTTTGGTTTTTTTAAAAAGCCTGAATTATCTAAGACTACAGTTTCAAAAGCTTCTGCTTGCATTTAGCAATTATGTTGGTTTCACCTGTATAGCCCAAAGAAGATTTCTGCTATTAATTTTTAAAACATCTCTGAACTATACAAATAACATGTATACTTGTGATTATTTTACAGCAACAGCTTGCTCAGCTGCAGAAAGAAAAATCCGAGATTTTAAAGAATTTGGCATTATATTACTTCACGTTTGTAGATGTTATGGAATTTAAGGTATGGAATTTAATATGAAGCCTAATTGCTTGAAATTAGCATTTAAATTTAAAATTGTACATAATGCTTTATTCATCCTATATAATGAAATTTTAAATGTGAACTGTTTCTGGAAGTCTTTCCAAATACAAATATTAATATGTCTATATAATAGATTATAAAGTCCTGAAATTAAAGTTATTTTTAAATATCAATGATTGAAACGATTTATTTTCAGGATCATGTTTGTGAATTGCTGAATACTATTGATGTTTGCCAAGTCTTCTTTGATATTGTAAGTATCTTAATTTTTTAATAAGATCTTATCAGCTCCAGTAGCCTTTTAACTTTAAAAATCCTTATAGTTAAGCTATAAGTTGAAATAGCTAAGGGGAAGGTAAGGATTTTGGTTTTTGTTTTTCTGGTTGTTAAGGATAACAAAAACATCTATCATTGTAATGTACTTGGTAGAGTGGTTTTGTTTTTCTTTAAAATTATGCACCTTGGGAATTATTCTGTTTTTACTAGAGAATTGATGTTTCCGTAAACTATAATTCATCTGTGCCTTAAACTTACAGTAATGAATTGACTGTTTTAATTTTATATTCCCAATTCTAAATGTTCCCTCTAAATAATCAACTCTTAAATGATAAGTTACCACAACATAAAATGCAAGATGAGGTTGACAAATTATGAGTGCTGGAGAAAGTCAAAGTAAAAAGTATAGTTTTCTGGTATGTCAAAATGTTGGAAATTAACCATCCTCCCCACCTCCCTATTTGAGATTTGATGGTAATATTTCCTTTTCTAATTGTCCTTCTCAAGCCTTCCATCTTGAAAGTTCCTAATTGATTGACACATTTTATACCACTAATTTTAGCAAAATTTAGTCATATTTTCTTTTGGGGGGGGTGTTGGGCAGGGCAATTGGGGTTAAGTGACTTGCCCAAGGTCACACAGCTAGTAAGTGTGTGGAGTGTCTGAGTTCGGATTTGAACTCAGATCCTCCTGACTCCAGGGCCGGTGCTCTACTCACTGCGCCGCCTAGCTGCCCCTAGTCATATTTGCAATAAAAGTTATTAATTGGCATTGCAAAGGGAACTTTTTTTACTTAACAGTTATCTGAAGTAAGTATTTGGATTTTATTTGGCATGCATGTATGAGGTTTTGTGGTTGCAAAAAAAAAGCATCATAATTTTTTTCCAGACTGTAAACTTTGATCTAACAAAGAACTACCTTGATTTGATCATAACTTATACAACATTAATGATACTGCTGTCACGAATTGAAGAAAGAAAAGCAATCATTGGATTGTACAATTATGCTCATGAAATGACCCATGGAGCAAGGTACGACTTAATTCAAGAAAATTTGAAAATTCTAGTTTATTGACTTTAAACTCAGTGAAAAATTGGTTTTTGGATTTTTTTTTTTAAGTGATCGGGAATATCCACGACTTGGCCAGATGATTGTAGATTATGAAAATCCTTTAAAGAAAATGATGGAAGAATTTGTACCCCATAGCAAGGTATATATAGTGGTTTTTGTTATACTTTTAATGTACCTCTTGGTGGATTTCGAGACTGTTTTTATTATGTATGTCCTAGCAGCAAAACATTATGTTGTGAGTTACAATAACATTATTGATGCTCACACAATGTCAAACAGTAATCCTTGGATCATTCCTACCATTCCCTTTCCCCATACCTACTTATGTGCTATTAAATGGAGCTGGAGGAAGTCAGATAATCATGCTGACTGTATCTGCTATTGTTTGATTTACATCTAGCCTCAACCGAGTTTTCATTCCAGCAGAGAAATCCATTTTTTCTTTCTCTGTCGTCTTGCCTGAAGTGTATGCCCTCCTCACCTCCTTCTCTCAGAGTCACCGGTTTCCTTCAGTACTCATCTCCAGTACTGTTTTCTACATGAAGCCTTTCCTAATTATCACCCCAGCTACTAGTGGCTTCCCCCGCCAAAAAAATCACTTTATGTTTTGTGTATGCTCATATGTGTACATATTGTTTCCTCCAATAGAATGATAAGCTTCTTGAGGGCATGGACCATTTCATTTTTGCCTTTAACTCTCCAGGGCTTATCCCATCTTTAATAAATGCTTGTTGATGAATTTATTACTTGGTGAGATATCCTAAAGATGATATACCAACTGGTGTAATAGTTACATTTATGTTTTGTATACAGTTGATTTTGTGTGCGTGTGTGTGTTTGTGTGTGTGTGTTTGTCTATTTAGATATCTAAGTGAGAAGCAAAAAACTAACTTCTTACAGCATAAATTGCCATTTCGGGAAATAATTTAATGTATAATATCTTGGGGATTGACTATAAATCTTTAAGATTTCTTCAGTTTTGAAATTCTGTAATACATAGTTCTGTCACCTTTTAGAACATGCTAAAAATTAGGTCCATTGTATAGGTTTTGCTAAGTATTATTCAAAGAATCATGGAATCTAAGTTGGGTGGTGACATTACTGAACATTTAACCTAGCCTTCTCATTTTGTAGGTAAGGAATGGAGGTATTATAGTTTCCTAGCTTTTTTAGTGTTGAAAATCAATATTCAGTAGCATTGTTTTTCCAATTAATTTTGTTTTTTATAAATAGTATTTTACTTTTCCAATTACATGTAAAGATAGGTTTTGACATTCATTTTATGTAAGATTTTGAGTCCAAATCCTCCCTCTCCCCATGCCAAGATATAGGTTATAGATCTGCAATTGACGAGATTTGGGGGTTCTGGGACCCCAAGAATGCCAGGGCAGAGTTGCCTAGAATGAATTCACACACCTAAGCCTTCTCTTAGTCAAGTGGCAAGTTTATTGTAACGCTTTAGTAAAAGCTGGCAAGAGTCCTTGTGGTGCTGGGGCTTATATGGAAAAGGGGCATGGGAAAAGAATGCCAGGGATGCTAATTAGGTAATCTAGGAATCCAGGTATCTTTGGGAGCTACGGATGGGAAAGTGTAGGGAGTATATCAGGCTTTGAGGGAGTTGTCAGAGGCATGGACGTTGGGGATTTGGCAGGAGGGAGAGTCCTTGGGCCATTCAGGGACAAAAATCCTTGGGCCAGGCACCCCTGTGTCTGTTGTGATAAGAGAATATGTTTTGCAATAGGAGAAAATTTTCTCACAGGACAGGAACCTACTGAAAGATTGGGAAGCTCCCAGAGACATGATCTTAGGGCTTTTTGGGGTCCAGATCCCACCACCCCATCACAGTCATGTTAAACATGTTTTTACTTTAGACATGTTATAAAAGAAGAAACAGAAAAAAAGGGAAAAATGACGAAAAAGTGAAAATAGTCTGCTTTGATCTGCGTTCAGACTTCATAGTTCTTTCCCTGGATGTGGATAGTATTTTTCATCATGAATCTTTTGGAATTCTTTTGGATCATTATATTGCTGAGAAGAACCAAGTGTATCAGTTGATCATAGCACAGTGTTGCTGTTATTATGTACAGTGTTCTCGTGGTTCTGCTCACTTCATTCAGTATCAGTTCATAGTAGGTCTTTCCAGGTTTTTCTGAAATTTGCCTGCTTGTCCTTTTTTATAGCACAATAGTATTCATTACATTCATATACCACAACTTTTTCAGCAATTCCTCATTTGAAGGGCATTTCTTCAATTTCCAGTTCTTTGCCTCCACAAAAAGAGTTGCTATAAATATTTTTATACATGTAGGTCCTTTTCTGTTTTTTATGATCACTTTGGGATATAGACCTAGAAGTGGTATTGCTGGGTCAAAATATTTGCATAGTTGATTGATTGCCTTTTGGGCATAGTTTCCAAATTGACTAGCATTATTCTGAATCCACTTTGTTTTCGTGACACTAGTAATAGATGTAGATAATTCTAGGTGACTCTCCATCCTCAGTTTTCTCTAGTATCTGAGTTGAAAGAGACTATTAAATCCACTAACTCTGACTCATAACTGAACCAGAATCTCTTATGCAGCATCTACCCCAAGTGCAGCTTAGGTTGGTTGATGAGTTTTCTGTTCATCCACATTGCTTCTTTCTTCTTCATTGGAATTGCTTATCTTTTGGTCTTTAGAATCTAATTTTTGAGAACTTCCCCTTCTTCTTGGGCTCTGTAGAATTTAAGTCTCTGGATGAAGCCTTATTGTACCTATCTTTTCTTTGAATTTTTGGGAATCTTTCCTTATATGTGGGGATAGAGGTCATACTATTCCTAGTTTTTCTCTTCTCTGTCATAAATCCTAAGGTGGAGTGATTATTTCCTACAAATAGTTTCAATATTTCTATTTCAGCAGCCAGTTCTTCCTTTTTAGTCCAAAATATCAGGAAATTATCATTAAAGGAAGCCCAGAAAGTCCAAGCTGGGTGTGTGTGTGTGTGTGTGTGTGTGTGTGTGAGAGAGAGAGAGAGAGAGAGAGAGAGAGAGAAAGTAAGAAAGTTCCTTATCACCACCCTATGATTGTAGCTGTTTGTCAGGTTTGAAATGGTATACCTATACTCCAGTGACAGTATGGTACTGTGTTTCTCTCCATTGATTTTTACCCAAATGGTCTTCACCATGTGTCCGTCCTCTGGTTATTAATTTTTTTTAACCTGAATATACTTTCTCAGTATGCAGGGTTAACTCTGCAGCCTTCTTCCTCACCCATCTATATTATTCCAGAGCCAAAGCCTGGCTGATTAAAGTATTTAAGGATGTCTGTCTTGCTTTCTTTCCCCATACTTTCTATGTGTATAAACATCTGAAGCCATTCATGGGTTTGATTGCTGTGAATTACAGTGTCTTTAATGTTTTTCTTCTGCATACTTTGTACCTATATACCTCGGACATCAAACTTGGTAGCTATACTTAAGTCATTTGCCTGGTTTCCTAGTCTAAAGCCTTTTTGATTAGATTTGTAGTATTTTCTGACATATAATCATATATTTTTTTTTCTTTCAAAGTAAAAATTATTTGGAAGTATCAAATTATACGTTTACTTGTTTAAAATAGTCCCTTTCAGATGCTCTAATTTTGTTTCAGATGGCATATAGTCTTCATTTGGACAACTAGGTGGTGCAGTTGATAGAATACTGGGCTTAGAGTCAGGGAGATTCATCTTCCTGAGTTTAAATGTTACCTCAGACACTTACTGACTGTGTGACCCTGGAAAAGTCACTTAACCTCATTTGCCTCAGGTCCTCATCTGTAAAGTGAGCTGGAGAAAGGAATGGCAAACCACTCCACTGTTGTTACCCAAATGGGATCATGAAAAGTCAGACATGACTGAAATGACTGAACTACAACAGTTTTCACTAAAAGTATCCTAGCCAAGAGTTCATCATGCCTACATTTTAAACCATGGTCCAGAAATCAAATCCTGTTTTCAGACACCGTTGTCTTAATAAGTTGTTTACTTCCCATATTTCCCTTTTTCTTCTAAAGCCCTTACTTTCAGTAGGCCTCAATGATGAATATACTATCTGTACCCATTGGGTCTTAAGTTTCTTAGATTCCTTCCTGTTATATCAGTTGCCTGGTGAATTAGTAGATTATAGGCATCAGGTTTGACAGGTTTTGAGAGTTTCTCTGCCTGGTCCTTGGGAAGAGGACATATCTTTGTTAATGACATACCAATAATTAGCTGCCTCGGGGGGCGGAGCCAAGATGGCAGCTGGAAAGCAGGGACTTGCATGAGCTCCCTTGCAGGTACCTCCAAAAACCTATAAAAAATGGCTCTGAACAAATTCTAGACCTGCAGAACCCACAAAATAGCAGAGGGAAGCAGGGATCCAGCCCAGGACAGCCTGGATGGTTGCTGGATGAGGTCTGTTGCACACGGAGCTGAGGGGAGCAGAGCTCAATGTGGGCGGTGGCAGGACCAACCAGACAGGGAGCCGGGCAGAACAGGCCCTAGCGCCCTGAATCAGTGAGCCGTGGCAGTTACCAGACTTCTCAACCCACAAACACCAAAGACAACAGAGAAGGTTAGTGGGAAAAGCTGCAGGAGACAGAGTTCACGGTTAGGCCACCGCCCCAGGGGCAGCGGGGGAGGTGCAGCTACAGAACTACAGCTGCAATTACTTCTGGCCCCAGGCCCACCTGGTGGGAGGAATTAAGTGATGGATCAGAGCAGGAGTGCAGACCCTGCTTAAGATTTGCTTCAGGTCAGGATTGGTGGTTCTTGAGGAAGGAGGAGTGCTGGTGTGGCAGAGCTGGCTGTATAGAAATAGCTCTGAAATCAACAGCGCATCCCCTCAAGCTTGGAACAAAGTACTCTTTGCTCTACAAGCAGTCATACCCCTACGAAAAACTCAGGGGTCAAGTAAGTTGGCTGGGAACATGGCCAGGCAGCGAAAATGCACTCAGATTCCGTCTCAGACTTTGGAATCTTTCTTTGGTGACAAAGAAGACCAAAACATACAGCCTGAAGAAGTCAACAAAGTCCAAGAGCCTACACCAAAAGCCTCCAAGAAAAACATGAACTGGTCTCAGGCCATGGAAGAGCTCAAAAAGGAGTTGAAAAAGCAAGTTAAAGAAGTAGAGGAAAAATTGGGATGAGAAATGAGAATGATGCAAAAAAAACCATGAAAAACAAATCAATGACTTGCTAAAGGAGACCCAAAAAATACTGAAAAAAAATATTGAAGAAAACAGCACTTTAAAAAACAGACTAACTCAAATGTCAAAAGAGCTCCAAAAAGCCAATGAGAAGAATGTCTTGAAAGGCAAAGCTACCCAAATGGGGAGGTCCGAAAGACCACTGAAGAAAATACTACCCTAAAAATTGAATTGGAGGAAGTGGAAGCTAGTGACTTTATGAGATATCAAGATATTATAAAACACAACCAAAAGAATGAAAAAGTGGAAGACAATGTGAAATATCTCATTGGAAAAACCAGTGACCTGGAAAATAGATCCAGGAGAGAGAATTTAAAAATTATTGGACTACCTGAAAGCCATGATCAAAAAAAGAGCCTAGATATCATCTTTCAAGAAATTATCAAGGAGAACTGCCCTGATATTATAGAGCCAGAGGGTAAAATAGAAATTGAAAGAATCCACCGATCACCTTCTCAAAAAGATCCCAAAAAGAAAACTCCTAGGAACATTGTTGCGAAATTCCAGAGCTCCCAGGTCAAGGAGAAAATGCTGCAAGCATCCAGAAAGAAACAATTTGAGTATTGTGGAAAAACAATCAGGATAACAGAGGATCTAGCAGCTTCCACATTAAGGGACCGAAGGGCTTGTAATACGATATTCCAGAGGTCAATGGAGCTAGGATTGAAACCAAGAATCACCTACCCAGCAAAACTGAGTATCATGCTCCAAGGCAAAATATGGATTTTTAATAAAATAGAGGACTTTCAAGCTTTCTCAGTGAAAAGACCAGAGCTGAATAGAAAATTTGACTTTCAAATACAAGAATCAAGAGAAGCATGAAAAGGTGAAAGAATATTAGAGACAGCTACCATCTTGTGGGGTTTGAAAGGTTGGAAGAGCAAGCCACCAGAGGTCCAAAAGCCAGGGTGTACGCTGAAGTGCATAGCCTGCTAAGCCTACTCTGCTAGTACAGCTTTGAAGAGTGACCGGAAACCCACCCAATGGATTAATCCCACCCCAAAAAATCCAAGAAGCAGGGTCCTACAAGCAAGGGGATGACTTTGTCCAACAACTATGCCAGATTATGAAGTGAACTTGGTAGGACAAATGCTTTCTAGCAATCACTTTAAGTTTGTGCCTTCTCTTCCAGTGACCAAAGCAGATGAGGAAATTGAGAGAAAATGCCTCCTAATTTCTACTATTAGTATATCTTCTTAGTAAATATTATTCTGTAAAAGCTAAATAAAAAAAAATAATTAACTGCCTCACTTCCCTTAAGCACCAAAGAATCGCCAAACACTGTTACATATATCTTCCCCTAGCCCTATCAAAAGCCTATATAAATGTTTAAATCTAATGTGTTATTAGAAATTTAATACAATATAGACAACCAAATGTGCTCATTACATTTAAATTAGGTAATGTCAAATTCCTAAAATATAACATTTATTCAGTTTCTCCCTATAAAAGTTTCCATCTGGATGCTGTGTTCATCTTTCATTTTTCCTTATGTAAGCATAGTTAATGTATGCTCCATTCTAGTTGTGCTTTCATTTAACCTTATTTCATAAATGTCTTTCCAGATTTTTTTTGAATTTTTTTTTGTTGTATATACCATTAAATTAAAATGCTATAGTTTATTCAGACAGGTCTCTATTGTTGGATATTTAGCTGGTTTTCAGTATTTTGCACTGACAAAATGCTGCTGTGGAATTCTTTGAAAGATAGCTCTTTTTGTTTGTTTTTAGTAACATGTTGGGGGGTATTTTCCAAATGATTAAATCATTGAGTCAGAAGGCATGACACTTTTTCTTTTCTATATATGCTACAAAATTACTCTTCACAAAGATTGTACAAGCTTGTAATTTCATGAGCAGTGAATGAGTGCAGCTGCTACAACTTTGCCAATGTTGAATTTCATTTCTGAGGTATTAAGTGAAAAAATTCTCTTGGAGGGTTGGTTGATCTCATTTTGTCCTGAAAAAAAGGGTGTAACATTTTGCATATGGAAGTATCAAGATTATACAAAATTATTTTTAATTTCACCTCTTGTCTGTAAGTACTGCCTTGGGCTGAGGACACATCCTACCCAGAGTGCTTATGAATACATGGTAAAGTTTTGATTTGCATTTGAAAAGAAATTACGAATATTACTTTTTTGAGATTGCACAGTATCTAGTTATTTTAGGATATCTGATTTTCCTTTTTAAAAATTCATGTAATTTTAAAAACACGAATTTAATTTTTAAGTTTTACTTTTGGTAGAAAGAAAAGAAAGAAGGAAAGGATGATTATGGAAGCAAGCTAAAAGAGCAGTAGGTTATTCCAAAAAAGTTGAGAAATCAGTTTTCAGTTATTTCGGACACAGTTCATTTTGTTTTACGTGTTCAAATGAGTAAGAAAATAATGTATTCTTGATGTTTCCTAAAAGCCATTTTACCAGGAAACTATGCCATTGTATTGCTTTACAGTTAAAAACAGTACAATAGAAAACTTGGACAGTGAAAACTATGAAGTTCCTTTTTAATGAGATAGAACATAAAAATTGCATACGCAGAATATCTTCGGACCCTCATTCCTGGAGTAGAAGATTCCAACACACAATTTATTTGTAGTTCCATACATTTTTCAACTGTTTTGGAAAGGAACTGATCTTTTAGGCCTTTTCCTTGGGAGAATGAGGCCAGACAGACAGGCATATTAGATTTTGAAAGGGCAAAACTGCAAGAGTATATGTTGTATGTGGAGGGTAAATAAATATCATTATTGCAGAATTTTACCTTGTTTTTAGTTCAAGGGACTATGCTAGTTTTATGATAAATGTCAAAAATAAACCTATTTTCAGTTTCAAGTTAAAAATTATTTTGAACTATCTAACTGTACGTTTACTTCTTTTTTATATAGTCTCTTTCAGATGCTCTAATTTCACTTCAGATGGTATATCCTCGAAGGAATCTCTCAGCTGACCAATGGAGAAATGCACAGTTACTGAGCCTTATTAGCGCACCCAGTACAATGCTTAATCCTGCACAATCTGACACAGTATGATTCTCTTTCTTCCTTTAAATAATATTAGTAGAATAATTAGTCTATTAAATCATTAGGTAATATATAGTTAGAAATTTTAGTGCGTAGAAAGTTGATGTGTTCTTTAAATTCATTTCTAGTCCAAGTACCATTTGAGTATCATTAAAATTTAACTCATCAAATGATATTGCTGCAGTTCTTATTTCTAGGATTCATTCAAGAATTATTACACTTTTCTTTAGTGAACTTCATAAATACCAATTAGAATAAAATGGGAAATTTCCACTGCTCATTTTTAGATGATTGTTTTATATCTTGAGCTGTTGGAGACTCCGGAATTGCTTTGTGAATCTGGAAAATGTCTGCTTTTTCTTTTTAACTTGCTTAGACTGTACGTGAGATTAGTATTTTAGGGGAGATTGGGGAAACTTGTCCTATGAGGTTATTATGTATATGTCTTAGTAGCCCTTCTTTTTACCTGGAAGTTTTAGATATGGGTACTCAAATTATGGAACAAAATCTCCTTTTTTGGGTAGTGTTAGATCAAAACAAGTAGATTTAGAATATTTTAAAGTAAACCAGTGGCTAGAGAGTAGAGAGGAATAAAATTTTATTTAAGTTGACTTTCTTGCCGTAAATTTCTTATTTTAAAGATGCCATGTGAATACCTCTCTTTGGATGCCATGGAAAAATGGATAATCTGTAAGTAATCTCTAAAATTTTATTATCTTGAGGATTTTTAGTTTACTTCGTATCCTTTGTAGTATCATGTAAGATTTTAACAATATACTCACTTGAAAGTTTTTATTTTCTCTTTAACTATCAACTTCTTGGGGAGGATAAAAGCACTACATTGTGCTCTTTTGAGTAAAAATTTACCCTTTTATGCTAATTTACATATGAAATACATATGAAGAGGTATGCTGGTACAGCAGGTAGAGAGCCAGTAGCCTCAGAGATAAAAATACTATCTCAGACACATATTGGCTATGTCATTCTGGGCTAATAACTTAATCTTTCAGTCAGTCATATAGCCTTTATTAAGTGTTTACTATATGCTTTGCACTATTCTGAGCACAGGCGATGCAAAGAAAGGCAAAAAACAGTCATTGCTCCAAGTCAAGGGACTTGCAGCGTAATGGAGGAGACTATGCAAACAACTATGTACAAGATAAATTGAGGGAAGGAACTAGATTAAGGGAGACTTGAGACAGGCTACTTGTAGAAGATGAGACTTTAGCTGAGACTTAAAAAACCAGGGAAGCTAGGAGGTGGAGATGAGGAAAGAAAGTTCTAGGCATGAGAGACAGTAAAAATGTCTAGATTTGCGAAATGGAGTCTTACATGTAAGGAAACCGTGAGGAGTCCAGTTTTAACTGGGTCATAGCTTATGTGGAGGAAAGTAAAGTGTAAGATTGGAAAGGTAGGAGGGAGCCAGGTTATGGAAGGCTTTAAAAACCAAATAGAATTTTATATTTGATCCTGAGGGTAATAGGGATCAACTAAAATTGATTGGGGGTCAGGGTGGAGGGACCATGGTCAAACCTGTGCTTTAAGACAATCATTTTGACATCCTAGTGGAGAATGGATTGAAGTGGAAAGGGATTTGAGGCAGAGAGAACTACCAGCGGGCTATTGTTGCAGTACCTTGGGTGTGAAGTGATGAGATCCTGTACCATGGTGGTTTCAGTGTCAGAGGAGAGAAGTAGTTATTTATCAGAGATGTTACTAAAGTAAAAAACCACAGGACTTACTAATTCATTGAATATGGTCAGGGAAAGAGAGAGAAAGAGTGTAGTTGAGGATGACTCTTAGGTTGCAAGCCTACATGTCTAGGAGAGTGGTACCCTTGACAAATTTAGGAAGAGGGGAACGTTTGGAAGGAAAGATGATGGGTTCAGTTTTGAACATGTTGCATTTAAGATATCTATTGGAATCTAGTTTGAGATGTGTAATAGTCATTTTGAGATAGAAGATTGGAAGTCAAGCAGAAGTTAGGGCTGGATCAGTAGATCTGAGAGTCATTTAATGATGATATTCTAATGAGATTACCAAGTGAAGTAGCATAGAGTGAAAAGAGAAGACAGCCCCAGAGAGAGTCCTGTGGGATACCCAGTTAGTGGGTGTGATCTGGATGAAAATATATCAAAGGAGCCTAAGAAGGAGCAGTTAGATAGGTAGAAGGAGAACAGGGGAAAGCAGTGTCACAAAAACCTAGGGAGAATCGAGGAGAAGAGGGTGATTGACAGTGTCAAATGTAGCAGAAAGGCCAAGGATGATGATTGAAAATGAGTCATTACATTTAGAAATTAAGAGGTTATTAGTAACTTTGGAAAGGGTAGTTTTGGTTGAACGATAATGTTGGAGGCCAGAGCTGTATAACTGGTTGTAAGATACTATATGTAAGTACAAAATGTCACAATGTCTCTGTAATACCTGTATAGATCTGACTTCACATTCTATCCAGAACTGAAATGCTTTCTTCCTTCCACATAAGCACTGGGGAAATGGACTCTGACTTTTTAATATTATAAAGCAAATAGAAATAATTTTAACAATATCCCAATCTGACTATTACTATTAAAGAGTAATCCAACATATAATTTAAAACTACAAAGTTTATGAATTATTGTTTGTCTATTTTTTCTAAGACCTATGTTATAAATAAAGGATCTCATTGCCCCAGATTTTTATACTTATATTTGTTTTCTTTTTATTTAAAGTTGGCTTTATTTTGTGCCATGGAATCCTGAATACTGATACTACAGCACTGAACCTTTGGAAGCTAGCTCTTCAAAGTAGTTCTTGCCTCTCCCTCTTTCGGGATGAAGTTTTTCACATTCATAAAGCTGCTGAAGACTTGTTTGTAAACATAAGAGGGTATGGTCTGATTTTTCTCATCTCTTTCATAAGGGCATCATTATTTTAATGTTTAAGTTGCATATATTCTAATATAGATAATTTAGGAAAACTCACTTATTAGGTAGCATAAACATAAAGTGTAGGTTGGAATAAGGCCAGTTTCTGTCAAATGAGGGCCTCTAATCATTGGTGGGTGTGGGTGTGGGTGTGTTATGTGCATTTTTTTCCCCTTTCTTGTAGTTCTCATTTTAGGGTACCAGCCTATATTTTGATTGTTAGAATAGTTAATCTTTACTCTTCTATTTACTATGTTATTTGGAGTCTTAAAATCTTTAGAAGCGCTTTCAGGATTAAAGTAGGCAGTTTGAAAAAAGTCGTAAAGAGGTCACTAAAGAGAATATGTTCTATATTAGATATTACTCCAACTAATACTCCAACCTATGATTTTATGATATAAATGTCAGCTGTTTAAAACAGTTGGTTTCGTGTTTTCTCTAACTTAATAAATTTGTTTTCATTTAAAAACATATAAAAATTTAGGTTTTCTTTCTCTAGGAAACTGTGTGAAATATCTTGAAGCCAAGTAGAAATATATATGGAGTTGAGAGGAAATTAAATTTGAAGCCCAGACTCTCCTATTTGGGCACATATATGTATACATACATACATACATATACACACACACACATATATACACACACATACAAATACATATTTTAAAGACTGCCTTAAAATCATTAAAAATCAATTATAAATACCTAAGTATTTTAATTCTTTTATATAGTGACAGAATCAGATATAAAGTTAATGATACTCTGATGAACCTATAGAATCCATTTGAGAATTTTTTTAATGCATAAAATACAAAAAAGGATAATGAAATATGGTTTTCAAAATATCTAAAAAAAAATAAGTTTGCAGATCCCAGATTAAGAACCTTTTTCTGAATTGCTGTCATCAGTGCCTATGGTACCTGCACAGGCAATCACATTTAACATTTTGGTGAAAGCCTGAAATCATAGTTTGTCAATGCAAATGGTTAATGGCTTATAATGATTAATGCCATAAGCCTCTATGACAAAGAATACTGTATCTAATAACAGAAAGCCAACAGTCACCTCATTTTTTAATAGGAATATCAAGTTTTCCTTTTTGTTTAAGAATCTATATTGTTAAAATTGTGCCCTTTATTAAAAAAAAACTTGTAATTGAATTACTTTAAAATATCAATCAATTTGTAAGGTGATTATTGAACAAATATTTTTCTGTTAGAGGCTTAGATAAATTACAGCTTTGGGAGTATGTTATTTAGAAATTGGACTTATTTTTCTAAGTCTTTTTGACCAGTTGGGCAAGAGGTTGGCAATCCTAAACTTTCTTAAGTTCTACCTCTGAAGTGACTATACATTCTATTAACATTTATGTTTTCTTTGAATTTTATATCAGATGTGTTTTTAGAGATTAATATAGTTGATCTTAGTGTTAATGCCACCAGCTTAATTTAATAGCATATATAATGTAGTCAACTGATGAGGTTAATCTTATAAGGATGATGTCTAAAGCATTTTGTCCTATTCATTTTAAATTTTGGACTCTGGTGTTTCAAAAGCTCATATTTATAATAATCTGCTATCTATTAATATTGATACTTTCATCAACATGTTCAGATTATAAGAATCTCTGATACCTGCATTAAATCAAAGGGATAACTACAATATTTGCTACTGTGGGCAAGAAAAATAAGTTTTTCAGGATAGAGATTCATCATAGAATTCATTTTTTAGTTGAAATTTATTTATGGTAAAATTTAATTATATGAGAATTTGGTAGTGTTGAGCATGGGGTAGTATGTTTTGAGACTGAAAAAGTTGAGTGATAGTCCTGTGATTTGACAACTGTATTTGTTACTGAAATGATAGTTGGTGAGATTTTTAGAATAATAGGCATCTATATATGTTAAAAATGGATAGGTGATTTAGCTTCCTATGTGCAAAAATAATTCCTACATATATATATATATATATAAACCACTAGTTTTTAAGATACAATTGATTGATTTGGTTATTAGTGGAAGGTAATATACCAAGATAGATTATGCTTTATATATGAATAAGGTAAGTGTTTACCATGTACTAGGTATCATTCTAAGTGCTAGGGAAACAAATAGAAGGCAAAACCAATTCCTGTAGTAGAGCTTACAATCTAATGGGCAAGACAACATGTAGAAATTGGGGCATTCAGGATAAACCAAGAGTACATGGAAAGTAACCATCTAAATTTAGCTATTTAGATTACAGCCAAGCCTGATTCCACATTATAGAGCTTGAACTAGCCTCATTATTTGATTGCTGGGTTTTACTGTATGCTAGAGTTCCCTTTAGTAATAGCAGATATTTTAGTAACAGAACTGTGTAACTCATTCTTTAGTTAATTATTTTAAAATTCCTATTATTGAGCATTTTTAAGACTTGGTTTTAGGAGCTAATGTGAAAGGAATTGGAAAGGTCTCATACTTGAATTCATGACTAATGAAATGTGAAGATGAAGTAGTAATTAAATGGTGTTGGCTGGGGATAGAGATATAAACCAATTAGTGTACTTTTGATTTTGCTGTCAGTTAATTGTAGTGAAAAACATTTCCACTGGGTCCTAAACCTGAATGTTTCTTACTGGTTTTTTACCAAGTTCAGGTCATCATTAATGTAATTACTAGCACTAATGCTTCCGATACCTTTTTTAACATGTAGGTACAACAAGCGTATTAATGACATAAGAGAGTGCAAGGAAGCAGCTGTGTCACATGCGTAAGTATTTTTATAACTTTTGCATAGTTTTTTTATCAAGGATTTTTCAGTGCCCTCTTGAAATAAAAGTGCATTTTGTTGAAATATACATTGTAATATATGCACTGTAAATATACACAGTATACAGTGCTAGCTGGAGGGAAGAAAATTATTCATGACTCATAATCTTGGCAACTAACTATTTTAAAGTACTTTGAATTTAAAGTAAATGCAGCTTAGAAATTTTAATAAAAAGTTAATACGTCAGGCTTGGCAGTCTCTGTCATTCCTTGTATAAAGACTGATTTTTCAGTAGTACCCTAGCAGTTACCAGTAGGTGCCGTTTTCTTTTAAGTTGCAGGCCATTTCTGCATCCTTTGTTTAAGAATTGGTACACGCACACATCTCTCTTCTTCCCTACCCAAACCCTAAAGCACAGACACATCCTACTTTTAGCAGGTGCCAACTCCTGCCATAGAACTTTCATCTTTTTATTAATTTGGTAGGAAATATGCACGATATTACAAATGATTTCCCATAGAATGCAGATTGTACAGTTGAAATTTTATTCCATAGATATGATCAATTTTCTTCATTTCATTTCTCTGAACACTAGTTTTCTCTTTCTCATGAGGGCAAATTTAAAGTGCTATTATAAATGAAAATTAGTGTACTTAACAGCACCTTTTGACAGTTTTTCTGGTTTTCCATAAACTAAATCACTTTACTTGGTTGTAGTTCTCTCATGCCTTTTCTCTGTTTTAGTGCTTCCAACACAGTATTTTTCCAGTGAGTTAAGGTTCTTTATAAATCTTATTAAACTGTTAAATATCTTTGTAAGGCAAGGTGTGCAACAGTTTAATGAGGTAAGAAGATTTGGGGATTTTTTCTTTCCATTTTGGCTTCCTTTACTTATTTTTAAGTGGATGTAATAGAATATACCTGATTCTGTGCTTTGATTATAGCTGCAAAATTCACTAAATGATTCTAAAATGCAAGCAATATACTTTTTAATTCTTGACTTAAACAGGATCAACTATTTCTGGAGAAAAACATACACACATGGTACTGGTAAAAAGTAATTGGTCATTCCCTGAATGTAGCCTTCATTCTTAATCTTTTGGAGAGTTGGAGGGAGGATTAACAATGACAAATTATATCAGTTGATTCTGAAAGGTGCCACTGATTATATTTTACATTATTTGTTGTAGCAGTCTTATACCAGCCAGCTTTGGGGGAAAAATATATGTGAACGAATATGATAGTATTATATACACTTTCCCTGTAATGTGAAACATGATAGAAAGTATATAATGTCAGTTTAAGAAGTCTGTTTTTCATGAGGTGATGTCTATACTGATATATAAGTATATGTTTGTACTTTCTCTCGCAAATAGCAGTAATTAGATTTATTACTGTATTATTCATGACTCAAAATGAAAGCTATTGAAATAGCTATTTTAATTAGCAAAAGTACTTAAACTTCTTAGAATAATTTATAAATGTTTGTTTTTCTGATTCTACGCCAACACCAGTATCCCATTTTTGTTTTCACAGTTAGTTATGTGAGGAAGTTTATATAGCTTTCCCCAAGTTCCTTGTTTTGCAATCAGGACTTCTAATTTCTTGCTATTCCAAGTTTTTATATGGGGACATAGTATATAATACTTTAAAAATTTGAAACATACTTTTATATAAAATCTACAATTTGTCTTTCAAAAGAACCTCGTGAGATACTATAGGTATACTCATTTTACAAATGAGAAAAACTAAAGCTCTGGGGCATCAGTGACTTGACCATGGTCATTTAGCTGGGAAATCTGAGAGGCAGAATTTGACCCTTGATCTTTCTTACTCTTAAGTCCAGTATTCTTTCCCCTATACTCTGCTGCCTCCACATGCTTTTACTTAATAATAACTTAAATCAACAAGTATTAATTGAGGCCAGAACTGTTCTATATAGTAGAGGGTAAGAGGTACCAACAAATATAAGGCACGATGGGGAGATAAAAATTACATATGAAATTAATAAAGAATACGTGCTAAATATGTACAGCATTGCACAGTTGATAGAGTTGCTAGACTTGGAATCAAGAAAACAACATAAGTTCAAATCCAGCCTCAGACTTACTGTTTGACCCTGGTAAGTCACTTAATCTCTCTTTGCCTCTGTTTCCCCATTTTTAAAATGAGGATCATAATTTCACCTACCTCCCAGGGTTGTTGTGAAGATCAAATGAAATAATAATTTTAAAGCTCTTAGCATAGTGCCTGGCACATAGTAAGCACTATATAAATGTTAGCTATTATTGTCACATTGATGATACACAAAGTAATTGTCTGGAAAATGAGTTGCTGGGGGCTAGCGTAGTGGGAAAAGGCTTCATGAAGGAGAATAGCAGTTGAAATAGGGCTTGAGAGAGGGATAGAATTAATTTAAGAGATGACAATGAGGAAGGAAGGCTAGGTAGGGGAAAAGAATGAGCAGAGCTAGAAATAGATGTAGATCTTAGAAATGAATTAAGAATTTAAACATTAAAAAATAGGTCAGGTAATATTTGGAAGACTGTGTGTGCTTACGGACCCTAGATATCAATTTTGGAAGAATTTTTCTTGACTTTGATTTTGCAAAATCAAAAACAATGTTTTAAGGGATGGTACTTCAGAAATCTTATGGCATCTAGATGACAATGGATAGCGTTGGGCCTGGAGTCAGGAAGATCCTAGTTCAAATCTAGCTTCAGATACTTATTAGCTGTTGACCCTGGGCAAGTCACTTAACTTCTGTTTGCCTTAATCTACTGGAGATGGAAAACCCCATGGAAAACCATTGGCATTATATGATCTGCGAGGTCACACACGACTCAACAACAGCAACAACTTCGGAAGCTATCTGGTTCATTCAGCTTTTATCAAAAAAAGAAATAAGCATGACCTATTGATGAAGCAGTGCTATGTTTTTGTGATTACTGTGGTTTTTTCCTTTAGATGGCTGCTGAGCATTCCTTTTAATAATGTGTTGTAGAATTTTCCCAGTCAGTCAGTCAAGCTCTGTGGCCTACTTTTTGAGGACTCCATTCTTTTCCCTTTTTTTTTTTTTAAATTGGGGCATTGGCTCCTCAGTCTTAATGATTCCTCCACTATTCTTCATAATCTTTCACAGATCACTGATATTGGCTCAAGCATTGATATTCATCATTTTAACTAACCTAGGCTTTAAGTTTTCTAGTCCAGTTGACTTGAACTTATTAGGGATATCTGGGTGTTCTCTTATGTCTTTACTTATCATAGGTGTCAGCCCCTTGTTAGCTTTGTTAATAACCTTTTTGTTCAAAAGGTCATTCTCCTTGGCTGAGGGAAAAAAAAATAAAGAAGAAGTTAAGAGGCCTGCCCACATATTATTGTCCTTTCTGCTCTGAACATCAATCCTGTTATTCTGTGAGCATCCTTTTTCTTTCCTGAACATAGCTTTAAAAGACACTTTTTGTTTGTCCTAATCTTTCCTTGCAAGCCACAGCTCATTGTGGGCTTGTAGGGTCCTTGATATAGGATTCTTAAAAGACTGTGCCATACTTAGGAATTTGTTCTGTTATCTACCCTTGCTTTTGTGTTTTTTACATGTCTTTTTAAAATAACTGAGATAACTGGTAAGCTTTTGTATATGCATTGGTCACTTTATTCAGCATTCTTTCGTCATCAAAATTGTTTTTTTGTGTGTCATTGGAAATATGCTTTTGAGAGTTTTCCATTCCTTCTGGACTGACTTATACAGAATTTTGTTCATGGTTCTTCAGTACCATTTCCCTAGGTCCTTTGAAATCTGTACTCACAAAATCTTTTTCCTCTTCTGCCACAAATTCTTAACTGTAGTGGCTGTGTCCCTTCCACATTCCCATCTTTTTCACCTCAGCAACCTCTTCCTCCCTGTTGATAAGAATGTGATTTAGAATAAATTTTCCTAGTGTTGATTCCTGCAACTTGGGAAGGATAAAAGGATAAAACTATCATTATGGCAATTTTAGAAATGTAAGTACTCTGTTTTTAGGATTCCAACAGATGTTTAGCTAATTGAAGTCCTTCATCAGTACTATACCTGGCTCTGCCAGTCCTGTGATCAGTTTCCTGAACTACTCATCCAGTTCTTTCTAGGTACTCTTCAAAATACTACAATGATAATATTATTTTTATTTTAGCATTTATTTATCTTCACCCAAATTACTTTGCTGAAAAACAAAACCAAAAAACTAAAAGATACAGTAAACAATATTTAGCTTGTGAAATAATTTGTGTTTCAGTTAATGAGTAAATCTCCATTTTTTTTTTCCTTTTAATGTAGTGGTTCAATGCATAGAGAAAGACGCAAGTTTTTAAGATCTGCACTTAAAGAATTAGCTACTGTCTTGTCTGATCAGCCTGGCTTGCTAGGGCCTAAGGTAATGAATTTCACATTTATTTTCTCTAAAAAAGTTAACATGTTGAAAAATTCCGAATTGAACCACTGAATACTGTAAAGTCATTTTAAATAACTTTGAAATCAGATTACTTTTAATTAGATTGAGTAAGAATATTTGGAAGGGACTTGAGCGGTCATCTAGATCAACCTGGACCTTAACAGGAATTCCCTTTTTAACATACCGAAGAATTGGTTGGTTTGTAATCCTCTGCATTGAGATTTCTAGTAAAGGAGAACTCATTACCTCCTTGAGCAGGCAACCTATTTGATTTTTGGACAGCTCTATTAAGAAGTTCTTCCATATGTAGATCCCAAATTTACTTCTCAGCAATTTCTTCCCCTTTCTCCTAGTTCTTCCTGTTAACTGTTTCCCTTAGGTTGGCTCATTCTTTTAAAGTAAATTACCCTCAAATAGCGGGAAAACACTTTATCTTTTCACCTTGAAGCTTCCCTTATCCTTTAATAGGACATGTTATTTTGTACTTTCTCTTGACCTATCTGCCTCAGGTTATCAAGAGACACTGATCTATTGTAGAGTATGAAAATCCTGGGGGGTGAGGGTGGGGGAGTTGAAGGTAAATGGAAAGTGTAGTTGGATAAATATTCTTTAAAACTTTGTGTTAAAGTACAAACTCTTTAATATTTTGTTTTTCAGGCACTTTTTGTATTTATGGCATTATCTTTTGCTCGTGATGAAATCATTTGGCTACTGCGTCATGCAGATAACATGCCAAAGAAGAGTGCAGATGACTTTATAGATAAGTATGTTAGCAACATTTTTTTTACATTTTAATGGGCTTTCAGAGACTAGTGTTGTAGTAAAATTATTTAAAAAGACCACCACTCTTAATCAGTAAAACATTTAAGCACCTACTGTGAGCCAGGCACTGTGGTAAGTGTAGTTAAACTACTATGTTAACAGCGGAAGACAACACATAAAAGGATGCTGAAAAGCTGGACTGGGAAGAAATGAGGTGTAGTCCAAGAATGTGTGATCATGGGAAATGGCCTGGGAGCCCTCTTTAAATGAAAGCTTTTTGAAGAGTTCTTGCTCTACCCACTAGTTTTCTAATCCTAGGGGCAGAAGGTATTCCAGGTAGTAATGAGGTGTTAGACTAACCAAAGACAATGCAGTCTTTCCGATCCAGATAGTCCTCCTCCTGATGAAGTTCCCTGGGGGCATGTGGAGTACATTCTAAGGAGTACAAACTGGTGGGAAGTAATTATTGACACAATCACACATTGTCCAAATTTGAAAATATTTTACAAGTTAGCAAAATTTAAGAATGTCATGCTTAATGATTTTAATTTAGCTTTCAGCATTTTTTCAGGCCCTAACTAGAGAAGGTTAGACTTTTGTGCACTTACATTTCTGTTCTTTTGGCTGCCATCTAGTTGATGTAGTAGATAGAGTGCTTGACTTGGAGTCAGGAAAACCTGAGTTTGAATTATGCCTCAGACACTGGCTATGTGACACTAGGCAAATCACTTAACCTTTTTGTGCCTTAGTTTTCTGTATCTGTAAAACTCAGTGGCCTCCAGGGTTTCTTTCAGCTCTAAATCTTATGATCCTGTGAATTACTTGCATCTCTTTGGAGCTTTGAATGCAGTCCTTGGAAGAAAAGTGAAGGGGGAAATATAAACTGAGGGGTAGAGGGATGTGAGGTCTCACTGAGTTTAGAGAATAATGTTTAAGGTAGTAAGACTGAAGGAAAGTTGCCTTTGTTTTGCAACTTTTAGCCTTCGTGAGTTACTTGGCACTGTGGGGTAGAAGTACTTTTTCCTGGATTATACAATGTATCTCACACTACTTGAACGCACATTTTGCTGACTAAGGCTAGTTCACCATTACAATACATTGCCTTCCTATTTTACTCTAGTATTTTCAAATAATGAACAGTTGTTGAGAGCTACTTTCATTTTCTCACTTTATGGATATTAGTGCTGCAAATATAGAATTATGTTGACTTTCTTTTTAACTAAAGTTAAAGAAAAAGCAGTCTGAGTCATCTGAATCATGTTTCTCTAACTTCTTTTATAAAATACACCCTAGGTTATATCTACTTTTCAGTTCAGAAACGTGATTTCTTTAAGACCTCACTTTGCACAGATTGCAACCAAGAAGACGGTCTCAGAAAGTTAATATTTCTAAAAATTCATTATGTTCCAAACTTTGACACTTTCTAAACTTATCAAGGTTAGATATGGTTCTTAAACAACAAAGTGTTTCCTTGGCCCACACCTGAAGACTTTCCAGCAACGTAGGACCTGCTAAAGCTTGCTCTGACATAACTCAGATTTAATAGTAAAAAATCCCATATTATCATTATCATAATGCATTTTTGGTGGCTTTTTCTCATCTAGTTTATTTGTTTTTAGCTGATGAAAATTTAACCAGTCAAAACATTTCTATTTAGGGATATTTTCTCAAGAATTTTTCGTATTTTTCAAGGAAGGTAACTGCATCAGCACATAGTATTTGCAAATCAATTTCACTCTGTAGAAAAAAACCCCAAAGTGTCTATAACTCAAATTAATCTTTGGCTGATACATTTAGTTCTTCACTTTTTAAAGGTGCTTACTGTTGTGTCTGTAAGGAACTGTGTGGTGTAATACTAAGATGAAAAATGAAGGGTGCTGATCAGAGGTGACTTCATCAAGGACATGGCAATTTGACTGAGTCTTGAAGGAAGAAAAGTAGTTTTACAGACAGAAAAGACTTAAGGGAATCTATTCCAGGAATGATAGGCAATATACACAAATACATAGAGGTGGGGGATAACATGTTGACATAGGGGAACACAAACTGTTCTTTTTTACTAGAAAAATGTTGTGAGCTTATAGAGATGTTAGACTTTTGAGCAAGGGCATGACTGAAGGTTTTTGAGCAAGAGTATGACATTTACAATGTTTGTATTAGAAAGATTATTTGTGTGTGTGTGTGTGTGTGTGTGTGTGTGTGTGTGTGTGAAGGATGGATTGTAGAGGGAACTTTGAGTCAGGTAAGAGGTGATGAGGGTCAGAATTAGAGTGGTGGGAGAGTGAGTGAAAGCAGATAAGACGAATTCAAGAAACATGTATTAGTAGGATTTAGCTACTGATCAAATTATATTTGTGAGGCAGAGGGAAGAATCAAAAATGATTCAACTCAGGATGCTGATGCTATCAAGAGAAAAGTTGGGAGGAGGGGCAGGTTTGGGATGGATATTGATGACTTATTTTGTACATAATGAATTTGAGGTGCTTTCACAAAATCCAGGTGAAATATAACAGACATATAGTATCAAAGTTCAAAGGAGATCAAGGCTGCAGTTATAAACTTAAGTCACTTACCTACACCACCTGAGGAGGCAAAATTAAGTAATGGCAGTAGAGATATAGACATAGTTTGAAAGTAACAATATGAAAGCAAATAGTAAGTAAGTTTGTCCCAGTTTTGTGTTAAGGAGCATACGTAAATGAAAATATAAGCACCCAATATTGAAGGTCTTGTAGGATGTTATTTCTTTAGGGGAAATTTCAGCTACTTCTAAGAGTTAGAAGTAATGTTAAAAGAATTGAAGATGAAAAGAGAGAGACAGGATAGAGGACAAAGGAGGGTAACAGTTAAGGAGGCCTAGTGCTTGGTTGAATAGTGATAGTGACAGTAGCACTGGAAGGGGATATTTGTGATTCTGAAACATAGGAACTAGAGGATCTAGATAATCCTAATTGCTAATAATATAGTCTCTGAGGTTATAATTAGAATATCGATGTGATGGTGCCCTATAAGATCAAGTTTTTGCCTTTCCCCTAAATTAAGAAGGCCGAAGATCTGTATAGACCATAACTGTTTTTTTAAAGGACTTTTAAAAAACCTCACTTATCATTGTAAACAAAACATAAGTCTAAATGTTAGTACTGAAGCACACTGTATCACTTAAAATGTCTTCCATTTTAAAACTTCTTAAGTAGCAAGCAACAGAAGAATTAAGAATCAACAAAATACCAATATATTATTTCATAATATTTGGTCTCTTAGGATTTTTAAAAGATGGTTTATGAGTTTTAAAATTGTAATGTGCTTTGCAATGGAATTAAGGTATATTTAAATCCTTACAAAATATAAGGAAAGAGGCAACTATGTGATGCAGAGGATAAAGCACTAGCCATGGAGTGAGGAGGACCATATGTATATACGGAAAAAAACAGCAAGCAACAAACAAAAAAGGGATATTTTGGTTGTTTTTGAGGAGCAATTAATATTTTAACTTTTTTTCATTTTTTTAAAGGCACATTGCTGAATTGATATTCTACATGGAAGAGCTCAGGGCACATGTACGGAAATATGGACCAGTAATGCAGAGATATTATGTACAGTATCTCTCTGGCTTTGATGCTGTGGTTTTAAATGAGCTTGTTCAGGTGAAAAAAAATTCAGATTTCTCACTTTGTATCCTATCACTTCTTCCTGCTATAACTAATTTCTAATAATTACTGCTAGTAATAACTACACCCATTGTATTGTGCTTTATGATTTGTAAAGAACTACCAAAAGCCCTATGAGGCAGGTATTTTTAAGTATTATTCTCATTTTATAGTTGAGGAATGTGAGGCTCTAAAAATTAAATGACTTGCCTTTGACCCATTGTATTAGAGATAAGATTTGAAATCCAGTCTTTTGTCTCCCAAGTTACCAATTTTATCTCAATTAAGACACAATAAGAAACTGGAGGATAAATCTGGAAAGACCACCAACTGGACTTGGAGTCAGAACACTCAAAAGAACTGGTCTCTATAAGCTCTGACATTTAGTAGCTTGTGACCTTAGGACAAGTCACGTCACTGCTTTGGGCTTTAGATTCCTGATTTACAAAATGGAGTTGGACTTATAGAATCTTTCATCTTTAATTAACGTTATCTGATTCTGTGAATCATTTACTAGTTTTTACTTTACCATGTAAAAAGAAAGGCTAATTTGTAAATGTAAGGGGGTGTATTTTTAAACTTGCTTTCTTCCCTTTGATTTTTAATTTTTGTTGGTGTTATTGCAATTGTAGGTGATTTCAGTTATGTTTTTTGTGTTTTTCCCTCTCTAAGAGATGTTGACAACACCAGTTATCCTATTCTATAAGCAGATAAGTTCTTAACATTTATATCTCATTGAGTTGTCTGACAAAAAGGCGAAGCTGCCTTATTTTTATTTGCTTTAGGCCATATAAAATAACAACTTTCTCCCCAAAATATTTTAAAGTAGCTGAATCTGGGAAGAGTGATAAAAGTTTGAGATAAGAGGAAGCTCCATAAATTACAAACTAAATGTTATGGTGAACTACCTTTATTTTACCAGTCCACACAATTTTTTAATCAGTTCTGCCCTTTGATTGACAAGTAATAATAACAAATTTCTAATATTGAGTAGTTATAAATCTAACTTGTCTTTAGGTGACTGCAAGACTGGGATAAAGTCTCTCATTGTGCTGTATTGTTAGAGATTGTTCAAATTTTTGGTTGCTTTCCTCACATATCCACTAGATGGAGCTCGAATGTTTCCATTGTCTAGCTTTCATTAAAATTGAATGGACAACTACTAACTTTATCCTTTAGGACAGAGATAATGGATGGTTTTTATCAAAATAGTTATAATTATTGACTTCTATCTTGTCTGTATACACCATTCTCTATTGTATATTGTGTTTAGCCATCAGATTTGTATTATAGGCCAATAAATCAGTTCATTTTGATCATCTTGTTAATTGTTAATAAGTGTCATAGCCAAATTTTGCAGCATTTAATATTGATCTTTAAAGTGACTTCTGGTTTTTGTTACAGTTTCTGTTCCTTCAGAAATACATGAGTTTTTATAGTGACAAAACAGATCTCTTAGCTATTATGTGACTCACATTGGTCATTTGTTAAATCACTAAACTGATAGCTTCAGAGTTATTATTTTAAACTTGAATGTGATTGATCTTAATATATTGGAGGGAAAAGTTTGGATTCTTTATTAAAGCCAATTTAAATTACCCTTTATGTGCCAATTACCAGACATACTATTTTTCATGTGGTTATTTATTTAAATATTTAAATTATGCATTGGCTTTTCCTGGTTTCATTTCAGAATCTTTCAGTGTGCCCTGAAGATGAATCAATCATCATGTCCTCCTTTGTTAATACTATGACTTCCCTAAGTGTAAAACAAGGTAATAGATCTAATAAGGATGAAATCTAGAAAACTTCATTAAGAGCTTTAATTGTTTTCAAGTCTGATTTCCTTAAGATTACTTCGTATTTATAAGATTATTTTTAGATGTTTGGTCTACTCTGCTTTGTTTTTCCTTTTTTCTCCTATGAGAAAGAGATATAAATAAAATAGGTATTATGTGATTATGTTGAAGAAAATCCTCTCTTACTAATTCAACAAGAATTGATTGTTCTTTACCTTTTTTAAAGCAAGAAAAGCTAAAGACAATTTGGTGGACATATTGTAATAAATTGGATATTTAAATTTTAATCTACCTGCTTTATGGAGGCAATGTGGTATAATGAACCACATGAAGGGTTAGGGGATGGGGAGAGCTGTGTTCAGACTTTACTAATAAGTGTTAAGGGCTGTTAATGGGTCCCCTGAACTTGTCTTTTTGAGTTGCTATATTTTCCAGAAATACTAGACTAAAAGCATACAGGAAGCCCTGAATTTATCAAGGACAACCTTCCCTCCTCCCCAGCCCTCAGCTGACATAATTTGTTGTTTGCACCCAAGCTGGGTTCCCTCTATCTTTTTGGGAGGCAAGACAAGTACCAGCCAGTTTCTGCCAGGCTGGGAAAGTGCTTGTGCATCTGAGTCCTTTGCAGATAAGTGGGTCTCCTATCTTCATAGTCTGGCTATTACCACGGGAAAAGAATGCAGCTTTTGCTGTTACCTTGCTCATCTCCTTCAGGAGGGGTTTTGTCCTTTTCTGCCTTTATTGTGCTTTTCACCTCCCATGCCACAGGTGGAGATATGTATTTTCTCTTCCTTTTTTTGTACTATCTTAAATAGGCAACCTTTTGTAAGGACTGTGAACTTTTTGGATTCCACATTCATTTCTCTTGTAATAAACCTGTTTTTTACATAAGACTCATGACATTGTGATTGCTTGTTTGACATAAGTTAGAAAAGTTAATTCCCAATGGGAATTGCTCATGCTAATGAATTTGATCTTTCTAGTGTTCAGGTATATCTTCATTATATCAAATTAGTTATTTAGCTTTCAAAAAGTTTTGAAAAGGGATGGTACAAGTCTTAAGTATTAAGACATTGTCTATAGGTTCAACTAATTTCATGATTAGGAAATCTAATGAAGTTTAATTATACAAAGCATCCTATAATAAATATACTTCCGTTGTGTGTGTTTATTTTAATAGAACACAAGAAAGACTATGTGACTCCTTCCTTTAAAATGATCGGTTTTTATAAAAATTTAGTATTTAGTATTGTAGAATTTTACAAACATTTCTGATATTAACATCAAAAATAGATTTTTTTTTTTTTAGGGAAGCAGCATGGTATGGTGAATAATCAGGAATAAGAAAATAGAGACTGTGGACAAGTCACTTAACTCTTGATGCCCCAGACAACTAAGAATATTGGTTACAGAATAGTTACAAATTTATATTGATAAAGGAAATTACCTTATTAGGAAACTCCTAATACCTTGCTGGGAGACCAGTGAAAACACAAGTTTGATCCCAGAAAAATTAGAAAAAAAACTTTCACATGTATATCTTGAAAATGCTGATTTACTTTGTACTTTTTTCCATCTTAATACAGTTGAAGATGGGGAAGTATTTGATTTTCGAGGGATGAGATTAGACTGGTTTAGATTGCAGGTAAGAATGATTTAAATTTTGATTTTCAGTTCACTTTTGCTTGTTGATTAGCCCAGATTATGTTTATTATATGGGTGAAAATTTTTAAGAGAAGTTCATGTATGCCATTAAGAACAATTGGAATATAATTATTAAGTGTTCCTGAGTGGGCACTGAATGACTCTACTATATTAACATAATATACTTCTTGTGCAAAAGATAGAGAAATGTGGGTTAGATGATAGTGCAATTAAGTAGTCTTGGAGCTGTGCAAGTAACCAGACCCATAGGAGTTATTAATGGTTTCATTTCAAATTGGAATGTCTCTAGTAGACTAGAATAATGGTAGCAATTCCAAAGAGGCAAATTTTGACTTGATAGAAGGAAAACATTCCTAACAATGAGAACTATCTAAGAGTGAAATGAATTGCCTTTGGCGGTTAGTTGGTTTTTCTTCATTGAAGATCTTCACATTGTAAATTCTTGCTCACGTGCAAGTTTGTCTAGATGGCCAGTGAGGGTCTCTTTTGGTGCTGGGATTCTGTGATTCTACAAGTCAGTGTTCTGCAGGAATATGTAAAATAAACATTTTTTAGTCTTAAAATTTAAATTAGTCAATCAAATGATTGTATCAAAAATGTGTTTTCAACTTTACATAAATGGTTGTTTGGATTAAAAATAATAAGACACAAAATTAAATATTTATCTTTCTTTATAAAGATGTTTTGAATTCGCACCCTAAAGGTCTCAAATTTTTACTGTTGGCTGAAGCAACTTCTTATATTGTTAAACCTTCTCGTAAATAGTCTGATAAAAGTTCTCATTATTAGAGGAAACTGTGGCCTAGTATTAACTCCTCTCAAAAACCAGAATACATTTTTTCACAGAGGTTATCGTGTTTGGAATGCATATAAGATAAAGCTTGATAAAATACTTCATAGGCCTTAGAAAAGAAATCCAGTTGACAAAAATTTTTTTGAAGTTATCTTGGCTTAATGAATTTTAAGCAGGCATTATTTAAGATAATGAAATCTTTTATGAGATAGGGATAGGGATAGGGATAGGAAATCAGTGAGTAAAGGCTATCTTCCTGCAGTGAGGGCCCAGGTTAAATCGAATAACATGAATTTTTATAATATGAAGTTATTATTTTGTTGCTTTTCAAGTTTGGGGAAGCAGTACTGCTTTCAGCCTTCATTCATCCTTCATATATTCAGCAAATGAGCTTGTTCTTCAAACATGTTTGCTTCCAAGCTTCTCCGCTTGACAAAGAGATTAAATGTGGTTTAATTAAGGTGATTTAATCTTCATTATGATAGCTGCATTGTATCAGTTAAACATCTAAGAAATGATGATAATTTTTCACAGCCAGAAGCTCTTAACATAGGTTTGATTGGAATTGTTGACTTTTCCACCTCTCTTCTGCAGCCTATGGATAGAAGCAAGAGAGGTACAGGTAGTTGAGATAATCTAAGGCTAACGTTTAGCAAGAGATGAGTGGTGATAGGCTTGAAGTGAGAAGTAGTTGAGAGCTGATGATTATGTAGCTTTGAAATGATTAACTACAGATTTGAGACTGAAAAGGGGAGAAAATTAGCTCATAGAATGGCTGATTGCCTGAGTAAGTCTTAAGAGGTGGAAAGATTGGAGATCTCAGTGAGAATGAAGCTCATAGATTTAAGAGTAGTGTGATAACAGGCATGATGGGAGATTAAGGTCAGATTGAAGAATATCAATTTCCAGCTAAGGAAGTGGAACCTTGATTGGTAATTGAGACTGAGTGTGTCATCCTCCCTATGTGTGGCTGAGGTGAAGCAGAGTAGGAAATGAATGGAATTTAAGGAAGCTGAGAAATTGGGAAGCTTGAGGGTTTAAGGAAGCATCTCTGAATTTTCAAGTGCTAATAGAAGCCAAGGATAGAGGAGGAAAAGAAGATAGGGTGCCAGTTGTTGCTTTGAGAAAGGGAAAATGACCTCAGGGCCAGGCTTATGGTAGCCATCACGTTTTGTATTCATTTATGCACATATATGACATTTGTTCATCCAAATCATGTTGTTGGCTGTTGCCTGGCCTTTGTTACTATAACATGTTTTTATTGTTTGTTTTAAAAGAACACTAAAATGAAGTAAAATACCTAATCAAATAGTAGAGACTAGTTCAGTCTCTGACATGTGGAGTCAAGTCTAGCTATGAGCTAAACAGCTAAGTTGGATGGTTACTTTCCATCTCTTGTTTATCTTGTATAGTTTTTATATGTTGTCTACCGCCATTATATTTTAAAATCTTTGAATACAGGGACTTTTTTCTTTTTATTTATATCTCCAACACTTAACCTAGTCCCAGGCACACAGCAAGCATTTAATAAATGATTTATTGATTTTTCTTTTTGGGTAAGTTGACTGCTAAATATTGGGTAGTTGAGCTAATAAGCAAGCACCAGACAGCTTCTGTCTTTCTACATGAGGCTACATAATGTAATGGAAAGAATACTGGATATGAATTGTTCAGAGCCCTGGTTTTGAATTCTTTCTCTGATATTCATTACCTATGTAACATCTGAACTTTAGGGTCTTCATCTGGAAAATGGGGTTAATAAAACCTAGAGTATCTAATTTACAGAGTTGTTAACCTCAAATGAAGTAATGTACATAAAGTGCTTAGTAATCTTAAAAATGATACATTAATTTAAGCTATTAGTATAAGCCTTAAGTTTTCAAGTGTGTCAACAAACATTTTGACACACGCTGAGAATTTTTATGTGCAATATACTGCCTCAATATTATACTGTCTATGTCATGAAACTTTGATGTTAGTGAATCTGATTTATGATAAGATCTACATGAAATTCAAGTTATTTAAGGGGACCATGATAAATACATTTTTTCAGGATTTTATTCCATAGAGAGTAATGTTCTGGTATATTTATTTTAGAAGTTATATCATTAAGGAGATTGAATTTCTAAGTAAATTGAGCAGTCTGGGTAATGTTATTGTCAGGATATATTTTGGAATTTTTTCTAATGATGGTAATATACCCTATGCCCTCAGTGAGTGTTTAAGTTGTACTATACAATTATAATTATCAAAATAATTGACTGAACAAAATATTGTCCTTTTTTAGGCATACACAAGTGTTTCTAAGGCTTCTCTAGGCCTCGCTGATCACAGGGAACTTGGAAAAATGATGAATACTATCATTTTCCATACAAAAATGGTAGATTCTTTGGTGGAAATGTTGGTGGAAACCTCAGATCTCTCTATATTTTGGTATGTTTTAAATTTCATTTTCTGTTTTTAAAATATGGGGTATCTAAAATATAATTTTCTCAATTGTTTTTGCATTAGCCTTTTTTATAAATTTAATAATAATGAAACTGGTGATTTGACAGTGTTTCATTACTGAAGGGAATGAGACAATGCTGATGTTGTTGAATGCCTGTGCTATTATTAAAAAAAAATTTTTAACAACGTATGGCCTCACAAGGTCTGCCTCAGGATGGCAGTGCTCTCAAGTATGGTTAGTGGCTGGTTGCTCAGAAGTGTATGAGGACAAGAAGTGTTTAAGGGCTCTCCAGGTGTTCCTGTCAGCTTAACTCAACCAGTAGTAAGGGAGCTAGGGAGTACAGATTCTGATAATCTGGAGAAAGGGATCATTCAAGATAAGCATGCTTAGAGAAAGTTGGTGTTAGCCATGTCACCACATACATGGTATAGGTAAAAGAAATGATTCAGGTCTAAAGTGAACAAAAGTATGTGCTTAGTAGAATATGCTTTAGGGAATTTGCCAATTCATTTCTGTTTTAAAATATTAGTAAGTATTTCTTATACAAGATACTGTGCCTGGTATAGGGCGATAGAAACAAAAATGAAAGTCTCTTCTCTCAAGGAGCATAGCGCACAGGCACATGTGCGCATGCTGTCTCTCTCTGTCTGTTGTCTCCCATTAAGTGCCCGCTATGTGCCAGAAACTATGCTAACCATTGGGGATACAAATACATACACAGCAGGCTATATACAGATTAAATAGGCAATGATTAATGGAGGGAAAGTCCACTAGAATTGAGAGAAGTTGGGAAAGGCTTCCTGTAGAAGATGGGATTTTAGTTGAGACTTTAAGGAAGTCAAGGAAGTGGGTAGATGGAGGGCAGAGTGTTCTAGGCACGGGGGACAGCCAGAGAAAATCCCAGGGCAGAGAAATGTAGTATCTTGTTCGTGGAACTCTAGCCAGTGTCACTAGATGAAAGAGTATGTATTGAGTAGTAAGGTGTAGGAGGGGGCTAGGTTATGAAAGGCTTTGAATGCCAAAGGATTTTGTATTTGATCCTGGAGGTGATAGGGTACCACTGGAGTTTATTAAGTATGGGGTATGGGGTGACATGGTTGGACCTGTCCTTTAGGAAAATCACTTTGGTGTCTATCTGAATAGAATATGGATTGGAGTGGAGGGAGACTTGATGCAAATAGACCTACAAGTAGGCTATTGCAATAGTCCAGGTGAGAGGTGGTGGCAGTGTCAAAAGAGAGAAATGTGTTCAAGAAATGTTGCGAAGGTAAAATTGACCAACCTTGGCACCAGCTTGGATGAGGGGGCTGCCAGGTACTCTGCTAAGTGCTAAGAGTACAAAGACAAAAATGAAACAGTCCCTGTCCTTAGGGAATTGAAATAAATATGTACAGAAAAGATATAAATGAGTACAGGGTAGTTTAGGGAGGAAGGGAATTCACCATGAGCTTCCTCTGCTAACTTTGTTCCTGAAAGCCCCTTGATATCATCTCCTACTCTCTCTTCCTTTATTCCAGTCTCTGATGAAGAGGTTAACCCTGCATTCTAAGGCCAAGCTTACTTTGTGTATCCTGATCCCATCTACCCCTGTCTTCTCCAGCGTATTGTTTCCACAATATTCCCCTCTCTCCATTCTTCAGTCTTTCCCAGTCTGCTGGATCTGTCTACTACCTGTGAACACCCACATCTCCCCCAGCTCTCAATAGATCATACTATTCCCCTCAGCCGTATATTTTTCTTCCCTTTCATAGCCAGACTCCTTTTTTGGCAGGGGCGGGGTGGGGGAGAGAGGGAGGAGATACTTGAGGAGGTGGTAGGATGGTATTACATGTGTCGCCTCTGCTTTCTTTCCTCTCCCTCCTCTCCCTCTTCAGGCATTTACAGTCTGATTTCTTTTTTTTTTTTTTTTTTTTTTTTTTGCTTTTTGGCAGGGCAGTTGGGGTTAAGTGACTTGCCCAAGGTCACACAGCTAGTACATGTGTCAAGTGTCTGAGGCCGGATTTGAACTCAGGTCCTCCTGACTCCAGGGCCGGTGCTCTACTGACTGCGCCACCTAGCTGCCCCTACAGTCTGATTTCTAAGCTCATCTCTATTCTCTCAAAGTTACCAGCCATCTCTTAATCGACAAATCTGGTGACCTTTTCTCAGTCTTTAATCCTTTTTGATCTCTGCAGCATAAAATACTATTTGCTATTTATGTTAGACGTCTTCCCCCACTGTCTTTTCTGTCACTCTGGTCTTGGCTGATTAGATGACCCTTACTCTTGCTAAGACCAGCTCCTATATGTGAACCATTGATTTATCCCCTTCCTATCTTTTCTAGAAGATTACCTCTGTTATTGTTCCCAATGAATCAAGTATTTATTAAATGCTTGCTGTGTGCCAGGACCTGTGCTGAGCACTGCGGATACAAGTACAAAGAATGAAACAATGCTTAGTCAGAAGGCGCTTACGATTCCACTCTTTAATCATCAGTCTTTCCTTATCTATGGGTTACTTCCCTGCTGCCTACTTTTGTGCCTATGTCCCCCATCCCATCTTCTAAAAACACTCACTTGATCATCCCAGCAGCAATCTTCCTCTGTCTCTTGCATGGCAGAAATCCTTGAAAAAGCCATCTATACTAGGTGCCACCATTTCCTTTCCTCTTATTCCTTTCTAAATCTTCTTCAGTCTGGCTTCTGACCTCATTCATTGTTCACTTGAAATTACTCTGTCTCCAAAATTACAAGTGATCTCTTTGCCAAATCTAAAGACCTCATCTCAGTCCTCATCCATCTTGACTTCTGATGTTTGAAAATGTCGATCATTCTTTTCTCTGAAGATACTTTCTCCTCTCTTGGTTTTTATGACACTGATTTCTCTTAGATCTCCTACTTGACTATTCCTTTGCAATCTCTTTTGCTATTTTTTTTTTCATGTCTTGCCCACTGACAGTAGGTGTTCTCCCCAAATATGTCCTGGGCCTTTTCCTCTCTCTGTCTGTACTCTTATTTGATAGTCTTATCAACTTCCATGGATTCAGTTATCTATGCAGTTGATTTCTAGATCTGTATATCTAGCCCTGCTCTCTCTCCTAGATTCCCTCAATTTTATATCACCTACTGCCTTTTGGATATCTTTGCCTGTAGGCAAATAGCATTTGGGATTTCCTTGGCAAAGATTCTGGAGTGGTTTGCCACTTCTTTCTCCAACTCATTTTGCAGATGTGGAAACTGCAATAAACAGTATTAAGTGACTTGTCCAGGGTCACATAGCTAGTAAGTGCCTGAGGTCGGATATGAACTCAGGTCTTCCTGACTCCAGGCCCAGTACCCTATCTATCCACTGTGCCACCTAGCTATTCAGGTATCTCAAATTAAACATATGTTTAAACTGAACTCATTCTAAAAATAGAAAAAAAAAACCCACCCTGCTTTTTTACCTTCTCTTTTTGTGTCAAGAGTACCACCATCCTTCCAGTCACCTAGGTTTGTTATTTTTTTAAAAATTTATTTATTTTAAACTTAAATACGCAGTAAGAAAAGAAAAAGGAAGGTATTAAATACTAAAGCTTAAATACAAAATAAAAGGTGAAAAAAAATTGCGATGTGCACAGCAGAGACTGTAAGAGAGGATTCAAAATATACAGCAATAAATTTCCATTTCAAGAAAGCCTATATGATAAATGTTACTTGGATTCAGAGCTGTCCATCTATTCTTTGCTTCCCTTTAAAGTTTTCTTTTGTTCTCTGCTGTGCACTTTTTTTTTGTTGTTATTTTTTCCCCTCTTCCTCCACTCCCTCCCCCAAGAAGGCTACAATTAAGCATGAATATATTTTTATATGCACACAGACACACACATACAAATACAAACTATATCTGTGTCTATATAAATTTATATATATCTATACATGCATATACATGCATATACTTAGATATCTATATTCATATATAGACATTTACATTCATATGCATCTATGTCAGACTGTACTATACTTGTTGGTATTCTGTTCCTTTAAGGGTGGATAGCATCTTCCTTCATAGGTCCAAGTCTTTCCATATTTTTCTAGATCTGCCAGCTCTCATCATTTCCTATACCACAACAATATTCCAACTTTCATAATCTAAAGCAATATTGATTAATATGGCTGACATGTAGTGTAGTTTCCCAATTTTTCTCTTTTGATTAAATCTACTTTAGCATTAACTTTGTCTGAGATCATGTTTACTACCCCTGACTTTTTTCTTAATAAATTCTACTCCTGATCCTTATTATGTTTGTTTGTATCTCCTATTCTTCCTGACTCTTCTGCTTTACTTCTACGTGCTAATTTGCCCTCCTATTACTTGATCTACCCCCTCCCCACAAGAAAGATCTTCCCTTACCCCTCTCCCTCCCAACCTGAAATCTCTCCCATATCCTCTCCCCATCCCTTTAGCCTTTTATTTCTTTCTGAATTTAGAAGACTCCTCTGTGTGTGCGTGTGTGTGTGTGTGTTATATATATATATATAATATATATATATAGCCAAATATATATATATATTTATAGCTATATACACACACACACACACACACACACACACACACACACACACACATACACATATATATACATATAGCCAAAGAAAGAAGAAACACTTAATTTTTTCATTGTTCTTGTTAATTTTCAACATGTCCACCATCATTATTAATACAAAGGGTAATATGATTCTGTAGTTTGTAGAAAACATTTTCAAGCTGATTTTCAATCATGCCAGCAATTACATCACATGTTTTCATCCACTTGGATATGGAATTCCTATGCGGTGCTTCTTTCTTGTATTGGGTCCTAAACCTTCTTTGGACAACGGTGGTTGATTTTAGTTCAGCCAACCAAAGAACACAATTTACTTTCTCTTCTAGTGAAGCCATGGGTCAAGAGTAATCCTGAAAAATAAGTAATTTTTAAGTTGAATTTCTAAAAATAAACAAAAAATAACTAGATACATCAAGCATTCTAATCCTTGTTACAGATTCCTTTCTATCACATATAGTTACAGAGTTACTACTGTTTTAAATTGCACATGGACTTTACGGACACTGTGTGTGTGTGTGTGTGTGTGTGTGTGTGTGTGTGTGTGTGTGTGAGAGAGAGAGAGAGAGAGAGAGAGAGAGAGAGAGAGAGAGAAATACATATGTATATGTTCAGAACTACCAGCCCTCCTCCGCCATCTAATTCCTCTGCATCAGTTCTTCCTCTTGTACTCACTTATATAAAATACTTACTCTTTTCAACTTTTCCTAGAGATTTTACTTTTTAGTATCACATCGTATTTAGCCCTAGTAATCTTTCTTTCCAACTACCCAATTACTAACAACAATCTTAGACATAAAATTTACATTTCCTCTTATAAAAAATAAATTGTCTGTCCTTTTTGAGTACATTTGTAATTAGTCTTTGATGTTTACCTTATATTTCTCTTAGATGTTGTATGTCAAATTTTCTATTGATTTTAGGTCTTTTTGCAACAAAATCCTGAAAGGCTAGCAATTCACTAAATATCCTTTTTTTTTTTTTGTTCAGGATTATACTTAACTTTGCTAGGGATGATATTTTTGGCTGTAACCCCAGTTGTTTTGCTCTTCAGTGTATAGTGTTCTAAGACCTGTGGTCTTTTAATGTAACTGCTGCTATGTCTTGTGTGATTCTAATTGTGGCTCTGCCATATTTTAATTGTTTTTTCTTGTTGCTTGTAGTATTTTCTTCTGGAGCTGGGGTTTGGAATCTAGCTATGATATTCCTATAGTTTTTCATCATAGGATCTCTTTTAGGCAGTGATCATTGGATTTTTTTCTATTTCTACTTTCCCCTCTTGTTCTAACACTTAAGGGCAATTTTATTTCTTGTATTATTGTAAGTTTGTTATTCTTCTCTCTCCATCACCTCAAGTAATCCAATCAACTGCCAAATCTAGTCACTTCTACCTCTTCAGTATCTCTTGCATATGTCCTCTTTTCTCTGTTCACATAATCACCACTTGAGTTCACAGCCCTCACACTTATTGCCTGAACTATTGCAGTGGCCTTCTTTTTGGATTCCCTACCTCCGGTTTCCCTCACCTGCTTTCCAGTCCATCCTATGCAAAACTACTGAAGACTATGTCCTTTCCTACTCAATAGATATCAGTGGCTCCTTTTTACCTCGAAGATCAATATAAGTATCTTCCTTTGGCATCTAAAATCCTTCATAATTTGGCCTTAAGCTACCTTTCCATTCTTTTTATATGTTGACTTCTTGTACTCTGTCACTTATTGATATGGACAAATTGGCCTACTTTCTTCTCCACACATAGGACATTCCAGTCTCTTGTCTCCATACTTTTTTTTTTTTTTTGCCAACTTGAATGCCTCTCCACATCACTTCTACCTCTTAAAAATTTTCATTTCCTTAACATCTCACCTCAGGAACCACCTTTCACATAAAGCATTTCCTCATTCCCCAAGTTGCTAGTACTCCCTCAAATTGATCTTGTGTGTATTTTTGCTTTTATGTTTATTGCCTCTCCAGTAGAATGTAAGATCCTTATTGGGAGCAACTGTTTCATTTTTGTCTGTTTTATCTTAAGTGCCTTGGATAATGCCTGCCGCATCCTGTTCTTAAGTAAATGCCTGTTGTTTCATTAGGTAGTTAGATGATGCACTAGGTAGAGTGCTGGGCCTTGAGGCAGGTAGACTCGTCTTCATGAGTTCAAATCTAGCCTCAGACTGGTTGTGTGACCCTGGGCAAATCAGTTACCCCTGTTTGCCTCACTTTCCTCATTTGTAATATGAGCTGGAGAAGGAAATGGCAAACCATGCCAATATTTTTGCCAAGAAAACCCTCAATGGGGCCACAGAGTGAGACACGACTGAAAATGACTCAATAAAAAGCCTTTCATCCTCTCTGAGGTCTCTAAGTCTTTACTTCATAATGGCAGGCATCCTTTGCTCTGAATACTGGATATTCCACTTTCAGCATAATATCCCTACTCTGCCATTTGGTTTGTCTATTTCTCCCACATTCACATGGGATACCAGCTGGGAAACCAAAAACTGATAACTTTTAGCTTCTTTAGAAAGCTGATCTTCTGTGAAGGTGATTAAAACCAAGGGATTCTCTCTATCAAGATTGGATAGTTTAGTATGCCGAGTCCAGGGTGACTTGCCCATGGTTATACAACCAAGTGTCTGAGATAGCATTTCAATCCTGTGACTCTTAAGCTCAGGACTCTTTCCATTTTGCCATGCTACCATCTTTTTCTATAAACAGCCTGTCACAAAGATAGTTGCAACATGAAAATATACCAACATAAGCAAAGAATGAAGTAGAGAAATTGCACAGCCTTCCAAGATCTCATAAATGGTTTATTGTCCATTCTTGAAGTACTCTGTAAATGCTTGCCATTAATGTGAGCTAAACATGGATTTGTAAAAACCGGAGTTGCTTTTGGTGCTTTAAGACGTTGAAAACTTGAGGAATAGAGCTACACAACTGACTCTATGTTGTAGATTTTAGAAATGCGTCAACTACTATAAGTGTACTGTGATAAAAGGTGAGTTAATGTATGAAAATTTCAACTTATGAAATTGATGAAGCAAGGTTTTCCTGAAGAGTTAATTGTGAAATTTCAAAGTTCCATTTTATAATGAACCTCTAAGTCCTGAATTTGCATATGCTTTATGAAATATTAATAAAATCAGTATATATATATATACCATTTCAAATGGTAGTCAGTGGAACAGTAGGATTTGAAATATATACACAGAAATGCTGTATTTTGCTATGTAACTTCTGGATAGGTGTTTTAATCTGCTTGAGGAATTTCTGTATTTATACTCCTCTTCATAATAGTATGTATAAAATATCATGTGATTTCTCATGTAAACTGTTAGTACACTAAATTTTGTATTTTATAATTTCATATAGGTAATATTTTTATGACTTCGAGGTTTATCCTGAGTTTCTCTTTTAAAAATAAATAATTGTGTGGCATGCCCAGAATAAAATGTTACAAAATAATAACTTTCATAATTCATGCCAGTTTAAAATGTGCTGTTCCAAACCTTGTTATTTGCAATATACTCTGATCCAAACTTTTAATTTTTTCCTAATATAGTTTTTATAGTCGTGCATTTGAGAAGATGTTTCAGCAGTGTTTGGAACTCCCCTCTCAATCAAGATACTCAATTGCATTCCCACTGCTTTGTACTCATTTTATGAGTTGCACACATGAACTATGTCCAGAAGAGGTAATTTCTTATTTTTTAAAATAACGTAGATGACTATGACTAATATTTATAGATACTATTATAACTGTGGGTGAGTAGGTATGAGGGCATCTTAGCTTTGGTGTCAGGAAGGCAAAACTTCAAGTTCTGCCTCATACATATCAGCCAAAAGTCCATGGGTTAACCTCTCAGTGCCTAGCAATTCTCTTAGCAATTTAGTTACCACTGAGTTGCTAGTATGTCAGTGTAGACATCGTCCACACTGGGAGTTACCTACACAAATGAGATAAAATTACAGGTCCAAACTCTCCCCTACCAGGGATATCTTATTTTACATTTATAATATACTATCTTCATCCCCATTTGAATCTCCCAAAGCTGTTACTGACCTACTTTGGGAAGCTATTTGAAATGGAGTCATTTAGAACAGTAGAATGTCAGTTGGAAAGAACATTAGAGATCATCCAGTCTAGCCACTTATTTTGTAGGTGGAAAAATACTGAGGCTAGGACAGGCTAAATGACTTGCCAAAGATCTCACAACTAATTTGTGACCATCTGGAATAAAACCCAAGTCTGCTGACTCCAAGGCCAGTATTCTTTTGAATACATTTGTATTTATTCAGTTTTAAAAATTAAATATCTTAATTATTTTCTTTTCCAGCATATATATTAAAATACTTAAGAATTGTTCAATTAGCTAGAAAGCATTTCTTATTACTTATTTTTTTCTGCTTTTTCTTAGTGAGAGATCGTGCCTTTTAATATGAGAAGTAGCTATAGACTCTAATAGGGCAGTGGAAATAGTTCTAGATTTGGAGTCAGAGATTTTGAATTCCAGTTCTATTGTGTGACCCATATGACCTTGGGCATATTACAGTATTTCTGGGCCACAGTTTTCTTATGTATGAAATGAGAGGTACCTCTTGAGATCCTTTTAGTTCTAAATCTATGATCCTGTGAATATATAGAGATGGTATTTACCACCTGGTATCACTCAGCACATGGTCAAGACACTGAATTAGACGTTTTTAGGGATATAAAGGTGAATAAGCTATAGTTCCTGCATTTGAGGAGCATATGTTTTAGGGGATGAATAAACAATAGATGTGTATCATCTGTCTACCTTATTTATATATTGGAGTCATAAAATGTAAGAGCTAGAAAGTACTTTAGGAACATATAATTGAATCCTCCTCACTGATGATGGGCAGTCTTATGGCTCATAACTTAGGATTAGAAGCTAGGTGTCTGAACTTCGGCCCAGTGTTCTTTTGAGTTTGTCGTGGTGCTGCAGAATATAAATTTTATTGTGAAAAAAGCCAGGACAATTCAGTAGGAGTTGAGAACACTAAGAAAATGTATAGAATACAAAACTATTCCCCATGAGATCATTCATAAAGACAGAGCCTTAGGGAGTTGGCCTCGAAGTGAACAGAAAGATCTGGGTTCAAATTTTACTTCTGAAACATATGGCTGTGCCATGAAACATGTCATATGTGAAACATATGGCAAGTTACTTAACATCTCAGTGCCTTAGAGAACTCTCCAAGACTATTAGTTGCAGAAAGATAAGTTTCCTCACCAGAAAGGTCCTCATACCAATGAAACCACAGGTCTAGTCACTACCCCTAAGATCATTTATATATGTTAGAATAGTAGATACAACTTTACAAATTCTTTGTGAAACAGAATTGTTAGTGACAAGGAGAACAATAAAACTTTAGTTCTCTTGTCTTTTGAAAATCTCTACAATTTAGTATCTTTTAAAGTAGTTTATTTTTCAAATAACAGGGTTAATCTGTCTTCACTGACTCCTCTCTTTTTTATAAAGCAAATTGAAAAATAAATAAAAAATTGAAACAAATCCCTTGGTATATAACTAGTTATTGGGCCAAGCAAAATCCCATGTTAATCATGACCAAATATGTATGTTTTTAATTTTAAGCTAATCACCTCTCTGTCATGAGGTGAGTGATGTGTTTCATGTTCATTCTTGTGTCTCATGGTTTATCATTGGGATGATCAACATTTTAAAGATTTTGAAAATGGTTTTTCCGCTGTAATGCAGTTATCATTGTGTAGATTGTTTTCCTGGTTCTATTTATTTAACTCTCTATCAGTTCATAAAATTCTTCCAAGTTTCCTCAGAAATTGTTTATTTAATTGTTTCTTAAGTACAATAACATTCCATTACATTCATACATGTATGTATATATTATAGTTTGTTTAGCCACAATTTATTTGTAGATTTAGCAAATCATTAATAAGCTAGCCATTTTTTTAAAAAGTTAAGTCAGTAACCTTTTGGTGGTAATGTGATGCAGTGGAAACCGATCAATCAACAGACATTTATTCAGTATTAGCTGAGTACCAGGTATTGGGATACAAAGACAAAAAAGTAATAGTCCCTAGATTTAGGGAACTGTGTTCAAATCCTGTTTCTGCTATTTCCTCTACCTGTTTGACCTTAGGCAAGTCATTTTACTTCACTGGGCCTTATTTTTCTCATCAGTAAAATGAGGGGAATAGACTAGATGATCTAATGATCTTTTCAACTATATAAGCATAGATATCCACATAGTTAATTGGCTATTACTATCAATAGCACATGTATACAGTCTTTTAAATTTTACAGTGTTTCTCACAAAGATATGCTGCTAGGCAAAATAACATTTGAATACAATTTGTTTTATAGGGACTAAATTCATACTATGAAACTTTTTTATTGATAGATTTTTTTTTTGACAGAACAGATACTTATTAACAAATAGCCAAACCCCCTTACAAACCAAAATTCCCTAAAATTCTTAAGCAAATTGTGTGACAGTATATGACAGAAAAATGTCACTTTTCCTTTTTTACTTTAGTAATTCTTAACCAAAAGGATGACTATGATTTAATTTTGATAATATGGTTCCAAAATTATTTTATTTGACCTCACTTTTGTTTCCTTGATTATCTGTTATCTTTATTTATATTCTACATTTCATATATAATAGCAAAATTTGAAAGTAATATAAGCTAAACATCGTAGTCACCCTCACCAGAAACAAAATACAGATGTTCCATACTCTCTCTCCACACAAATAAACACCAACTCTTTTTTTTTTTTTGAGGGGGGATGGCAGGACAATTGAGGTTAAGTGATTTGTCTAAGGTCACACAGCTAGTACATGTGTCAAGTGTCTGAAGCCGGATTTGAACTCTGGTCCTCCTGACTCCAGGGCCAGTGCTCTACTCACTGCACCATGTAGCTGCCCCCTAAACACCTATTCTCAATCATGTAGAATCATGAATGTAGAGATGAGTACAGCTAAGGATGTTTTCTAATATTTTCATAAAAGTAAATTTAATTTTTCTTCATTCTGCTTCTGTGCTCAGTGTACTCTTGCTTATTTTTCCAGTAGTTTCAATAGAGAGGGGAGGAGTGATGAGTTAATTGATTTTAAAATTCTTGGTGCAGTAAACTAGGAATATGATTTTTAGAAGTAGATTTATTTAAATATTTCAGAGATCTCATCTCATCATTATGGACATTTTGTACACTGACAGTCTATCATCTTGGTATGCCTTTGTTAGGTAGTCTTTGTAAATAACTATGTTCAACCTTCTGATAATGAAAGCAATGAGAGATCGGGTAGGGTAGGGAGGGAGAAAATAAGCAAGAAGGAAGCAGGGAAAAAATTTGTTAAGCACTTACTCTGTGCCAGCACTGTTTTTAAATGCTGGAAACACAAATACAATTAAAAAAAGACAGTTTCTATTTTCAAGAAGCTTATATTCTAATGGAGAAGATAACACATAAAGAAGAACTGGAAAGCAAAGAGAGATGAGGCGGGTAAGAATACTTGACTAGGGTTAAGGCTAATGGTGAAGAGGTAAAAATAAGAGATTAAAGAATATCATGGTGAGTGAGCTAAATATGATGGAAATTAGTATGAACAGAAAGATGTGACTATTGAGAAGAATTTTTTAAAACAGGATTTTGCCTTTAACCATTTGTTGCAAATATGTTTATATTTGCAAATGTGTTTACATTTTTTCCTCTTTTGTATTTATCCAGCTCAAAATAATTAGATGTATTTACTGAGAGCTTGCTGTATAAGGTATTGTATGTAATAGAGGCTGAGAGAGAAAAAATTAAATAATATGTGATTTCTGGCAGTAAAAGGTTTACAATCTAGTGAAGTAAACAAGTTTGACGTATTACTATAATTTAAATTAATCGTGTTGTTATTGTTCAGTCAGTCAATTGTGTCCAACTCTGTGTGACCCTGTGGACCAACTGTCCATGGAGTTTTCTTGTCAGAGATACTGGAATGATTTGCCATTTTTTTTTCCAGTGGATCCAAAGGATCTTTCTGCCAGGTAATTAGAGGTTAAAGGACTTGCGCAGGGTCACATGGCTAGGAAGTATCTGAGACAGGATTTGAATTCAGGTCTTCTTGACTCCAGGCCCAGTATTCTATTCACTGGGCCACCAGTTCTCTCTAAATCAGGGCTTCGTAAACTTTTTCTCCTCAAGACCCCTTTTTGTGTTTTGGCAGCATTTGTTGGCATTTTGTGGCATGAGGGCATGCACCGTGCAAGTACACATGCTTTGTGTTCAGAACCAAGGCTGCAGTGATGTTACTTGATGTAACACTGGCAAGTGCTGCCAGAAATACCTTGGATTCATTACGAGTTTAATTTTGAATTAATTTTTGGTCATTTCATATCCAGAAACCTTTTACTGTTGCCAGATTTTTTGAGACCCCATATGGGGTTGTGACCCACAGTTTACTAAGCGCTGCTCTAAATGAAGAGTATGTCACATTTATTAGATTTGTTCTGCTTTCCCTCAGAGGGTAAAGTTAGGAGTTATGAGTGGCATTGGTGAGGAGACAAGTTTAAGCTTCATGCAGGGAAAATCTTAACTGTGACAGGTATCCAAAATTGGATTGGATTGCCTTCAGAGTTCATTTCCTTTCATTAAGGGTCTTCAGCTAATGAATTCAGGTGAATGACTTCTTTTTGGACCTACTATAAAGTGAAATCTTGTTCACATGCAGATATTAAGTAAATTCAAGGTGATTTCAGGAAGATGAGAGCACTAACAACTGGAGGAATCAGGGAAAGCTTCACAGAAAAGCTGAACCTTAAAGGAAGAAATGAGACGGGATTGTCAAGTGAATAAGCATTATTAAATGCCTGTATTTGCCAGGAACTGTACTGAGCCCTGGAGATACAAAGAAAGACAAAAACAGAAAAAAAAAAACAAAACCCAAACCAGTCACTACTCCTAAGGAGTTCACAGCCTAATGGGACAAAAACCTTAAGACAGCCTTGTACACGCAAGATAAATGCAAGATAAATTGGAGGTAATCAACAGAGGAAAAGAACTAAAATAAAAGAGGCTTCTTACAGAATGTGAGACTTTGAGATTTAAAGGAAGCCAGTAGATGGAAATGACAGAAAGAGTTCCAGGCATTGGGGAGAGCCAGGGTAAACATTATCAGTAGTATGGAAGTAAAGTGTTGTGTGGTAGAAAGAGCAAAGGGGCCAGTGCCACTAGGTCACAGGTGTGTGGAGGGGACTATGGTGTAAGAAGATGGAAAAGTTAAGCAAGGGACCAGGCTATGAAGGACTTTAATAGCATAGTGGGCAAAAAACTCAAGAGAACAGTGTGAAGATGAATTGGTTCACCAAGGGGCCAAGATGAATAAGGAAGGAAAGTGTAGCCAGTGCAGGGAGTGATGACGAACAGATTGTGTTTTTACACACTCCTAGGTAAAACCTTTATCATGATCCTATCACTGCCCTGAGCTACCTCAGTGAATGAAGTGAACAGCTTCGAAAGTTGAGACTTGTTTATGTTGAACCCCTGGAGTAAATGAGCAGCCCCTCTCTTCAATCCCTGAGTCCTTCCTTGGTCCAGAAGCAGGTTCCTCCCCAGCAATTAATTATGGGAAATTCCCCCCTCCCCCAAGTATCGCTTTTGTTTTTAATGTTTTTTCCCATCAAAGTCATTATCTGTTTTTCTTTTAAGTTCTCTTTTTCCTTTATTTTTTCTGCCTTCGATCTAATAATACACACTTGTCTTTTTGAGGATGGTATTCATTGAGGGCCTTGGAACAAGGATTAGAATCAAAGGGATATCAGAAAAATTATGGAATATACAAAGGGTATTCTAAGTAGTGGGTTTTTCTCCTCATGATCATTCAACAAGCTTTTCTTAAATACCCTTAAACCCAGTTCACTCTGGAGCTCATAGATTGAACAGTAGGTCCCTACCCTCCTAGCACTGAGTGAATGTAAATACTAAATAGTAACTGTTTCTCTTTTGGCTAGGAACCCTGAGGGTCTTCCCCTCTCAGTTTGATTTTTTTTTTTTAATTTTGATTGAAGGAGCCATCCCTTGATTAACTTCTTAGAGACCTATTCACTGAATAGGCATTACCCCACTCAGAGTGAGTACCTGAAAAGACCTTAACCTGAAAGGGTCAGGGTCTCCCATTGCACCCTGAGTCATCTCCAGTCATCCTGATGAATATCAGGTCACTGGACCCAGATAGCTCTGGAGGATAAAGTGAGGTTAGTGACCTTGCACAGCCCTCTCGCTAAAATCAACTGCAAGTCATGTCATCATTTCCCTGATGTCCTTCTTTCTCGAAGAGGACCATGACAAACACAACAAGAAGTCCAATCAGTATCTTATCAAGGAGTCTTTTGAAAAGATTATCAACTAAATGCATATTAAATGAAAATACTTGTATTCTTTTACATTACGGAAGATCTTGATCCTTTTAAATCTCTTTTCAAAGAGTACTAATTTATAAAATCAAATTGATGAAATTAGGTATTTATTATGTATCTCTTAAACTGCTAGGTATTGAGAGGGATATAAGAAATATAACATATCTGCTCTTTACAGTCCAGTGGAGCTTTAACTTAATTACCTTTCTTTGGTCAAGAATTATATCATTCAATCTGATTCTTAAAGAAAATGTATATTTTAAAGAATTTATATATTTTGTTTTGACAGAGACATCATATTGGGGATCGAAGTCTTTCATTATGTAACATGTTCTTGGATGAAATGGCTAAGCAAGCTAGAAATCTCATAACTGATATTTGCACAGAACAGTGTACTCTTAGTGACCAGGTAAGAATTTAATTTTTCTTTTCTGTGCAAATAGAAATTTTGTTCATGAACAGAAAAATGTGACCAATAGTCAGTAATTGAGTCATATTTTCACTTTTGATTCTGAGTTCATTTCAATTTTTCAAATTTGTATGATTTTATGGATGTTGGAAAATGGGAACTAGATTGATGAAAGGACATTAACAACAATTATAACAATTTCCTACAGAAATTTAAATAATATAAATCAATTTTTATAACAAGGAACCCCCAAAAGCTTAAGAAATATCCTACATAGGGGCAGCTAGGTGGTGCAGTGAGTAGAGCACCAGCCCTGGAGTCAGGAGGACCTGAGTTCAAATATAGCCTCACATACTTACTAGCTATGTGACCTTGGGCAAGTCACTTAACCCCAACTGCTCTGCCTTCCCCCTCCAAAACAAACAAACAAAAGAAATATCCTACATAGCAAAGATAAATGGCAGCCAAGGGCCACACCAATTCAGAATATATAAATTCATTTATAAAATCTTACCAAAAAAAGTTGTTGGAAGATTATGAGCAATATTTCTTCACAGAACAATGAAGTGGGGAAAAACAACGTAAAGCAACCTTTCTGGAGCTTGCAGAGCTAAATAAAGTCTTCTGAAGGAACTTATGGATGAAACTGCAAAGAGAAGAATAAATGATGGAAAAGATGTATAGTGTTTTTTTATAACAGACTCTTTACCATCAAGGATAGTGGAGAGACCACAATAGAACTCTTACATCAAAGTACTTGATGTACTTGTAGAAAAAATGGAAATGTCACTGAAGAAAACAAAGATGAGGAAAAGCAACTAGATTAAAACAAGGATATATGGAGGAGGTCATCTGGAGGTGACAGAATTTTGGGAGCATTGAATTGATTTCTCAAGCTTTCTGAAGGATGGGAAGATACCAGAGGCAGGGGAGAAAAATCTCAGACCTTATTACCAAGAAAAGGCAACCAAGAGAAAAAATTTCTTATTATATGTGTAATATATATTTACTTTCCTATCTGTTTAAAATTTTTATGAGATTAATCTGCACATACATGGAGTATATCCTTGGTGAAGATATTAGAAGGGAATGGCTAGACCTTCCACATCAAGGAGATTATAGATCCATCTCAGTATGTCAACCAAAACATAGTATAAAATCATAAAAACTAAAATGTACAGAAAGAAGAAAGATATCAAAAAGAAGATAAAATATCAGAAAAAAAATGGGGCAAATGTTAATGAGAATCTTTGCTTGGAGGAGAGTGATTTTCAGGCAAAGAAGCAGTTAGGGTCAACAAGACATAGATGATGTGTTGACCAATAGTGTTGTTAATGAAAGAACCAAGACAATGACTTCTGACATTTGTACAGAACTTTAAGGCTTACTTTACCTCATTTGATTCACATGACTTCTTTATGATGTAGATGATAATAACGTTTATATAGGGCCTACTGTATGCCAGATGCAGTGCCAAATGCTTTGCAGTTATTATCTGATCTTTACAACAAACCTGTGAGGTACTTCAGGAATGATTATTCTCTTTTTTAAAGGAGGTTCATTAATATACCTTGTCATACAACTGAAACTATCAGAAGCAGAATTTGAACCCACATGTCTGCATCAGGTTCTGCATCTGATACAAACATCTTTTTACTAAAACATTTCATTGCTATTGGATAGGTTCGTTTCTCCAGGTGGTTAAAAAGCATCCAGCAAGGAGTTTCCACAGAGTCTCAGGTGCCTAAAAATTGCTTTTATTCCCCTTTCTCTAAGGGCCCACAGTTAGGTCCCGTATCAGCTTCCTTGCTCAGAACACTAGGTGTTTTCTAACTCCCAAGTCTCAACACTTTTTCCATCATATCATACTTGTTTCTGACATTTAGAAAAACTAAAGTGACTCTGTAATATTGTATCAGCAAGGCATTAATTATAACGTAGATGATAATTGTCAAAATGCCTATATGGTTCTGTATTACAAAATATATGAAACTCTCCACGTAGAAGGTAGAAGAAGTAAACCATTTATTCAGACAAGAGAAGACCAGATCCCATAAACCATCCACCCAGTCCATCATAGCAGCAAAGAATTCATTACACAACATCACAGCATGGAGCCTCGCCATCCCAAAAGCTCTCCACCCCGCTGCTGGGGCCTTCCCCAAAACTCACTCGCTCACAGCCACCATAGTCATCTCTTTCCCTCAGCTGTAACTGCTCTCAGCATTTTCTGTGACACAGTTTCCTTTTCCTCTCAGCAAGCTTCTCCCACCACATGTGACTTAGGCTTCTTGTAAGGTAAGCAGGTCACACGGCCTATTAATAGGTGGCAAAGATCTTCAAATCTAAATTGGTATTACAAACATAGAGGTAAACAACCCTAGAGACCCCACTGAGATCATAGATTTAGAACTGGAAAAGACTGAACGGATCATCTAGTCCAGACCTCTTCTTGTAGGTGAGAAAACTGAAGTAAAGAAAGACACAAGTAGTACAATAACGTTCAAGATTTGAAACCGAACCATCTGACTTCAAATCTAGGGAGAGTTCTTTGCACTATGCCATGGGCCTTGGTGCATGATTGAGCCATTCTTAAACCACTTATAGTCTAGTCTGGGCGGCCATTCACTGAAAAAGCAAGCTAATTTCAATGAGCCTTCAGGGAATTACTGTATTCCATATTTCAGCATCTATTTATGCACAATTTGTATGTCATCGTGGTTACAATACATAAACAAATTATAATATAAAATATGCAAACTACAAAAACATAACAGTCCCTGGCCTTAAAGAGCTTGTAATATATTGGGAGGATAACACACATAAATCCGTGGTACGGCTTGTCCATTTAATAAAATTGATTTGGCCCAACGTTTTAATGTGTTCAGATTTTCCTATTTTGTGACCCTGGTACCTATGCTTGGTAGCTGATTGAATTGAAGATGGAAGAGCTATGTCTAGACAATAAATTCTGTGAAAAATATGTGACTTTTAGTGGACTACTGATTCAGTATGAGTTAATGGTATGAAGGGCAGTCAAGAAAGCTGATGTAATCTTAGGCTGTATTGAAAAGGATAATACCCATGGTTTTGCCCTGGTTGAACCATGTCTGGAGTATTTGTGTTTGATTTGGGTACTATCTTCTAGGAAGAGCATTAATAAGATGCAGGTCTTTGAGCAGTGCAATTAGTATGGTCAGGGGCCTTGAGATTGTATTATGAGGTTTGGTTAAAGGAATCGGTGACCTTAATCAAGGATAAGGGAATACTTGGAAAGACATAATAGCTCTCCAAGTCTTAAGGGACTATTTTGTGGAAGAAAGATTAGACTTGTCCTGGCCCTAGAGAGCATTAGAATGGTGGGGAGGGGTGGAAACGAACGAGTGATTTCTTTATTTTTTTCTATCTCAACATGTGGAGTGAAAATATCAAGAGTGAAGGGCAGGGGGGAATAAGCCAATAAATTTAAAATTAAAAGTTTTAAGAGAAAATTCCATATTATTTAGAAATAGGCTGCCCTTTAGTATAGATATTACTCCTTAAAATCAGACAGTATTAAAAGAAAAAGAGTTTTACATGTTTTCTTGTGATGTGCTTTTAATTATAATTGTGCTCTTAATTTCATTTATTGAAAAGTTTTTTTAATCTTTATTTTTTAAAATATAGTTGCTGCCAAAACATTGTGCCAAAACCATCAGTCAGGCAGTCAACAAAAAATCAAAAAAACAGACTGGAAAGAAAGGGGAACCTGAAAGGGAGAAACCAGGCGTTGAGAGCATGAGGAAAAACAGACTGGTGGTAACCAAGTAAGTCATATGCTTTAATTCCATAGCCTTTGTCCCTTTTTTTCTTTTAGTTTTATTTATCTTATTTTTGATTTATGGAATAAAACAAGCATTTCCATAGCATAGTATAATTAAAAAAAGATGATTGCATGTGAAACTGCAAATCTATTAAGTACAACTTGCTATTCTTTTAAAATGCATAATAAAATTATATAAATTTGTTTTTTCCTTCTCCCCAAGATGACTACCATTAGACACAAATATATGTGTGTGTGTGTGTGTGTGTGTGTGTGTGTATACGCGCGCGCAGAATCATTCTATATAACTTTATCAGTTTTTTCTCTGGGTGCAAATAGTATCTTCCTTTATATGTCTTTTGTAAATACTTTGGATGTTTATAATAGTCAAAATGACTTATTTGCTCAAAGTTTGTAAAACAGTATTGCTGTTACCGTATACAACGTTCTCTTGGTTTTGCTCACATACTGGGGAATTGTCACCATTTTGGAATTTTGTGTTTCTATTCATTATTTGTCTTCCTTTTTTGTATTAGGGATGATTTATGATTGCATTATGCAGGCTGATAAGAGGAGAACCAATCTGTTTAAATTGTAGTTCTTACCATTTTTTTGCTATGAATCTGTTGCCCTGAATTTTGAATAAAACATCAAGTAACACGTGGTACCATATGTACATATTAATGAATGACTTAGAAGAACTCTACTAAGTGTTCCTTGGATATATAATTTCCTATCAGTTTTTTTGAAAAATCAAGAGTCTTTGAGTCATTTGTGGCTGCAGCATGTTTGATCAGATAAAAATATAACTGTCATTTTCTTTTAATTTTCTTTTCAGGCCTGTTAAATACCAAAAGTTTTTGTTATTGTTTTGGGTAGAAATATTGAATGATTTTTTTATAACATTTAAAAAATCTGTTGTTCAGTCATTCATTCATGCCCTACTCTTTGTGACCCTGTGGACCATGCCAATAATTATCAATGGGGTTTTCTTGGCAAAGATACAGGAGTGTTTTTCCATTTCCTGCTCTAGTGGATTAAGGGAAACAGAGGTTAAGTGATTTGCCCAGGGTCACAAGGCCAAATTTGAACTCAGCTCTTCCTGACTCCAGGCCCAATGCTCTATCCACTGAGCCATCAAACTGCCTTCAATTTTCTTTGATTTGGGGGGGGGGAATTTTAAAAATAAATTTTTTTAAAATTAAGTATTCACTTTTTTCTCTCTCCTCCACCCATGGTTCAGGGGGAAAAATACCTCCTTTGCATAGTCATCCAAAATAAAATCCCATATTAGCCATGTCCAAAAATGTATGTCTCATTCTGCATTTTATATGATTTAATAATAAAGCTCAATCAAGCTATGGAACATTTTATAGATACTCTTTAAAAACTTTTAATTGACTTTTTATCTACCAAAAATGTGGTGAAAGTATAACTGCAACTGGGGATAGTCCTAATTTGCCTATAAGTTGAATGAACTTAAAACTTTTTTTCTTCATTGATAGTCATATTCACTAGTGTTGTCTGACTGTATATAGACGCAAAGGAATACTCTTGAATTTAGAAGTAACATTTGTAATACATGTGATCTCCCAGAAGACTTTAATGTGGTCTACTTTAGATCCAGGGAAATTATGTAGAAGAATTTATCAATCTGTGTTCTGATAGAAAGATAACTACCTTAAATCTAGTAATTTTAAAAATGAATTTATTTCTTCACGCATTGTTTAATGTTTTACTTACTATTTTTTTGTGTCTATTTTAGCCTCGATAAATTGCACACTGCACTTTCTGAACTTTGTTTCTCTATAAATTATGTACCCAACATGGCCGTTTGGGAACATACCTTTACTCCAAGAGAATATTTGACTTCTCATCTGGAAATTCGCTTTACCAAGTAAGACAAAATATTAACTACATTTTCCTCTAATTAGAAGTTTTATTATATTAAGTCTTAGCGTCTGTGAAATGTTTCCTTTTAGAACTTGGGAGCCCAAATAATAGAATTTTTTTTTTACACAACTTATTAATTAGAGTGCCTGCCATCCCCCATATCCTCCCACATACTCTGCAGTCCAGGGAGAGTGGCCTTCCTGTTCTTTGAACAATATCTCTATCTCTTGACTCCAGGCATTTTCACTGGCTGTTTCCATGCAGAGAGTGCTCTCCCTCCTGGTTTTCCAGGAAGTCTTTCAAGTCTCAGCTAAAATCTCACCTTCTGCAGGAGGCTTTATCAAATCCTTTCAATTCTAATTCTTGATTATTTCCAGTTTATCCTGTATATAGCTTGTTTGTACATAGTTATTTGCATTTTATCTCCTCCATTAGACTATTAACTTCTTGAGAACAGAAACTATTTTTTATCTTTCTTTGTATCCCCAGCGTTCTTGCACAATGCCTGGTGCATAACAGGTGCTTGATAAATATTTATTGACTAACTGAATCTGTAAACTGATAAGACAGTTAATTTGACGTTGACTTCCAGGAAAATTGTATGATATATTAATGAAGTGATAGTGACTATTTAGAAAAGAATGTAGCAGTCAGAACTAGTATGGCTTTCTCAAGAATGGATTCTTCACCTCTTAAAATCCCTTGCTTACTTCAAAACTTAACTCAGGTACCGCTTCCTATATGTGTTTATCTATTTTTCATGGTATTTTCTCCAAAACAGTGTAAACTCTTTGAGTACAAGAACAGTTTAATTTTTTTTGTCTTTGTAGCCCTAGTGCATAGCACATAGTCAGTACTTAAGTGTTTGTAGATTGATTACAGTGGTAAACCTGATAAGTGATATAAATCTAGTTTAAGTAGATTTTAGGAAAACATTTATTAAAATTATCTTGTATTATTCTTGTGGAAAGATATAGCTATAGGCCAGATTATATATGTTTTAGGCATGCATATAAAGAGAGATTTTATATTTAATATGTATACATATGGATTTGAAAGTGGTTCAATAGCTGGTTTCAAAGAATAGTGATTAATTTTTCAATTTTTCCACACACTCAGCTCTCAAAGCATTCCATGATCATTTCTATAGAGCTGCTTCCCAGATCTGCTTCGTTTTATTCTCTTTCCTGTGCTTCTGTTCCACATTATCATCTCAAGCTGGACATCCCACAAACATCTCAAATTCACTGTGTCCAAAATAAAAGTCATCATCTTCCCCCCCAAACCCTGCCCTCTTCTAAACCTATTACTGTCAATAACATCATCACCTTCCTAATTAACGCAGGTTTACAACCTTGGCATTATCCTTATCTCCTCACCTCATTTCTCCAGTCAGTTGCCAAATCTTGCTCTTTTTTTTTTTTTAACCGCCACCAGCACCACCACCACCACATCTCTCTCACCTAATTCCTTGCCTCTACTTACAAAGCTTTCACCACCAGATCTCCTCATTTCTACCTTCTCAAAACCCCTCTTGTGCATCCCCTTTTCACTAATCGCCTAGCTATCACCTTTGTTCAGAAATTCATCCCTTCTTACCTCAACTGTAGCCTTTTAGTTGGCCTCCTTGCTCCAGACCTCTCCCCACCCCATATATCTTCCACTAATCGGCCAAAAACAAGGGTCTGATTATGTTAGCTGTCTTTCCCTCACTGTCCCCTTGATAAATCCCATTACCTTTCTATTACCTGTAGAATTTGTCTTCTGTTTGATATTTAGAGCTCTTTACAACCTGACTCCTTCCTGCTTTTCTAGTCTTCATATACTTTATTCACCTCCACATACTATACAATTCAGTTCTACTTGCCTACTTGTTATTTTTTACACATGAAATTTCATCTCCCCTTTTTTTTGCCTTTGTCCTGGCTTTCCCCCTTGCCTTCCTTCTTACCTTTGCCTCTTGCAATAACTGCCCGCCTTAAAGAACTCAGTTCAAATACCAATTTCTATATAAATATATTTTTATCAGTGAGTTGGATAGTAAAATCACAATAAAACCATTAAATAAAGAGAATAATCTGAACCTCTTATGCATTGTTATATGCTTACAAAACGGAGAACACAGTGCCTGGCACATAGTAGGTGCTTAATAAATATTTATTAGATGAATTGAATGAACACAAGTAGAGGAACATCTAAATTGTCAGAAGACTAAATAGAGATATTAACTCAATCTTAGAAAAGGAAATAGAACTAGGTGTAAATGAACTACCACAGAAAAAAATTTCTAGTCCAAATGAATTCACAGGAGAAATCTATCTGAGTTTTAAAGAACAATTAGTACCAATACTACACAAATTATTCTCTAAAATTGAAAAATAAAACACACTACCAGGAATCTTTTATGAAACAAATATCTAAGGAAATTTAAACTAAGGAAAGATAAAGCACAAAAGTAAAACTATGGGCTAAAGGAGTAAGCACTTTTATAGTGCCAAGCACTGTGCTAAGCACTTTTTATGAATATTATCTCATTTGATCTTCATAATAACCTTACAAGATAGGTACAGTTATTCTCTCCATTTTAGAGTTGAGGAAACTAAGTTTAACAGAGGTTGTGACTTGCTTAGGATCATAGAACAACTCAGATCTTTCTGTTTCTAAGCCCAGAACTATCCATTGTGCCACCTCACTGCATCAGTTAATTAATATTAATTGAATAGCAGTTCATAAATTCTAAAAAAAAAAAAAATCCCATCAAGTAAACTGCAGCAATTTATCCAAGAAATCATTCATTATGACCAAGTTGGATTTATACTAGGAATGCAGTATTAGGAAAAAGATCAGCATAATAAAATTTACTTCTTCTAAAAGAGCTATCAAGTAGAATGGGCTGGCCTGGTGACATAGGAGACTTCCTCTCAAAGCAAAGATAAACATAAACAGTTGTTGATTGTGTCCTAGAGATTTTTGTTTAGGAATAGGTTGGACTAAAATGGCCACTATGATCCCTTGCAACTCTCAAATTTTGTGAGATAATCCTTCCCCAGACCTCTTAATAAGAATCCTTTCTAGCTTTGGAATCTGATACTTTTTATTCCTCAAGCCTAACTTTCAAGATCCCCAATGTCACTCCTACCTCATTCTGATACATTGGAGTAAACCTTTAATATAGGATCCTTATAAGTTCATTGTGTTTTAAATTGTCATAAATTATGAATATGAAGACATCAAGTACTGGAAACTAGTGTGCTTAAGGTACCTAAAGTAATTGAAAAGAAGTTCAGTGTTAGTGGGAAATTATGTCTTATGTTCATCCATGCCAGATAATTAAATTTTTAATTACTTTGTTCAAAAGTTACTTTTCCTTATGATCTTAATAATTCTGAATAATTTTCAGCATTACATTAGTAAGAAATATGACAACAAAAGTGTAAATTATCAAATAAGAGTTGAGCAAGAAAATATAAAAAATACCCTTCTTAAATTTTGTTAAATATAACATCAATTTGTTTATTTTTTGCCATCAGGTAGTTTGCTCTAAATTCAAAGTATTTTTCATTTTAAACAGGATAGAAATTAAAGTTAATTATAATGTCAGATCATCAGGGTTCTGTGTGTGTGATTAAGACATCTTTCAAGAAATCATAAGATCGTAGATCTAGAGCTTGAAGGCACCTTAGAGGATACATAATCCAATTCCTTCATTTTACAGGCAAGGGAACTGAGGCCCAGCAAGGGATTAGGTGACTTGCCCAAAGTCGTACAGGTAGCTAAGCATCAGAGGTAGAATTTCAACCCAGGTCCTTTTACTCTTTGCCAACTCTCATGTTGCTGCCCTCCAAGTTCAACAAACACACTTTTCACAGCTTTCAATTCTTACATTTGCATTATCCTCACTTTTCAGAACAAATTTCCTAAAGTGGTATGCACTGATATGAATATATCTAATTGTCTTTTTCTACTGTTTATGTGTATGTATATGTGTGTGTGTGTATATGTGTATGTATATCAACACTGGATTTAGTATACAAACAGAATTCAAGTATAACTTTACTGTCATACTCTTTTTGCCTCTACTGGCAAACATCCTTTATGTAGGAGAAAAGGACATGAAATACAGGTGAATATTTACTTTTTGGGGAGGGAAGGGAAGAAAACTCAAAGATACCCAAACTAAAATTAGCATTTGTTTCTCAGTACAAAGATGAGAAATATTTCAAAATTACTCACCAAAAAAATCAGGAATGAGAAAACCAGCAACTCTAAGAAGGGCTTATAAAAATTGTTAATGATAATATGAAAGTATTTCGTTTAAGTCATTGAAAAATATTTCAAATATGAATGAATTTATCTTTTTTTCAAAAGACTTAATTTTTTGGTAACATTGTATTGAGTTCTCAAAATAAATTATCAGACTCAAAAAAAGTCACAAAAAGAAAAATTTTAAAGCATCAATCTCAACATATTCAATTAACAACATGATTGAACAGAAAAATTTTATAGAAGGGCATTCCAGTCTTACCCTTGTCATTGGCAATCAATCTTTTAAAGATTCTGCTCTGAATGATAGAGCCATGACAGCTTTACCAGAGGGCAAATTATTCTTTGAGCAGTGGGCCCCAGGGGCCACTAATATTCCCAAGGCCATATGAAATTTTAACTAAAGGTTGAATGTGACATTTGGGTAAGAACTACCAACCCTTGCGATGAAATTTTACAGTTGTGGACAACTGAAAGATAAATGTGTAAAAATCACCTCCATGTATTTGTTGCAATGTTTCACTTATTTGTGTGCTTATAACTTTAAAAATGGAACTGAATTGAGGTTTCCCAATATCCCATCTCCCCACATTCCAAGGTTTTGTAGCATATAAGTTACCATCTTCCTTTTAGGTAATTTTATGTCATTGAACTATATTTGTATCTTATATACGATCTTTTATATGGTTTGAGTGAATGATTGTTTTACAATAACATGAAAAATCCTTTATTTCATTTACTTTTTTCCTTTAAAGGTCAATCGTGGGGATGACAATGTATAATCAAGCCACACAAGAGATTGCAAAACCTTCAGAGCTCTTAACAAGTGTAAGGGCATACATGACAGTACTCCAGTCAATAGAAAATTATGTACAAATCGACATTACAAGGGTATTTAACAATGTTCTTCTTCAGCAAACACAACATTTAGACAGTCATGGAGAGCCAACCATTACAAGCCTGTACACAAATTGGTAAGACCTTAAATTGAGTGTATGTTTGTGTAGAATAACATTCCCTTTTTTGTTGAAGAAAATGAGGTTAGGTAATCTATAAAGGTCCCACTGAAGTTGTAACCTCTTTTATAAAAGTATATCCTATAGTAAGTTTTAAATTACTGCTTTGATTTTTCTCTTCCCATAATGACCATATGCTTCTCTTTAGGTATTTGGAGACCTTGCTGAGACAAGTCAGCAATGGCCATATAGCTTATTTTCCTGCAATGAAAGCATTCGTGAATTTGCCCACAGAAAATGAGCTGACTTTCAATGCAGAAGAGTATTCAGACATATCAGGTGAACTTGTTTGAAAATTTCATGTTATTTTTATACTCTTAATTCTTTAGATTTCATTACAGAAAATCAATACTTAACTGAAGTCATTTTCTTTTAAGTAAAATCTTGGCTTTGTAGAATTACTTCTGTGTCCTTTGTGGGTTACCTTTGGATGTTTTTTAGAAATAAGTCTTTTCTCTGATCTGTGCATTTTATGATTTCTTTTTCCATGTGATGGCTGGGATTTTGTGGCTTTGCTTTTGAAATAATTTGATTAAACTCTGAAGTGAATGAATTAAATTATTTTTCTTTCTTAGAAATGAGGTCATTATCAGAATTGCTAGGTCCATATGGTATGAAGTTCCTCAGTGAAAGCCTTATGTGGCATATTTCATCACAAGTTGCTGAACTTAAGGTAATAGTTTTCATTATTTTATCTATATTTTAATTCTTTGAAATTAGTTTTGAAATGTCATTGTGGATGTGATTAAATAAAATGTGTTGTCTAGAATTTTAGTTATTTCATCATTTTTAATAACAGTAACAGAATTTTAGAATGAGAAGGGACCTTTTCTAACCCATAGAAGAATCAGCTCTAGAACACTTCCAACAAATGATGGTCCAGAGATAACATGACTAAAGTGATTTGCAAACTTTAAAGCTTTTTAAATGTGAACTTTCATGATGATGATCATCAATCAGCAAGCATTTAGTTACTCATCACTGTGTGCCAGCCACTAGCTAGACAATGGGGGCCATCTCCAGTTGTCCTGATCTATATCTTGCAACTGGATGCAGATGCCCCTGGAGGAGAAAGTGAGGCTGGCGACTTTACACAGCCCTCCCTCACTTAAATCAGATTCACTTGCAAGTCTTGGCATCACTTTCCTGATGTCATGGTCCTCTTTGAGATCAAAGGACAAAGAGCATCAACTTCTAGACAGTGTATATACAGAGACATAAAGAAAATAGTCCCTGACCTCAAGGAGCTTACATTCTTTAGGGGAACATAACATGTATACATAAGTATATACAAAATAATTATAAATTAATTTAGAGGGATTGGCACTAGCAGCCAAGATCGGGAAAGGCCTCATGTAGAGAGATGATACTGAGCTGAGCTTTGAAAGAAATTAGTGGAACTAGTAAAACATGTTCAGTCTATTGCTAAGTCCTTTAAATATTGCCTTTGTAACATCTCTCATATGCTCTGACACTATCATCACCCTAATTGCAGGCCCTCATCATTTCTCACCTAATTATTGCAATAACCTGTTCGTTAGTCTCCCTGTATTGCCTTTCCTCGTTCCAGGCCATCTTTCACGAACCTGTCAAAATGATCTTTCTTAAGCATGGATCTGATATTGTCACACACACACCTCCCAAACCCCCATTCAATAAACTCCAATATAAAGTTCTCTTTTTAGTTTCCTGCATGTATTAGTCACCTCCACATCCTTTGTGATCTAGTCCCACTGGCCTCCTTTGCTATTCCTTGTAGAGAGAATTTTCATTGGCTGTCTCCCATGCTTGCAACTTTCTCCCTCATCTCAGCCTCCTGGACTCCTTCAAGTTTCAGCTAAAGTCCCAGTTTCTTTAAGAAACTTCCTAATCTTAATGTCTTTCTTCTATTATCTTGTTGCAACAATCTGCTAGCAGCTGCTGTAGGGGTGTAAGACCCACCAACAGCCAGCACGTAGAAAGCTGCCAGCACAGGTTCCTTTGATCTGCTTTACTAAGGAAAGCAACATTAAGGGGTTAAAAATCTTACTTTAATCCAGCGTACAAATATCATTCACTTAGTTCAGGGGAAAAAGCCAGCACCCTGAACTTCAGAGCAAATACAAACAAATGACAAACATCAACAGACAGACCTTGTCTGATTCAAATCTCAATGCATAGTTACCAGGGTTTTACAAAGTCTCAACATCCGGGTTTACAAGCTGGGGGGCTCTTAACTACAGCTGCCCAGAGTCTCCACATCAGCACTCCACCAAGAGTGAGAGCCCCCTGCAAATATCTCTACTCTCTCTTTTTATACTCTTTAGCCATCATCAGGGTCATCTGAGTCACTAGAATTTACGTTCCTACTATTGGCTCTGGTCTTAGCAACTCTCTTTAGGACCCTGAGGGCTTCACACCCACATAGGCTTAGCACCTAGTAGATAGAGGTTTGGGCCTGGGGTTTAGCACCTAGTGAGACTCAATCAAAGACACCCAACTTAATTGGTATTACATATCTCCAATTTGTCCCTTATTTAGCATGTGGTTTTAATGGTGTTTTTGTACTCTTCCCCCTGCCCCCTTCCTTTTTTGTATCCCTAGCACTTAGCACAGTCCTTGGTATTTATAGGCACTTAATAAATGCTTGTTGACTTGACTTGTTTCACTTGATGTGAAACAGGAGCTCAGAAAGAGGCAGGGCTTGATATGTGGATCTGAGAGTTATCTGCATGATAGCAACATTTAAACCTATGGAACCTGATGGGTTCTCAGAGAAAAGATTGGAGGACCCAGGAGGGAGCCTTAGGGCATATGCAGACAAGAGGATGATTATCCTCTTGGATATGTATGATTATCCAGCAAAGGAAAAACAGAAGGATTATCAGGCCGGAAGAAGGAGAACCAGAGAGCTGTGTCAGGGAAATTCAGAGAAGAAAGAATAGTCAAGGGAGAGAGAGTAATCAGTGTCACATGTTACAGAAAGGATGAGGGGGATGGAGATTGAGAAAAGGCCATTTGATAGCAATTAAAAGATGGAATTTTGTAACTTTGAAGAGAGCTGGTTCAGTTGAATGATGGGGTCCAAAACCAGATTGCAAGGGGTTGAGGAGTAAGTGGAAAAGAATTAAAGGCAATGTGTGTAGAGAGTTAAGAGTTTGGATTCTAGGAAGCATCTCCTGTGGAGAATGTACCAGCCATTCCCACTGCCACCTGTGAGTCAAGCAAAGCACCTTGCAGGAGAAACAAGGGGCCATATGTGCTAAGCAAGTCAAACTGCCACCATGATCTTAACCACTGCCTCGTTTCAGTTGCCTGTTGAGACTGCCCAGGACCCTGAACCCCAAAAGAACTTTAGGAATAGCAGTGTCCCCACACACCAGCAGCCCTACTTTTATCCTAGGGCTATCATGTATCATTGAGGGGAGCAGTTACTATGGATAAGGGACCCTATCCTTACCACCAGCATCACTAACTGCTTACCAATTACAGCAGGTAGGTATGTCCAAGATCCCTGGGAGTCACAGTAGTCCCCAGACCACTGGTCTTACTTCTGGAATCATCATCTGGGAAAGCAACTTCTGTGGGGAAGGTGCCATTCATTCCCACCAGCTGGCACTATTGTGTAGGCAAGCCAGCCTAATTGAGATAGCAAGGCAGCCTGAGCAAGAGACAGGTGGTAACAAGTGCTATGTAAGGCAGACCACTGCCACCTCCTCTTAGACCTCAAGGGAGATGACCACAACTCTACATGTAAGAACCTTGGGAATTGCAGCAACCCCACCTCTCCATCTATATACCACTGGTCTTAATTCTAGTGCAGCCCCTGCAACCATCATCCTTGGAAACAGCCTCTGTAGGAATGCAGCCTGGAAGCTGTGGGTGCTTCAGTCACAGGTGCTGAATACCTAGAAAAGAAAATTCTTGCCACCAGAGCCCTTGGTATTGTCAAATGGTTCAACATCAGAAATTGATAATAATTAATAATAAATAATAATAATTGATCAATAATTAATAAACACTTATTAAGAGCCTACTGTGGGTCAGGTACTCTGCTAAGCACTGGGAACACAAAAAATGGGGGGCAAAAAAAGACCAGTCCTGTCCTCAATAACTTTCCAATCCATTGGAGGAAGAAAAAAAAAACAAAAGGAAGGAAGCTAAAGATAGTGTGGAGTGGGTGGAGAGCAGACTTGGGGACATAGTAAAAGCAGTCAGAGAAGTCCCTAAGGCAGTTCAGTAAGGTGAGAAATGAGGAAATGACTGAACTGAGATCTTCCCTTGGAGGTTGAAGTTTGTGACCCAGGCCCTCCAATCAGAGAGGCAGAGGATGCTATGCGGTAGAGTACCAAAGCTTATGAGGTCTTACAGGATGATGAGGTTATGCCAATAGGGAGCTTCCTAGAGCATGGTGAAGAACTACTGCAGCCCATCTTAGAAATGAGGAAATAATATTAAAGATGATGCATTATCATATGCTTTGTCACTGTATCTATAGAACCTATCTGACTGGAAACTGAAACCTTCTGTATGTGCTGTCTTCCCCTTTAGAATATTGTGAGCTCCTTGAGAACAGGGACTGCCTTACATTTCTATCTCTTTCCTTAGCACTTAGCACCGTGCTTTACACATAATAAGTACTTAGGAATGCATATCCATTCATTCCTTTGAAAAAGAGGTTAGGGGATTGATGACTTTCAGGTAATGGTAGAGTCAAGTGAGGGAGGTTTTTCAAAGATGGCTTTTCTTTTTTTAATTAATTTTTTTCAATTATCAAGTATTTTTTTCTCCTTATTATTCCTTATCCCCAGTAGAAAAAAAGAAGAAAAATAAAAATCTTTGTAACAAATTTCCATATTGACAATGTCCAAAAATTATGTCTTATTCTACATATTTAGTCCATCACTTCTCAGAAGAAGAAAGCATTCTTTATTATCAGTCCTCTGGAATCCTGGTTATCATTGCATTGATCAAAGTTCTTAAATCTTTCAAAATTGTTTTTACAATGGAATTATAGTATCAACTGTTCCCCTGCATCAGTTCATTTTAGTCTTCCCAGGTTTTTCCAAAACCATGTCTTTATTATATAATTTCTTAAAACACAGTAGTATTCCATTGCATTTTTATACTATAATTTGTTCAGCTATTTCCCAGTTCGTGGAAATTACTTTGGCTTCCAATTCTTTGCCTCCATAAGAGTTGCTATAATATTTTTGTGTTTACAGAACCTTTCTTTGATGTCTTGAGGGCATAGGCCTAGTAGTGACATTGCAAATGAGGATTTTTTAAAGGATTAAGAGAAATTTGGGCATATTTGTAAATAAGATGGACAGGGCCAAAAGATAGGGATTGAAAATAAGACACTATAATTAGGGGGGCAATCTGAGGAGGACACAGGATGGTATCAAAGATGTGTTTAGAGTGGGTGGCCTTGATAAAGAAAAGATCATGCGCAGATCTATATATCTCCAGTGTGTCCCCTGAGTTTTAGTACCACATCCCCAACTACCCATTTCCATTAATTGGTTTCCCTGCTTCACATCTGTCCCCACTCTGACCTGTCCTCCCTGTATCTACCAAAGAAATCTTAAGTGTAGAAGTAACTTTGTCATTCCTTTATTCAAATTCTAGTAACTCCCAGTTGCCTTTTAGATTACATATAAACTCCTGTTTGGTTTTTAAAGCCTTTAATAATCTGGCCTTATCTATTCCTCACATTAAATACTCCATCTCCTGTCTCTATACCTTTGTGCTAGATGTCCCCTGTGCTTAGAATGTCCTTCCTGTTCATCTCCACCTTATAAAATCCCACTCAACCCAAATACCATCTTCTACCTTAAATTCTAGTGCCCTCCTTCCCAAAGTACTTAATATTTAATTTTTACTGATTATATGTTTATTCACAATATACTTATATATTTACACGTTACCTTCTTCAGTAGAATAGAATGTATGCTCTTTGCGAGAAAGGATTGTTTCATTCTCTTTATTTATATCTCCAGCACCTAACATAATGTCTGGTACATAGCAGACATTTAATAAACACTTGTCGATTAATTAAAATGACAAGGTCCTCATCAGACACTAGAGTAAAGGATCAGAGAATGAGTGATGATTTCAAAAGCTTCTAACATGTAAATTAGGGAAGAAGAAGGAGCTTGTCAGTTAAATTATGAGGTAAGATTTTCTCCTGTGAAAGTAGGGTTGAAACCCTCATGAAAGAGGCTTCAGAAGAAAAGATTTGAACATTTTGTGTTCCCCACAGACTGTGAGGAGTGGGGAAAAATAAAAGGATTGCTTTACTTCAGTGAGGGACCAGTTCAGATTGTATAGCATACATTTATAGTGAACTCAGTTGGCATGGTTATGTCACTTTCAGCACCATTTAGCAAGAAAGGATAAGGGTGCAAAGTATTCAAGACTAAAGGACACTAATGTGAACTGGTTTAGTGTCAACATTTGGAAGAAAGAGAAATTAATACAAAGTATAAGTAACAGAATGGGCCATTAATGCAGACTCAAGGGACTGGAGGTCAAAATGAGGACAAAGAATAGGTTGAGATGGGATTTAGAGTACAGGGAGAGGCAGTGATAGAATATTGTGGTCAGTTAAAAGAAAAGTACTACTCCAAATCAGTCAATGATCTGAGTTTTATAGCACATTTAGCAGATATAGAAAGAAATATTAATTCCCAGGAGTAAAAATAATATCTTGAGGAGTACATACAAAACTAAGTATTTTGTTTTTCCCTGGCATTGATTATACCGTTATGTTTGGGTTTTTTTTTTCCCTTTCATCTCATTCTGGTATTTTCTTTCTCGATTCTGTTATTTTATCTTATATTCACACGTAGGCAATGAAGCGACACAGTGGATAGAGTGCTGAGCCTGGAGTCAGGAAGACTCATCTTCCTGAGTTCAAATCTGGCCTCAAACACTTATTAGTTGTGTGACCCTGGGAAAGTCACTTAACCCTGTTTGCCTCAGTTTCCTCGTCTGTAAAATAAGCTGGAGAAGGAAATGGCAAACCATTCTAGTATCTTTGCCAAGAAAACCCCAAATGGGGTCAGGAAGAGTCAGATATGACTGAAACAACTGAACAACAAAAATATCCATGTCGATTATATATGATTAACTAGGACATATGCACATACATGTATATTTCTATACATACATATTTATATCCATGTTTTGTATTTTATAGGCATGAAAAGTACTTTTCCATTTTCATTCGTTATGATTTATCAGTCTTATTTATTCTCTATCCCCTTATAAGATCCTATACTTTTACTCAGGAAGAGGTAACACATTATTTATCTTTACCTTATTACCTCCTGCACTACCAAAAGGAAGTTGATGATTGTGGAAGAAATGTAACCCAGAAGTTTGTTTTTTGTTGATCTTCTCTTTGAATTTAGGAATTATAAGAAATAGATAACTTCTACGGCAGTATCATCAGTATTTGACTTGTTGACCTGTTGTACTTAATAGAAATTATTTCTGTGAATTAGCCTTCCTATATATTATGTTTCAATATATTTCTCTCTGCTCCTTCCAGTTCATTAATTGGATCCTGGTAACTGTATCACTCAGTTTTAGTATAAGATAACAATCATATTCTTGAAAAAATGTATTTCCTCCTAGAAAGTGTTAAGTCAGGTTAATTTTACAGTCAAAATGTACATAACATGAAGGTTTTTTTTTTATAATTTCACCAAATCATTTATTTATTTATCTTCGGAAGTTCCAACTTTGTCTCAGGATAAGGTAAAATTATTGTTTTGAAGATTTTTTAAAGCAGTTTATGATTTTTGGATCTGAGTCATTAACCTCAATCAAAACAAAAAATCCCAGAACTTTTCCCCATAGTTGAGATTCTTTGTCTCAGAGATCTGTTTGTGTTTTAAGATTCTCAAATAAAGAAAAGGCAGTTTTAAAATAGTAACATGTTTATATCCAAGGTTTTAGTTCTTAAACATTAATTACCCCATTGTTGACAGTCTTTCTTAATAGTGACAGTCATCCTTAAATTCCCTGGGATTTCTTATTTACCTTTATATTAACCAGTATATTTGGTTGATTAGTGTTAGTTCTTGATCAAGTATGATTATTATATTTATAAAGAATAAAACAAGTGTGTTTTTTTAAATCTCTTAACTTCATAACATTGCTTGTACCATATTGTTTTAAATAATATAATTAGGGAGCCTGTGGTAGAGAAACTTCTTTAGTACTAAAAGGATTCTGTGAGTTTTGATAGCATTTTGAAACCTACCTACAAAACTAAAGCAAAAATAAGGGCTTATTAAGAAACAATCAAGTATTTAAATGCCTATCAATTATTGTGCTATTGACAGAATCATTCAGAATCTGATAGTACTGGCACAACAAAGTACTGCAGTTTTATTTTTCGAGTGATTTGTTTTAGCATCACAAAGATTTTTTTATTAAGTGATTTATTTTAGTACCATTGTGATAGCTACCTTGCTCTTTCTGGAAGTGGTCTATTTGAGAAAATTAAAAAATAATTTACATATTGTCACAGGATGAATTAGTGAGATCAGACTTTTGAACCTTAAGGTCTTTGTATTTTTACTTTCTGGTGTAGCTTGTTGAGTCTTACCTTATTAGTGATTCTGTCATGTTAATCATAGGTTGACAAGTGGTCTTATAGGTCATAATATAAGGCTTTTGGATGACATTTATTACAAATTAGTGGTTGCACACTAATCTTTGCTATTGAAGTATTTTTCTGAAATTCTGTCATTAGTAGTTTTGAGGATAATATGAAACCTCTACTTTTCTAAGCACTATATATATTTTTAATGTCTCCTCTCCATTAATTTCCTACAATAATAAAGACTCATTTATATAGTGTTTTGCTGTTTATAAACTTTTCCTCAGAGTAAACCTGTGAGATAAGAAGTATCCCATAGATCTTTACGTAAGTTTTGGATTGTTGTTAATTGATCAGGTGATAAAGCCTCTGTCAGAATCACAATTCCAGTTTTTACTTTCTCTCCAGTGTTCTTTTCAGTATACCATGCTGTTAAGAATTGGATAAAGTTATATTTTTTCTGTCTATTTTAAAATGAAATTAATATGGAATAATTGACTCATTTCTTTGCTTAAAGTTCTCTTATTATTTTTCATTTCCATTTTCAAGGTGATTTCAGTTCTTTCTCAAGCCAGAGGGCTTTTTTGTTTCAGAGTGTACTTGTGTTTAGATAAAGAAAAGCAGAGCTCTTTTTCTGTGTCTGGTGGCTCTGAATAAATTGTATTTCAGACTCAGCCAGTACTTTATGCATACATGCTGCTGGCAGTAAAGTGTGTGTTTATTACTTTCTTGGGGAAAAACAACCAGTCTTCTCTCCCTGCTCAAATTCCTGGGATGTTGCATTTGGAGTCATGCCCATTCAACCAATTGCTTTCCCTATCCTCCCCTGCCAAAAGAATTCTTTTCGCAATTTCCAGATCAATTTTTCCTTCTAGTTCCTCATAGGGACCCAGAAAACATATATACAAATTAAATAAGAAATCAGGATCTTTTATATAAATTATGCCAATTAACTTAACAGTAAAGAAAGAAAATACTGTTTTTCCTTGTACTCAGTTGATTTGTTTTCAGTATTTAATCTACAATCTTATTGTTGGTAAATAAATACCACTCCTTGTTTCAGTTATCTGTTTCGGGATTTTGTGCTTGATACTATTAGGGGTGAATGGGATACAAAAGGAATCACTTCAAAAGCTACCCTTTGAAGAAAAGACAGACCATATCCTAAAATTGTAAGACTCATTTTTAGTCAATAAATCATGAGCGCTAATATAGAACTAAAGATTTGGAGCTGAAGCAATCTTCAAAGATCACATAGTCCAACATCCTTACTTTCCTTTACATGAGCCCCAGAGAGGGTAAGTGAATTACATAAGGTGACATAGGCATAATAACAAGCAGAGTTGGGATTGTGATCCAGGACCTCAGACTCCAAATCCAGTGTTCTTTCCGCTATCACAGTTATTATTATATAAATTATACAACATGTCTACCATTGCCAGGAACACAAATGAGGAGTCATGTTTGGGAAATCAAGAAATGTTAGTAGCAGGTAAATTTAAATGTCAAATATAACCCAAACACTGGATTAACTGGAGAAGAGACATTCTAGTTAGACTGGCAAATGTAAAAGGCATGCAGGTAGTAACTAGCAAAAAATAGAGGAGTTTTTAGAGTTGGAAGAGACCTTAGTCTAATCCTTGTCCAAACCCTTCTTGAAGTATGAATTCCTTCTATGTTGTCCTGACAAATTGTTGGTTTTTCAGTCTTCACTTGAATACCTCCAGTCCTGGGAAGCTCTTAACTGTGGAGGCATCCTCTTGTTCCATCTTTGGACAACTCTTAAATATTTCAACGTCAAGATTGTGTCATTATTTCAATGTCTTCTTTAGGCTAAATATCTCTAATTCTTTAATGATTCCTTGAATAACAGGGTTTTAAATCACCTTACCATCTTGGTCACCCTTCTTTGGATGAACACTAGTTTATCAATGCCAGAACTGAATGTAGTACACTAGATATGGTCTGACTAGGACCTAACATGTTGAAATTATCACCTCCCTCATTTTGATAGAATTTCTCTTCATGTAGCATAAGTTCAAACTTGATTTTTCAGTTGTCACCTCACGTTAACTCAGTGAGTCATTAGATAGTTATCTTAATGCTTATCTAAATGGATGAGTGGTAGAATAAAAAGAAATGAAGTTGAAATAGGGTTGTACAGGATCTCTTTAGGTAGAAGGTTTTGAATTTGGGGTCTTGAATTTGAAATTGTGGTTATACTAGAGAGGTACTATTAGTTCTTGAATGGGGAAACATACTATGAAAATATTATGTATTAATTTTAATAGAGCGGAGATCTACCAGACTGGTAGATTATTCCAAGAATTAGTGATTAGGGCCTTGGACTAGTCTAATGGTAGAAATTTCAGAGTAGGAATTAGCAGAAGTCAGTAGTAGATGTCTATAGCATAAGTAATTGGTAATGATGGAACTAAAAAACCCAAACAAACCTCATTATTTTAGAAGTAAAGGATAGGGGAAGAATCTTTTTGTTTTCCAGTTCATCTCCCTACTAGGGTGGTATCACTTTTATTTAGATGAATTCTGAATTTTTAATTAAATGAAATGTACAGTGTTTCCATTAGAAAATTCCATTATTTTTAATGCATTTTTATAATGCAAATTCCTCCAATTTGTGTATTTAAATGTATTCTTTTCTTTTTTGACAGCACTTCAAATATTTGTATTTAGTTCTGTGACTATGTTAGATTTAGCCTTCATAATTTGCCCATGAGTCAGTCCTTTATGTCATTACTTATTTTCAGTGCTTTTCAGGAAACTACTCCTTCCTTGAATTAAAGAGGAACTAAGGTTTACCTCCAAATAATTGTATAGTACCTTTAGAGAAAAGATAGTTCAGAGCATCTGGATTTCATGAGTTGTGTTCCTGCTTGCCAGATTGTAATTTCCTAAATATGCTGTTATCTTATTAACATACCAAGGTCTATTAGGCCTGACCTAAGGTCTGTCTTCTTTTTAGAAACTTGTGGTGGAGAATGTTGATGTCCTAACACAAATGAGGACCAGCTTTGACAAACCAGACCAGATGGCAGCTCTCTTTAAAAGATTATCTTGTGGGTAACTCTTTTTTTTCTATATATAAACAAGAATCATTGGTTGCGCCTTGATGTTTGCTTTTGCCTTGAATTTACATAATGAAATGTTAAAAAATAATACTATTTATCCACAGTTAGAAAATATTCATGTAGCCAAAAGTTAAGTACCCAGGAATTGTCTTAAAAGTAATTTTTCTTAAATTCTAAATCATCACATTGTAATGAATTGTCTTTGTCAAAGATAAATCTTATTATTAGCAAATTCTGTGAAGTATCTCTTAACTTTTTATTTTGATACAGTAAAACCTCATTAATTTAGACTCTACTAATTCAGTCTTTTATAAATCCTAAAATACAAGGTTGGTTTTCCTGTGGTTTGTCTGAAAGATAAGGACTTGCTAAATAAATAATGTGAACAAGCTTAGTTTAGAGAACAAACTTTTAAAAGACTTTTAGACAGCAATTGTATGTAAAGGGATGCTTCTAATTACAAATGAGTTTTATCTATTCATTAAAGCAGGCCCAGCAGGACATCAACTTAGAAGCTCTTTGTTTGCCGGTTAGTTCAGTTTACTTTATGTATTTGAAGTAACAAAACTTATATTTCTTAAAGTCAGTATTATAATTTCATTTTAAAATTTTAGCTGTTAGTCCAAATTAGTATGGTTTTACTGTATAGGATTGCAACTTATGTTTTACCATACTTAAAATTATCATTTTAAGATAAGAATTAAGGTATATGCATGCATTTTTAATGTTTACACTTTAACCTTCTCATTTCTTTAGAAGGTGTTTCTGTGGATGTTTAGTCATAGTCGTAATGTATCTGTATTTTTAAATGAAAAGATGCTGACAACAGGAGGAGAAAAGGCTTTAAAGAGAGACATTTTGCTAGACTAGTCTATCTTGTTCTCAAAAAAAAAATGGAATGCTTAAGATTCAGAAACACAAATGGATTTTTCAAATTACATTGGTGTTAATTGAATTCCCGCTATTGGTTGAAAATAAATATATTAGAAATATTTTTTGTTACTCTATTTTTTGCAGGCCACTCAAAATCCTTTGGCGAGTAGCCCTGCTGGCCATGACTTGTGCAGGCCTGCTGTTTGGCTTTTCTATGTTGTTTTTTTCTTTTTGCTTTGTTCCTTCTTTCCATTTTTTGTCTTTTTTTCTTCCCTTTTCTATCATTTACTTAACCACTCTGCCACTAACATCTTGTTAGAAGCAATCAGACCATTTCAGTATTGAGTACCTTATCTTATTTCACCATTACTCTTCATGTTCCATGAAATGGAAACAATTGAATGTACTGAAATTTTGAACAGAATTTGCAAATTTTCAGAGAGAACATTTTGGTAGGCTTTTGCTCAGATGTAGTTAGCATTCATTTTTCACTCTTGGGAGTTTTTCAAAAACGAAACTCGTGAAAAATCTCCAGCCTTCGTAGTTTCAAATTTGACTCCTAGAATATTAGAGCAGGAAGTATTATCTAACCTAGAAATCATGTAGTCCAATTCGTGTTCTAGATGAGGAAATTCTATCCCAGAAAGGCAAAGTGAATTGCTTGAGGATACACAGTTAGGGGTTGAGTCACAACTTGAATACAAGTCCATATGCAACCAAGCACACTGTTCTTTCACTATGTACCATGTTGCCTCTTTTTCAAAGGCCATGTTTATGAAACAGTTGTACAATTTAGAGGATAAGTTTATTGTTTGGTTAGAAAGCAAATCACTAAAGAAGTAGATTCTTTTTAAAAATTGCTTCTTAAATACTGTGCTCTGTTCTCCCAAATGGGTGTTCCTTTTGCTCAGATTCAGGTTTTTTATGCTTTTGTAACCCTTTTATCTTAGTGGTTTCTAGGAATCACAGAGTATGAATGATCGATTGAATGAAAAAATGAAAAAAAAACTTTTAAACACTAATGCACTAAGAACTGAGGCTAGAACACAAAAGTAAGGCAAATTCCTATCTTTAAGGAGTTTACATTTTAATGGGGGAAGCAGCCCATAAAGGCCAGAGTGGTTCAGGAGAACCATTTTGATTAGGAAAGTCTCAAGGATGGTGAATAGAACCATAGGGGAGTGCATTGACACAGTATATCCAGTAGCTATGGCTGTATTGATTTGTTTATGATTTCAGAACTAGAAGAGAGGGAAGAATAGCAGGTCAACAATCAAAGAAGTTGGCCAGTATGTAAACTGAAGCATACCTGGACTGGATATAGTAGCTTATGTGTGGCACTCATCAGTTAGTACAGTGTGGGTCCAACATGAGTGTTACAGAGTAAAAAAGATTAAATGTCTTAGGACAGGGTCTGTAGTCACTCAGGCAACAAACATTTATTAAGACCTTACTATTTCACAGATACTTTGTTAAACATTGGGAATACAAGGAAAGCCAAAAAAACACAGACCTTGCCCTCAAGGAGCCCACATTCTAAGGGGGGAGACAATTTGTGAGCAATTATTTAAATACAAGACATGTGTATATGTATATATTGTATGTACATGCACATACATATATGCATGTATATGCACATTATATTTATACATGTTTCTGCATATATTTACATGCACAACATATAGCATATACGTATGCGTATACATACAAATACGTATAGACATGCATATATTCATGTACACATATATGTGCACACAGATATTAATTCTGAAGAGAAGATGCTAGCAGTGGGGGAAACTAGGAAAGGCCTCGTAAAGAAAGTAGGATTTGTGCTAAGGCTTGAAAGAATGCAGAGAAGCCAGGAGACAGGAAGTAAGAATGTAGAGTACTCCAGTCATGTGGGGCAGCCAGTGAAAATACTTACATTCAGGAGATCTAATGTCATGAGCAGGGAATAGAATAACAAGATGAATGTTATTAGATTGTAGAGTGTGCAGTAGAGAGTACAGTAAGAAGAATGGAAAGGAAGTAGAAGATGGATTTGAATGGGGAGAGGCTTGAGGCAGGGAAACCAACCAGAAGGCTTTTATAACAGTTGAGGTGTGAGGTGATGAGGGCCTGTACCAGATGGTGTCTATGTAAGTGGATGTGAGAGGTTGTGGGAGTAGAAATGACAAGGCTTCCAACAGATTGGATATGTGGAGTAAGTGTGAGTGAGATGTCAAAAGATGAGACTGAGGTTGCATGCCCTTGTGACTGGGAGGATGGTTGCATTCTCAACAGTAAAAAGGTCATTGGAAAGAGGAGAAGGTGGGCGGGGGGAGGGGAAGATAATATGTTCTTTTTTGGCTATGTTGAGTTTAAGATGTCTATTGGATATCCGTTTATCATGGACATGATGTAGGAATACTGAGAGAAAAACCATTCAATCACATTAGCACATTAGGATGTTAGATTTTTAACCAAAGAAATTTAACTCATTTCAAATTGATGACTTCACTTTGAACTATCTTATGCCTATCTCTTTGAGTATTTCAGCATATTTTAATAGCAGTTATAATTTACTTTTTAAAAATTTCTGATGACATTTGAAGAGCTATATCTAATTTATTTTTCTTCTTCATCCTTTAAAAATTTTTAGCTGTTGACAGTGTTTTGAAGAGGATGACTATAATTGGTGTAATCCTGTCATTTCGATCATTGGCACAAGAAGCACTTAGAGATGTAAGAATCCTCTATAAACATACCCCCATATACTTGTTTTTCCAGAAACTGTATTTATATCTCTCATAGATCCAGAGCTGTATATAGGATCAAGTCAGTTCTAGAATTTAGCCTATTGTAATTAAGATTTCATATGGTGTTGTTGGAACTGATTCCAACTTCAGGTTTAAAATCCATGAGTTACGGTTTCACTGGATGTCAGTTTCTATGTTTTTCAACTTTAATAATGCTTAAAACATTTTTTCTCTTTTGGCAATTATCATTTCCATTTCTAAATGTCTAAATGCTTTAGAAAACCACTTGATATTGCAATAAAATAAAAATAACTTTCATGAAAAAATAGAATAAATCCAATTTTGCACTTTTCCTTTTTAGAGATCCTCCTTTTGAAATAATCTAGGTTGAATATGTATTTGTTGCCCTTCCTAGGTCTTATCCTACCACATTCCTTTCCTTGTAAGTTCAATTGAAGATTTTAAGGACCACATTCCAAGGGAAACTGATATGAAGGTAATATTTTTACTTGCAAGTTTCTTTTTTGTAATTCATAAAAATTAAATATTTTAAGTTGTGTAAAATAATTGAAAAGTCCCAAACCAAATTCTTGCTATTTTAGAGGACCAATGTCATATGTTTGTCCTTGAAATTAACTTTAGGCAATTTCTGTAAGTGATGAAAAAATAATTCAAAGCTTGTCTCTAAGATGCACAGGCATTCCAGTTATCCATGCTCTTTGATCGTTTTATGTAGTATAAAGTTGACTGAAGATAATTTTCCTTTGCCTTAAGCTTAAAACCATTTTAGACTCTTGTAACTATACAAATAGACCTCTACGTCTATTTTAAACTCTGTTCAAATGTAATACATTCTTAGAATGGTTCAATTTGAGGGCTTGGCAATGGGCCTTTAGAACTGAATGAATATAAGTATGGCTCCCTTGAGAGGTAAACCTTATCACTTAATTAGAGCTGAAGTGCATAGTGCATACAGTAAGGTAATTTTACTAAGTATGCAGCTGAGCAGATTGTAGTGGATCATTATCCACATGTAAGAGTATCTTATTATCCACTAAGGACACTGGCAGGTTATGAGTTATGTGAACAGATCAGGAAGGATTAGAATCTGGTAGCTTAGATAGTTATGTAGAGTGTAAAGGTGAAAGTGGTTGTGGGGAAACCCTTAGGCATTGGCAGCTTGCAAACCAAATAACGTTGCTTCTGAAAATGAATTGAATTATAGGCCATTCTTAGTAGATAGAGCAATCCAAAAGGAGCTGGGTATGTATTACATAATGGCCGTGGAAAAAATCTCAAGATAAATTTCAGAGCACTTCTGTATATTTGTAAATCAGGCCTTACAAGTCATTATATCATTATTGCCCCACATTATATAACCTGACAAACACAACTCAAGGGGGTTCTGCTATGTTTGTTTTTCGAAAGTTCTGCAAGTACAATTTGACCTTTTGTGCATCATTCACAATTTTTTTAGTCTTGAATTACAAATACTAATTAGAGTTTATTTTCCTCTTCTGTGTTCCCCAAATCCAATTAATTTCTGAATATTGATGATTCTGTTGTTGCAGTCCTCATTAAATCCATGGTCTCCTCTCTACTCATTGCCACCACCCTAATTAAGGAATTCATTTCCTGGGACCATTGTAATGGTATTGTATTACTGGACCCTCTGCCTCCTATCTTTCTTCTTTCCAGTCTGTCCTTCACACAGCTTCCTAATGCACATGTCTGATCAGCCCACCCTCCATGATGAAGTACAATTACTTTAGCTTAGTATTAAAGGCTCTCTGTCATTTGGCTCCAACCTACTTTCCAGCCTTATTTCACTGTACTTCCCTTCACAGACCCCACTGGCAAAGTTGTAATAGTGACCTCCATCAGTGACATTCAGCAGTGCTAAATTAGGGGTATGACTATCCCTGTGTGGAGCTGATTTAAGAGTAGAGGAGTAAATCATTGGAAGAAACTAAGGTTAGGGCATTTGATATAAACTATTAAATTAATTGTCTTTCCTCAGCCTTCATTCTAATTGACTTCTCCATAGTTTTTGTCGCTGTTGGCTACTACTTTCAGATAAACATCTCTTGGCTTCTATGGCAGTTTTCTTTGAGTTCTTTACCTGTGATGACTAATCAGTTTTTATTATTCGATCAATATCCAATTATCATTTTATTTTAGGATCATGGGATCTTGGGCCAAAAGCTGAAAGGGATCTCAGAACTCACCCAGTTCACTCCTCTCATTTTACAAATGATACAAATGAAATTTGCTGGGATTAAGTTTTTCTTACTTTGTAATGCTCATTATTTTCTCAGGTTGCAATGAATGTTTATGAGTTGTCCTCAGCTGCAGGATTGCCATGTGAGATTGATCCAGCCTTGGTTGTAGCTCTCTCCTCACAGAAATCAGGTAACAAATCAGATATGGCAAACTAAAAGTGTATTTGTAAAATACGTACGTCCTTTGTACTTCTTATAGTTTCATTTTAAAGTAAATTATAAACAAAATACAGTTCCTGTAAAAGTTTAGTTGAAACTATAGTTACTACACAGTATCTATTTCATGAATCAAAATATTCCCAATATAGAATTCCTTATTAGAATGATCATTTTTAGTTTTGCTTCTAGTTGTTATTTTGACAGTTTTTTTCTCGAGAAACATCTTTGAATGAAGAGCTTTTTGTTTTCTAAGTTCCTTTTCTAGTTCTTAATGTATGTAGAAGTTGATATTTTTTTATAATATTTTAATTTTATTTAATCATTATTCAGTCACCAAACAGCAAATATTTATTAAGTACCTACAGTGTACCAAGCCCCTGTTATGTGTCTGGTTCTTAGTTTACAAGAACAAAGATGAAACAGTGCCTGCCATCAAGGGTTTTATAGGAGACAACATGTACATAAAAAAAGTGCATACTGATTGATTTGGGGTGGAGGTGACACTAGCAGCTGAGGGGAACAGAAAAGATGTTGAGCAAGAGAAGTGAGAAAGAAGTACATTCTGGTCATGAAGGACAGCCAGTGAAGTAAGTACAAAGGGATGGAAGATGAGAGTTATCAAATGTATATATGAGGAACAGTAAAAAGTCAAATTTTATTGTATTGTAGTGTTTGTGGAGGAAAGTAATTCGTTAATAAAACCATAAAGGTGGGTTCGGACCAAAGTGTGAAGAACTTTACGTGGCCAGTAGAGGAGTTTATATTTCATTCATAGAGGTAATAGAGAAACTGCTGGAGTCTGTTGAATAGACTGAGGGGGAACAGTGATATGGTCAGATCTCACATGGTAATTCTGCAGCTGAGGACAACTCATATTACAAAAACACTTTGGCAATTGTGTGGAAGATTAATTTGAGTAGAGAAAGACTTGAGGCAGGACCCTGATTATCTTTATTCTTGTTGAAGCACTGTTTTATTATAATACATTTGCTTACAGCTACCATAATCTTTTCAATTATCTATGATACTGGGGACCAGAATAGTTTGAACTTTTCATGAGTTATTCACAAAGCTTAATCAGATTTTACCTTTTCCCTCCTCTAAACCTATTTCCAGAGTTTTTCCCTTACTTATCCTTTGGTGGAGAGTACAATGTGTATGAGTCAGAAGGTACATGAGGAAAAACTCTGACCTATTATAATAATAGTAATCATTACATAATTCTAAATAAAAGAAGTTTTATTGTTTCCTGAAAGCATAGTCTCAGCTTCATTAATAAGTAGTTCCTTTTCGGTTAAATAAACTTTACAAGTAGTAGGTCATATAGGAAACCCACTCCATTTTCTTTATGTTAAATTTTAGACTAGATCCATATGTATTTTTATTTTGGCAGCATTTTTTAAAAGGATTTCTCAGGAGAAATGCTGGAGAAATAGATGTCTGAAGTGTCCAAAGTAAGATTTCCTTAGAAGTTGATAATCCCTTTCAATTTCTGAATCAAAAACTTTAGGAAATCTAGTTTTTGATATAACTACTATCTCTCTTTCTCTCTTTTGCCTTAAAATCTTTGGGAAAAGTAAGAAAATATGTTATGTAAGAGCCATATATGTGATTTTAGAAAAAATGACCAACTTTGGTGTTCCATCCCATCTCATGTGACTTCTGCCAAATTGGATTTAGTTTTTTTTTGTTTTCACAGATCCTAATGAAGAAATGTTTTAAAATGTTACAATTTGGATTTTTTTCACTTAAATGACCACCTATTGGGCCAGCCTTGTTAAAAACCTGTACTTTTATTCTCAATTGTTTTTTCCCAGAAAACATTAGTCCAGAAGAAGAATATAAAATTGCCTGCCTTCTTATGGTTTTCGTGGCAGTTTCTTTACCAACACTAGCCAGTAATGTTATGTCTCAGTACAGCCCTGCTATTGAAGGTAATAGAGCTTTGTATTTTCTAATAAGAGTCTTTGGCTTTTGGAGAAAAATGGCATTTAGATGGTTTCCTTTCAAGCAATTTGTATTGTATTTCTTATAATGTGTCCTCAGGCGACATTATAACCACCGTGTAAAATTTTCGTAAAAGTTTTTTGAAATTTCTTACTTCACCTAATAACCTTTTAAAGACCTGGTTTTTTTAAGAAGTACACAACTATATTTATAGTCGAGAAGCATGGCGTAGTGCAAAGTTGTCAAACTCATGGGCTACAAAACTCCCTCGTGTACAGAACCAGGTTAAAATGTAATTGAGAAATATTAATAAAACAAATAAAATGCGATACAACATAGACAATGTTAAGTTTCTAAGTCAATATCCTGCTTTCAGGGCTTTGTTTCTATTTAAATTTTATACTGTTGATGTAGTAGATAGAACACTAGACTTGGAATCAATAGATGTGCTTTTGAATCCAGCCCTTAGCCACATTAGTTCTATGACCATTGGCAAGTAACTTAACTTCTTAGATTAGTTGTCTCATCTGTAAAATAGGAATACTAATCCTTACATCACCTGCTTCACAGGGTTATTGTAAGAACACTTTGCAAAATCTTAAAGTATTATACAAATGAGAGCTATTGTTATTATGAGGCTTACCATTTTACTTTTAAACACAAGCTTAAGGTCCGTGCATACTAGCTTTGGCTGTATTGTTCATGATAATAGTATGTGAAGAAGATGGTCAGTGCCTTCAGTACTGCCTTTGATCATTTCATGATTTTCATTGAATTGCATGGTCCCTTACATTTTTTGAGGTCATAAAAGATTAATCTTGAAGCAACAATCTACTAAATATTTCTTCCCTTTATTAAGTATAGGATCCTTAATAACCTATCAGTGTTTTGGTTTAGGACACTGCAACAACATACATTGCCTGGCAAAAGCCATCAACCAGATTGCTGCAGCATTGTTTACTATTCACAAAGGAAGCATTGAAGATCGCCTTAAAGAATTTCTGGCCGTATGTATTATTTAACTTCAAAAATTCATGACTTACACATTTATTTTAAGGCAAGGTTCTTTGTTATGGGCCGAGTTAGAGCCGAGCCCTGCCCTCCTCGGACCTCTACGCCCAGGGGCCTGCTGAGATAAACTCAAGCCTCTGAGATATGGGTGGAGCCAGGAGGAGGGGTCTCGCCTTTGTTGCTTCCCTAGCAATTCCAGGTCTTTGCCTGGACCTGCCTGAGCACATGGAACTTCCAGCTCTCTGTCTGGGCTTGCCAGAACGCATGGAACTTCCGGTTCTTTGCCTGGACTGCCTGCCGGCAGGGAGCTTTGGGTTAGGGAGGGAAGAGAAGGGGAGGAGAGTAGGCGGAGTCGGAGCGGTCCTAGTACCCAGGTGTCTTGATTTTTACCTGTCCTTCATCCACGTAACCAAAGAATGTACCTACGTCACTAAAGATATAAAAATGCTGCTTGCTGAAATAAAATTCGGAGTCATTCACCATCTTTCGGCTCCCGCCCCATACATTGTCCTCGAGATCAGGCCCTTTGCTAGGCAGAGGCCTGGGGCTTGGGGGGAACCCTGAGTATAGTTGCGAGGCTGGGGGCCCGCAACAGTTCTTAATCTTTTTTATGTCATTAACCCCTTTGGCAGTCTGATGAAACCTATGGAGCTCTTAGAATAATGGTTTCAAATGCATAAAATAAGACATATAGGATTACAAAGGAAACTAATTTTGCTAAAATAATTACAAAGTATTTTTTTAAAAAACATTCATAGATCTTTTTTTAAAAAAACCTTGCTTTAAAGGAAAATATGAGTGCTAGGTCACATGAATATATTACTTACTTTTCTGTAATCTGAAAATTTGTTTGCCCTTTTTTAAAAGTCCATCCTTTTTCTCGTGGAGTCTACATTAACATGATAGTTTGACCTTTTCCCTCATCTCAGCATCTCGTACTACCTTTTGGCATGTCCTGGAAATTCAATTTATTACTTTAGCCTAAAAGAATGACTAGATTGGTCTAAAATGGTTGTAGTAATAGTTCTTACCAGTGTCAAGTCATCTCCTAACACTATGATTTTAAATATAGTGATCCAAAGAAAAATACACATGAATATTTGACCATTTTAGGTTACAGAGGTATGGTATGTTCAGTACATTGCATATTCAATGAACTTCCATTTCAGAATCCATGTTTCTGTGTTTGAGGGGTACCTAAGATAGACATAAGTAAATGCTAATATTATTTGTAAGGATATATAGGTTACTCTGAAATTTTCTTCTTTTTTAGGTATTCCACATAAAAATTTTGAAAATGAAGTAAAAAATAATTTGTCCATTTGCAGATCATAGCACTCACTTAATTTTAAAAAGATTGAATCTTAAAGAGTCTTCTACATTTTGGGAGCTAAATACAAGAATGATGATATTCTATAAAATTCCTAAGTGCGAAAAGATGTATTGGTTATTTACGTTTTATGTAGATACATGAATTAATATTTGGGTGTATCCCCCTAAAATGCATCTTATTTGAAAAATTAAGTTTTCTACAGTCAGATTGATTAATTGGACTGATGAAACTAGATGATAAAATTCAAAGAAACTTTTATGAACTGATTTGGAATAAAGTAAGTAGAACAAAGAAAATGATATACAAAGAAACTGAAATAATGTAAATAGTAGGAATAGCAACAAAAAGAAACTTGAATGCTTTGTAATCATAATGATCAAGCTTTACCCCCGAGAGAAGAGAAGTACTTTCTTTTCAGAGGTAGAGAACTATGAATAATAGACCATTGCATATACTGTCATATTCAGTTTCCATTGCCAGTAGTCTTACTGAACATTTTTTCCTCCTCCCCTCCACCTCTTCTTAAATTTTCATTGTTTCAAATGATGGCTTACTGAGTAAGGCAGATGGAAAGATATATCTGCAAGTGAGGGTAACAATAGAAAGATAAAAGGTACTAATAAAAGTTTTTTAAAAGAAAATAGACACAAAGAAATAAAATTAAAATGTCTTTTCAGCTTGCATCGTCTAGTCTATTGAAAATTGGTCAAGAGACAGATAAAACTACAACGAGGAATAGGGAATCTGTTTATTTACTGCTAGACATGGTAAGTCTGCATTTTGATCATTTTTAACAAATCAGTAAGATCTTGTTAGATTAGCAGTGGTTTTCAAGAACACTAATTTTTTTTTTTTTGGTTATTTTTGTAACTACAAAGAACTTAGGCCTTAAGCTTCTTTTGATCTTTATTTTCATTCCATGCTTTGTTGTACTGTCATTTTAGAAAATACGCTAACAATCATTAGGTCTTTACATTTCAACATCAAAACAGTAATATCAGGTTAAAGTAAATTCAAGGCCAAGTAGAGAGCTATTGGGCAGTCTTGGGGTGTGTGTGTGTGGGTGTGTGTGTGTGTGTGTGTGTGTGTGTGTGTGTGTGTGTGTGTGTGTGTTAATACTATGTTGAGCTATTGGGAAATATTTATGGTTTACTGTTTCCTATAGCAGCAAAGTTCACATTTTTCTGCCTGACTTTTGTGGTGGTGTTTTTTTTTTTAACATTAGCCTTGAAGCCTTACTTTCTCACTATTCTAAAACTTTCTTTCTGTACTTTTAGCATTTGTTCTTCTGTCTAGAGAACATGTTGCACGTATTCACATGCATATTGCCATCTTATGATGTGTTCCTCCTCTGGAATTTTTTGCCTTTTCCTCTTTGTATCCAAATCTGTCCTAAACTTCAAATCCTTCCTCCTTCAGAAGTCCGTCCCCCCCCCCCGTTACTTGATCCTTCATTGATTTCTAAAGCTGTGCGGTGCTTGGAGCCTGGACTTGACCATTCAGTCTTTTAGTTATTTGTTGCAGTTCCATGTGTTAAGTCTTTTTTCTCCATCTGGATTCTTCCATTCAGTAAAGTCCATACCCTAAGGTATGGACTTTGCTCTATGCCTTTTTCTTTTCTTTTTAACCCTGCATGATGACTAGCACAATGTTGAGCATAGTTCAGGTACTTAGTAAATACTTGTTGATGGAAAACTATCGTGACCTGGTTCAGCTTTGTACTTGAACATTCTGGGTACCTAGCATTTGCTATTACAGTTTTCTAAAATAATTAGTACATGGGCTTTCTTGTGACATTGGACTATCAAAAGGCATATTCATAAGTAAAAGCAAATGATGTATAGTTTTATGAAGAATTTTAATTCTCATGCACTCCTGGTGTTTTTCAGATTGTGCAGGAATCACCATTCCTGACAATGGATCTTTTGGAATCTTGTTTTCCTTATGTCTTGCTGAGAAATGCCTACCATGCTGTCTACAAACAAAGTGTTACATCCTCTGCATAAATATCTACTTATTGGAGATAAGCACGCATTTTTGTTGCCTCAGTTTTACCTGTAAACTATGGAGCTATTTTATTTTATGGCCTGACAGTTTTGTGGATTATGGACTTTTTTTCTTATATACAGTTGTATTTCTGATCAGTGGTTTCTTAATATTGTTGTATTACAATATAAAGTTGGTTGATTTAGGTTGCACATTCACTGAAATTATTCCTTTTTCATTTTAGAACATAATTTCTGTTTGACACTACATCAACTACACATTTTTGATATTTGATAATGCAAAACCATACTTGCTTGTTTATTTCTTAAAAAATGTATTTAGTGATTATTTTAGATAGTGTTCTAGCTTTCATCTGTGTGTAAATTATTTCATATAGGGAGAATTCTGATCTATACCTATTGTTCTTATTGAAAACCAGAATTGGATGTGCATTTCTGTGAAGTAATGACATTTCTACTTTTTTCTTTATTTTGAAACATTTGCCAAACTAAATAATATGACACTATATAACATTTAAAATGTTATGGAACTGCTGATAATTAGAAGCAGCCCAAGCCCCCATATTCTTAAACAGCAGCAAATGTTGTTGTTTGTATAAAGCATAGTGACATTTTTTTAGACTAACACCCATGATGCCCTGTTGGGATTAGCACTACCATTGTATCCTGCTGTATAATAAACATTCTTATGCATTTATCAATGTTGATAAAATGTTAGCCCTTAACCACTTTTATATGTTTAAATTTTTGAAATTCAAGTGTATCTTCCATAACATAATAAACACTAGACTGTATCACATTTTGAGTGATCTGTCATTTAATTGTAAATTTCTGAAAATTCATTAATTTAGAGGTTTGAGGACTGGTAATATTGTTCATAGAAGCAATATGACAGCTGTCTGACTCATTCTGGTTGTTTGTGTAATCCTGAGCACATCACTTAACCTCTCATTCCCCTAGGCAACTCTGTAAGATTCACATTTCAGAGCAAGTGCCAGCCTATTGTGGAAGGGGAACCTAATATAAGCAAACACTAGACTGAGGAAGTTCTTCACCAGGAATTCTGGGTACTGGTAAAATCACAGATCCAGTCCAAAAGAACTTGTGCTAAATTTTAAAAATTACTCAATTTGAGGACTAACCAGAGAATCAGTTTTTATTTATTAAACACTCCTTTAAAGTTATTTACTCTGATTATAGAAATTATTTTCAAATGCCTTCCATGAGTGAAATATACTACTGCTTTAAGAATACAGCCCTAAAAGGGAAACTTGGGTGCCTGTCAATCTGAGTTGTACCTGTAACCAGATATATTTATTTAAAAAGGTTGAGAATAAATGAACATGAAACCAGTGAGAATGTTGTTTAAAATTCCTATGTCAGTCATTAATGTATTTGAGAGAAATATAAAGGCTCTAGTAAAGTTGGTCTTAAAGTGGCAGGAAGGGTAGAACCTGCTCACTTAGCTTGAAAGCAACCAGATGTTTTTTGCTTTGATCAGTATAATGAAAACTGCTTTTCAATAGCCTTGTATCTAGATATTGTATAAAATCTCTGTTTTCAGATGCTGTTTATGTACACACTGGTAACTTGGTAAGATGTAAAAAAAAACCTGCTGTATCCTCGTCAGGTATTATAGTTCTCTTTGTTAAGTGCAGTAGTTGGGACACAAAGATATTATGTTAAATTTGTTTATTTCATGATTTGTCTAATCTATATTGAAAGCAGAAAATAGTTTGCGTGTTATTTTAAAATGTATTTTGTAGTACTGCAAGGTAAAAAAAAAATTGCCAAATTTATTCATGGGTAACCTAAATTGTTTTAGGCCCAGAACAGCCTTGTTTAAATAAGCTGTTGCACCTAACATGAACCATCCCTTCTTCATCATAAAGATACAGTATGTCTGTGGTGTCTATTTTCAAAGTAAAAAAGCCTTAATATTTTCAGTTTTTGTGAGCCCATTAAGAAATTGGCCAGTCAAGTGATGAAAGATTTTATCTCCTTTATTGTTCTGTTATTTCTTTTTGTTAGATTAATATTTATGGAATTAAATGGGGGCAGCTATAAGTGGTGCAGTGAGTAGGTACTGGACTTTAGTCCAAATCCTTCCTCAGATAGCTACTGGCAGTGTGACCTTGGGCAAGTTATGTGATTTCTCTAAGCCTCAGTTTCTTCCACCTGTAACATAGAACAGTAGTAGCATCTGTCAGGGTTGTTGTGAGGCTCAAATGAGAAAATATATAAAAATTTGCAAATCTAACATGCTTTATAAATGCTTGCTAGCTTTTAATTATATGCTTGTTTGATAAGGGAGTGGTGGTTTTCCAGTGTCATAAGTTAAATGTTCCAACTTCTAGGCATTGTGATGACAGAAGACAGGCTTCTACTGTTTATATTACAATATTAATCACATGAACAATTTGAATTAATCACCAACATATTTCCTAAAGCACTCTCACATCAAATTACTTGAAAGGGACATAGTTTTAATTTGAAGCTTCTTAAAGTAGGAACTGTATTGGATTGGATTGGATTGGACTCATCAAAATGACTATGTATGTAGATATTTAATGTTTTTTCTATTACTTGATAAATTTGAGTATTATGTTATTGTGTTTAGTCTCTACAGGAACATCAAGCTAGGTTTTAAGTACTTGATTTGTGCAAAATAGTCTAATAAGGGTTTGAAAGAAATTAGGGTATTTCTAGAAAAAGATATTTGTCTTACCATCTTATGACAGAAAATTCATTAAATAATACAGACATTTTGACACTAGTTATTCCTGCCTAGTCGGTTGACATTATATGCGCATTTTTCATACAGGGTATCCTACCATTCCGTTCTCCACAATCAGAGGTCATGAACTGTGGCTCAGCAATCACATCTGCCAGTTTTTCAACATCCTAAGATTTAGTTCATCCATGACTTTGCACTCATTGAAAACAGGTCTCTAAACTATCTCCCCATCTTCAGATTTTTTTCTTTCCTAGATATTTTTGTTGTATCTTTGCCAGGCCAATGATCATTCTCCAAAATAGGCAACATAAAATGATGTAATTCAGCCTCCTCACTGTTCTACGATAGCCTCCAATTTTTGTTCTTGAAGTTGCTCCTTGTGGACTCTAGCATTCCTGATACCATTCTTATAGGAATGTGCCAACCTTTTTTTTTTTTCCATCTCAAGTCATGTGCTTTTCCCCTGTATCTTACATGTATTTTTTTAAATTAAGTTCCCTATGTAGCTATATTTGTGTCTTTAGGAAGTCTCCCCTCTTTTATCTTCAGACATTTGTTTGTGTCCTCAGAATTTCATTCTTGAGAGCTTTCCATCCTTCTTGGGCTGATATCCTCTGATGACTATTAGGGCATTAGATCATAGATCTAGAAGCTAGAAGGGACTACTAAGACTGTGAGTTCATGGGTAAGGTATCAAGAGGGAACACTTATGTGCTCATAGATCACAAGTTAGGTATTTCATTAGTCACAGGCATGCAAGCATGTGTCTTCCCAAGCCTTTACTCCCATGGGAAGCAGAGGTGGCACTGTAGGCATATAGTGGGTTGTGTACTCCAATCAAAAGCACAGAGTTAGTTCTAGTTTTCACCCTTATTACATCTGTTGTTGCTCAGTGCATTCACAAGAACCAAGTGGGAGGTTGTGGCAGGGTGGACCTTAGGATTAGTCAATTTAAAAATAGCATGGAGCATGATTCCCATTATAGATCACAAGGACGTTGTGATTAAGGAAGTTTGCTAACTGCAAACCTCCGTTAGATGAAATTTGCCGAACTGATGATGATCAAGAGAGTCTTGCATTCCTTGAAAATGAACTTGACTAAACCATTGGGTACATAGGATCTTCCCAGTATATCAGTGGGACAGTCAGTATTCAAACATTGAGTTTTTTTGTGTCAACTGAGGCCTTGCAATAAGCCAATAATCTGAATTTTACAGATAAAGGAAACTGAGGGCTTATGAAGATTGTGGCTTTTTTTTTTTTACTTTGATATTCATTTTTTTTTGTCTTCTACATATAACTTTACATTGAACTTATTTACACAATAGTCAAGTTGTAAATAAGAATTATAACCAATGGAATGAATCATGAGAAAGAAGAAACAAAACAAAAAAAAAACAAAGACAAAAACAAAAGAGAAAAGGGGGAAAAAAAGGCGAGCATGAAGTATGCCTCAATCTACATTCAGACTCCATAGTTCTTTCTCTGGGTGTAGATAGCTCTCTCCATCATGAGTCTTTTGGAATTGTCGTTGCACCTTGTATTACTGAGAAGAGCAAAGTCTATCAGGGTTAGTCAACACAGAATCCATATATCTGTGGTCGTGTATAATGTTCTCCTGGTTCTGCTCCCCTCGCTCAGCATTATATCATGTAGGTTTTTCCAGGTTATTATGAAGTCCGTATCATCCCCATTTCTTGTAGCACAGTAGTATTCCATTACCTTCATATGCCACAACTTGTTCAGCCATTCCCCAATTGACGGGCATCCCCTTGATTTCCAATTCTTTGCTACTACAAAAATTGCCGCTATAAATATTTTTGTATATATGGGTCCTTTTCCCACTTGTGTGATCTCTTTGGGACACAACCCTAGAAGTGGTATTGCTGGGTCAAAGGGTATGAACGTTTTTATAGCCTTTGGGACATAGTTCCAAATTGCTCTCCAGAATGGCTGGATCAATTCACAACTCCACCAGCAGTGTAACAATGTTCCAATTTTCCCACATCCTCTCCAGCATTTATCATTTTCCTGTTTTGTCATTTTAGCCAAAGATTGTGGCTTTCCAAGGTCATAATAGTAAAAAGTATCAGATTCAGAACTTGAATTCAGGTCTTCTGTCTCTAGAACCATAACCTATCTATTCTATGAAACCTTTGAAATCCGTCCTTCTAAAATCTAAGGTCTGTGTCATACTGTGCCTATCTTCTTCTCTATCACAAACTATATGACATCGTGTTTACTTTTTGCTGAACTTCCCATTAAACCATTTCTTCCTCTTTGGTGAGAATAAGGTCCAGAATAGTAGTTTCCCTTGTCATTTCTACTTTTGAAGGATGAAACTATCAGGTCATGTTCCAAATTTATTAGCTGCTCTTTTGGGGGAGGTTAGGGGAGTGGTCAGAGAAACTCAGCTTTGCTAATCCTACAAATATAATTTTGAAAGCGTGGAGAAATCTCATCCAAAAGAGTGTCTCCCATGCATGTGTTTAATAGGAAATTTCATTAATTGATACAACCATAAAGGGAACACTTCAACAAACACTTTAACAGGTGTTTGTTAAGGACCCTTTATGTGCTAAAACATGGTGCTAAATGAAACTTTTTGTCCTTAAGGAATTTATATTCTAGGGAGTGGGAGAAGGAAATATAACATACAAAGATAAGTAAAAAATAGATTAAAATACTCAAATGTATCTGTCATTATCCCTCTAATAATGTAGATCACTGCCCATATCTGCAGCTGTTGTCCATGTCCTCCCACAAATTTACCACAGGTCCATACAGCAACCTGGGAGCCTTCTTTGCTTTCTTGTGACATCTCAAGGACATTACGATTATACAGGATATCACCTGATGATTATCCTTTGCTTTCATCACATGACCAGCCCATTTTTTTTTTCAATCGTACATTTTGTTGATGATGTCCTTTACTCTGGTTCTTTGTATCTTCTTGTTTGTAAATAGCTGCAGTCTGCTTAACTTCACCATTTGTCTCTACTACCCTCTAAATGATACTCCTTTTTAATTCTTTGGCATCTAGTATTACAGTCATGAAATGATGGTAGGATACTGGTGAAGTATATCTTTGTTGCAGAAATTTGGGGATCATTAAAGGAGATTTGTATTTCTCTACAATTTCTGACCTACTCTTTAATTTTATGCTCAAACCATTATCCATTTATGGTAATTGTCTAAAATGTATTACATTGAAGTAAGTTCTACAGGTTGTCAAACATACTCTGGGCAATAGGCATTCTTCATCCACTTGGTTTTTTCTGTGTGGATGGTTAGATTAAACTAAGTAAACTCGTGTGTGTGTGTGTGTAATCCAAGAGACTCTGCAGTGTTCCAGTGCTCAATATAGGTGACATTATGCTGGTTACAAACATGAGCATCTGGTGGATCCCACTATCCACAGCCTATCCTTCTTCAACTTTATTCTTTGCCAGATTTCCTCAATGACAGTGTCAAACACCTTTGGCAAGCATACATCTACTTTTTTTTATGCCTCATACTAATGGTCAGAGATTTATCAACATTATCTATGTTGTTTTTTTCCAAGAACTCTTGAAAAATGTAACAATTAAATAAAAAGTAATTTCAATGTAGGACTCTTAACAACTGGGGATCAGAAAAGGCCTCATGGGTTGGTTGGTTGTCCTTCATTCTCGAAGAGAACCAAAATGACATCACTATGCTAGAGCCAAGTTTCAATGTGTCTGACTGTGGCTGATGAGACCAGTATGAGCTCGGAATGCTCTACCACACATTGGGCACAAATAGTCCATGCAAACATTTGGGATGGATATTCTAAATTTGCACATCCTGCATTTCCTTTGAGCTGTTTCAATTCCACTTTGCTCATAGAACATAGCACCTTCTCTGATGTGGGAATGCCATGCTTAGGTGTTCTGTGCTAGTGTATCCCATGTCACACAATTTCAAAATTCTTGAGAGTGTCCTTGTGTCACTTCTTCTGACCACCATGTGAACACTTGCCTTGTGTGAGTTCTCCACAAAAGAGTCTTTTTGGCAAGTGTACATTTTGCATTTGAACAACATGGCCAGCCCATCGGAGTCATGTTCTCTGAAGCAGTTTGAATGCTCGGCAGTTTAGTTTGAGTAAGGACCTCAGTGTCTGGTACCTTATCCTGCTGGGTGATCTTCAGAGTCTTCCTAAGACAATTCAAATGATAGTGATTCAGTTTTCTGGCATGGCAGATAGACTGTGCAGGTTTCACAGGCATACAACAATGAGGTCAGCAATTGAACCGAGTCTTGATTGAAGCTAAGGATCCTATGGTTCAGAGGTGAACCAGAAGAATTGCTGCTGGCTTCTGATGTCAGCCAGTGTCCTTGTGTGTTCGGCAGGAGCACTGTGGGTGCCGCTGCTGCCAAGACCTAATTCTGACATCTACCTTGTGGGAATGATGCAGCAACACCAAAAGCAACAAAATCAGAGGCCCCTCTAGGCCAGTACATGGGTTGTGTTCACCATGAGCAAGCAAGCAGTAGCTATTTCTGCTGGAGTTTAAGAACTATTCCAGGGGCTGGACTGGGGGGGTGTTTAGTTCTGTTGTTTAGGGGGCCCCACAATGGAAACTCCAAAGAGAATCACAATTTATGGTATATATAAGACTAAACTTTAGACTGATAGAGTATTCTGGCCTGGCCTCAACTGAGTGCAATTGGTGTGTTTGTCCATATTCCCAATTCCAAGAAATGTCTGCACTCCTGAAGAAAATTTAGCTTGATCCTTTTTTAGGTGCCATCTTGGTTTACATTCTGTCTTTTGGGAGGGGGGGTCCTTCATGCTACCCCTCAATGGCTTTCTATGTCCATATACAAGTATAGAAATGAAGACTATTAATTCAGCTGCATCGTCATTTCCTTTTTAAAATTATTTTTAATTTATGAAATAAGCATTTCCATAACAGTAGAATTTTTTAAAAAGATGATTGTACACGAAAGTGCAAATTATGTACAACTTAACTATTCCTTTTAGATTTATAATAGTTATCATGTAACCCTCCCTTTTTCCACTAGAGATGGCTACCATTAAACACAAATATGCATATATATATATATATGTAAAATGATTCTATACGTGTTTCATTTTCATAAAGCTGCTTCATACTTGCTAACTAACCATAGCGGTCCCCTGAGTTCTATCCTGGACCCTCTTATCCCTCTATACTATTGGTTATCTCAGCTCGCATGGTTTCAATTATCATCTCTACGTAGATGGTTTCTCAGATCTACTTGTCCTGACCTAACCTCTCTTACATCTCCAGGTGCCTGTTAGGTATCTTGAATTAGATATCCAGAAGATATAAAATTCAATATGTGCAAAACTGAACTCCTTATCTTTTTTCTCAAGACTCCTTCCTCTTCCTAATTTCCCTATTATTGTCAGGGGCATCCTCCCAGGCACTCACACTCCTAACTTGGGTCTCATCATTGACTCCACTCTCTCACCCTGTCTCCCCCCACCCCCACCCCTGTTTCCAATCTGTTGCTAAGTCCTGTCAATTCTAACTTTATTACATTTCAAATATGTTCCCCCTTCTCTCCTCATACTACCACAACTCAGGGATCAGTCATGACCTCATACCTAGAGAATGCAATAATTTGCTTGTTGGTCTACCTGTCTTAAATCTCCTCATTCAAATCCGTCCTCCACTTAACTGTCAAATTGATCTTCCTGAAGCACATACCTGACATGTCTCCTCCCTATTCAATAAACTCCAGTATCTCATCCTATTACCTTCAGGATCATATATAAAATACTCTGTTTACCTTTAAAGCCATTCATAACCTGGCCCCTTCCTACCACTGTAGTCATCTTACACTTTACTCTTCCCTGTGTATGCTGGAGTGACCTTGGCCTCTTTTTTATTCCTTTCATGTGACACTACATCTCCCAACTCTTGGCATTCATTATCACTGACTGACCTTCACGCCTAGAACTCGCCTTCCTCATCTCCACCTCCTAGCTTCCCTGGCTTCTTTCAAATCTTAGTTAATTTGCCACCTTCTACAAGAAGCTTTTCCTAGTCCTCCTTAACCCTCTTAGTGCCTTCCCTCTGAGACTGCACCCAATTTATCCTGTGCATGTGTGTATGCATACATACATACATGCACACACATTACACAATTGTTTGCATGTTGTCTCTCCCATTAACACTGCGAGTCCCTTGAGAGGAGGAACTTTTTTTGCTCGAATTTCTAGAAAAACAGCAACATTAGCATTTATATAACACTTTTAAGATTTGCAAAATGCTTTACAATATCCTATTTTATCCTCACAACAACCTTGTGAGGTAGGTGATATTATTATCCTCATTGAATAGATGAGAAAACTGAGGCAAACAGATTAAGTTAGGGTCTAAGGCTAGATTTGAACTTGGAACTTCCTGATTCCTCTCTACTATGCCACCCTAGCTGCCTATCCTCAATGATCACATAGTAAATGCTGGCATGTAGTAAGTGCTTAAAATGCTTATTATCTTATTTTGCTTTCAAAGGTAAAACTATTATTTTAAATAACCTTGTCCAAAAAAGGAAATTTGGTTACTCTGACATGACCTTTTTGGATGAAGCCATGCTAGCTCTTTGCAATCATTGTATTGTCCTCTAGATGTTCAGGAGACCAGCTAAGATAGAGGAGGAGGAAGCAATATAGTACAGCCTGGGTATGTGTGGGAGCTAGTTCAAACCGGCTCAAAATAGGCAATTATTAAATTTTCAGTGTGAGCATTTCTACCTTAAAAATCAGCAAATGCTACAAATTAGGGTTTCATTTATTGTTTGAACTTAAGGAAGTGATGGAGAAGATGTTAATTCAGATTAAACTTAAAATCTGTCATGCATATTTTTTTTTCAGAGAGCAAATAATTAAACATTTTCCAACCAACTGCTGAGTTCAGCTACTATCCTACAACTACTCCATGAAAATCTAGAAAAAACACACCAGACTGAGTCCTGAAAGTGAAATAAAGGTAGAGGAAATTACCTCACATAATTAAGGCATGCAAATAGGAGACTGTACAAACACGGAGGAAGGGATAGGGGTAGCAGGGGCAACATTTGAACCACACTTTCATCTGAACTGGTCAAAGGAGAAAAGAAAACACATGTATAGTTGAATGCAGACATCCATTCAACAGGGAAACAATGGGAAATAGGTATATAGGGAAGGGTGGATTAAGGGTGGGATTAGTCCTAAACAACAGGGGTTTAAAGGGAAAGAAAACAAGGATAAAAACTTGTGATTGAGCTCTGGTCAAAGGAAAGAGAAGAGGGGCAGAGAAGCAAAGGCAAATTACATCAAACCTAGAATACTGGTGCCAGGCATACTCTGCTCACCATCCTTTTCTTTATAAAGAAGTAGTAGAAAAATAGAAGGAAAAATATAAGCAAATAGAATGGAGAGAAATACCAAGTAAATACCATAACCATGGAAGTGAATGGGATGAACTCACTCATAAAACAAGAGGATAGCAAAATGGATTAGAAAGCAAAGTTCACTTGAAAGAAACTCACTTGAAATCTAAAGACTGACAGAGAGTTCAAATAAAGATCTGGAGCAAATCATGTATGCTTCAGCTGAAGTGAAAAAAAAAACGGGTAGCAATCTTGATCCCAGAATAGGCAACAATAAAAAAAATTTGATTAAGAAGACATAAAGAGGGAAATATATTTTATAAAGAGTATTATAGAAAATTAATGTCAGTACAAAACTATGCACAGAATGGCATATCATCTAAATGCCTAAAGGAGGAAGAGTTAAAATGAGTTACAAGGAGAAATGGATTAAGTAGAGCACCTCAGTGTACCTCTCTGAGTTTTATAAATATAACTAAAAAATCAAGAAGTTAAGAGACCTGAATAGAATTTTAGAAAGTTAGCTATGACAGACCTCTGGCTATTATTTAACAGGACCAGAAAGGAGCATAATATTCTCAGCTATGTATTTCGCCTTTGTTTGCTGCAATGAAATCAAATTATATTCAATGAAGGGCCACTGAAGAAATAATCAAAAGTTAATTCGAGTCTAAAAATCCTGAAGGATGGATAGGTCAAAAATGAATCATTGAAAAAATAGATGATTTCATTAAGATACAATAAAGGGCTGCTGAAGAAATAATAAAAATTAATTCTAGCGGTTTGCATTATTTCTGGACTCTAGGATTTGTTTATGCTATTATTGGGAGTTTTCATTTTGGGATCTCTTTCAGAAGTGATTGGTGGATTCTTTTTATTTCTATTTTACCTCTGGTTCAGAATATCAAGGGAGTTATGATAATTTCTTGAAAGTGATGTCTGGTTCTTTTTTAAAAATCATGACTTTCAGGATTCCAATAATTTTAATTCCTCTCCTTGTTCTGTTTTCCAGATCATTTGTTTTTCCAATGAGATATTTCACTTTTTTCTTCTATATTTTCATTTTTTAACATTTTGTTTTATTGTTCCTTGTTGTCTCATGGAATCATTAGCTTCCACTTGCTCAATTCTAATTTTTAAGCAATTATTTTCTTCCGTGAATTTTTGTATCTCTTTTTTCCATTTGGCCAACTTTGCTTTTTAAAGAGTTCTTCTCTTCAATGGATTTTTGTACCTTTTTTTAACCATTTATCCTATTTTGTTTTTTAAGGTATTATTTTCTTTAATATTTTGGTGCCTCCTTTACCAAGCTGTTGATTCTTTTTTCATTATTTTTTTTTGTGTGTCACTGTCATTTCTTTTCTCAGTTCTTCCTCCACCTCTCTTATTTTATTTTTAAGATCCTTTTTGAACTCTTCCAGGAATTCTCTTTGGGCCTGAGATCAATCCTCATTTCTCTTTGAGGTTTTGGATGTAGCAGTTTTTACTTTGCTATTTTCTTCTGAGGTTGTGTTTTGAGCTCTAACCATAGTAACTTTCTATGGTGAGGTTCTTTTTTGTTGTTTGCTCATTTTCCCAGCCTGTTTCTTGACTTTTAACTCTACTCCTGGAGTGGAAGGGGCACTGTCCCTTCTTCAAGCCTTTCTTGCTGCTGCTCTCAGAGCTAGTTCTGGGGGCCTGTAAATTTTTAGTTCTTTTAAGGTGTTATGATCTAAGGAGAGGTGTAGTCACGGTTCTCCTGGCCTGTGCTCTGGTCTGTGAGTGAGTGACCACAAGCACTCTTTTCCACCCTGGAATTGTGACCTGGGTACTGACTCCCCTGGGGCCACAAACTCTGGTGTGTTAGTGCTTCTCCTCACCCTGGGATTGCAACCCAGAACTGCAACCTGGATCCTTGTTTAAGCAATGGAACAGAGTCCTGCATCCAGTGCTAGCAAAGGGACCCCTGTAATCTCTTTCTGACCAGTTTTCTGACCCCCTTATCATCTGTGGGTTCAGAGCTCCAGAAACCACTGCTGTCACCCCTGATTCAGTTGCCCCCAAGGTCTGCTGCTAGATTGCTGGGGTTCAGCCTGTGCACTGAACTGTGTTTTACTCTCACCCAGATGCAACAGACTTTTCCTGTTAATCCTAAGTCATCTTTGGCTAGAAAATTGTTTCACCTTGTCCTTTTGTGGGTTCTGCTGCTCCAGAATTCATTTTGAGGTATTATTTAAAGTTGTTTGGAGGGGAATTTGGGAGAGCTCAGGCAAGTCCCTGCATTTTCTCTGCAATCGGGGTTCTGGGCCCCCTACCCCCACCCCAGGTAATTTCTTCACTAGAGAAAATATAAAGAAAATAGGATGTGAGAAACTCTTCCTTCTCTCTAGTGTCTGTTATCATGATGTATCTAGCTGAGCAAAGGTGCTATCCCTTCTTTGAGCCTCCTTTTCCTGTAATATGGCATTATAATAAAAACAGACTCTGATTCTAAACTTTTAACCCTCCCAACACTATGACTACAGCATATAGAATTGACTTTGTCTGGGGCCCCAGATTGAGTGTTGATTTGGTTTATTGTTTCCTGGCCAGGAGGAAAGAACTAATTTGGGAGGTATTAGGGCTAATAGAAGGCAGCTGGTTCGGTTGTTGGATGGTGTAAGTATGGTGTCTGGGGCCTAACTTTATGAAGGGTTTGATTTATTCACCTCTCCCAGGAAGAATAGATCTGTCCCAAGATCCCAACTCAGATGTTAATATGATTTTCACCCTTAAGGGGGAGTTTGGGTGGTGGTCTGGTCCTGAGCTACGTGGGATGGGAGCCTTGGGGGTGAGAGGCCAGTAACCTTACCAAAGGTAATAGGATAGCTAAGATCACAGATTAAGAGCTGGAAGGAAATTTAGGCATCATCCAGTCCAATTCCTCGTTTTAGAGATGAAACTAAGGCCCAGAGGGTTAAATTACTTGTCCAAGGTAACATAAGTAGTGAGCATCAGGGCCAGGATTCAAACCTAGGTCTTTTGAAGGCAAATCCAGCCCTCTTTTTGCTAAACTCCACTTAAGGCCAAGGTTTGGCATGGGTCATTGCTAGTGTTAGATAGTCTTGGAGAGCTAAGTGATTCAGACTTGTGAAAGAACAAAGAGTAGGATGGTTACATGGTCTTGGAGGATTTCCAGCACAGCGTCCAAATGGTACAGAGATTCTCTATAGATGATGAGGTCTATCAGATTTGAAGATCACATTGTGGTGGCTGAATAAAGCAGCAGTGTGCTATACAACCTCCTTAATGAGATCCACAGCGAGTTAAAGGAGTTTGAGCTAATAATCTACACAAGGGGAAAAAAAACAAAGCACGCTTGTTTTCTAGAGTATGACATGCAGTTAGATGAGTAGCTCATTGAGTCAGAACATCAAAACATCTATTAAAGACAGGTACTGCAGCTGGACTGCGCCCAGAACTAAATAGAAAGAAAACAGTGAGTTGGATTGTACTTAGGAAATTACACAGCTCTTTCAACAATCCTAGGTTTTTCCCTAATACAAATTACAAAATCTTTTTAACGCCACTGTTCTTCCAGTGATGTTATATTGCTATGAATTATAGAATATTATAATCTTCAAATAATCAGAATCTGAAGTGATAGTGGAGATATAGTGGACGTATAAGGCAGCTTAAGTATGTTAGAAGTCATGGCTTATTCACAAAAAGAGGAGTAAAGGGCATCCAGGAAATGAATGATTAGAAAACGAGGTGAGCCATTTGTTCGGTGAGAATGAAGAATAATAGATGAACAATCTAGTTCTTACACTGGTACCACTAGATATAAAAGCCTCTAGGCAAAGGATTTCTGGGAATTGAGTTATATTCTCAAATGAAGAATTTGATTGAAATGATCATGTCTGGTAAAAACATTTGGAAATGTGGAAACATTTGCCATTCTAAGTTCAATGATAAGAATCAAAAGCAGAACACCTCTATGAGAATACTAATGATATTTGTAGAAATTGAATAATAATTGTATAATTGAATGAATTGATATTTAAATAGTATGAGATGTCTCAAAGTTCATCAGGGTTAACTAAGAATAGCGCTGACTGTGAATGGTGAGAACAGTGAGCACAGATGTCCAATTTAGCTATGCTTGGCAACTCACTTTCCAGTCTTCAAAGTAGAAAAATATAACATCAAGATAACAATTCATTTTCACCAAACTCATACGATTTTTAAAGGGTCCTGAAAATGAATTTAAATCAACACGGGAAGGTACTTAGTTTGTATTTTTTTTGAAAACGCTATCACTGGTAAAGATAATAAAATTATAGTAGAGCCAGAAGCAACCTTAGAAGTAAATGAAGCTCACTCCCTCATTTTACCAGCAAGTTGTTGTTGGTCCCTCTCATCCTCACTTTCAAAAGTTGAGGGGGCAGATGAACAGTGGTCATACAGAATACAGAGGTATTCTGGCCAGAACCAGAAGAAATGTAGCCAGTCCTAGTATCTGTAGCCAACAATGTGGGGGGAAGGTTGACAATATCTTATTGAGACCGAATGAAGCAAGAATGGCATGTTGATGGTCATATCCTGGCTCTAGTTTGTGGCCTGGGTGTCACATTCTTGGCTTCAGCCAAACTCAATATAGGGCCATGTGGGCAGTCTGAGCTAAGACCCAGCTGTTAAGCCCCTCAAGGGAGTGGAAAGGGAGGGGAGAATTTGACCCTGTCACTTTGGAATGTTTATAAGGGTTGTATAAAAAACCTGCAAGAGGCTGGCCTCAACTGAAGTTATTTTAAAAGATCAACAAACATGTATTAGACACTGTTATGTGCAAGGCACTGCATTAGATGTTGGGAAGACAACAATGAAAAATTACATAGTGCCCTCAGAGCTCTAAATCTAAGGGCAAGGACTGAGACATATGCATAAATAAGCATTATAGGAGGTAGAATATGATTGGGGCAAACTACGTGTTTCTAGATAAAATACTATGACAAATTTGAGGAAGGAATGAGCACTTCCGGTTGGGGGCGGGAGCAGGCAAAGGATGGGGATTCATGGAAGAGACCATACTTGAGCTGGACCTTGAAGGACAAGAATTTCAACCAGCAGATGTGTGAAAAGGGTGTATTCCAGGCATAGGATATGGCTTGTGAAAATCCAGAGTCAGGAAAAGGAAGAAAAGATCCAGAAAGGCATAAACCAATTTGTTCAGAATACAGAACATGCAAAGGGGTAGTATAAGGGTAGAAAGATAGGTTGGAGCCAGTAGGGAATCATTTAAGATTTCTGAGCAGGGTCTTCAAGCAGAGTCTGGGAGTGAGGATGCCTTCCTTCCACATACGCATTGGAATAAATGGCTGCTGAGGTCTCTTCACTCAAATTGTGATTCAGCCAGTAATATGATCAAAACTGTGAATTGGGAAAAGTATTTTGACAACTCTGCAAAAGATGGATTAGCCCAGGGAAAGATTAGAGGCAGGATGACAAAGACCTGAAATATGGGTGGCATTAGTCAGGAAATAAGCATTTATTAAGCATCTACTATGTGCTAGTTACTGTGGTAAGTGCTGGGGATAAAAAAAAAGGCAAAAGACAGTCCCTGCCCTCCAGCAGCGCATAATCTAACAGGGAAGACAACTCAAATAACTATGTACAAACAAGCTGTGTATATAGAGTGGATAAATAGGAAGTAACCAACAGAGGAAAGATACAGGAATTAAGAACAATTGGGTAAGGCCTTCTGTAGAAGGTGGGATTTTAACTGAGATGTGAAGGAAACCCAGAAGACAGGAGGCAGAGAGGAGAAGGGAGAGCATTCCAAACATGGCGGATAGTCAGTGGAAATGCTCAGAGTTAGGAGATGGAGTATCTTGTTTAAGGAAAAGCAAAGAGGCCAGTGTCACCAGATCAATGGGTATGTAGGGAGGTGTAATGTGGGCAATATAAGATATGTGAAGACTAGAAAGATGGGGTGTGGGGTGCTAGGTTGAACAAATATTTTATATTTGATCCTGGTGATCACAGGGAATGAAATTTGAGAGAGAGAGAGTCAGACCTGTGCTTTAGGGGGAAAAAAAAAACTTTGACAGCTGAATAAAGGATTAGAGGATGGATTGGAGTGGGGGGAGTTTTGTGGCAGGCAAACCAACCGGCAGGCTATTGCAATAGTCTATGTATGAGGAGATGAGGGTCAACACTAGGGTGGTGACAGTATCAGAGAAGAGAAAAGGCCATATTTAAGAGATGTTGCAAAGGGGAAATTGATAGGTCTTGGCAAATGGATAAGGAAGAGATATAAGGAGTTGAGGATGACACTTGGGTTGTGAGTCTGGGTAATTGGGAGTATTGTGGTACCCTTGACAATAATACGGAAATGTAAAAGGGGAGAAAATTTAGGGAGGAAGAAAATGAGTTCAGTTTTGGACATGTAGAGTTTAAGTGTCTGCTAGACACCCAGTTTGAGATATCTGAAAGGTAGTTGGAAATGTGAAACTGGAGGTCAGAGAGGATAGCTAGATTTGAGAATTGTTAGCATAGAAATGGTAATTAAGTCCATGGGGGCTGATTACTTAGTAGAACAGAGGAAGAAGAGAAAAGGGCCCAGGACAGAACCTTGGGGGACACCTATGGTTAGAGGGCATGATCTGGATGAAGATCCAGCAAAGGAGACTGAGGAGTGGTCAGATAGGTAGGAAGAGAACCAAAAGAAAGTGGTATTCCAGAAACCTAGTGCGAAAAGAATAGCAAGGAGGACAAAGACTGCAGAGAGTCAAGGAGAATGAGGATTGAGAAGAGGCCGTTGGACTTGGCCATGAAGAAAGACATCGATGATAACTTTAGAGAGAGCAGTTTCAACTGAATGATGAGGTTGGAAGTTGAATTGCAAAAAGTTGAGAGAGTAAGAGGAGAGAAAGAATAGGCAACTTCTTGTAGACTGCCTTCTCAAGATTTTTAGCCACAAATGATGAAAGAGATTGTTTAGCTGTTGTCCTTTGTGCTGTACTCTAGGAACAAAACAGAATCAAACTCAAAAGAAACATGAGGTGCACAAATGTAGACATCTCCACTCGAAACATTCATACGGAGTATTAGCGCCCAGCCTTCCAAGCTCATATTGGCCTGGTCAGCCACTACTTTACCTTGACCCTGATGTGGTGATGTCATTTTGGTCCTTTTGGAGCACGAAGGACAACAACTCTTTGTGTTCCAATTTAAACTGGTTTGCCAAAAAGAACTTTGGAATGGATTGTGAGTCGTGGGAGACCCTGGTCTGTGTCTTTCCAAAGTTCTTCAGAGAGAAGTGCTTGCCTTCTATGAGTTCTCTGTAAAATACTCTTTTCGGCCACCAATTTTAAATTGGAACATAATGAGTTTTAGGTGATGGTGAGATGGCTGGCCACATGGGCAGGTGATGACATAGATAAGAGAAATAAAAATACAGATGTAGATTTGGGCACCATCCATATGCTAGTCAGTTAATAAATAAGCACTTACTATATTCCAGGTACTGTGCTAAGACTGGGGAAACAAAAAAGAGGCAAAAAGACAGTCCGTGTCTTCAAGTAGTTGAAGCCATGAAACTGAATCAGATTACCATAGAAAATAGTATAGATGGAGAAGAAAAATCATCTAGGGACAAGCTCCTGGGGCCCACTCACATTAAGTGAAAGTCAAAGAGAATGAAAGGCTAGTCAAAGAAATAGGCATTATCGTAGACATAGGAGAACCAGGAGAATGTGGTATGACTGGAACAGGGGGAGAAGACAGTAGCCAGTGGGAAAAAGTGGTCAACAGTATATAGAAAACTATTGCAGAGAGGATGATTTAAAGGATCCATTGAATTTGGCAACTGCTAAATGTCATTAGTGGCTTTAAGCAGAGCAGCTTCAGTGGCTTGATAGGGTATGGAAACTGGCTTGTAAGGGATTGAGGAGAGATAGCATTGTGAAAAATGGAGCTATTGGATATAGACAACCCTTTTAAGCAATTTAGAAGTGAAAGAAGAGAGATGCAAGAGGAAATAGAAGGGATAGAGGATCAAGGGGAGGTTGTTTTTGTTTCTTAGGAATTTGGAAATGTGTTCAGTAGTTTGGAGTGTGTTCAGTAGCTCACGTTTATAAGGTTGGAGTCATGCTTGACTCTTTTCTCTCTCACCTCCAGTCAAATGTTGAGTCTTGTCAACTTTCTTCCTATAGCGCTTCTCATACCCATCCCATTAATTCACTCACAGGAACAATTCTCTTTCTAGTTCAGGTTCTCATTACCTCTTGCCTGGACTATTGTGAGAGACAGTTGATCTCCCTGCTTCCAGTCTCTTCTCTCTAACCTATCTTCCACACAGATGCAAATAGATTTCTTATTCAAGAGTCTGAACTATGTCACTCCATTCTAAGAAGTCATAATAATAGCTCTTTATATAGTGTGTTTACACAGCTTTTACAAATATTATCTCATTTGATCTTCACAACCACCTGTGAGGGAGGTGCCCATTTTACAGTTGAGAAAAATGAGACTTATAGAGGTTACGTGACTTACCCAAGGTCACGCAGCTAGTATGTGTTGTTGTTGGCAGGACAGCTTCAATGACTCTAAGATAATATAAAGACTTCTCAAATTGTCATTTAAGCCCAGGGCTGTCCAAAACATGAGCCGTGCGCCCTCATGCAGCCCACCTGTGTCCACCACAAGCACAAAAATCAACACAAATGCCTTAGTTAAAGCATTATGTCAATTTCCATGCCCATAGTAAACAGGCAGGCCACATAAAGTTGCACCGCGGGCCACATGTGGCCTGCAGGCTGCACTTTGGACAGCCCTGATTTAAGCTTTTCCACTATACAGATCCCATCTGTCTTTCCAGATTTATTACATGTGGCTTCCTAGTCTTGTATTCTTTGTTCCAGCCAAACAGGCCTACCAGCTATTCTCCAAACTTGATTTGTCATTTTCTGCCTCCTTGCTTTTGCACAGGCTGTGTCCCACTTCTCTGAGATGAATGCCCTTCTCATCTCTGCCTCTTAGAAGCCCTATCTTCTTTATGTCTCAGCTCAGTTTCTCCCTCCAGATGAAACCTTTCCTGATTTCCCAAAGTGATTTTTTTTCTCTGCCTATCTCTGTATTTGTCTGTCTCTGTCTCTCTCTCTTGAAATTACTTTGTACTAACTTATCTATGAATATATTGTATCTTAAAAGGAGAATGTGAAGTCCTTGAAGTCAGGGTTTGCTTTGGTTTTATCATTATATCCCCAGCTCCTAGGGCAGTGCCTAGCACTTATTATAGTAGGTTCTTAATAAGTATTTTTTTGAATTGAAAGATTAAAATTCTACAGGGGAAGTCAACCAAGGAAGGATGGTAAGAAACCTAGTGAATGGAATTCCAAAAACACAGAAACAGTTCTAGCAAGGATAAGAGAGAGGGAGAGAGAGAAAGAGAGAGAGAGAGAGAGGGAGAGCGAGAGGAGGAGAGGAGAGAAGAAGAGAGAGAGAGGGATAGAGAGAGAGATTGAGAGAGGAGAGCGAGAGTGAGGAGATTGAGAGACGGAGAGAGAGAGGAGAGGAGAGAGAAGAGAGAGAAGAGAGAGGAGAGAGAGAGAGGGAGAGAGAGAGGAGAGAGAGGAGATTAAGAGAGAGAGAGAGAAGAGAGAGAGAGAGAGAGATTAAGAGAGAGAGAGAGAGAGAGAGAGAGAGAGAGAGAGAGAGAGAGAGGAGAGAGAGAAGATAGATTAGGACTAGGAGCGTGATAGTCTGCTCTGCTCTGCTCTGACTACATCTATGGGGGGTGTGTTAGCTGTGGGTGCCACATTTTTGCAGGATGCTGATAAGCTAGAGGACACCAAGAAGAGGGCAAATAGGATTGTGAAGGACCTTTAAGATCATTCAGTATGAACATTCATTGAAGAAACCAGAAGTGTTTAGCTTGGAGACGATATGACTTGAGTAGGCCATAATACCTATCTTTGTGTATTTAAAAGCTGTCCCACTAAAGGTAATTAGCTTTGTATTACTTGTTTTACTCAGATGGTAGAACTAGGAGCAATGTTAGAAGCAGCAGAGAGATGAATGTAGAGTTTTTATAGGGAAAAACTTCTGAACAATTTGTGCTATTCAAAGGTGGAACAGGAGACTTCAAAAGATTGGGTTCCTAATCACTGGAAATCTTCAAGCAAAGGCTGGATGACTATCTGCATGTTACCTTTTAGTGGGCTTTGTTGTTGTTGAGATAGAGGTTTGCCCAGAGGGTCCCTTGAGACCCCTTCTAAGTCTGAGCTTTTGTCTTTCTGAAGGGTGATTGCTGAAGGAAAGTCCTGGAGGAGGCCAGGGAGGCAATGGTATCAGGCATGAAGGCAGGAGTATTTACCTTAGTGAGTAGTAAGAATATTGCATCTGACAGGAGGAAAGGTAAAAGAAGGAGTGGTACTGTTGAAAAAGGCTTTAAAATGGAGGAGAGAAGTTTAGTCTTTTTGAGAAGAAGGGCCTCAAACTTCTTCATCAGCTGTGTTTATGTACAGGGAGCTTATAGTGGTCAGAATCTGCCGGATTTCATTACTTTTTCTCCAGCGAGCTTCCATGGTACGGCAGCAGATGCAGCAAAATCAAAGTGGGAATTGCTCAAGGGTGAGAATTTAGAGGTCATGAATGGCAGGTCAGTGAGAAGAGAAGTTCTAAGTTAGAATATACTAAGACATAAAAGTGGCAAATTGTGGGGTAAAACCTGGGTGAACCTAGAATGGGGGGACAGACTGAGATTCTAGAAGAATGAGCCAGAGAACCAAAGGTGACAATAAAGGCAAAGAATTGTTTTAGGTTAAGAGACAGAAAATATAGAATATACTTATAAAATAAAATATAGCATACTTTTAAAAGTCTGGAATGTTGTATTCAGAAAGTGGAATTTCAAAGTTTGGAATCTTGAAGATTATACAGTTCTCAGACATGTTAAAATCTAAGATGTGGTCATGTTACTTGTATAGATAATGTAAAATAGAAATACCGAACAGAGTTGAGACATTTGAGAGGATATAAGAGGTCAGGTTGTTAGAGGGTGAAAATTGGAGTCTCCAGGATTAAATAACAGGGGATTAGGTGGAGTATGATCCAGATATTAAGCTCATTGAAAAAGTTGGAAAAGGTTGATAAAACCACCTGGAGTTTGATAGTTATCAGTAGTGAGGTAGAGAGAAGATAGCACAAGAAGGTGACGTGGAGCTCTAAATAAGAATAGTGATTGAGCGATAGTGGTGGAGGATTGTGTCAGTGGGAAGCAAAGATTATGTCTACCTTTCCTCTGGCTCTTGCAGTCAGGGAAGTAGGAGAAGGAATGGCCAACAACTGAAAGACTTGTATTTTAGGCTTCTAGGCTCCAGGAACATGGACTAAGATATCAGATCTCCTGAGTCCTAATCTAGCCCCTCTTCCATCATGTTATTGTTGTTTAGTCATTTCAGTCATGTCCAACTTTTTGTGATCCCATGTGGAGTTTTCTTGGCAAAGATACTGGAGTGGTTTGCCATTTCCTTCCCCAGCTTATTTTATAGATGAGGAAATTGAAGCAAACCGGGTTAAGTGACTTGCCCAGGGTCACACAACTAGTAAGTGTCTGAGGCCAGATTTTAACTCAGGAAGATGAGTCTTCCTGACTTTAGGCCTGGCATTCTATCTATTGCACCCCTACCTATGCCAATGGTAGTAGAAAGGTCATGGCCTTGGGAGCAGGGAGTGGGTTGGTGAGAGCTATATACTCCTGAGGAAAAAATGTTAACACTATACTCTGCATTTTAGGCCCAAGCCTGCCAAAATAATTTTTATCAATTTCTCATTATTCTAAATAGAAACGTTTTTCTTCTTGAGAAATCCCTAAGCTGATAGACTTCTCTTATGCCCTCAGACAGCTGTCTCATGATATTTTGAAGTTCCATTTATGGGATTTTTGAACATGGGAAAATGTTACAATATGAAAAAATATATACTTACAGAGACCAGGATTCACATTTTGCTTCATCAAATAAAAAGTCACTTAATGTTTTGGGTATACACCTGGAAAATTATTTTCCTAAAAAGCCACTTAATCCATATGATCAATACCTTAATCTTATCAGGGAAAAGCGAAGGGCAATGATTTTAACTGGATATGAAGCATTTTTGTTCCAAATCTGGTTATCACCCATAATCTCTTTTCTTCTTGACCTTTTATACACTTTCCCAAGGGAAAGGGGTTAGGCCTAAGAGAAAAAGGAAAAGGTTGTTATCAGAGGGCATTATTTCATAAGAAATTTGATTAAGTACTGATAAATTTTACTTCCTTCAGGTAATTCTGTAAAGTACTTTATTCTAGAGAAATATTTATTTCTCAATATTTTCAGCTGAACTAAAAAAGTTTCTTTTATATGCTTCTATAGCCCATATGATGAGTTTGTTTCTCTTATTCCCCCCAGGGTGGGGTAATCAGTGCTGCTGAGATGAGGTGTATGGGGTATTTAGGGAGTACTAGCACCTCCGGTGTGAGGGCTTGCCAAGCCCTTTCAAGGCTTGCCTCATCCACCTTTAGTGTCTACCTCACAGTCAAGTTACCTGTGGCTCCAAGAAGCTGTAACCTGCCCCAGTGGTCACACCCCAGCAAACCATTTCAGAAAATGGGCTAAATCAGGTTAAAGGTGACTGACAGGCTCAACTTGTTGGTGATTGGCAGGGTATCAACCAAAGCCATAGAGGTGAAGCCATTTGTCCAAGGTTACACGGGTATGACAGAGCAGGATTCAGACCAGGTCCTTTGCCTTCAAACCTAGTGCTATTTCACTCTACCACACTGCCTCAGATCATAATGTGAAGCAGCTGGGAGAGAACCATTCACTTGTATAGAGCATATGAGCAATGCTTATTAGGACTTTCCTCATATTCCTAATTTGCCTCAAGATTTAGGCTTTTTGGGAAGAGGACAGGGAGGGAGGAGAGACACTGAATTTTCAAATTGGTAATGAATGGACCAAATGACAACACACATGAATCCTTTTGTAAACTAAATGCTAGCTAGTATTATCATTGTCAAATGTAGGAACATGGATGGTATACAGAAGACTTTTTATCTGTATGAAAATCATATCTTTATCCAGAAAAAACAAAACATTTTTAAAAATTATTTATTAAAGTGATAAGGGGTGGTAAAAAAGTTAAAATTTAAATCATTTTATTAAAGTGACAAAGGGTAGCAAAAGAATTAAAAAGTCATTCCCCAAGACAACTGCAATAGAAATAGGAGTGAGTGACCTATTGATTCTGATGTCGCACTCTAACTATGAGCAAGACATCACTAGGCAGTATGAAGCCCCGAGGCATCTAACTCACTGTAATTCTATCCCTGACCAGGCATTGCTGCCATGTTCCAGCTGGTCTGATGATCTTCTCATGTCGAAAAAGCATGAGGATTTATAGGCCTTGACTTTTAGTCCTCATCCATGTCACCAATCTGCTATTCTTAAGACTTCACAAGGTCGTCCCTTTTGGCAGCTGATCACACAGTTAAGGAACAGTCAGGCTTATGAGGCTGCAAGACACAGCAAAACCCTGGGAAAAGGCTCCTGTGGTAGGAGGTCACCACAGCCTTGGACGATTTGTAGGAAGCAGCTGAGCAACTTTGTAATGGGTTCCATACCTATTCCTGTTCTGGGAATGGGGCAAGCACACCCGAAATCCACGTCAAAGGACACTTGGCATCTGCTCTGAAAGGAAGGTCATACTCCTCTATCAAACAGGAATAGCTTTCAGCTGTGCACTGACAAATCTTGAAATCAACTTGTTCCCCTGGAAATTGTTGTTCTAAAAACGGGTACCATTTGAATGAAATTTTTTGTTTCTTTCTGGAGAAGTAGCCACCCTATAAGGAGAGCTGACAGGGAAATAACTGAAAAATTGTTGTGCTTTATGTGTGAAAATGAATTAATTTAAATGTAAATAGTTACTAAGGGCAGCTAGGTGGTACAGTAAAATGAGGCACTGTGCTTGAAATCAGGAAGACTTCTCTTCATGAGTTCAATCTGGCCTCAGACACTCTTAGCCGTGTGACCCTGGGCAAGTCTCCTCACTCTATTTGCCTCAGTTCTTCATCTGTAAAATGAGCTGGAGAAGGAAATGGCAAACTACCCTAGTATCTTGGCCAAGAAAACCCTAAAAGGGGTCACAAAGAATTGAACCAGATTGAAATGACCAAACAACAAGAAAAGTTGCTAAGTAAGTTTTGCAAGTTCTATTGATGTTCAGTATTGAGCTTTGCATGAAACATTTTGAAAAGAAGAAAATAAAAATAATTAGCCAAGTCTGGGTTTTTTCCTTTGGTCTTTTTCCAGTCATCACATTGGACTTCCAATCTTTTTATAACATTAAGCATGCAATTTGTGAATGTTGTTTGTGTCTGGAATTCAATTAAAGTCAGACAATGGCAAAACAAAAAAAGAAAGGTCAAAAGCACCTAATCTGAAGTCTAGTCTAGGAGTTTTATTTTATTTCATTAGATTAACCTTGTTTTTAATTACTCAGAAGGAAGCTTGAAGAAATTGCTTTGGTCTGAGGATAGAAGACAGTGGCAGGAGGAGGGGAAGGAGGAAGAAGGAGGAGAAAGAAGAAAGGAGGGAGGGAAGGAGAGTAAGCTTATTAGCTCTGGCTCACAACCTGCTTGAAGATGAGAAGGGTATGGCTCTCAGGGCTAAAAAGTATTACATAGCTTTATCACTGAAAGAAAAAAAAAAGTCTGATCCTTTTTTGAAAGCTGGGGGCCAGGGCAAGGAAAGTTAGCAAATGCCATTTAGTAGAGGGCATCTCGTAGGTCTTTTCTGAACCTGGTAAAAGCCTAAGATCACAATTCACTTTGCTGGTCTTCTTAAGGGAGATAGGAATGGAGTGAATAGAAGATTTGGGGTAGGGGACGATTGGGACCTGTGATTTTATCCGTGGACAACTCCACAAATGCATATCAGCCAGTCACCTATAATTTATAGTTTTAGAGAGTTGCCTGAAGTATTAAGAGATTAAGTGAATTTGCCTATAGTTGCACACTCAGCTAGTGCATGTCATGGGTGGAGTTCTTAACTAGGGTGATAAAGAGAGCAGTTTTCTGGCTTGTGGAATCTAAAGACCTGAATTCACATTCTGACAGTCACTTATTACTCCCGGTGACCATGGACAAGTCATTTAACGTCACTGGGCCTCAGCTTCCTAATATATAAAATGAAAGGGCTGGCTTAGATGGATTTTAAGGTCTTCTCTTCTAGCTCTAAATCTAGGATTCTAACTGTGATTGATGACCCCTACCATCTTAGGCCCAGTATTCTATCCACTCTATCCTCACCTGGATCCTTTAAATATAGATGACTTCAGATTTGAAGAGTGTGGACAAAACAGACATAAGGGACAAGGATTCTCCTAGGCAAGTTGCATACAACTAACTTCTTTTGTTTTTCAGTTTTAAATAGATGTAAATCACTTTTTACAGATTGATTTACTAAACGCATGTATTCATCCTAAAAGCTGCATTTATTCTGGGGCAAAGGGTAGCCATATCTTCTTTTTCTCACTTTAATCCTCCCTGACTTCGGACTAGGTATAACCTTTCCCAGAAGGTATAAATAGTCTTCTCCTGTAGCCTTTTATCCACCTCTTCCTCTTATTTCTTTGTGGTTTTTTTCCCCTTCTGCCTTTCTTCTTTCAGGTCAAAATGGCATATTTATTTAAGTGAAAGATTACCCTGGCAATGACAAGGACTAATGGGGGCAGGGCACCACTCTGATTGTGCCTCATTGCTGGATCTTATGCTGACCCAGGAAGCCTAAGAGAAATTGTATAATATACAGGAAACATTTCTTAACTCGACAGACATTTGTTAAGCGCAATGGACTAGGCAATGGGGATACAAAGATTAAGAAACAATCTAGTCCTAGTCCAGGACATTCTATTCTGCATTAACATGCAGTATTCATTCATCACAATTCTGTTGTGAAGACTAAACAATTATAATTGCCATCAGATGAAATTATTATTAAGGTTAGGTCTGGGGGCAGCTAGGTGGCGCAGTGAGAAGAGCACTGGCCCTGGAGTCAGGAAGACCTGAATTCAAGTTCGTCCTCAGACACTTGACACACTTAGTAGCTGTGTGACCTTGGGCAAGTCACTTAACCCCAATTGCCCTACCTTCCCCCATCTAAAAAAAATTAGTTCTGCATACTTGGAAATGTAAAGCTTACCTTGCCCTATACAATCTTCTTGATTAATTCACTTATGAAATTCATACATGAGAAAGTGAATCAATTAACTTTTTGTAGACAAGATGCAGTGGTTAGTAGTTAAAGTAGATCAGTAGTTAAAACAAATAATTAGGCTTGATAATAGATGTGTAAATATGATTCCATGATGTACTCATTATGTTTCCTTGCTGCAGATTATCTGAGTTATCCTACATATACTCATTTATAACTAAATTCCACACCAAAAAAAAACTATTTGGAAGACCTAAAGAGTTAATTCTGATGGGATTTTGCCTATCTAACCAAGTTAAAATAGCTTTCAGAGTAGGCAGCTACATCCTTACTTAGCTGATAATGACAAGCTCTCAGGCACTTCACAGCAACATCTGTTTTATTCCTGAATATGCTTTGGGTGACATTCAAAATCATAGCACTCCTAGATTCACTTTTTGCATTTCAAAAGATGAAGAACAGACAGAACAGGTCAGCTGCAAAACTGACGAGTCTATAAGTTAGTAACTCAAAATGACTCATATGCCTCTATTTCTATTTAAACTTTCTGTTTACTTAGTTTCTTAGGATTCTGTGGGCACTGTGTTTTCTTAGGGAATATTTGGCTTCTTTCAGAGTGATGGAGTCAGGAAGACCTGGGTTCAAATCCTGTCTCAGATACTTGCAATCTGTGTGCACCTAGGAAATTCACTTAACCTTAAGCTTTCTCATCTGTAAAATGAGGGGATTTAGCTTTTTGATACCTAAGATCTTTTCAGCTCTAAATGTATAATCTGGTCTAATCTGGGGCAGCTAGGTGGCACAGTGGGCCTGGAATTCAAATTTGGCCTCACACACTTACTAGCTGTGTGACTGTGGGTAAGTCACTTAACCCTGTTTGCCTCAGTTTCCTCATCTACATAATAGGCTGGAGAAGGAAATGGCAAACCACTCTGGTATCTTTGGCAAGAAAACCCCAAGTGGGGTCAAGAAGAGTCAGACATGAAACAACTAAAATAAAAATCTCCTTTTACAAAGTGCTGCTTAAGGTCAAGAGATATAAAGAGACTTGTCCAAGGTTACACAGTGCAACGGCCAAACCATAGCTAATGCCCACTTTCTCTTGACTCAACCCAGAGTCCTTTCTGCTGTCTGTCATGATAACGTTTTGAACATAAGCAGATCCTGTCTTCCAAAAAGCTTATTTTCATTCTTTCTTCTATCACTACTGGAAAGATTGCAGTGAATTCCTAAATAATGACCATAAGACATTTGTCTTGAAGTAAGTCCCAAAAAGTGACTGAAAGTATGATGTAGTGGGGAGCTTACTAGACTGATAGTCTAGAGACTGGCTCTCTAGAAGTGGTAGCTCTATTAATAACCTGGGTTAAGTCTTGACTTTCTGTGTCCTATTTTCTTTATCTGTAAAATGGGATGATATTACGTGTCGTATCTATACCTTGGAGTAGTGTTCATAGGATCATAAATGCATAGCAGGAAAAAACCCCAGAGGTAATATAGTCCAGACCTTTCATTTTACAGATGTGGAAACTAAGACCCAGAGAGGTAAAGGGCCCCAAATCACACAGGTAATTACTAACATGGGGCAGCTAGTAGCACAGTAGATAGAATGCTGGGCTTGAAGTCTGGAAGACACATCTTCCTAAGTTCAAATCTGACCTCAGACACTTACCAGCTGTATGACCCTGGGCAAGTCACTTAACCCTATTTGCACCAGTTCCTCATCTGTAAAATGATCTGGAGAGGGAAACGGTAAATTGCTAATCATTATCTTTGCCAAAAATACCCCAAATGGGGTCACAAAGAATCAGACACAACTAAAATGACTAAACAACAAAAATTATCAACTTATTAGGATCAAATGATAGCATGTCTATGAAAGTGATTTAAAACATTATGAGGTAGAGCCCTGGCCTTGGAACTTGAAGTCATAGGTTTGAATCCTGATTACTTTCTAGCTGTATAGTGGTGGGTAACTTAGTTAACCTCTCTTAACCTTGATTTCCTCACCCATAAAATGAGAATAATAATTTTTTTTTGTCTTTTTTGGCAGGGCAATTGGGGTTAAGTGACTTGCCCAAGGTCACACAGCTAGTACACATGTCAAGTGTCTGAGGGCAGATTTGAACTCAGGTCCTCCTGACTCCAGGGCCGGTGCTCTACTCACTGCACCACCTAGCTGCGCCAAGAATAATAAAATTTGCTCTGTCTACCTTAAAGGGTTATTGGAAAGAAAGTATTTTATAAACTATAAAGCACTATAGGCATAGCAGATAGAGAGTTGGATTTAGAGTCAAGAATACATAAATTTGAATTCTGCTTCAGAGATTAACTAGCTGTGTAATCCTGACAAAGTCACTCAACTACTCAGTGCCTCAGCTCCTTTTCTATACAATGAGGGGATTGGATGTGGCCTCAGAGCATGTAATACTTCAGATTTGTATATTATTGGAAAATAGTCTACATTCTTTAATTCCATTTTGTAAGTAAGTGAAATATTTGCCTACCCACACACATTTTTCTCTTGATCTTTCAAGTTGGGGCAGCTCTGGCAAATCAGGCCGGAGTTTTAAAGGGTGATCAGTTGTTATAGTCTTCTCCTCTTTGGAAAAGTACAGAGAACATAAGACTATCTTTGGGATAACCCAATCCTGCAGCTATCCCTTACCAACTGGGATCCCTTATGAATTTAGCATCCTTTTCTATCTATGGTCCTTTCATTAGGTTATTATCATCATTTACCAGGGCAAACCCATTTTTCCGTAGTCTAAAATAACATTGCTGTGCTACATTTTTCTAGACATTGTTCATTCTTGAAAAATTTCTTGATTACATTGCTTTCATAAAGCCTTCCTTAAATAGCAATCATAAGAGCCTGTCTTCTTGCCAGTCATTCCTTCAACAAATGTTTAAACACTTGCTAAATGACTTCCTTTCTCAGAATTCCCAATTACCCCTTTCTAGGATCTCAAAGAAGTGTTTAAGCAAATTATGTGCTAACATAACCAGAATCCAACTGGAGAGACTTGGCTGAAATCTGGCCCTGGAGCCCACATGTTCTGAACCCAGGCCATTTCTTAAGTTGTTATTCATTGAGCCTTCTGCCTCTCTGTTACAGAATGAAAGGTCAGGACTTGGTTGCAACTAGAGAGAGGAACTATCTGGTTATTCCATTACCAGACAGCAGGCCCTTTGGGTGAGCAAGTGTGACACTTAACAGTTTGGATGTTCGTCTAAAGCAGCTATACTAGTTTGGCTAAGCAAGTCATAGATGAGAGTACATAGGCAGGATGGGTAGAGAGGTGTGTAAGCCAAAACTTATAAAGGATCTAAAGTGATGCTATTAAAAAACACAGTATAACTTGTACTTCAAAACCCACTCTCATGGGATTCTTCTCATTGGTGGAATTTGATTATTCAGTGCTCCATGTCTGTGTGAGAGGTGAAGTTGGCTAGAACTGGGGAGAGAAGAGATATCCAGTTCTTCTGGCTTCCGATTTTGATAAGAAAGGTGTGGCTCCAAATTCCTTTCATTCCTCTGAAGGGAAAGAAAGACCTTGGGAAGAAATTGACATGTAGAGGAGTCACCATCTCAATCTTGTTGGTTTCTTCCTAGGGTCTTTCTTTCCCTTTAGGAACATGAATAGAGTCTGAAGCCACACTTTGCTTCTTGAAGCTGGAAGCCAGAAGGCCAGAATCTCTCTTCTCTGCCAATCTCTCCCCCGTCTCCCACTCTCATTTAGGCATGGAGCATTGAATTATCAGTCTCTTCCAATGAGGAGACTCCCATGAAAATGGGCTTTGAGTGCAGGTACATTGTGTTAATGTCAAGAGAAATTGAGAAAGGCCTTTGGCACATTGCTAAAGTTTATGACTTTCTGTGATAAATTATTGGGAAGACAAGGATAAGAGTTGTCCAGGACAGGCAGGCATGAATGGGTCTGCCAATATTTGGAGGGAATCCGAATTGATGAGATAATGGATCCATTTGAGTATTTGATTAGTTATGTGTGAAATTCACTGGTTTCATCCAGTCAGTCAATAAACATTTATTAAGCATTTGGTATGTGCCAGGTACTGTGCTAAATGCTGATGTTACCTCATCTCCCTCCACCCAATCCCCATTAAAATGTAGGTTTCTCAGGTCAGAGCCTTTCTTTTTAACTTCTTTTTGTATTCCTACTCTTAGCACAATGCCTGGTACATAGTAAGTGCTTAATAAGTGTTTTTTGACTTGACCTTTTCTACTCTGTTTTTCCTCTTTGAAATAGAATTCTATATCTGGAAGAGAAGCAAGACCAAGATTTTAGAAAATGTGAATAGCATATTCACCTTCTAAAAGGGAGACAAATACATTTGTAATTGGAAATTGAGCATGCTTAGAAAAAAGCCTCTCATAATTACTGTTTTTTGCTTGTTTTGAGAACCAGGACATACATAACTATGAAAGAACATAAAGATAGACTCTTCATAATCTAATTTAAATGTCAACAATTCAAGATCAGAGGTAAAAGTGAACAGGGTGGGCTTCTGTGTCACATGACTCCCAAGACAAAAGACTAGGGCATTTTCTCTGATCCTCATGACCTTGGAAACTTCTCCAAAATAGGAATTTGCACAAAAGATAAAGTAATGACAGCTTCTTCCACAGCCAAGGACACCAAGAATTCTGATGAGGTAACAATCTGATAAACAGCAGAGATGGCTCATTTCTTACCCCTAACATACTCAGTTAGTACTCCATCCCCCTCTGCCCACCTTCAGTAGGACTATACAAGCAAACCCATGAGCTTGTGACAGAAACCAGCTCTCTATCCTTCCTCCACCCCTAGTGCTGTTGAAAAACAAATGACAAAAGTTTGTCCTGGCTAGATTAGCAGTGTAGAAGAGATCCTGTGCTGCAACAGAGTTCAGCGAAAGAGCTGAGGCAAAAAAGGAATTGTAGCAGGTCATATATTTTGTGCAGTGTGATACTCCACTAAGACTGAGGGAAAGCATCCAGTGTGGAGGTGGCAGAGACTCAGACTTATGAAACATGAATTGCCCAGTGTGGAAGGAGGCTGAGATGGCATTGAGGGAATAATTAAAATTACTAGATAAAAGGAAGAAAGGAAAAGGAGCTAATAAGTTGAATAAAATTCCAAAACCAGAGAAAGGAGTAACAAAGGTGGGGGGAGGGGAGGTTGAGGGTGAGAAGGAAAGAGCTGCATGGCCTTAAAGTAGATTAATTTAAGAGACAAAGTACTGGCAGGGTGGGGGGAGGGAGGGAAATGCTAATTAGAAGGGGGAGAAAATATAAATCTAATTCTCATAACTTTAAATATGAATGGATTAAACAATCCAATAAAATGAAAAAGAGTGAAAGACTGGAGTGAAAAACAAGAAAACAAAACTCTACCAAATGTTGCTTACAAGAAATATTTTAAAAACAAAGACATACACAAAATAAAAATGAGGGGCTGGAACAAAATTTACTATGCATCAGGTGAATACAAAAAAGCAGAAGGTTCAATTATGCTATCAGACAAAGCACAGCAAAACTTAATAGCATAAAAAAGGATAAACCAGAAATCCAGGTTATGCTGAGAGGAACCTTAGACAACAAACCAATATAAATATTAAGTTTATGTGCTCCAAATGTCTTAGTAGCTAAATTCACAAAGGAAAAATTAACCAAATTACAATAACACTTACAAAATAATCCAATAGGATCCGAAGATTTCAGTGTCTCTTTCATAATTTTGGATAATTCAAGCAGGAAGATAGTTAAAAGGGAAAATATACAATCAAATTGCTGGAGAAATTAGAATTAAAACCAATTAAAATAAAAATTAAAAAAACATGGCATCTTCTAAGCAGGACTGCAAAAGAGTGTCTGTATTTTTCTGCAGCACATGAAGCTTTTTACAAAAAATTGACCATATTTAGGACACAGAGATATTGCAAACAAATGTAAAAACACAGAAATAATAAACATATACTTTATTGACCCTAACACAGCAAAAGAGTAATCAACTCAGCACAAACAAAAGACACAAACCCAAATGGAGACTTAACAATAAAATCCAAAATAATGAGGGGGTCAAGGAATAAATCATAGAAACAATTGATAATTATGTGAAAGATGACACAACATACAAATATTTCTGAAATACAACTAAAGCAGTCCTGAGGGAGAAAAAAAGCATATCTCAACAAAGATATATTAACAAAACAGAGAAAGAAAGGGCTGATAAATTGAATATGCATTTTAAAAAATTAGAAAGCCAATATATAGATGAACCTAAAATAAGCACAAAATGGGAGATACTAAAAATTAGAGGAAGAATAGAAAAACTGGAAACAGAAAAGATTGTAGAAATGATAAATAAAATTAAATAAATTTAAATATTAAATAAAATTATAAATAAAAATATGAAATACATATAAAATTAAAAACTTGTACTTTGAAAATACTAGTAAAATTAATAAATCTTTAGACAATCTAATTAAAAGAGGGTAACAAAATAGCAAACAAGGTGATATCACAACAAAATCAGAATTAAAAAGAATTATCAGAACCTATCATGCACAGTTATTTGCTAACAAAACTGGGAACACAAATGAAACACTTCCTAAATATAAAATATCCAAACCAACTGAAGACCAAATAAAAATATTAAATGATCCAATCTCAGAAAAGAAAGTAAAACTAGTTATAAAGGAATTACCAAAGGAAAAACAAATTCCTGGTCCTGATGGATTCACAAGAGATTTCTATCAAACTTTTAAAGAGCAATTAGTACCAATACTGTACAAATCATTTTCAAAAGTTGAATAAGACTCTACTACATTCCTTTTTTTAGATAAATGTAGTCCTAATATCTAGCCAGGTAAAGATAAAAACAAAAAGAAAACTATAGATGAATAAACTTAATGAATATTGATTAAAATTTGAAAAATAAAATTCTGTCAAATAGACTGCTGTGATTCATTAAAAAACAAACAAACAAAAAACCATCTATTATGACCAAGCTGGATTTATGTCAGGAATTCAAGAATGGTTCAACATTAGGAAAGTAGTCAACATAATTGAATTAAAAATAAAAACATCCAAAATTACATGATTATTTCAATAGAAGTTGAAAAAAGTTTTTGATATAGTTGGTGGCTTGTTGTTATTCATTCTTGAAGAGGACAAAAATGACATCACTATGTTAAGAGTCAAATTATAGTGTGTCTGATTGTGGCTGATCAGATCAATACAAGCTTGCAATGCTCTACCATAGGTTGGGCACAAACAGTCCATATGAACATTTGGAATAGAAATGTCTCTAAATTTGCACATCTTGTGTTTCTTTTGAGCTACTGCAATTCTGCTTTGCTCATAGAGCACAGCACCTTCTCTTATGAGGGCACACTATCCTGGGTGGTCCTTAGCCAAAGTCATGTAATCAATTCCAAAGTTCTTCAGAGAGACTTTGAAGTGTACTTGTATCTCTTCTTCTGACAACTACGTGAGTGCCCTTTTTTGCATGAGTTCTCTATAAAATAGTCTTTTAGGCAAACCTCCGTTTGGCATTTGAACAATGTGGCCAGTCCATCAGGGCTGCACCCTGTGCAATAGAGTTTGAGTGCTTGGCAGTTTAGCTCGAGAAAGGACCTCAGTCTGGTACCTTATCCTGCCAGGTTTTCTTTAAAATCTTCACAAGATAATTCAAATGGAAATGATTCAGTTTCCTGGCATGGATCTGGTATACTGTCCTGGTTTCCCAGGCATACGACAATGAGGTCAGCACAATAACTCTGTAGATCTTCAGTTTGGTAGTCAGTCTCAAACACTGAGCTAGTTCTGGCAATGTGTGCATCAGCCTCATTATCAATGTGTACCTTCCTGGAAAATAAGACTGCCAAGGTAAGTGAATTTATCCACAGTATTCAAACTTCTCAATTTGCTGTAACCAATGGTTTCATGTATGGGTGGTGTGGTACTGTCTGTTGGAACACCTGTGTTCTCTTGATATTAATTGTTAGGCCAGAATTAGCACAAACAGCTTTGTTGCATCTCAGCTTCAGAGGCTGCGTTGAGTGCATAATCATCTGCAAACAAAAAGTCATGCACCAACTCTCCCTCTACTTTAATCTTGGCTTACAGCCTTTTCAATTTAAATAATTTACTGTCAGTGTGGTAACTGACTTTGATGTCATGTTCATCCTCATTGAAAGCATCTGATATTACTAAAAACATCATTCTAAAAAGCATGGGAACAAGCACTCAGCCTTATTTCACTCTGATGGTGACTAGGAAAGTACAAGAGACTTACCATCTGTGTACAAGCTTTGACATAGCACAGCATTTATTTATACTAAAAATCCTACAAAGTATAGGCATAGTGGGACCTTTTTTTAAAAAATATCATAAAAATATCTATCTAAAAGTAAAAGCAAGTATCATGTATAATTGTATAAATAAAATAGGAGTAAAGTAAGGATGCCTACCTTCCCTATTATTATTTGGTTAAAGTTCTGGGAATGCTAGCAATAACAATAAAACAAGATAAGTAAAACAGGGTACAGATAGGTAAAGAAGAGATCAAATGATCCCTATCTGCTGATAGCATCATGTCTTACTTAGAAAATCCTAGGAAGTCAGCAAAAATGCTAATTCAGACAATTATTAGTGTCAGCAAATTGCAAGCTACAAAATAAATGCTCAAAAATCAACAGGATTTCTATATAATAATAATCTATAAATAAAATACAAGAGGCAGTAATAGAAAGGGAAATCCCATCCCAAATAGCTATACATAAAAACTCTGGAGATTAGACTCTTAAAGTAAGCAAAAGACTTATAGATTCAATTATAAAACGCTTCTCAAAGAAACAAAGAACAACTTGCAAAACTGAAGGAATATTCGAGGATCATGGCTGGGCTGAGACATGTAATAAAAAAAAAATACTCCCCAGATTAATTTACTGTTTTAATGCTATACCAATTAAATTATTAAGAGATACTTTACAGAATTTCATAAAATACAATTCATTTGGAAAAATGAAAAAAAATCTAGAATATTTCCTCTTACATTTTACTCCCTGCCACATACTCTTTAATTCAGTGACACTGGCCTTCTAGCTGTCCCGTGAACAAGACACTCTACCTCTTAGCTAAGGTCATTCTCTCAGACTGTGCCCTCTCCCTGGAATGCTTTCTCTCCTCTGCTCCTACTACTGATCTCCCTGGCTTCTTTGAAGTCCCAACTAAAATCCCACTTTCTACAAGTATACTGCCCTAACCCCTCTTAATTCTAGTGCCTTCCCTCTGTTAATTATATTTCATTTTTTTCTCTATATAGCTCACTTTGTGTATATTTGTTTGCATGTTGTCTCCGCCATTAGATCGTAAATTCCTTGAGAGCAGGGGCTGTCTTTTGCCTCTTTTTGTATCTGCAGCATTTAGTATAGTGCCTAGCACACAGTGGGCACTTAATAATTTCATATATATATATATATACATACATATACACACATACACACACATATAGACACAACATATATAAACACATATAAACATATATATGTTATGTATGTGTATGTGTTTACTAAAAGCCATTACCCAATAGATAAGTAGTCAAAGGAAATGAACAAACTGCTCAAAAGAATTACAAACTATTAAAAATTGTATGAAAGAATGTTCCAAGTCACTAATAATAAGGGAAAGACAAATCAAAATAGCCCTTAAGATTTATCTTACATTCTGTAAATTGGCAAAGATGACAGATAAGACTGGTCAATACTGGAGGGACTTGTTGCAAAATAGGCACACTAGTACATTGTTAGTAGGGCTGTATACCAGTCTAATCATTCTGGAAATCAACTTGGAATTATGCAAATAAAATGACTAAAATGTCCATAACCTTTAACTCAAAGATTCCATTATTAGGCTTATACATCAAGGAGGTCATTAATAAAAAGAAAGACCCTGTATGCACTAAAATATTTATAGCAGCACTTTTTGTGATAGCAAAGAATTGGAAGTAAAGTAGATGCTCTTTGATTGGGGAATGGCTGAACAAATTGTGGCATATGCATGTAATGGAATATTCCTATGCTGTAAGAAAATGATGCATGTGATAAATACAGAGAAGCATGGAATGATTTATATAATCTGACGCAGAGTGAGGTAAGCAGGGTCAAGAAAACAACATATATAACTACAACAATCTAAATGGAAAGAACACCCCCAAAAGTCAGAAGTAAATGGTACAAAATTATAAAGAATAAGCACGGTTCTAAAAGAAAAATATTTGAAGATACCCCCATTGCACCCCTTTGCAGAGATGAGAGGTCTACAAGTGTCATACATTGCATATATTTTCAGACTTTTTCAATGTATTGATCAGTTATGCTGATTTTTTTCTCTTATTTTTCTTTTTGATTTCAAGAAATATTATTTGTTATAAAGGATGGGTTTCTGAGAGGATAAGAGTGAGGGAGAAAGATAATGGGGGAAGTTATGGTGATGTAAAAATAATTTTTTAAATGAATAGGATGGTTTATTTTCTCTTCCAAAGAGAAACCTAAAAAGAAATGAAAAGACTAAGTGATTGAATATCATTTGTAATAAAATCAACTTAAGATGCTCAAACAACTGTAGGGCACAAGATAGTTAAACACAGTGTAATGAAAAAAGCATGACAATTTTTCAAGCCTGAACAGTTTTGTAAAAACCTTTTCCCATTCACTCCTAAGTTGGCCAGATTCAAGCATGAGTGATTATTAAGCAAGTTAAGAGTCTCCTGTATTTTCTCTACCTGTGGGAGTTATAACAAGACCCAAGCTAGAACAGGAAATGTATCATAAATCCCTTTTTTATGACTCTGTAAATCAGTGGTTTTATGGGTTTAGTAATAGTCATGTAGAAGCATTTTAACTTTTAGGAGGAAACATAAGAAAATTAAATTGTAAGTAATACAAACAGCAATAAAAAGGGCCCTGCTGAATAACAACATGTTTTGAGAATTATTTATAGCACCATGCCTGCTTCTTAATAATAGCTAGGGTCTGCTCTGTAGGTAACATGTAACCTAACAAATATTATGGAAACGAATGGGATGCAGTCATTCAATATAGAAGAGTCAAAAGGTTGTGTTTACTGATATTCCTATAGGTAAAACAGAACTTGACACGTTGGTTCTTATGAGTTTTGTGTTACACTTTGAAGAGAAAAAATTGGAGAGCAGATTTGAAAAACTGGAAAAAGAAAGAGAAAAATATTTTTAAAAAAACATTGGTTATTGCACAAATAACTTTTTCCTCCCAATTTGTTTCATTTTCTCTTCATTAAGGCTGGGCTTTTAGGTAAGATCTCCCCATGAGTTACTATCTTTTAACTAGCCAGAGAAATATTTCTGTGTTCTCTTAGCTCTCTCTGTCTCTGACCCATTCTTTTTCTGTCTCAGTCTGTCCCTCTGTCTCTGTCTCTGTCCCAACTAGTTTCCTGATGGAGTTGCCCTGCCCTGACATAGCTTTCCCCACCCCTCACTCCTCACCCCTCACCCCTGCCCACCCCCACTTTCTTTGTGCCTCAGCTTCCCCAGCAGCTGTTCTGATGAACCTTCCAACTTATCCCTAATCATCCGCTGCGTGTGTCCCTCCCCCCCCCCCCCCCCCGTGCCCCTTCCTAGCTTCATTGGCCTCAGCTTCTCTGATTCAACTTCCTGCTGGAGGGCCAATTAAAAAGCCCAAGACAGGTGGACATGGGGCCTCTCAAATTTGTTGGGTGCCTGAGACCATGTGAGTCAATATACCCTGATGACTACCTAATGACTGATGAACAGACACATTTCTAGGAGACCAGGGGGCCACGTCCAGAGAAGCTAAGTACTACTGTACCCTTGTTGCATATCCTTTCTCTGCAAGGGCAAAGTAAACCTCTCATGTTCAAATGTTCAGTGACTCATGGCTGCCACATTTTGTCCCAATATCAAACCTGAACTTAAGAGGGCGTTGGCTTGGCAGTGGAGCCTACAACAGGCTTGCCCAGGGCCACGCATCCAGCATGTATTAGAAGCAAAATTTGAGGCCAGGTCTTCTGGAACCGTCAAAGCCAAGCCTGTATTCATGATGCCAACAGCCCTTTTCTTATTATCTCTTATAGAATACGAACTTGAAAAAACAAAACAAAACATATCCTAGCCTGCCAAACAAATACAAATAAGCATTAAGTAAAGAATAGGAGGAAATAAGTCTATTCAACATCCTCTCTGCCCACGTACAGAAACTTCTATTGCAGGTATTCCAACCCTTATGTCTAATTCTTTAAAATGGAAAAGATCTCAAGTTTGTGAAACTTTTTGTAGGTCCTGGGAGTGGGTGGGATATGTGTGTGTATGTTTATGTATACATAAATGATTATATGTGTGGATTTACATATATGCCGACATATGTAATATATATGACATATATGTACATATGTGTATATATGTTAGTTCTGTCATATGTCAAGTTGAATTGCACTTCTGAAAAGCAAACATTTCATATTTATTTCCTTAAAGCTTTCTATTTTCATATGTGTTCTCAAAGAGAATGGCTATTATATCAGGAAAATTGATCTGCAAGGTGATATTCCCTAGTGAAATTTAACACATTTCTTTCCTAGTTATTAAACCAAGGAAATCATCCCAGCTGGAAAATCAAGGTTGTAACGGAGGCCAAAACAATTTTCTTAGTTCTCTGGGGAAGCTAACATAGTAGTTATTATGGTTCTGTATATTGTTATTATTTGAATAGATTTTACATAGCATAAAAATGTATAATGGTATAATATAATGAGATAAAGAATTGTTTCCTTCTGAAGCTTTACCCAAATTCTATTTCCTTATTTCTAAAGTTTTAAGAATGCCCTTTTAAAAAAAACGTCACAGTCATTTCCCAATGTAATGAATGAATGAATTTAGAAGCACTACGGTGAACATAAAGCACACTGGGAACATAAATATTAAAATGAGGCAGGTCCTACCCACAAAGAACTTACAATTCTAAGAGAGGCAGCACTTGCAGAAGAAGAGTGTCCAGAGAAGAATTTATTTGGTTGTTGACAGACATATTCTTTCCCATATCAATGTTAGTATTAATTTGAATAATTCTATTCCAGAATTCCAAAATGTGGGGAAAGAGTTTATAACCCCCATGGCTGTCATTGAATCCTCCCTGGGAACAAATTCAAAGGAATAAAGCAAAACCAATTGACATAGTGTTCCCATCCTGCCCTGGGGCCTTGGTCTTCTAATTAGGAGAGCATACATCTCAGTTATAACCTCCCGTGTTTTTTATACTAGAGAAAGCATGGGTGTGGGAAGGGATACAACACAACCCGGGACCACAGATCTAGAAGGAACTTCTGAGACCATCTATGGCAATCCCCTCCTTACATGGATGATAAAATTGAGGAATGGAGAAATCAGGTGATTTGTTGAAGGTCATGAAGGTAAGAAATGACAGAGGTATGATTTGACTACAGCCAATGCTGCACAACACTGCAATGTATCCTGAAATAATGATTGTTGTTCATTTTGTTCAGTCGTGTCCTACCCTTCATGAACCTATTTGGGGTTTTCTTGCCCAAGATACTGGAACGGTTTTGCCATTTCCTTCTCCAGTTCATTTTGCAGATGAGAAACTTAAAGCAAATGGTAAAGTGATGTGCCCAGGGTCACACAGCTAGTAAGCGTATGAGGCTAGATTTGAACTCAGGTCTTGACTTCAGGCCTAATGCTCGTATCCACTGCACCACCAATTGCTCCTAAAATAATAATAGCAGATAACATCTATATAGCAACTTAAGCTTTGTAAGAAGATAATTTTGTCCCCCAGCTCTGGGAGGTAGGTACTATTGTTATCCTTACTTCATAGCTAAAGAAACTAAGGCAGACAGAAGAACCTGTGACTTGCCCAAATTCACACAACTAAGCAAGCGTCTAGAGGTAGAATTTGAATTCAAGGTCTGAGCAAATGATGAATGAATAAAATGTGTTAATATTAAGTGCTGACCTTGTGCAAAGGACTGTGCAAATGAAAAAGCAGGACAGTTCCTGCTCTCATGGAGCTCATATTCAGAGGGGTGGAGACAACACGTACTGGAAGTTGGAACATTGTCACGCGTAACTGCCCTCGGTTCCTTGGGGGCAGTGGCAAAGCAGATGGTAACGCATCTTCTTTAATGTTCTTTCCACTGATACTGTTTCTGCTGCTGAAGCATGTGACAATGCCAAGAACTTTGGTGATGAGAAATTTCTTTTTCTGATTTTCAGTAGCTGTGGATGCTGAAGGGTGGAGGGTAGGAGGTATTGGGGGGTGTATAGTATTGCCAGGTCTTGTTCCCCAAATGTTACTTCCCTAAAGGACAGCTTTGGGGTCTGGGCTGGAAGGGGAAGATTGGAGGGAGCTGTTCTTCCTGGGGCTTCCTAAGTCCAGTCCACTCTATCCACTATGTCACCTTAGCTGGTCCTCTCACCTGGAAGCCAGTGCTCTTTCTACTCTCTGACATTTCTTCTTTTCCCAAACAATTTAAAAGCTAAGTTATAAGCAAATACTGCATAATAATTTTTATCATACTTATCATATTTAGACATAGGATGTTGCTTAGGGTCTTACAATTTGTTTAAAAATCATGAATATCTCTAGCAAGATATCTTAACATTTTTGTGTCATGGATGCCTTTACTTGTCTGAAGAAGTCTATGCACCCATTGTCAAATAATGTTTTTAAATGCATGAAATAAGATACACAGGATTATAAAGTAAATCAATGTTGTTGAAATACAATTATCAAAACATTAAAAGAAAAAACTACACACTGTGTAACACAAACTCTGTTAAGAGCCTGAGCTCTAGAGGAGTAGTATAACAGAGAGCTAGCTGTTCTTTCAGGGTAGTCTACGAATGCCCATGTTTAGATATGATGTTTAAAATTTAGTTTGAGATAGCAAAGATACTTGGTTAGCTTTGCCTATATAGTATAAATGAGGTCTATGTGGCATCACCTTTGGTGACCTTTCATATTGAAAGCACCTTAATGCAGTAACATTATTTCTGCAGCACAGTGATAACTTTTTAGGTGGTCGCTTTTTTTTTCTCTCTAAAGAACCATCGATTTAATACCAATGCCTCCCATGTGAGGCAGGGAAATGGAAAATATTTTTGTGCCTGACTTAGCATAGCACCATTCAGTACTTGGCTAACTTAGGAATCTAAGAGTAGTCCAAGAGAGTACCACAAATAGACTCCTGGTTTGCTGACTTGCCAGTCATGTTTCCTTCTCTGAGCGTGCTGCCAGACTTTCACTTAGCCATCATTTCATTAAATTATTATTTCAGTTAAGATTGGCAGGGTTTATTTTGCCACACTACACAGAAATCTCTGAGGTTTGGAGTTTTAAACCAAACTCAAGCCTGTTGGGGCTACTACAAGGCGACTTCTTGTTACTGGAAGAAGAAAAAATAGTCTTTTTAAGAGACCTGTAAAAAAGAAACTCAGCTTCTAAGATGTCAGAAAAACTCTGTGAAAGCAGAAAAAAAGAATTGAGCAAAGTATAAATCAGTTGGAAACATGAATTTTTAAAAGCACATTAGCCTAAAAATTAAGAGGAAAAATGCTTGCAGCAAAATGCATCTCGATTTTGTTAAGCAAGATATTTAAAACATAGTTTGAGGCTGTTTGACAAACCAACCACATGCTTGAGTTAGCCGGTCCCCAGTTTTTATTACTGTTTCAAAACGAGTCACACCTGGTATTTACATAATATCTTATTCACCCAAAAGGATCCCAGAGCAATTTATCACCTCTCTCTAAAAAGCAGCTATCTCAGGTGGAAAGTAGCAGCTATTGTAACTGCAACTTTCTTCTGTTAAAAGGATAGGAGGCATTACTGTAGAGCAGAAAGAAACATGCCGGCTCCTACCAACTGTGAGACACGTACTGCAAGGCAGCAGGGGGAAAATTCCATTCAAAGCCAGAGGGAACATGGTCAGGGTAGGAAGTCTTCTAGGATACTACTTCCCCTGACTGGCACTTTGAAACAATAGAAATGACCCTGTTCAATGACCTAGATAATAAATATCAGACAAGGCACAAAATGGTCCCCCCAAAGGATTCACCGCTGTGATGGAAGAGATAGAACACATAGTGCAGGCCAAGGATTTTCTGTCAATGGCGACATCCTCCATATACTTTGGTTTTGGGATGACATTGTGCTGATTGAATCAAGGCCCAAAACAATACAGAGCCTCATGAAAGAAATTTGTAATCATTGAAAGGAATTTGGCCTAGCCATCCTCATAGGAAGGACCAAGGGTATGGAGAATTATTGTCTAGATTTTGATATGCATCTGAATGTATACCCTATAGGATTTGTTTATTAGTATGGTTATCTCGGACAGACATCACAGATGAACAATGAGCTGGGTCCAAAGTTGAAAAAAAAAGAGTAGGTTGGATTGCCTTTTGGGAACTAAGCCCAAACTTCCCATGAAAGCAAAAGCCCATCTTTTCAATACAAACATTTTACCAATACTGTTATATTATAGCAAGACCTGGAACTACTGCCTCCAGAGATCTAAAGATTAATATCACATGGAGAACCATGGAAACGCACATGATTAATGTGCACAGGTTGCTATATAACTAATGAGGAGCTTCAAAGAAGAGAAAAGGATGTCATTAAAGAATTGCATGACAGAGAAAACGGTCTTATCACATGGCAAGAGCAAGGTGGAGACAACCATTGGCATTTTTGTGATGTCTATAAGAAGGCCAGGAAAACCTTTAACACATTGTGTAGATGTCCTGTGGGGAACTTTGGGGAGGACATGGATGAGAGTTGCACAAGATGGGCAGGTGTGAATTGGTTGTGACCTGTCTTCTTGGAAGGAACTACAAAATCAGTGAGAACACAAATCCATTCGAGTAAACTTGTATTTGTATTGTATTGGTGCATATATACATATATACAAACAAATATATACACACATATTCTCCTTAACCATATATACACATATATTTAAATACATTATATATAATACATGAAATACATCAATATCCATGCTTTATTATGTTATATATTTATGTTAATAAATATAAATGAACCATGGCAAAACAAAAACCAAGAGATTATAAGTGGTTATACATGTGACCAAATTTCTGGCATTTACTTATTATTGAATCTAATCCAAAAGATGCTCAAATCCTGACTCTGCCATTTGCTACCTGTGTCATCTTGAACAAATCACTTCACCTGTTGGGCCCATTTCCTTGTCTAAAGATTTAGACTTTGATGATTTCTAAGGTCCTTTCCATTTCTAAATATATGATCCTGTGTGTATACTGCCTTTATCACCTACACCATCATTATTTTTGTGATTCTTAAAATCTTCTTTTTAGGGCTCAGTGGATAGAGGGCAGGACATCAGAGTCAGGACCACACTGGTTCATTTCTTGTCTGAAACATACTGGTTGTGTTACCCTGGGTAACCTCTCAGTAACCCTGGCAACTCTTTCAGAGTATATAATGAAGAGCAATTGCCTATAGGCAACACCAGTGAAGTCATAGGTTTGGATAAGAAAAACATTTTCTTGCTGTTACTGTTGTCTTTAGCTACATTGCATGCATTGTTTTCTTCCTTCGTTCCTTCCTTCCTTCGTTCCTTCCTTCCTTCATTCTTTCCTTCCTTCCTTTTTGTTTTTCATTCTTCATTTTGTATCCCTTTATATATCTTTCCATATTGCTTTGAATCTTTCCTATTTGCTATTTCTCATATTCTAATAACATTCCCTTATACTGATATGCTATAGTTTATTCATATATGTCTATCAGTCGTTTTCCATTGTGTCTGACTCTTCATGACTCCATTTGAAGTTTTCTTGGCAAAGGTCTTGGAGTGTTTTGCCATTTCCTTCTCCAACTCATTTTACATATGAGGAAATTGAGGCAAACAGGGTTAAGTGACTTGACTAGGGTCACACAACTAGTAAGTGTATAAGGCCAGATTTGAACTCAGGAAGATGAGTCTTTCTGGCTCTATGCCCAGAACTCTATCCACTGCCACCACCTAGCTGCCCACCTCTTTCTATGTAGCCCACTAAATCAACTACTACTTTATAACATTCTGAATTCCCTACTTTAAAAGAGACTTTTTACATTGAAAATACTTGAATACTGAAGAGAAAACAAGAAGAAATTCAAAGACAGTGTGTAGAGAGAGAGATCCATGGAAGAATTCACTTGACAGAGAACACTAGAAAATATTGCTCTAAGAAAGGTGGTGCGATACACACTAAAAGCCTTTGAAATGTATATTATATCAACTGGCATAGCTTCAAGTGTTATTTTCCTAGCTATTTTACTACTACATTGAGGTGGGAGTTCTTATATGCTGTTGTTGAGGGTCTTTATTACTATACAGCACCCAGGCAGCTGCTTCAAGCAAGAGTATAATTCTCCCCCTCCTCTTTCTAAAGTCTCCTCTTCCTTCTGTCCCCTCCCCCTTCCTCCAAAGGCTCTGCTCTTAAGAAGTTTCTACAGAAGGCTTGATAAAAACCAAGAAAGAAGTGTGAAAGTGGTTAAATACTCTTAAAAAATAGCAAACAGGTTTTAATTAAACACTTCACACCTTCCAGCTGTTCTTACTGAGATGTTTAGAATTGTTGCTGCTGAAAACTACCAGAAATTATGTAGAGTTAAAAAAAAAAAAAGATCTTTCATTTCCTTTCAACAGAATGGACTTAAGGAAAATTTTAAGGAAATGTAGTATATTTTCATAATCTAGACTGGTTTACATTCTGACGTGCTTAAAGGCAGGATCCTAGATCAAGCACTGATTGGAGCTGGAAGAAACCTCCAAGGTCATCTAATCTAACTTCTTCATTTTGCAGATGAGGAAATTGATACCCAACGACCTGTCAAAGGGCATATATATATATGTATATATATGTATGTATATATATGTGTGTGTGTGTGTGTGTATACATACATATACATACATACATACATATATACATACACATACACACACACACACACACACACACACACACACATATATATATATATATTGGCACGGCAGAACCAGGTATTTGAACCCAAGTCCTCTGATTCCAAATTCAGTATTCCTTCAAGGATATTCACCAGAAAACAAAACAAAATTTAAGAGGACATGCAGAACTTCTGAAAAAGAAAGATTGATTCAGTTCAACATTAAAATTAAATTATTTACTATACTCCATACCACAAAAACTCATTCCTGTGACCCAATCTTCAAGGACTACTTTTCATTTGTCTAGATAACAATCATCCATTCAAAAAAAGTATTTATGGAACACAACTCTCCTAAGCACTATGCTGGAGGCTTTGGGGCATATTGACCTTCTTTCAAGAACCAGCAATCTAGTCAATCTTATAATCTTGTTAGACGTAAAACAAAAAGATGCATAAGCAAGTTCAAAGCAAAATATTAACACAAGAACCATCACAGGGCAATATGTATGGCTAAATTCCAAACAACTGATGTATACAATAAATTGTATGCATTCAAAAGAGGAAAGATCAAAGACATTAATTAACTCATTCCTAAAATCATATAAATAACATTTAAAATTCTACTTTACAAAGAGAATCTAGGTTATCAAATTATGAGAACACTTTTATTTCCTCTATGACACTCTTCAATACATCTACCCTTCTTCACTAGTACGTTTACTTCATCCTTTGCTTCAGCATCAGAGGTTGATGTGGCTCTCTTGATTGCAAAAATTAACTTTACTTGTGTCGTGATCCCTTCCTTTCTATTTTTCCCTTGTAACTAATGGGCTAATCCATTATTGTCTCCAACTTTTACCTTCTATCTCTCTGTCTTATTGGCTTTTGCCTGATACCTGCAACTTAGGAAGCCTCTCCTTTCTTAAAAAAACTTTTATTTGACAGCACCATCCTACCAAGTTATTTTCCTCTAGTTTTTCTCCCTTTAATACAACTCTTAGTTATGAGCAGTCTTTAATCAGTATATATAATTATCATAATTACTGTGTTATTTCTTGCCACTCAAAGTTACTTAAATTTGTATTTCTCTAATATTAGTGATTTAGAGCATTTTTTGATATAATTGCTTGGATAGCTTGTTTTGTCTTGGTTTGAAAAATGACCATTCATATCCTTTGATCATTTATCTATTGTGAAATGACTTGTAGTTTTACACATTTGGATCAATTTCTTATATATATCTTGAAAATGATACCTTTATCAGAGAAACTTGTTGCAGAGAATTTTTCCCCAATTATGTTTCCTTTCTAATATACTAAAAATATTACAGTCAATCTAGTCATAGTGTATAATTTTTCTAATATGTTCTAATATATTGCTTAGGTCTACTTGCTAATATTTTACTTAAAACTTTTCCATCAATGTTCATCAGTGATATTTGTCTATATTTTTTTCTGTTTTGTCTCTCCCTGGTTTATTTATCAGGACGGTGCCTTCTTATTATTATTGCAAATAGTTTATGTAGTATTGGAATCAATTATTATTTGAATGTTTGATAGAATTAACTTGTGAATCCATCTGGCACTGGAGTTCTTTGGTAATTTACTTGTGGCTTGTCAATTTCTTTTTATGATATTGGGTTACTTAAATAGTATTTTTTTTGTTAACCTGGGTAATTTATATTTTTGTAAATCAGGAATTCACTGACCATCTTGTGAAGACTCACAGTCATGTGTCTGTCCTGAAGACCCAGGCAGCTGCTGTGGCAACCACATATGTTTTTTATAAGCAAGTAAATTGAACTGTGGCTGCTAAAAATAAACAAACAAACAAATAAATAAATGCCCCAGCAGGGGGTAGGAATGGTTTTGAGATGGAGTCATTCTCTGATGTGATAATGTGTATTAATTTCTTTGCTGCTATGATGGTTTGGACTTATTGGTTTTGAGATCTGTTTCTTTGGTGTCGGAATAAATGGTTTACTTCTACTTTCTATATGAAGAGTCTCTTATATTTTGTCATACAGAACTAAATAGGCATATTTACAATTATCATCAATGTTGTGATTATTGCCTTGCTAATACACATAGCCAATATGTACTATATAGTGTGAGATATTTCTTTAATTTCTTTATCTTGTTTTATTGTTATTGCTAATGTTTTTAGAACCCTGACAAAGGAAAAGAGCATTCTTGCTTTATTCCTGTGTTTAAAGGGTAAATTTCCAAAATTTCCCCCTTGCAATTTATGCTAGCTTTTGGTTTTATGTATATACTTTTTATCATATTAAAAACTGGCCTTTCTTTTCATCTGCTCTATAAAGTCTGTAAGTCTTCAAGGACTAGCTACCTATACTCCTGCATTTTGTTCTCTGTAAGAGAAAGCTTCGGATTTTAAGCTCCTCAAGGACAGTCTGCATTATTTATCTGTGTATCTCCTCCAGCACCTAGCACAGTATTTTTGGGACATAGAGAGCATTTAAATTGTTTGTTGAATGAATGAATCAGATTATAATTTAACCAAATCCAAAGCAAAGTCTTCACTGAGATCAAGTACATGGATTCACCAACTTAGAAAACTTTATTTTGATTAACTGATCCGTAGTACACTTGAACCATAAAATTCTTTGTCTTTATAATTTATAATGATACGACATTTAGAATTTTGTACAAATATTGTACAATATTATAATATACAAGAGACAGTGAAGACTATTGGTTAGAGGGCTGGCCTTAGAATCAAGAAGACTGAAGTTCATAATTTTCCTCTGTCACTTCCTGGCTATGGGACCTTCCAGAAGTCATATAACTTCTCAGTGCCCCAAGTAACTCTTTAAGCCTCTAAATTGAAGAGTCAGTGCTAATTTTTATTTATAGAAGAAATTTTCTCATGAGGACTTTCCCTTTACTGAGGGAATCACAGGTCCATTTATTTTTTACACCATGACTTTATAAGAAGAAAGAGGGGATGGGGTAAAGGGTGGGCTAGGTGAATGTAAATATTTCATTGTTGTGATTTGATAATCAAAAGTGGTTAATATTTGTTTGGTTTTGCAATGTCCCCATTTTGATGGAAAGTACAAATTGAACTTTAGGATTTATTTTAACTTCTTTAGGTATTCTGATTGTGATAGGATCATACAGCTAAAGCTGGAAGGAACTTTGAAGTCGTTTGGTCCAACCACTTTGCTTTACAGATAAGAAAACTAAGGCTCAGAGAGGTTAAGTGACCTGCCTAAATTCACTTGGGGATCAGGATCTAGGTCTTCCAATTCCAATTCCAGAATTCTTTCCCCTCCATCATGTTGCCTCATGTTATTCTAATAAAAAAAGTAAACATAAACCCTATTTTCCCAGCCTACAGGGCTACTATACAGCTCTCAGGAAGAAGAAAGAAGAAAAGTCATTAAAACAAATCTCAATCAATCGTAGTGATAGCTGAGATCTATATAGTGCTTTGTGGTAGCAATGTTCTTTCTCACAAATTATCTCATGGGGTGTATACAACAATAATTAGAGCTAACATTTATATAGCGCCTTCTGCATGGCAGACAAGGTGTTTACAATTATCACCTTATTTGATCCTCACAATAACCCTGGGATGTAGGTGCTATTATTATTCCTGGTTTACTGATGAGGAAACTGAGGCAAATGGAGGTTAAGTGATTTGCCCAGGATCACACAGCTGATAAATGTCTGAGACTAGATTTGAACTCAGGTCTTCCTGATTCCAAGCTTAGTACTCTATTCACTGTGTCGTGAATAAGCGAGCTTCAGAAACAGAACAGTAGTTTTTTCCCCATCTTCTGTGGCTCTGCTATGGGGGGGGGGACGGTAAAAGAAATAAAGAGGCCATTTCCAGATTGATCTTTTAGGAACATCAAATATAAATATGGATCTTCTCACTAAAAAAGGAAATGTTTCTTTTTCATGGTGCAAAATGTAACTTTTTCTCAGTGATTTAAGGATTTTGCAAAATCTCCCAGTGTAGGTTCAATACTTGCCCCTTTAATTATGGAATTAATGAATGCTAGTTCACATTTGTCTATGTCTGTTCCATGAAAAATAAGGAAAGAGTTCAATAATTACAATAAAATGTGGGATATTCCTGAAATGTATCAAGATATATTTTGAGGTGTATTTATTATTGTTGTGGTGGTTGTTGTTATGTGGTTCAGTTTGCTGTCTTGACACAAAATGATGGCTTATACAGATTTTTAAAATATCATACATTCTACAATATTTAATGAATTTCAATGCACTTTGGTATGTAGGGAGAAGCAGACAGGTGATTGCAAAGATAAGGCTAGAGTGCACAGAATGGTTAGTTTGAGTCTATGTAAATTTTGTGGAAATTCTGGTTCCGTGGTGGGTTTTTTTCATTAATTTAATTTAAGTCAATCAAAGTATTCTGTAATAGCTATTAAATGTACACATAACCTGAGGAAATTAATAAATTACACATCCAAAGCCTTTTAATTTGAAGTAGTCCATTTTATAAAGCATTTTATTTTGCTCAAGTTTTGAGCCAAACTCAAATTTTTATTTCAGTTTATAATTGAAATTCCAATAGTAGGAGTTTCTGTGGACTGTCTTTTGTCAGCTCTTTTTCCAATCAAATTATGGCTTACTATAGCCATAGAGCCTATTACTCACAACTATAGATGGTCTTGTCTTTTTTGTGGGATATAATTATGAAACACTGCATCTTACCTATAGTATGCAATGTTTCATTAAAGTGATTTGAATATTGTTAAATCATTGTCATATAGTAAAATGGAAGAAGGAAAAATTCAATGCTGAAAAAATAAGAAATTAAATGGAAAAAATCCTATGTAGTATTCCAAGTATTACAAGATTATCTCTAACTGTTCTGTTCTACTAAATGCCTCAAGGATCCTTTTGTTCCTTCTCTTTCACTATCAACAGGACCACCAGTGCCAAGCAAAGAATTTGGTAATACTTTCTTGCTTGGTATATAATACTAGATAGTACAAGCACCCTTAGGAGAAGCTAGATGGTGCAGTAGATAGAGCACAGGGCCTGGAGTCCGGAAGACCTAAGTTCAAATCCAGCCCCAGACACTTACTAGCTGTGTGACCCTGGCAAGTCACTTAACCTTCTTTGTCTCAATTTCCTCATCTGTAAAATGAGCTGGAGAAGGAAATGGTAAACCACTTTAGCATCTTTGCCAAGAAAACCCAGATGGGGTCATGAAGGGTCAGAACAACATCAACATCACTTATTCAGGTCCTCACCTATTCTAATCTATTTTATTAATAATAGCCTCCTAACTGGTCTCTTTGTTTCTAATCCATTCACCCTCCAACTCATGTTCCACACTAGTAGCCAAGTAATCCTTTGAATACTTTGCTCTCATTGTGTCACTCAAATACCTTCAGTAAATATATACTCTGTTACATCTGATCTTGGTATTCAATTTAGTGTAGCTCTAAACTACCTTTCCAACCTAATCTCACACTATTCTGTATGAAAACAAAACAAAACAAAACTGAAGATGGTTTAGACAAAACCTTTTAAAGTTGAAGGGAGGATCTATGAAGGAAAGGTAAAAAGAATTAGCAGTATTCACCTGAAGAAGAGAAAAGTAACTGGTCATTTCTTACCTCGGTTCTGGTGAATAGAAGTGATTTCCCTATATTAATGATGACAGACAACTCTTTGACAACATAAGTGAGGAAAGAATATGAAAAAATATGCCTCAGCTAAAATAGGAGGGCTTTCGGCTAGAAAACAAAGACAAACTTCCAGGTGATGCAGTGCAGGCTGCCAAAGTCTTAAAAGCATTGTCAAGAGCTTCATTCATCTGTCAAGAACATCTTAGGTGAAACCTACGTCTATCAAAAGAGATTAACAAGAATACCTCAGAAGGCCACTTCCAGCTATAAATTTCTAGAAGTGTTCCTAAAATCCTAGAGTTTCCAAGAATGACTTGAAATATCTTTGGGTTAGGGTGGGGTGGTGGTAGGATACATGATGATAAGCATTTCATATTTTTGTCAGTGCGTTCTGGCCACTTTTGAAAAATTGTTTACATTCTCCTGACTTACACTTTCAGGGAGGTATATATTTATTGAATTGGGTTTTATGCCAATAAAGCCTAAATGAGTATATTTGAAATGCTTATTTGGGTTGCAGGTGACATATTTAATGTTTCATGTCTCTAAATTATAGACCCATATTTCAATTTTACTTTGGTTTCTCCTCCCACATCATTCATGGTCATGCCTTTGCAGAAAATTATATTTCTTCTTCTAGGCCAAAAAAAGGAAGTGTTTTGAAGACCATAATTACTAGGCATGTGTGGGCCTTAGGCAATTCTCTGTCACTCAATGCCACCTCAACAATGTAGTGGTTGCTGCCTACTGTTAAAAATATCACATATGGTGAGAGGTTAGGTGGGGAGTTTGCTGGGGCCGTACATCTGCTATACATTTTGCTTGAGAGGCTGTCTTCCCCAAAAGAATGTGGTCAAGTCAGCAATAGTCCAAAGTTTGTTCTGAAATATTTGAAAGGAACCAAATTGAGAACCACACAATTCTTAAACTACGCTAACAAGTATGCACATGCCAAACTTGCTGAGACAGTTGGAGTAAGACTTTCCTTAGAAAAAGGATCAATCAGATACAAAAAATGGAATTTCTATCAATGTGTATGGTAGACTCATTGTATATGTGCAGCTATCACAGTTAATCACACGATTAAGGGAACAATATGCTTCCAGATTCTGTTTATGAAGTATTTTGGGGTTTTTTAAAATCCATTTTTATTTGAAATTATATTTCTCAGGTGACCACATATTTTTGTATCTTAAGCATTTGATCAATGCGCTAGTTTATATTTACTTTTCTCCTCTTCTTTAATTTGATGTTTGATCTCTTCTTTTGGCTATATAGCATAGAAAACACATTTAATTCAAGAGTCTCAAAACGTATTAGTCATTTGCCTCGCTTTCCACTGTGCTTTGACAGTGGTAGCCACTCATTTTTTATTTAAGGAATTAATGAGCACAAATGGGAATAAGAACTCAAATCTGCATAGTGCTTTAAGGTTAACAAAGCTCTTTCTTAGTAACAGTTCTACAATGCCGCTGATGAAAACACTATTCTCATTTTATAGACAAAGATACTGAGACTCTAAGAAGTAGAATAATTCGCCCATAGTAACACAGTTGTGGTCAGAGAAAATGTTTTGAATGAATGAAAAGAGCATTTATTAGGTGCTTACTGTATGCCAAGTACCAAGTTAAGTATTAGAAATACAAATACAAGCAAGCAAGACAGTCCTTGACTTTAAGGAGCTTACATTCTAATAAGGGAAGACAATACACAGTGGCGGCCAAGGAGGATTTCAACAGGGAAGTCAGAGGAAGTAGTGATTGGAGTCACAGGGCAATTAACTGGCACATTCTTCATAAAACAGTAATATTAATTTGATTACTATTTTCAGAGCTAGACTTGGAAAGGGATTTGGGAACTATCAGTGTGGCAGTATGTCATGGAGATAGCTGGGAAGTGGCACGGTGGGACCAGGTTCAGGCAAGATAAGGTGAATTATCACAAATCTGAAGTCCAGAATCACAGAGAGGGGAAGCAAGAGTGCAGGTAGAATGGATGGCTGGGCAGTGGCATGGGGGGTCTTCCTAAATTCTGTGGCTCATTTTACTATGCTCCATTATCTCTCCCCCATCCTCTCCTACTTTCCTGCAATGTCTTGAGATTTAACAAGACAATTATCGCAGTGATGTCCTTTAGGGAATGCATAAAGTTAAGAGGAAGCCCTGGATGGGTAGATATACTGGACAAGGGATGACTAGGCTCTGGAAAGATACTGGGAGCATCAAAGAGCCCTTTGCTACTTGCCACACTAACAAGAAGATTCCTGAGAATGCTCACCAGAATTACACCAACTGCAATTTTCTGTTCTCCAGGCTGTCTGCCAATCTAGAACAGAATCCAATTTTAGGACCCCCAATAAAATAGGATCCAGCCACAAAACCATAACTAGAATTCTGCATTTTGAGTTTGACTAGCATATCACAAAAAATGTCACTTAAGGAGAAGATGGGTCAGGGTGCTAAATCTTATGAAATACCATAGTCTCCACTCAGCCCAAACATTGTAATGTGCATCTCTGCTTGCAGACCATTGACCCAGTCTGGAAAGTATTTATATTGCTAAAACTTCCAGAGGATGGAGTAAGTAGCTCCCTATTCCTTGGGACATATCCAGCTCCCATAGTTACCAAATTCAAAGTACTCTCCTATTCTTAACGTATACAGTGTTAACATGAAATCTACCTTTACATTTATGAAACTTTTATTTTATAAGTCCTCTACTTTTGATCCCACATTAGTGTCATACATTGTAAGTGCTTAAAAGACTGGATCTGTGTTAACCTATCCCCAAGGCCATGCTAACTCAATCATTTCTCACCTAGACTGTTATAATAGCCTCCTAATTATACTTCCAGCCTCCAGTTTCTTCTCTCTCTAATCCATCCTCCACATACTCGTTAAAATAATTTTCTTAAAGCATAAGTCTGACCTTTTTATGATGGTGGTCAAGAATCCTCAGTGGCTCCTTATTGTTTCTAGGATTAAAAAACAAACTCCTCTGTTTGGCGTTTAAAACCTTTCACAATCTGGTTCCAAGGGAAAGGGTTAGTTGAAGCTTATATAGCACTAGGCACTTAATCTTTGTGAGTGCATTTTCTAACCTATAAAATGAGAGAGAATAAATTCTTACTACTATCTAAAGGTTTGCTATGATGAAAGCCTTCTATAAGTCCACAAGTAAAGATTAAGTGTTTTGGCACCGTGCTAAGTGGGGAATGGGGAGGGGGAAGAAAAATAGTACCTGCCTTCAGGGAGTTTACATTCTAATGGAGAAAAATAATACATAAAAGGAAACTGAAAAGGGGAGGGTGGAGTTGGAGGCATTCTTTGGTGGAGAAGAGAATTCTGGCAAAGTCTGTGGAGTCAGAAACCCAGTCAAGAGGGGAATAAAGCCTGGCTGGCTCAAGGCTATCCTCAAAATAGAGGTTCTGGAAGAAATTCAGCAATGAGGGAAGGGAGGCAGGCTTGGAAGAGGGATGTACAGAGTGAGAAGGCTACAGAGGCAGATAGATGTTCCAGGATGAGAAGGCTCCAGGAGCTGAGAGAAGTTCCAGGGTGAGAAAAGGCAGTTGAGTCTTGGTGGCAAAGTCTAGATGCAGGGGTGAAGAATGCTGCAGCCCTGAGGCCAAATGTGGCCCTCTAGGTCCTCAGTGAGACCCTTTGACTGAATCCAAACTTCACAGAACAAATTCCCTTAATAAAAAGATTCATTTTGTAAAACTTGGACTCAGTCAAAAGGCTGCACCTGAGGACCTAGAAGGCCACATCTGGTCTCTAGGCCGCAGGTTCCTCACCCCTGATAGAGATTCAGATGCACAGCCTAGGGGAGAATAAATGAATTATGTAAACGTGAGTTAGTTTTTAGTATTATATTCTGTATAATTAAGGGTCAAAGTGAGACACTGTGAATAGTTTTTAGACCTTAAGTCAATCAGTGAACTGGAGATATTTTCATACCACCCTAACTTCCTCCTTACTCTCCAACTCTCACCCCTCCAATTGTGTGTCTTGTCAGACTGGGCATTAACAATCCCGAGAAACACATGTTTAATGAGGAAATGGTCATTTTCAACGCAGTCTATGGTCATGAGAAGCATGGAAGCTGAACAAGCAACAGTTGAGATTGGTACCTTGGTTAGCAGTACATGTGCACTGCCCTTCAATTTATCACAGAGACCACCATTTAACATTATAAGGTTACTGTGATAGATGAATTCAAACAAATGTTTTTTTCTCTGTGGATCAAACAGTTTTCTATCCATCTCTACATCCATGCATCCATACAACACATCTTGCATTTATTGAGGGCCTCTTGGTTGCAAGGTGTATTCTTATCTGGCTTTAACATCCTTAGAGAGATGACTCATGGGGAAAGAGTCTCCCCAATTCAGATTCCTTGTAGTCAAAGAACTGGCAGAACCATTTCCCAGTATCACATATATAGGCAGTAGCAGAGCTGGGAGAAGAACTCGATTTTCTGTCTCTTATTCCAATGAACTTTATAGTGTAACATGCTATTTCTCTAAAACCTTCAGTTTCCATTTTTAAATCTCAGGAGTAACGTCAAATCTAAGATAAAATATGTATGCATTCACTTTACAATTCCTCATCATATGTATCTGGCTTTACCTGATCTTTGGATATTAAAAGTGATTCCCAGATAGACACTGTGTGGTGTAATGGCTGGAATGTTGCACTTGGAATGACGAATGGCTCAGTTGCAATCCTGCCTCAATTTGCTCATTATGTGACGCTGGACAAGTCACTTAACCTATCTCATCCTTACTTTTCTCAGCTGTAAAAAGGAGATGATAATGGCATCTCCATCATAGCATCGTTGTGATGATCAAACAAGATAATATAAAGGGACTAGTAAACAAAGTTCTATCCAGATGTTAGCTTTCAGTATTACTCTTTAATAATTCTAAATTATTGTTAGTGGTGTATGCCTGTATTCCCTGCTGAGGGGAGGTCAATGCAGGTGAATTTCTTGACCTCAAGAATTCTGTGCTTCAGTGGGCTAGGCTAATCAAGTGTCAGAACAAAGTTCAGCAGAAGCTACAGGCCACCAGAGGGTGGCCTAGGAAGGGGAGAACCAGCCCAGGTTGGAAATGGAGCAGATCATTTCCAAACCTGATCGAAGAGGAATCAGGGTATCTAAGTAGTCCCTGCACTTCTAGCCTGGGAGAGATGGAGAGACCACGGTCATTTATCATTAATGGTACTGGGAATTTTGACTAGTCTGAAATAAGTTCAGGGTTTCTTGCTGATACCCCAGAATAGTATGTCTACTGATGCTGAATTGCTGGGAGGTCACAGAGGATAGACTTCTTGGAAAATTAGAATTTTATGAAGGACTAGAAGAGTATTGTTTCAGAGTATTATATCCTAATTATATCCTATGAAGTCAGAAGCAGAGAACTTTTAGAGAAAGCAGGATTTTCTACTTCAGGACCCCTTGTGCTTTTCAACTTATGCCTGGGAAGGGGGAAAACAGTTTAGCCATTGTTTAGCTTCAACTAGTATGCACACAAATAATTCCAGACCGGTTATCTCCTAGCTCCTTTCTACCGAATGGGAGTCTCTGTGGAATGAATATTTTTGGTAATAAAAGAAGGAAATAATCTTATAAATTGTCACAAACCTAAGGAGTTGTCATTTCACGCAGGCAAGTAGAGAAAAAGAATATTGGTTTGAATTACTTAACTATTTCTTCTGAGAAAATGGATGGGTAGATGAATTTTATTCAGTTGCTCAATTTTTGTATTTTGTAACAGATATTTCATAGGGGTATCAGATTTTTGAAAAACTAATGTTGCTATAGTAATCTTTGCTGTTCATTGAAATAAAAGGTTAGCCATCACTGTGCTGCACATGAGCTTAAAATGATACTGGCATTAACTGGTCTAGTATTTACTTCACTCTTAGCTAAGGTGTTCAGTGTGTGGAACCATTGCTTCAATTGCATGCTAGAGGGCGCTGTTCAGCTGGGGATGATGTCTTAAGCTGTGGGGGTCTGAAATCCAGACCACAAAAGCTATTCCAGATGCTTTCTCACTCCTAAGCAGAGTTCTACTGAAAACAGAGTTGAACAATGCTGGTGAGATTATGCTGGGAAATTTATTTGGATGAGTCTCTCCCATGGGGAGGACATATACATACACACACATACTGAAAAACGTTAGTCTATCAGTTTGACAGCTTTCTGAAATGTACTAAATCCACTGAAGGAAAAAAAAATACCTTAAAAGTTGCTACACATCTTAGAAGAGTGAGGTTTAGAAGACAAGCTATTTCATTTCTCATCAGATATAGCCACTGAAAAATTCAACTCTCTCGCACCTGGTGTGCATGCTGGCAAGCTGTGCTCTCTTTAACTTAACGGAGGTGGAGAAATGCATGCAGCAGCCAGCTAGCTGGCCTCCCAGCACAGGTGTCTCCAGTAACACAAAGATTAGTGTTCTGTAGGTTGAATTCAGTTTCAAGAGAAACAAACTACTCACAACCAATTTCCTCACCCAGTGCCTGGTTTCTCAGACTCTGCTCCCTCACCTTTCCAAAAGTGTGGTTAGATTAACTATTTATTTTCTACTCAAATGCAAGTACTGCTTCCATCTCTTCCATTACAGAGGACTGGCTCTATGTTGTGATCTTGTCATTTGTGTTGTTAATGATGCCCTAGTATATTTTCGATCCTGAACTATTCTTCTTTGTGGAGTTTGTTTCTGTCTTCAGTGCAGTTACTTCTCTTTCAAACTTAAAAAAAATCACCTATAAAATATAGACCTTTACTGAGTCCTACTGTGTGTGGTGGGCAGGAGGGGAGAGGTTAAAAAGAAATACGCTATAGATCTTCCTCCTTCAAGATACATACAATAAGAATAACTGACATTTAATATGTAGCTTACAAAACACTTTCCATATATTATCTCCCTTGCTACCTTACAACAGCATTGATCAAGTAAGTACTAAAGATGTTATCTGCAGCTTACAGATGAGGAAACCTAGACTAAGCAAAGTAAGCTGACTTACTCAGGGTCACACAGCTTGTACCTGGCAGGAATCAAATTGGAACTCAGATATGTCCCATCTTCAGGCCCAAGACTTTATCCACTACACCCAAAATATATTGCTTTGAAATATGGTTAGGAAGACAGATTTATATAGAAGAAGTAACTGAAGAGCACTTCTATGAAGAAATATATGAAAAAGGGCCAAAAAGTGGATTATGAACTGGATGAAGGAATGGTCCGTTGACTAGAACAGTGAATAATGTCATACGGGGTCATCTTGGAAGACTTCCTGGAAGAGGTGAATTTTGAACTGGATTTTGAAGGAGAAAAAGGATATGGATTGAGGGAGAGGAGATACACAGAGGGTTCTGTCAGACAAAGGGGGCAGCATATGCAAACATAGAGATGAAAGAAATCGTGCTCTGGGAAAGCAAACAGAATGGTGATCTTTATTATAAACAGTAGTAGAACTATAAAAAAGTTGTCTCATTTCTTATAATGACTGAAAGATTAACATTTGCAGGAAACATTAAACACTCTACTATTAAAAATGCTTCTTAAATCTGGACTGCTGAGTCCTAGTCACAGAGATTATCCAAAAGATGAAAAGCATAATCCCTTTTCTGTCTACCACAAGTAACTTCCTCTCTTCTAATTCAGGATGAGTTTTGTTCTTAAAAGACTAATGAATAATTGTATAGACACAAGACTGAGTTTACTCAGTACATGGATTCCTATGTACCATCTAGTGTTCTTTGTTCTAAACTGAACAAACTTTCCTTGGACAAATCATACTGGCTGTAAAATTTTTCAAAGGTCATTTTGGAAATCAAATTCCACAAACCCTATTTATCGCTTATATTTTCACAACTACTGTCTCCAAGTCAAACCAGGGGCACTGAAATAGATATCCCACTGTTTGCTCAAAAGAGGGGTATATTTTCCCTGGATAGCATCAACTGTGAGAAATAGCTGGATGAAAACAAAGAAATATTTCAATGATGGAGAGCAAAGGTGACTTCCTGTTTTGTTTTGGGCTTTGTTTTCTTCCCTTCTCAATGAGGTCTGTATTTTTCTGATGATTTAAAACTTCTCTCGCTCAGTGATTTCCCATTGAAAGATGATGGTGCGGGTGCCTCCGCAGGTCACTTCATTACAATGTGCCCTGAAAAGGGAAGGCGAGTGGGGGTGGAGGAGAGGGAGGTTACATTAGTGGGAAGAAGCAGACTGTGAGGAGATCTGCTTTCTATTTTCTCCTCTAGATTGAATTCATGTGGGTGGAGGGTAGGGGGAGGTTAGTGGAGGGAAGGGCTTTTTTTTTTTTCCAGCATGGTGCAATTTTCCCATAGATTTCTTTAAAGGGCTAGGGGAAGGAGGTAGGCAGAAGCATTTGATAATAACAGCCATTTTATTTGAAAGAGTAAAATCAGAAAGAATTAAGCAAAATTCGCAAGTGTTTTGGTGAAACTGGTTACTTTCACCGGTGCTTGGAAGGTAAAGAGAAGTTATAATTACATATTACAAATTGAAATCACTGAGAAAGCTGTTCCTTGTGTCCTGGGTAATATCTTTATGGGTAGGATTTTATTGCTGCTGTATCTTGCAGAGTAACCGCCCCCCATCCCAATCGCTCATTTAAAATGATGCTCCGGATTGCTAGGTTTACGTTTAAACGGCCACACTGTCGCACCATCGCTATCTAAAGTTGTCTGCTACCTTCGACTTTTAAGATGAGTCTCCAGTAGGTGTCTTTCTTTCGGCTTTTTTTTTTTTGCCACAAGTTTAACAGTACAGAAACAGTGATTAAAGTGAGAGTGTGGGGCTGCAGCTTGCCAAAGGACTGAGCAAGAGGAAGGGGTTGAGGGTGTCTTATAGGAACTGAGTCAACGCTGCCTCAGGTCATCGCATCTGCCTAGCTCTTTAATTTCCCCTCCCCCATCCCCATCTGCATCCCCCTCTCACTAACGTCCCCCATCACCTTCTCTTCCCTCCCCCTCTTTTCTGAGAAGAGGAGAAGGCTGGAGAGGGCTGGGACTCCGGCAGGAGGAGGAGCTCCCTCTTTGGCCATGAGGTGCGAACGTGAAAAGGAGCTGGGCTGGAAGCACAGACCTCATTTCAAAGCTGGTCCTCTACCTCCTAGCAGCCAAAACACTACTCAGAAATTCAGTGCCTGCGCACCCTCTCCCTCAGCCACTAAACTTCAAGACTTGCAAACTCTTACTCAGTTCTTTCCTCTGATCATCTTTGGGAATAAGGCATTTTCTCTCCACTTTTCTTTTCTCCCCTCCCCCACCCCCACTTCTCCCCTCCCCCACCGTCTTGCTTTCCCCCCTTTCCTCCTCTTTTCTCTCTTTGGAGAATTTCATGCTTCTTTTAGCTGCTTTCTGGGATACAGCGGACCTGCATCTCCTACCACAAACAGCTGAATTCCACTTTTGTGTTTGTTTTTTCCTCTTGTTTTCCTCTCATCTGATTTATCTGGGAAGTCTGATGTTTCTGCCTGAGAGAAGGGAAATGAATAGATGCTGGTGAGAACTGAGAGCAGCAGCAGCAGCCGCCCCAGCAGTGACTTTTGTGAGAAGCCGTTAGGACATTAGTAGGGGAATCTGATCCAAGAAAGGCTGGAAGACTGCTCCGAGGGAAGAAACTCAGTGATCATTGAGAAAGGAGGAAAGAAGAGGCAAAGGGTTTCTGCGCCTCCTTTAGCTTTCTAGTCTCTCTATCCCATTCTACCGGGATTATGGTTGACTGCAGCTCTGGAGAGATGTTGCTGCTGCTTCTGTTTGCCGTAGCAGGCATCTTCCTTAGCCAGGTGCCCGGAGCCCAGAGTGCAGCCTGTGAACCTGTGCGTATCCCCCTGTGCAAGTCCCTACCCTGGAACATGACTAAGATGCCCAACCACCTGCACCACAGCACCCAGGCGAATGCTATCTTGGCCATCGAACAATTTGAAGGCCTGCTGGGTACCCGATGCAGCCCAGACCTGCTATTCTTCCTCTGTGCGATGTATGCGCCTATCTGTACTATTGACTTCCAGCACGAGCCCATCAAGCCTTGCAAGTCTGTGTGTGAGAGAGCTCGGCAGGGGTGTGAGCCCGTCCTCATCAAATACCGCCACTCGTGGCCAGAGAGCTTGGCCTGTGAAGAACTGCCCGTCTATGATAGGGGTGTCTGCATCTCTCCTGAGGCCATAGTGACTGCAGATGGAGCTGGTGAGTATTGGATCTGTCCCTACCCCTCCTAAATAACCCTTTCCCTTTTTGGATCCTATTCCACTTCTAGTCCTGGTTCCTTGCCTTCGCCTCATCTCACTTTACCTTTCTCCTTTTGATCTAATCTCCTATTTCAGAATGATATTCACACCCTTAATCATTTCTGCACCCAGCAAGAATCCCTCCTAATCTTGATTCACTACCCTTCCAAACTGATGCTCCTTGCCCTCTGATACATGATCTCTCATTCCCTTAATACTCCATCCATTCCTTTCATATTAGATATCTAATGGACAGTTAAGTAACCCCTCTCTTTCTACCTCTCATGAACTCAAAGGCATGACACTTTACCTACACCAGCAAACTTCTTTGACTAGTCTGTATTTCTCTTAACATTTCTTTAGTCCTTCTTAATCTTCCACAACAAAGCCTTCTTCCCAGTTTTCTGCATAACTTCACTTATTCATTTTCTGTCCCTTTAGGCAGCATAGAGTTCTAGATAGCATTATGGTTGGAAATTAGGAGGTCCTAGGTTCCAATGGACCTCTGTTGCTTACTGTCTTATGTAGTGTTGGCACATCTCTCTGTTCCTCAAGCAATTCCCTAGGACCCAGCTATTAAGTAAGAAATGAGTTGTGATCTGGGTTGGTCGAGAAAGTTCCCTACACAAGGCTTTTAAAATATAGACCCTCACATATCTCATTTTGAGAGAAAGCGCCTTCTTTTTGACCTTCTGTTGTGATGTTTGGGTAAAACAGAAAACTGGGCTCCTTTTCCTCTTGCAGCCACTTTTTATGTAACCTTGCTACAATGCATAGTTTGTAACTGCAGTGTACTGGCCAAATTCTAATTTGGGCAACTGTCTTTACCTTAAATTCCCTCTCTAGCTTCACTGAGATAAATAGTTCTTCAGTCCATGCTGGAAACAGTTATAAAAAAATTCTGTGCACTATTGGTGAATTTCTACTTTTCTCCTGTCTCATTACTAAATCTTTTTTTTTAAATGCATCTTTTAAAGTCAACTGGAAAAGAGTTTTTGGATGATAACTGATATTTAAATTGCATTTAAAAATTTGCAGAGATCTTTATAAAGTCTTTTATTATTATGCCCTCACCAAGAATAATCCTATTCTTAATCTTACTCTTCCTTCTTCATTCAACATTTACCTCCACTGTCCAAGCAGCCCTCCAGGCAGCCTAATCCCTTTAACTCCCCATTTGCTTCTATCTTGCCCTGCCCACACTTGCCCATAAAACTTTATTGCAGCTCTATACAGAATGGAACCAATCATTGTTTGCACATTACATTTCATTCCAGTTGTGCCCTCCATGAGATCTAATATCCTAATGAGACAAATTCACTCTGGTCTGTTTAATCTAACTAAAACCCCACTTCTACCATCTAGCCCAGACTTCTAATTTTATTGGTCATCAATTTTAAAAGTAAACTCAGTACTTTAGAGCCATTAAAAAAAAACAGCTTTGCTCTCACATTTCAGATGAACTCTTCTCATTTCTAAGTGTACCTATTTGTTGCCTTCTCTGTTACTTTTCACTTAAAAAAAAGATCCAATTTTTCCTTGCCCTCAATATATAACTAACTAACTACAGGTAACTATTGATGATCAGAACACTGTCTTGAGAAAAATTATGGGCCCTCTTATACTGTCATTTTGTTGTCTTTTCCTAGTTTCTGTGCATATTGGTTCACCCAGCCTTAGCTAAACAGGGGAAGAAGAAATCATAATGTTGCTTTTTGGTAGTAGTACTTAGCAAGCTTTGGCTACTGAAGTACTCCTCAAAAAAAGTTTCTGTGATTCCTGCATGGTTCACCATCTTTTATTATCTTTGAGAGGTGGCTTGGCATAGTCAAGTCATGCCTCTGACATACTGACTATATGACCCTTGGCAAAGTTGCTTTGTCACTAGTCAGTGCTCCAGGAAGTTCTCTCAGAGTGTAAGCTGCAGAGAAGGTGCTGACCTTCACTGGTAACAGGAATCCTCACTTGCAAGTTCCCTATACCAATGAAATCCCAGGTTCAGTCTCTATCTCTCCATCATTAACACCTTTCTGAAATTTGTTTTATTCCTATGGCATGGTAGTGTGGTGTAGGGGAATGGGCACTAAGCTTAAGGTGAAGAGACTGGGGTTTGAATCCTGTCACTGAAATAAATTTCCATATCTGCAAAAAATGGGACAATAATAATACTTGTGCTATCTACCATACATTGTGATTGTGGGCAAAGTTTTTTTTTATTTAATAGTTTTAGTTTTCAGCATTAATTTTCACAAGAGTTTGAATTACAAATTTTCTCCCCATTTCTACCCTCCCCCCCACTCCAGAATGGCATATATTCTGATTCCCCAGTCAGCCCTCCCTTCTGTCACCCCACTCCCCACCATTGCCTTTTCTCTTACTTTCTTGTAGGGCAAGATAGATGTTTATGCCCCATTGCCTGTATATCGTATTTCCTAGTTGCATGCAGAAACTTTTTTTTTGAACATCTTCTTTTAAAACTTTGAGTTCCAAATTCTCTCCCCTTTTCCCTCCCCACCCACCCTCCCTAAGAAGGCAAGCAATTCAACATAGGCCACATGTGTATCATTATGCAAAACCCTTCCACAATACTCATGTTGTGAAAGACTAACTATATTTTACTCCTTCCTATCTTATCCCCCTTTATCCAGTTTTCTCCCTTGACCCTGTCCCTTTTCAAAAGTGTTTGCTTTTGATTACCTCCTCCCCCTATCTGCCCTCCCATATGTTGTCCCCCCTTTTTTATCTCCTTCCTCCTTCTTTCCTGTGGGGTAAGATACCCAATTGAGTGTGTATGTTATTCCTTTCTCAGGTCAAATCCCATGAGAGAAGATTCACTCATTCCCCCTCACCTGTCCCCTCTTCCTTCCAACAGAACTGCTTTCTCTTGCCACTTTTATGCAAGATAATTAACCCCATTCTATCTCTCCCATTCTCCTTCTCTCAATATATTCCTCTCTCATTCCTTAATTTGATTTTATTTTTTTAGATATCATCCCTTCATATTCAACTCCCCTGTGCCCTTACACACACACACACACACACACACACACACACACACACACATACACATATATATATCTCTGTATATTCTCTTCAGCTACCCTAATACTGAGGTCTCATGAATTATACACATCATCTTTCCATGTAGGAATGTAAACAAAACAGTTCCACTTTAGTAAGTCCCTCATGATTTCTCTTTCTTGTTTACCTTTTCTTGCTTCTCTTGATTCTTGTGTTTGAAAGTCAAATTTTCTATTCAGGTCTGGTCTTTTCACTGAGAAAGCTTGAAAGTCTTCTATTTTATTGAAAATCCATATTTTGCCTTGGAGCATGATACTCATTTTTGCTGGGTAGGTGATTCTTGGTTTTAATCCTAGCTTCATTGACCTCCAGAATATCATATTCCAAACCCTTTGATCCCTTAATGTAGAAGCTGCTAGATCTTGTGTAATTCTGATTGTGTTTCCACAATACTCAAATTATTTCTTTCTGGTTGCTTGCAGTATTTTCTCCTTGATCTGGGAGCTCTGGAATTTGGCGACAATATTCCAAGGAGTTTTCTTTTTGGGATCTTTTTGAGGAGGCTATTGGTGGATTCTTTCAATTTCTTTTTTACCCTCTGGCTCAAGAATATCAGGGCAGTTCTCCTTGATAATTTCTTGAAAGATGATATCTAGGCTCTTTTTTTGATCATGGCTTTCAGGTAGTCCAATATAGTTTTTAAATTATCTCTCCTGGATCTATTTTCCAGGTCAGTGTTTTTTCCAATGAGATATTTCACATTGTCTTCCACTTTTTCATTCCTTTGGTTCTGTTTTATAATATCTTGACTTCTCATAAAGTCACTAGCTTCCACTTGCTCTAGTCTCATTTTTAAGGTAGTATTTTCTTCAGTGGTCTTTTGGACCTCCTTTTCCATTTGGCTAATTCTGCCTTTCAAGGCATTCTTCTCCTCGTTGGCTTTTTGGAGCTCTTTTGCCATTTCAATTAGTCTATTTTTTAAGGTGTTATTTTCTTCAGTATTTTTTTGGGTCTCCTTTAGCAAGTCATTGCCTTGTTTTTCATGGTTTTCTCTCATCACTCTCATTTCTCTTCCCAATTTTTCCTCTACTTCTCTAACTTGCTTTTCCAAATCCTTTTTGAGCTCTTCCATGGCCTGAGACCAGTTCATGTTTTTCTTGGAAGCTTTTGATGTAGGCTCTTTGACTTTGTTGACTTCTTCTGGCTGTATGTTTTGGTCTTCTTTGTCACCAAATAAAGATTCCAAAGTCTGAGTCTGAATCTGAGTCTGTTTTTGCTGCCTGGCCATGTTCCCAGCCAACTACTTGACTCTTGAGTTTTTCGTGGGGGTATGACTGCTTGCAGAGTAGAAAGTACTTTGTCCCAAGCTTGAGGACCTGCGCTGTTGTTTTCAGAGTTATTTCTACACAGCAAGCTCTGCCACAGCAGCGCTTCTCCTCCCCCAAGAACTGCCAACCTGGACCTGACTCAGATCTTAAGCAGGCTCTGCACTCCTGCTCTGATCCACCACTTAATTCCTCCTACCTAGCCTGGGCCTGGAAGCAACTGCAGCTGTAGTTCTGTCCTCAGAGCTGCACCACCTCTGCTGCCCCTGGGGCGGTGGCTGAACCCCAAACTCCTTTCACTCTGTCCCAGCAGCTTTTCCCACCAACATTCTCTGTTGACTTCAGTGTTTGTGGGTTGAGAAGTCTGGTAACTGCCACAGCTCACTGATTCAGGGCACTAGGGCCTATTCTGCCTGACTCCTGGTCTGGTTGGTCTGGGCGTGGTTCACACTGGGCTCTGCTCCTCTCCGCTCCCAGCTCCATGCGATAGACTTTACCCAGTGACCATCTAGGCTGTCCCGGGCTGGAGCCCTGCTTCCCTCTGCTATTTCGTGGGTTCCACAGTTCTGGAATTTGCTCAGAGCCATTCTTTATTGGTGTTTGGAGGCTCCTGGGGGACAGCCGTAGGCACGGCCCTGCTTTCGAGCTGCCATCTTGGCTCTGCCCCAGTGTGGGCAAATTTTTGTCAGTTTAAAGTGCTACAGAAATGTAAGTTGTTATCACTGATACTGAACCAAGAGCTGATTATATAATACCACTAGACTTTTCAACCTAACCTGCAATGTGCTCAAACAGCAGTCTTGTGCCTCAGGATTCATTATAGAGACAGGCTGTAGAAAAGTCTGAAGCAGAATTTGTCTTGGCTTATCAATCATTTAGAACCTGTTAAAGCCGGTGTTTCTTTCAGACCATGTTTGAGGACAGGGTGGTGGCAATGGCTCACATTGCAAAGTATTTGTAAACTCTTCTCTCACAGGAACTGTGGGGCTTTAAAAATGACCTTATAGAGAGATCTGACCTGAAGGTGGCTTGGCCAGGTCACGAGCTTCTCACAGCAATCCCTTTTGATGCTGAAGAGAGGCAGTTTCAGTAAAAATGCCCCCAAGTTACCTATTACTGAGGACCAGACCAAATGTAGCACAATAACCTCATTGAATGGTTCTAGGGTGAGATGCATGAAAACATTCTTTCAGTCAATGGGAAGCTGATTTCTGAGGTTTTTTTCCCCCCAAATGCTATAATATTCATGATTCTTACAGCCCTATCCCTAATAGAAAAAAAAAGTCTAGAAGGAGAATGAGGAAAAACACAAAGGTGTTTGTGCGCATGCGCTTGTGTGTGCAAACACACACACTCAGATGCATTGCAACAACAAATTCTTTGAGGATCTCATTGCACTTAACCAGTAAGTCCAGAATCAAGTGACTGAACATTGATTCTTTTAGAAATCCCTTTATTTTACCCTTTTAAGATAATATAATGCCTATGTACTACAGATTCTTAGGAAGATAGCTTCCCATCTAGTGATTTTGCATTGAAAGTTCAGCTCTCTCCATTGATGAAGGGAATATTTGTTGTATTAGATCTTGAATACATTTGAAGTCCCTGATATTATTCACATTAATTGCAATAGACATATAAATATCTCTTTATCTCTTCCTATTTCACTTTTTAATTTTTCTGAGGGGAACTTTACAAGTTAAATTTGGAATAGGGTTTGTTTGTTTTGGCTTAGGTTTTCATTTAATATTTATTTTGAGTGAGCTACTGAACTAAAAAAATTCCTTCAACAACAACAACAAAACATTAGTGCCATTGGAATTTAAAAAAAAATTGTTTATGCCAGCAGCCAACTTAGGTATGTTTTGGGTGTATATTAGATTGTGATTTCTTAAGAAGGGCAAGTTCTCATTTGCTGTGACCCATTGTTAACATTTACTGCCATTCTACATTTGTTCAGAAATCACTGTGATTTGGGGGCAGCCAGGAAGGAGGTAGGGTGGAAACTTGTGATTTCATCAATAGGAGAGCTCAAGGTATAGAAATTCCTTCCACTTGTTGCATATTAAGAACAATTCTGTAACTTTTAGTTCTAGGGAACCACATGAGGCACAGAAAAGGTAGTGACTTTCCTGCAGTCACATTGCCAGTGTGTGTCAAAATAAGGACTTGAATCTAGGTCTTTGTGACTCCAAGACTGATCCTCTGTCATATCAGGGCTGCTTGTCCAAATTGTGATGATAATTAAGCTGAATTCTTCAACAACCAAAGTCGATAAACTCCTCTGAGGACTTTTGCAAGGCATGACTCTAGTCATACTTTTAAGTTACTATGTAATGGCCAGAAGAGATCATTTTTTAGGTAATGAAATGACATAGTTGGACTTTACACCTACAAAGCAGTTTGCCAAGACAGGCTCTCCAAAGAACCAGGGCTGAGTTATGGTATTCAGTATAAATTGCTTGCTTTTCCAACCAGCCAGCCTGGGTTATGGTGGTAGGGCACTAGGCTGGGACTGGACTGGTGGGAGGGATCAAGGTTAGGAGGATTTAACTCATTTCATTTTCTCCAGTGTCCCCAGAACAAAGGGGGGAAGGAGAGAGGACCTGCTGTTGTTCAGATTATAGTTTTAGGAAGATATTCTTTATATCATGAGCCCAAGATTGAACCTTATACTGCAGTCAGATGAGGGACAAAGAGAAATTCTAGTCCAGGAAATTCCTTTATCATTAAATGTCCTCTGTCTTCAAATTAGCTAAATTAGAAAGTACTTTTAAATAGAAAGTCCCATGCCAGGATCAGGGCTCTGCTTTACAAAGTTGTAGTCAAACTGCTGTTAGGTAGTGAAGTGGATAGAATGCTGGCCCTGGAATGAAGAGGACTTGACTCAAAGAAGGAAAAACATACACACTCAATTGGGTATAGAAATCTATCTTACCCTACAGGAAAGTAGGGTGGAAGGCGATAAGAGAAGGGAGTCGTGAGAGAAGGAAAGGCATATTGAAGGATGAGGTAGTCGGAAGCAAAACACTTTTGAGGAGGGACAGGGTGAAAGGAGATAGAGAATAGAATAAACGGGGTGGGGGGGGTAGGATACAAGGAAATATAGTTAGTCTTTCACAATATGACTATTATGGAAGTGTTTTGCATGACTATACATATATGACCTATACTGAATTGCTTGCCTTCTTAGTGAGGGGGTTGGGGAGGAAGGAGAGAATTTGGAGCTCAGAGTTTTAAAAATGAATGTTTAAATTGTTTTTACATGTAACTGGGAAATTGAAAATAAATTAAAATCTAATTAATTAATTAATTAAAAATTAAATTAAAAAAATAAATAAAGAGGACCTGAGTTCAAATATGGCTTCAGACCCTTACTAGCCATATGACCCTGGGCAAGTCACTTAACCCCATTTGCCTTAGTGCCTCATCTGTAAAATGAGCTGGAGAAGGAAATGGCAAACCACTCCAGAATCTTTGCCAAAAAAACCTCATATAGGGTCACAAGAGAGTAGGACATGACTGAAACAACTCAACAACAAACTACTAACAAAATTGTGGGAATTGAGTGAACCACACTGATTCCATCTTGTGACTCAATTCTGCATCTAGCACAGTTCCCTTTCTATTCAGTTATGGATCTAGTCCAATTTCTGTCTTGTGAGAAAACTTTATTCAATTATGGGGATTGTGAGAAAATTCTATTGTATTATATGAAGCTAGCCCTGCATGGCTGAGAAGCTGGACCACCTCTATTTGTTACTTAGAGACCCCTAACTAAGGACCTAGATTATGCTGACCAGAAACCCAGTCAGATCTAAAGATTAATGCAAGGATTTTTCTTACAATTACACATCTCAAGCAACCCATATGTCTTATCTGAAAACTGGTCCCATGCTGCTCAATATGTTGTTTTTCAGTTCCTTTGATGGAATACAGACACTTGATTTCAGGGAATTGCATCTGTTGGCTCTTCCCCTCCTAACTTGGAAAATCCCTAATCTTTCCTTTAATTAGAAATCAGATCATCTTGTATCTTGACTTATATCCTGCTAATTGTTTCTTTTTAATGCACAAAGCCCCTGTACTCAGGGTCCAGTGCCAAGCTGAGGATGCCTGGTACTGATTTGTTATGCATTTGTTATATAAAGACCAAGAATTATTTCTGAACTTCCATGTCTATTAAATCCTTTTTTTTGAAAACAATTAGATTTAGCTGATACAGTGGAGAGAAAACTGGGCCTCAGTCAGTAAGACTTGAGTTTAAATGTGGCCTCAGACTCTTACTAGCTGTGTGATCTTGGGCAAGTCATTTAACCTCTGCTTCATTTCTTACAAAACTGGAATAATACTTCCCAGGATTGTTGTAAGGATCAAATAAGATAATATTTATAAAAGTGCCTAGCACAGAGCTTGGCACATAGGAAGCAATTAATAAATACTCATTCCCTTCCCTAAATGCTTATTACCTGCCCCCCGCCCCCTCCTTTTTAGAGGACCTGTGATTTCACTGGTATAGGAAAGTCCACAAAGGAAACTCCAGCCAATACAGATGGACTCATACTCTGTAATGTACAGTTTTGGAGAGTTGTCTGGGGCACAGAGAGTTTGAGGGACTTGCCAAGAATCATGATAGGTAGAATATGAACCTTGCTCATTCAAGGCCACTTCTCTATTGGTTATGTCTCACTGCCTCTTGATTCAACTTAGACATTGTCATTTTAAAAGCACACAAATCAGATGCAGGACAGCTGGTAGCACAATGGATAAACTGCTGGGCCTAGGGCCAGGAACACCTGAGTTCAAATACTACCTTAGATACTTACTAGCTGTGTGACCCTGGGCAAGTCACTTAATTTCTTAATTATGTATTATGCTTCATTGTTGAAATGTAAGTGGAAAGGCAGATCTTATTTTTGTTTTAGAACTAACAATTTGAATATTCCTGAATGAAAATAGATGTGAATCTCAGATTCAAGACAGTCCCTTAAAGGCAGTTTACTTCATCTCAGAAACATTGAAACAAAGTATGCCATAACACCTATTATATGCTGATATTTAATAAAGATATACATAGCACACTCACTGGGTTTGCCAAAGGCTCTCTACTCATTTGTCCATTGGGTTTGGCTTTCTTGACTACCATAGCTTATGTTACTACATCTCTTGCTCAAATGATTACTCAGGGTCTTCCCAACCTTGGCAGAATCTAAAGGAAGCAAACTTTCACATGTATGAACTGCAGCAGAATCACTTCTCTACTCTAGGAAGAACAGAGAGCCTTTTCTTTAGCTCCAGGCTACACATATTTGAGGGAATAAATACCAAGAAGGAAGAATTACTTAGTGTGATACACAGGGTTGTGAAGGGGGAAATGGGATGATCTAAAGAAATGGAATATGTAAGAAGCAAGAGAGAAATTAATTTTATTACTTCTCCTTTTGAGAAATTATAAATTACTTTGGATGACATAAAGGGAAAATAGTTGTTAATAATCTATTTCATGATATGTTCAGTTTTATTTATAGGTTATTCTTTGCATAGGCTGCTAAATTAAGAGGTGGGAAGCCCTGAGAAATCTGAATCCTCCTTTTGACAGATGAGAAAACTGAGACCTATAAAGGTAAAGGAGCTTGCTCAGGTTTACAGAAGTACTAAGTAGAACTGGGATTTGAACTCAGGACCTTTGACTCCAGTACACCATATAGTTATACCTTATAACTATTTTAATCTGGGACTGAGAAGCAGTGAGGAACAGTGGAACCTGGTAAAAATGAAATTTCATTCATGAAGACATCAGCTGCATTCTAATAATGAATTAAAACAGTAATTATTAGCTTTTTCAGTTGTTTCTGGTTCTGTGATATCATTTGGGGTTTTCTTGGCAAAGATGTTGGAGTAGTTTGCCATTTCCTTTTCCAACTCATTTTACAGTTGAGGAAACTGAGGCAAATAGGGGTTAAGTGACTTGCCCAGGGTCATACAGCTAGCAAGTGTCAGGTCAGATTTGAACTCAGGAATCTGAGGCTTTCTGACTCCAGGCCTGGCACTCTCTCCACTGTGCCCCCTGGCTTCCCACAGTTATAGCTTGTATTTACTCATCTCTGTGTGTTGCAGCCCCCAGTAGAAGCTTAGTTCAGAAGAACAGGAATTGATTTTTGTTTTGTCTTTGTCTCTTCCGTGCCTAGCACAAGTTAGTAACGTGTTTATTGAATTTAGTCTCTCAGAATCTTCATTCAAGGGCCAATGCTCCTATGAAAGTTCCCCCTCTTCCTCCTACTTGTTGAAGTACTCCTCTCTCACCAACTTACTTTCTATTTACTTTGCCATGCACATGTTGAATCCCTTCCTCCTCCCTAGGGTGTAAGCTCCTTAAGGAAAGGGACTTTTATTTTTGTCTTTATATTTCCAGATTCTTGGATGGTATGCTTTATATGTAGGACTCACTTATAAATGTTTGCTGTATTTAATTGTCCCTTTTCAGTCATAGGGGAAAAAAGGTCAGTTCTCATTTATTTGTGCCAAGGGAACAGAGAAGCAGCCTTGATAGTTCAAAAGGAGAGTTAATCCCAAACTTATCTATGTTGGAGTTTGAAAGAAACTTTTGTGTTTTTGTCTTTCTTTTGTATCCCCACCACTTAGCACAGTTCCTAGCCCATAGTAGGTACTTGATAAATGTTTTTTGACTATTTACATTTTAATATAAGCATTTCCGATGGTGGAAGAAGCATCTCCCCTCTCCCACTTGTAATTTTTTTATGAGAATATTTAGCCCAAGATAAGCAGGAGTGAATGGATTGTAAATTATATTATCCCCCCCCCCAAAAAAAAAACCCAACACCAAAAAACCCAAACCCTCCCTCTTCTGAATATCGCTGTTTCCTTGTAAAGCACCACCACCCTTCTTGGCTTCGAGGTTCCCAACTTCCCCATCCTTTCTTAGTTGAAACTTTACTCTTCAAAGTTACCAGTGATCCAAGTGTCATGGTCTTTCACCCGTCTCTATCATTCCTCATCTTTCTGCAGCATTTGACACTACTGATCATCCTTCCTTTCCTGGTACTTACTCTCTCCTTTTTGCTCTCACTTGGTTCATCTCCTACCTGCCTGAGCACTCCTTCCAAATCTCCTTTTCTGGATCAATATCCATATCACACACCACACCTTTGGGTGTATCCCAAGGCTTGGTTCTAGGACTTCTCTTTGTACATTTGCTCATTTTTAGTGATTTATGGGCCCAGATCTCAGTCTCAATCTCTGTTTCTCTATCTCCCTCTGTTTCTTTCTCTGTCTGTCTCTCTCTCTGTCTGTCTCTCTCTGTCTGTCTCTCTGTCTCTGTGTGTGTGTGTGTGTGTCTCTCTCTCTCTCTCTGTCTCTGTCTCTCTCTCTCCCCACAATATGAAGTGCTTATTTAAAAGTGATTTTCATAGGCATTTCAAATGCAGTATGTCTACAAGAGAACTCATTCTCTTCCCCTCTTCTGAACTTTTTAATTTCTGTCAAGGGTACCACCAGATACTCAGATACTCAACTTTGGCCTTATCTTTGACTCCTTCCCCCTCCTCCCCTCACTTATCCAGTCAGTCCGAAATCTTGTCATTTCTACTTTCATAAAATCTGTCATATAAATCCTCTTCTCCACTGACATAGTCACCACCATAGTTCAGTAATTTATAACCTCCCCCTGGGCTACTGCAGTAGACTCCTAATTGGTCTTCATGCCTCAAGTCTCCCCAGTACAACCCTTTCACCACAGAGCTGCCAAATGATTTTCCTAAATCTCAGATCTAGCCATGTCACTTCACTACTCCATAAATTCTAATGGTTCCTCATTGACTTTGGCATCAATGAGTATTTTACTATATTATCCTTTTAAAATTAAAATGTCATTTATTTCATAAGGCACATAATTATTAGCAGAGTAATATATGCATATATTTTATGAGAAAGTAAATAGACACATATTGGGGTCATGTACAAAAATTTTTACTGATGGAGGTGAACAATAAAAAAATTTGGTGATCGTTGTCTAGATCAGAGATGTCAGATGTGGTGAATAGCTTGCAGGAATCAGATTAAAATGTAACTGGGAAATATTTAACAAAATAAAAATACAGTAGAACATAGATAATGTTAATAAGTGGTTTTCTATATCATATTGTGAACTGCAGAGATCTTTATTTAGGCTTTAGAGGCTCCATTTCCACTGGAGTTTGACACCAGCGGTCTAGATTACACATTCTACCACTTTGCCGACAATGAACTGAATCACCTCTCAGAGAAATCCAAAACACCAGAGACAAGGAAAGCTGACCTTCCCTAAACTTGATTATTTGATATCTTCCTTAGGAAAGGTGGATAATTATTTTGGTTTCAAATCCTTTTTCTTCCAGTTCCTTCTGGAATAAGGTAAACAAGTTATTGTTTACAGCTAGGCCTCATTGATGCAAATAATGAATCCCATGAAATTGTCACATTATTTGAATTCTCAGTACATATTTTCACTGAGCAAGAAACCAAAAAATTAGAATGACAATTGCATTATTTTCCAAAACTCAAAGCTGAAGTGAATTTATACTAGTTTAGAAAAATATATGCTTTCTTGGCTGTAACAAAATGATAATTTTCATTTAACAAAATAAATAGAAATATTAAAATCATGTAAATAAATACATAGATACAATTTTAATGGAATTCATTGTTATAGATCTAGAAAATGTATGCACTCTGAGTGTGCATTACCCATAATTATTACATATATAAATAAAACTTAAAGTACTATATTGGTGTCAGTATTTTTGTTGCTTTTTATTTCACTGGACCTAGGACTTTCTTTCATGTCAGGAACTCTTAGAGAAGGGGTGGTAGGGTGGTGGTGGAAGGAACAGACATTTATTAAGAGTTTACTATGTGCCAGGCACATATATAAATATATCCTTCATCCATTCGATCATTTGAACTCCTAGTAATGACATTCCCTGTACCAATGCAAAGAGGCAACTGCTCTTCAACATACAATCTTACAGTCACCTGGGTCACTAAGCAGTTAAATGACTTCCAGTAGGTGTCAAAGGCAGCACTTGAACCCAGGTCTTCCCTGCCTCAAGACCCAGTTATATCAACTGAGATCAATTCGTTGCTTTATGTATTAATGTTAGCTGCTATTATTTTAAAATTTTTAATAAGAAATCTACAACAGTCCTAGAGGTGGCCTCCCTCATGTATTGGCAAGAACACTGGACTTAAGAGTTAGAAAACCTGGGTGTGATTCTTATCTTCCACACTTGCTAGTCATGTGACATTAGACAAGCTACTTAACCTTCCAGAGCCTCAGTTTTCTCATTGTTAAAATAACAATAAGAATAACTAACATTTCTATGGCGCTTACTCTGTGCCAGGCGCTGTGCTGAGCATTTTTTTACAATTATTATCTCATTCGGTCCTTTGCAACAACACTGGGAAGTAGATGTTATTATTTTCCTCATTTTACAGATGAGGAACCTGAAGCAATCAAAGGATAAGTGACTTGCCCGGGGTCACACAGCTATTAGGCTTCTGAGGCTGCATTTGAACTCGGGTCTCCTAATTCCAGGTTCTATGCTCTATTCATTGTACCACCTAACCGCTCCTAGGATAGTAATATTTCTACCATCTATCTGATAAGGTTCTTATGAGATATGTACTACCAACTTTCAGTTGTACATTATTATTACTGTTCTAGTAAAATTCCCTTAAGAAAGTACTGGATAGCTAGTCATAATGGGGCATTTCTATAATCCCTTCTACTAGGGGGGGTTGGGGCTGGTGCATCACTTGAGCTCGGGAGTTCTGAGCTTCGGTGGAGCTAACACTGACCACTTGATCTGCTTTAAGTCAGGCACCAGTATGGTGAATCTTCAAGGGTAGGGGGACCATCAGTTTGCCCAAGGAGGGAGAGACTGGCTTAGGTCAATAACGGAACAGTTCAAAACTTATGTGTCCATCAGCACTTGGGGGTAGGGTTATGATGGCTGCTGCACTGGGTGAGATGGGGGAAGGAAGGAACCGAGGGAAAAGGAAAGGATCTGACCCAGTGAGCCATAATGGGGGTCATACTTACACTACAGAACAGTGCCTTACACATTAATCAATATTTGTGAGTTAATATCAACATTCCGAAAACAAATATGCTAATAATTCTTTTTGTGAATCAATTTCAGATTTTCCTATGGATTCTAGCAATGGAAACTGTAGAGGCGCCAGCAGTGGTGAGTAACTTATCTATCAAATACTTGCATTCTGATTTATTTGTTTTTCTTTTAATTAATAACATCAAAAATCATAACTAAATTCTCTTTTTTCCCCAAAGAGCCATTTTTATTAAAGCTGAAATATATTGTGTGAAATGGCAAAGAGTTTGCTAACCTTGCAACTCTGGGCTTGAGTAGTCTGAGACCAAGTCAATGGTAGGTTAGTGTGGGAGGGTTTACATCAAATGTCCTTGTTTTAATGGCACTTTTCATCCCCTCCTTAAAAAGCTGTATGGCACATTTGCATTTTAAATGAAAAACAATTTAACATAATTTTGTCTTGGGAATATATTCAGATTTCCATGGGCTCTTTTATTTTTTTTTAAAGCCCTAACTTGGTTGGAAGACACTGATTATCATGGTCAGCATTAGGACAGTTCTGTGAATAATTTCAATGTTTTTTTTTAACAAAGCAATTAATATCTTTTGACTTCATGGTAATATTATTGGAGTGACCAGTACTGGGGAGGGATTCAGACTTGTCATTTCATCAGGGGATGGAACTCCTAGTGTGGACATTTATTCCATTGATGCAGGCCATCATCTATCTCAGAGAATTGACTAGGGCCATCTAAAGATTAATGGATTTACTCATGACTAGTGTGTGTCAGAAGCAGAATTGGAGCCCCGATCTTCTAAACTCCAAGACTGGCAGTCTTTCTGTTTTCCTGTATGCCTATCCTCCTTTTAATAGTTCTAGATAGAGAATAAAGAGATAGTATCACATAACTAGGTAAGCAGAAGAAATGGAATCAGCAGCCCCGAGTTCAAGTCCTGCCTCTGCCACAACAGTCTGTAACCTCAGTTTGGTCATCTGCAAAATAGATGTAGTAATACTTGCAATTACTATCTACCATGAGGTCATTGTGAGGATACCATACATAAAGCATTTTGTAAAATGTTTAATAAATAGAAGCTATAGAAACTTCATGATTTACAAAGGACTTTTTTCTAAATGACACTATGAGGTAGGGGTGTTTTCAAGGGAGTTCTCCTCCACCAATTTAATTAGTACAACTCTTTTTCCCCCTAAAGTGTATGGGTATGTGCATTCACATTGTTAAGAAGTGGTAAAACTCTTGATTGGTTTCCAGTGATTGGAATTACCTCCAAGATGGTCTTGGAATCTAATGAGGACAGATTCTTGTTGGAAGAGCTAATGCTGAGTTTTGACATATAAAAGAGTGACAGAGTATTGTCAGCCTTTTAAAAAAACTATTTTATTTTTTCCTTTACACCTTTCTTTTAGGGTATACCTAGAGTGGGGGTGGAGGGCGTTGGGAGAGAGGTAGAAAGTCCTCCTTATAGCACTCTGGGGAAAAAAGGGCACAAAGAATATGGTGAAAATGTCTAAGACCAGATAAACAATCTCTTTATATGTTAACATAAAGGACTCCCCTCATCCAATAAAAAATAACTTTGTATTTACATATCTGTATTCATGTTGTTTTTCTTCAGTAAAATGTTATATCCTGGAGGATAAGGACTCTTTAATTTTTTATTCTTTGTATGCCTAGAACCTAGCACCTAGGTGGTGCTAGTGAATGAATGCTGGTAAATGAATGAATGAATGAAAACTTAAAATGCTGGAGTTACAAAAAGGAAAAGGAAACAATCCCTACTCTCAAGGAGCTCACATTCTAATTGGGGGAGACGGTACATATGAGAGTTCAGCTGCAGGGTCGTCAGAAAGGTCTGGAAGTCCTAAGGTCTTTTGGTGACACTGCAGATAGCAAGGTTTTGGGGTCCTCGGGGTGCATCAGCAGATGAAATGGTAATGGAGAGGTTCTGGGGAGGGGAGTAGCAACAGGGCAGATGGTAATGGTTGGTGCACCTTAGGATGAACTGGCAAGCAAATGGTAAGGGCCAGTGGCCCTCCATTTCTTGAACACTTTAGCTGATAACTCTCTACTCAGACAATGTAAAGAGGTGTGAGCAGCTGTGACTCTTTTCCCTCTTGCCTCCTGGGTCACTTATGGGGTCTGGACAGCTCAGGAGTCAGGGCAGGGGTGGGTGAAAGGAAAGCAGGCATGAAGTGCACCTTGCTAGCCTACCTTAGGTGCTAATGTGATGCTTAATGAATATTCCTTGAATTGAATTCAATTGAGGAAAGAGGCTCACAGAGGTTAAGGGATTGGTTGTGGTCCTAATAGAGCTAATAGACAGCAAAGCCAGGATTCAAAGCCAGTCCTTCAACTCTAAGGGCACTGCTCCTGTCACAGGGCCACAGTGCCTCTCAGATGGACTGCACCAATCTGTTTGACCAGAAGTTATGGTTAGAATGGGTCTCAGAGTGATCCTGCAGCCAAGCACACAGGCATAACCGCGGTGACAACACAACAGTCCAACATACATAGCTCCTGTAGTAGTTCAACATGTTTTTTAAAGGATCTGAATCACTGGCACCATACTACGGTGACATGTCAAGACAGCTTAGTGGGTGAAACAACCCCAAATGCAGACTGGGTCTCTCTGTGTTTACTGTTCTGGATTTATAACGTTATTCTTGTTTCTTGATGAAATGCAAATGATTAAAAGACAAACAAATCCTCACCATCTTGGTTGTGAAATTGCATGGGGACATGTTCACATGCTCTTAACAAGAATATATACTTCATCCAAACTGAACTCTGGGGAGTAAGGAAACAGTCCAAGGTGGTTGTGATGAAACAGGAAATAGCAAAGCTGTATTGTAATACTGTAATTCATACAAGCCCTTCTTTTTTCATTTAGTTCTAAAGAGTTAAATTGTCTTCATATAGAGTTCTAGAGTTAGACCTTCCTTTCTTCCCATTCTTGGTTAAGTTACATTTATCCACACTCAGATGCCTGACAAAAATGCAATAATACTGTTAGGGAGAATTAAAAGAGAAAAAAGCGGGGCGCAGCTAGGTGTCTCAGTGAGTAGAGCATCAGCCCTGGAGCCAGGAGCACCTGAGTTCATATGTGGCCTCAGACACTTGACACGCTTACTAGCTGTGTGACCTTGGGCAAGTCACTTAACCCCAATTGCCCTGCCTTCCCCCCCTCCAAAAAAGAAGAGAAAAGGGGACTCACTTTTTGGCTGACCCTAAGTTTAATTAGTACCTGTGTTTTTGGGTAATGACCCTGCACTGTTTCCCATTTGTGATTTAAGACAAAATTTAATAATGTTCTATATCACCATCACAATAAAGAATAAGTACTTTCTAGGTGATAAGCAATGAGAATCTTGGTTTATGCCATAGATCCAGTATTCACAGGATGTAGAGACAGAGGAACCTTGGAAATCAACTCATTCAAAGGTTTTTAACGTGGAACCCATTTTGGGTCGATTTCATAGTCTGTGAACTTAAATAGAAAAAAAAATTATCTTTATTTCCACTAACCTCTTGTCTGAATGTTGACATTTTCTTCAATTACGAATAAGTAACCAGCTATATTCTGAGAAGGGGAAGGGAACAAGCATTCAGTTAGTGTCTACTGTGTGCCAGGTACTATGCTAAATGCTTTATAAATGTTACCTCATTTGAACATCTCAACCACCCTGGGAGGCAGATGCTGTTTATTTATCCCCACTAAAGTGAGGCTGAGAAAGGCTAAATTACTTGCCCGCATCACTTGGCCAGTAAGTGTCTGAAACTAGATTTGAACTCGTTTTTGTTCAGACATTCAGTCATGTCGGACTCTTTGTGAGCCTGTGGACCATATCCTCCTCTATCTCTTGAAATCTCTCCGAATTCATGTTTGTTGTTTCCATGAGATTTGAACTCTGGTGTTCCTGACTCCAGGCCCAGCACTGTGCCACCTAGCTGCCTCAGAAGGGGGCCAAAGGCTTCACCAAGCTGCCAAAGGGGCCTGTGACATAAAACAGTTAAGAACCCCTGAGCTAATTGAACCCCTTCATTTTACAGGTGAGTAAACTGAGGATCATATAGGTGAAGTGACTTTCTTGAGGCCACACAGCTAGTTAAGTGTTAGAGACAAGATTTGACCGAGCAACTGTGACTTCAAATCTCTTGCTCTTTCCATTAAACCACAGTAATTAAAGCAGTGAGTTTAAGTAGTTATCTAGATCAAACATAAAATCCATTTTCTTTTTTTTTTTTATAAAATCCATTTTCACATGAATTGTCAGAAAAATGTTTCTAATTTTTCATTTAGTGGTTGAGGCCAGTTTGTGAGCTCTTGGGTTTGAAAATTGATGCAGTGATGTGCACCCACAACCCCAATATGTAAAATATTCTAAGGAAGGAAATATTTAAAAGGATATAATTAAAAATTCATCAGCTACTAGCTAGTTGTAACCTACCCGTGTAACACTGAACAAGGAAGTGAGCTTCTCTGAACCTCCATTTCCCCCCAAGTGATTGGGATTGATGATTTCTGTGTTTGTTTTTAGCTCACTTTCTGATTCTATGATGTAACGATCCTTTGTACATTAAGAATCTCATTAGCACTTTTAGCCCTGGGTTCAGAAGTTGCCTTCTTCCAGATTTTCCTTTAAGTAGATTTTTGCTTAGGTCAATTAAAAAGCTGCCAAAGGAACTGCTCTTCTCTCTCTCTCTCTCTCTCATCTCTCCTCTCTCTCTCTCTCTCTCTCTCTAATCTCTCTCTCTCTCTCTCCCTCTCTCTCTCTCTCTCCCTCTCTCTCTCCTCTCTCCTCTTCTCTCTCTCTCTCTCCTCTCTCTCTCTCTCTCTCTCTCTCTTTCTAAAGCAGAGTGGTAGATGTACCAAGACCCTACTTAGCATGGGCAAAAAGGGCTTTGTCCCAGGGCAATGACATCTGGAGGAAGGAAGGTGGAATCTTCTATCCCATGGTAATCAGCTCTCTGCTTTACTATGTGGTCTGGTAATACAACTAAAACCTATCTCTCTCTCTCTTCCACCCCCTGCTCACCCCTACAGTGGCATAGGTGGTCCATTCTTCTAAATCAGCTGTGCTAATGATAGGATTGCCCTCCTATGACATTTGTGTGACCTCTGAGAGCAGCTGAATTTGCTGCAGGTCTAGTTATTGCTAGTTAAGATCCTGTTGCATTGGGTTCCTCGGTCTGCTTGGTCATACCCTCTTGTGTAATATATGCTGTGACTTCAGTGGCCCCCACATAGGCCCTTAAACTATGAGCTCCTTGACAGGAGGGATTGTCTTTTGCATTTCTTTGTATTCCAGCAATTAGCACAGTGCCTGACCCATAGTAGGTGCTTAAGGATGATAGATGACTGACAAGACTATTCCTTTATAGGGAAGGTATGATCCTGTCTTTTGTGCAAGTACTTGTGACCATCTCCTCCATATTTATTTAGGTAAACTTATACTCCTTGAAAAAAGAACCAATTTCATGAAAAATAATAAATACAGTTAACATCAAGATTATGGTTGTGAAAGGGCAGCTAGGTGGCACAGTGGATAGAATGCCTACCATGGAGCCAGGAGAACCTGAACTCAAATCTGGCCTCAGACGCTTACTAGCTGTGTGACCCTGGGCAAGCCACTTAACCCTGTTTGCCTCAGTTTCCTCACTTATAAAATGAACTGGAGAAGGAAATGGCAACTACTCTAGTATCTCTGCCAAGAAAACCCCAAATGGTATCACAAAGAGTCAGGCATGACTAATCGATTAAACAACAGATATGGTTGTGATCCAAGGAGTTAAATATTTTCAGTTCTCATCTTCCTTCTAACCTCTGTGGCAAATGACACCTAGACTTGTCTTCTACTTACTCTTGGTCTTTGACTTTGTGACACTGTACTGTCATGGTTCTCTTCCTACCTTTCCATCCAGTCCTGTTTTCTTTGCTGAATCCTCTTTACTTTATTCCTTTCACTAAATGTGAACATTGCTTAACTTCTTTCCTTTCATTATTCCCTTATCACTAATGCCTGGACTATTGTTGTAAAGCTTCTTAACTGGTTTCCTATTTTCTAACCTCTCCCTTGGCTACTACATTGAGTAGGTTGTTAATGTTAATTGCCAAGTTAATATATCTTATAACCATCCTGCTCAGTAACCCTTAGTCACTTCCTCTTTCCCATAAAGACAACTTCTTAACCTAGCATTTGATCTTCCATGATCTAGATGCAACCTGCTTTTCTAGCCACGTCCCCTCAGGACCCCTTTCTACAAATCCTATATTTTAGCCAAAATGATTCATGTGCCATTGCATGAATGTTGTTTGTGCTATGCCTTCCTGACTCTCTATTTTTGCCCATGTGATCTTCTCCATCTCTAAATATCTACATTAAACTTCAGTGTTGAGCTCAAATGCCATTTATTCCAGATCCAAGTTGAAATTCAGCCTTGGACACTTGCCAGCTTTGTGATCCTGGGAAAGTCACTTATCCTCTGCATGCCTCATTTTCTCAACTGGAAAATGAGGATAATAGTAGCACCCACCTTCCAGGATTGTTGTGAGGATCAAATATGTGTAAAGGACTTACACAACAGGTGTTTAATTGGTGTTTATTCCTTTCCCTTACCCTTCCATGATGGTTTCGCTGATTTTCCCCACCTTGACCAATAAATGATTATTTCCTTCTTCAAATTCATATAGTCCTATATTTATATCACTTATAGTCTTTAAAATGCCTTTTATTTTACTTTTTTACCTATGTGCCATATCATTAAACCTTTAACTTGTAAGCTTCTTGGGCAGAAATACAGAATCAGGAAGGCACAGCACAAATAAATTCATATGATGGCACATGCACCATTTTGGCTGAAATAAAGGGTGTTGTGGAAGGAAGTACCGGGTATATAGCAAGAAAGGCAGGTTGCATCTAGATCATGGAAAACTGAATACTAGGTTAAGAAGCTGTCTTTATCGGAAAGAGGAAGTGACTAAAAGTTTCTGGGGAGGATAGTGATAAGACGCCCCCCCCCATCTAGATATCCCTCCACTTCAGACAAAAATTATGTCTGCATTAAAATTTTTTAAAAATCAAATATACATATATGATATAGTTCTAAGAACCTGAGTACAAGATATAGCTGGATCTCCATGATGTCAAACGTTGGGATGAAAAAAAGAAATTTAGCCAGACTACATTCATTGGTGTTTTATGGGGTGTGATATAGACAACACTTCTAGATATTGGAATGAATCTTTTTCAGTTTTCACTTGGATATTTAACATTGGGTAGAAGATGTCCTGATTTTTTGGAGTTTGTTCTGCCTTTTTGTTAAACAGCACTTTTGGAGGGTGACTGAATCATTTAATCATGGAAGAAAGCTATCAAACTTACACAGCCTATCTTAGGATATTGTACATTCTAAATGAACAGCATGCTTTTGAAAGGCTTGCTGTTACTTTGCCAAAGACATAAATCCCAAGGGAATATACTAAATTTCCTTTTCTTATTAATGTAATATTAGTCCTGTCAATCTCAGAATTCCTTGTTGAAAGTTACACATTACTATGAATCAAATCACTGGAGGTTTGCTTTTATAACTAAATTGAGCAAATATTATCCTTGCATTTTTAGGTCTTAATATAATACTTTCGACTTCCTGTCAGGTTTGTTCCTTTTTCCATGTGTCGCTGAACATGAAACAAATTTCAGTTTTTTCCCCAGTTTATAATTTCAGAAAACTTAAAAAAATCCTATTTAATTAACTCTTGAATTAAATGCTGGGAAAATGAGTTATATAGTTTAAAGCACTTCTAAATTATGTTTCTTTACTTTTTCTAGCTTGAATAAAAGGCACTTATCCTTATGGGGGGGGAATTGGTATAAGGTGTATCTTCAAGCTTGTGTGTAGGTTTTTATTGCTGCTACTCTTGTCCCCTTTCTCAAATTATCACTTTTATACTTATCTATTTACTATATGCTCCCAGTAAAGTGTAAGCTCCTTGAGGACAGGAACTGATTTTTTTTCGTTTTCTCTTTATAGTCCTAGCATCCAGAACAGTACCTTACACAAAGTAGATGCTTGATAAGTTCTTGTTTAACTGAGTCACAGTGGCTCGTCTTTGCTGGAAAAATAATTATCTTTTCTTTTTTCCAGAGGTTTTTCTTGAGATTTCTCTAGGTTAAAAAAAAAAAGTTTTATGCAGTAGGGGAATTCTGGTTTGAGTAGCTATTGCTGCAGTCAATGGACCTTTTGCAATCTTGCTGTATCAAAATCTAGATGACCATGTGGTAGGCCTTCTGGCCCCTCTGTTGCAGTGGGCTATGGCTAAATCTAGATGAGTCCAGCAGAATCAGATACAACCAAAAAATTGATTGCTACGATTGTGTAATCAACACAGCTCTGCTGCTCACAAGGAACCGTGGAAGTATTAAGATTTGGTACTTAGAAAATTGTCATAAGAAGCCACAGTCGATCGAGCTCCACTGAATCCTATTTATCGATCTGTATCCATTTATTTCCACCTAGTATGTGATTCATCTAGTAAGGTTTTCTAAATTCTTGACTCACAATTGAGGGGATAAGGCTCCCATGCAGTGTTTCAATTCTTCCAACTGTGAGCCCCTCATGTTCCTCCCTATTGCTTCATCGTTGGAGGTGGGGCGCAGAACTTGTTTGTCCTTCAATTTCGAAGAGGACCAGTGACATCCAGGTGATGTCTTCATTTGCATGTGAACTGGATTTAAGTGAGGCAGAGTTGCACACAGTCATCAGCCTGACTCTTTCTTCCTGGGTCATTGAAGTCTGCTTCAGCTGCCTTTATGGCCATTGGAACAAATTGTTCTCATCTGCCCATTCTTCCAGGGGAACTCTTCACATTCTTGGGGTAATCAAAATGAGAAAGAGGATGGATCACAGTAACTAATACGGTACAACATTAATTTTCCAAAACCGCAGAGCCAAGATTTTAACTCACATCCTCTGACGGTACTATGTCCTGAAGACCAGTGATCTTTAATCTTTTTTGATTGTATACCCCTATCAGAAAAATATTTTTGAGCATCCTCTTCAATTTTATGAAGATTTACTTATTTAAAAATTATATAATATACTACTATACTAATAATTATATATACTATAAAATATGCAAAAATTAGAAATAAAAAATGAAATTAAATGAAATAATTTTTTTTCTAGAGTTAACAGGGAGCTATTGGAGTTTATTGAGTAGGAGAGTATAAAGATCAGACTCCTGTTTTAAGAAAATCACTGTGATAGCTGTGTGGGAATTGGATTGGAAAGGGGAGACATGAGGCAGGGAGAATAATTAGGAAGCCACCGCAATAATCTGAGCAAGAGGTGATGAGGCCCTGAATTAGAGTGGTTGCTGTGTGAATAGAGGGGGTGGATTTGAGAGAGATTGTGGTGGTAGAAGTGACAAGATTTGGCAACTCATTGAAAGAGGAGTCAAAGATGACACTGAGGTTGTGAATCTGGATGACTGGAAAAAAGGCAGTCCTCCCGCAGTAATAAGGAAGCTCAGAAGAGGGAAAGGAAAGATAATATAATAAGGCCTGAGATGCAAATTCGTAATCTGATCATACCTACTTACCCTGGGCATCTCACCCTGTTCCATCCAAAACAAAAAGGAAAGGGCAAGGTCCTACTCATCTAGCCCAGGAGCACAGAGCATCACCTGCAATCACAAGCTAATAGTTAGGGGTGGGGGTCGGGGCTAAGATAGGCTGAAGATGGCAAGCAAGAAGTTTTCCCAATGGCACTTGCATAGCTGCTACTGTGACTGCTCATTAATAGTTAGGTCATAATTGCTGTGGGGGACCCACCCCCTGCTTGAGTAGCAGGGAGATTGGGAGCTTTCCTAGTGAAGGGGTTGGGGAGAGTAATAGAGGATAAAGTTGTGTCACTGTGTTAGAGACACATTCTATAATTGGGTATCATGGGGACATGGTTTGCAACTGATCTTCTTGTCTTCTGATTGGCTGATTATATGGGCCGTGGGGTCAGGCCCCAGCCCTTACTTTGGAAACCTACACCTAGATCTTTGACTCTGAAGACAGGTGATTTTGCTGTCTTTGGAGTGTAAAGAGAAATAGCTTTTGAGATTGGGGTGCAGAGGAATGTTTTCCTCACTAATTTTGGATACCTCTATCTCTCTTTGCTCTGAAGATTGAGACAAGTATTAATATCATTTTGCAGTCAAGAGATACTGTCATTTCCCACAGCATAGATATGCCCACAGAGTCCTGAGGGAGCTCTGGTAGCTATGGAAACTCCAGACTAAGGGGAGATCTTTCTAGCTATTTCAGAGATAAAGAGACATCTCTGGCCTTAGAGGGTGGGAATAAAGTGAAACCATTTAGAACAGGGGAAAACTGTGTAACAAAAGCTTTAATATTAGGATTTAGATATATAATACTTTTTGCTTTAGATATACACATATGAAATAATTATGGTAGGGTAAGAATTAACTGGGATAGATAAAATAAATAACTATTGACTTATACAATAAACCTTACAAGTTCATATATCCTAAAAACTTCTAATATTCAACATATCCTCTTTCCCCTCCTGAACTCTTTTATTTTCATGAGTTGAAATTGAATTCACAAGATATGGACATATTCTTCATCATGAGAATGTACTTCATCATGATGGATATTAAATTTACCTTTCATGAAAAACTCATTTTTCTAAGTCTAACTTTGATTAGGTCTTGTTCTATGATTTTACCCCTATACAATGCTGTCCCCATTTCCCAGATAAATGTGTGTCTGCTATGATCTATTGTTTTTCTTTTTAAAAAAATTTTGAAAAATGTGTCATTTTATTTGAACACTTAAAAAGTGTACACTGAAATTTATAATACAATTCTATAAAAGCTACTTATCACTGATCAACTACCAGGGAAAAGGGAAGATGTTACCTTTTTTAGTTGAACATTAGGAAAAGTTAGAGGAATAAGCAAAAACACACCAATTTTTTTTTAATTTGAGGAACTTTTTCCAGGTACAAATTTTACAAATACAAAAACAAATTCACAAATTTCTTTGAAAACTAAATAAATATCTACTTAATAAACTCCAATTGAATACCTCCAGCTATCTCATCAGTGTTACTTTTTCCCAGTTCACAGTATTCTAGTCTTTGTTCTGTCTTGTGTAAGATAAACTTTGCTTCTTCATAGCAATAGTTAACACCTGTTGGCTTTTAAAAAAAAAAACTAGTCTTCTTCCTGTTCTTCCAAATTCAAGAAGCCTGGGCCACATGTAGAGCAACATAATAACTCCTCTAGCTGCCAAGTCCCTTTGAAGGTCTGCTTGTTTTCTAGGGACTAATTAGGTTGTTTTTCAGCGATCGTTTGCCAGTTCTTGGCATCTTGTTTTTTTGTTTTCAACTGCACTTTCCTATGTCATTGTAGGCTTGAATGATCCTTAAAATGCTTGACTTGCTCACACCAATAGCCAGCCATTACAATATCTCTGATGTTGAAGTATGCCCTTTGAATAATGAAGAGCTACAACTTTTGCACGTTCCTTTGAATAGAATCCATTCTTTACAACCACAGAATTAAAAACACAACAAAAGAAACATATGTATGACCAGAAATCCAGAATTCAAATGGCAGAGAACTAATTAAAGGTGGGAATTCAGCTCTATCCAGTTTCATCTAGCCAAAATTAGATGTTCGGACTCTACTAAATGTCAGTAAAGATATGTGCACATGACCATTGCTGTCACAGAATGAAACCATGTCAAAACCATTTATTCCAAGTCACCCACGGAATATTGTAGAGCACTGGTGTCAAACTCAAATAGAAATGGCAGGTTAGCACTATCTATGTTGTACTGTATTTTTGTTTTGTTAAGTATTTCTCAATTACATTTCAATCTAGTTCCTGCAGCAATCAGAAGTTCTGTGGCAAGAATTTGACATCTCTGCTATAGAATATCATAAATCCTAGAATACTTGGTTTCAAGTCCCCTTTATCGTACATGCTGGCTATGTGAACATGGACACCCTAACCTCTCAGGAGGTGCCCCCAGAGAACTGCTTATGACTGTAAGTTTCAGAAGATCTGATTTACATTGATGAACCAGTAGATGGAAATTTGAAACTCAGAACTCCCCATACTTATGGAATCACATTTGGACTAGAAAAAAGAGGGCTAAATGTGTAGTGAGTAAATGTCAAGCAATGTGCGTATGGATAATAGGTACTGTAGAAAGTTAGGGAATGGAGAGATCATTGTGGATTGTGGTAGTAGGAAAGGGCTTGGAGGAAATAGCATGAGCTGAACTATAGGGGAAGGATAAGATTTGGGGAAATACATAAAAGGGAAAATATTTCCAGGTTAGTTAATAGCATGAGCACAGACATAAAGACATGTTTGTATGGTGATAGTGGTTAGACCATTCTGGTTGAAAAAGAGAAGAAAGGGGGTGATAAAATTAAAGACAGCCTCCTCAAATGTGAGAAGGAAGAATTTTAATTTACTCCAACAGAAAAAATATAGAACCATTGTAGATTTTTGAGCAGGAGATAAAGTATGATCAAAATAATATTTTAGTATGTACCCTACCCTCTTTTAGGGCAGCAACAGTGCCATTCCCCGCCTCTCTCCTAAATTTAGCCCAGTGCCTTATAGATAGCAAACAGTTAATTTGTTGAAATTAATTAATATGTCAATGTTCTGCTGAATGGATTGGGTGGAAGAAGATTCTGGAGGTAGGTAGACTAACTAGAGGGAGCACTGTAATTAAATACAGGCATAGCATGATGAAGACCCCTAAGTGGTAACAGAAGAAGACAAAGGAGCAATTGGAAATGTACCAAACGGATGATTCATCAAGACTTGATAACTGATTGGATAGGAGAGGAGGGGGTTAAAAGGTTATAAAAAGATATAAGACCAGGAAAATAGGAAAATGGATGTGCATTTGACAGAAACAGGGAAGTTACTTTTTGTTTCTGGAGATGATAAGTTTTGTTTGGATCATGGTATTTTTGAAGTGAATGCAAAATACAAAAGCAAAAATGTGTCATGAATGATTGAAAACATGGAATCAGAGGTCAAATGAAAGGTGTTGGAGGAATCGCTTTTTTTTCCATTTAGACACATTTTTTTCTGTTGAAATAAGTTTAAAAGTATTCTATTCTTGAAAGGCGATATGGTTTCATTAGGCAACTGGCTGCCTGAGTGAAAAACTAAGTTGGGAAAACCTGCAGTGTCACTAGAAAAGTATGTTTAAAAAATATATAAGAATTTGGTACAAATTTAGATAATACAAGCTCTAGCTTCCAAAGGCAGAGTTGCCTACACTTGTGGAAAGAGCCTTTTCAGGCCTGAGACAATGATAGTTAAGGGAGAATTGGAGCCATAGACCACTTAAAAGTTCTATCAATGACTTGGATAAAGGCAAAGATGCCATGCTTATCAAATTTGCAGATGACACAAAACTGGAGGTGATGGCGGGTGCTACCATACTGGACAACAGTCAGCCTCCAAAAAGATTTGACAGGTTAGAACAGGGGTGGGAACCCGTGACCTTGAGGCCACATGTGGCCTTCTATATCCTTAAGTGCAGCCTTTTGCCTAAATCCAATTTACATTTTGCAAATTCAAGTAAAATTTGGATTCAGGCAAAAGGCCACAAGATCTAGCAGGCCACAAGTGGCTTTAAGGCCGCTAGTTCCCCACTCCTGTGTTGGAACAATGAGTCTGATCAAAATAGAAGAAATTTAATAGGGTTAAAAGATCAGCTGGACAAATATAGAGTAAAAATATGACTAGACAACAGTTTGTGTGTAAATGAGGGGGAGTTTCAGTGTCCTGCACTCAATTTGACTTGAATAGCAAAGCAATGAGAGAATCTATTCTCTCACTAAACAAGGCATAGTACTCGGAATGAGGGAACTGAGTCCTACCCATCTCTTCCTTTCTCAGCCTACATCTGTAGTATTGTGTTTAGTCCTGCACAAAACATTTCAGAAGAATATTGATAAGTTGAAGAAAAACCAGTTATGATGACCAAAACGGCGAGGTGGGGCTGGTGACCATGTTCTCTTAGTATTGCTATTTCAGGAATTTGGAGGATTGTTGTGTAGAAAAGACATTAGACTTAATGTGCTCTGCTCCAGAGGACACAACTAGGAACAATGCATGGAATTTGCAGAAGATTGATTTCAGCACAACATAAGGGAAAATTTCCTAACAACGAGAACTGCTTCAAAGTAGAATAGGCTTCCCTTCCAGGCTGGGTCTGACTCAGAACTGTCCCATGGTGTTTCAGGTTAGAAACTGGAACAAAAGGAGACACTTGTAGGTCATCCAACAGTTAGCCAAAAGAGATTTACTTAGCAGGAGAAGGATATTCAACAAAGATAGACACTAAGAATCCTTTGAATTGATTTGGCTAAATGAAAGCCAAATGCTTGGATCCATCCACCAGCCAAGCATCTGAGAGCCCCTCTAACTTCTCATGACTGCTTTGTGCCCAAGGGATGAGGAAGTGATCTTATCCATTCTCAGCCCCTGCTTCCCTGAGCCAACAAAGGTTTCAGGAGTATCTTGATACTTTTTAAAAGGAAAAGTAGCCTAATCTATATGGGTGGGAGGAGGGAGGGTTAGGATACTGTTCCTACCATAGCTGTCTTGAGAGATAGTAGCCTCCCAATTATTGGAGAGGTTCAAGCTCAGGGTTAGTGCTGAGAGAATTCCTGTTTAGGTGCAGGTTGGTCTAAATAGCCTTTGCGGTCTCTAAGATTCTGTAATTTTAGTCAGCACATAAATGACTGTACTCTTTTCCCCCTCTTCTGTCTGTACATGAAATGGAAAATGTTCAGGGACCTTGAATAGTCTAAAGAAAGATCGGGATAAGCTCAAAAGACTTTTGTGGAAAGGTATGTGTTCTGGTCACCATGATGTTTAACATTTTTTATCAATGACTTGGGTAAAGACATATATGTCATGCTTATCAGATTTATAGATGATACAATGCTGGGAGAGATAGGCAGCATGTTGTGTAAATGAGTCGAGGTCCAAAAAGAGCTCAACAGATTAGAATATGGGACCAGATTTAAAGAGATGGAATTTAATAAGGATAAAAATAGTCTTATGCTTGAGTTAAACAAACAAACAATTCCACAAGTAAAAGATGGGTTTGGCCTGACCATTTACTAGTTCATCTAAAAAAGATCTGGGGTTTTAATAGACTCAAGCTTCGTATGAATCAGTAGTACCACTTAGCAGCCAGAAACACTAATAATTTCTGAAATAGTGTACAGAAAGAGGGATGTCTTATAGTTTCACTCTCTTGTGCCCTGCTCAGATCATATCCTGTGTTCAGTTTGATGCCACATTTTGAGAAGGATATTGATAAATTATAGAGAGTCAAGAAGAGGATATTTAAGGTGGTAAAGGAGTTCTAGATTATTTAGTATGAGGACTGGCTGGAGGTGTTGGAAGATATTAGCCTAGAAAAGAGGAGACCTAGGATAAATATGATAGCTGTCTTCAATGTTTGAAATGCCATTAGAGAGCAGGGCTTAAACTGAAGGAAGTACTAGGAGTAATGGTTGAAGCTGCAGAGAAAGCAGATTTTTAGCCCAGTGTAAGAAAACAATTTCTAACAGTTGTTTATCCAAAAGTTGAATGGATTGCCTTGGGAAGTAGTGGGTTCCTCCTCACTAGAGGTCTTCAAGTAAAAGCTAGATAACCATTTATATACTATGTTTTATAAGGTATTCTTATTCAGCTACAGGTTGCCCTAGATGGCATCTGAAAGTTCTTTGAATTTGAGATTTGTAATCTGTGTGACCCTGGGCAAGATACTCAACCTTCATCTGCTTCAGTTTTCTCATTTGTAAAATGAAGATAATAATAGAACCTACCCCCTCAGGTTGTTGTGAGGATCAAATAAGAACATATTTATACATTTGCAAACCTTAAAGAGATATACAAATGATAGCTCTTACTATTAGCATCAAATAATAATAATCCTTATTATGTGAAAAAATTGAAAGCACTACAGATAAAATTCTCTTGCTAGGACAGTTAAAAAACTACTATAAAAAGAAGGTTGTAAGAGTGTTTTATTGACTTGTAAATTTTCCTCCTGAACTTTTCTTGAACATAGACCAAGGGTTTGTTCACAATTGCAGGGCATTTACAGAAAATTTACACGACTATGTTATCCTGTCATGCAAGTCCATTCTGATCAGGTAAACAGCTTGTAGAGTGCTTAGGTGACTTTTGAATGGTCACAAAGCTAGTACATATCAGAGGTAGGATTTGAACTTATGTTGTCTTGATTCCAAGGTTGCCTTTCTGTCTGTTCTTCATGTTGTTCCTTGTGAATGTAAATAACTCATAAAATACATGTAGAAACATTGCAATAGTATTTCTCTATAGTCTTAATCCCTGTCTTAATTCCTAAAAAAAGTTTTCATCCAGAAAATATTGCTGTATCCTCATGTAGTCTAACTTATCCTATGCAAGTTACTTATATGTTCAACAAATTGGGCCTGCAACTAAAAACAAACCCTAGAAAACCAACAAATTAAAAAAACCCCCAACTAAGCACCAAAATAAAAATCTTGAAAATCAAAGGAGATTAACAAAATTGAAAGTAAAAGAATAATTGAATTTATAAATAAAACTGGGAGTTAAAAAACAATAAAACACATAAGCCAGTAGCTAGCTAACTCTGATGGGCTGACTGTGTTGTTTTTGAACGCTAAACATATACTTGCAAAAAAGACTTTATGGAGAACTCAAACAGGACAAATGCTCACATGGTGGTCAGAAAAAGTGATACAAAGATACTCTCAAGGTCTCTCTTAAGAACTTTGGAATTGATTGTGTGACATGGGAGACATTGGCACAGGACTAGCCAGCATGGTGTGCCCTCATAAGAGAAGGTGCTTTGCTCTATGAGCAAAGCAGAATTGCAGTAGCTTGAAAGAAACACGAGATGTGCAAATTTAGAGACATCTTCATTCTGAATGCTCATAAAGACTATTTGTGCACAAATTGTAATGTAACCTTCTGAGCTTTTGTTGGTCTTGATCAGCTACAGTGGGACACACTGTACCTTGACTCTAACATAGTGATGTTAGGACGAAGGACAACAACCAACCAACCAGATCATTTCACAAATGAGGAAACTGAGGCAAACAGGTTTAAGTGACTTTTCCAGGGTCATACAACTAGTACGTTTAGTCTGAGGCCAGAATTGAACTCATGTCTTCCTGACTTCAGGCCCCATAGTCTTTCCACTGTGACACTTAGCTGCTCAAAAAATTCCTTGAATGATTAATAATTAGAGAAATATAAATTCAAACAATTCTGAGGTACCACCTCACACCCAACAGATTGGCTAAGATGACAGAAAGGGTAAATGATGAATGCTGGAGGAGCTGTGGGAAAACAGGCACACTAATTCACTCTTGGTGGAGCTGTGAAGTAGTCTAATGATTTTGGAGAGGAATTTGGATTTTATGCTCCAAAAGTTATTAAACTGTGCATACTCTTTGACCCTGAAATACTGCTATTAAATCTATACCCCAAAGAGATCAGAGAAGGAGGAAAGGACCCAAATATGCAAAAATATTTATACCAGTCCTTTTTGTTGTGGTAAAGAATTGGAAACTGGTTCCCCATTAATTGGGGAATGGCTGAACAAGTTATGACACGTGAATGTGATGAAATGATACTGCATTGTAAAGAGATGATGAAGGGATGGTTTCAGAAAAACCTGGGAAGACTTCTATGAACTCATCTAAAGCTGAGTAAGGAGAACAATTTATAAAATAACAGCAATATCATAAAGATAATCAACTTTGAGAGATTTAGTAATTCACACCAACACAATGACCAACCTCAATTCCAAAGAACTCATGCCATAACGCTCTGTCCATCTCCAGATAGAGAAATGAGGGACTGACTGCAAATTGAAGCATCTTCCCTTTTCTTCCCTCCTTCCCTGTCTCCCTCCCTTCCTTCCTTCCTGCCTCCCTCTCTCCCTTCCTTCCTCCCTCCCTTCCTCTCTCCCTTCCTTCCTTCTTTTCTTCCTTCCTTCCTTTGTTCCTTCTTTCCTTCCTTCTTGATAGATCTAATTAGGAAATTTGTTTTGCATTACATATTTGTAATGGGTTTTCTTTTTCTTGCCTTCTAAGTGAATAGGAGAAGGAAAGAATCTGAAATTGAAAATAAAATAAAATGAATTTTTAAAAATAATTTTAAAATAAAGATTATAACGTACTTGCATGGGTGTTAGAACTATTCAGGGAAAGCCAGAGTATTTATTCAGCAAGCTTTTTATACTCCAAACATTCACAAATTCCTAAAGAATTGCAAACCCCCAGGTACTTCCTTTTCTACATTATTTTTAAATAGACAAAAAAGCGCAAGTCTGTATCCATATATATGTGCTGGAGGATGTTTTTGTAATTCAAAGAAAACCTTGATCATTTCTTTAGGAGCATTGTCTTCATTCACAAATAAAAACATTTTTTCTTTTAAAATTTATGAGGTCTTTAAGCTAAAATAAATCATCTGTGAAAGAAGACACTCAGCAGAAGACAACCTCACATTTTTTTTCCAAAGGGAATACAGAAAAGAGTGCTATGAGGGAATGTCTTCTGCAGAATACAGTTAGCTTAGATGTTACACACCGTTAATTGTGGGCTTCGAGATCCTTCATCCATACAAATCAATTAGATATATTTTTAAAGCATATGGAGGATATCAGTACTGAGTGTCCTTTTTGAGAAAATAGCGCTCAGCATCAATCATGACCAAATGCTGTTGAGACAATGAAGCTGCTTTTGCTTTCTTTGGAACAGCTGCCTGTCACTAACAGATGCCTCTTCTAGAACTTGGAATTTTTAGTAAGAGTGTTATCCCCCGTGGGGTTTCCACATTTTAACATGTTTCTTGCAAATGTATGAATAGAAGTTGAATTTATGGTGCTTAGAAAAATAATATCTACCGGTTAACAAAAGCTTGTGCATTTTATTTGCCTCCAAAGGAACTAAAACACTTTCTTTTGGCTGCCCTGGCTTCCTTCCTCTCTGCCTTCTCTCTGCTGTACTTCCTTTCCCTCTTTCTGTATTGAAGTAGAAAAACACGTCTTCACAGTTTTATTGGAATGGAACTTTCTCAAGGGTCCTTTTCTCTAGAAGCCTTGAGGTGCAGTGAGATGCTTTCTAGGGTGGTTGTGCTTTGTTTTCTATTTTAATAATGTCTGTGATTGCTAACAATTGAACATCTGCCCGCTTCTTAGCTATGAGATCTGGGCAAGGAGACTCTTCTATAAAAGATACAATGGCTTAGTCTCCAATGTATTAAATAATGTTTGAAACATTGTCTGTAAAACATGTTGAGGCTTATTTGCAGCATTAAACTTTTTTTTGCATTTTGGAAAGGTTTTTTTCAACCATTACTCACTAAATAGTTGTTGGATTTAGGAATGTTTTGTGTTTAAACATCTGTAGGGGATGGGAATGGTTGTTGCCAGAACGTTTCCCCCTAGTACCTATCCATGCTGACAACTGTTGATATGTACTGGCAAACTTATCAAGAACTTCATATCTGTCCATCCGTTGTTTGTTCCAGCGTTAGGGCTGAATCAGTGAAGAGAAGATGATAATTATCACAATAGATTCAGGTAGATGGGGCAGTGGATAGAATGTTAGACCCAGAGTCAGGAAGACCCAAGTTCAAATCCAGTCTTAGACACGTACTAACTGTGTGATCCTGGGCAAGTCACTTAACCTCAATCTGACTCAGTTTCTTCATCTACAAAATGGAAATAATAATAGAACCTACCTTCCATGATTGTTGTAGAAGATAAAAGGAGAGAGTCGTAAAGCACTTTGCAAACCTTAAAGCTACCCACACATGCACGCACACACACACACACACACACACACACGTATGCACACACAAATTCTAGCTGTTATTACAGCTCCCTTTATCACTAGCGCCTTCTCTGGATCTTGTCGCAAAATGTCTCCCATTCTCCCCCGCTCCCTCCACCAAAGATTAATCAATCAAGAAGCACTTACTTAGACCTACCATATGCTAAACATTGTACTACTGCACTGGAGATACAGAGATAGAAATTAAACATTCGCTGTCCACAAAGACCTTACATTCTATTGGAGAGAGAAAATGTGCCTGTATGTAAGAATATACAAAAATAAAGACAAGGTCATTTTTCTTGTGGGGCCAAGGAACTGCCTGCTCGGGGCTAGGGAGGTCAGGAGAGATTTCACATAGAAGATGGTGCCTGAGCTGAAATTTGAAGGAAACTTTGGATTCTAAGAGGCCAAGGTGAGGCATGAAGGCCAGTTTGTGTAAAGACATAAAAACAGGAGATGGAATGCTGTACGTGAGGAGCAGCAGGAAGCTCAGTTTGGGGAGACTGTACCACTTATGAAAGGCTGCAGAGGTCTACTGGGGTCAATGATTAAGGGAATTTAAGCACCTAACAGGGGAGTTTTATATTTGACCCTAAAGGTAATGGGGAGCTAGTAGAGTCTACCAATTCTTTCACCAGTGAGTAGATGCAAATAGTGACTTTGGGTTCAGTGAGACCAGGTGGTGTTCACTGTGTTATCTGAGGTTTAGTTACATTTTGAACTTTACCCAGTATTAGATAATTAATTATCTTCAACCAGAATACATCTTTTTTGGTTCCTAAGGTGATTTAAGATAATTCTTCAAAATTGAAAACTATCTTTTTTTTATTTTTTTTCAGTATAATACCAAAAAAGAGACAACTAGGTAGTATAATGGTTAGCGCATTGGACTTGGAGTCAGGAATACCAGAGCTTGAGTCCTGCTTCAGACGCTTACCAGCCACGTGACCTTGGGCAAGTCATTTAACTTCTTTCAACATCAGATTCCTCATCTGTAAACTAGGAACAATCTAGCAGCACTTATCCCTGAGGGTTATTAGGAGGATCCAAGAAGATAACCTATATAAAGGGCTTTGTAAACTTTAAAGAGCTATATAAATGCCAGCTCTTATGAAGAGCTTTTAAAGGAAAAAAATAAGAAATAGTTGTAGCATCATTAAAGGGGGCAAATGTCTATGAAAACTGTAAAAAAAAAATCATTACACTTAAATAGAAATCTATATATGAACTTGTAAAAAGTATTCAAAGTCCTACTTCAAAAGGTGCTCATAAAAAAACATTTCCCCTGCATCCTCAGCACAGGCAAGGAAACTGTTGCTTAAGTGTGTCCATTGAACCTGATCCTATGATATCATAACAGTGTTTTCTTTAGGGGCTCTTTTGCCAGGACCGCAGATGAGCTTCCATATGTGGTGGCCAATACTGTTCTCTTTAATATTCTTAAGTTCTGTGTGGATGACCATGTTGTATGATAGAGAAAGACTAAGGCTATAGACGGTCTTGTGTTGAAACTAAAACTTATAGCAAAGTTAATGTGACACATATGGAATGGAATGAATTATGGAATTTAGTGTGGAATAATGGAAAGAACCTTGGATTTAGAGGTAAAAATTCTGGGCTTGAATCTCAGTTTTGACATGATGTCGAAATTCAGCGGATTATTTATCTTTTCAGTTTCCTCTGAATAAAGAAAATACATTCTCTACTTCTCTGTTTATTGTTCAGAAAGCACTCTATAAATCCACTACTAAATAATTATTTAAATAATAAAATGATTTATTAAATTATAATTATAGTTAACATTTCTGTGGTGCTTACTATTTGCCAGGTACTGTGCTAAGAGCTTAAAATATATCTCATTCATACTCACAACAATCCTGCGGTGGGTGCTATTAGAATCCTTATTTTATAAATGAGGAAACCGAAGCAAATATGTTGAGTGATGTGCCCAGGGTCACACAGCTGGTGAAAGTCCGAGGTCACATTTGAATTCAGATCTCCTGACTCTAGATCCCTACTATGTCCCCTAGCTGCCTCAACCTATTGAAATGTCTGTTATTATTATGCTAATGGTTATTGTCCTCCATGACTATTAGACATAAAGTCCTGCGAGTGCCTCCATCATTGCTGTTTCTGCAGCCGTGCCCGGTGTTTCTGGGGTTAGCTTGGTAGAATGGGAATGCTCTAATGAGGGAGGAAAAGATGATTTCATGGGCCCAAATCTCTGCCCTTGCTGGAAGGAAAGGTTGGAAAGAGCCACTTCTTGGGTTTTATTTCTTCTGTTAATTTAAAGTTAGGGGCCTGTACTGCCCCATTATTATCCTAAAATAGTCTTTGAGTCACTTTAAGTCAAAATGGTCCCAGGACCCCTCTTATCTATCTTGTCCCATCTGGTACTTGTGTAGGGGTTCCTGGAATATCTGGGACTTGAGAACCTCCTGCTGGAAAATCAGGGAGACCTGGCCAATGAGATCATCCACAATGCCTCAAGGAAGTCTCAGAGGAGTTTACTACTCTGTCCAATTTTCTTTTGGTCCCCAGAGTTTAAGGAAAAGGGTGGGGACTAGAAATGGCACTCTCTCATCCCTCAGAACATAATTACATACACAAACTGAGCTTTATGATTTTAGAAAAGACTAAAAATATATCCAGCTCAGAAATTTACTTAGTCAAATAAGCAAACACCTGGGCCGGGCCAAAAAGGGGAGGAATAGTAGGAAGGACAATCAATATGTTAATGTGAATTGCTACCTCCCTACCATCCAAATGAGATTTAATCTAGGGCTTTCTAGTGAAAAGAGAAAGTCTTCAAAGTGAACTAACAATAGCCTTTTGAGGGCTAAAATGGTTTACAAATAACTTTCCTTAGAACAACACTGGGAAGTAGGAAGTGAAATTATCATTCCCATATTAAAGATGAGGAAATAAGAAGGCTTAAATAAACTAAATGGCTTGCCTATGCTCAAACAGCTTGCCAATGTTGAAGCCAGGATTCAAACCTATGACTCCCCTGGTCAGAGCACATCCATAGTACAGTGATTAGTTCTAGGCCCAGAATATTGGTAAGGTCATTAATAAGCTAATGTGCATCCAGAGGAGGACGACTAGCCTGCAGGAGAGAAGACACAGTGGGACATGGTAACGGTGGAAAAGGTATTAACCCTTGTTGTCTTTGGCCCTAAGAGGAAGAACAAGGAACCACAGTCGGCAGTTAAAGGGAGGCGCTTTTAGGCTTGATATAAGGGAACACACCATAATACTATCCATACTTGAAATAGGCTGCTTCTGGAGGAGGTCTTTTAGGTAGAGGCTGAATGATATTTGTTTGGAATGTTGTAGGGAGGGGTCCTTTTTTTTCTGGAATGGGTTGGAGTAGATGGATATTGACATCACTTTCAACTCTGAAATTCTGTGATTCTGTCTCCTGACTTTCACTTTTCCCCTACAAGATTCCTTGTTTGGTTTTAAATCTATAATCTACCTGAGAGGGTAACACTACACTAATGGAACTGTACGAATGAATGACTGTGTATATCGGTGTTTTCTGGGAAAATGCATCCAGATGAACAATTTAAGACACAATCTATTCCTCTCTCCACTTCAATGGAAGCAGAGCCCTCCCTGACCTTCCCTACATTTCAGGCAGTAGGAGGAAATACTTCATAAGCTCCAGGACACTCTTGGGGCTCCCATGTTGGGCCATGGGTATAACTGTCAACCAGCAAGTATTTGTGGGGTGTGTGTATGTGTGTGTGTGTGTGTGTGTGTGAGAGAGAGTGAGTGATGGTGTGGTATTTTCTCACTGGAGCTTCTTACTAATGTGCTGTTATATGGCTAGTTTTCTTTGGTGTGAATTCTGATAACCCCAGGGAAGGAATCTGGAAATGAGATAGGATTGGGAAATGTGGGAAGGGGAAGAGAGGGGCAAGAATAAATAGGGCTGGTGCGAGGTAAAGAGCTGAAACAAGAACCCCGGAGTGAGGAGTCACATGGGGACTCTAGAGAAGGAGCTATTGGGGATTAGAAAATCCTGCTCCTCTGTAACCGTTCCAGAAACACTTGTCAGTCCCAGCAACTTCCCTAGGCACCTCATTTCTTTTCTTCTGTGGGCCCCAAAGACTGATCCCCCTACTTCCCTTTTGTCTTCATCTACTTTTCCTCACCAGGATTCCTCTCTTCCCACATCTACAAAGGACAATAATATAATTTCACCAGCTTCTTCCCTAGTTACAGTTTCTGAAGCATTCACACAGTTCTAATAACTATTTAGACTTAGAATGGCCTTTTAAAAAATTGCTAGTAAAAAAATTGCTGTGAAAAGAAATAGCAGCGAATAGAAGATGGAGTATTGGACAGGAAGGCCCAGGTAAAAGCCTGCCTCTGGCACTAGCTAGCTATGTGATCAAGAGAGAGTCCCATCACTTTTCTGATTCTCACACTAATCTGAGGTTCAGAGATGGGTTGACCTTAACAACATATACGTAGATGGGAGATATTATTTTGTAATAAGAAGATTGATCCTCCCTGAAACAAGAAACATTACTTAGCCATGCCCTTGTTAGAGTACCAGTATTTCAGGAAGAAGATGAAGAAATCGGAGAGGGTTGAGAAAAGAATAACAGAATTAACTACATAAACCGGGGAGGGGGTGGAAGGCATTTAAGAGTTTAAAAAAAAGAAAGAAAAATTGGGGCTATTTCAGAAAGAGTCCTGAACTTGGAGAGAGAAGAGCTGGGTTTGAGTCCTAGCTCTAACTTATCTACTAGTTTTGGGATTGTGGGAAAGCTATTTCACCTCCCTGAGTTTGTTTCCTCATCTGCCAGATGGAGATGATTTATTTACACTATTTGTTTCATAGAGTTTTATGAGGATTCATAACAACAGAAGTATGATTTAATAATGTTTTAAAAAATCTGAAATATTTTTATAGAGAAGTTCTTCTCTATAGAAGATGGTACGAGAGGGAGCATACTAGCTGTCAGCAAGAAAGATTTAATTTAGATATTTGGAAGAACTGCTGAGTGTCAAAAGGGGAGATTAAATGTGAGGAGAACTTTACTATATCCACAGTTCAGTCCTTTATCTTCTTGAACCCTCACTTTCCTCATCTATAAAATTGTAATAATACCACCTATAATACCTGCCTCACAGGGTTGTTGTGGTCACCCAGTCCAATCCACTCATTTTACAGATTAAAGAAATGGAGTCCCTGAGAGAGGTGAAATGATTTGTGGTGAACAGCTACTAAATTCTTTTGGTGATTCTAACTGGTTTCATTTGTGTGCTGATAAACTATTCACCAAGGTCCATGAGATCAATTCTCCTACGATCATATCTCATTCTAGTATGTATTAAGACCATGAGGTCCTTTCCCTTCCCACCACCCTGTGTTACTACTTTTCCTAGAGAAAGAGACCAGATATGAATTTCTAAGAATGAGCTCCCACTCCAGCATTCCAGTAGGATTCATAATCTCATCAATGTGGCTACTCTTTGCAATGATGTTGTGTCATTTCAGTCATATCTGACTCTTTGTGACTCCATTTTGGGGTTTTCTTGGCAAAAATACTAGAGTGGGTTGCCATTTCCTTCACCAACCCCTTTGTATAGATAAGGAACTGAGGCAAACAGGGTTAAGTGACTTGCCCAGGCTCACACAGCTGGTAAGTATCTGAGGCCAGATTTGAACTCATGAAGATGAGTCTTCCTGACTCCAACCCTAGTGCTCCATCCACTGCACCACCTAGCTGTCCACTGTAGCTCTTTACCCATCTGTGCCTACACATCTTGTGTGACTCTGGTCCATGTCCTCCCATAAGTTCAACCTAAGAGGTTAGACAAACAAAATGGGGGCCTTCTCTCCATTCTTATGACATTGGAACAGAAAGGCTGGCCCATCTTTTTTGCTCACATATTTCTTTGGTGTCAATTCTCACATCACTTCTTCTGTATAATCCTAGTTTTAATGTGTTGCAAACTGCTGACAAACACTATGTGGACTCTTTCTGTGATCCTTATTTTCAGTTCTATGGAGACTGTAGCATTCCTTGACTTTCAGCCATATATCACCACCATAAGAATATGGGTGTTGAAAAGATGGCCCTGTATTTTAGAGAGAAGCTTGGAGTCATAAAAAGAAGTCAGTAATTTCCCAGTGACAATCCAATTATCTAAGAACCAACAAACTGCCAAATTTGTTTCATGCCTTAAAAAGAAGTAAGCCAATCAATAAAAGGGGAAGTTGATTTTGAGATGACAGATCTGTACTTTTCTTCATTTACAGCTAACTTGTTACCTTTCTTTCAGAACGCTGCAAATGTAAGCCTGTAAGAGCCACACAGAAGACCTATTTCCGGAATAATTATAACTACGGTAAGAGTAACTATAGAGTAAATTTAGTATTCATGGGGTGTAGGAAGCCAAGGAATTGATTGTTATTTTGAATACTGGCTTTAAATTTATACGGGCAGAACTTTTCATGTAATTTCTGTTGTGAAGGATATATGATTACAAAGGAGTCAGAAACGAGAATGTAATTCTGAACTGTGGATGTTCCTGATATCTTGTTCCTAATTTCACAAAGATGAACAGCCTCAGATTTCAAAATAAGGAAAAATCAAATTTGTTAACTTCATTCAGGTTGAATCACATAGAAAATACTGGCAGGTGTTGTAAAGTACATATAGAGTTGGAAAGAAGGTCTGTCTTTTTAAAGTTTTGATATTCCTGGAACCTATTTATTATTTGGTCATAGTATGGACAAGAAATTGTTTCAGTATGGGCAAGAAATGGAATTTATGAGTGTCCATTACTTTATATTATATATATATATATTATATATACATGAAATGAAGATGGAGAGTGCCTTTTTTGATTTTTGTAATCCCAGTGACTGACAGATTGCATGTGTACACATACACACACACACACACACACACACACACAATGCCAATTATATAGCTATGGCCTGACTTGAACCCAAATCTTCTTGATTCTAAGGCCAGTCTTCTAACCACTGTATCACACTGCTTCTCACCTTGGGTAGGTCCTTAAAAAATGTCTGTTGAATGAATTAATTTATGATATGCAAAAATATATCCAACATGAAAAGTATGCTGAACATAAAAGAATATTTATTTGAAAAGTGCTTTAGAATCTTACAGAATGTCAGTCATCATAAATACCAATATAATATTAGAAAAGGGCCAAAGAGGTGGTTGGTAGAAAGTGAGGACTTAATCCTGTAAGTGTTTTCTTCTTTTTCTTTTTAGCACAGATGAGGTTCATGAAATACTAGTTGATGTCTCCTCAGGGGACTATTAATATTAAAAAGGCAGCAAATTAAATAATTATACATTATTAGTTAATTGAATCAAATTTATTCTGTACTAAAACTGTTTCACTGTGAAACTTTAGTGCCCCATTTTAGGTGAAACAGGATATAAATAAATTGATACAATAATTTTGTTTGTACTTCTCGAGAATTTTATTAGAGAAATGGGCTAGGACTATAAATATGGGAAGCCCTATTAGTGAAGTGTTAAGTAGTTTTTCCTTATGTTGATCAGAAATTTTCATTGCCTTACCTTCCGTCCATTGTTCCTAGTTGTGCTTGCTGGGGCCACAGAGAACAAATCTGATCCCTCTTGAACATGGCTGAGTTTCAGTTAATGGAGGACAGTTTTCATGTTGACTATTATTTCTTGTACATCTTAAACTTCCCTAATTCCTTTAGTAGATCCTCACATTTCAAGATATACACACCCGTCACCATGCTGGATATTCTTGGGATAGTCTTTAGTTTATCAATGTCTTTTCTAAAATAAAATGCTGGGAACTGAACACAGTACTTTATATGGTCTCATAAGGACACAGTATAGTGGGACTCTCACCTGCTTTCAGGACTTTGTGCTTCTCAGTGTATTAGATTGAACTAGCTTTTTGGTTGTTATCTCACATTAACGCAATATGCTTGCAGCCCACTAAAACCCTCAGATCTTTTTCAGACAAATTGCTACCTAACCATGCATTCCCCATCCTGTATTTTTGTAACAGGCTTTTTGAATCAGAGTGTAAGACTTTACATTGGTTGAGATAGGGGCTGGAATTGTAGTTTTAGTAGCATACGGAACTCCCTGGTAAAAAAGCTTCCTTTACCAATGCAGGTCTCTGCAACTTTTACCTTAAAAGTTGCCCAGAGCACTGAGAAGACAGCTAGGTGGTCCAGTGGGTAGTGCAGGGCCTAGAGTCAGGAAAACTCATCTTCCTGAGTTCAAATTTGGCCTCAGACACTTTGCTAGCTGTGTGACCCTGGGCAAGTCACTTAACCCAGTTTACCTCAATTTCCTTATCTGTAAAATAAGCTGGAGAAGGAAATGGCAAACCTTCCCAGTATCTTTGCCAAGAAAGCCCCAAATAGGGTCACAAAAAGTCAGATACAACTGAAACAACTGGACTAGAACAACAACAGAACTGAGAGGTTACATGACTTACCCAAGGTCACAAAGTCAGATGGATGACTTGAACCCAGGTATTCCTGGGTTTGAGTTCAGCTCTCTATCCATCATGCCATGCTGTCTCCCTTTTCCACTGCTAACTATTCAATTTCACCCGATTAGATTCAACCCAGTACTTAGCCTGTTGAAAATATTAGAATCCCACCTCTATCACCCGACACTTTACCAGAGTTGAGTAGCAACAGTTAAATTAACCTTAGCTAGAGCATCCTATCCCTGTTTGGAGACACACATCACCAGAGGTTTGGCCACTAGGTGATTATTTATTTTGGCCACAAAAAAATCAAAAGAATGATAACAATCTGTATTTCTAAAGTGCTTTAAGGTCTACACATTTTCTGCACATGTTAGGCCTTTAGTGCAAGTATTATCCTCTCTAATTTACAAATAAGGAAAATAAAATTGAGAGAGTTTGTTATGCTTAGGGTGTCATATAGCTCGTAAATGTTAGAGCTTGGATAAAAACCCAGATCTCCTGATCCCATGTCAAGGTCACTTTTTACTAGAGTTCTTCTCTAACTACAATAGCTCTCCTTGTATAGACTAACCATGGAGCACTAGAGAGGTTGTGATCTGCTTTAGTGAAGAAGGTGGATCCAGATTGAAGAAATTATGTTTCTTTTGAATTGTTGCTTCAGCAGGGTAACTCGATCCCCTTTCATTATGAATATGTTGTTTGAGTCCCTGTCTTTCTCAGTAATGAATGAACCTTGAAAGGTTGAAAGGAACAGTTTATCCAAGCATCCAAACATCTGAATGTTTATTTGAAACTCCTTTTATCTAAAAATTGAGTAGCAGTCTCAGGGAAAAAAAGGGCCTCTCAGAGGATTTGAGTAGTTTGACTTTTGACAAGACTAAAAATCCCACAAGAACTTTGTCTGTTTAAACTTGTCACTGTGTTGTTGTGTGGGAAAACAGAATGAACAAAAATCAGAGCTTTAAAAAAACACCAGATTTCACTCAGGGAAATTATAATCACTTGCACTTTTATACTGCTATAAGATTAACCATTAACTTTTCTTACCTAAAACAAAAACAACTCTGAAGTAGGTAGTGTAACTATTATTCCCATTTTACAGATGAGAAAACTGAAGCCCAAGGAGAATTAGTGACTGGGCCAAGACCACATAGCTAGTAAGTGTCATAAGTGTCAGAGCTAGTCCTCATGGATAGTTTTCACTTCAGGATGAGTTTTCTTCACTATATCATGCAGGCTCTGATATATTTATTTCTAAAATTTTATTTTATTTTCAGGTCCAAATTCTCTTTCTTCCACCTCCCCTCTTCCTCAATTCTCAATTGGACAGTGAGAGCAGTAGGATGGTTTATAGTTTGTTTTATTATATGTTAAAAATGTTTTGTTGTTCCTTTGTTTACATGGTTGTTATTTTCTCCCAAGACCCCATTTCCCCATAGAACTCTGCCTTATAACAAAGAAGTGACAGTTAAGAAAAAACAATACAACACATTGGTCATGTCTGACATAGCATGCCTCATTCCACATCTGCAATACACTACCACTTATCTGCCCAAAAGTATATTTCTCTGGAGACAAGTTCTGATAGGTTTGTGTCATTTTATTTTATATTACACTTTTTTATATTTTACTTTATATTGTGGTCACTATATAGATAAAATTATTTCTATATAATTATACATTTATAGAATCATAATTATATAATTTATGTATACATATATGTATATATGGAGGCATGTTTATGAATACATTATACATATGTACATGTATATATAGTTTCTTGGTTCTGCTTATTTTGCTCAGCATACCATTTATATGTCTTTCTAACTTTCTCTTTATTTTTTGTATTTTTTTCATTTCTTAAGGTGCAGCATTATTTCACATCAACATACCATTATTTGTTCAGCCATTCTCTATTTAATGAATACTCACCTCCCAGATTTTTTTTTCCTTTCACAAGTGTTGCTATGTCTGGGAATGGCTCTTGGGCTTAAATACGTAACAATTTCCTACATGTCTTACATAACAGACTTTTATTAGAGTTAGCTGATGCAAAGATCCCTCCACTCTGCCAATTGTTGGTTCCTTTTATTCTAATCTAATTAATTTTGTTTGCACAAAAGTTTTTCACTTTCTTATAATCAAAATTGTCTGTTTTGTCTTTTGTGATCTTTTTTGTAACTTGTGGTTGTTAATTTTTTTTAATGGATTTATCAATTACTGCACCTTTGGGGCAATTTGGGCCATGATTTCCCTCTCAGGAGGGAGAGAAATTAACAGCATTAATACTATATTAATTACATACAACTTGGCATATAAAACTAAGGAAAGAAGCATAAAAGTGCCTGGAATGGCAGCCACTCAGCAGGTAGGAGGGAAAATAGATTTTTTTTTGTTATTGTTGTAGCAAAGAACTAGACAAAAAATAGGCACCCATGAGTTAGAGAATGGCTGAAAAAGTTGTGGAATATGATTATAATGTAATATTATTACATCATAAAAATTACAACTATGACCAATTAAGAAATTTGGGAAGATTTGTATGAACTGATGCAAAGTGAAATGAGCAGAACTCAAAGAACAGTTTATACTGTGACCACACTGATGAAAAAGAAAACAGCTATGAAAGGCTTTAGAACTCTGATCAAAGCAGCGACCATATTATTTCAGACACAGCTTACATGTTGCTTTGTTTGGCCTAACTGTACTTTTTTTGTTACAAGAGAAGGCTCATTTTTTGCTGGCAAGAGGTATGAATATATAGTGACAGATGTAAAAGAATAAGGACTAAGAAAGAAACATCAAGAAAACATTTTAAAATATACTAAGAAAACAAAAAAAATTAAGAAGGGGACGTAAACATGTATGGCAATTTTGTTCTTTGTATTTTGGAATGTTTGTGTTTGTTGGTGATTAAGTTTATGATAAAAAAGTTTTTTTTTTAAATAAAGGAGGGCAGATCTAGTCACATGTAGAGTAAAGTGTGATGCCTTCCTTTTCAGCAGGAGGCTGAAGACTAATTTAAAGAGAGAATATAAAACAATCTGTAGGGAAACAAAGTAGGAAAGGAGGAAACAGGTGGGCAGTGAGGGCACATTTATCTGAAGATCAGAATGCTTAGAGTTGGTGGGTCAGAATTTGAAATGTCATACAAATAGGGCAAGGAAAATTGATGATGATGATGGTGATGATGATAGTTACAGAAATATCATTCAATCCACATTTCTGATGCTAAGCAAACTATCCTACTTTCGTTAGGAAAGTATTTGGATAAATAAGAGGGAAATCAAGATAAATGCTGTGAATTTCAATAGTACCTCTTTACGTACATGAAGGGAGCTAGGTGGCACAGAAGATAGAATACTAAGCCTGGAGTCAGGAAGACCTGAGTTCCAATCCAGCCTAAGATGCTATGTGCTGGGCAAGTCACAATTCTATCTACCTCAGTTTCTTCACATATAAAACGAGGATAATAATAGCACCTACTTCCAAGGGTTGTTGTGAGGATCAAATAAGTTAATATTTGTAAAGTGTTTTACAAATGTTAAAATGAGTTGTAAATGTCATAATCATCATTATCATTATTAAAGATCTGTGATTTCGTCTAATGGAATACATCTATACTTTGGTAGATATCTTGGAAGGCTGTGTTAAGACTAAGAGTTCTGTCTATAGTCACTTGCTAGAATGTGTCAAAAGTAGGATTTGAACCCCAGTTTTTCCTGACCCTAATTAAATCCCTCACGCCATCCATTATGCCATGCTGATTCTCTGTCTTTACATACACTGGATTTAATGCTGACTATATATATTAAATCCTTATGGGAAGCAATAGAGCCTATACACATGTTTTTGAATAAAATTTTTTTGGAGAAAATTATGTCATAGTATTTTATCTGGGACTGAAATAGCACATACAAATTGGAAGTAGATTAGGGTTGGGAATGATGAGGGATCAGTGGGTTCATTTAATTCAATTCAACAAAAATACATCAAAGTAATTAAGGGCAAGTAGGGACTGTGCTAGGGGCTTGGGTGACTATAAAGAAGATAATGTACATGCCCTCAAAAGGCTTACCAGTCTAGTAGGAGAAATAAAGCAAGTACATGCTCATTTGTGCAGCACCTATTCTGTGTGCTTTGTACATATTCTCAAAGGGAAAAAAAGCCAGAGGTAGGAGGGAATGGGATGAATTTAGGAAATGGCAAGCAATAGTTTGGAGGCATATATAGACAGAAGAAAATGGAGATCACAGTTCCTGTAGTTCTTATTTTATGGGGTTATTATGAAGACCAAATGAGATAAGGGATGTGGCAAGCATTGCAAACTTTATAGCTCTAATGTTTGTTTTGTTATTTTTTGTTTGTTAGTTTTTGTTATTGTTTGTTATTATTATTATTATAATATGCATCTGTAGAATCATGAATGCATGTCCTTTCTCCAGTAGTACAGATTTTAACCCATCATTTCTTCTCATCTTGTGTGATTCTTGGCCATGTTCTCCCATTGTTACTTCATAGGAGGTCTACACAATATGCTAAGTGTACATGTGTGTATCTAGATGAGGAAGCTGCCTAAGTAGTAAAAAGAAGAACTGAATTTGAACCCAGAGCCACTGACTCTAAAACTAGTACATTTTCTATGGTACCATACTGCCTCTCTCATGACTTTCCTACTTCCTCTCTACGTGATGTATTTCACTGATGATTTCTTTCATGCTACTTCTTGTATGTAAATCATACTTGGTGTTACAGGCTAATAGCCTAATTACACCTTCCATGTATCTTTCCTTTTGGGTCACCTGCAATTTTGATTCTTTGGGAATAATTGCATTACATAATATATGTATATATGCATATATGCATATATACATGCATATATACATATACCTATAACATCAATAAGGGAATAAGGATGTTAACATAGATGGACTTTTTTGGCAGTTGGCTGCTGTGAAAGTATAAAATTAACCATAGGAAAACATAGTATATGATGAGATGGGATTCCTTTTGTGTATGGGTTGGACTAGATGGCTGCTAAGGTTCCTTTCAATTCTTAAATTCTGTGAGTACCAAAAGACAGGCACCAACCAAGTGCCATGTTTCGTTTTGTTTTAAGACTGGATCTCCCTATTTTGCCCATGCTGGAAGTACAAAGATTACTAATGAGCTGTTTCCACTCAGATTGGCATGGGAACTTTGACCTGAGCTGTGTTCCAGGCCAGGTGGGTTTGCTGCTGTGGCAGGGAAGAGCAGACCATATTAATGCCAAGTGTGGACATTTAATTGTTTAGCCCACTGTAATTCAAACTCTCAAGCCCAAGAGATCCTCCAGCTTCAGCCCCACCAGCAGCAAGGATTCCAGGGATACACCACAACCCGCATGCCATGTTTTTATTTTTTAAATGACTTTGAAGTTTAGTCCAAGTGTTTTCTGATTTATCTGTCTGTATCTCTTCTCATTGACTTTAGTATGGCTCATTGGACCTTGGCTGGAAGAGAATTCAAATCCACAGAAATCAGCAAACAAGGGACCCTGATTTGAATGTGTATTGCATTATTATGATTTCAACTTTATTCCTCTTTTTTCTCCTCAGTTATTCGGGCAAAAGTGAAGGAAGTAAAGACTAAGTGCCATGATGTTACTGCAGTAGTGGAAGTAAAGGAGATTCTGAAATCTTCTTTAGTGAACATCCCAAGGGATACAATTAATCTTTACACAAATTCAGGTTGCTTATGCCCTCCACTCAGTGTTAATGAGGAATATCTCATCATGGGCTATGAAGATGAAGAACGCTCTAGGTATTTGTTGCCTATTACCTAAAATACTACATTTTGCTTCCTGTCCCCTCCCCCCAACCCCCAAATTGTAGCCATTCTGGCTTTGCTTGAAGAACTCAATATTAGATTTCCCTCTATAATGTTCCAGAATTGTGGAACATGGAATTGAGGCTATCTTTACCATTACTCCATTATAATTTTTATTGATTACAATGTGCTTATATATTTATGCAGAATATAAAAATATGTGTATACAGATATAAATACATATATACTTAAAGATACATATATAAGAACAAATACAAATATATCTATATATTTATATACACATATGTTGTTACATATTGCTTCTTTGAAAAATGTAGGTTGCTCTTGGTGGAAGGTTCAATAGCTGAGAAATGGAAGGATCGTCTTGGTAAAAAAGTTAAGGTAAGCCTATGTTTTACATCTTAAAAGCCATAATAGAAAACAAAGAAAACCAGACCTATGCCGTTTAAATAGGCCAGGTTCCCTTTTGCCATGTTTAAGTGTAGGGAGTATTAAAATCTAAAGTACATGTGCTAAGAAAATGAATCTATCTTATGACATTTATGTTCATCAATTCAGCAAACTGCCTGATTAATTTACATATCTGAGAGTTGAACAAGTCCCCTAGAACTTTAATCTAGCCTTTAAAACTCATGACCCTCAAATTCCAGGGACTGATAAATTTTAAAAGCGGGACAGAATGCTCTTTTCCAGTGAAAGATTTCATTTTTCTTCTTGCGGCACTAACATAGTTAAACTTATCAGGTCTGTTTAAAGGAGAAGAATGTGGGGAAGGCATGTTCATAAGGGGGCAAAGAATCTAAAAAAAAGGGATGGAACCTAGACGGAGTACAATATATCCTCTCCCTTCCACAAGCTTGAAGGCTTGGGAAACATTTAGTGTTTAAATTAAACAACCCTTGGGCAGTTTATCTTGTACATCTGGCACTTGACATAGCAGACAAGTCTATGTTTAAGTGACCTTAAAAAAATGCAAAGGCCATTATTTTGCATGAGTCCCCATCCTCATCCCCACCCCCGTCTTCCTCTTTACTGCTTCCCAGTGCATTTGTCGAAAGCAAGGTTGGTTTCAAGTTCAGGCAGGCAGGCAGGGCTCCCTATAACCAACTCTCTTCACTAATTTTGGCACATGTGAAAGGAAAAACACTCTTCTTCAACCATGTTGGGATTTCTTATTGTCTTTGTTTTCTGCTTGCCGATGCAGAACAGGAATTTGTCCTAAATTCCTGTGCTCATTTGAAGAATTTTCATTACTCCCTTGACTTAGGTCATCTAATAGTGTTTGCTGCTCCTCATGCCAAAACAACATAGTCATAAATTACCATTTGAAAATCTAGGACACACCACCCTCTGCTTCTGTTTCCTAGCAGGGAACATAATGTCATTTCCCATCATAATTCATAGGGAATTTGCGGAAGTTTTACAATGAGATGGTTCATTATCTGTAAATGGGTCCACACAAGATAAAACAAAGTGAAGAACTGAGTCACTTGGGCAATTCAGGCCTGTGTTTTGGGAGTAGTGGGGGTAGAGGTGGGGGTACTTGAGCGACTGAGATCCTTGCCTCAGTTTTCAGTTTAATTTGTGTATGTTTAGACAAAGCTTTATGTGTTTCACAGTGAATGTCAGTCAGGCTTCATTAGACAGAAAAGTGGTCATTTTCGGTAAGCTAATTTTCCATCTCAGCTGCTAACCCAAGAGTTAAATAAGACATATTTTTTGCAGTTTCTCATCTTAGACATTGTTAGGTCTGTATCATAATGGGGTGCTGAAATAAAAATGAATTGGGAGATATAGCATATTTTTTAAACATAAAAAAGTATCAAGAAAATTAAAGGTTCCTACTCTTTTCTTTAACAAGATTGAGTGGAAGATGTCAACAAAATAGGAAGGGCTATTTTAACATAGGGTAATTCAAAAATGGAAATAGACATTTTAATTTCTTTTCCTATCCGTCACAAAATCAATTATATTACAGTAACAAATACTAGGATGCTTGATGCCTTTATTAGTCAAAGTCTTTTGCTTACTTGGTAAAACGTTAGCATTTACATGATAGATAGGTGTATTCTTTATTTTCAAGCACGCCTTTCAAAATATAGATTTAAAGGGAATATAAATTCCTATCCTGAGTACTTACAAGAAAGAATCCTGAATCTTTTGAGAGGAAACTCAAGAATTAAGCAGAAGGATGGTTTATGTATTTCTTAGAAGTCTATCTCTACCTTCTCTAATCAATCTCAACAGTTAATAAAATAATGGTTTTAAAGCACAAATCTTACCATGTCATGATTCCCTCTGGCCTCAAGGATAAAAAAAACAACTGTTCAACTTGGCATTAACCTGAGTAATAGCCTGATGCCAATCTTCTTTTTCAGGTTCACAGAACATTAATTTTTCTAACCTGTGGTCCAGTTAATTTACTTTTCCCTAAATTCCTTATTTTATCTCCCACCTTCCTGCCTCTGGATTAGCTATTTGTAATGAACTCCCTCTTCCCCTCTACCTCTAAGAATTCCTGGTTTCCTTCAATGCTGAACTCATGTGCCTGTTACTGTGAGATGCCCTTCCTCATCCTCCCCTACTTTAGAGGCTTAGGAAACTCCTGTTGATGAATACCCCGCCTATAGTACAGGATCTTGATCATAGTAGATGCTTAATACATTTTTAAAAGAATCATTTCAAAAAACATCTATGAAATGACTACAGCTAGGGATGTAAAGGTAAAAGACATGGTTTCTGGGCCCAAGGATCCTACAGTCTAGGGGATATGAGACATGACCTTAAATGTCTATAATACTATACACATACATATATGTGTGTGTGTATATTTATGTGCATATATACATACATGTATACATACACACTCATAGATGTATACTGCATGGAAGAAATACAAACTGAATGCAATAAGAAATTGAACGAAGGAGAGACTCTTGACATACCTTTTAGGTCAACTTGGGTGCTATCTCATTCGGAAAACCTTTCCTGATCCTCCTAGCCATTGGTGCTCTTCCTTCCTGGGCTTTTTTCACTGGCTGTCCCTTATACCTGAAACTCTCTTCCTGTTCATTTCACCCCCTGGCTTCCTTCAAATCCATCTAAAATTTCACTTTCTCTAAGAAGCCTTTCCTGATCTTTCTTACAGTACTTTCCTTCTGTTGATTATCCCCAGTTGATCTGGCATATATCTTGTTTACACATAGTTTTCGTGTTATCCCCCCATTAAACTGTGAGATCTTGAGAACAAGGACGTCTTTTGCTTTTCACTGTATCCTGAGTGCATAAATGCTTTTTGACTGACTTGTTGATTGAATGTTTAAATATTTAATCCTGTTCAAGCATTCATAAATGCCTACTACGTGCAAGGTATTTGTTAGACCCTGGGGGCACAAAGACAAATTTAAAAAAAGAGGAAAATTTCCTGCCTTCAAGCGGGTTATGCCATATATCCTCTGAGAGTAGAATATTGGCTCCTTGAGGAAAGGGACTATTTTTTTGTTTGGTCTGTTGTATCTCCAGTACCTAAAATAGTGTCTTGCACTTGGTAAATGCTTGTTGAATTAAATTGTTTCTATGGATCGACACTTCATTTTTGCAGAATTATCAGTTTTTAGGACAACTGAGAAATCATGACTTTTTTTTTATTATTTCCAATGAAAGTATGAACATTTTCTGGTTTAAATTCCACAGCGATGGGATCTGAAGCTCCGTCACATTGGGTTAAGCAAAACTGAATCTGGTCAAAGTGATTCCACACAGAAGTCTGGCAGGAACAATAACCAGCGGCAAGCACGCAACTGAATGTGAAATGAGAAACGTGAAAACCAATGGATTCCCTTGTAAGACTTGCATTGTTGGAGCAGCAAAGGAAAAATTGCACTATTGCACGTTATACTCGATTGTTTACTACAAAATCAAATTGTAACTGATATTAGTCTTATTTTCCCTTCTGTTTTCTGCTTTTTTTGTCTGGGTACAAAATGTTAAAAATATATAAATATATATATTCTATTTCACTAATCATGGAGAAAACTTCCCCAATGAGCTGAAAAAACTAATCCTAGGATATTTACTGCAGTTCATAGCAACCAGATGGGGGCATCTGGATTTGCCAATGATATTTTAAGGACATAGAGATGTTTGCCACATATAGAGGGATGGGATCCGGTGTAAAGTAGATTCTGGCAGACTGATGGCAGCCACACTTTTAATCGTTTTTATCCCTCCTCATATGCAGGAAAAATTTAGAGTTTTTAAAATGCATACATAAAATGGCAGTTGGATAGCAAATGATTGTGTAGACAGTGTAGTCAGGCATAGAAGAAAACTTTAAGAGAACCTGAAGGAAGAATTATTCTCAAGATTAGTGAGAAACAAAATAAATAGCTTTAGAATCTGAGGGAAAAGCATTTGTTCTGATGTTCTGAAAAGCACAATTTTAACTGGTAGCTGTTGGTGTTAACAGTAGCATTTTCCTTTTGACAATAGAGTTGACTAATCAAAATTAGGGAGTGAATTATAACCAGACATCTGTTGTTATCAGTATAGCTCTGTTTAATTTGTTTCCTTTTGAATAAACCACTGGTGTAAGTCTTTTTTCCCTTCTGAAATATAAGCCTGATTTACTGTATCAACCAGAACAAAAATGGAAAGAAGTATGGATGTATGCATCCGTGTGTTGTTTTTAAATGGTTTAACCTTTCTGAGAAATGTTAGATAGCTCCCCAAACTGCTAAGATAATTTAGAGTATTATTAGTTTTCTGATAGCCCCAATCACCTTGCCCAAATTATGTCTTTGGTCTCTGAGTCTGTCAGGATAACAGCTGGCTGCTTCTACTCGAGAATTTCTTGACTGTCTTTGCAGCTTTGCTTCCATCTGGGCAGGAACATCACTTTCTGTGTGCAGATTTTGGGGGTTCTGTATTTGGTGAGTGTGCGCATGTGCGTATGTGCGTGTGTGTGTGTGTGTGTGTGTAGCATGTGATGTGTTACAGATGACTGAATTATCAGACCTGTCTCTTGGTGCGACTGGTCTGCACTTTATCATTTGGATTTCATGGGGGTGTTCTTATGTCTATTCCTACATAAATAGCCATGTTTAATGTTCAGTAAATGTCTGATAAAAGGGATTATAGCTATCTAGAGAGATAATATTCTGAGTTTTGAACTTAATACATATTTCATTACCTGCGGTGCATTTTGATCTCTAAGGTATACTTTGAAAAGTGATGCCTTCACTTCCTTCTTAAAATAGGATGTTTTAGAGCCTATGTCAGTCATTTGGAAGTCCATTGATTTTCCTGCATTGACATATCATGATATTGTAGAAAACCCAACTTTTGAGCTATGGTATATGGAAAATAAAACAATTATGATGCAAACTGCCATTGTGTTTCCTTTTATAAGCTCAATACCATAGTAGAAGGATCACTCTATAATAGATTCCTCACATCAGAAATAGAGCATGAATAATAAAGGATTGAGAGTTTTCTTTAACTCAGTTCTCCCTCACGATTCCAGAGGTCCATCTAAGAATAGAACAGAACTTCATGAGATCTACCTTCGAGCATTTGAAGGGCTGTCCTATGGAAAAGGGATTAAACTGATTTTTTTGAGCACTAGAGGGAAGAACGAGGAAGAATGGATAAAAACTACAGAGCAAATCTCAAATGTGACGTCAGGAAAAACTTCTCAACAATTAGAGCTGTCTAATAGTGGCAAGAGAGAGTGTACTGCACACCCTTCCCCAACCCTTCACCCCCACCCCTCACCACTGGAGGACTTCAAGCTGGATGACCATTTGTTGGTTTGTAGTAGGGATTCATTTTGGAATTTGTGGTGAACTAAAGGACCACTGACAGTCCTTCCAAGCTAAAATTCTGCGACTTTTCTCCTTTCATCAAGGAATCACGAAAAGAACTATAACTAGTGATTTTGGTGCTTGAGACAAACAGCACATAAAAACTAGCAGCATGACATGCACCATCTAAATTTCAGGGCCTTAGGGCTTAGCACCTGTCATCCTATCCTAGTTATAGCTCTGGTCTCTAAGTCTGTCAGATTAATAGCTGGTGGCTATTACTACCAGAACATGTTTTTTATTTTATTGTTTACCAATTGCATCTTTGCTCCCAGCTGGATAAGGGAAGAACATCACTTCCTACATCCCAATTTTGGGGGAACAGGAACATCGCTTTAGTTTATCATAGGAGAGTTAGGGAACACTACATCCAGAAGACTAACTATAATCACAAGATTCTAACCTCTCCTGGACTATACCCTTATGTGGAACTTCTGGGGTCTGGGGAATATGCCATCATGGAGGTTTTGCACAATATTGACTTTCCAACTAATTCTCTTCCCTTCTTCCTGATCCATAGGGATAAGAGGGGAAAGTAGGTATGTTAGAGCTAAAGGAAATAGTATCCCAATGCAATGTGGTCCTATTTTCCTAGAGAAAATGAAGAGCCATGTTAAGTCATGAAATATTACTGACATTAAAGTGGATATTCTGATCACATACATGGTTCCAGACAATTTTTTCACTGTGAAATTCCTGAAGCAAAGATCATATTTATTTCAAATTTCTAAGTAAGGTGCTTAACATAATTTATGCTCAATAAATATGAAATAATAATACACTTAAAGTGAGAATTGTATTCCTGAAGTTCACTTCTGTAGAATTCAGCACCCTAAGAAAACACTAAACTTTGGTGGACTGCCAGGAGAAGCAGTTTTCTGCTTCACCTCTTTAGCAGTCAACTTTCAGGTTACTGAGAGTATAAATGAATTCATAAATGTAAAATAGCATCATGAATAAAGTAAAAGATATTGAATGTTGGGTAATTCAATTTGCATAATTTCAATCATTTTGCCTTTTAAGTCATTTGCATTGCACCTCTTGTTAGGTATTATTACTTGATGATGGTTGCACTTCCAGCCACCAGAATAAAAATGATTAGGGGCAGCTAGATGGCACAGTAAGTAGAGCACTGGCCCTGGAGTCGGGAGGACCTGAGTTCAAATTCGACCTCAGACACTTGACACACTAGCTGTATGACCTTGGGCAAGTCACTTAACCCCAATTGCCCTGCCTTCCTCCCTGTAAAAAAAGAATAAAAATGATTACTGTTAACATTTAATAACTGATGTTTATATGGTCATAGCATCCCAATATGGGAACTCCATCCAACTTTGGAGATCAAGTTGATAAATCCTAGGAAGTTTTCCATGGCATATACTGGTTGTCACTTGTCTTCCTCTAAACCCACTTCTGACTGTCTAACATAATATTGTTTCATGCTGTATTTGTTAGACAACATTCAGAGTATGATGGTTAGTTCTGGGTACCACGTCTTAGGAAAAACACTGAGAAACTAGAAAGCATACAGAGAAGTACAAGAAGGATGGTGAAAAGATCCTCAAGTTCATATATATAAAGGTGGATGGAAGACTGAAAATGAGAGTATCTAGCTTCCAGAAGAGAAGACTTGGGGGAGACAGGAGAGCTGCCATCATGCATTTGAAGAGCTATGGAAAAGGCATTAGACTTATTATGTTTGGCAGAAGTGGGAAGAACTAAGTTATAAACAGAGGTTTAAACTTAATGTAAGGAAAAGCATCCTATCAGGTAGAGCTAGACCAACATGGAAAAGGCCTCCTCAGGATGTTCCCCACTCTGCGAAGGACTTCAAGCAAAGGTTGAATGACCACTAGTCAGGTACGATGTAGAAGGGACTTTTGTTCAATAGGGCTTGTACTAAATGGCCTCTGAGGCCACATTCAATTCTTAGATTCTATGACTTAGTACTTCTTTTTTTTCCTTTAGTTTCTACCAGTCATTCATTGTAATGAATTTGCTTTTGTGTTTACATGTTGGTGATTTGGGAACTTACAAAGTTAAACAATTTTTTTAGAAACATTTCCATTCACCTTTAGTATTTTAAAATTCCTGGACATGTATGCCAAAACACTAACAAAATGAATACTGAATAATGTGCTGGAGAATCTGGTAAAAATTAAGGTAATGACTAACTTGGACTGAGCTCTATTCATGGATGCTGTCAGTATTCTACGATAGCACACACACACACTGTCATTTGATTCAGGGCCATGCATTGTATAGAATTTTTTTTAAAGAAAACATGCTTTTTCACATCTGCTACATATTATTTAATTGGATAGATCCAGAGCCATGATCTCTGTGAGTAAATAGCAGTTTATCATTACCCACAAGAAAATATCTGTTGTTATATTTCAATATGCAAAGCTACTAAGACTAGAATTGGTGTTCATTTTTATGGTTAGTTTTAGCATTTATTTTATACGTTTGAAATAATGTACCTAGATATTCAGAAACTTATGATAGCAAAGAGGTAAAAACAATGAAGGCAGGATAGAAGTTTCAGAGAATCCACCATATTTGATATTTTAGTTAAATATGGCCCCTAACTTTATAAACATTTTAAAACATCAGCAAGTATAATTTTGCCTATGTAACTTTCCTATTGATAAGAACAAAAATATTTCTACATCATGTGACCAACAAGATAGAGGATTAGTTATTTTCTCTAATCCTCATGACCTCTCCAAACTCTCCAAAACAGAAATTATGCACCAAAGATACTTAAGTTGTCTCCATGGTCTAGGATATCCAGAAGGTTTAAAAGAACAACATAAACTGATGCCTACCCTGAACTCATGCGGCATCCTTTTAACCATGGCCCATTATGCTACTAGCATCAAGGCTATACTAGCTGACCCAAGGACTCTACCCATGGGCTTGCAGTAAACCCAACTCCATACCACAGTCTCTTCTCTCTTTCCAGTACGGTGAAGATCTAGCTCCAGGCTGCAGAAATTTGTAGGGGCCTTGGTCACTAGCATGGTGGCACAGTTCTATGCTATAGAAGATATCTTGAGGAGAGCAGAGGAACAACGGGAAAGAGGCAGAACACAAATCTGGATTTGAAATAATGCCCAACCTCACAACCCACATCCCCCTCCTCCCAGAGCCTCAGAGACCTAAACTGCAAACAACAGAAATCATCCCTGGCTGCATTGGCATCACTGTGGCAGTGCTCTGAACTGCTGGGTCAGAGAGCTAAGGTACAGAAAGAATGTGACAAGATACCATGTGTATGCCTTGGGGTTGGGGTGGGGGAGTGGGGAAAGGAAGGGAAGGAATCAGAAAATGAGCAACAGGGGAAAATAAGGGGAAAAGACTAAAATTACCAAAGATTTCAGAAAGAAGAAAACTCAAAAACCTTAATCATAAACAGATAAATCAACAGGAAAAACTAACAGCAGACGGAAATTTGGCCTCCAGATCTAGTAAACAATTTCAGGCACCTATGAATAAATACTACAAAAAAAGGGAAAATGATCCAAAATTTGATGAGACAGAGGACCTTGTGGAATTTGAGGAGGGCATAGAACTACAACACCTTGAGTGGTTTAAAAGAGAAATGATAGGGGCAGCTAGGCGGTGCAGTGAGTAGAGCACTGGCCCCTGGAGTCAGGAAGACCTGAGTTCAAATGTGACCTCAGACACTTGACACATGTACTAGCTGTGTGACCTTGGGCAAGTCACTTAATCCCAATTGCCCTGTCAAAAAAAAAAAAACAAAGAGAAATGATAATTACTAGAGCAGAATTTGTGGACTATACAGCAAAAATAATGAGCAAAATAGAAAAACTAGAATTTGTAATGGCAAATCTCTTCAAAGAAACAAAAAAGACAACAACGCACATAGGAATGCAAATAGAATTTAGCAATGCAAATAGAAGTGAAGGACTATTTAAAAGAAGAAGGAAAAAAAAAACAACCAAAAACATTAAAAGAAAATATGCTCCCCAGCCAAACAAAACATACTGCTCTTGAAGACAGGATGTATAGAGACAATCTAAGGATCATAGATCTCCTACAAGAACATGGTAAGTAAAAAAACCTCAAATACCATAATGCAAAAAAAAAAATACAAAAAACTGCCCAGAACTTCTCGAGATAGAAAATTAAATACCAATGGAAAGAATTTATATATAATCTTCAGAAAAAAATCCAAGGTAACAAATTCCAAGACACATGGTGATTAATTAGGCAATTCAATTCCGAAACAGGTTCTGCAAGTGACCAGGAGAAAGACTTTCATATACAAGTAAAGGAAATTTGAATAATACAATATTCTGCACCCAGCAGGAAACACAGGAGGGAATGGAATATTGTGTTCCAAGCTAAGGGTGACCTATCCTGCAAATCTGAGCTTAACCATAAGTGAAAAAAGATGTGTATTCAATGATAAAAAGGTATTAGAAACATTCTTAGTAGGGGTAAATGAATGTTGCAGCCAAGGACAGCAACAGCAATGGAGTGACATTAAAGAGACCAGTAAGAGAATACTTTCTAAATGTAAACAGAGACAGAGGTGAAAGCAGAAGTCAGGTGGAGGTAACAGTGGAGAGAGAGGCAGACCTGGAGCACTATGGTCAGAGCCTTGTGACATCCTGCCTACAGGTGAATGGGACCACATTACAAAATTAGAAGGTGAATGAAAGGGAGGGAGGGGATAAAGGAGGCATAGCAGATTGTGTGATGTGCCTGGGTCAAATCAAGGTCTAGCAACAAAGGGAAAGTGACCCCTGTGGTTTCTCAGAATTAGAAGAGCCTGCAGAGGAGTGGGTGAGGAGGAGGGAGGAAGGATTGGGGGGAATGGGAGGAAAGAGGACTTGCTTTGGTGGTGAGAGGAAATTCCACTGATGAATGTTTCTAGAGGTGAAGAGAGATGCTTTGTGCTGGGTATTATCTGAAAGATTTAGTGCTTGCAAAGATAATTTATTCTGCCTCAGAAAGGGAAGAGTTATAACTCTTGGGGGCAACTGGTATCTGGGGGAGTGGAAGGGAATGCACCCAAGGAGGAGATTTCGAGGCAAATGGTGAAAGAAGGTAACCAGGAGGAGAGTAGAAATCAGTAGTGGGTGGTGGAGGGTCACCTGCAAGAATTGGCATTGTTATGGAAGTGAGGCACGAGGGAAAAGGGGACCCCATGAGGCAAGCTCTACGAGAGAGTCTCAGAAACTGCCTAGAGGAAAGAACCCAGAATGGATAAATTAGAATTTTTGATTACACAAGGAACACAGGGACTAGAGAGGGATTAGGTAATTATGGGGGTCATGAACAAGAGAATGAATATTTAGAGTAGACAGAAAGAGACGATGCATAATGAAGAGGGTGAGAGAAATTCACTCTTGATACGATCACAAAAATGAAATAAAAAAACTAATGAATATGGGAGGTTAAGAAGGGAAATCTACTTGATTAACTGAGAGTAAAAAAAAGAGGGAAGAAATTAATCAGATAAAAGCAGGAAGGGAAAAGGAATTCATAAGCAAAACTTCAAAGGGGAAGGTGTAACAAATAAAAGGAGTAATCAGTATGGGGGGAAGAGATCCAGTGAGAATAAGACTACCTTACAAAATTAAGTTAACATAAGTGAAGAGACATATACTGCATTTACAGCAAAAGAGGGAAAAAATCATAACTTGAAAAAACCCCCCAAATTAGAGACAAATGAAGGAAAATATAAATCTAACTCTTATAACATTAAATGTGAATGGACTAAACAATCACAAAAAATGAAGAAGAATGACAAAGTGGATAAGAAAAAGTGGGATGGGAGATTTCAATATCTCTCAGTTTTGCACAAGTCTAACAGGAGGGCAGAGCCAAGATGGCAGCATAAAAGCAGGGACTCATTTGATCTCTCCCAAACCCCTCCAAATACCTGTAAAAATGACTCTAAACAAATTCTAGAGCAGTAGAATCAACAAAATGACAAAATGAAACACATTTTCAGCCCAAGACAACCTGGAAGGTTGACAAGGAAGGTCTATTGTTTCAGTCTGAGAGAAAAGCGCAGTCCAGCATGGGCATTTCCAGACTTCTTAACCCACAAATGTCAAAGATAACTTAGAAGGGCAATAGAAAATGTCTGTCAGACCTGGGTGAGAGAGGAGCATGGTCTGGCCCCAGCCCCAAGGCAGCAGCAGTGGTAGTAGTAGTGGCAGTGGCTGTGGTGGCAGTGGCAGTGGCAGTGGCTGCCTCAGGAGCTCTTGGCCCAGAGATACTGGGGGGATTGAGTGGGCTGATCAGAGGGGAATTGCAGGGATCTCTTTGCTGACGCTGAGGCAGGATTCTCTTGCTTTGCCCTGTTTCAATCTGGGTTGTAGTCTGGTGGCAGTCCTGGGACAAGGAGGAGTGCTGGTATGGCCAAGCTTGTGGCAGCAGTGGAGAGGGAATCCTCCTCACATTTCCAAGGCAGAAAAGAGTGCTTGTGGTCACTCACAGACCAGAACACAGGCCAGGAGAGGAGTAAATACCTCTCCTTTGATCATATAACCTTGAAAGAACTTAAAATTTACAGGTCCCTAGAAATATCTCTGAAAACAGCTGTACAAAACCCCTGAAGCTTGGGACAGTACACCCTCCACACTGGAAGCAGAGTCCTACCTTAACAGAGAGCTAAAAAGTCAAGTAATTGGCTGGGAAAATGAGCAAACAGTGGAAAAAAGTCAGACTATAGAATCTTACTTTAGGGACAAGGAAGATCAAAATATACAAACAGAAGAAGACAACAAAGTCAAAGCTCCTACATCAAAAACCTCCAAGAAAAATATGAATTGGTCACAGGCCATGGAAGAGCTCAAAAAGGATTTTGAAAATCGAGTAAGAGAAGTAGAGGAAAAATTGGGAAGAGGAATAAGAGTGATACAAGAAAGTCATGAAAAATGAGTCAATAGTTTACTAGAGGAGACCCCAAAATGCTGAAGAAAATAACACCTTAAAAATAGACTAACCCACATGGCAAAAGAGGTCCAAAAAGCCAATGAGGAGAAGAATGCCTTAAAAAGCAGAATTGGCCAAAGGGAAAAGGAGGCCTAAAAGCTCCCTGAAGAAAATAATTCCTTAAAAATTAGAATGTAGTAAATGGAAGCTAATGACTTTATGAGAAAACAAGAAATTATAAAACAAAACCAAAAGAATAAAAAAAATAGAAGACAATGTGAAATATCTCATTGGAAAGGAAACTGATCTGGAAAATAGATCCAGGAGATGTAATTTAAAAATTATTGGATAAATCTAACAGGAAGACAGGGTGGCTAGATGGTGTAGTGGATAGAATGCCACACCTAAAGTCAGGAAGACTTATTCTCATACTCTAGAACTTTTTCCAATAAATACATGAATGAAGCAAAAATGTCCATCTTTCCACTATCAGTTGATGTAATTCTGGAAATGCTAGCAAAAGCAATAAGACAAGAAAAAGAAATGAAAGGAGTAAAGATAGACAAAGAGAAGGAAAAAAACACTCCTATTTGCTGATGATATGATGGTCTACCTGGAAAATCCTAGGGAATCAGCAAAGATACTAATCATTACAATAGCTTCAGCAAATGTGAAGGCTACAAAATAGGTCCTCAAAAATCAAAAGCATTTCTATATAATAACAAAACCCAGGAAGCAATAATAGAAAGGGAAAGGCCACTCCAAATAACTAAAAAATGCATAAAATATCTGGGGATCAACCTACCATAGCACAGAAAAGATATATATGTATATGTTTATGCATATTCCATATATATGATATTCAATTACAAATTGCTCTTTAGAGAAATTAAGAACTACCCAAACAGCTGGAGGAATATTCATGCTTATGGCCAGGTTTTGCTCATATAAAAATAGCAATGCTACTAAAGTTAATTTATATTTTTAATGCTATGCCAATCAAATTACTAAGGGGATATTTTATATAAATTGATAAAATAATGCCAAAATTCATTTGGAAAAACAAAAGATTTAGAATATCAAGGGAAATGAGGAAAATGAATAGGGATGAAGAGGGGATTGCACTTCTAGACCTCAAATTATATTATAAAGCAGCAAGCATCAAAGCCATCTGGTATTGGTTAAAAAACAAAGAGATAGCTCAGTGGAAGAGATTAGGCAAGGGAGAATCCGAAACAATGGAATTCAATAACACAGTTTTGATAAAGTAAAAAACAAATTGCCCAGGGAAAAAAAATCTCCTTATTTGATTAAAAAATATTCTGGGAAAACTAGAAAGCAGTCTGGCTACATTTAGACTTAATGACACTTATATCATATTCAACAATATATTCTAAATGGATATGTAACCTTAATATTAAGGATCATACTATAAAAAATTAGAAGAAAAGCAGATTACATGCCTCTTACAATTATTGGTGAGAGAGAAACCAAATAAAAGGTTCAGGCAGTTAGAGAAGACAAAGTACTTGACTGATGTCATGAAACTAAAAATCTTCTTCACAGTTGAATTAACGTGCCTAGGATAAGAAGAAAAGTGATCAAATGGGAAAAGACTTTTATATCAAATTTTTTTGATAATAGTTTTGTATCCAAGATATATAAACAAGTAATAAGCATACACAAGACTAATAGCCATTCTTTAATATTTAAGTAGTCAAAGGATATGAACAAGCAGTTCTCCAAAGTAAATTGCAAAGTATTCACAACCACGTGAAACAATTCTCTAAATCATTAATAAGAGAAATGCAAATCAAAACAAACCTGAGGCTTCACCTCAAAACCTACAAATTGACAAAGATGACATAAAATTGCAACAGTCGGTGTTAGAAGGGTTGTGGAATGAGAGGCACTTTAATACACCATTATTGGAGCTGTAAAATGTTATAACCATTTTGGAAAGGAAAATGGGAATTATGTAAACAAAATGACTAAAATGTCCACACCATTTGAACAGAAACTCCATTACTGGGCTTATACCTTGAGGAACCCAGAAATAAGAATAAAGTTGCTATATATATATATATATATATATATATATATATATATATATATATATATATATACACACACACACACACACACATACACATATATATATATATGCATATATATACACATATATTTATAGTAGCACTTTTTGTGATGCCAAAGAATTGGAAACAAAGTAGATGACCATTGATTGGGGAATGGCTAAACAGATCATGGCATGTGATAGTAATGGACTATTACTGTGCTGTAAGAAATGATGTGTGTGATGAATACAGAGAAAGATAGAAAGATCTACATGAACTGATGCAGAGTGAAATAAGCAGAGCCAAGAAAATAGCATTCATAATAACTACTACAATGGAAATGGAAAGAACAACCATACACTAAAAATTCAAAAGTGAATGTAACAAACTAATAAAAATCAAGCTGATCTCAAATGATGAGATATGAGAGCACATCTCCAGCCCACCTCTATCTAAGTGGAGGTGGGATGTCCACAAGTGTTACACGGGTTTTTTTAAAAACTTTTTCAATGAATTGATTAGTTGCGATTTTTATTCCTCTTTCTTTTTTCTTTTTGTATTTAAAAATACTATTTGCTATATGAGATGGCATTCTAGGAAGGGGAGGGGGTGCTAGGAATAGCTATGATGATGTAAAAAACAGAAGACAAAAACTTGTTTCAAAAAAAACTTATGCAAGTTATATAGGAAAAATAGGCAGTGTCACATAATGTAATTGGAATCAAGAAGACCGGGATTAAGTATTGCCTTTGACATTTACTGGTTGTATGATCAGTAGGAACTCATTTCACCTCTCAGTGGCTTTCATATAAGTTACTGATGAGTTGATTCACTGGTTCTCCCCTTCCTCACAGTTTTTTTTTAAAGAAAGGAATGAAAGGACAAGTTTCTCTCAGAACCACTGTGAAGGATAATGTGAAATCAGTAAAAAAAAGTATGAAAATTCTAGGAGAAACATGCAATTTTTCATAATTTTTTGTTTATATATTTTCATTGCTCCATGGCTTCAAATTATAGGTTTATTAGTGTTTTAACAAAGCAAAGGTGAAACTCAGAAGGAAAACAAGAAGTTCCACTAGCTTTTTGGGAAATATCATTTAATGTCTCTACACTTTTCCTTATTCACCTGCCATCATTTGGGGCTTTCCTAAATTATAATGAGACTCAAAATAGTAATATCCTATACACAGGATACATACATACTATACTTTCTCTTTGTTCCTCTCACTTAGGGTTTGTTTTATGGCTGTGATCCAGTATATTAAGTGAAAATGGAATGAAAAAAGGTGTTGTAGAGGGCACGCATGGTGGGGTGGACCTATAGGAGCACATCTGAGAATTCTAGGAACATATGAGGCTCAGTATTGAAGAGCTAATGCTTTGAGATGAGAATGTAATCAATCCTTGTTGGCCACTGATGAGGAAGAACAGGCAGACTTCAGTGGATCTTTAAGAGGAGGTGACCTGCCCTAAGACTCCCTCTTCTTGTCTCTTGAACACAGGACACATCTTAGAACCTCTCTTCAGAAGGTTTAGGGTAGGTCTGGTGCCTTTCCCTCATGCCAGCTTAAATGGTGAACTCTAAGCACACAGCAGCTAAGGCACATGCATGGGTTTAGGAGAGCCAGAGTCCAAGTCTTTGGCCCCTGGTTGTCACCTATATTTAATTTCTTTCTTGAGTACAGATGGCTGAACCATGATCTTGAGATACAAATGTCTAGCCTTATGAGCTAGAGAGATCTTGAGATCCATGTTTCTGTGGTGTGAACTGACTGGTTGCAAGGGAGAGTTTCTGTATCAGAGGGAATGACTACCAACAGGAGGAGGAGCTCTGCCTCTGGCCTGGCTTGCTTGGGAGATATGGACCTGGAGGGAGTAGTTTGGAAAAGTGCAGTCAGAGGGAAAAATGTGAAATGCTGAATTTAGCAATCCCATAAACTGTTCTGTGCATGATGGTTTTAAGTTTCAACCTACCGACAAGAGTATAATGTACTTATAAGTTACTGCATCCAGTTTTAAATCTCTGTCAATGAGTATTTGTAAATCTTTGGGTTTAGGATTTCTTTTGTGTGAAGAAAATAAATAGCAAATTCCTCTGATTGCTATCGTACAACGAGTACCTTTCTGTTCTTTCTTTCTGAGAGACCTTAGACACGAGTGAAAACTAAGCTTTAAGTAATCTTCCCCAGGGCTCCTAGGTAGGGTTAAAAAGAGCCAAAGAGTGTGAGAACGGGAGCCCTGCCCCTCTTACTGGAGGACAAGATCTTCTCAAGACAAAACCCGGTCTTCATATGCGTGGGCTCAGAACAAAAGAGCCCCTTAGTGGAGAGATAGAGAATAGAGCTTATAATTGCTAGACAAATATCATTCTTTACAACTGAGGAGCAGAAGTTGGGGTGGATAAAAATAATTATGAGAGATGAAAGGATAGAGAAAAAGAGAAGAGGTTAAAATGTAAAGGAGTGGGGAAGAGATGCACTTGAAGCACTCTTTAAGTTTTAAAAAAAATTAAATTTGTATTATATTTCTTCTTATATTACTGTAATTTCCTCCAGGATTCCTCTTCCTTCCCTTTCCAAATAACAAATAATATTTTTAAAGGTAAAAAAAAAGTTTAAAAAAGAGGAAAAAATCAGTATAACTGATTACCACATCAAAAAAATCTGAAAAATATGTGCAAGTACTTATGGATTTCCCATCTTACAAAGACGTATGAATATTTTCTTATATCACTTCTTTTGACCATGTGCGTTCTTCTAAATTTTACCACAATTATTTTTATTTTTTGGTGTTTTTTCTTTCCATTTACATTGTTGTAGTTATTGTGTTTATTGTTTTCTTGGGTCTGCTTTCTTACTCTGCATCAAGTCATGTAGATGTTTCCATGGTTCTTTGTATTCATCACCTTCATCATTTCTTACAACACAATAATATTCCAATACATTCATGTTCCACAGTTTATTTAGCCATTTCTCAATTGATGGACATCACTTTGTTTACAAGTTTTACTATCACAAAAAATGCTGCTATAAATATTTTGACGTATATGGGGACTTTCTTCTTATCAATGTCCTTTTTGAGGTCTGGGTCTGGTAGTGGAACCTCTTTGTAAAGGGGACATTTCAGTCATTTTATTAGCATGATTCCAAATTACTTTCCAAAATGATTATATTAATTCACAGCTCTACCAACAATGCACTAGTGTGCCTATATTCCTACTCCTCCTCCTACATAAACTATTCCCATGTTTTGTCATTTTTGCTAATTTTCAGTTTATGAGGTTACACCTTAGGGTTGTTTTGATTTATATGTTACTTATTATTAGTCACTTGGAGCATTCTTTCACATGATCATTAAGAGTTTGCAACTCTTTTTAGAATTATTCATATCTTTTTACCATTTCTTTCTTGGGGAAGGACTTTTAGTCATATATCTATTCATTGTTTATATATTGGATTCCAAGCCCTTATCAGAGAAATCTGATACTAAGATTATTTTCCATTCAACTGCTTTCTTTCTTAACTTTGTGTATTAATTTTGTTTGTACAGAAGTTCTTGAATTTCATGTAATCAAAGTTTTTATTTTAATTTTATCTTTTATAATTGTTTCTGCCTCTTATTTGGTTAAAAATACATATCCTACCCATAGCTGTGAGAGGTATAGCCTCTGTTTCACTTCTAATTTTTTTTTGTAGTATGATTTTTAATATTAAGGTCACATCCATTTAAGTGTTATTTTATTATACGCTTTTAAAAATGAATGCAACTATTTGAAAATGTACCAACCTTGTAATTACTGGCAAGTACAAACAGATTTCTATCTGCAAAGTGAAGTTCAGAGGGATGTGTTGTAGCATGGTGGATAGAATGACAGCCTTGGAGTGAGAAAGATCCAAATTCAAATCCCATCCAAAACAATGCTTAACTGAGTGACTCTACGTAAGTCATTTAAGGTCTTTGAGACTTAGTTTCCTTATCTCCAAAATGGTGACAATAATACTACTTACTTCACAGGGTTATCATGAGGGTCAAATGAGATGATATCTATTAAGCACAATGAAAATCCATGTTGGCTAGTATTATTATTTGCCAGGCAGCTAGGTGGCGCCATAATGCACAGAATGCCAGGCTTGGAGTCAGGAAGACTCATGTTCCTGAGTTCAAATCCAGCCTCAGACACTTAACTGGCTGTGTGACCCTGGGCAAATTATTTAATCCTGTTTGCCTCAGTTGCCCTGCTCTCCAGCTCAGTTGAGCTGGACAAGGAAATGACAAACTACTCCAGCGTCTTTGCCAAGACACAACTGAACAACACATACCCCTCATCTCCACCTTCTGGCTTCCCTGGCTTCTTTCAAGTGCCAGTTAAAATGCCACCTTCTATGGGAAGCCTTTTCCCATCCCCCTTACTTCTATGCCTTTTCTCTATTGATTACTTCCTATTTATCATATATACATGATACTCATTATATATATATTTTATATATATATATACATATATATGTGTGTATATATATATATATATATATATATATATATATATATATATATATATATATCCTGCTTGTGCATAGTTGATTGCATACTGTCTCCCACATCAGTTGTGAGCTCCTTGAGGACAGAGACTGCTTTCTGCCTCCAGTGCTTAGAATAGTGCTTGGCACACGACAGGCACTTAATAAAGCTTTCCTGACTGACTGGTTTGTAAGTTAAGTGAATAAAAATTAAAATCTAACAACACAAAGTAACAGGGTTCAATGATCATCTCGTTTGTCTTTAGCCTCCCCCTCGCGTTCTCCTTTTCCCAATTTTCTTATTACTGTCAAGGGAACCACCATCCTCTCACCTTGTAGGTTCACAACTTTGGTGTTATCCGCTCCTCACTCATGCTCCCTCCACATATTCAGTCTTTTGTCAAATCTTGTTCTTCCTTCCCTTGCAACATTTTTCCACTCACACTGCCACCACCTCATTGCAGGCACTCATCCTCTGTCACCTGGACTACTGCAATTGTAAGTGATGTCCCTGCATTAAGCCACTCCGCTCCAATCCACCTTCCACTGAGCTATGAGTTGTTCCAAGATGCAGATCTGACCATGCTACTCCTCCCCATTGTACAATAAATCCCAATGGCTCCCTATTACTTCCGGAATGAAATATACAGAGCCTTCTGGCTTTTAAAGCCCTTCACAACTTGGCGCCTTCCTACTCTTCCGACACACACTCTTTGATGCAGCAACACCGGTCTCCTGGCTATTCCTCGCCTGCCACTCCATAACTCGACTCTGGATCTTTTCGTGGGTTGCCTCCCGTGTCTGTGATGGTCTCTCTCCTCACCTCCATTTCCTAGTTTCGCAGGCTTCCTGCAAGATTTGGCCCAAATCCCACCTTCTTCAGGAGGCCTTTCTTGTCTCCTCCAGCTGCCAGACCCTTGTTTCTGAGATTACCTTTTATCGACTCTGTATATATCTTATACGCTGTAAGTAAGGCGTACTGGTCTAGCCAATCGCTGTTACATAAGCCGACTAATGCTAATTAGACTTACATTTCTCAATGTATGCAAATTTTATCAATCTAAATGTGTAAACAGTGCCCTCTAAGAGCAAAACACACTGACGTTTCTAGCACTTCCTAGAGGTTTCAATAGGCTCCAGATCCGACCTGGTTTCCTCTCTAGCCAATCAGAGGCCATGCTTCTCCCTCCATGATTGGCCAGCTGCAAAATCTCGCCAACCAATCAGCATCACCCCAAACTAAAGAGGCCTTACTGGAGACTCAGGTGCGGGGAATTCAGAGCCAGCCAGCCCTAGAGGAGACTTAGGAGCACCTGATGGCTGGGGTCCCAGGTAGGTGTTTTTACACTTTTAGCTATAAGTCGTCCTACTTTGTTTGCCAGGTCAGAGGAAAGCCAGGGTGAGGAGTGGGAATTTATATAGTACCTACTATTTGTTAGGCACTATTCCAAGCACTTTACAAATATTTCCTCGTTTTATCCTCACAACTCTGAAGTTAGGAGCTGTTATTAGGTCCATTTTAGAAGTAAAGAAACTGAGGCAGACAGAGGTTAAGTTACTTGCCCAGGGTCACACAGCTGGTATCTGGGGTCACTTTTGAACTCAGGTCTTCCCCACTACAGGGCCAGCGCTCTATCTACTGAGCCACCTAGCTGATAGTTTACTTCAAACATACTGATAAAGTTGTTTATAATACTTTTCATTGGTAGTCTGTCTTTTTGGAGGGTTCACATATGTTTGTCATTTTAAGGACACACACACATTACTACATCATATCACACAAGTGCTTATCTTATTGAAAAATAATTAATAGAAAAATAACTTACTCAAAACAGCCCAATCACAAAATGAAGGATTTCAGCAAAATGGAATCAGTTATGCTAAGTTGACAAATTAACTTATTAAGGTAATAGAACTTAATTCTCAATACATTATCAGTTATAATAAATTGATAAACATTCCTATCTTATTGAAGTATTGAAAAATTTTTTTTCAGTGCATGTTATACATACATACACACACAAACATGCATATACGCACAAAACTATTTAAGAACATGCAAATAACTATCCTGAGAGGGATATAGATATAGTTGAGAGATAGACATATAGTTATTTGTATGTGTTTATAGTTTATATATGTAGTATATATATATACACACACACATACATATATGGGGAGAGAGACAGAGGGAGAATAAGAGAATGAATTGTTTGCATATTCTTTCTCACATTGGATTCTAACTTCTTGAAGGCAGGGACTATATTTGCCTTTTTTGATATCCCAGCTACTCAGATCAGTGCCTGTTGACTAGTTGTCAGATTTCATTAGTCCTGAAACAGAACAGTTATTTTCCACAGAAGCTATTCCAAACTTTTTCTTCCTTCATCAGACTCCAGGTGTACCTGGGGTAGGGCAGAAAGGCAGGTGGGTCACAAACAGAGCAGAAAACACAATCCCACACAGCATAATTATTCATGCCAATGGCCAGCTGCCCCCAGCTGGATTACCTGAGGTGCAGGTTCAGGTCCACATGCAGGTGTGAGGCCTCTCTTGAGGAGGTTATAAGGGTTGTTTGGGAGCTCCTTAGATAAAAGTCTCTTTCACCCTGGGCAATGGAGAATGAGGTCCACTTTCCCAACTGAGCTTAGCTGGGAAAGCCATGGCTCCCTGCATTCATTATGTATTTGTATACCTCAGTTCAAGCTGCAGCTTGATTTGAATATTGCACTCCCCACCCCCAGGATCCTTAGGGGCCAGATATGCTTGAACCCACTGACAGCCCATTCCCAGCTGCTTTTCATTCAGTAGATGCCTTTTCCCTCATTAGAATGTAAGCTCCTTGAGATCAAGGACTGGTTCACTTTTGTTTTTATATCTCTAGTGCTTAGCGCAGCCCCTGGCACATAGTAGTTGACTGATAAATGCATGTTGGCTTGACTTATTTATTGACTGATCTCGCTTCCTACTTGACTGAAAAGACTGAAGTCATCCAACATGACCACATTTGTTGCCTCTTCTCCATTTCTCAAACCTGTCCATATCTTCGCCTATCTGCTTTTCATTCCCTCTTATCTTGGAAGATTAGGTGGCTTTCCTCCTGCCCAAGCCTAACTGTTCCACTTGTGCCCTTGATTTCTTTCTTTCTTTATTCTCTGCATGAATCTGACTGCATTGACTCCACTGATTCCATTCTCCACTCCACTCTATCTCATCCTGTCTGGTCTTCAATTATTCTTCTCTATCTACAGACATGCTAAAGCCTCCCTTATCTTAAAAGGAAAAAATAACAAAAACTCCCTTGGCTCAGTGATCTCTTTGCACCAGCTTCCTATTTCTCTCCCTGTCAGGATTCTAGGAAGCATATTTTATACTTGCTGTCTACACCTCCTCACTATCTACTCATTACTTAACCCTGTCTCACCCTCATTGCGACTTTTGACCCCTCTATACAACAAATCCTTTTTCCAGTACCACCAGTGACCTCATAATTGCTGTCTTTTAAGTCCTTATGTAGCATTTGACAGTGTGGACCAGACCCCTCCATTAAAAAATGTTCTTTTTATTATTATTAACTTCAAAACATCAACATGATCATTCCTATAAACAAAGAACAGAAAAATGGATTGTATATTAAATCATGAATCTCAATTATGTACAGCTTGGTTTTTTTAAGGTACATAATAAATTTAACACTGCCCTACTTGTCTATGGCCTTTTGAATTTCCTTTTGTCTTCTATGAATTTTTAAAATATTTCATAGGTGCCCTTCATTTTTCAGAGGGAGAGACATCACTATCACTATCTTCTGGCTCTCCTAAATGTTTCCCTCCCTCCTAAAAAGTATTCCCTTGTAACAAATAAGTAAAATAAATGTACATGTTGTTTATGCCCTGAAATACGTCTCATTTTCCACTTTTAATCCATAATTTCTCTGCCAAGAAGTGGGAAGCATGATTTGTTATCATTCTTCTGGAGTCATGATTGGTCATTTCATGGATCAGAGTTCTTTCAAATTATCTTCCTTTACTATTCAACCCCCAACTCGGTAACTTCTTTGCTCTTGGCTTTTGTTCTCTCTTAGTTCTTCTTCTTTTCTGAGAGCTTTTTCTCTGTTTCCCTCAGTGGTTCTTTTTCCTTCTCTTCTATGCTAAGTGTGATCATTAGTACCTCCCAATCAGAAAGGCAAGATAGCCCAGCTTTGGTCTATTTCACTGTTATCTGAGGAAACCAATACCTCAGCCCTCTGAAACAATTGAGGGCGCAAACACCAGGCCATTTGCATCCAGGACTAGAAACATAGATACTAGACCCAATCAGAAGCCACATTCGGCTATCTTCTGTGTGTGCATCATCCCCTCTCATCTTGAGATGAGATAAAGCAATTGGTACAAGGCTAACTAACTCTTTAGGGTTCTGATACTGACTCTGAAACATGATCTTCCAAGTGACCTATATAGTCCTTTAAACACATAGTCATAGATTCAATGAGGCAGTGTGATTTAATAGATAGACTGCTACAACTTAAGGGTCAAGCAGTCCTGAGTTCAAATCCTGCCTCTGACTTACTGACTGTGCAACTTTGGCAAAGTTGTCTAACATTTCACTTTCAGTTTCCTAATCTGTAAAATGAAGTAATGATACTGATAGTACCTATCCTTTGTTGTTGTTTGTCCTTCATTATTGAATGACCATGACATCAGGAAGGTGATGCCATGACATGCAAATGAATTCAATTTAAGTGAGGGAGTGCTGTGCACTAGCCTCACTATCTCCTCCGGAGCCATCTGGGTCTAATGGCAAGATATAAATCAGGATTTAGAACTATTGTGAAGCTAAAATGAGATGTGAGATATATATATGTATACGTATATGTATATATATACATATATATTTACAAACTTTAAAGCTCTATATGAATGTAAGTTATTATTAATACTCTGGGTTTGAGACTCCCGTAACTCTCAAATGGAAAATTATTGGGAATTATTAGAGGATCAAACAATCCCTTTCCTTCAGTGAATCCCACATCCTCCTTCCAGGGACCTATCTAGTTGTATCAGCAAGATAATAATCACAATATAGACGATAATTGTAAATATGCCTATGTAGTTTCACAAAATATAAGAGACTCTCCATATAGAAGCTAGAAGAAGTAAACCATTTATTTAGACACTATAGAGAACCAGATCCCCAAACCAGTAAGTCCAATCTATCATAGCAGCAAAGAAATTAATACACATTATCACAGCAGAGAATGACGCCATCCCATAACCATTCCTGCTCCCTGCTGGGGCCTTGACACCAACAAGCACTCACAGCACAGCTAGCACACATCTGCTCTCTCCCTTAGCACTAACTGCTCTATTTCCTGCTCCACCCTTTCCTTTTCCTCTCGTGCAGCAAGCTCCTCCCACCACATGTGACTTAGGCTTCCTGTGACATAAGCAGGTCACATGGGCCTACTAATGAGTGGAAAAGATCTTCAAATTTAAATTACCATTACACTAGTCCTTCAGACTACCGTAGGGTTAAGGCACATGCACAGCCCATATAACTCATAGTAAGAAAGAAATTGAGGGCAATATCTGAATTTGCTCTGTCCATTGCTACCCTCTGGGGCTAAGCTGAGCAAATCTAATCTTTCTCTTATGGGATAGCCTTTCAAATGCTTGAAGGTGACTATCATGTTCCGCCAAGTCTTGTCTTCTCTAGGCTAAATTGTTTAGCCAGGAGAAAGGAAGACATGTCATCATCTCCTTTATTATTATAACTCATAGTCATGAATGCCCCAGGCTTTCGGTCACTCTGATCCATCCTCCTCCCTCCATTCTTTTTCCAAAGAAACTAGAATGTGCTCAGAAAACATTTGATTGATACAAAGTATGTGCTAGAAAGTCTGATGGTTAACTTCTTATATCATTGTTCTCTCTGTTTGGGTATAGATAATATATACATATATGTGTGTCTATATACATATATACATGTGTGTATATATGTATTTTTAATTAATTAAGCCTGGTCATGATCTTAACTTCTCAGGTCAGAGCTTGTGCAACTAGTCCTTAAAACTCTTACTCTGAAATTTCTTACTCATTCTTTCCAAGCTTTCACCCTCAAATTTTTCTCAAACAAATGCTTTCAGCCCAAATGCTACCTCTCTTTCCTCACCTTCCTTTGGTACCTCAAAACTAAACTCTCAACCTCCAAAGAACAAACACCATCCCTGAGGCTACTTCCTAATTACCTTACATAGGCTCAAAAAATCACAGGGAGCTGGATACCACTACAGCTTGGATGTACTGTAGCTCCTCCTAATTTGAAAGGCCCTGTAGCCATTTTAAAGCCTAAAAGGTTTATAGTCTAGAAAAAAAGAAGAGAAGGGACTTGATAGCTATTTTCAAGAATTTGAAGAAATTTTGTATAGAGGAAGGATTCAATGTATTCTTCTTGTCCCCAGAGAGGACAACATTGGGAGAAATGGGGTGGGGGAAGGTGTTGAGAGGCAGATTTAGGTTCAACATGAGGGGGAAAACTTCCTAGTTACTTGAACTGTTGAATAATGGAAAGGCCTCACATGTACAAAAAAATTTATAGCAGCTCTTTTTGTGGTGGCCAAGAACTGGAAATTGAGGAGATGCTCAGATGGGGAATGGCTGAACAAGTTGTGGTATATGAATGTGATGGAATACTATTGTGCTATAAGAAATGATGAACAAGCAGACTTCAGAAAAACCTGGAAAGACTTATATGAACTAATGCTGAGTGAAGTGAGCAGAACCAGGAGAACATTGTACACAGTAACAGCCACAGTGTGAAGTGACTAATTTTGATAGACTTAGCCCTTCTCAGCAATGCAAGGACCTAAATCAATTCCAAAGGACTCATGATGGAGAATGCCATCCACATCCAGAGAAAGAACTATGGAGTTGGAGTGAAGAGCAAAGCAGACTATTTTCTTTTTTGTTTTGTTTTTCTTTCTCATGGTTTCTCCTATTCGTTACAGTTCTTCTATGCAACATGGCTAAGGTGAAAATGTATTTAATAGGAATGTATGTGTAAATCCCATTATTGGATTGCATGCCATTTTGAGGAGGGAAGGAAGAGGGAGGGGGGAGAAAATTTAAAACTTACGGAAGTGAAGGTTGAAAACTAAAAATGAATAAGTTTTGAAAAAAGAATGGAAAGGCCTGACTCATGAGGCAGTATGTTCCTCCTCATTGGAGGTCTTCAAGTAGACAGTAGGCAATCCTCTGTTGGGATTCTCATAAAGGAATTTCCTGATTACTTATAGCTTGGAATAAATGACCTCTTGATCCTTTCTCATGCTGAGATGTACGTGTGTGTATGTGTGTGAATACAATGCTATAGAAATGCTGTTAGATCTTTCCCATTTTATATGTATATTTAATCTTTCTGTTTTCATCTGTAAATCTCCTTGGGATGATCTTGGTTGGCTAATACTGAAGCCATGTTTTCTATGGCCACACTGACCAATTCATTAGTTTTCACTATTTTGTCTGATAGTACTGTTCAGAATCTTCTAGCCGTCATTCTCAGTAATATAGTAATAATGCTTTTCAGATGAACTTGAACATCCTTTTAAAGAGAATGTCCTTGATGAACAGTAATGAAGTTTCAAGTAGTCTACCAGAATTTGTCATCTTTCATTTTGTAATCCTAAACCATATTTTCTAACATTTTCATTGTCTTTCCTTGTACCCAGCCTGTCATGGAAGTCACCAAATATCAAGGTTTTGTTTACTTAGTTTTTAAGTTCTTGACAAATTCTTTATAGTTTACCAAATAGATGTTACTGATGGTCACTCACTGAGGAGTCCGTGGCTTCCCATGCCTCACTGGGGTGGAAACAGCAAGTGCTTTGTTCTCCATGGCTACCAGAGAGTCAGTGACCTTTCAGATCTTCTTTGTGATGTGGGTGTTGACATTCATTCTCTAGGGTTGTGTGGATTTTTTTGTCTTCCAAATTGGGATGTAGATCCAAGCCCTCACTTGCTTCCTTCTGTGTAGGCTCTATTTCTAAGAGTTCCATTCACATGTCCACGTAATGGAGCTGGCTCCCTAAAGAAGAAAATGCACACATTGGAATGCTGCATATAATATTTTTACTCAGCATAAACCAATAAATAAACAGAACTTAATGACAGATACCATATATAATGATACTCTCCTAGATCCCAAACATATGATTGATCTGGACTTAGGAGTTCTAGGACACATACAGTTTGAGTCCTACCTATGTCAGTCAAAGGAGTGCCAACAACATAGTTCCCACAGGATATTCAAAACATATTTCCTTTGTGACTGGAAGATGCAGAGACTCTGAAGATTCAGCTCATTCATGGCCCATGAATGTGGAACATAGGGTCCAATGTAACTTGGAACTTAAGAGGATTGTTGCTTACCCATCTCAGCTGTCTGATCATTCGCAGGGACATCTGACCTTTTCACAATTAACCCATTATGTAGCACAGTAAGTAGAAGTGGCAGTTTGTTATAACAAGAAGCCATAGCACTCTGTGTTTCTATATGGCACTATATGTTTGACTACAGTTCCTGTGTCTCTTTTTCTCTGATCTTGACTACTCTGCATTGCTGCTGTATTACATCTCTTTCTCTCTCTCTCTCTCTCTCTCTCCCTCTCCCTCTCTCTCCCTCTCTCCCTCTCTCCCTCTCTGTCTCTTCCTCTCTGTCTCCCACCTCCTCCCTTCTTTCTCTTTTTCCCTCCCTCCCTCCCTTCCTCACTCCACCTAAAATTACTATTGTTTCTCCTAGCAGCAGGGAGAGAAAGTTGTAGAGTAAGTAGGTAATTACAATAGAATTAGGTAATACAATAGAATTTTTCTTCCTTCTCTGCAACAGATTTTTGGCATAGAAACTGCAATTATATTCATGGTAATTTAAAAATTATATTTATCAAAAGCAATACAAAGCAGATGACCAAGTGTTCCATGAAATTGTATTTATCGTTGCCTTTGGGTTTGTAATAAATTACCTCCTACACTTCCTTTATTTGCCTTTCCAAGAGAAACTTATAAGTTTTCCTTCCATTTAATTAAAATTTTCTCATGGTTTAAGTTGCTGTGACATTGTCCATATGTAATTCAGTTCCTCTAATGATTCTTCTAACTGATTTAGCTCTTGGGAAAAGATCTCACATTAGGAGGACCAGTGATTAAATTAATGATTGTAGATGGCCCCAAAACTATAATTTTTAATACCCTCCACTCCCTTTTCTGTCACTATAATTGCTGAGGGACATCTTGTATTCATCTCCTTCATTGGTGGCCACAGCCACCAGTTCATTATGTAAGGCCAACATGCCTCTCCATATGTGGCTAGACTGGCCCTTGGAAAGAAGGCACAGTCTAATGCCAGAACTGTTTTTCCAAACTTTTCCAGTTTGGCAGAAATAACTAGAACTAACACTCTATTGGCCTAGTCTTTGAATCTAGAGCAATCTCCAAGTCGTGATGCTACATTGGAGTTGGACTTCAGTGGAACTCTAGGGCATACAAAGATTAAAAACCAGCACAATCCCTGTTTCCAAAGAGCTCATAATCTAATAAATACAAGTAGTGGATGACATGTATAAAAATATAAGGGAGGTTTGATAAGAGTACAGCAGACGGGAGATTTAGGCAAAGTGCTACACGAGGGAAAGATAAGCGTGTACAGATGTGGATGGGGTACAGGTCATAGAATGCTTTGTGGAAGAAGTTCCTTTAAACTTAACCCTGAAGGAAGAAAAACACAGAATTTTAGAGTTGGAATCTCAGTGGAAGCATTTCAACGGGTAGATGTGGCAAACATGCAAGCAGGTGGGAGACGATAGGATGAGATGGGGGAACTGCTTGTAGCTACTAGTTCAGTTTTGTTAGAATTCAGAAATGGGGTAAGTTAAAGGCATGAAAGCCTAGAATTCCAAGAATTTCCTTACTCAATGGACTGGATGTAGTTGGTTGTTTTCACATACTGAATGAATCAGAAAGAGCTGGCTTTATGCAAAGGTAAATAAATCAGTTACCTATGAGCTGACATTCAAAGGTTTGAGAAGACTGCCTATCTAAAATTTTTATACTGTGGGAAGTCACTGAACTTTTGTCAGCAAAAAAGTAACATAATAAAACCTGAGAATTAGGATTTTTTTTTAAAAATGCAATTGTGTGAAGGATGAATTGGAGAGGGGACAAGCTAGAGACCCAAAATGGTATTTGGAATCAGAGAAGAGTAGTCCAATATCTTTCTGCCCCATGACCCTTTCCCCTAAAGGGCTTTGAGTTCTTTGTGGGTAGTGACTATGTCTTATACACATCCCCTCACAGGGCTTGCCATACTACTGTGCATATAGTGGATATGCAGTAAATATTTCTTTACTTGATCTTAACCACTAGGATTAAAAGCTGTATCAATAAATATTTCTTCATCGATTGCTCACTTTCAGTGAGCTAGCTGCCAAGCAAAAGAACTCATTTTTCAGTATACCGATCCTTTGAGAAATAGCTATTAGCTAATAACAGTGGGTGTGCTGAGATTATGCAAATGAAACTGTGCCGAGTGCTTTTACAGATATTATTTTATTTAATTCTCACAACCCTGAGAGGTATGTTGCTATTATTATCCCTGTTTTAAAGTTGATGAAGCTGAATAGGACAGAGGTTAAGTGACTTGCCCAGGGTCACATGTAGTCAGTGTCTGAGGCTAGACTTAAATTCAGGTTTTCCTGACTCTAGACCCAGGGCTCTATCCACTGTACTGCCTAACTGCCTGGATCAATTGGAATACTAGCCTTCCCACCCCTTTCAGATGCAAAGAGGACCTATAAAAACATATTAATGTTTGCATTTTGAATATCTCCATGGAAAATTCGAATTCCAGTGTCATAAGCCTTTAATCCTTCAACTTCCTTTTAGAATTATAGTTGCCCTAATCCATCAGTATCTGTTGTTAATGATAGGTGAGCTTTCTAGGAAGGAAAGCTATCCATGTTCAGAAACTTATCCTCAGACAGATGGTGAACTCTTTGTCTTTCTCTCCTAATGCCTTCACACACCTCTGTTTAAAGTTGAATATAAAGGCTTGGAATGTATCCCTATTCCTTTATCATATTCTGAATATTAAAGCTGGCACACTGCCAATTATGAAAATGATCAGTGTGGCTAGTGACTATCATTAACAATGCCATTTGACATATGTTACTTCCTTAAAACTTCCAAAGTCCTTGAAAACAGGAAAAGGGGGCTTAGCCAGCTGCTGATGAGGCCCAGCAGTACACTCCATGTTTAACCCCTTCAGCAAAGATGTGATTTATATTGGACATCAGAGCTTGATGAATCCCACATGTTCCTTAGTTTAAACAACTTAATCTGCCCTATCTGTGTAGAGTGCTTTTAAAATTTTTGAATGCAGATTGATCTTCAAATTAGACCACATCAAGAAGGCATTTCAATCTTTGATAAACTATGTTGACTGCTGTATATGGTTATACTGAGCTCCACCTAGAGATGCCAAGATGCTGCTTCTTGATGTGATAAATAACTTAGCCTGTGTCAGTGTAGCCATAAATGCACACTTCAGATAACTAGTTAACATTTCACAGATAACTTTTATGTCAAGGCAGTTGGAGCTCCTCTACTGCAATAAATTAGAGGCATGGATTCTGATCCATTCAAAAAAGGAAATGAAGTCTGGCAACCTAAATATTAAAGACTTGAGATATAGAACATCTGATTTTAGAGCTGGAAAGGACTATAGAAATCATATCTGTCAAACTTCCTTATTTTACAGATAAAGAAACTGAGGCCTAGGTAGATTATGTGGCTTACCCAAGGTGGTAGTTCTGAAACTAGAAGAAAAGTTAAATCATTCTTCTTCTAATGATTGCTTCCTCCTCCATTATACCATATGTATACTACTTTCTAGTAGAGACCTTATTTTTCTAAATTTTGAGTAGTTTGCAAATGACTATCATGTGAAGATTTTGAACAATGCACAATGGTGTCATAGTGGATATCTCACTAAGCTCTGCAGTCATTACACTTTTTGGGTTCAATGTAGAACTAATACTCAGTTTATGACCCTTTTCAATGCTACCTCTCCCAATAGACCTGGCAGGAACCATAAAGCCATAAAGCCAGAATTTTAAAATTTAGAATCATTCTTAGTCCCCCATTCATTCACACGCTCCCCCACCCATGCATAAATGGGTACAATCTCCCACAGGTTCACATAGGTGTAACAAAAAGGAATAAATCCTAGAAAACCCATGCTATGAGGTAAAGGATTTGGGGAGGCTGATTGCCTTCCATTGAAGCTGAAACACTTCTCCTGCCGGAATGTGCATGGTCTGGTGTTATCACTGTGCTTCTGGAAGATGGTATCCTCTGCTGCTCCTTAGGTCTTTCCCATGGCTGCTCCTGCTGTACCAATCCATTGTTAGAGCTATTACCTGCTGAAGTGTGGCCCTCTGCTGCTACTTTCTATGATTCTCTGCCCACTTTGAGGCTCTCCTCCTGGCTTCTTAAGCTTTAGGGGCCATGTTGCTGCCCCTTTAGTCTGAGACCTTCCCTAGGCAACATGCCTTAGGTTAGCTATCATACAATTAGTTCTCTACAGCTAAAGTTGCCAGAAACCTCAGGCCTGGAGAGTACACAAAAGGTCTGACTCAAACATCTGTGTGACTTGTCCAGTACCTAGCACAGTATCTGACAGACATATGGTAGGTGCTTGGGAAATGCTTCTTGATTGACTCACCCCTCCTTGTGGAAGGTCACCAGCTCTCATTCCTAACTAACAAGTGAATGGCAGAGTTCTCTACTTCTCCTGTCTTTTTAGCTTCTGCTCTTCCCTTCCCCTCATCCCACCCAGTAACCACAAGTTTGTCATACAAATGACCCTGAAGTCCTGATAAGCCTCCAGAAAGCAATAATAACACTTGAGGGGAAGAGGTGGAGTGCCTAACCTCTGCTAAGCAGTCCTGACATGTTGGGAAAAGTGTGTGTCCCTCTTCCACTTCAGTACTCTGAACAAGATTTTATGGAAACCTAGGTCTTTGAGGTCCTAGAAGGGGCCTGTTCGGGCGCCAAATGTATCAGGAGGGCCGAGTTTATAATCTCAAAGAGGATCATAAACATGTCTGAAAGGTTCGGAATCGCCGGATAGAAGAAACTCTCAAAGTAGAAGGCAGAAGAATCAAAACATTTATTTAGGCTCCACAGTAACCAACCCATGAACCAGAAGCCCCATTTTGATATGTTGGTCATAATCTTCCAGGCCCAATAGGTACGCCTTGAAAGAGTAACCAGGAGGCTACAGAGAAACATGATTGCGTAAAGCAAAATCATGTTTCCCCCTTGATGGTAATAAGATTACCCACTGGACTGAAGTCTTTGTTCAGCTTCCTCCCGTAGATCAGCTCTGCTGCTGGCAGCTCCTGCCTCAGCTGTGTCTGTTTCTGAAACTGAAGCTGCAACTGAAACTGACGATGTAACGGTCGTAACTGCCTCTGTAACGGTCGTTGTAACTGCCTCTGGCTCCAACCGGAAAAGGAAAGAGAGGAAGAATCTTCAAGCTGTCCTCTCCCCTCTTATAGGGTTTCTGACATCATCAAGCTCCGCCCAAATGACCAGGGCCGATTGGTTCCTGAGTTGGCTCCTCCCCCTAGGGTAGACCAGGTTCTGGAGCTAACACCTCCCCTCAGCCAGCCCCATGACTCCCCACACAGGAAGCCGTCTGCCTCCCGGCATGCTCCCCGGGCCTCCTGCCCCGGAAGAGCAAGCCACAGTGTCCAGAGGCTCAATGAGGCAAGCTGAGCCATTCAAAGAAAACAAAAGCCATTATGGCTACAGGGAGTCCTGGCGATCTGGGTCACCCAGACATTGTGGCCTTTAAGGTAGGTACCCCGAAGGGTCATCTGTTCAGTCATGATGATGAGACCTCGGTGGATCACTCCAGGAGGACTGATGGATCCAGATTGCACAGAGAGAGACCAGCTGGCCTTCCCTCACGTGAGCAGCCCAGCATGGAAAGAGCTTCCACCATTCTTTATGGCTTGGCCCCTCTCTCAGGCAGAGCTGCTCAAATCTTACTTTGTTTCTATTTCATTTTCCAAGGAAAAATGATCTCCAGACTAGAAAAGAAAGACTAAATGGCCAGTAGGGAGCATCCTGGCTTCCTTGACTTCCTTGAAGTCTCAGCTAAAGTCATGCTTTCTAGAAGAAGCTTTTCTGGATCCTCATTAATTTTACTTCCTTCTCTCTGAGATTATTCCCAATTTATGCTGTATGTACCTTATATGTGTTTTCTGTGTCCTATCTGTACATAGTTGTTTGCGTGCTGTCTCTCCCATTTGACTGCATGCTTCTTGAGAACTGTCTCTTGCCTTTCTTTGCCTCCTTCTAAAAAAGAAGAGAGAAGAAAACCAGTGCTTATCACAATGCCTGGCACATAGTAAGCACTTAATAAATGTTTATTGACTTGACGATGCCCAAGATAAGTAAGGGATTATCAATGAGAGAAAAGCTGTCATTGATGAGTCCAAGAGACCTAGCCCAGACGAATGCCATCCTAGGCTGCTGAAAGTTCTGATACATGTGATTCCTAAGCCTCTGTCAGGGATAGAAGTACTGTGGGATTAGAGCAGGAAAAAATGTCCCAATCTAGTTCACCCAGATATTAGCAAGGTATTTGACAAGTTTCTCATGTTGATCTTATGGGGGAAAATAGAAAGATGTGGGCTAGATGATAGGATAGCAAGGGGAATTTAAAATGATTTGAATAGGCAAAGCCATTAGTGGTCTGAAATCAACATGGAAGAAAGTCTCGAATTCAGTACAACTTATACTGTTGAACACTTTTCCCCCTCTAGAATCATAGATTTAGAGGTTAAGGAAATTTGAAGATTATTCAGTCCCCTCCTTTTACAAATGAAGAAAGTAAAGCACAAAGCAGACAGAGCAGGTAAGTGATTAACCCAGAGTCATATAGCTAGTGTCTATTATACATTTGATTGATTTTTACTAAGAATCATATGCTTTGAGAGATATACATATGTATGCATATGTATAATACAAACATAGAATATATACACACATGTATGTATAATGCATATACATGTTATATGTATACTTTACCTATACGTATATAGCATATATCAGCAGCATATGGTGTCGCTACAAAAATTTACCATATTTTGGAACTTAAAAAACTCACAAAGTAATGCAGAAAAGGGGCAATATTAAACTCATCCTTTCTTAACCGTGATTCAGTAAAATTATATTAAATAACCATTGAGGAAATGATTAAAAATCAACTAGAGACTAAATAACTAATCATAAAAATCTGTGATTCAAAGAACAAGTCATAGAAATAATAGGGAATTCATTAAAGATAATGGCAACAAGACAACAGATCAGAATTTCTGGGAACAGTTAGGTGGCTCAATGGACAGTGCCAGGTCTGGAGTCAAAAAGACCTGAGTTCAAATCAGGTCCCAAACATCTAGCAGCGTGACCTTAGGCAAGTCACTTAACCCTTCTTTGGTTCAGTTTCCTCATCTCTAAAATGGGGATAATAATAACACTTACCTCCAGGGTTGTTATGAGGATCAAATGAAATAATGATTATAAAGGGCTTAGCATACTACCTAGCACATAGTGCTACATAAATGTTAGCTATTATTTATTAAATTGAATGTAACCTAAGCAGTCTTAAGGGGAAATTTATATCCCTAAATACTTTCATGAACAAAAGAAAGAATGGAAAAATGAATTGGTTATGTAACCAAGAGAAAATTAGAAAACCAAAAATTAAAAAACAAGCACCAAAATAAAAATACTAAAAATCAAAAAAGAGATTAACAAAAATAAAAGCCAGGAAGTCACTGAATCAATAGGTAAAACCTGTTAAAAAACACAGGTAAAAAACCTGTTAAAAAAACAAAATAGACAATTAGCTACCTTGAATAAAAAAGAAAACCAAGTTATCAGTATCAAACATAAATGAACATTCACAACAAATAAAGAAATACAGGGTGTTAATACAAACAGTTTTACCCAACTATATGCCAATGGAACAAACAACTTAAATGAAATGGATGGATATTTACAAAAAACATAAAATTCTCAAATTAACAGAACAAGAAATAGAGAATCTAAACAACCCAATGTCAGAAAGAGAAATTGAGCAAGCCATAAATGAACTCCCAAAGGAAAAACACTCAGGATCAAATGGATTCACCTGTAAATTCTATCAAACTTTGCATGAACAATTTCAATATCATACAAACTGTTTGCAAAAATAGAAGCAAAAGGTATCCTACCAAATCCCTCCTATTGCAAATATAGTCTTGGCGCCTAAACCAGGATGAGTCGAAACAGAAAAAGAAAACTACAGATTATCATCTAGAATGAACCTTGATGTAAAAAATTTAAATAAAATGTTAGTAAGGAGGCTAGAATAACATCATAAAGTTGTACACTATGACCAAGTTAGATTTATACCAGGAGGGCAGTATTGGCTTAATATTAGAAAAAATATAAACATTATTGACCCTTTTGGTAAAAAGAACAACAAAAATTCATGTCAATAAATGCAGAAAAAGTTTTTTGACAAAATTCACCTATTTCTGTTTAAAAAAATGAGAAAATACAGGACTAAATGGACATTTTCTCAACAAAGTGAATACTTTTTATCTAAGACTGTGAGCCGGCATTAAATGTAATGGAGAAAAATAGAGTCCTTTCCAATAAGATCAGGACAAAGCAAGAATATCCATTGTCATCACTTCTATTTGATAGAGTTCTGGAGATGCTAGTTACAGTAATAAGAAAAAGAAATTAAATGAATACGTATAGGCAAAGAAGAAATGAAATTATTGCTTCTTGCAAATGACATATGTGATGGTATACTTGGAGAAATCTAGAGATTCCACTAAAAATCAAGTGAAAAAATTAGTAACCAGTAAAGTTGTAGGCAGGAAGGTGCTGGAGTCAGCTCAGGAGAGTCAATTGTTAAAATTTCCTTGTGAGCAATTATGCCTCAGAGGTCAGGAAATGTTACACAACAGCGTTTGATTTGTTGTATTGTCGATCGTCTAGACTTCAAAAAATGGTGGAGAAAATATTAATAATGCAGATTAAACTTAAATGTGTGTGTTGTGCATACTTTTTTTTTTGGATAGCCAATTGTTAAACATTTACTAGCACAGCAAGTTGTAGGATATAAAATAAACGCATATAACTCATTAGCGTTTCTGTATATTACCAATGGACAAGAGTGAGTTGAGCTAACAGGAAAGGAAGTGAACATGACTGACACTCCTCCTCAAATGGTGGTTCTTGTGAGAGAATCCCCAATCAGGAAAGTGGGGTCTCAGGGCAGAGACATCTCCAGTGTGGGAAGGCAGTGGGCGCGGACATAGAGAATAAGTCCAGAGAATGAGTTGAGTGGGAGCAATATCCCAAGGCCAGGCTAACGCTTCATCTAAAGGTATTGATGATCTTAATTGGCTCAGGGGAATAAGGGCAGGGTTGCTGATATAGCTTCCTACTGACATGAATATAAAAAAGCTGGTGTAAGAGGAGTCATTTAACTTTTCCCTTAGTTTAACCATACAAATCATCAAAGGTAGCATAGAAACGGGGAAGCTGTGCCCAAATGAATCAATGTTGCATCCTTGCTCAACAAGTAGTCAACCAGTACTTATTAAGTGCCTCCATAAAAATCTCCTTCCCCTCATTTTCTAGCTCCCTTTTATGCATTGTCTTTCCTGAGTGTAGGGATTGTCTTTTTGCTTTTGTGCCTAGCACTTAATACAGTGCTAGTCACATACTAGCAAACTGCTTTATTCTCTATCTATCTATCTATCTATCTATCTATCTATCTATCTCCCTCCCTACTACCAATGACATTAGTTATTTCTGAATGCGTAAAATAGAATATCTGTGATCTTATCAGTGTAGTTATTATATTTCCTAACACAGAATGCAGCCCTCCAACATCTTTTTACCCAATGTGATTCTCATTTATCTCCTGTACAACCTCCATAATGGATCCACCCATACTCGAGATCTTCTAGTTCTTCTAATCTCCCCCTCGGTAGCACATGGTGTGTTGGCAATCTAAATGGGCTCTTAGCACTCAGTTCAGCCAAGAGCCCTTGAAGACTTTGGCCTTTGTTTCCTTGATTAGTTTGGGAGTCCTTGGTGTCCTCCTTGCCTCAGGGGAGGGCCTAGTTTACATGGGTTTGAGTGGCATGTCTGGGACAGCAGAGGCTTTTAGACCACGTGGGCTTAAGTCGCCTCTTTGTGACGATTTTAGGTCACGTGGGTGAGTCGCATGTGTGACTCACCCTTGACCCTGAAAAAGATATAAAACCAGAGGTTGGCTTTCTATTTTTTGGAGCTCTTACCCACAGCCATGGTGGCGCGCGTGACTGGGTCAGCCCCTTTCATGAGCTCCTGGGCTGAACTCAGATATTGGTCACTATGAATTGTATTTGGTCTGTTGATGTTTGTAATTTGTTTGTATTTGCTCCGAAGTTCAGGGTGCTGGCTTTTTCCCCTGAACTAAGTGAGTGGTATTTGTATGCTGAATTAAAGCAAGCTTGTCAACTCCTTAACGTTGCTTTCCTTACTAAAGCAGATGAAAAGAACCTGGGCTTTTGCAGTGTGCTGGTAGCATGCTTGTTGTTGGGCTTGTGTTGGTCTTTCACCCCCCACAGCAGCTGCTAGCCAGATTGTTGAAACATATGGGCAACCCATCTATTATTTCTCATTCTTCCTATGCAACTGGCTCACTTCCCTTTCCGGTCAAACACATCTTTGATGATTATATTTAATGTTGCAATTTATTTAAAAGTGATCCTTAGCAATATGCTACAGCCTAAAAATCTACCCATTGACCTTGGGTCACTTGTAATTTTGATGCTTTTGTAGTCATGAATGGTACTTGATTCCTATCCATATAGTATCAGAAGGAAAATGTTGGTGTTAAAGATATGGTCTTTTCAAGTAGCAAGAAGCTTAAGATCATAAAACATACTGCACAGTTTTTCAAATGCATGTCAGCTTGACCTTTTCTTCCTTCTTCACTCTGGATACAATTCAGTGATTGTCTGTAGGATCTGTTCAATCTGCAGTGCATTGAATATAGTCCATTAAGTCCTCATATATCATTACATGAACTAGAACAGAACAAGAGTTTTGGGACCATGGAATAACAGTATAGTTTTCTTTGATTTACATTTTGGTTAACTTCCATACGGCAAACTCCAGTGCCTCATCTATGTTTTCATGTTCCAAATCATCCTGTTTTCCATTGGTATGGACCATCAAGAACTTCTATTATGTGAAAGGGATTACTGGACCTTATATTTGATGGAAGTGAAATGGTATAGCCAGGACCAGGAGAAAAACCAGGCTAAAAAGTAGGAACAAATTCTTCTGTTCTCTAGCTATTTTACATGCTTAAGTCTTAACTTGAAAACTTGAAAGAGTCCCATAGGCAAGAAGTATGATCTTCCATCATATACTAGGTCATCCTTGTTCTAGATAGTTTTCCTACTATTACTTGTGGCACAGTCATGCTCCCTATTGCCACTCCCCACCAAGGGACTCTGAACTTACATGGACACTGATACAGTCCAAGCAACTCATTTCATAGCAGTGATGGCAAGAGGCAATGGATCTTCTCTCCTGCTCCTTCCCATGGTATGGCTTTAGTCCTTCAGCTATAAAGAGGTCCTTTGTTGAGGATTCCCTTTTCCTTCTAGGAGGCAAGTTCCCAGACAATCACAATAAAAATCAGGATCTCCTGAGACCTTTACAACTTGTATCATTGTCAAGAATTCTTGTTTATGCAGTAGTTTGTTGTTTGGGTCCCTGGGGTGGGGGGAATTGAGGGAAATACTGTCATGAACTCCCAAGAGTAAAATTCATTGAATCTTCCTTTGTATTTTCAAGGAAGAATGATTTGCTTGTAGTAAGGGGTAAAATAGATGGTAAATATAACAAAGTTGGAGGGAAGTTGCATGAACAATTAAAGCCTGAAAAAATAATGTACAGAGCTAAGCTATACATCTGTTTACGTGCTAGGAGATTTCTCATCTTGTGGCCAGTAGTAGTAAACTGCAATCAAACTGCCTTACTCTGTATAAGTTCACACAAGTTTTCCATGTTTATTTGAATTCCTTATGTTTGTTATTTCTTATGAGACAATATTTCATTACATTCTTGTACTACAGTTTGTTTAGACATTTGCCAATCAATAGTAACCCATTTTATGCTACCAATAATAGGCTTTTTTTAAAAAATGATGTGACTTTTTACATTGGGGATCAATATTTATTTACTGAAATTGTTAAGTATCTTTGTCAAGGTGCCATGGTGGATTAAGCTATTAACCAAGAAAACTCTTTCTTTGATCCTTAACACAATCTCATGGTTGTGGTAACTCAGATTCTGACAGTCAGCTTATGCAGAAAGGATTGAAATCGAAAAAAATAGTTCATGGATTGGTATGGTTTCAAAAATATCTAAATCCCAAATCACTATATGCCTGAACTTGTGAACATCTTGATTCACCCAATTCTTGCCCAAGAAGCAGTAGCATAGACAGTGACCACACCCTGGTAAAGCATTTTGGCAGAGGAGCTAAACCAAGTTGAAGGTTACTGATGGGGGCCTGTTGGTGAGTTAGGGTAGTGTCTACCCCAAGCATGTGAAGACTTCCCCTGTCGAAATGGGCAGGTGAGAACAATTTGTTCCATGGCTATGAAGGTGGCTGAAGCAAGTGCTGTGGATGCTTAGAGCTTGGTTAGATATCAAAGGCACCAAAGTTATCCACTGAATCCTGGTTCATCACCAGTCATCTTGACTTTTGTTGTCACTGGACTTTGATGACCTGGGAAGAGAGAGTGAGAGGACTTTGTGCAGCTCTGCCTCACTTAAATTCAATTTACATGCGAGTAAAACACATCACCCATACCATTTTACCATTTTTACCTACCTCAAAGCCCTGTGGTGACAGGTAAGTGTTGAAGTAGCAGGTGCAGATACTCTGGGAGCTGCAGTTGCAACTCTGCACACAGGAGGCCCAGGCCATAGGGTCTTTTCCTCACTGGACTGAAGAAGCAGTGGGATTTGGCAGCCCTCTGAGTGACTGAGTAGCCTTTTTAAAAATTCTCACTGCTTATGAGGAAGGGGCTTGAAAAGATGCCCTAAAATTGTCTGCTTCACTCAACCCTGGCCTGCTTATCATGGTAGGAAGGGATCCCACTCTGCAGTCAAAACACAAAAAAATTACAAAAACTTTTGCAAAAACGATTCCACTTATCATTGATACATGGAATGTGTACATGCTGATGGACAACATGAAATCCAGTAGACATGAAAGATGAATAGTTCTTGTTGCAAGAGAACTCAGCAGGTATCACATCCAAATAGCAGCCCTTAGTGAAACAAGACTGGCAAATGAAAACCAGCTTACTGAAGTTAGAGCTGGATACATGTTTTTGTGAAGTGGCCACAGTGATGGGGAGCACCATGAAGCTGGCATAGGTTTTGCAATCAAAATTAATCTAGTCAACAGCTTGCTTCCCAAAAGGAGTGAATGACAAGCTCATAACAATGCGATTGCCCCTTGTAGGAAAGTGCCATGCCACCGTCATTGGTGCATATGCTCACACCATGACAAACCCTGATAAGGTCAAAGAAAAATTTTATGAATACCTGGAGACCCTCATCGTCAATGTGCCAAAAGAGAACATGTTTATAATTCTGGAAGATTTTAATGCTAGAGTAGGCACAGACTACCATACATGACAGGGAGTCCTTGGGAGGAATGGAGTCAGAAACAGCACTTACCATGTACTATTTACTACTGAAGACTTGTGCATCTCATGACCTCACCATAACACTGTTTTCCATGTACCTAAATGCAATAAAATTTCATGGATGCACCTTTGCAGAAAACATTGGCATGCAATAAACTATGTCATTGTAAGAAGAAGAGACAGGATATGAGACTGATGAAGACAATATGTGGCTCAAAGTGCTGGACTGATCATAGACATCCTCTCCAAGCTAAACATCTGCATTCAACAAAAGCAATGGTCCCAGAATGCATAATGTCAACAGATTAGAATACTTCTCCAAGCCTGAACAGTTTGTTGATAACTTGGAGGGAAAGCTGGAGTGGAGCAGACAAGCAGTGAGCAGCTTTTAGAGATTTGGTGTACAGCATTGCATTTACTCATCCCAGAACACTTGCAAACATCAAGATTGGTTTGACAAAAATGGCATGGAAATTCAGAAGCTGCTAAACAAACAAACAAAAAAACTCCAAAGGGTTTACCTGTACAATAGGTTGCCAGTCTCTAAGAAGGGAGCATTTAACTCCATCAAAAGTTAAGTAAATTGAAGCTTAGAGAAATGCAGGATTCTTGGCTCAGTAAAAAGGCAGATGAAATTCAGTTTTACGCTGATAGTAATAATGCAAAGCATTTTTATGATGTCCTGAAGGCTATTTGTAGCCCAAAGAACTATGGTTTATCTCAAGTATTTAGTGTTGATGGAGCCATATTGATTAGTGATAAGGACATGATCCTGGAGAGAGTGGCTGACCACTTCCATAGTGTTCTCAACAGATCATCAGTCATTGTGAGGCCATTGACCATATACTTCAGGTGGAAGTCAATCCTCCTCTAACTGAAGAAGAGGTTTTGAATGTCATATGATCCTTTCATGTGGCAAAGTGCCTGGTGCAGATGCTATTCCAATTAAGATTTACAAGGGAAGGGGTCCACTACTCAAACAAAATTTTCCAGGTTAACATGGCAAGAAGAGGTTATCCTCTAGGAATTTAAGGATGCCTCCATTGTCCATCTCTATAAAGAAAAGGGAAATAGGTTGGTCTATGACAATTATGATGGGGGAGGAGGATGTGAGGTCTCTCTCTTAGTCATTACCAGCAAAATTCCTGCCAGAATCCTCCTGATCTTTCCACCTGGAAGATGCATCTACGCAAGAGCCAAGATGGCTTCAGAAATGGCTGAAGAATAGTCAAGGTGGTGTTTGCTGCTCGACAACTCCAGGAAAAATGCCAGTGGTAGAATGTAGGTCTGTGCACAACACTCATCAATCTAATGAAGGCCTTTGTCAGTTGTGAGGGATTTTGGAAAATTATCGCAGAATTTGGTTGTCAAGAGAAATTCATCAGTATTGTATTTCAGTTTCATAAGAGTATTGTTTCCCAGGACAATGCTCTCATGATTTCTCAGTCACCAGTGGAATGAAGCAGGTCTGTGTGCTTGCTCCCATGTTTTTTTAGCATGATATTTTCTGTAATGTTATCAGATGCCTTTAACGAGGATGAAAATGGCATCAAGGTCAGCTACCATACTGATGGTAAGTTGTTTAACTAGAAAAAGGTACAATCCAAGACTAAAGTGGAGGGAGAGTTGGTGTGTGATGTTTTGTTCACAGATGATTGTGCACTCAGTACAGCCTCTGAGGCTGAGATGCAACAGATATGGATCTAATTTTGGCTTAACAATAAACACCAAGAAAACAGAAGTTCTTCACCAGCCAGCACCACACCATCCATCTGTAGAACCATTGGTTACAGCAAATGGAGAAATTTTGAATACTGTGGGATAAGTTCACTTACTTAGGCAATATACTTTCCACGAATGTACAGAGGATGAGGTTGATGCACACATTGCTAGAGCTAGCTCATTATTTGGGAGGCTTCAAAGAAAACTGTGCGAGAGAAGAGGTATGAGACCACCTATCAAACTGAAGGTCTACAGAGCCATTGTGCTGACCTCATTGTTGTATGCCTATGAAACCTGGATAGTCTACAAATGCCATGCCAGGAAACTGAATCCCTTCCATTTAAATTCTCTTAGGAGATCACCTGGTGAGATGAAGTACCAGACACTGAAGTCTTTTCTCAAGTTGAACTGCCAAGCATTCAAACTCTACTGCAGAGAGCACAACTCCAATGGGCTGGCCACTTTGTTCTAATGCTAAACGCATACTTGCCTAAAAGACTATTTCACAGAGAACTCACACAAAGTAGGCACTCACGTAGAGGTCAGAAGAAGAGATAGAGGGATATTCTTAAGGTCTCTCTGAAGAATTTTGGAATTGATTGTGAGACATGGGAGACACTGGCACAGGACTGCTCAGCACAGCATGCTCAAATCAAAAAAGATGTGTTCTATGAACAAAGTACAATTGCATTAGTTCAAAAGAAACATGAGGTGCACAAATGTTCGTAAAGACTACTTGTGCCCGACCTGTGGTCAAATTTGAGTCCACTTACCAAGATACATATAAGAACTATATGAAGACAACTGCAAAACAATGGTTTATGGACACGTAGACTTAAATAATTAGAGACATATTAATTGCTCATAGGGAGTCTCAGACAATATAAGAAAAATAAAAATATTACCCAGATACACTTAATTATTTAGGGCAATACTAGATAAACTACAAGGATCAGTTTATAGAACTAGAAAAAATAATAATTAAATTCATCTGGAACAAAAGATCAGCAGTCTCAAGCAAATAATGAAAAGTGTGACAGATGAGGCCTAGTCATACCAGATATCAAACTATTCCCCAAACAGATATCATCCAAAAAAATTTGGCGGTGGTTTAAAAAGAGAGATCCATTAATGAAACATATTATGCTCACAACATGAAAGCAAATGAAACTAGTATCTTAGTGTTTTATATACCCAAAGACCCTAGCTGCTGGCTGAATGATTCACTATTTGACAGAACCTGCTAGGAAAAGTGGACAGCGGTCTGGCAAAAACTAGGTTTAGACCAATTATATACAAAGATAAGCTACAAATGGATATATGATCTAGACATAAAAGGCACATCATAAACAATTTATAGGAACAAGCAAGAAGTTACTTCTTACTATATAGGTAGGGAAGAGTTCTTGACCAAACAAGGGGTAGAGAGGATCTTGGAAGACAAAAAATGTAAGAGGTTTCACACAAACAAATCCAGTGCGGCTAAGATGATTAATTTAGTAATTAACAAGGGGAGGATGGAAAGAATCTTTGCAACAAGTTTCTATGATAAAGGTCTCATTTCTAAGCTATCCAACTAGGTCCCAATTAGTGTGAACAATGAATCCTGTGAAGTGGTTGCCTTATTTGGATTCACACTACATATTTCCACTGAGCTGGAACCAGTGGTCACATTTTATATAATTATAACTTTGAATAGTGTGAGTTCAAATATATGCATCTGCTTCATGGCATTCATTAGTCATACTAATCAGGACCTCACTGTGTTGGCGTATCTTGGAGATATTGAGGGTTTACAGTAAAGTGAGTCACACAAATTTTTTGGTTTCCCAATGCATATAAAGGTTATATTTACACTATGCTAGTCTATTAAGTGTGCAATAGTATTATGTCTAAAAATGTACATATTCTAATTTTTAAAAATACTGCTAAAAAATTCTAACCATTATCTGAGCCTTAAATTAGTTATAATCTTTTTGCTGGTGGAGGGTCTTGGCCTTGATGTTGGTGGCTGCTAACTGATTAGAGTGGTAGCTGCTGAAGGCTGGGGTGGCTGTGGAAATTTCTTAAAATAAGACATGAATGAAATCTGCCTCATCAATTGACTTTTACTTTCACTTAGAGGGCATTGTAGGATTATTAACTGGACTAATTTCAATATTGTTGTATCTTAGGGAATAAGGAGGCCCGAGGAGAGGGAGAAAGATGGGTTGGTGGAGCAGTCAGGACACATACAATATTAATTGCTTAAGTTTGCTGTCTTATATGGGCATGGTTCATGGCACTCCAAAACTTTTACAATAGTAACAACAAAGATTACGGATCACGGATCACCATGACAGAAACAATAATAATGAAAAAGTTTGAAATATTGAGAGACTTACCAAAATGTGACACAGAGACATGATGTGAACATATGCTGTGGGGAAAATGCACTAAATAGACTTGCTCAACACAGGGTTGCTACAAAATCTGAGGGACATCAAGTTCCTGATTTTCCTATTAGCTGGTCTAGGCAAATACCTCCCATGATAAGAAAAGCAACAGTAATACTGGAGACTTCTGCTGAATATGGCAAAGACTAGGTCCATGGGATTAAAGGAGGTTTGTAAAAAGAAAATCTTGAGAATTCTGTGCTTCTCAATGGTAAATTTCTGTAAATGTCTTTCCTGCTCATCTGGCCAGGAAGGGTTTGTGTGAGTCAGTAGGAAAGGATGTGTATGTGTTTTTTGATGACTGATGTTCTTCATTGTCAGTGGTCTGATTAAGATGGTCTGGGGTATGATCACAGTTGTTGTTCACTTGTGTCTGACTCTTGGTGACCCCCTCTGAACCATAGCACACTCATGCTATCCATGGAGTTTTCTTTTTTTCTCTTTTTTCTTTTCATTTCTTTTTTTTTTTTGAGTCTTAAATGTATCTTTTTTTTGGTTTGTCTTTTGCTTGTTTGTTTCCATGGGGTTTTCTTGACAAATATACTGGAATAGTTTACCATTTCATTCTCCAGTTGATTAAGGCAAACAGAGGATAAGTGACTTGACCAGGGTCACACAGCTAGTAAGTGTCTGAGGTCAAATTTGAACTCAGGTCTTCGTGACTCTAGGCCTAATATTCTATGCTCTGAGCCATGTAGTTGATCACAGAATTAATGCCAAAAGGGTTTCTATGGGTCATCCGGTACTTTTAAAATATGTAAATCTGAGACCCAGAGAGGTAAAGTGATTTGTCCAGTGTCATATGGGTAATAAGTGGCAGAGCCAAGATTCAACATAGCTTTTCTGACTACAGAACCAATCCTCTTTCTTTCAACTGCAACACTCTCCCTCTACAATTTATGGAATTTTTTATCAATGAATTATAAAGTCTGAGAATCTGACTGTGAAGATAACTCAGATTTCTGTCTTGGGCTTTCTCTTTTCTCTCTACACACAAATGAGGTGTATGGAGTATTCAGGGAGGACTAGCACCTCTGGTGTGAGGGCTGCTCAACCACCTTTGGTGTCCACTCGATTCACCCAACTCTCACCTGAGGCTCCAAGAAGCTGTAGCATGTGCAGTGGCAACACACCAGTAAACCATCTTGGCAGATAAACTACACCAGGTGGAGGGTTAACCAACAGGCCTCAAACCCTCAGTGAATTAAAGGGAGGTCTACCTGAAGCATGTGAAAACCTTCCCCCTGTGGAATGGGCAGATTAGAACAGTTTGTTCCAACAGCCATGAAGGCAGCTGAAGCAGGTGCTGTGGAACACTTAGAAATTAGAACACGAAGGTGCCAAGGTCATCTATTGCATCCTGGGCCATCATCATTCATCCTGACTTTTGTCTCGCTGCTGGAGTTTGATAACTTTGCAAGAGAGAGGCTGCTGACTTTGCACAAGTCTGCCTCACTTGAATCCAGTTTATGCATGAGTCAAGATGTTACCCTGTCATATTATGGGTCCTCTCCAAAAGCAAAGGATTAACAGGAACACACAGAAATGCGCTCTCTGTGACCTCATCAGTTCCCATGTTAATTAGCATCACCTTATGCAGATGACTGCTAGGAGTATGTATCAAGACATGCTTTCCTAAACTCTTGTTCTGCATCACCAAATGCATACTAGACATTTGGAACTGGACGCCCCATCGGCATATGTGTCCAAAATGAGAGGCATTAATTATCTTCTCTCCCCTGCCCCCAAACCCACAACTCTTTCTAACTTCCTTTTTTCTGTCAGTGGCATCATCATTCTTCTAGTCACCCAGGTTAACCTTGGAGTCATATGCAGCTTCTCACTCTCATCCCACATATTTACTGAGCTGCCAAATTTTGCTGTCAAAAATAATTTGTCTGTCTCCAGACACCTGAATTAATTTAAAGCAGGAAGATGCAGTCTTTATATTTCTTCATCTGTCTTAGACTTAATTGTCTCAATGATATTTTTCACATACACATGATATGAGAGATGGAAGGGGTTTTGTGAGATTTCCATTTAGAAAGTACCTATTATATCCCAAAATAGACCATACTACTTTTGTGTAGCTCTAGGCTTTATAGTTTAAGGATCATTCTGCTTGATAGAGAAGATGGGAGCAAAATAGGAGTTAAATAATTCTATTTTCTTTCTGTCATTTGTTAATATTATTTCATCCATCAAAAGTAGTTGGCCTATCTCTTCTTTCCATGACTTCTTTCTCTGAACATTCCTTAAAAAGACTTTTATTTAAAAACTGTAATTTTTTCAAGCCTCCAATCATTCTGAACTTTTTCCTTTCTGGTACTATTCTTGCTGTTTTGAGTCACTGTTTTGTATATTTCTTTGTCAAGTCAATCTGTTTTTGCACATATTTAGATCTGTGATCTCATCAGGTTTTATTTCAGGTTATATTACCTCTATACTTTCTCATTCTCTTTGATTCTTGACTATGTCTTTCTATAAATCCTCTGTAGAAAATCTAATACACTGGAAATGTTTTTCTAGGTCTTTTAGTATTTTATGGCTACCATTGCTGTCCTGGTATTATTGATCTCTTACAAATTATTCTTTCTGCAATTTGAATTGAATTATCCATTCTGACTCCTTTTAAGGTCATATATGTTCTCATCCATGATGTCTTTTGTATCCGTTTCCATGTCGTTGTTGGTGATAATGTTGAGGCCTGCTTAAAACACCATCATGCATCGTACTATTGCCCTTTGGATCCTATTCACTTTTTCATTTTTCTGGGACCATATTATCCCATGAGTCACAGTCATAGAATATCTCCAAAAGAATATCCTTGTGTAAGTCCTTTATGATAGAAAGTTCTTCATAGCTACAGCAGTGTCTTTAAATGCCTTTACCTTTTTCTTCTATCAGGATCTTTTGTGACTGTATTGTCCGGATTTAATTTTTACAATTTTCTTTCCTTTTTAAGCTGCGCTCAGCTTGCAAACGTGAGTTGAGTGCAAGGATCTCATCTCTTTTATTAAATCATAGAATAATAGAATGTTAGCGATCAAGAGACTTGAGAAATCATCTAGTCCAATCACTTCATTTCACAGATGAGGAAAGTGAGACCCAAAGAGAAGAAGTGACTTGCTTAAAAGCCCATAAAGATTTATGAACTTTTCCAAGTGGTTCAGATGGGGTCGTAGTTGGAGATAAATATTTTTTTGATGATGGTAGATTGTTAAAACAGAGAAGCACCTATTTATTTCTCTTTTTTTCCTAGTTGTATCAATAGACACAAATGCCTATGTGAGGAATGTCCTCTACATTTGTTTAAAAACCTAGTTATGTACTACTTAATTTTTTTTAATGTTCAGCTCCTTCAAAAATTAGATAGAATCCTACAGATTTCAAAAGAAGTATCAGGTCAGTGAGTACATATAACAGTAATCCAGAAAACAATTATTCAGCAAAGAGATAAGAGAGTGCATTGAATGACTTAGCAAGAAAGGTTGACAGAGAGGCTTCTTGATTTGTAAAAGGATGGTCACATGAATGGATGTGCAACATGATATGACCATAATCTCCCTTTTGCACCCTTTAAGATGCCTGTGGTGCCTAAATCCAGTTCCAACTTTGTGAAAATGGATAGAAAGGGATTACATTCTTTTGTAGAAGGATTGCTCCAAAAAATAAGCGAAGCCTCTAAACACTGAAAGCCCTTTATCAGATAAATTCTTAGCTGGCAGTGAAAGCTCTGTCCTGCTAGAAAGACATCAGGAGATGGAGTAATTCTCAAGGGCTTTTGACATCAAAGCTGTTCTGAAGCAGGAATATTAGGTAGAGACACGGGTTTCTGAATATAAGAAAACTTCCCAGATAGATTTTCTACTTCACTTTTGCAAGGAAAACTAGGGCTAGAGGAAGCAGTGATTAGTAATTGTTAAATATCTAAGATCCCTTTTGGTTCTTTGATTCCATGACTAAATTTAGACGGGAAGATATTTCATTAAGTGTATGTTTGGTTTTTTTCTCCCACAAATGAAAGAAAACAGGGCCATCAGGTTTATTTCATGAAATCTGTGAATGGAGAACAAGGATAAATTGTACCAATTACATGAGATAAATTTGAGGCCACCAGGACTGAAGTTTAGAACCAAGCATTTGTCTCTAACCTCCCTGTCTCCAGAGACTGCTTCTCAATAGATCCTAAGTGCTCCCTGGGATACTTCAGTACTAAATCCTAGCCCAATTAACTTCTTGTCAAATCCTGGAGCTGTAATACATCTCAAGAAAACCTCTCTGATCCCACCTGACTTTGATCCTTCCTTTTCTCCAAGCCCCTTTGGCAGCTGTGTATGAAAGTTTGTACTGAATTACTATCAAGTTATTTACATGTTGCTTTGCAATTATTACGGTATTGTAATAGTTGATGAAGGAACTTGGATGAAAAGGATCAACTTGTTTCTTTGCCATTATTATAGTGGGAAGAATCTATCGTATAGTGGGGTTAATCCATTGTTACTGCCAATATATAGGGGGTGCTGTAGGGTAGTAGCCCATATTCTCTTTTTCAGTTCAATGATGTCTAAAGTACTCTATAACCTTTCAAAATAATAAAATTTTATTTTTCAATTCATCAATCATTTCTTAAGTGCTACTTAAGTTCAAAATTGCAGTACCTAGATCACAGAGGAGGACCAGTGGAGAAATAAATGAGAATTCTTGCCCTCAAGGAGTTTACAGTCTAATAGCAGGGGCTTGATATGTAAACAAATAACTACAGTAAAAGGCAGAAGTTAAGACTTAACAGTGAAATGATAGATCTAAACCACCTGTCAGGGGACATCCTAGGAGGAAGAGAAATCTTTCATTTGGGAGAAAGTGTTCAAGGAAGGCCTGTTTAAAGAAGTATTTTTAAAAATTCCATTCTTTTGATAAAATGGAAGTCACTTTTTATGTTTCAAATCTTAAGGGGTCATAAAAGTTTCTTCTTACTGCCTGTGACCTTAGATGAAACTCAAAAAAGAACAGAAAATGGACAGATACCAACGAGTAGTTGAAAACAAAACTCGTGTTTGTAACCTTCCATGTTAAGTTCAATTTCACACAAATTCAAACAACTGGTTGTTTTTTTTAGCCTCCAGTAATGCAGTTGAATAAACATTGAAGAGAAATGCATCCTTGTTAATTTTCCACTTTCTTTTCCTTAGTTAATAAAGCTAGTTTTATCAGCAATCCAGTTTGACCCTTCCTCCTAAATCTCTCCAGCTGCTTTTGCATGCTAATTGAATTGTCAACAACAAACAAAGAAAAGCAAGCACTTTAAGCTACCGTTGCTGGCTACAGAAACTTTGTAAAAGGCTGCCTGCTGTTTCTCCCAAGTATGCATGAAAAGCAATTAAGAAAAGTCCTGTCGAACCCTGCAGTCTGCTAAATCAAGGCTAAGCTGTACGTCGAAACTGACAAAAGACACACAAAAACCCTGCAAATCTTCTCAGGACAAAACTGGCTGCAATTGTCCTTGTAACAATGTGTGGCCCAATTAATGGGAAAGCACTTAACTCAGAGTTAAATGGTTCTGTTGCCTTTTGCCCTATAAACTGGTGTCTAGCCTTAAAGCATGAGAGCCCTGACTGAATGCTTATTTTACTAAGGCAGAAGCACAATGCATTGGATATGGACTAGCCTGATAACTTTACCAATCTCAGGCTAAGTATTAATGCTAAGAATGTATACTGAATGAATACATACGTCTTTGTTGCCTCTTTAGCTGTGATTGTGAAAAGGTTGGGGAATTCCCACATGGTTGCACAAAGGAGGTTGTAGTACAGCCTGTGGGGATGTATTCCTGAGAGACACAACAGCCCCATTGGACACCAGCAAAACTTGGTGACTACAAAAATCTAGACTTCATAAAGATGCTGGAATAATTAAAGACCAGCAAAGACTGTAGCAAGTCAGGTGACTAAAGTTAAAACATAAAGTCAATTTGCCTTTTATTATTGGACGTCATTTTTGCCCATGTGTTTTTCCTGCAGCATTTTAAATTACCTTAGTTGATAAAAGTCATCTGCTGGGGCATGTGGTACCCAATTTTACTTTTTTCTTATAAATTTTCAATTTTTGTTATGAAGTATCAGCTCCACTCTTGAATTTGAAGCTGCTAAACATATCCCAGTTTTTATGCACTACTGTAATAATCTCTGCTAGCAAATATATGTCTCTGTGAACAAAATACTTTGGCCTCTCACTCCTCTGTGGTGAGATACACTAAAAGAAGATTCAGTTCCTCTTGGAGTTCAGCCAATCAGGGTTAATGTAGCCCTGGGGCACTTGCTTCTCCTATTCAGGGACCCTGTGAAAGTCCACCCAGGTTCATGGTGCTCTCTAGGTATATAGTCACTCAGTAATTATAACTCAGCCCTTTTGAGGGATGTTCATCCACCTTTGGTATCCACCTATCACCCAGCTCTCACCTGTGGTTCCAGGAAGCTATAGCATGCCCAGTGGCCACACCCTGGTAAAACTGTCTCAGTGGATGGGCTAAATCAGGCTGAGGATAAGCGACAGGACTCAAACCTATCAGTGAGTTAGGGAGATGTCTACTCCAAGCATGTTAAGACTTCCACAGGTGGAATGGGTAGATGAGAAAATTTGTTCCAGCAGCCATGAAGGGGGCTGAGCGTGGAGAGCTTAGAACTTGGTCAGACATCAAAGATGCCAAGGTCATCCCAGACCATCTCTGGTTGTCTTGACTTTTGTCTTTCAACTGTACTTCAATGACTGGAAGACAGAGTGAGGCTGATGACTTTGTGCAATTGTGCCTCACTTAAATCCATTTCACATGTAAATCAACATATCATCCCATGATGTAATTGGTTCTCTTCAAAAAAAAAAAAAAAACCCAAGGACGAACAACAACAATCATAGCTCACAAGGCTCCACTGGCACATACATTTCATGATGAAAATCTGAGTCTATAATTGGTTCAAGGGAAAGGCATTTAGGGAAATAGTATAGTATGAAAAATAGCAATAATGAATCTTCCCCATCTACCTGGGATACACTGTCCCATAAACAGAAACACTATCAATGGGAACAAGGAATATTTCTAGAGAAGATCTGGGTAAAGGCACATATGTAAAGAACATATGCGGTCAGACTAATATGTCTGATGCTGTGGGGTCACTGGTGTCTTCTTATCATGTCTTGGGATTGCTCCTGTGGTCTTCCTCCCTTCTGATTTCATATAGCATTACCAGGCATTGCTCCCCACTGGTCTAGTGGTCACCACTAGTTGTTGCTCTGCTGGGCACATGGTTATGGAGAGTTGCTGTTTCTAATTTCAGCTAAGTTATCAGCTAAGGTTTCCCTATAAAAGGAAGGGAGGGCTCATCCATATTTCTTTTAGCTTATTGTCCAGAGGCATAAGTTTCAGCTCTTTTAGTGAGAGAAGAAGGATCTTTATACATCCATTATCAGACAAAGAAAAAATTTTCAGCTGCCTTTCTATTGTAAGAAAGATCTGACTTCTCAGTGCCTTAGCTATATGTGGTTTTTCCTTTCAGAAGAACAGAACACAAAATAGTTAAGTTTTGCCTCTGTCTTTAAGACAAAATGGGCCTTAAATTGAAGTCCATTGTCTCAGATAATTATCTGACTTAGAGTTAGAGATTACTTATAGCTCCTCTACATCTCCTTATGAAGATATGATTTTGTCAAATATATTTGGGGTGGGGAGGAGGTTGTTCTGCCAAAGAAACTCCAAAAGAACAGTGTATAAGTCCCTGTAGTTTTTCTTTGATTTCTCAGCATCTTTTGGTGTCTATAAATGAGAGCAGAGAGGAGCAAAAATAAAACTCCAGGTGGATCTTCTCTGAGATATTACCTATCACTTTAATTCTTTGTTCCAAATTCTTGTGTATATCTATCTATCATCTACCTACCTACATTCAATGGCAAGCCCTAGAGTCTTTGATTTGCCACATATTAGTACCCAAAGGACTTTGGTGTAAAAAGGACCCCAAGGTAATCTAACAATTATTTATACCAGATGTAGGCAAACTTTTGTTTAAAGAAATAGATGGTAAATATTTTAAGCTACATGTGGGCAAAATTGAAGATATTAAGTAGATACCTAAATAAAATGAGACAAAACAAATTTCTAATTAAAAATTTCAAATTATAATAATTATAATTGAGTGTAATTTTTGTGATGGTTGCTGTTATTCAGTCATTCAGTTGCATCTGACTCTATGTGACCCAATGAACAATTTTTGTGATACAGGTCTACTAATGATAAGAATGGAATTTTGGAGGGGGATAACATTTCACTCAATTGGGGTTCAGAGTTAGTGCTCTCTATCGTTAAAATTGATTGCAAATGTTCATCTGTTAATGCTGATCTGTAATGGCATTTTATGCATTTCAACTTTGAAAGTGTCTTTTCCCACAAATGAGTTTGGCCAAATACTGATATTAGTACAAAAGCATATGATTTTAAATGAGTATATTCATTGCTTGGAAGGCATTTGTAGAATTCCATTAGATTCTTCTCTTGATACTGCCTTTTAGCATGTCATTACATTGCTGATAATCACTTCCAATTGAAGGTTGGGGGAAGTTCCTCAATTGTACAGTTAAATGGATTTTGAAATATTGAAATTTCTTTTGCTGTTGCATTTGGGTCTGAAAAGTACTACTGGAACTGTAGTTTGAGCTCTGAAAATCTATCTGCTGGAAATTTGTAGTCTATCCAGAGGTGTGTGAAGCAATGAGTGCCACATACCATCTGTCACAACTACTCAGCTTTGCCATTATATAGTGAAAGCATCCATAGGCAATATGTAGAGGAATGAGCATGTCTATTCCAATTAAACCTCATTTATGGACACTGAAGTTTGAATTTCATATAATTTTCATGTTCCATGAAATATATTCCTTTCTTTAACCATTTAAAAATATAAAAATCATTCTTAGTTTTCAGGCCATGCAAAAAATAGCTGGTGGTCTGGATTTGGTTCATAGGCCATAGTTTTGCCAAACCATGATATATATTGTTATTTGATCCTCACAATACTCCCATGAGGTAAATAGTGTACATATTAGTGTGTATGTGTAAGGGGTAGGCTCTTAATAAGGGAAGGAAACAAGCATTTATTAAGTGCCTACTATAAGCACTGATTAGCTTTACAAGTATTATATAGTTTGATCCTTGAAACAACCCTGGGAGATTGGTGCTTTTAGGATCTCCATTTTACAGTTGAGTTAACTGAAGCCGTGGTTAAATGACTTGGACAGGGTCATACAACTAGTAAGTATTTGAGGCTGAATTTGAAATCAGGTCTTTCTGACTCCGGGCCCTGTGTGTTTATCCACTGTGCCACCTAGCTGAAAATATAAATGATCTAGAATGTAGGAGAAGGAGCACTGGTTTTGGAATGAAAAGATCTAGGCTTAAGTTGCAGTTTTTTGGCTTCCTTTCTGTGTCCTTAATCAAGGCATTCAATTGCTCTGGGCCTCAGTTAAATTATCTATAAAAGCTTTGATGCAATTTCCAGAGGTTGTGCTCCTCTGGCATAGCCTTTGAGAAATAAGGCTTCTACTGATGAACTCAGAGTATAGACTGAAGCATTTTTTTGTCTTTATTTTTCTTGCTTTTTTCTTCCAGTACATGGCTAATGCAGAAATATATTTCGCATGACTTCATATGTACAATGGGTATCATATTTCTTGCTTTCTCAGTGGGTGGGGGAATGGGGTAGAGGGCAAGAGAGAATTTGGAATTGAAAATAAAACTAAAATTAAAAAACATGAAACATTCTGACAGAGAAGGCTGAAGGGAATATTGACTTCTACGTAATGGGAAAAGTTGATCACGATGGCCAGTGTTAGATTATTGTATCAATGAAGAGATAAATAAACTTAGACCCTGCAGTGGGAAAAAAACAAAAAAAGAGAAAGAGAGAGAAGCAAGGCTTCCCACCACAGCAGGAGGAGGCATCAGGGTAGGCTTACAGCACTGAGAGTTGGAAGGGCCATAAGAGCTCACTTCCTGGAACCCCAGGAGTTCCTCTGGGACCCTAGTGGTTGAGGTTATTTCAATTAAGTGGGGCTAGTCTTATCCCACTAGAGAACCAAATTACTCCAAGGTATTGTACCCCAAGAAAAGAAATAAAATTATAGTCCCCACATCCACATGTATACTCATTCCGACAAACAAGATGCACTCCTTCAATATGTGTGTAAGAACAAAGTCCATTATGACCTAGGAAATGACAAGTATATATTGGAAGCATATTTGAAGTGTGCCAGGATGACTTTTTCAAGAGTAAAACTGTTAGAATAGAGTAATGGAAATAAGCATGCAGAAATTTAAAGATCGCTTAAACATCGGAGTAGTTCAGCATTATTCAATTGCTCCCTGAGACAATAAGACACTTCAAATAGCCGTTCTCCAATTAGTAGTAAAGGACTCCAAGTCCATTGTGGTTTTAGTGAAATTGATTTAAATATTTCAAGCTCCCTAATGCAAATTGATTAGGTCAGATGATGAATACAAAGTGCTTTGCAAAACTAAAAGCATTTGTGTCAGCTATTATTACTCTTATTAATAATTTGCCAGTTGGTTTTCATATTATACTATTATAGGAAAAATATTTTTACCTCAATGAATCTTAATTTTTCTTTCTTTTGTAAACTTAATATCCTAGCTTTTTTCTTTTTCTTTTTAAACAGTTATTTTGTTACTTTGAATGCGGACCTTAAATGCCTTCATTGACACAGCAGCAGTCTTTGTTCAATTCAAAAAACAAACAACCAGATTAGTCTATTTTTTTGGTGCTTCTGTTTTTAGTAAGTCAAAGAGATATCCTCAGAAATGCCTTCTAACATCAATTTTTGCCTTTCCTAAAGTACCCAGGCAAATGGATCATCTTCAAGAACTTTCAGGCTAAAGTCGTAATAAAGGTTCCTTCAAACTGCAGAGATTATTCAGGGTTGGAATAATTTTGTATCTCTTTCAAAATGATTGCCACTGTAGTTAAATATTTACATTTCCTTCCTCCCCAATATCCATGCATAATATTGAAGAACACACACACATACATAGCCCTTGTGCACACAGGCAAATGAGTGCACACACACACACTCAGCTTTGAATTTTAATTCAGCAAAGTAGGTCAAATATTTTACCATGTTGAAAGATTGTAAAACCAAGCTGCATAAAAAGTGTTTTGTCATTTTTGCTTCTCCTTTAATATCAGTTTTGTGAAAAACAAACTACAGGGAGACATTACAAATATTTTAAAACATAGAGTCACTTTACCTCTTTTTCCTTGCCTATACAATGAGGGGATTGAGCTGGAATAGATGATGTTCAAGGTCTCTTGCAGCCCTAAGTTAATGATCTCTCACAATATCACTGTTCTTGCTTAGAGTTTTGAAACATTTGCAAAATGTGAGGCAAATAACTGTTGTTGTTTTTAAAAGTCTGTGTAGAATGATTGCAGGGTTCTTCTTGTTGAGGGGACTGTTTCCAATTCCTGGAAGAGCGCTTGTTGGGTACCTTGCTTTTCCTCTTGGTCCCTGAGGAGGTCATAGAACTTCTGTGAGTAATTTTAAAAATATTTAGACACTCATGAAGGTTAGCAAAGGGGAAGGAATCAGATAGCAGGAGACGTTGCCTCTAACTAATGTTCTTGGCCATTCAAATTTTGTTCAAGGTTAGGCTAGAATTCCTTCATCTGCTGAGGTCCGTGTTATATTAAATACTACCAGCTGCCATCAATTATTTGCCCTCCCTGTGGTAAGTTGAGAAACTTGTAATCACTGTTAATTTGGTAGAGACTGATTGAGTATGACATGAAATACAATTTACTGACTACAATAGCTCTTTAGAGATCTCCCAGCCTGGCTGAACATGTGGACTACTTGCTGACTAGTTTCTATATGCATCAGTCTGAAATTAAACTTGGATCACATTTTATTGCCTGAAATCTGGGGCAAAGGAAGATCTGAGTAAGCCTTGTACAAAATTAGGAAGCCTTTTGTTGAGCTTGCAAAAACATTTTCCTGAGGAGGGTCAGAGACAAGCTGGAAGGAACTTTAGGGATCAGTTCTACCCCACTTGTTTTACAGATGAGGAAACTAAGGCTTGGAGAGCTTACTTGCCCAACATTATAGGTGAAAGAGGGATTTGAACTAGGATCCTCCAACTCCAGAGGCAATATTCTTTCTACTCCACCAGCAGTAATAGGTGGAGAGGAAAGACATTAGAAAAGATATTTAATAGCCAGATTTCATTCGTTCTTTCCTTACAAAGATTGTATACTCACCTTCAACAGAGTGTGGTGAGATCATGGACATAATTCTCTGAAAATGATATTAGTAGGCATTTTTACCCCTCTCTGCCATAAAAAAGTTCCTTTCCTCTCTATTGATTATGGGATCAAGGAAACTGAACCAAATGGGAACCAATGCAAAAACTTACATCATCAGGATGAGTCGAAGTATGTTGGCATCATGTAAATCCGACATGGCATATTTAGAAGCTTTTTCTGTTTTTAAACTGTCACTTGCAAAAGTTTATGACTTCTTACAATTACATATCACTTTAATATATTTCTGATTCCCAGAGCAATCTTCTTTTTTGGAGGGTAAAGGGAAAGAAGAATTTGAGTCATGGTGCAGTATGTAGCACAGTGATTTGGGCCTCAGGGATATTCTATAAATGCCTAGTGAATGAAAGCTAAGTGTGCACATTTAAAAAACAAACCACTTCTCTGACCTGTTACTAAGTTTACTGAAATTTGAGGTTAAGATGTAGAGAAACTTCAAATTTCATATTGACTCATTTTCAGTAATATTTTCAATCACTTCTCCCTACCTCCTCAAATATTTTAAAGTATAGATTTCATAAAAATTCTCTGAGTGACTTTTACGAATGTCCATTTGTCAGTAAGGTCTAGCAAAAAGAACACCAAGTTGGGAGTTAGGAAAACCTGGTGTTATGTTCTAGTTCTGCCCATATAATCTTAGATAAGTCATTTCACCTTTGTATGCCTCAGTTTCCCCACTTAAAATGAAAGGCTTGGACTCAAATTGGTGGACCTTTCCAGTTCTGACATTCTATGTTCCTAATGTTGTAAGCGTGAAAACAGATGTGTTTTCACCTTAAGGGCAGGCATGATGTCTTTATTTTAAGTTCACTTAGCCCACTGTGAGCATATAATAGATATTAAAAATATTTTACTGTTGCTGGGCATAGAGACAAATTGGCACTCATCATCTCTAGAAATACTACATGCCATTTAGCTATTTTCTCAGAATTGGCATTTGGCAACAAACAACTGGATACCATGTTGGACTTGGCTAATTTAATTGTCAGATGCACATTAAGGTATTTTTTGCAACCCAGATTCAAATACTAAAACTTCAATGCATTTTTTTGACCCCTAATTCCCTTGGAACATTAAGATGGCACTTCCTGTTGGTGTACCACATGTTACAGATTGCACTAGCCTGAGGAAATCTCCATCAAGGGAAATCAACTGACCATAACCAAGGTGGAACCAAAGAGTATATGTAATAGGTGGGTATGTTATCTGATGCTTCTCACTTCTCTAATGAACCACAAAAACCAATGTCGTTTCCAGTTGTAAAATTGGAAAATGTGTTTTTTCCATTGTCTATTTTGGTGTTTCTGAAATTAAAGTGGAAAAAATGGCATGATGAGGTGGCATAATACTTACACCCACACCCTGTCTCTGCCTTTCCTCCCTGCTCTAGTCCACAAAGTATCTAACACTTGCTGCTATTAATAAAGACTGAATAAAATGATGCCTTTGTCTGTAGACAGAGTGGTAAAGCTGGGGCTAATGCCCACATATCATAATCCATTGCTTTTCCCGCCTATGCTCCACCACCATTTTAAAGCTTTAAATAAAGACCTGAGAGTGAAAAGGGGGTATAAGAAAGAGTAGCCCAGAGTATCTATCTAAAGAATTTGTTGTTTGACATAGGGGACAGAGTAAGCAGAAATCAGAGGAACTTTGTACTCCAAGTGCCTCAGAACCCTTGCAGTGATTCTGCTTCATCTAGGAGAAATATCTTTATTCTTGCTTCTCTTTCAGCAAAACTAGTTTCAATATATCTTTCTAAGGGAAATAAGACTTTCCACTATCTGGCTTAGGTTTTCTTCTAATAAAGCTAAAGAATATTTCAAGATTAAGTCTATAAATATATCTAAAAATCTAAAGTATTACATGCTAACCATTGTTTCACGTTTAGGAACTGTTTTTGTTGGGTTTGTGTTCGATGGATTGACTTTAGATGATAGAATAGAAACAGTCACTTGTCCCAAATCTGAGAGATTTTTTGTACCAGTTGGAATCAGGTTAGTGATGATGATGGCGATGATGGCTAACATTCATATAGCAGTTACGATGTGCCAGACATTGTGCTAAGCAGTTTATAACTATAATTATTAGTTTATTTGGTCCTCGTAATAACCCTGGAAAGTAGGTGCTATTATTATCCTCATTTTACAGTGACAAAACAGGCAAATAGTGGCTAAATGACTTGACCAGGGTCACACAACTAGCAAGTGTCCGAGGTCATATTTGAACGTAGGTCTTCCTGTTTCTAGGCCCAGCGCTCTATCCGCTGTGCCAGCCAACTGTAATATGGTTTAGTGGACAGATCATTGACCGAGATTTGAAGAGACCTGGTTTGTCACTTAACAGACTCCATGAGCTTGGCCAAGTCACTTATCTTCTCTGGGTCTCCTTTTCCTCTGCTATAAAGGAATTGGGATAGATAATCTGACCTTCTTTACAATCTGAAAATTCTATGGCTGATACATATTGTGTTTCTTTTCTTAAGAGTCTTTTGAGGAAAACATTTGTCATATCTTTGAAGTAATGGAAAATTCAGTGAATTATTTTACTACTAGCTGTCAAACTGTCATAAAGAAAGGCAAGACCCTCTCCCTGCTTCAAGGAGTATACATTCTAAGAAGGGGGAAGACATGTAAATAACCAGGTGCATAGAAGATGTATACAGAATAGATGAAGGTAATTTGAAAGGGGAATCTGTAAAGGTGAGATCAGAGTTGAGTCTTGAAGAAAGCCAAGGATATTAAGAAATGGGGCTGAGGGAGACCCTGCCAGCATGGGGAGCATACAGTGAAAAGGCCTGGAAAGGGGAGATACTGCATATGGAAAATAACATATATCAGTGTAGCTGGATCTTAGTTTATGGAGACAACTCTTATGGAGACAAGGAAGATATAAAAAAGTGGGAAGGTAGAAAGGGGCCTGGTTATGAAAAGCTTTAAATGCCAAACAGAAGAGTTTAACAGGAAGCGGTAGGGAGCCTTTGAAGTTCACTGAGCAGGACAGTGATATAGTCAGATCTGTACTTTAGAAAAAACACCTTGGCAGCTAAGTTGGATTGGAATGGAAAGAGCCAAGGCAGAGAGACCATTTAGAAGGTGATCATAGTAGTCAGGTGAGATGTGTTGAAGTCTTGAACTAGGGCTGATGAAACTATGAGTGGAGAAACGATAATGCCCGTGAGAGCTGTTTTGAAGGTAGAAATGACAAGATTTGGCCATGGATTGGTTTTGTAGTGAACTTGGAGATGAGAACTGGCTTTAAGTCCTGGTTCCAAAACTTAATAGCTACATGACTCCAGGCAAATTGCAGCTTCTCTGTTTCAGTTCCTTAGCTGTGAAAGGGAAATGATGGGACTTTCACTAGTTGCCTTACAGGATTTTTGTGAAGAAACTCGAAGTACTACATAAATGGTGAGGTCTTATTAATGGGAAGTTGTTACTCCCAAGTCCTTAACTTCTGAAATCTATTGTTCCCTGGCCATCGCCTCCTACTACCTAGACTGTTGGAATAGCCCTCCTAAGTGATGTTGGCCTTCTCCACCATACACTCCAACTTTCAGACTCCAGGTCTGCTGACTTTTTCCTGAATATACCTTTGAGAATCTCAGAAAACTGCTAGTCAGACATTTACATCTTCCATTATTCTGTCCTCTTTGCTTCTCAGATACAGCTGCAGGGAAGAGTTGTAACCTCAAAACCACACATGGTCTCAGGGCTCAAAGTACCAATGAAGCATTCTAAAGTCCAACCCTAATATGAACTGAAGGGCTCTTCCAGGAAGATTCCATTGGCCCATGGCTTTCTTTATCATTGGACCCTCTTATCAGTCATAAATCTCTACTTCTCCTTAGCCAAAGTATAAACCAAGTCATTTCCCCATGGGAGATGCCATTGTCAGAATCACTATCATGCCATCATTCTAATTAGAAACATGGCCCTGGTTAAATTTGTAGATGCCCATATTGGGTACTGTCCCAGCTTTATGGCTAGGAGAGCCATCTACTTCTTCATCTTGTTCTAATTCTTATCATTTAGATCTACCATTTGCCAGGACAAAAACCTCTCTGCCATCTATCTCCATACTCTCATTCCTGTTCAGCTTACTCATCCTTCTCAGTCTGCGTCCTTTTCTGCCAACTCCTTCAACTGTCACTCCTTCAACGATGCCCTTTGGAAATTTTGTCCTATTAACAAATTCGCTTTGTCCCTCAAATTCCCAGTCTTTGTTTTCTCAATGATATAGCCTCCTTAGGTCATGTAAATTAAATCCCTTGGCAGTGATGCTTAAAGCTATTTGCTCAGCCAGTCCTGTTCAGGACTGGTTTCTGGGCAGTGCCATGCTCACCCTGATGGTAGCAAATAGATCCAACTGGAAAGGAGTACAAAGTCCTAACCTCTCTCTGCTTCTCAGAGAGTTAGCAACCTTCTTTGCCCCAATTCTACCATTCTGTGCAGGACTGTACTAATGTATTGTCAATAGCAAGGAAGGGTGAATGGATTTGTGGATTTACTTTATCAAGTACCAGTCTTGAGTCCTTATCCACTATTAAACACCACCTCTTATCTAAAGTAGCTGTCGTCAAGCCCTACTAACCTTGGCATAAAGGAATTGAAAGCATACAGAAATGCTTGGTTACTACAAAGAGCTGCTTTTACTCAGCAGAGAATCAATAAGCAGTAGTTAGTACATGATGATAAAGAAACAATGCAAAATAATAAAACGTTCACCAAAAGGCTGCAAACCTAATATTCTTAGTCCCTAAAAGTCTCTGGCCAGATGGATGTTGATGTAGCCCAGGAGTTCTAGAAAATGCATAGTTTGAGTTTGTATAGTTCTCCACAGCAGCACTTCTGTGAGTGAGCAAAGGTTTGAAAGCAATAGTTTTCAATAGGAGTTTTGAATCACAGTCATAGCTCCACATTAGCAATTGAATCAGTGATTTTTAGTTCCCCTCCAGAATCCCCAAAGTCATTAGGACTCATCTGCCTCTTAGGGCTAGCACTGCCATGGAAGCTTTCACTATCAGGCAACAATATCAGCAGGCATTAGCATTGGCATTCAAGGACAGGAGCCGATCCTGGGTTGAGAAATATCAGCCACAGACACCAAATGATCTAATCTCTCATTTAGGATATTCTAAGCATGATTCAAAAATTTACAGGAAAGATTGACTATCACATGTACTTTTCTCTGATTACTCTAGGACAAGTCATCCTCTAGGAAAGATATCCACCATAGTGCCTTGTGCTAAATACCGTATTTCCCCATGTATAAGAGGCATCTTAATTTTTGGGCCCGAAATTTGAAAAAAGAAGTATTACATAAAGTTATTGAACTCGTTTTATTCATCTGCTCATAGCTTTCAGGCATCTTTTGTGCAAGTCTGGTGTGTGTACACATGCTTAGTCCATTTTGTTTCATGAACCTGAAGCACCAATTGTGTCCTCCTTTGAAATTAGTAACTTCTTTTTCATCAGCAATTCTTCTTGCCTCATGCTGTACCATCTTTGTGGACACAGAAATTCTAATCACCCTTTGCTCTTCAATCCACATCTTCAATTCCCTCTCTAAATCAGGCCATTTTGCTGACTTGCCTCTCATGGCCTTCTTCTGCTGTGGCGTTTTCAGTAGGGTTTCTTCTTCCCGGGCCAGTCTTGGATTGTTTTCTCAGTTGGAGGAGAACCAAACTTACGTTCAGCAGCACGATTTCCATTCACTTTTGCAAACTGGATCACTTTTAACTTGAATTAGCACTGTATGAAAATTTTTCTGAGCCATTTCTGGGCAGAATGTGGCAAGACGTAACCTAATATACCAGAAACAAATGTGAAACAATGAGCACAAAGACAACAAAAGCGGGAAATGCAAGTTAAAAAAAAACTACAACAATGAGTGCAAAAACAAGCACGAAAAAGAGGGAAAAGCAAGTAAAAAAATCTACAACAATAAGTGCGAAAAAGCGGGAAATGCAAGTAAAAAAACCTACAACCACTGTGTAAGATACACCCAGTTTTTAGTTTTTAAAATGGACTAAAATTTTCGAAAAAGAGTGCGTCTTATGCATGGGGAAATATGGTAATCCTGCAAAGACAAAAAGTTAAACTTACCATCTTGGAACTGAATTCTTCAGAGGACTGAAGAATAGATATCGTGCACAGTTCAATCCTGAGTTTTATTATCATGAAGACAGCAACTGAGAAAAGTTTTAAATGCATCATCTTGGATAAAGCAGATGCCATGACCCAGGATGCTTAGAATGCCCTAAGAAGAATGATTGAAAAAATTCATTGAGAACACTATATTTTGCCTCATCTGTTATGTGTCAAAGATCATCTGCTCCTGCAGGCTTGGTGCACAAAGTTGATTGAGGAAAGCTGAGGGAGATTAAGTGACCCAGGGTCACACAGCAAGGAAGTATCTGAAGCTACATTTGAACTCAAATCTTCTGGACTCCAGATCCAATGCATAGTATTCATTATGATACCAGCTGCCTTATGAAGTCTAGACTGGCTGGACCACTTCACAGCTCTACCAACAATGCATCATTCCTTCCAACATTAACCATTCCCATCTTTTGTCGTCTTTGCTAATTTGCATGGTGTAAGGTAAAACCTTAGAGCTATATAATTTGTATTTATCTTATTATTTAGTGATTGAATGTTTTCATTTGGCCATTTCTGATTTGCAGTTCTTAATTTGAAAATTTTTTATATTTTTAAATCACTCCTCTATTGGGAAGTGTCTCTTGTTACATATATAATATGCATTGATATATGTGGGCATATATACATACATGAAATATATATATGGATTAGTTCCCCATATATTTTGAATATTAATCTTTCCCCAGTGATATTTGATATAAATATTTTCCTAGCTCTATTGCTTCTGTTCTATTTCCATCTTAATTTCTTTTTGTATAAAAGCTTTTAAATTTTATATATTTAAAACCTTCTATTTTATCTTTTGAAATCCTCTTTCTGTTTGATTAAGAATTCTTCCTCTAGTCAGAGCTGTGAAAGATACCCTATCTTCTCTTCTTTTTTATGTTGTGGTACTTTATATTTGGGTCATGGATCCTTTGGAAATTATTCTGCCATGTGCTGTAAAATGGTGGTCTAAACTTAATTTATGTCAAAATGTTTTCCAGCTTTTCCTGAAGACCTTATCAAATGGGAATTTCTTCCTCAAGGAATTTATATTTATGGTTTCCTCAAACAGTGGGTTACCATTTTCAGTTGTTCTGTTTGTTGCTTATCTAGGTTGTACCACTGATATACTTTTCTAGTTTTGTTTTTTAATTTTGAGTGGCAAATACTTGTGATGACTGCTGCTGTATAATATAATTTAAGATCTACTAATGCTATGCTTCTATCATACTTTTTTTCATCTTTTCCCTTGAGATTTCAGCTACTTTCCTTGCATACTTCCTTTCTGGAGTTACTGATAATGAGTGACAAAAGTGGGTTCACTGGAGAAATAAAAGATGAGAAGGAAAGCATGTGAATAGTCAGAAAATGGAATAATCAGGTCTCAAACAAGTAAAAGGTATTATATTTGAGACAAATATAAATGGACAAACCTTCTGACTTCCAAATGAATTTTGTCTAGTTTCAAAGAGTATCCCCTCAGTAATTTTATTGGTATAATAATAAATATGTGATTTGCTGAAGGGAGTATTATCTTTATTATACTGGCATGACCTAAACATGTATAGTGACTGTATTGCCAGTTATTTGAATGTCCTTTTATTTCTGCAAAGAGTGTATTGTGGTTGTATTTATATAAACCTTTTGTGTGTTTTGGTAGGTTATCTCCTAGCTCTATTATGCATTTTGTAGGTATTTTGAAAGGAATTTCTCTCATTTTTTATTAGTACTATATAGTTGTGTGGTAAGAGCTCTGGTTTCCATTCTTGTATCTTGTTGCATTAAGCCTGATAGACAAATCAATCAGTGCTTGGGTCTGAATTAAGAGGCACAGGAACTGAGTTTATGAGAGACTTAGAGTTACAGAGTGATAATAAGGTTTATTGAAAAGAGAGAAAGGGTTATTTCCTGGGTATTTCTAGTATCTTGGAGATGAGAAATTTATCATACATGTGGCTGCCAATATTAGAGGAGCAGCAAGGAACTTGAGCCATAATGTGGGAAAACAAGAGGCCTGGCTTTTATCCTCTGCTATTATTGGGACTTATTTGGACAGTGCTGGTCAAATGGGATAAGTTTTCCTCTGTAGCAACCCCCAAATTTGTTTCTTTGGAGCGGAATCCAAACCACATGTTGTATAGTCTTACCAGAGAGGGCTGAAAATTGGACCAAAACTTTTTGTGAAATACTATGAATCTTTTATGTATTTTCTTCATTTTTGGGTTTGTGGTAGAATAAAGGCTGTCCTGGATCTGCTATTTTTATTGCTATCTTGAGTACTTGTATAGGATCTAGGGGTATATTTGCCTACCTCTGAGGTTAGCCATACACAAACTACATTATAATTCTCTCTATGTATCTATATCTATAGGCAACTTTGAGTGGTGACAAGAGGAGCTAAAGAAAAAATGAAATTTGGTTCAGCCATCAAGATCAATCCCACTATATATAAACCAAGAGATTGGGATTCTGAACTACAGATTACAATAAGAAATGGTAAAATGTATAAAAGCTCTCAGTCATGACAAAATTCCACAAATAATAAAAAAAAATCATATGAACGTTTTTAATTTATTTTTCCAGGAAACACTTCTCTGGCACTGCTAATAAGTAGCAATACAAGCCATTATGAATTTCAACTTCTCTTCCTGGCACACTTCCTTTTTGGAGGCCTCTTAGTGAGTGACAAAAATGATCTCACTGAAGAAATCAGAAAATGGAATAATCAGGTCTTAACAATTGAGAGTTGCTGTTTGAGACATTTATAAGTAGAACCCTATGTTTCTTGTGATAAGTATCAGATTGAATTCACCATTTCTTATTTACTCAGGAAATTAGTTAACATTTTTAAGGGAGGCAGGATGGCACGGTAGAGTAAGGAAATGTGGGTTTGTAGTGCTGGTTCTACCATTAGCAAGCTATGTGGCCCTGTGTAAGCCACTAAACTTCTTGGGTTGCAGTTGGCTCCTCTATAAAATGAGAAGATTGGATTAAATGACTTCAGATATCAAAAATGAAATATGCACAAGGTATCTTAGGGTTTAGCCAAACCCATTTTCTGAGGCATTGTATCAGTTTGAAAACTTTTGTATACTTTTATTAAATTTTGTTATTATGCATATAAAAATCAATAAACATGAACATTTTAACATACAGAGAACAGAAAAAAAAGAATGCTATGAAACTGACTGTCAGTTGTATAGTTTTAAAAAAACTATATTAAATGTAACCTAATAGTAAGAAAGCTGCCCTGCTGGTTGACATCCCCTTCTGAACTCCCCTCTGTTCTCATCTATGTCTATATGTGTATATTCTTTTCCTCTTTTTTTGAATCACTCTTATGATCCACCAGCCCTCAGTCCAAACTTCCCCCAAAGGAACCTTCCCTTATAAAAAAAAATAAGTATAGTTAAGTAAAACAAATCAACATGTTTTCTGTGGCCTGTCACCTTTCTGCCAGGAGAGGTCATTACATTGATCAGAGTTCTTAGGTCTTTCAAAATTGTTTTCCTTTATATTATTATAATCTTATAGACTGTTGTAATTCTATTCACTTCACTCTTCATCAGTTCATATAAGTTTTTCCAGATGTCTCTGATTTCATCATGTTCATCATTTTTTACAGAGTAATGGTATTCCATTATAGTCATATACCATAATTTGTTCAGGCAATCCCTAATTTTTCCAGTTCTTTGCTAAAAAGGAGGCAGAGAGGAATCTACAATGAATATCTTTATGAGCTACTTCCTTCATCCCTTGACCTCTTTTCATTATATCTCTGGAAATAGTATTTCAGGGTCAAAAGATATGGATAATGATTTTTTTGGGCATATTCTAAATTGCTTTCCAATTAGGACCAATATTTCCTACTTTTAAAGTAGGACCAATTGACGCTGTACCAATAGTACATCAGTGTGCCTGTCCTTCAATTTCTCTCCAATAACTGCCATTTTCATCTTTGCCAATTTAATGTGTGTGATGTAAACTCTCAGTTGCTTTAACTTGCTTTTTACTTCTTGTTGGTGATTTGGAGCAGTTTTTCATATGGTTGTTGATAGCTTGTATTTTTTCTTTGAAGACTGCCTAAAATTTTTATTTACTTCTGACAGTAGAATTCAATTTTGGTAGTATCTCAGATATGTTATATTTTTGACTAGGTATGGGGACAGGACAACCTGGAAGCTTTTTTGTTTGTTTTTATATTCTTTTTAAATAACCAATGAAGCTCTGTCCTCAAGGTAGGAACATGCAGGACAAATGTTATGACAGTTCCATTTTAGTAAACATGAAACTTGGCTCTACTAACACAACTCTGAAACTGAGTTTAATGTTCAGGTTTTGGAACCTTTTGCATTCCTCAAAGGACATAATTTAAAATAGATGAGATTTGCCATGGAATCTTTTTTTATAACAACCATCAAACACTCGTCTCTCTGTCTTGTCTGTCTCCCTCACTTGGCCTTAAGGCTTATAAACCAAAATATTTGTTTTAAAATCGGCAATTTAACCATTTATTTTGAATGAAGTGAAAACTTTAGCATACTTGACTCTTGTGTTTTAATGTCCATTTCTGCCTCATTCTTGGAGGGGAAGAATATATCAGATGGATAAAATGAATGTTTCAAAATAAGGGAATTCTAATGAGGGGAAGCAAATTCTACCTAGGTTGTTAGGGATTTTAAGTTGCACCAGAAAGGGAAAATTTCCAATAGCCTTGGACTTGAAGTTTCTTCTTCACTAAGTTGTCATGATCATTTGCATAGTTTCCCTATTTTTCAGGATGATTCATGATCCAAGACAGAATGTATCTCAAATTTAGCTAATAATTGAACAACTATTTTGATATTCTCTAAATACCTTCCTAAATAGTTCTAAGCACACAAAATTAGGTGTAGAATTTTTGATATTTCACATTAACTAATCAAAAAATGTTTATTAGGAACCTACTATATGCCAGATTTTGGGAATACAAGTACAAAAAAATGAAATCTTTACTTGTAAGGTGCTTATGTTATAATGGGAGAGATTAGTACACATAAAATATATACAACATAAATATGAAGTTAATAAATGCAAATATATACAAAGTGGCTAAATACAAGGTAGTGTGAATAGGTGAGTACTAGCAGTTGGGGGATCAGAAAAGGATTCATACTGAAGATGGTGCTTAAGCACCATCTTAAAGGAAGAAAGGTACTCTGTGGAACAGAAGTAAGTAGAGAGAACATTCCAGGCATGTGTTACAGCCAAGCACAAAGGCCTGGAGATAGGCGATAGAATGCTGAGTGGTGTTTGTGAGGAGGAGAAGGTTGGTTTCAATAGATCAAAGAATATGGAAAGGTAAGTAATGTTCAGTTACCTGAGGCTGGAGAGATAGGTTGGGGCCAAGAAATAAAGGGCTTTAAGAGCAATAAGGGAAAAAAAGAATTTATATTTATTTTAGGATAATAGGAAATTATTACACAGTAGAACTTATGTAATAATTTACACAATAGGAAACCCTTGGAGTTGGTTGAGCAATATAGTCACATGATAAGATCTCCTTTTTAAGGAAAATTTAATAGCATTGTATAGGATCAACTGGGATACTGAGAGAGTTGAGGGTACTGTAATAATCTAGGTGTGAAGGGATGAGCTAGACTAAGGTGGTAGCTGTGTGAATGGAGAGGAGGGGTCAGACGCAGATGTTTTGAGGGTAGAAATAGCAAGATTTGGCAACTGTTGTATATGTTGAGTGGGAGGGAATGAGGAGTTCAGTGATAATGCTGAGGAACTTGAGAATCTAGAAGGATGGTGATGCTTTAGACAGAAATAGAGATGTGTAAAAGGTGAAAAGATAATTAGTGCAGTTTTAGAAGTATTTAGTTAGACGTTTCCATGACATCTAGTCTGAAATGTCAATAGACAAGGCAAGACTGAAGCTCAGGGGAAAGACTAGATTTGGGAGCTGTGTGCATAGGGATGATGGTTAAACCTATGTGATCTGAAAAGGTTGGGTGTGAAGTGAAGAAGAGAAGATCTAGGGCAGAACCTAGAAGAATATTCACAGTTAAGAGGCATGATAAGCCAGTAAAGGAGACAGAGAAGAAGTCATACAGGTAAGAGTGGAAGCAGCATCATGAAAATTGTGTCATGTCAAAATTAGTGTAATAAAAACTCCTAAACACGGGAGTTTGGAGGATGAGAGGGTGGTCCACGATGTCAAATGCAGCATAGAGTTCAAGAAGGAATAGGACTGAGAAAAGACTATTAGATCATTGATACCTTTTATGAAAACAGTTTCAGTTGAATGATGAGGTCAGAACTCACATTGCAAAAGGTCAAAGATCAAATGAGAGGAGGAGGGGAGACAGTGAGCATAGAAAGCTTTTTTAAGAAATTTGGCTTAAAATGGAGGAGTCGCCTCTTTTTCAGAGACTGGGAGAAAGGAATAAAAAGTGGAAAAAGATGTCAAGGGGTTTCAAGATGAAACAAATAGGAGAGAGCTCACAGCAAAAAGCTTCAATTAAGAAATATTTTTAGTTAAGAAACAAGGCATTTGACTAAGGGAGGTGATTGAAGAGGATCTGTGGAGGTCTTGAAGGAAGAGGAGGTTTGGAATAGCTTGTGTAGAAGTGAGACAGGGAATCAGTTATGAGGAATAAAAAGAATAAAATTCCTGTACCAAATAATTTAGGAGAATATAATTGCATTCTGAGAGTTAATCTGGCATTGTGGCTAGAGGACCAGTTTTGGAGTCAAGTCCCAACTCCAGTTATATCCTAGCTCTGTAACAATGAGTAAATCACTTAACTTTTCAGAGCTCCGGGTAGCAATCTGAGAACATAAAAGACAAAACTTGGAGTTCCTCATGCTAATGAAATCGCAAATACAGCCCACACACCTTAGTATATTCTAATATTTATTTAGGGCAGCTAGGGGGAGCAGTGGATTAAAACCTGACTCTAATAATAAGCTGATAAAATAAAAATCAGTAAGCAGAGGAAAAAGAACCTGACCATTGATAAATAAAAATAATACTCTAGTGTTCATTTCATTGCTTAAGGATATGCATTTATTTCTATGTGTGATATAAAACATGAGATTTTGAAAGGATTGTATTAAATTAAATTTTAAAAAATCTCAAGATAAATGCCCTGTAACTTCCCAAACTCACTGATTGCCTTTTTTAGAGTGTTTTATTTTTTCCCCAGTTACATGTCAGGAAAATTTTTAGTATTCATTTTTACAAGATTTTGTGTTCCAGATTTTTCTTCCTTCCTCCCTCCTTTCCCCTCTTCTGAAAATGGTAGGCAGTTTGATATAGTTTATACATGTGTTATCATGTAAAACTACTTCCATATTAGTCACAATTGTGGAAGAAGAAACAGATCAAAAGGAAAAAAACATGAGAAAGAATAAAGTAAGTGAGAAAAATATGCTCCTGTCTGCATTCAGAGTCTATCAGTTCTTTATCTGGATGTGGATAGCATTTTCCTTTGTGAGTGCTTTGTACTTGTCTTGGATCATTGTGTTGCTGAGAAGAGCTGAGTTGTTCGTAGCTGATCATTACACAATGTTGCTGATACTGTATACAGTGTTTTCCTGGTTCTGCTCATTTCATTTTGTATCAGTTTGTACAAGTCATTCCAGGATTTTCTAAAATCTGCCTGTTCATCATTTCTTATTGCACAATAGTGTTCCATTACATTCATATACCATATCTTGTTCAATCATTCCCCAATTGATGGCAATCCCCTCAATTTCCAATATTTTGCTACCATAAAAAGGGGTATTATACTTTGGCACATGTAGATCTTTTTCCCTTTTTAATGATCTCTTTGGGATACAGACCTAGTAGTAATATTGCTGGATCAAAGGGTATGCACAGATTGGTTGTCCTTTAGGCATAGTTCCAATGCGAATTCTTTACCACCTTGGATTTTACACTAAGATTTGACCCAGATCAGAAAAAGCAAAATAGGGAAAATTGGCCATGTTTTGCCATTTTTTTCGTTATTTGAGTTAGGAAGCCAGGAAAAAGATGGAATGTCAATCAATGGGCATTCTCCAGAATGGTTGGATCAGCTCACACTTCCACCAACAGTGCTTCACTGTCCCAGTTTTCCCACATCCTCTCTGACATTTATCATTTTCCTTTTTATGTCATATTAGCCAATCTGATAGGTGTGAGGTGATACCTCAGAGTTGTTTTAATTTGCATTTCTCTAATCAAAAGTGATTTAGAGCACTTCTTTATACGCCTATAGATAGCTTTGATTTCTTCATCTGAAAACTGCCTGTTTGTATCCTTTGACTGTTTATCAATTGAGTAACTGCCCTTTTGCTGAGAAATTTTAATATTTATTGGTGATGCTGGGTGCTGTTTCCTATCATATCTAATTGTGTATATTCTGGTGGTTGAGCAATTTTTTTTACATAAATAGTAGTACATAATCCTCCCTAATAATACTGATGTGTATATGACAATTTGGTATTTGCAAAATCCTTTACATATGTAATCTCCCTTGATTCTCACAAATAACAGGTGAGGTAAGTGCTAAAAATATTATTACCTTTATTATAATGATAAAGAAACTGAGGCAAGGAGAGATCAAAGCCTTGATGAAAGATGCATGGCTAGTAATGTGTGAGGCAGCATTGAATCCAGTTCTTATTGACTCTAAGTTCAGTATTCTATCTTCTAAGAATTTTCTCATTAAAAAAAAGTATTGGTTGCATAAAACTCTGTTCTGTTTACAACTGAGAAATTGAATGCATGACAACTGTGCCCAGAGGCATATATCAAACAAAACTTTTCTAAAAGCTCATTGAGAGAATTCTAATTTTGAACAATATGCCTCTGGATTTGAGATAAATTTCATTTCCAGAAAATGCAAAATTTTGATGAACTGCAAGATGTTTTGACTTAAGTAATATACTTAAAAAAACTCAGGCTGCCTGGATTTGGCCATGTTACAGGTTTAATAGGAAACCATATGACATTCTATCCTTTTTCCTGGCTTCCTACTCAAATGAGGAGAAAATTGGTAAAACATGGCTAATTTCCCCTATTTTACTTTTTCTGATCTGGGTCAAATCTTAGTGTAAAATTCAAGGTGGTAAAGAATTCACATGGGCCCAATTAAAAGCAGATTGACATGGATGTGGAACATTGCATATGTATTCAAATTTTTTTCAATGTCTTGCTTGGTTTTGCCTATTTTGTCTTCCTTTTTATCTTAAAAAAATTTGTTATATGAACCAGCTCTTGGGAGGGAGAGTGAAAGTATAGATGAGGAAATTCAGGACTACAAAATGATAATTAATAAAAATTAATTAAAAAACCAGAGTGAGATGTATTTTGCCCAGTGCTACCCACTGGTTTCTTACTTTTAGACTATCAGATGTAATATTATAGAATATTTATTTGATGGAAAGGTCTTCCCTTTGGATTTTTCCTTAGACTTTGTACTTTTTCCTATTCGTTGTGTTCATTCAACAAGTTTGGGTATTGCCTCAGAAAAACTGAGACCTGGAAAGACCTTAGTTTAAAAAGTCCACAATCTCCCACTGTATCCAGGGCCATCTCGTCATCTTGATCTATATTTTGCCACTGGACCCAAATGACTCCAGAGGAGGGAGTCCTGCCTTACTTAAATCTCCTCTTCAAGAACAAAGGACAAACCACAATTTAGTAAACATCTTTCATCTGTATATAATGTATTATAAACAGCTAGACCATGTTGGTTTTTGTTGGTTTTAGATGGTATTTGCCAATACACACTGGCAAATCATTGATTTATACCAACAAACTTGTTACAAATTATACATTTAGTAGTATCTTACATGCTTCAACTTTGAAGCTAAAACTACTTAGATATTGAGGAGGAACGCATATCTCAACAAATTCAGACATGCATTCTTCTCCTAACTTTGTTGCAAAATGTCTCCTTTGTGTCCCCACTTTCCCATCAATTTCTGTCATCGGTGAAAAGGGACAAGTGAAAAGTCAATTTAAAGATCAGTGATATGAATAATATGTGTATGTAGAAAGCAGAAAACGCAGTCTTAGAAGACCCAGGTTTGAGTCCTGATTCTACTATTTACAGACTCTAGGACCAAAAGAAAATCTCTTTATCTCTGCCGGAGGCTTAAGTTCCTCATCTGTAAAGGGGGCGTAATAATGCTTGTACTATCTATGCTCAGAATTTTGTGGTGAGGAAAACCCTCTGTAAACCAATAAAGTATTGTTTCCATGTGAGTTACAAACTCCGAAATTTGTTTTGATTTCCTGTTTTACTCTGTATTATGCAGAACTATAAAAGAACTCAGTTTGATAGTATCCTTGACTCTTAAAGTAATTTAGTATAAATTGTTTTTTAAATTTCAAAACTGCCTGATGTCCCCCCACAATAAACTTTTTTGAGGAAATATGTTTGTAATGCAAAGCATTACCTGATTAGCTAGGTGGCAAAGTAGATAGAGTACTGGGCCTAGAATCAGGAAGACTAGAGTTGAAAGCTGGCCTTAGACTCTAGTTTGTCACTTAAAACACACACACACACCAAAAAGCCTCTGTCTGCCTCAGTTTCCTCAGTTGTAAAATGGAGATAATAATCACACCAACTCACAAAGTTGTGAAGATCAAATAAAAATATTTTAAAGTGCTTAGCGCAGTATCTAGCACATAGTAGGTGCTTAATAAATGCTTCTTCCCTTTCCTCATCATTTCATATGTGGTTAGTTTGGTTGCTGAAAGAGGCAGAAGAAAAGGATGTTTGTGAAAGGAAAATTGTTAAAAAACCAACTTAGGAAGAAGCCCACTCTTTCTAAGAACCAGCTAGACAATTGCTTCTCAGTGAATGTAATAATGTACCTACGTGAAAGCAGAACAATATTTGAGGCAAGGATAGCTACAGGGCAGTTTGTTACAATTACATGTGACTGTCCTTAGAATCTTAAAGCTTATAGCTGACAAAATTATAAATTTAATGTAATTCTTGGCTGAAAGGGCCAATTACATGGGACTCTCTCCTCCTTGGTGTGGAGATTGATTATTCCATGTCCTAAATATACATCAGGGGGCAGGGAGGGAGTTGGTGAAAGCAGAAGTGAAGAGAGCTTCTGGGTCCTAGGTTGCAGCACTGAGAGAGATGCGTGATCCCATCTTCTCCTTATGTATATGAAGAGAAAAAGACTCTGGATTGAAACCAACACAGAAGAGCACAGCACAGTCTTTATTATGTCTCCATCTTCAGCTGGCTACACTAGAGTCTTCAGGGAACTTCCCCTTGGATAAGATCTGGAATTCTTTTTCATAGTTGAGCTGAGTTATCTAGTTCTCAGTGGGAGAGCTCCTTCAGTCCATATTGTCTGGTACATATTTTCGTAGGTATACTTTCTCTAATTTCCGTTTTGCTCTAACTTGTAATAAATGGGCTTATTTGCTATTTGCTATGTGTGTGCATTGTGGGTGGGAAGGGATTCAAGCCTAGGATATATAGCTTAGAACACTTCCCATTACGGAATAATGATCAGTGGCTTAGCTTGAATCTAATACTACTTTGCCTAGACTACCAATATTTAAGGGAGCAGATAGTTAGAATTCTAGCATGGGCAATTTGCTGAATGAAGATCTGAATCCTACTGCTATGCATAGACCTAATAGAGAGCTTATTGCTCTCTAGTGCCATCTACAGCCCAAAATATGTTAACCCTCTCAGGGATGCCAGGTTGTCTTCTACTGCCATCTACAGCTTGAGAGAGAGAAAAAAAGAGGAGGAAACACTTTTACTGGGAGCTGTGCTTCACTGTGATACGAGGTCTAGAGCTGACTGAACAAAGTAGAATCTTAAGGTGACTGGCACTGAAAGAGTGCAATATTTTTTCTTAGCACCCTGTTAAGGGCGGCTATGAACAAAAAGAACTTATAATTGCTTCATCAGCTCAAGAGTAGATACAGCTTTAGAGTGGTGAGTACCAGAATGGAACAGATAGAAGAGATAGTCTTTGTGTGGTAGACTTTGTTCCTGAAGAGACCAAGGCCATCAATGCCTTTGGTCCAGAGTTATGAGTTCCCCAAGGGACATGGGTTTCCCCATCCATGTAGGTCCCTGCTTTGTTTCTGTGTCTGCCCACTCTCCCCTATGGATGCTATGAGCATTCGTGGAAGAGCATTTATGGGTGAGCTGTTATAATCAGATTATTCCTGTTCTGATCTTCTATTGAGTAAATCTCATAATTATTTCTGCTTCCCCCTTTTATTGAATAAATGTGATATTTGCTTATAAATACTGAATAAATGTTATAAGTAGTCAAGTCAATCAGTAGTCAATAAACATTTATTAAACACCTGTTATGTGATAGGGACTCTGTTGTGTACTATGGACACAAATAAGAAAAAGAAAGATAGTACCTACCCTTATGGAGCTTACAATGTAATAGGGGAAAGATAGTACACAAAAGGAAGATGAAAATGGAGGGGCACAGTGTAGGGGAGGATATTAACCAGAGCCAGTTGTAGGAAATAAAGTTACCTGGAAAGTTCTGAGTATGCTATGAGGGAGGACTTGGCGGGAGTTTATTGTTCTAACTTCTAGCCCTTGGATCAGAGGGGATGGCAACTGAGGGTGCTGGGAAGGTGTTGAGCATCAAAACCGAGTCAATCTGTATGATGATGAGATTTCAGGTGATGAGATTATTTTAGGGAGGACATGGTGTTGGTGGAGTTGAAACTAAGCAGAGTTGCTGGTGGAAAATGAAGTCCTTCTTTTGTTTTGTCATTTAGCAAATGTTTTATGTTCTGACTGCATTAATAGGTGGTTCTATGACTATACTCAAGCTAGAATAGGGAGAAAAAAAGCACTGTAACCAGGTTTAGAGGTATGAAGAACCTTAGAAGTCATTTATTTTAAATCCCTTCATTTTACAGATAACAAGACTAAAACCCAAAGAGATAAGAAACTCTCCCAAAGTCACCCAGATAGTAAGTACGGTGGCAGATCTGGGTTTTGAAACCATGCCCTCAAAATCTAAATCCAGTGCCCATTCTAGCACACCATTCTGCCCCCAGGGATAGAGAGAACTAGAAGGGACCTCAGAGAGCACCTGGGCCAGCCCCCTCAAATCTGCATCAATTCAGAAGATTTGCTGGGTGAATATGGAAGCAAAGGACAGTTTGGAGATACAGTGGCTTTTCTCTAGAGACTATAATAATCAGTAAGCATTTATGATGCACCTACTATTTGGCAGGGGCAGTTCTAGGTGCTGGGGGTACAGATACAAAAAAAGTAGACCGATTCCCACTCCCCAAAACTTAATTCCTATTGAGGGAGACAAAGTGTAAATATATAAGTATATGCAGAATAAATGCAAAATAAATATAAGGCAGTTAAAGAAAAAGTAGTTAGGGCGGCCTCGAACAGTAGAATGAGGAACAGCTTTGTGTAAAAGATGGTAATAATAATAATATTGTTAATAATTCCTATTTATAGAATACTTTAAGCTTTGAAAAGTGCTTTGAAATAGGTGCTATTGTTATTGCTACTTCATAGATGAGGAAACAGACTCACTAGGTTCTGACTTAATTAACTAAGCTCACACAGCAAGTGTCTGAGATGTGATTCAAACCCAGGTCGTTTTGACTCCAAGTGCAGCATTTGATAAATCAGCTCTATTCATAAGCTATTTATTGAGTGCCTGCTATGTTTAAGGCCCTGTGCTGATAGATAAAACTTTATAGATTGTCTTCTCCTTGTGCTAGGTCCAGGTTATTAAGTAGTAACCACAGAATGGTCCTTTCTAGATCAACAGGATTTAACAAAGTTGGCAATTTCCCTCCTTCCAAATTAGCTTGTTGGAGACTTCAAACTCAAACCTTTTTCATTTTTTTTCACATAGGTCTTAATGGCATCAGTTCTTAATTCCTTTACATGGCACAGTCGATGGTAGTATATGTAGATAGAGCATTATACTTGGAGTGAGGAAGACTTGGCTTCAGAAAGAGTGATATAAAATAAAAATATATCAGCAAAATTACAAATAAAATCTGGGTAGACATTCAACATGTGGTGGGGATAGAGAATTTTCTGTAAAGCAACGGAAGCAGGAGATGGTAGAATATACCTGGGAGAGTTCACCATTTGTTTGGATGGAATGTAGATTGAGAATTTCATTCTAATTGCCTGCAAAGTTTGAGAAAGTCATTATTCTGATTCAGGGGGATCAAGAGAGTTTTGGTTAATGATATCAATAACCTTGATTGAGTTATCAGGGGGGCCCTGGTCTGAGGGAGGCTGAGATGGGAGGGAGGTGAGACCAGAGTGGATAGAAGCAGAATGCCATTGTGACTGAGAAAGATCAGTTAAGTTGCCAGGTGAACACTGAGAACTCTGAATTTTGTGGGCTGCTTCTAGTCTTGCCCCTTTTGTAAGAGGCAGGAGGTCTGCAGATGTGCAGATGTTCTAGAGTGAAACTGACTCCTGGTTTTCTTTGTATTTAACTTGATTCCCATTTTCTATGCATGATCTATTCACGTATTGATACCATAATAATATGTACCGATATTATGGACTAGAAATCAGAGTATTGGGGAAATAAATGCCCTCAGCATTCAGAGAGAATAAGAATTGTACTTTTAGAGGGTTCTCTTTTGCTTATCAGGTTGTTGGAACTCTTTTCTTTTTCAAGCTATGGAGAACAGGATATGTCATGCTACAAATTAGTTGAAGTGCACTAAGAATGGACATCTGCTAAGCAGACGTTAAGCTCTTTACAAATTCCTCTAAGTATGTTTTCACAGTTATTCATAGAATTCATAAAATCGTTGAATGTCAGAGCTGGCAGAGGCTTTAAAGATTTATCTAGTCCAAATCGGTCATTTGCAGATGAGGAGCCTGAGGCCTAGAAGGATGATATAATTTCAGTTAGTTCATACAACTAGTATTTTAGTCAGCTGGGACTGGAATCTATGGCTTCCATTTTCCCCCTCCATTATACCTCAGTGCCTCTCATTACAGCATTATACATTTAAGAGCATAATGACTATTTCTTTTAAAATGATTTTGAATTAGTGACGTATGGGTATATAATTAGTTTTATATGATATTTTATATGGATAGGTAATAGGTGGCTAATAGGTAATTAAGAGCAGCTAGGTGGCACCGTGGATAGAGTGCTGGGCTTGGAGTCAGCAAGACCTGAGTTCAAATGTGGCCGCAAACACTTACTATAGCTGTGTGATCCTGGGCAAGTTGCTTAATCCTGTTTGCCTCAGCTTCCTCATTGGTAAAGTGAGCTGGAGAAGGAAATGGCAAACCACTCCAGTATCTTTGCTTTCCATAAAGAGTCAAATGTGCCTGAAATGACTAAACAACAAAACAATAGGTAATTAAACGTCTATTTGTACAGCCCAGGTATGGTACCAACCCTCAATTTTCCCCAGGTTGTCTCCTTGGGCTGGGGCTGGCCTGTTCAGTACAGCTGTACCTACGTCAGCCCATTGAGGATGGTGTTCTCAGAGGGCCAGCTGTGCAGCTACTATTCAAACTCTTTCTCAAGGTCCTTGGAGTAAACCTGATTGTTGGGGTATGGGGAGATTGGGGGATAGGAGAGATGTATTCTTCTGTTCACTGTAGCTGAGCCCCCACTGTTGTGTTTTCCATTTACACAAATCAATCACCATAGCACCATTGACTCATAAGCATGAAACATTTAGTAAACAACAAGGCAAAAACAACATAATCATAACATTTACCTAATAGGAAATCAAAACAGGAATGATACAAGAATTTATTTAATAGAAATCAAGAAGAGCAATAATCAAAATATGAGTCCATCCATAAATCTGAGTCACACTCTCCCACCAATGCATACAGTGTCTGTGGGAGAGACTGGGCACACAGTTATAGAAACCTAGCAGGGACGTACAAGAATAGAGAAATCCATGACTTGGATAAGTTACAACTTTGGAATATATGTCTTGTTGTCATTGGTTTCTTTACAAAAGTCTGTGCCAGGTAATACCTGTGGGCAAAACTACTTTTCTGCTATCTGCTTCTTCTCTAATCCTCATAGTTTTCCTGCTATGCAAAGATGATTCTCTGCTACCCTTGGGTTGTTGAAATAGTGACAGTCTCTTTTAACATTCATACCCACCCTTTGGCAGGGTGTTGAGAAAGTGTCATGTTCTTTCAGTCATAAGCAGTATCCTTAAGAAAGAGAACTGCCAAGTACCTCAAATCTGCTCTGGGGCTCTGAAGAGTTTCTCTTTCTCAAGCAGTAGATAGAAATAGAACCATGCAGCCTTTTCCTGGCCAGCTTTTCAAATAATAGGAGATTAATTTTTATCTAATTATCTCTCAAAAAAGACATGCCTCTTCTTATAGCAAAGCAGATGCAAATTACATCTTTCTTCCTCTATTTTCCCCTGTCAAGCCTAAAAGGGCAATAAAGGGCAACACACAAGCCAATCCCTGAAAGATTTTTCCTTTCCTAGGCTAGAGAACAATTCTGCCTTTCTCCAGGTAATCAGCTCTCAGCAAAGCAATGCTTCTCTTCCAGTCAGCATAGTTCCCAGCAAAAGAACAACAGACCTCATCAGCTTTTATCAGTTTTTCATTTTGTCTTTTGTAAGTAGCACCTTTCTTTGCCTCTTGCTTTTTTACTCTTCCTATGCTCAGTTTTCTCTCCCATTCAGTCTTCATCTGGTATATTAGGAAGGCAGAATTTATGATTTCAAAGAGAATCTCATATGTGCCTAAAAGGTCCGGAACCGCAGGATATAAGGAATTCTCTAGGCAGAAGGCAGGAGAACTAAAGCATGTATTTACACTCCACAATAACAAGCCCACAAACCAGTGTCCCCATTTTGATATTTTCATCAAAAGCTTCCAGGCCCAATAAGTCCGCCTTACAAGGGTAACCAGGAGGCCACAGAGAAGCGAGATGGTATAAGGCAAAATCGTATACATGCTTCCCCTCTACGGTAAGAAGATTACCCGCTAGCCTCTAGTCAGCTCTGCTACCGGCAGCTCAGCTTCGGCTGTAGGCGTCACTGGCTCCAACCGGAAAAGGAAAGGAGAATCTTCAAGCTGTCCTCTCCCCTCTTATAGAGTTTTTGACATCATCAAGCGCCACCTGAACGACCAGGGCCGATTGGTTCTTGACTTGGCCTGGCCCCTCCCCCTAGCGTAGACCACGTTAACACACCTCCCCTCAGCCAGCCCCACGACTCATCACACAGAAAGCTCTCCGATCCCTGGCATGGTTGCTGGGCCTCCTGCCCCGGAAGAGCAAGCCCCAGCGTCCAGAGAAGCTCAACAAGGCAAGCTGAGTCATTCAAAGAAAACAAAGTCCATTTTGGCTACATCTGGTCATCTCCTACTTTTTCTCTCCCTCTTTTCTTCTATGTGATGTCTTCTAATGTTTCAAATTAAGGCCTTCTCATAAGTAATCAATAAACATTTGTTAAGCACACCTACTACGTAGCAGACGCTGTACTAATTCCTAAGTGCTAGGGATATAAAAAGAGGCAAAAGACAATCCGTGCCCTCGAGGAGATTACAGTCTAATGGGGGAGACAACATGCAAACAAATATATACAAACAACCTATATATAGGCTAACTAGGAAATAACTAACAGAGGGTAGGCACTGGAATGAAGAAGGGTTGCCAGTGATCTATCTCTATGATCTATTTTCTATGTACCTCTAATTTGCTTATGTGGGTGTCAACCTTTATGTCTAAGTCATATGTCCATTTGGCACTTAGCTTCCTATGTGGTATGAGATGTTGGTCTATACCTAGTTTCTGCCCAACTGTTTTCCAGTTTTCCCACAGTTTTTGTGAGATAGTGAGCTCTTGCTTCAATAGCTGGGATCTTTGGGTTTATCACAAACTAGGTTACTGTGTTCATTTGCTTCTGTATATTGTGTGTCTAATCTATTCCATTGATCAACTTCTCTTTCATACCCACTGCCAAATTGTTTTTGAGACTTATGGTTTTGCAAAATAGTTTGAGATCAGAAACTGCTAGTCTCTCTTCCTTCTCATTTTTTTCATTAATTCCTTGATATTCTTCACTTTTTCTTCCTTCAGATGAATTTTATAATTTTTTCTAACTCTATAAAGTAGTCCTTTGGTAGTTTGATTGGCATGTCATGGAATAAGTAAATTTATTTAAGTAGTATTATAATTTTTATTATATTGGCTTGGCCTATCCATGAGCAATTGATATTTCTCCAATTATTTAGATCTACCTTTATTTGTTAAGAGTGTTTTATAACTATGTTCTTATAGTTTCTGGATGTATCTTGTCTGTCAGGGATGATTGCAGAAGTACTTAGATAATCTTCCCCAAGTCCCCTAACAGTTACTTAACTAATAGTTTGTCATTTATGTTCTTTAAAAGTTTGAAAACATTTACTGTATATGTAAATAACCTGATGGGCCAAAATGTCTTGATACTATTTTTAATTTAGTTTATGCTATGCCTCCACATAGGCAGCACATCCTCTCAGTATATACTTGAGAGATGGTTTTCTCTAAGGTCCTCAGAATAGTTTGTGTTTAGTCAGAGAAGCTGTTTCTTTTCAAGTTGATTTTTTATCATTTTCCATTATGCGTATGTTCTTTTCTGGCCCTTTCAGCAACTAGATAACCACACAAAAATGATAGTGCCTTAAACTTATAACTGAATATTTCCACTCCAAAGTGTTGATTGAAACTTCAAGATGCCCATGATTTCATGTCCCACCAAAAAATACATCTACCAAGGACAGGATAATCAGTTACTTTTATTGTTGAATATTTAAGTCTGAGAACCAGCCCTGTTTTTATCACTACTGTCCTTATTTAGGCATACCTATATCCCTTACAGAGAGTATTATGCATGCAGTAGAGGGTTAATATATTTGCTAAATGGATGAATTAAAAGTGCTTTTAGAAATTATATTTGGGAAATGCTAAGTTCAAGATTTAACAAGTTTTTGTTGATGTTTTTATGTCATCTTCATTTCCAGAAGATTATCCTACCTATAGAGTCATCCCTTCTACTAAGAATAACAAAGAAAGAAAAAAAGCAGTTCAACAAAACTAAACAACATATCGACCAAATCTGATACTCTGTCCAGTGTTCTATGCCCATTGTCTCTCATAATCCCCCACATCTGTAAAGAAGGAAAAGAGAGATAGAGCCAGTGAAAATTCTTAGAGTCAGGAGACGGAGTTTTGTGTGTGTGGAACAACAGCAAGGATGATGTTACAGGATCACAGAACATATGTAGGGTAGTAACATATAGGAAGACTGGGGAGATAGGAATCAAATTATGAAGGACTTTAAAAGCCCAGCTGAGGGTTTTATATTTGATCCTGGAAGTAAGAGGGAGCCATTGGAGTTTATTGAATGGGGCATGGGGTGTAATATGATCAGACCTGCATTTTACAAAGATCAGTTTGACAGCTGAGAGGGGAATAGATTAGAGTGAAGAGAGATTTGAGGCAGGCAGACCAGTAAGTCGGTTATCGCAATAAGGGTTTGTACCAGAGTGGTTATAGTCTTAGAGGAGAGAAGGGGGTACATTTGAGAGATGTTATGAAGGTAGAAATGACCGGATTTGACAACTGACTGCATATGGGGGTGAGAGAGTAAGAAGTTGAAAATGACACCTAGGTTGGAAGCCTGGGTGATTGAGAGGGTGGAGCAGCTCTGGATGGTAACCAGGAAGTTAGGAAGAGGGAACGGTTTGAGAGGATAAGATAATGAGTTCTGTTTTGGAGATATGTACACATGTGGAAGTTTAAATTACTTTTTTATTATAATTCTAAATTGCTTTCCAGAACACTTGAACCAAATTCACAGTTTCAACGATAGTGTTGTGTCCATTAATAGGCATATCTAATACATTTTTGTGGTTTCCAATACTTTTTGTTTCTTGGATCAAAATTTTCTTTTTCCTTTGACCTTATTCTTTTTATTCTACCCTCTTCCTCCTCTGGAAAAAGTGGATCATTTGCCTAAAGAAATTGTAAAAGTTTCAAAGTGGTTAGAATAAAACAGGGACTTCTAAAAGAGCTTAACTGAGTTTCATAACCATAGAAACAAAATGAATTGTTTCTTGGTGAACCCCACCCCACTCTTTTCTTCAGCTGGGTCAACTGATTAAACATGTTGGAAAATGCCAGACTATTTTATTTACTCAGCGTTTTTTTTTTCCTTCCTGAAGAACTTAGTGCATACTTTGTACACTTTATACATTGCAAATGTCATTCAAAATGTTAACCTTGTAAGGAAAGGTTAAGCAGAGGGTTAACCTGGGGTCCGTGAACTTGGTGTGTGTGGTTTTTTTTTAATACTTTGCTAAATGCATTTCAATATAATTGGATTTCTTTATGATCTTCCTTATTGTATTTTATGCATTTATTCTGAGAAGAGTCCAAAGGCTCCACCAGATTTCCAAAGGGATCCATGACAAAAAAAGTTAAACTCCGTGGGATAAAGCGATCATACTCAGGCTGGCAATACTTGGGATCAGTCAGTCAACATTTTTTAAGGATCTACTATGTGCCAGGCACTATGTTAAGTAATGGATGGATAAGTTTCACCTAAATCTGTCAAGTATTTTTTCATACATTTCCAGCGCAGCATTACTGTATGGAAAAGGGTCCCAGAGCTGCCTTGGAGAGAGAATGCTTGTTTGAAGATAATCAGTTGGCTTGGCTAGCCAGGCAGGTGAGGGCTTTTTCTTTTTCTTTTTTGCTTTTTTTTTTTGTAAGAGTATCCACTGGGACAAGACAGGGAAAATACAAGGAAAACAACATAGCTGTACTTTATATATTTCTCAATCTTTTCAGCCTCTCAGAGGAAGGCACAGAGAAAACATTGTTGCTTTCCACTGAGAGGTGAGGTTATGTGTCCTTTCTTAACTAACAGAGTGAACAGAGCCAAAGTTTTGCATCTTTGGCTCCTATTCAGCACCATCTGGGGTCAACCCAAGGAAATCAATAAAAATGCAAAGTTTATTTCTGTCACCCCCCAGTCTTCCTTCTCTGAACCCTTTGCACTCTGGGGGATTTTTTTCCCCTTTAGGTCTAAGATTCAGTGCTCTAATACTCTTCTTGTCAAAACTTAATCTCAGGAAAGAACATTGAATAGCCCTAGGAGTAGTGACATTTTAATACCCCCAGCCTCAAAACAAAACAAACAAAAGCAAAAACAAACCTCCCCACACCCAAAAACCATATATAACCTCTGGTTTGAGCCAAAAGAATGAAATTGTAGTTACCAGTTCATTTATTCAATAAGCATTTATTATTAAGGGCTTCCTATGTATGAGGCAGCTAGGTAGCACAGTAAATAGAGCACCAGATCTGGAGTCAGAAAGACAGCTTCCTGAGTTCAAATCTGCCCTCAGACACTTATTAGCTATGTGACCCTGGGCAAGTCACCTAACCCTATTTGTCTCAGTGTCTTCATCTGTAAAAATGAACTAAAGAAGGAAATGGCAAACCACTACAGTATCTTTGCCAGGAAAACCTCAAATTGTGTCACTGTCGGACATGACTGAAACAACTGAACCACAACATATGTGAGACACTATCCTAGGTTCCATCTGCCTTGATGGGTAGGGAAATGACATGTACAAATAAGTAAGCATAAGATATATACAAAGGAATTGGGGAGCAGATATTGGGAAGGAAGAGCTAACTGGGGCAAGGGGTTAGCAAAGCCATTTTGTAGGAGTTAATACTTGAACTGGGTCTTGAAAAGAAAGCTAGGGATTCCAAGAGGCAGGAGTGGAGAGAGAGAGGAGAGAGGAGGGAGGAAAGAGGAGGGAGGAGAGAGGAGGGAGGAGGGAAGAGAAAGGAGAGAGGAGAGAAAGCAAGCTCTTACACATTCCAGGGATGGAGGACAGCTCATGCTTTTGCCCAGGGATGTAATGTCAAATACCAATAGCAACAAGTAGACCAGTAGGCCTCAGGGCGGTGAATCACTGAGCTGTAACAGTTACCAGACTTCTCAACCCACAAATGCCAAAGACAACTTAGTAGGTCAGTGGGAAAATTGCTGGATCTGGGCAAGAGAAATGCGGGGTCCATCCCCCAGGGTGGTGGAGGTGGTACAGCAGTGGCAGCAGCAGGAAGCTCCAGTAGCTGCTTCCAGAGTTCCACCTGTGGCTGCTTCCAGACCCAGGGCCACCCAGTGGGGGGAATCAAGCGGCAGATCAGAGTGAGAGTGCAGGGAGTGCTTTGCTGCTGCAGAGGCAGGGTTCTCTTGCTTTGCCTTGCTTGGATCTGGGTCTCAGTCCTGGTTGGCAGTTCTTGGGGGAGGAGGAGCACTGGTGTGGCATAGCTTGCTGTGTAGAAGTAGCTCTGAAAACAGCAGTGCAAGATCCCTGAAGCTTGGTACAAATTACTCTCCACTCTGAAGGCAGTCATACTCTGACAAAAAGCTCAAGGGTCAGGTAGTTGGCTGGGAACGTGAACAAGCAGTGTAAAAGGACTCAGACTATAGAATCTTTTTTTGATGACAAAGAAGATAAAAACATACAGCCAGAAGAAGTCAACAAAGTCAAAGAGCCTACATCAAAAGCCTCCAAGAAAAAATATGAATTGGTCTCAGGCCATGGAAGAGCTCAAAAAGGATTTGGAAATGCAAGAGAAGTAGAGGAAAAATTGGGAAGAGAAATGAGAGTGATGCAAGAAAATCATGAAAAACAAGTCAATGACTTGCTAAAGGAGACCCAAAAAAATACTGAAGAAAATAACACCTTAAAAAATAGACTAATTCAAATGGCAAAAGAGCTCCAAAAAGCCAATAAGGAGAAGAATACCTTGAGAGGCAGAATTAGCCAAATGGAAAAGGAGGTCCAAAAGACCACTGGAGAAAATCCCACCTTAAAAATTATAATGGAGCAAGTGGAAGATAGTGACTTAATGAGAAATCAAGAAATTATAAAACAGAACCGAAAGAATGAAAAAATAGAAGACAATGTGTAATATCTCATTGGAAAAAACACTGACCTGGAGAATAGATCCAGGAGAGATAATTTAAAAATTATTGGACTACCTGAAAATCATAATCAAAAAAAGAGCCTAGAAAACATTTTTCAAGAAATTATCAAGGAAAACTGCCCTGATATTCTAGAACCAGAGGGTAAAATAGAAATTGAAAGAATCCACTGATCACCTCTTGAAAAAGAACCCCAAATGAAAACTCCTAGGAATATTGTCGCCAAATTCCAGAGTTCCCAGGTCAAGGAGAAAATATTGCAAGCAGCCAGAAAGAAACAATTTGAGTATTGTGGAAACATAATCAAGATAACACAAGATCTAGGAGCTTCTACATTAAGGGATCAAAGGGCTTGGGATATTATATTCCAGAGGTCAAAGGAGCTAGGATTAAAACCAAGAATCACCTGCCCAGCAAAACTGAGTATAATACCCTAGGGCAAAATATGGATTTTCAATAAAATAGAGGACTTTCAAGCTTTCTTGATGAAAAGACCATAGCTGAATAGAAAATTTGACTTTCAAATACAAGAATCAAGAGAAGCATGAAAAGGCAAATAGGAAAGAGAAATAATAAGAGACTTACTAAAGTTGAAATGTTTTGTTTATATTCCTACATGGAAAAATGGTATTTGTAACTCATGAAACCTTTCTCAGTATTAGGGTAGTTGAAGGGAATATATATGTGTGTGTGTGTGTGTGTGTGTGTGTGTGTGTGTGTGGTGTGTATGTATATATGTATGTGTGTATATATATACATATATATTATATATATACATACACACATATATATAGGCAAAGGGCACAGGGTGAGTTGAATATGAAGGGATGATGTCTAAAAATAAACAAATAAACGAATACAATTAAGGGGTGAGAGAGGAATATATTGGGAGAAGGAGAAAGGAAGAGATAGAATGAGGTAAATTATCTCACATAAAAGTGTCAAGAAAAAGCAGTTCTGTTGGAAGGGAAGAGGGAGCAGGTAAAAGGGAATGAGTGAATCTTGCTCTTACCAGATTTGACTTAAGGAGGGAATAATATACACACTCAGTTGGGTATCTTACCCTACAGGAAAGTAGGGGGGAAGGGGTTAAGAGAGGGGGAATGATAGAAGGCAGGGCAGATTGGGGGAGGAGGTAATCAAAAACAAACACTTTTGAAAAGGGACAGGGTCAAGGGATAAAATTGAATAAAGGGGGACAGGATAGGATGGAGGGAAATATAGTTAGTCTTTCACAACATGGCTATTATGGAAGTGTTTTGCATAATGATACATATGTGGCCTATGTTGAATTGCTTGCCCTCTCAAGGAGGGCAGGTGGTGAGGGAAGATGGGAGAGAATTTGGAACTCAAAGTTCTAAAAACAAATGCTCAAAAAAAGTTGTTTTTACATGCCACTGGGAAATAAGATACATAAGCAATGGGGTATAGAAATCTACCTTGCCCTACAAGAAAGTAAGGGGAAAGGGGATGGGGGCGGGGAGTGAGGTGACAGAAGGGAGGACAGACTGGGAAAAGGTACAATCAGAATATATGCCATCTTGGGGTGGGGGGAAGGTAGAAATGGGGAGAAAAATCTGTAGCTCAAAATCTTGTGGAAATCAATGTTGATAACTACAAAATATTAAATAATAAAACAATTTAAAAAGAAAGGTTGGAAAGGTTTAAGATTCTGGAGGTAGGGAAACCAATTAGGCTTACAAAGTAGTCTAGGGAAAGGATGCTGGGTAGTAGTCATGTAAGTAGAGAAAAGAAGGTAGGTAAAAGAGATATTGTGGATAAAGAATGTACAGGACTTGGCAACTCACAAGTGTGTCTTCAGGTGCATCACTGAAATTACACTATAAAGCTGGTCAACTTGTTCTCCTTATGCATATTGCTGCTTGCCCTGATCTTTTAAATATACCTATCTCTATTCTGGAGAGAATAACATTTCTAGAGCCATTAATAGGACTTCTGGGACCTGAGGGAAACTCAGTTGAATGTGTGTGTGTGGCAGGGAGGGGGGTATGGTTTAGAAATGGTATATAAGGTATGATCACTCCTGTGCCTGGTTGAGGTAGACTGGAGGCAGAGGTCATGAGGGTAGATGAGGTTGAAGAATTAGGAAGCCGGAGTATTAAAAGGAGGAGTTTACCAGTGAGTAAACTCAAGCCATGAGGGATTAAGTGACTTGCTCAGGGGTCACGGAGCTATATAAGCGATTAATAAATGCTTGTTGACTGACTGTTAACTGAGGTGAGATTCAAACCACTATGCCACACTGCTTTTCATGCCTAAAAAGTGGAAGGAATGTAGGAGGTAGAGATCTGGGATGATAATAAGTTTTCTAATGATGTTGGAGGCACAGTGGAAAAGGAGAGCAGAGGAAGATAGACTGCCCAGCACAGAATATGCTATATATAGTAGATGTCTATTAAATGCTTAATGATTGATTGATTGGGCAGGGTTAGGGCTGAGTATATAGTATGGGAGGGAAAGGTTGGTGCCTTTTCTGCTTTAGGAACCCCGTATTGATCCTCACTGATCTTGGGTGTTCCATGTAGTATGGGACACCAGACTAGGCAAAACATTGAGGACAATTCACACAAGTGGGACAGTCATAGCAGAAGTGGGGAACCTGCAGCCTCAAGGACACATGTGGCCCACTAGGTTCTCAAGTGCAGCCCTTTGACTGAATCCAAGCTTCACAGAACAAATCCCCTTAATAAAAAGGTGTGTTCCGTAAAATTTGGACTATGTCTATGACATAGACACAAGAATCTAAAATCTTAGGGCTTAAAAGTGGGCTGGTCTGGTCAGGCAGCCAGATGTGATGGTGTATGGAAGCATGCCCCCATCCCAGCTCTGATACTAATGCTGGAGATAAAGAAATCCCTGGCTGCTCAATGCTAGTTGTATCTCTGAGTTTTTCGAAACACATCTCTACTGATGCTTGTCCCATTTTGAAGAAAACCCATGTATTCAGGCTTATAAGTAACATTTTTTCACCATTTTTAAAAGCAGTACTCTTTTCTATTTTTCAAATTTCCTTCTCCTGGATGTCTGGCTTCAAAATAGCCTGAATAAGTGCTCTGTACACCCACCGGGAGAGATGTTTGTCCTTCTTAGCTGGGCAAACAGAGGTGTGTTTGTTTATAGTCCTAGACCCTTGTCTAATTCGAAGACAAGCCAAAGAACTGCAGTAAACTAAGGCTTACCTTGAGCATTTATTAAATGTTTCAAGTAGGCTCCCAGGGGCAATCTTTGAACAGATGTGGTGTTAAGGGTGAGCAGGCTCCGACAGAGACATGACCTCATCAGGACACTGTAATTGGGTGAGCAGGCCCTGAGGGCATAGCCAGACTGCTAGCAGCTTTTGGAAGATACTGTAGTCAGATTAGCTTAAATACACACACACATATGTTTGTGTGTATATATGTGTGTATACATATATGTATATATACACACGTATGTAATTATAATATATAAAGTCTTCTTAATTACTCTTTTTCTCATTCTTCCTGAAATGTAGTTATTATGCCAATTTTTTCCCCAAAAAACATACCCTTGACTATCCAAGAATGAAGGTTTGCGTCTCTCCTCTTCTTCCTCTCCACTACTGTTCACATTCTGATTATCAGTTGCAAGAACAGAACAGGAAGATAGAACATGAGACAGTACACTCTATTGCATTTATATCAGCTCTGATAAAAACCTTTTGAGAAGGAGATAAAAGGCACTGATCAGAACACGTCTTTTTTAGGTCATTATTAAACTTCTTTCTTTACATAACGTTCCTTCTCCTCTTCCCCCAAACAGCATTAAATAAGTATTCATATATATGCTTATGTCTATATGCAGAATGTTTCAGTACAGTGATTGCATACTAAGCCATGAAGTCAGAAGACCTGACTTTAATTAATTAATCAAAAAGATTTTTTAAGTACCTACTATGTGTTGGGCACTGGAGATAGGGGCTATTCTTGTGATTGTATTGGTATAGGAAAACTCAGATAAGAAAACTTTTATCTTTGAAAGCCAGTACCTTCTCTGTTCTAAGACTTAAAGTCCTAGAGGCTAAGTGACTTGCCTAGGGTTACAAAAAGGCAAGACTTGAACCTGGGTCTCCTTGGCTTGAAGAGGTGCTCTCTATTCACTAGGCCATGCCGCCTCTGTAGGAATACAAAGAGAAAAGTGAAATAGTCCTTCCCTTCAAGGAGCTTACAGTTTCTCAGGGGAGACAATCTCTATCTTTATAGCTCTATACACCTATGTGATGGAATGCTTAGGCTCAGCCCTAAGCTCATGTCTCTGGAAGCCTCCCGATTTTTTAGTAGGCCCCTGTCACGTGAGAAAATTTTCTCTTGTTGCAGAACACATTCTCTTACCAGAACAGACTTAGGGTTACCTGGTCCAGGGATTTGTCCCTGACTGGCCCCAGGGCTCTCCCTCCTGCAGATCCCCAAGGTCCATGCCTCTGACAACTCCCTCAATGTCTGACATACTCGCTACACGTTCCCATCTATAGCTCCCAAAGATACCTGGACTCTTAGATTACCTAATTAGCATCCCTGGCATTCTTTTCCCATGCTCCTTTTCCGTATAAACCTTAGCACCAGTCTCTTGAAGGTTTCCTTAAGGACCCTTGCCTGCTTTTGTTAAAGCGTTACAATAAACTCTTTGCCACTTAATTAAGACAAGGCTTGAGTGTGTGAATTCATTCCAGGCAACTCTGCCTTGACATTCTTGGGGTCCCAGCACTCCAGAACCTTGCCATATGTACATATGTGTATTATATATGCATATATAAAATAGATATAAGGTGGTTTGGGGGAGGCAGCTAGCAGCTGGGAGATTAAGAAAATGCTTCATGTAGGAAGTGGAAATTGAGTTAAGTACTGTAGGGAACTACAGATTTTAAGAGGCAGAGGTGAGTAGGTTGGCTTTCTGAAAGGGGGAAGGATACTGGGAGAAGTTCTGGCAATGAAAATAACAAAAGATATTTTTAAAATTCCATCATTACCAGTTCTAAAATTCCATAGCAGCATGTGTAATGGAAAGTATGCTTTAGATTTTTAGTCAAAGGACCAGAGTTCAAATCCCGAGTACTACTTGCTGCCTGCGTGACTGCAGGCAAAGTCATTTAACCCCTCTGGGCCTTTGTTTCCTTATCTATAAAATGAGAGTCTTGACTTGATCATCTCTAAGGTCTCTTCTAGATTTAAATCTGTGATTTTATGACTCTTTAGCATTACTATTTCATGGTTAGAGGAAAAATGTGAGTCAGAGGTTGTCAAAATGCTCACTTGCCTGGAAAATAGATGGGATATAGAGAAATTAAAGAAACATATTTAGGTATTTGTCAGTTTGTAGTGTTTTCAAAAAGTCCAGGAAGGAGATGAATGTTTCAGACATTTACTTCTTTATGTTATAAGCATTAGTAGCTTAACATCATCATTTTCCTTGCAAATAACTTTTAGAATATTATTGCCTATAACTTGAGGAGTTCAGAATCATTGCTGCCACTTTGAATTTCTATTTTTCATCCATACTGCATTTGGGGCAGTCATATGATATAATACTAATGCCCAGTAGAGTTCTTATCATTTTGCAATTGGATGAATGGATAAATGGATAGATAGAGCATTTATCAAGTGCTTTTGCTATAGGCTAAGCACTGTAGTATGTGCTGGGGATACAAATATAAGCACACAACAAGTCCTTGCTATCAAGGGGTTTACATACTGATGGGGGAAAATGACACATAAATCAGAGCTGGAAAGACAAGAGTAGATGGGAGTTGTAGTATGGATTGTAAAAGGCTGTGGGAAAGTGCCATGGAGGCCTGATTCCAGGAGAGAGAAGGTGAAAACTTACCTATCTGAGCCCACAGTCCTTGGGGCAAAGTCCAAGGATCTGGTGGCAAGGAGATGAAGGTGACTGTTGGAGAGCAGGGGACATGGTTTGGAAATGGTGGCCAGGTTATGACTTCATGATATTACTTTTCAAAACTCACTTTCATCATCTGTAAAATGAGGAAAATAAAAGTACCTACATTCCAGGGTTATTTTTAGGATCAAATGAGGTCATTACGTTAAATGCTTGGAAAACCTGAAAGTGTTATGTAAAAGTGAGATTTTTTTTTATTATTATTAACTTTTAAATATTTGCTAAGTACAATTTTATTGAGTCAGACAATGATTTAAATTATCATATCTCCATTGTCAATTCAGTCATCACTTATAATTTGGAATTATTGATGTTATTCAATCTATGGATATGATGTATTCTGTAAGCTTACCCAGAGAGGTAGATAAGATTATCATACCATTGAAACTAGGTACAATTTAGGGAGAAATCAAAGAGAAGAACTTTGACAATTATTCAAAAGAAGGTTTTACTAATATTGGCCAACATCTCTTCCCAAAGCCAGATCTCCCAAAGACCATCTTGGGGAAAAAAATCTTCCTCTCCTCAGTTTAAGAATGCTTCTTGAGCTCTGGATGTACTGAACTCTAAAAGTTCAGGATGTCCATCCAGCTTTTCATTTTTCTTGACACTAACTCATTTGACACTAATTCATTTGGCTCAAGCAATCTCCACAAATGCCACACATGTCAGTGGCTGTCCACGTGCACTTTCTCCTCACTTTGCAATTTTTGAGGTTGGGTGATGGGTGCTGATCATAAAGGCTCATTCACTCTGAGGCATGGCAGCTTTGTTGCCTGCCAGTTACCATTTGGGATTATTGCAAAGCAGCCACTCAAGTTTCTTCAACCTAAGAATTATTGCTTGGATTCAGACTTCATGCCTTGAGCCCATATTGGATGAATTGGTCTGTGTCTGCCAGGAATTTTATTCCCCTGACACTTAGTCCATAGTAGAAAAGATGTTTATCCATAGTGTGGGTATTTATCCTCTGGGTTGATATAGTGTCCGTTCCTTCAGACCTCAAGGTTCTGTCCCAAGAACTTCTGAAAATATCCACTTGAAAGTTAATTGTAAGATTTAAATGTTAGAATAATGAAAGAAACCCAGAGGTGACTGGAAAGAAGCTGAGAAGAAATCAAAAAATCTGATAAGCTATAAGAGAAAAGTATGATGATGATTTCAAATAAAAAGTCAACACAACAGACTAAAACATATGATGTAGAAAGTCATGGTTTGTTTACCTGGGTGGGAGAGTGGGTGGATGAGTAATATAAATTATTCTCTTTAAGAATGGAGAGGAGTACCACTTTGTTAGATACCCCTTCCTCTAACTGTCCCTTTCTCCAAACTGATTTTCCTTGTGGTTGACTGATTAATTTTATCTAAAGTTTTTTGGGTGGTTTGTTGACTTGGACATATTTAAGTTTAATACTATGTTGGCTGGAGAGGAAAAACTTATTTACTGTTAAATGATGCAGCTCTGCGTTTCTAATCTATAAAATCAACAAATCAAATCAATGAGTACTTATTAAAGGGCTATTATGCCCACCTTGGGAGTAGGCACTATAGGGTAGATACCAAAAAAGTGAGCTTATATTATAGCCTGGGGATTGATAGAGCAATTGGAAGAAAATAAGAGATCATGTTATGTTCAAGAACCAAAATATGAGACAGATACTTTTAAAACTAAAAGAGCTGAGGGAAAGAGAAGCTTGATGTAGGCTAGTATAGTAAGAGAAGGCTTCATGAAAGAAATGGGACTTAAACAGAATTAAAGGAGGCAATACATGGTATAATAATAATGACTAGGATGAGATCACAGTTAAGTGGCTTAGTGAATAGAGTGCTGGACCTGGAGTCAGGAAGACCTGAGTTCAAATGTGGCCTCAGATACTTACTGGCTGTTGACCTTAGTTCCTCTTCTGTAAAAATGAGCTGGAGAAAGAAATGGCAAACCACTTTAGCATCTTGGCCAAGAAAATCCCAAATGTAGTCATGAAAAGTTGGACACAACTAAATCAACCGAACAACAAACAACAGGATAAGATTTAGGAGACCTGGGTTTTTTCCTTGTCTCTGCCAATTAAAATTGGCCTATTATAAAGGGCAAGCCACATTACCCATTTGGGCCTTAATTTCCTCATGTATAAAAGAGAAGTTGGACCAGTTAATATCTAAGTTCTTTTTCAGCTCTGGAAGTCTGAATGATCAATAGAATGTACATGATTGAGGCTGGGAGAGCAAAAGCACAGAGGTAGAAATAAGTAACTTACCTCAAAAGGTTTATGTGGGCAATAATTAATAAAATGGGTGGTAAATAATCCTTTAAGGAATAAAGAACTACAAGAATGAATATTAAAAGCAATCAGAAAGAGAACTGGACATTTCTGTTATTTCCTCTACCCACATCCCTACCCAAAGAGTCATGAGTTTTAGAAGGAGTTGATGTCCTACAAGGCAAATAAAAATAATTGGAATATTAACTGGAACTGGAATAACATAAAGATGTATATTATTTCATTTGATCTTCAAAACAATCCTGTGAGGTAGAGGCAAGTATTTTCCTCATTTTTTAACAGATGAAGAAACTGATGTGGGAGGTTGTGACTTGTTCAGGGTAACAGAGCTAATAAATGTCTGAGGTAGGATTTGAACTCAGTCCTTCCTGATTCTAAGTCTGACACTATGCACTACACCACCTAAATCTGTGATTATTAATAATCAAAGAATCTTAAACCCAGAAGGAAGTGTAAGAAGATATTTACAATTTGAGTATTGTGGAAACACAATCAGGATAACACAAAATCTAGCAGCTTCTACATTAAGGGATTGAAGGGCTAGGAATATGATATTCTGGAGGTCAAAGGAGCTAGGATTAAAACCTGGAATCACCTACCCAGCAAAACTGAGTATCATGTTCCAAGGCAAAATATGGATTTTCAATGAAATAGAGGACTTTCAAGCATTCTTGATGAAAAGATCAGAGCTGAGTAGAAAATTTGACTTTCAAATACAAGAATCAAGAGAAGCATGAAAAGGTAAACAGGAAAGAGAAATCATAAGGGACTTGTTAAAGTTGAACTGTTTATATTTCTACATGGAATGATGATATTTGTAACTCATGAGACCTAATATATAGATATGAGACATATATATAGATAGAGGGCACAGGGTGAGTTGAATATGAAGGATGATATCTAAAAAATAAAATAAAGGGGTGAGAGAGGAATATATTGGGAGAAGGAGAAAGGGAGAGATAGGATGCGGTAAATTATCTCACAAAAAAAGAGGCAAGAAAAAGCTGTTATAATGGAAGGGAAGAGGGGGGAGGTGAAAGGGAATGAGTGAACCTTACTCTCATCAGATTTGGCTTAAAGAGGGAATAATATACACACTCAATTAGTTATCTTACCCTATGGGGAAAATAGGGGGAAAGGGGAGGATGATAGAAGGGAGGGCAGATTGGGGGAGGGGGTAGTCAGAACTAAACACTTTTGGAAAGGGACAGGGTTAAAAGAGAAAATAGAATAAATGGGGGGCAGGATAGGATGGAGGGAAATATAGTTAGTCTTTCACAACATGACTCTTATGGAAGTGTTTTGCATAATGACACATGTATAACCTATATTGAATTGCTTGCCTTCTCTATGAGGGTGGGTAGAGAGGGAAGAAGGGAGAGAATTTGGAACTCAGTGTTTTAAAAACAAATGTCAAAAATTGTTTTTACACGCAACTTGAAAATAAGATATACAGGCGATGGGGTATAGAAATCTATCTTGCCCTACGAGAAAGTAAGGGTAAAGGGAATGGGGGGGGGCGTTACAGAAGAGAGGGCAGACTAGGGGAAGGGGTAATTAGAATGCATGCCATCTTGGGGTGGGGGTAGGGGAGAGATGGGGAGAAAGTTTGGATCTCAAAATCTTGTGGAAATGAGTGTTGAAAACTAAAAATAAATAAATTTAGAATTGTGAAAAAAGAAGATATTTAAACCATCACCTATTATACAAATTTACTATTTAGGCCTAATGTAAAGAAAAACTTCTTAACAATTAAAACAAAAAATGGAATGGGCTGTCTTTGGAGGCAGAAGGTTTTAGCCTCAATGGAAGTCTTCAAGCTATGGCTTAATTTCTTGTTGGGCATGTTATGGTGAATTCTTTCTTGGGTAACGTTTTGACTTGGTTTCTGAAGTCTCTTTCAACTTTGAAATTTTGTGATTCTAGGGGTAGTGTTGGATAGTTGTGGTATTGCTTTCTACTGGTTCTATGTAGGCACTTTGATGCTATTAACCAGGAAGTGATAGTTACAGGTATAGAGCTGGAAGGGGCCTCAGACATTATCTTGTTCAACCTCCTTATTTATAGATAAGGAAACTGAGCCCCGGAGAAATTGTGACTTGTTTCAAACCATACAGGTAATAAATAGCTGAGCTAATATTTGACTCAAATTCAGACTATTAATCCAGTGTATTATTTTTTGGACTTCTGTCTCAGGTTATAAGAGAGTGAGGTTGAAATTAAAGTGAAAAATATTAAAATTGGGGTGGCTCTTAGGTGAGTGTCATTAGGATTTATAGTGCTAAAATTAGAGTAAAATTTTGGCAAAAGTGTCAGTAGAACAGGGGTTTTTACCTGGGACGGGGGAAGTCTGTGAATTTATAAAAAAATTCAGTAAATGTATTTCAGTATAATTGGTTTCTGTTGTAACTGTATGTACTTTATTTTATGATTTAAATTGTTATTCTGAGAAGGGGTCTGTAGGCTTTACCATACTGCCAAAGGGGCTACAACACACACACACACACACACAGTCCAGAACTCCTGCATTAGATGACTTGATTATAAATGAGTTGGCTTTGAGTTGATTCAAGCCCAATTGATCTCAAGATGATATTATTATTTTGAGCTTTAGGACCGACATGGGGAGGGGATAGATGCTGGGTCAGGGCTAAGACAGCTACTTAGATAGGCAAGGTCTCTGACTGAGTCCCAGTCTTTTTCTCCTAGAATGTATGGAAGGTTTTCACAACTTCTCCTGATCCTCTAGTTGTTGCCATGCTGTCCCAATCCTTTCACTTTTATTTTATATTATCTTATCAGCGTACACATTGTTTCTCTCAGTAGAATAAGAACTTCTGGAAGGAGGAACTGTTTACATTTTTGTCTTTGTATTCTCAGCATCTGGCATAGTGTCTAGAACATAGTAGGTGTTTAAATAAATTCTTGTTGAATTAAACCACTTTCTTACTAACGTTGCAACTTGTGCTGTGGTTATTTTAGCATCCGTTGGCACTTCAGTTGAACAATGGAACAAGAACAGTCAGTTACGAAGGCACTCTGATATTTGGTCCTTTGATCCTTTGGAGATCTTCTGTGGAATAAAACATGCTTCTTCCCTTCCTTTTTCATCCCCACATCTGCCTTATTGGGAACTCTGTCTCTCATTTTGAAAAAAAAAGATAATCATGGGTTCTAAAAATCACTTAGGCCGTTCATACATATTCTACCCTATTACTGCACCCTTCACCCCAGATAGGCCCCAGACTTCTCCCCATTGCTCACCCCTTTCTTTCTACGTCTTCATGTGGGGAAAATAGATCAACATTGCCATTTTGTGTTATATCAATCCATTATCCTGTTGTTCCACTCAACATCTTTGTGACTAAACATCTTTCCCTAACCAACATTCCCTATATTTGTTGTATATCCCTATTAGAATGGAAGTTCCTTGAGGTCAGGGACTGTCATGTTTTTGTGCCTGGAACATAGTAAGCACTTAATAAATTTTTTTTTCATTTCATTTATTCATTTAGCAAACATTTTCATTCATTTATTAATTCAGCAAATATTTATTAGACATCAGAGCTATAACTAGGAATATTTTCACCTGTGGTTAAAATTTGAACAGTTGAGGGGCAGGGGGATAAAGATGTAGCAGGCACTGGAATTTGCAGAAGACAGTCTGACTATCAATACTGTTGTGCTGGGATCAATGAAGAGGAGGAGGTCCAGTCCTCTCTGCTGTGGACTCTGTAAAAGAGGTACCAAGTCAATGGGCCACACAGTGCTTGTCCTGTATGGTAGCTGGAGTACCAAGAGGTGAAATGCTTAAATGGTAGTTAATACAGAGGGAGTTGGAGGGGTATGAGCAGATGTTAGTGAGGCAAAACAATTACTACAAAAAGAAAGGGATGCTTGGGACTGAATAAATACATTCTATTGTGAAATAAGTCCTTGGATTATACAAGCCAAGTCACCCAGCAGTTAAAGTTATGGAAATTCTACTTTGATCTGTGAAAAGTGATAGGAGAGCAATGTCTTGGGACACTGCTCTGCCCCTTTTGCTCTTTGTTTTTCTGAGAGGTATCATTCCGAATCTGTAGCTTCACACATGAGAGAAAACTATAATTTTTTTAATGTGGTCCATTACACTTCTCAGTGTAAGGAGGTGAGTATTTATGTTCCTGCTCTTCAGGACTGACTTCACTTCAGCCATGTTGGTTCCCCTGCAAAGGGAATTCATCCAGAAGAGAGTCTCTGAGAAGGGAAATGGAAGATAAAGGAAAAGGGGGAAAGTTCACCAGTTGTGCAATCAGTATGTCTAATCTGGCCATATGGATGGGAGCACCAGATGTGTGTTGCACATCTGCAGACATATATCCAGTGGTGGTCTTTTGAGGGACTTGCCAGTGCATGCTTCCAATCTGAAATCAGACTCTGGCCCAAAGAATGGGACACAGAGGAATGTACTATTCTCCTGTCATTTAAAAAAATTATATGAAATAAAGGAACCCTTCGTGTCCCATCGCATTTGGATTTACCCAGCCTGATCAACAGATAAAAGATTAGAAAGTTTACCAACTATTCTTCTTCTACAGCCATAGAATCATTGCTTATAATTTCCCCTACATTTTATCTGATCTATGAAACAATTTCAAAATGAAGACCTATAGAAAGAAACCTCCTGGATTTTATGTTAGGATTTTTGTAAGCGGCAGTTGCTGATTCTGATTGGTTAGACACTGCGATGATCTTTTGCTAACCCCAATTCAGACTTAGCCATTTGATAGAATAATAGTAAAGATTTTTACATGAGAATGAATGTTTAATAACTAATTAAAATTGCCAAAACTTTAGGCAGCTTCTCCTCAATAAGTTAGTATGGTTGAAAAATGACTGATAAATTAGGAAATACATTCATGTAATTATGAAATGTTAGTGCCATAAAGGTCTTAAGACATAATTTAACCCAGTGTCTTCTTTATAAATAAATTTTATTTATTTTAAAGTATGTTAATATATTATAAATATATTTAAATCTATTTAACTGTATATGTAAGGTATATATGGGGGGAGTGGGCTGTATTTTTCCCATGTAGGTTATGTGTGTCCACATGGGTTTGTCTAGAGGTGTCTTGCAGGGAGGCAAGAATAGATATCTATATAGAGTCTCCTCTTCCAACCCTTCTTTAAGGGAGTCTGATGCTTGCCAGGAGGGAATTAAGAGGTTGAAGGCAGAGGCTGGCCACTCTGCTCTCTTCAGAGAGAGAGAGTGTGTACTGGGCTAGAATTATATCTATCTGTTCCTTTAAATGTTGTTAGTCTAGGGGGAATAATTCTAAAGTTCATGCTGCACTCCTGATTGCTTCCTTAATGGAGGAGGGGCCCAAGCTATATATCCAAGGTTTGATTCCCTTCCCACAAGATGCCATTTTTACAATGAACCCACATAGTAAATAGCAAATAAATCCATTTGTCCACACAAATAGCAAAGAAAAATCAGAGAAAGGAGACATAGGATAATATATACCAGACAATACGTAGAGTGAATGATCTCACCCACTGGAAGTGAGATAACTCAGGTCAACCACAAGAGAAAGTCTTAGATCTCACCCAAGGGGAAATTCCCCCTAAGTCTATGGACACAAAGTGTTGCCTTCTCTATGTGTTGGCTTCTTCTCAGTCTATCTCCCTTCAGGTACTTAAAAGTATGACTTCTGTCTTGAAGCCAGAAGCCAGAAGACTAGAATTTCTCTCCTCTTCAGCTCTCACCAGTTTCATTCCTCACAAAGGCATGGAGCATTGAGTAACTGCTCTTCCCCTGTGAGAAGAATCTTATGCAAATGGCCTTTGAGCCAAGGATTACATATGTTATATATAAAACATATTTTTACAGCATGTATAATATGCAATATGGAGAGATAAAGAGATTTCCTATATATATGCAAGTATGTGATATACATGTATGTGGGTATGGATATGCACCACTGATGCATGTATGTGTATTTCTATTTACATATAATGCTGGACTTATAATGAATAACATCTGTCAGATCCAGCCTCTGACACTTATTGTTCAACTATGGGCAAATTATTTAACCTCTCTAAGTCTTGGGCAACTCTCTAAGACTGATCTACTAAGTGTAACCCGTAGCTGCATTCAATCCTGGGAGTTTTCCTTCCAAATTGTACCTATTTGGCTTCTTCTGTTACCACTCAGAATTTTCTCTGGTAACCTTAGAAATTGCTTATTTCTAGGCCTCTGCTGACAGAAGTAGAAGGTATCTCGATCCTTAATATACCCTTAAGATAACAATGCAGATTAGGGACAGGACAGACTATTTTACTCCACAGGAAATAGAAAATCATATTTTATACAATTCTCCCCTTTCTGGTATGACTGATTAGTCTTCATTCTAAGGACCTATTCAGTATATATACTCAATATATACCCTAATTAACAAAAGATCTATTAATCCTATGTGAAGAACAGAATATAAATAATATTTTTAGTGTAATTTTTAACTATAAGTGCAGATTTCATATTCAATGAATAATATCTTGTAAACTTATACTGTGAACTGAGCATTTCTATTTCTGACTCTATATGCAATTCAGTACTGTGCTTTTGCAGTGTTATAGCAGTTTCATCTTATTATGATCAGTCACAACTTTTCTGTAGCTTTTCATGAGAATTTGGGGTACAAAAAAACTAATTTGATGGCCAAGTGGAGGATGGAATGGAGTGGGGAGAGACTTGAGGCAGGAACACCAGTCAGAAAGCTATTGCAGTAGTCTAGGCAAGATGTGATGGGAGCCTATCCATGGGACGTGGCAGAGTCAAAGGAGAGAAGAAGACTTAGAGGAGAGATGCTGTGAAGGTAGATACTTTCTCATGTACAAAAGCGGGACAGTTATACTTGTACAAATTACCTCATAAAGGTGGTGACTAGGAAAGCATTATGTAAATGTGAGTAATGATTGTCCTTCCTATCTCTAATTAAACTCCTCTTGACCTTGATTCCGAACAGTCACAAAGAAGCATCTCCTCTGCAAGTAGTAGACAAAAATAATGTTTTACATTTATGTAAGGGATTTTAACTTTTCAAAATACTAGTACTTTTTCTCAGTTGATTGTCACATCAGGCTCAAAAAACAGGTATTGTTATCCTCATTCTACAAACAAGAAAACAATCTATTACGTGGTCAATTGAGCAAATGTTTACTTAGTACCATACAATTTTTGTCCTTGAGGAGCTTATCTGTGAGTGCCCAAACCCACTTCTAAGACCCTTTCCATATTTATTACTATCTATGATCTGTCTGTCTGCCTCTCATCTCTCTATATATCTGCTAAAATATCCAATTATTCAGAAAACTACCAATTCATTCTCTATAAATAGGAGTTTATGGCACCTAGAACACATCCCTTTCTCATTCTATACATCACTGCTTCAAAAATCTTTCTAAAGCATAGTTTTTATCAAGATACCCTTCTTTTCAAAAATCCCCTCCCCATTTTCTACCAAATAAAGTTCAAACTCCTTATCCTGGCAATCAAAGCCTTTCAAAATCTTACTCCTCATTCACTTTACAATCTAACTCTCTTACATGCTGTCTGCTCCTGTCATATGATTTCCAGTATCATTATTTTCTTTCCTGTCTCTGTATATTTGCTTATATAGATAGCTAGGTGGTGCAGTGGATAGATTGCCAGGCTTCAAGTCAGGAAGACTCATCTTCCTGAGTTCAAATCTGGCCTCAGACACTCACTAGCTGTGTGACCCTGGGCAAGTCACTTAACCCTGTCTGCCTCAGTTCCTCATCTGTAAAATGAGCTGGAGAAGAAAATGGCGAATCACTTCAGTATCTCTGCCCAGGAAATCCCAAATTAGGTCATGAAGAGTCAGGACTGAAAACAGCTGAACAAGAACAACTATGTATTTGCTCATCTTGTTCTCTCTCTCTCTAATCCTCCGTACCTTACATGGGTGAAATTCAAGCCATTTTTCAAAGCCCAGGTTAGATGCCTCCTATTTAAGGAGTATTAAACCTTCTATGACTTTTTGTTTGTCTCCACCTGCAGCTGTAATCTCTCTTCAGATCTTTTGTACCACTTTATTTGTACCACTTCTATGCAATTATTTTTTTTAATATTATGGTGTTTTTGCGTCATACCCCACTAAATTGCATACTCTTTAAGGGCGTCTAAGATTCCTGGAGAACATTGCAGGCATTTAATAAAGCTTGAAATATATGCATATCTATAATTATGCTTATTTTTCCATAGATGAAAGAAGAAACCTTTGTCTTTATTCGTGTGTGCGCGCGCGCGCGCGCGTGTGTGTGTGTGTGTGTGTGTGTGTGTGTGTGTGTATCAGTCACTTGTGTGTATGCGTACTTATTTCTTTTGTCTTATTTCTATGATTAAGTGACAGGCTCTGATTTTTGAAGGTAATTTGCATCTCTAACTTCCCTGGTGGTGACTCTAATATTGGTGCTTGACTTTCAGAATAAAGAAATACAAGTGTTCCTCAGGTTGTGAGCAGTTCTTTGGCTCAGGAAATGAAGTTGGCTGAGATCAGAAACTAATTCTATCATTTTAAAAACATCATGAAATACCAGTTCTGGGAACCTTTACTTTTTAAATGTTTTCATATCCTCAACAACCCACTTGAAGGCTATATTTATGTGAAAAACCAACAAAAGGAAAACTTGAACTTTCCTGCCATCTAGTGGAAGCTTACTGTGTCTGACATTGCTTAATATGAGTTTGATTATAGGAAAAAGGCTGACAAAGATAACTTGAAGGAGTCTGGATTTGGTCCTTTTCAAAAATATGTAACTATTTTGCTCTGTGGAGTTGTCTGAAAAGTTACATGATGAAAAATTTCTATGTTAATTTTAAAAAGAGAACCTGTGCCACATGGGTGCCAATTAGGCCTATGGGTATCATTTATTAATTTAAGAAGTATAAATAACGGGATTCTCATTATAGCTGTTCTCATTATAACTATAATTATAAATAACAGGATTCTCATTATAACTATTCTCATTATAACTGTAATTATAAATAACAGGATTCTCATTATAACTATTGGTAAAATGCTCCTGTCATTGACCAACTTTCTGGTTTACTGCTCTCCTTGCCATTTATTGGTCACATCTAATTTTGGAGATTATGTTGTCATATACTAAAAAAACTGAATGCCATCCATTCAAACCTTTTCTAGTTCATCAAAATGCATTTAAAGACCTACTATGTGCCTATGGTAGTAGAAGGCACTGTAGAAAAAAGAGGAGAAAAATGACAAGACTCCTTCCCTCAAAGAGTTTACTAAATGCTGAGATATGAAATGATGGTAAATAACACCATGCAATTATTATATACAAGGAATGAAGTATATAATTAATTATTACAAGTGTAGTACTAATTCAAAAGAGATGGAATTTGACGAGGGATGGGGAAGTCAGGGAAGACCTCATGGAGGAGATATGATTTGAAAATTGCCCAAGTCATGGATTGCAGCTAATTAGCTGTGTGACCTTGGACAGATCATTTAGCTTCTTTGGATCTTTGTTTCCTCACCTGTAAAATGAGGAAGTTAGAATGGATCTTCTCTTGAGGCCCTTTTAACTTTAACATTCTATGGTGCTATAACTTACTGAGTAAGGGTAGAAAAAGGGAGTCACTAGATTGTTTCTGAGTTGAAGCTAGGGTGACATGACAAAAGTCATATTTAAGAAAGTTCAATATAGTGGCACTAAGCAGAATGGAAACTGGCTAAAAAGCTTTTACTATACTCTAGGTGTGAGGCTATGAAGGCTTGAATTGGGGGGTTGACCAAAGAAATGGACAGAAAGGAACATATTCAAAGTTATTTGAAAGAAAATTAACTAGGACTTAGTGAATAAATATGGTGGATATAGGAGAGGATTGTGTTACAAGTGAGTTTTAGAATCAGAGAATCTTAAGAGTTGGAAGGATCATCAGAGGCCATTTAGGTCAACTTCTCACTCCACGCATGAGTCTCATCTACAGTATCCCTGATGAGTGGTCCGTGGCCTTAGTTTGAAAATATCTACTAACCAGAAACTCAACCCCTTCCATTGTGACCAATTCCAGTTTTATTTAAAACTCTGAAACTATAGAAAAAGGTTGAGAAATGGGGGCTGGGGGAGAAGAGAGCCTTTGAGGAAAGGGTTCCATTAAAGTGGATTGAACAAAACAAATCGTAGGACAAAGTACTAACTAAAAAGAGAAAGGTAAACAAAGAATAATAATAGAGATAAGTAGATGAAAACATTGCCCTAACTTTCCTAACTTTTCATGTGAATTGGTTAGCCAATAAAATGAAAAATAGTGATAGAGTGGCTAAAGAAAGACAGGTGGGAGTCAAATTATGGAGGACTTTAAATACCAGGCCCAGGAATTTGTCATTGAATATTTTTAATAGGAAGTGTTGTAATCAGATCTTTGTTTTAGGAATGTGAATTTGGCAGCTGTGTGGAGGATGAATTGTACAAGAAAAGGATTTGAAAAGAGGGAAACTGATTAGGAAGCTATTGCAATGATTTCCCACCAGCCACATTGCTTTGGGACTTTTTTGGACATCTCAATTATGCCTTCCTTCTCTAGGAAACTCATAATTGGGAAATCTCATTATCCTGCAAGATTGAATCTGCCTGGTACTCACATCTCATTAATATCCTCTGCACCTATGGTTAGAGGGCAGGGCCTTCAGCTCTAGAGCCTCTATTTAAAGAGGGACTTAGCACAGTTTCTTCCCACTTCATGCTAGTTACACTGCTTTTGGACATCTTTGAACATCTCCATCATGTCCCCCTACCAAGAATTTCCCATTGTTTTCCCCTGTCCCAATACCTCCTCCCCGCTTCCGCTTTTTAGCTTCCTTCAGTGTATTGTTTTCCCCCATTAAAATGTAATCTCCTTGAGGGCTGGGACTATATTTATTTTTATTCGTATTTATATCCCCATCACTTAGCACAGTGCCTGGTACATAGTAGGCACTTATAAAATGTTTACTAACTGACTGAATCCAGGAGAGTAATGTAGGTCTGGAATGAAGTGGTGGCTATGTGAGTAGAAGGAAGGGGACAGGTGTGAGAGATATTGTGGAGGTAGAAACAAGATTTTTCTACTGACAGGACATGGGATATTGGATGTGGTAGGAATACCATTTACACGGTAAATGTTAGGGTTCAAGCAGTTGACATGGCTTCCTAGTTGTCCTGGGCAGGGCCTCTTAAACGGTTTCCGCTTGTGACCTCTTTAGTGCTTGGGTCATGACTCGCAGTTTAAGAGGCACTGGTCTAGGCAATAAGAGGGCAAGCCAAGAAAAGTCAATGCTCCCCAAACTTGAGGGATGCCCTCCTACTATGGAAGACAACGCATGCTTCTAGGTCAAGACACTCTTCTAATCACATACATTTCTGTATGGGGATAAAGGGGGCTCAATTATGTCTCCTGACCAAATAGATTCACTCACCACTCGAGCCAGTCTACCTGCACCAGACATCTATCCTTTGTTGGGTATTATTTCCAAGTTACTGTTGAGTGATATTTTTGTTAAATGTTGGATATTTTATTTAAGCTGTCCTCTGAGGATCAATGAGTTATCTAGACTTATGGAAATCGTAGAGATGTTTATTTAATGTAACTAACAAATGTGAACATTTATCTCTTTAACACATTCTGCCCTCACCAAGAGTTTCTTTTGAAAACTTACAGCACATGGCTTGTGTCTAGGTCTTGATTGAATAAAATTGTTCCAGTTTCTGTGCAAGCACCTGGCTCTCAATAGTGGATATAGAAAAGCCTTTTATAGTCAAACTGCAGAAAATTCAAAATAACACGAAGGACTCACATTAGCTTATCAATAGTAAGTATAATTCTTTCTTTTCCAGCTGAGGGATTGTGGGTTAGTGTAGATTTACCTAATCAAAATAATCTTTGAACTCCCATTCTCCTAGCAATACCCTGCCTCTTCCTTGAACCTCCTATATTTCACTGAGCCCAAGTCATGTAACTTTGGCATAATAGAGTCGCTTCTCCATAGGAATGAGCAGGAGGCCAGGCTGCCTGAGGAGGGGCAAGTTGGCCCAGGTTGGAAACAGGGCAGGTCAAGGATCCGTGCCAATCAGTGGTGGGATCAGGCCTATGAGTGGCCCTGGCACACCACCCTGGACAAGATGGAGAGACTCAGTCTTTAAAAATAATCGAACAAGCAAGCAAGCAACCAAATAGACGATAAATGAGTAAATGAAAGAATTTATGAATGAATGAGGAGGCAAAATAGTATATTGATAAGAGTATTGGATTTGGAGTCAGGCAAGCCAGGTTTAAATCCTAGCTCTATCCTTCACTTCCTGTGTGACCTTGAGTAAGTGACTTGACCTTTCTGACCTTCAGTTTACCCATCTATAAAATAAAGTTGAAGTAAATGACCTCTAAAATACCCTCCAACTCAGAATAATAGATTCTGAGAGTTGGGACTTCAGTGTCCATCTAGTCTCACCTATAAACAAAAGGAGTCCCTACTGTAACATAACTAGCAAGTAATCATCCCATCTCTAAATCTAAAGACTCTAAATCTGTGATCTTTTGATTTTATATGTGGCCACACTCACTGCCTGTGCCAGACCCAGGAATTTCATAGACAGGCCATGTGTCAATCTGAATCTAGGGATCCTAAGAAAGGCATTGATTGATTTTAATCTTCCATGACTTTTCTTTCTGCCAATGGACACATCGAGTGTAGCCAATACAAACTACTCAATGTTCAACTTACGCTTTCTAGTCGGGCCAATCTTTGGGTGAGTATGTGGACATTTGAGACCTGGGATCCCATAGCACAAAGCAAATTCAGATGCAGAGTTCCCAATGGCTGCTGCTTTTTTGTTTGGTATCTTGTAGACTGGAAGGGATTTGCTTTTCATCATAACTAGTTAATTTTTACTCTTCTGGATTAAGGGTGCAGGCAAGGGCAGGGCAGACATGGAAAGAAATTCTGTGTTCCCTTTGTTATATTTCCTCATCTGTTCTCTTTTATCTTTTCTTTCTTCATGACACCTTCCCAGTGGCTGTCACATCTTGACCTTTTTGCTTGCACATCTTCTCTTTTCCTGTATAGAGTGCAAAGTTCAGCAGTTCCTGTCCTTGGAGGAGGGGCAAGGATTCAGATAGAGGCTCTACCCTTTTCTCTGCAAGAGGTAGGTCTTGTCTAAGAATTCTTCCTCATCTCTCCAGAAGGCTGGGCCCAGGAATGCCCTTAGAACCGGGCATTATTCCAGAAATCCCTTTTCCTTTACACAGGAGGCTAGTTCAGGTGGTTACAATCTCTCTTGGAGCCATGTGGTTGAGAGGCTTTGGCACTGCCTCTCAGTTTCACCTCTTGTGCACCGTTAGTGAGAAAACTCATGCAACTACAACATCCTCTTCTTGCCTCTCCAAGGCTGCCATTAATGGCTGGTCCAGGAGAGCCAGATATTTATTAGCTAACCTAAAGCAAAAACTTATCATCTACCCTCAAGACAGGTAGGTGGCACCATAGTGCACTGAGAGCTGGGCCTGGAGTCAGGAAGAGCTGAGTTTAAATCCACCCTCAAACATACTAGCTGTGTGACCCTGGGCAAGTCACTTAATCTCTGTTTGTCTCGGTTTCCTTAGTTGTAAAATGGAGATAATAATAATACCTACCTCCCAAGTGAGGAAGATCAAATGAGATAATGTTTTTAAAATAATATTTTACCAATTATAGGAAAAACAGTTTTTAGTATTCATTTTTAAAAATTTTGAGTTCCAAATTCTTTCCCTCCCTCTCTCCACTCCCCTCTCCCTGAGATAGCAAGCAATTTGATATAGCTTATACACGTACAATCATATGAAACATATTCATCATGTTGTAGAACAGACCCCCAAAACGATCAAAAAAATAAAGTGAAAAATATTATGCTTTGATCTGACTCAGACCCCATCACTTCTTTCTCTGGAGGTGTATAGCACTTTTTGTCGTGAGTCCTTTGAAATTGTCTTGGATTCTTGTATTGCTGAGAAGAGCTAATTCATTTACAATTGATCATTATATGATATTGCTATTGCTGTGTACAATGTACTCTTGGTTCTGCTCACTTTGCATCATTTTGTGTAAGTCTTCCCAGGTTTTTCTGAAAGCATCTTGCTCGTCATTTCTTACAGCACAATAGTATTCCATTACAATCACATACCATAACTTGTTCAGCCATTCCCCAATTGATGGCATCCCTTCAATTTCTAATTCTTTCCTACCATATAAAGAGCTGCTATAAATATTTTTTTTTGTACACATAGGTCCTTCCCCCCACAACCCTACTTCTTTATCTCTTTGGGATACAGACCTAGTAGTGGTATTGCTGGGTCAAAGGGTATGCACAGTTTCATAGCCCTTTGGGTGTAGTTCCAAATTGCTCTCCGAATAAGATAATAATTGTAAGCACTTAGCACAGTGCCTGGCACATAGTAAATGCTATATAAATATTAGCTATTAGCTATTATTATTACTATGCATGTCTAAAACTAATTTATTGCTATGTATGCTTATTGAGGCTGGTGGAACACTAATAAGATACTCATTAATGCATGCAATCAAACTTTATTGACCATTTAGCAACAAAAATATCCACCCCTCTAGGAATAAACCATTAATCTGATTCCTAGAGGTCCCAGTAGTGGTCACGACAAGGTTCCTTTCATGCTGAGGTGTAGAGGGCCAGCTCTGAGAAAGTTCTGGGATAAGATACAGGCCAGATTTTCCTTGAAGTCTGTTCTTGCCCTTGGGCTGATAACTCAGGGTGTGGGCTCTCTCCAAACCCCCTTGGCAAACATGTGCTAAACACCGCCTGTGGGCTGTTAACACGATATTGTTATGGCAAAAAGGGAACAAAGCACGAGGAGGTCCTGCAGTGTAACAAATGTTTTGCACAAGAACTTGTTGATTCTGCTTCCCTAAAAAGGTATATAAGCCCTTTCCCTCAGCCTAATAAACAGAGTTGTGCTATACTCTTCTGCCTGGCCTGTGTCTTCTTTTCACTCTCCGCAGCATTTGACCGTCTCCGGCCATTCAGTGCCACAGCTGCTGGCAGCACTCAGGTCATGTGTTTCCCTCTGAGGTGGCCTTCTAGCAAGTCTCCTTCCATCTGGGCTGCTTCTGAGTGAATATTTAATGCTCAAATCCCAGAGTGTGGGGAACACAGAAGCATGTCCTAGTAGCAATCCAGGATGATGGCTGGGGCCTTTGGTGGGTTTTTATGGTCCTGGCTAAGGGCATTTTACAACTTATATCTAAATTCTGTTTGGTGATTGATTACTTAAGCTTATGGTGAAAGGAAATTATCAATCAAAGCTAACATCATTGCCAGTATTTATCAGTTTTTTTTTTACCAGATTTGTGATACACACACACACACACATCACTGGTAGTTGTTTACTAAATCTCACAAATACACAGTCACTAGTAGTTGTTTACTCACAAATATACATCATTACTAGTTGTTTATCAAATCTGAGGGACAGACAAATTACCAAGCTATACCACTCAGATGCTTGTTACAGAAAAACATCATACATAACATGGAGATGCCATTCCATTGTTTGCTGGTCTCTGTGGCTGACCTCTTCCTGTTTACATAGGGCTCTTCCCTACAGAGGACAGTGAGATGGCATTCCTTTCTTTACCCTCTTGCTTATCTCCTGGCTGGCCTGTCTGCAGGGATAGGAGAGAGTTCGAATTCAGCATCAGGCACTTAGTGGTCATGTACTTAACCTGTTTGCCTATAGTTTCCTCAACTGTAAAATGGAGATAATACTCTATCTTGTAGGGTTGTTGTCTCAAATGACATATTTGTAAAGCTCTTGGTACATAGTAGGTGCTATATCAATGCTTATTCCTTTCCTCTTTCTACAGGGTGTCCCTAAAGTCTGGACACATAGGAAATCTCATTAACCGTTTCACCGAAGACTCTGTTGTTCAGCAACTTCTTTTTCTGGGGTATGCTAAAGGAGAAGGCATACTCAGTAGAAATCACAGATGCAACATACTTGATTGAACACATAAAACACATAGTGAATGTGCTAAAATTGATAGCAATGTGGAGTAATTGCATTGAGTTCATGTGAATCTTGCAAAGCACATCAACCTTTGCATCACAAACGATGGAAATCATATTGAAGATGTTATTTGTTAATGTTCCAATTAAATAAAATGTTGAAAATTTCATTCATTTCATTTCTTGAAAATATGCATTTTTGCCTGTGTCCAGACTTTGGGAACACCCTGTACAATCTGGCTTCCAAACTCATCATTCAACTGAAACTACTCTCTCCAAAGTTACTAATTATCTCTTAACTGCCAATTCGAATGGCCTTTTCTTATTATCCTTCTTGATGTCTCTGTAGCATTTGACACCGTGAATCACTTTACTCCTTGATACTTTCTTTTTTCTAAGTTTTCTTGACACTACTCTGTCTTGGTTCTCCTCCTACCTATATGACCACTCTTTGTCTCCTTTGCTAGATTTTCATACAGACTATGCTCGGTAACCATGGGTGACACAGAGGGCTTTGTCCTGGGTTGTCTTCTCTTTTCCTCTTATACTCTTTCACTTGATCTCATCAGATCCCAGAGATTCAGATATCATCCCTAGGTTAATGATTCTCAAATCGACTTTTCCAGCTCTAACCTCTTTACTGATCTCCAGTCCTACATCTCTGCCTACTAGACATCTTAAACTAGGGGTCTCATTTGTCGTTCAGTCATTGTCTGACCCCCTTCTGGCCCCATTTGGGATTTTCTTGGCAAAGATATTGGAGTGGTTTGCAGTTTCCTTCTCCAGCTCATTTTATAGATGAGGAACTGAGGCAAACAGGGTTCAGTGACTTGCCCAGGGTCACACAGCTAAGTGTCTGAGGCCAGATTTGAACTCAGGAAGATAATTCTTTCTGACTCCAGGCCTGGCAGTCTATTCACTGCACCACCTAGCTGTCCCATGGAGAATCCCACAGACATCTTAAATTCATTATGTCCAAAACTAAACTAATTATTTCTCCTCCCTCCCTACCTCTCCCAAGCTTTACTATTATTTTTTAGTAAATTAATTTATTTAGTATTTTTGTTAATTACATGTAAACACAATTTTTAACATTTGTTTTTTAAAACTTTGCATTCTGAATTCTCTCCTTTCCTTCCTCCCCAAAACCCTCATTGAAAAAGCAAGCAATTTGATATAGGTTATACATGTATAGTTATGCAAAATATATCCATAATAGTCACATTGTGAAAGAAAGCATAGACAAAAAAACTCAAGAAAAATAAAGTTAAAGAAAGTCTGCTTCAATCTGTGTCCGGACACCATTAGTTCTTTCTCTGAGTATGGATAGCATTTTTCATCGTAAGTCCTTCAGAGTTGTCTCACATCGTTGTATTACTGAGAATAGCTACATCATTCACGGCTGATCCTCTCACGATATTGCTGTTACTTTGTACATAGTATATTTCACTTTGCATCAACCCATGCAAGTCTTTCCAGGTTTTTCTGAGAGCATCCTGCCCATTGTTTCTTATAGCACAATAGTATTCCATCATAATCACATACCACAACTTGTTTAGCCATTCCCCAATTGATGCGCATCTCCTCAATTTCTAATTCTTTGCCCCCCAGAAAAGAGCATCTATAAATATTTTTGTATGTAAAGATCCTTTTCCTTTTTGTTTTTTATCTCTTTTTTGATACAGACCTAGTAGTGGTATTGCTAGGTCAAGGGGTATGCATGTTTTTATAGCCCTTTGGGCATGGTTACAAATTGCTGTATAGAATGGTTGAATCCATTCACAACTCCACATGACAAAATAGGAAAATTATAAATGCTGGAGATGTGGGAAATTTGGAACACTAATTCATTGTTGGAATTGTGAACAGATCCAGCCATTCTGGAGAGCAATTTAGAACTATGCCCAAAGGGCTATAAAAATGTGCATGCCCTTTGACCCAGCAATACACTTCTAGGGCTGTATCTCAAAGAGATCACACAAGTGGGAAAGGGACCCATATGTACAAAAATATTTATAGCAGCTCTTTTTGTGGTGGCCAAGAACTGGAAATTGAGATGCCCAAAAATTGGGAAATGGCTGAACAAGTTATGGTATATAAGTATAATGGGATACTATTGTGCTATAAGAAATGATTAGCAGGCAGACTTTGGAGAAACCTGGAAAGACTCATATTAACTGATGCTGAGTGAGGGGAGCAGAACCAGGAGAACATTGTACACAGTAATAGACATATTATGTGATGACTGACTTTGGTAGACTTTGCTCTTAGCAATGCAAGGACCTAAGACAACTCCAAAAGACTCATGGTGGAAAATGCTATCCACATCCAGAGAATGAACTTTGGAGTCGGAATGCTGATGGAAGCATACTATTTGCTCTCCTTTTCTTTTGTTGTTTTGTTTCTTCTTTCTTGTGGTTCCTCCCATTAGTTCTAATTCTTCTTTATATCATGACTAATATGAAAATGTTTAATAGGAATGTATAAGTAGAGCCTATATCAGATTGCATAGTCTTGTGGATTAAGGAGGAGCAGGGGGAGAAAATATAAACTCAAGATCTTATGGAAGTGAATATTGAAAACCAAAAATAATTATATATATGTATACACACATACATATAATAAAGAATTCTTTGAACTTGATTCCCACAGGAAACAATATAGTATCTTTCTGATAATAACTATACTTAGGAGAATTTGTTCCATTTTCTAAGCACTTTCAGGGAATTAACAACTTTATACATCTTAAAAAAAATCTTCTAAAATGGAAAAAAAAAGTACCACCTCATACCCATCAGATTGCATTGATGATAGAAAAATGACAAATGTTGGAAATGTGGGAAAATAGTCACACTAACGCACTGTTGGTGGAGCTGTGAACTGTTCCAACCATTTTGAAAACCAATTTGGAACTCATCTCAAAAGATATTAAACTGTGCATTGCCTTTGCTTCAGCAATATTACTACTGTGTCTATGCCCTAGAGATTAAAAGGACCCTTATGTACAAAATTATTTTGTGCAGCTTTTTGTGATGGCAAAGAATTGGAAACTGAGGGGAACCCCATCATATGGGGAATGGCTGAGTAAGTTATGGAATATGGTTGTGTTGTAAGAAATGATAAAAGGGATAGAAAAACCTGGGAAAACTTATATGAACTGATACAATGAAGTGAATAGAATCAGGGAAACAACTTACACAGTGACAGCAATATTATAATCAACTGAAAGACTAATAACTGATTAACACATGACCTACTACAGCTAATGACCTACCACAGCTCCAAAGGATTCATAATGAAAAATACTATGCACCTCAGTTAGAGAACTGATGGACTTAAAGTGCAAAAGCATATTTTCCCCCTTTTTAGTGACTCCCCCCAAATATGGTTAATACAAAAATTTGTTTTGCATAACTTCATATTTGTAATGGGTTTTGCATTTCTTGCCTTTACAATGGGGAGGGGAGGGGAGGGGTGGCAGGATGGAGAGAATTTGGAACTGAAAATAAAACTGAACAAAAGATGTAACTGGGAAAAGTTTAACAAAATAAAATGCTGTAAAAATACAATAAAATGCAAAAACTTATTTACACGAAAACATAATTTTATTTTTATCATAATCACACATTTTAAAAACAAAAACATATAAAAAGACCAAAAAATTCTGAGAAACTGGGAATGGGTTAATATCAATTGCAACAAAAAAGTCAATTATTTAATTTTACCTAGATGCGTTGTTTCAAATTCAGCCTGTGGTGGCTAATTAATAACTGAGGAAAACAATCTGAGCTATACAGTTTATTAGCAATCACTCAGTTCCCATAGTCATTGAAACAGAATGAAGTCCCATTTACAGGAATAAGTGTAATTTCAGGTAACTTAAGAGGCAGACCACAGAAATAGCATTTCCCACTAATGACTGAATGACTAATGCTGCTAGGAGGAGAGTACATAAGTACATACTTCTGGAAGTGAAAATCTTTAGCTCTATCAGTTCTTGGAAAGTCTATTATAACACTGGTGATCATTGTTTTTTTTTTTTTTTTGAACTGGCAATAAGCAGTCCTGAGATACAAATGTAGTAGCTTTTAAGAATCTGTAGCTTAGCCTATAGAATGTTAGGGATAGTTCTACTGGCATGCTAATAGGCCAATCAGTGATGCTCTTTCTTTTCTGTTAGCTTCCCCATAAATTATTGGAACAGCAACCAATCTGAGTAAAAAATTCATTAACCATTAACTGTGGGTTACAGATTTCCTATGTGTATAGCCCCTTTAGGACTCTAAGAATGTACAGTATGTCCAATTTTAAAAATTCTTCTGTAGCCCCATCACTGCTAAAAGTTTGATAGACTCAATAAATACTAAATGAATCAATTAACTGTTAAGGTATTCCAGATTCAGAAGTGCTGCAATAGTGAGTCAGTTGTACAAATTTCTACCTTAGAAATGAAAAATTTATTTACCATAAATGAAAGTCACCCACTATGGGACTGATCATCTATTAAATGAGTATTAATAGTGATGACTTTTCTGAAGCTATTGAACAGCTATATGTATGTATGTATGGTTGACTTCCAGAGAATGTAATTTAAAATCATGCCTGGAAGGCATAAAATGAGGTCATAATTAAAGAGAAAAGATTTTAATAAACAATCAGAAAAAATAAAATAGTTGCGATTCTTTGGGTACATTACAGTTGCAAGAGAATTTCCTTGAGTTATCTCTCCTTTCCACTTATTACCAATGTCATCATGAATAAGTTAACTTCTCATTTCATTATCTGCAAAATTGCTTCATAGGGGTTTTCTGATTATCAAATGAGAATATGTCAAACACTTTGTCAGCTGTTAAGCACAAATGTAATTATTACTACTGAGGAAAACACCTCTGGAATTAGAGAGTGAAAATTGGATGGGGCTAAAATAGTAAAGCAAAAAGCTTAATAACAACAATAACTGACATGTATATAGTACTTTGGAATTTGAAAATGTTTTAATATATGTGATCTCATTGAGCATCACAACTTTGTATTGTAGGTAGTAAAGCGCTTTATAGATGAGGAAGGTAGGAATAACCTCATAGAGGTTAAGTGACTTGCTGGTGGTCACGTAGCTGAGGAGTGTCATGGAAGCAAGATTTGAACCCAAGTCTTCCTGACTCCAAGTTCAACACTTTCCATTATGCTGATCCTGAAACTATGTTGAGATGTCTCCTGATAGTATCAGAACAGCTGAGAGAAAATTTCCTTTGACAAAACCAGTGTTTTATTATTCCATATAATCTTATATTGGAGACATATATCCTATTCACACTGTATTTGGTGTTAACTCTTTAAAAAAAAAAGTGCTTTTGATCCCAGATAATTCAGTGGTTTTTATACCCTTTCTTCTCGTTTATCCACTTAATTTTCTTATAAAAATAATCTCAATTATTGTTATCAGTAATACTAATTTGGAAAAACACTTTTCTGGTAGAAAATTAATAGCCAATGTAAAATTAGTTTTAATACCATCGTAAGCAGGAGGAAAACAAATCTGGAAAGTGATTTTTGCAACCCAAACAATGAAATGTCTGACAAAATGGGACTATGGAATATTGGAAATACTCTATGGTATAAAATAATAACATAAAGTATTCAAAGGATAAATGTACAAATCCAGGGAAAATGCTTTAAATTCCAATGCATACATCACAATTAAAGTTTGTTTTAAGATACTATCATAAAATAAACTTAAAAAATGCATGTATATTTTGAACACCTGATTAAGTAAATTGTTTAGCAACAGTTCCATAGCCAAACTAGTAATACAACTTTTCTTGGATGTTCTGGATCATAAAACAACCCATGAAATCATTTTGCCTTTAGGAGATGAGTAAATCTTTCATGCAAACTATTTTTCCCAAGTGAGAAAAAAAATTCCTTATCCTTTAGAAGGATGGAGATGAAATAATTCAGGATCTCTTCACTTTAAAGAGCCTGGTTGTTAAATATCATGATCTCATGAAAATGGCATTTCTGCATATTTAAAGTCATGCTGAATAGTTTTCTTATGCAGTTTATGGGTAGGGATAGAGTTCTGAAGAATAGAGAGTGCTTGAAAAATCACAAAACTCCATTTGATCTCAGTTCTAAACTTTTGATCTTAAAGGGAACCCATTTGTGTATTTCGGGAATAATGCAGGTTGAGCAGAGTCCAATCTCGTGTCTGGAGTTCCCCTACCAAAAAACTGAAGCCTTCTGCACCAAATATGTACAGAATTCAGGCAGCACAATCACAAGTCCAAAATAATATTCATTTATTCCTACTATGAATGTAATGCCATTCTAAGTATTAAGCCTTCCGATGACACAGATTCTGTTTTCTTTATATTTGCACCATCTTCAAGTTCACTTAAAGTTCATCCTATTAAAACAAAGAACAGATAAGCAGAAAGGACAATTTATAATGTATAAAACAATTAGGCTAGTATAAGCAATTCACCATTTAAACTTTCAAAATTCTTCCCCAATGACAAATAGAAATACATCATCGGTTGTGAAATTATGGAATTTCAAATTGTTAATGGAACTATACTTTTCCCTTAACTTAATTCGAATTCTGGTACTATGATACAGTGCATTTAAAATGTACTTAATATGGTACATGTATGGTCTTATATATAATACATTTTGAGACAACTGTAATGAAACTTCCACTGAAGTCCTATACTTGTGCCTATGGCATGAAGATAACCAGAAAACACATTGAAGCAGGCCCTACAGAACTGGAAAGGCAGACGGTATGGGAAACCTACTTTTCCATTGTTCACAGCAGATCACAGCTAAGTTTTGAGAAGCACATCATCAGCTTAGCCCCAGGATGATGAATGTTTTGGCCATAGTAATTTTAAAAAACTATCTACTAAATTAATTATAAAATAACCTATCAAAAAAGCAAAATACCCATAATGATGAAATCGCAAGTGCCTAATAAAATGATCAAGCATCACTATTGAGATGGAAGGAAAGTATTTTCTTGACCACTGACATCGCCATCCCATCTTTCAGATCTAGAATACTATGTAACGCTGGTATTTGGTCAAAAAATCTGTTTCAAAGCCTACATTCAAGATAGGAAAAAAAAAATGAACTGCTCCACGAAGGAAAGAAACTGCAAGTTGCACTTCCTGGTGAAATGAAAAACAGATGGGGCAGCGAGATGTACAATATAGACCCGTGATAAAGCTTTGTCATTAGAGTATCATAGAGTGGGAGATAAAAATGCACTACAGTTAAACTGGTTTTACATATATGAACAAAAAATGAATGGTTAATGGTTAAGAGCTATAATCGTGTTTTTCTCAGTATTTTAGAATATAAAATATTTTGATTATGGTATACTTCTCAAATGGAAATTCTCCAGTATTTTGGTATTTCAGATAGTTTTGCTTATTTTAACTATGAATCTTGTATAACATTTAGCAAAATTTCTTACAGATGACAACTTTTAGGTAATTCTATTTCTTACCTTGTTTCTAGATTTCTCCCTCTGTGTTTTACTCTGTAGAGCTTTCAACTTTTCATCTAATAGGTCGGCAATACTTTTTGCATCTCTGACATCTATCTGCTTGCCGAGAATATTTTTCTAAAATTGAAAAAAAATTACTTAATTATGATCTTTTCTTAATTACTCAATGAATGTGACATTTAGGGTCAAAAGGTACAGGACTGCCAACTATGAATGGGTTATATTTTAAAAGTTTGCTTCTTAGTCAATTTTTTGGAAATAAGAAAACATTTAACCATAAAAATAATATTATAAATGGTAGTAAGGTCCTCAGGAAAGCCCACAAAAGGCCTATATTTAGACTTCCTGTCAAGATAGTTTCCTAAAATAGTGATTACCCAGATCACATATACCTTACTCTAGCAAAATAATTTGGTCTGAAGTTTACATTAGACCAAATAATGATTAGAAATCCAATTAGAAACTAGAGTAAAATATTTCTTACATCAATTTAATTCCATAAACATTTATTAAGCATCTGCTATGTGCCATGCACTATGCTAAGCCCTGGAAATACAAAAAGAGGCAAAAAACAGTCCTCATGGAGCTTACAGTCTAATGAGAGAGACAGCATATAAACACACTGTAAATACAAAGCAAACTATATACAGGATAAATAGGAAATAATTAACAGAGGGAAGGCACTGGAATTAAGAAGGATTGGGAAAGGCTTCCTGTAGGAGGTAGGATTTCAGTTATGACTTAAAGGAAGCCAGGGAGGTCAGTAGTTGGAGTGGAGGAAGGAGAACATTCCAGGCATGGGAGATAACCAGAGAGCCAGTGTCACTGGATCAAAGAGTACACGTTGGGGAGTAAGATGTAAGAATACTGAAAGGAGGGGGCTAGGTTATGAAGGGTTTTGAATGCCAAACCATTCTCTATTTGCTCGTGGAGGTAACAGGAAGCTAGGGCAGGGTGGGGAACTTGCTGCCTTAAGGGCACATGTGGCCTTCTAGGTCCTTAAGTATAGCCTTTTGACTTAATCTGAATTTTATAGAACAAATCCTTTTATTTTTATTAATACATTTTTGTTCATCTTTTATATTTTTATTTTAAAAATGAATGTATTTAAAATACCAAAGAATAAAATGGGTTTCAACGAAATAATCCTCCCAGATTGACCAGTACAGTTAGAACATTAGTAAGCCATAAGGGCTAAATTGATGGCTGCTATGCTCATTATTTAATTCTAACTTTCTCTGCTTGACTGGCATCACTACTGCAGCAGGCTGGTTGCTGAGAGTTTATGGGGGTAGAGTATGCCAGTCTGTTATCAGCTTTTGAGGACGGTGTTTCTGTTTGAAGTGGAATTTGTGAATAGTTGCACAGTTCAGCAGGATTTTTTCATGCTGTCTGCTTAACAGCCCATCATGTCAAAGGAGACCAAGAGAACTCTGAAGGAAGAAAACAGATTTTTTAATGAGGATTGGGAATTACAATATTATCTTGTTTCTGCTAAAGATAAGATGATTTGCTTACTTTGTGATACTGCAATATCAACATTAAAGAAACTGAATGATCATCAGTATTATAACACTCATAAGGACCACAAATATTTTAAATTAGAGGGAGAGGTATAAAGGTTGTACTGTAGAAATTAAAAGATGAAAAGCAAAAGCAAAGATAGTTCTTTCAAGCAGCAATAAGACTTGGAAATAATGCCACTGAAGCAACTTATAAAGTAGCTTATATACCTGGGGGAAAAAGGGAAGCCATTCAGTGATGTAGCAATTGTTAAAGAATGCATTGTCAAAGTTGTACGATGCTTAGACTCCAACAATGTTTTAAAGTACAAATAACTGCCTCTTTCAAGGAGAACTGTAACTGATCGGCGGCATGAATTAGCCTTCAACTTAACAGAACAATTTCATGCAATACTTCAAAAGAAAAATACATATATTATTCAGATGCTTTGGATGAATCAACTGATCCTACCGACTCAGTGCAGGTTTTATACTTCACTTGGGTCATAACAGGAGATTTTCTTTGCTACGAAGAGTTACTTGCTTTGGGCACTCTTGCAAACAGAACATAGGGTAAATACCTTCAACAACTTTCATGATAACTGTTGTGAAGTTGGACTGAATTTGGTAAATTTAGTGAGTGTATGTACAGACAATACACCTTCCACAACAGGAAAACATGAAGCGTTTATTGCACAGAAAAAGTATTAACAAATCCAGATGCTCCCATTTCTTTTCATTGTATCTTGCATCAGCAAAATCTCTGTGCCAAAGCTACTACTGAAATGACACTTTGCAACAAGTTATACGTATTGTTAACTATATTCGTGTAAATGCAACACGGCATCCGTCGTCAGTTTTGTAATGTGCTAATGTTGAACAACCAGGTATTCAGTGTGGATATGCCATATCATTCTGAAGTGTGTTAGCTATTGCAGAGACAAGTGTTAGTCAAAATTTTATCTCTGCAAGAACATAGTTAAATTTTATGAAGAACAGAATCAGCAATGTGAATTACTGAAAGAAGATTTCTATAGGAATGCTGCATTTCTGGGTGATATCGTGTCAAATCAAAACAACTTAAATATTTCTCTTGCAAGATAAAACTAAGTCTATATATGATATGTGGCAAAAAATCCAAGCATTTTGAAAGAAGTTATCTTTCTTCAAGACACTTCTTCAAAAGGAAATAGCAAAGGTCACTGATGAGCAGGATGATGTATGTGAATCATTTGAAGAGCAGCTATTATAGACCTATTAATTAGAGAATACAAGGAAAGGCTCACTGACTCTGAGAATCATGACATCACACTCAAAAGAGCATTTATGCCTCACCTAGTTGATATCACCAAGGTACCTAAAGAACTACAGATGGAATTGATTGAGCTCTCTGTGGATGACATTTTAAAGTTATTGTCTGATTCTCAGAATGATCCAGCTGAAATATGGAAAAATGCAGTAGAATACCCATGCCTTTGGCAACATGCCTAAAAAAATGATTTCTTGCTTTTCAACCACTTATTGTTGCAAATCTATTATTCTCCTACCTAATCTGAATCAAGATGCCCGTAAGGTCACAAATGACTGCTACCCATCTAGAGGATCAACTGAAACTGCAGACCTCCATGCTGCAACCAAATATTCAAATGCTTTCCAACAAAAAGCAGACACAACAAAGTCATTAAAAGGTTAGTTAACTTTAAAATTAAGTTTTCATTTTTTGAAATTATTAAGAGGGCAGCTAGGTGGCGCAGTGAATACAGCACTGGCCCTGGAGTCAGGAGTTTCTGAGTTCAAATCTAGCCTCAGACACTTAACGCTTACTAGCTGTGTGAGCTTGGGCAAGTCACTTAACCCCAACTGCCTTGTCTCCCCCCCCCCCCAAAAAAAGAAATTAAGTACATAGTAGTTAGATTTTTACAAAATAATGTACAGTTTAAAGTTACCTAATTGAAGTTTCTTGAATGCAGCCTTATTTTATTACAGCTACATATTAATGCAGCCTTCCAACAGGAAAAGGTTCCCCACTCCTGTACTAGAGTTTACTGAGTAAGGGAGTGATGCAACCAGATTTGTGTTTTAGGAAAATAACATAACTGAACAAAAAGTCAGCCAGAATAGGAAAAGGAGGTCCCTCTAGGAGAGGGAGGTTCTCCAGCAAAGAAAGTACAAACACAGCCAGACATGAAACACCCATTTGACCTACAAGGCTGTGTCCAGAGGCAGCAAGAGAGGAGGGCTCCCTTGAGAAAGTTCTAGGGTGGTCAGAAAACCTTATGGTGGACACCTGGGAAGTCCTAAGGAACAACAACAATGTGGTGCTTTCCAGAATGTCACAGGCTCAAGGATTTCGAGGTCACAAGGATGTGAAGAAGCAGGAGATCCAGGGTAAGACCAAGCAGGGATGGCTACCACACCCAAAAGTGTAATGTGTGTAAGTGGAGAAGGGGGTGTGTGTGAAAATCCTGGCCCTGGCACAAAGCCCAGATTCAGGAACTAAAACAAGAGAGATAAAAATATCAAAGAAAACATCATACACTCACCATTAAAAAAAATATTGCTCTAAGTGTAATCAGAAATTCAAAAGGAAAAAAAAATTCCCTAAGTACTATGTGAATACCTAGAAGAAATAAAGAGATTTAAAAACAAAATGAAAATTTTTGAGGAAAGAACTGGAAGGTGATTAAGTTAGCTTAGAAGAGAGTAAGTGGTAAAAACTCATCCAAGAAATGGACTCCCTGAAAAAGAGAATAGACAAAACAGAAATCAATGACTCTATTATAAAGCAAGAAATAATACAATAAAATTAAAAGATTAAAAACAAAAGTAAGGTGATATAAAAAACAACTGACCTGGAAAATAGGTCAAGGAGAGGTAATTTAATTGGATTCCCTGAAAATCATGATTAAAAAAGAAAAGCTTGGACACTCTATTTCAAGAAAGTATCTCTTAGAACCAGAAGCCAAAGTAAAGACAGACTGCACTGTTTACCTCCTGAAAGGAATCCCCAAAGAAAAAGTATGAGGAATGGCATAGCCAAAATCCAGAGTTTCCTTGTCAAAGAAAAAAATACTACAAACATCTTGGAAGAAAGAACTCAAGTACCAAGAGCCATACATAAGACCTAGCAGCTTCTACCATGAGTGTGGTGAGCTTGGAGTACTATATTCCAAAAGGCAAGCAATTGATATACAACAAGAATAACTTATCCTTAAAGGCTGAGTATAATCCCACAGGAAAAAAAAAAAGGATCTTTAATGGAATACAGGACTTTCAAGAATTTCTAATTTAAAGACCAGAGCTGAATAGTAAGTTTGGAATACAAACACAGGAGTTGAAGGTAAATTTATTTGAACACTGGAAGGAGTTGTATGATGATATAGAAGTAACATTTTAGTGGGAGAAGCAGTAGCAAGTGTTCCTTCAATCTATTTTAAAATAGTACTGAGGGAGTTAAAAAAGAAAAACAGAACACATGAGGGTATATTGGTTCTCTTTTGAGAGTTCGAAGAGGGTAAAGTAATAACTAGAATAGAAAAGAGGAAAAAAGGAGTGGAATATGCTATTTCTTATAATTGGGACATATGAGAAGAGTATACAAACAAGGAGTAAGTGGACATCAGATGAACCTCACTGTTACCTGAAATGAACCACAAATCTACTGATTTTTATATCAAGAATGATGAACTGGTGAATGGCTTAACAAATTGTTATGCATGTATATGAATAAAATGGAATATGATTACACTCTAAAAGATGACAAAAAGAGACCACTTCAGAAAATCTTGGGCAGTATAAACTAATGCAGTATGAAGTGGGTGGAACAGAACCAGGAGAATAATTTATATAAGGACAACATTTTAATGAAAAACAATTTAGAAGGAAGCACATCTAGTCGGGCAGTTTCAAAAGTAATATGTGAATTTTTTTCAAAAAGGAAGTGATATGAAATGGAGATTCATGGTTTTATAGAGCATCCTCTTTTTGCATTCTGTGTATACAGAAACATTCTTTTTTAGGTGCTTAAGTTCAGAATAAAACATGATTAAAATAATAGTTATATTTACTATTTTCCATTTTTAATATGGGAACAGCCCACTGAAAGTAGTTACTTTTTGACCGGCTTTGCTTAATGGGTCACAAAGCAGTTCTACTGAGAACTCAATACCGTTGTCACCCTGCTATTAGTGCTATAGCAAATGACCTCTTCTATGAAGGACATTTAATAGATGGCATTTCAGAAATAGAGAGGAGCCCATTATTGGAATGGTTGCCAACTCTGTGTTTCTATAATGTCAAAGGAATTGAACAGATTGAAAGAGATAACAGTTTCCATAATGTGGCAGAAGCTGCTTTTACACTCAAGCTTATTCAATCACTGATTGCAAGCGGAATAGAAGGATCCATGATTGGGGTGATAACATTATACAAATCACAGATGTACAAGGTTTGTGTTACACTCTTAGCCAGATGTGACCATAAAACCTTCCTGTTTGGTATTTTTATTTTATACCAATTTTCCATCTTTGGTTTTTAAAGTCCATTGTTACTTATAGGATTATAACTGAAATGTTCTGGTTTTGGTCTGAATGGTCTGGCTTTTTGTCTCTTTAATTAAATATAAGTCTAACAAGGTTTAATTAAATTCATTTTACAGCTGTTACAAAAAGAATGCAAATAAACAAATTAGAGGGGGAAAAAAACAAACAAAAAAAACCAGGCAGGATCTGAACACAAGGTCTCCGAATCCAGAGTCAATGCTCCTATTAAACAGATGCAGAAGAGGAGGAAGATGTCAATTTGGGGTCATCAGTGGCCATAGAAGAGTAAAGGCCAAAAAAGGTTAGAGCTGGCTATTAGGCTTAGCTAATATATGGCATTGATACAGGTGGACCGACTGTAGGTCAGTCAATGAACTGTAGTGGAACCTCCAGACTTATTCCCATACCCACCAGAATTAACTAGAGGCAATGGGAAGCAAAGCTGGTTTAAACAAAGTTTGAATGAAAGCAAGGTCAGGCTGTTTAGTCCTAAAGGCATTCACCCATTCTTGTTACTAATTTTTAACCAAGTGTGTGTGTGTATGTGTGTATTTTGTTGGGGTTGGGGAGGGTGGGGAGTTGGGGAGAAGGATGTAAAAGATAAGAGAAAAACATAGCAGTCAGTATATAAACTTGCTATTCAAGAAAGTATCTCTTAGTATCATGCTTTTTAGTATCAAAAGTGACATGGGTCTTATAATTTTGAACTTAAGTCTTACAAGCTATGTTGTCCCCATTTCTATAAATTTTAAGATCTCTAAATAAGCAGGCTACTATTGCTTTTAATATAGGACTCCTATTAATTTCTTTGTTGAGTCCTCTGATGGAATGTTTAAAAAAACTTTCCCCAAGGGGCAATATTTTCTGTTTCTTCCTGGGCTGACATGGAATCATTACGAACTTTTATATATGACACTATGGTCGATTACATATTCATCTAAGAATAATGTTGTCTAAATCAAAGGCAAGCAATTATTTGTAGCTTAATATTCCAGATGGAAGTTTGGTGGAACTGATCCATAGAGATGTTAAAAGACTTCCCATTCTAGTACGGATATTATGAAGAAATGCTGGGGATAAAAGGCAATCAAAGAATCAACATTTCCATCCTACTTTTTAAACTAGTAAATTCATTATCATTAAGCTGTAATAAAAATATATAAGATTAATACTCCTATTAAGACTCTACATCAATTAATACCAACTAAATTGGTAATACGCAAATGACACTGTCATAATTACTGCTCTTTATATCCTGGATAATACTTATCATCTAAAACATTTGGAGTTTCCAGCAAGCCCTAAAGAGGGTGACTTGTTATTCCTAGGCACTTTGGGAAAGGATAGATAATTAGGCACTTCTCAAGTATGAGTATAAAGGAAATAATTTATTCCCTTCTATTCCCTGATATCATAAAATCATTAAACAAAGCTGGTTTTTTTAAATGTCACATAAACAACTTGTTTATAAAATATTAGAGATAGAAGGGATCTCAGAAATTAATTCAGAGAGGTTAAATCCAAAATCACACAGCTAAGTCAAAGATCATGTAGCTAGTTAGTGATTGCAGCTGGGATTAGACTGTGGGTACTGGCTTCCTAGTTTTTCATCTATACTTTCTTCAAGACACAAGACCAAACCTTGAAGATGTTAATTATAATAATTATTTAATATGTATAACAGATATCAATAAGACCCCCCAAATATAGTTCCTATCCTCTTCAATGAGTCAATATTCTAAGGAGAGCAAGTTGAACTAGGAAAATAATTGTTTATTTTTCAATTCTTAAAAAATGGAAACATGTTTATTTTAGATTAAGTTTTAAATGCTAAATATATTCATTAGAATGGGCAGAGTGGATAAAGCACTGACAAAAGATGAGAACATTTGAGGGAAGAAAGAGTGCACATGAGACAGAGAAACTTTTCCCCCTTTCACAGAGAAGGTAAAAAAAAGCTGAACACAAGATCTCTGAATCCAGAGTCAATGCTCTTGATTGGTGGAAGGCGGAGATGTGAAAGATGGAAGTATCATGGCATATTCTAATCACATAAAAATGCTTGAAAATCCCTTGAAACAGCTGTCCATTTTCTCTCCTCTCACTCACTTATAACCCTTTACAATCTGGCTTCTGACTTTGTTATTCCGTCAAAATTTGTTGTTGTTCAGGTGTTTCAGTCTAACTCTTTGTGACCCCATTTGGGGTTTTCTCAGCAAAGATAATGAAGTGGTTTGTCATTCCCTTCTCCAGCTCATTTTACAGATGAAGAAACTGAGGTAAACAAAGTTAAGTGACTTGTCCAGAATCACAGAGTCAGTCAATGTCTGAGGCGAGATTTGAACTCATGAAGAAGAGTCTTCCTGATTCCAAGCCCAGTGCTCTTTTTACTGTGCCACCTAGATGCCCTTCAAAGTTACAAAGGTCTCTTAATCCTATGGCCATTTCTCAGTCCTCATTCTTCTTGACTTCTTTGTAACCTCTGACACTATTGATCATCCTCATCTCCTAGATGATTTTCAGGATACCACTCTCCTTGTTCTCCTCATACCTATTTCTGTCTTTTGCTGGATCATCTTCCAGATCATATTGTTTAACCATAGGTGTCCCTCAAGGTTTTGTCTTGGGGCCCTCTTCTCCTTTATAATACTTCACTTGGTGATCTCATCAGCTCCCATGGATTTTATTACTATTTCTATGCTGGTATTTCTCAAATCTACCTATTCTGCCTCAAGCTCTAATCTCACATCTCCAACTCCCTTTCAGACATCTCAAAATGGATGTCCAGTAGACATCTTAAACTATATCCAAAATGGAAATTATCATCTTTCCCCCTAAACCTTTCTAACTCTAACTTCTTCCTAGTTCCTCAGGCTCTCAACCTAGGACTCATACTGTCTCTCACTCCTCTCCGCCCCCCAAATCCAATCTGTTATTAAAGTCTGGCAATTTCACCTCTGCAACATCTCTTGTTTGTGCCCCCTTCTTTCCTCTTATACAGTCATCATGCTGGTACAGGCCCTCATCAACTCATACCTAGATTATTGCAGTAACCTGCTGGTGAGTCTGTCTGCCTTAAATCTCTCCCCACTCCAACCCATCCTCCATTTATCCACTAAAGTGATTTTCCTAAAGTGCAGGTCCAACCATGTCACCCCGCTACACAATAAACTCCAGTGGCTCCTATCACTTCCAGGAACAAATACAAAATCCTTTGGCATTCAAATTCCTTTATAACCTACCCCCATTTTTCCCTTTTTGATCTTCTTACACTTTATTCCCCACCATGAATACAGCAATATTGGCCTCCTAGCTGTTCTGGGCATTTTCTCTGGCTATCTCCAATGCCTGGAATGTTTTCCCTCCTCATTTCTGCCCATTTGGTTCCCCAGCTTCCTTTAAGTCCTAACTAAAATCCTATCTTCTACTGGAAATCTCTTCCAACCTCTCTTAATTCTAGTGTTTCCTTGCTCTACATTATTTCTATTCATTTTGTGTGTAGCTTATTTATACATATTTGTTTTCTTGTTGTCTCTCCCATTAGATTGAGAGTTCCTTGAGGGCAGGGACTGTCTTTTTCCTCTTTTTGTATTCCTAGTGCTTAGTACAGGTACATAGCAGGCACTTAATACATATTTACTACCCTACTGAAATGCTCCAAAAGATTACAGAGACAAAAATCTAGAGAATGGAAGTGCCTCATGCTTTTTAGAGGCCCAAATAATGTTTGAATCTAAATAGTTCAAAGCGAGTAGGCTGAGATACTATACTTACCTTGTTTCCTTGGTAGGGATAAAATTTAACAGTAGGATAAGCTCTGATGCCAGCAGTCTGGCATGTATAAGCATGAGCCTGACAGTCTACTTTTCCAGCTTTCACTTTTCCTTTAATAGTCTAAACAGGGGAGAAAAAAAGTTTACTATGCTTTATACTGGCAGTATCTATTTAGATATGTTTCATCTGGGTACCTACCATTATAGCAACAAGAATCAAAATTTTAGTTTTCTATATCAAAGGATCAGAAAAAAAAACAATTTTACTTGGTTTCTTCTAGGCCCCTTCCCCACCCCGCCCCCCAGCCATTTAAATAAGAGATCTTAGAAGGGAAACTCTAAAAGGCCTGCATTATGTTTTATACCCTTTTCCTGAAATTTTCATAATATAATTACAAAAAGAAGTCATTATACTAAATATATATATTTAATTGCCAGATACCTTCTGGGGAATGAAGAAGGGGGGGAAGTAATTTAAGAATGCTAGTGAAGAAGTGGAGGAAGATTAGAGCTATAGGGGGAAAAGGTATACTAAGAAAAAAGTAAAATTAACAGCCAAAGTCAAGAGATTTTCCTTTTCTCCCATGAGAAAAAATGGTTACTAAATTTTAAAAATTTGGTTACATATTCAGTGAATTTAAAAATACTAATATAAATAGTATAGAGTCCTATTAACCTTAGACATAAATAATAAAGAAATTACACTGACTGTATTTATTAGAAAGATGAATACACTTCTCTTGTAGGGAAGAAACATAGCTTCTCTGAATTCAAAGAAAGATTTCAGAAAAGTCACTTTAAATAATTTTTTTCTTTTAGCATTTAACATTAAGAAAGTAAACCAAAGAAGAAGAGATCTAATCATGATTATTTACTTAACGGCTAAAACAGATATTACAAATTAGTGAAGAAGTTGAATAACACTTACCCGAGCCAAAAGCTCAAATTCTGGGGCAAAATTTCTGCAAGGTCCACACCAAGGAGCATAGAAATCAACTACCCAATGATCTTTCCCTTCTAACACTTTGTCATTGAAAGTCTGCGGTGTAAGCTCTACGGACACTTGAGGCAAATATCTGTGGCAAATCATAAATCATCAAAAGCATTTTTCCACCATATAAAAAATAAGGAAAACATTTAAAATGTAATAATGTAAGCCAAACTATAATCTTCAGAATATTTTAACGCAATAATAATATCTTCTACTCTACTGCTCATATTTTATAATTTGAGTCCAACAATAATCCTATAGGGAGGTCAGAAATTATCATCCCTATTTAAACATTCCTTTATTTTCATAAGTTAAAACTGCTACCAACTTTTTACTAGATACTTTTAATAAACCTAAGATAGTATATATCATAGTGACAATACACACTAAGCAATACCAATAAACTATAAAAATAAGAGAAAGGCATGCAGTTCTTAAACATCTGATTTTACTCACTCTAGAGCCCAGGTTCTTAGAGAATATGCATCTCTATCCCATCCATTATAAGTACTGTAAGAGATGAAACAACATGTCATGTTTACTGGTATCCTATATATATTTAAAAGTTATACGAAAGCATTGTCAAAGTTCATTGTTAAGTAGTATGAGCTATTATTTAGGAAATAATTTGTTTTTAAAAATGACTATTAGTTACTGTCACCTATTACCTTACTATACCATCTTTGGAAAATAGTCATTGCTTTAACAAGTGACACCTGTATTTTCAGACTTGCTTTTTTTCAATCTTAGAATGCCTAGTATTTCTGCTCAAAGTTGTTTTGTTTCAGACAGCCATCTATCAGTTCACTTATCCTCACAGTAGCTCTGCAGGGATGGTGAGCAGAATAGGTTATGTCAGCTCAAAGAGGGTCTCTAAATTTTTTGTTACTTGTATGTTCTAAGAACACATACTGTTAGTTATTTATGTATAAAATGATAGCATTGGACAAGATGGCTAAAAGCTACCATCCTATGATTTACTGTTAACTAACTGTCCCCTACACTAGTCCTGGAAGCAAGAGAATGATAAGCTACCACAAAACGGTAGCATTTTCATATATACTAAATTTGGTGAGATATTTGTTCTGAATTCAGAAAGGCTAATCCTATTGTTGCACAGAAAGCAGTAGGAAAACTGCATTACTGATTACTAGAGTGAGACTGATGGTTTCTAGAACTTTCAGGGTGTTGAAGAAAGATAAAACAGATTTTACACTAACATTGCTGCACATCATCTCTGACCTAATATAGTAAAAAAGAAGATCTAATGCTTTTTATATGCTAACTATATAAATGCATGTTATAAATAAGTCTTCAAGTTCGAAAAAAAAAAACTTACTAATATTGATATGCTGTGTTTGATTTTGAAGGGTAAAGTCTTATATCAGGATATTTCTTGACTTGTTCTTCGCTACAAAAGGAATAATATTTTTGGCAGTCTACACTGCCAGCGCTGATCAGACCATTTAACAACTACAAGGGAAAAATAAGAGATCTTAAACAAAATACTGAAAAGTGATTAGAAGGAAAAAGCTGCTATAAATTTTCTTCTAAATATTTTTAAAGTAAAGAAATTAACCTATGATTCAAGTATTTAGAAAACAATTCAAATTTAAAGCAAACTTAAGCAATACTACAAAGAAATTAAAAACTGTGTTCTCACAAAGACCTTACATCATATAAGCTTAACTGATAAATAAATATAGTCAAAATGAAAGATCTCTGAAATTATGTTATCTGAATTTTGATAGGGCTCATCTCTCAGAATTATTTCAGATTAACTGCTTCATTTTAATTCATCTTTTACAAGAAAACGAATTAAGGTTTTTTTGATTCAAATAAGAGAACCTAATACAATGAAAGCTTTTTCAATGCTGACCCAAATAGTTATACTTGCTCAAAAATTTAAATTGTAAAAAAATGTATTGAAAAGACAAAGTTAGTAATGTCAAAATTCTGAAGATGTATTAAAAATAAGTTTTAAAAACCCTGAAATAGCAGCTGTATTCTCAGGCTCTGTGCTCAAATAATTAATTTCCAATCTTATTTCTTTTTAAAATTAAAATGTTTTTTTTTCAATTAATAAGAATAAAATCCACCTTTTCTCCCTTTCCTTTCCCAAGCTATTTAAGTTGATTATCATTGTGCTCACCTGAACAGTATGAAATTTTCAAATCTAAACACTTTCATGATGAATAATGCATCTGTTCTCATTTTAAATTTCCCAAACTAGTTTGGAAAGAAATTGCAAAGATGTGATATATCACTATATACTTTTAAGTAGCAGCCTTTAACATCACAAGAGACTGGCAACAACCCAGATTCAAATAGTAATGAAACATCAATATGCAGATCACTCTATTTCTTGAATTGAGGTCCATGGATCCCCAAGATGTCTGTGTATAGTTTTCGGGAGGGGGGTAGTATCTTTGAACTTGGGTGGGAAAAAATGTTTATCTTTATTTCAATTGAATTGGTTTTCTTTGTAATCCTATGTATTTTATTTTATGAATTTAAAAACATTTTTCTGAGGGGTTCATAAGCTTCACCAGATTGCCAAACACATCATCCATGACACACAAAAAGGTTAGACACTCAATCTATATGTCAATAGTGGTAGACACTCCAGTGCTATGGTCAAAAATGTTAGGAAAAAAACTGTCATCTCATCTTCAGCTTTTCATTTAAGTTTTATGTCTAACATATCAACTTTAGTTACAAATTAGAACATTAAGATTTAGGAAAATAAATTCTCTTTTACCCGTGCCATCCTTTTCCATTCTGGCATTAACATCTGGCATGGTCTGCACCAAGGAGAATAAAAATCAACCATCCAGATTTCATCACGTTTCCTTTTCTTAACTAGTTCATTGAATGTCTCTGGTGTTAGAGAAATTACAGAAGGGTTCCTCAGATCCTAAATGTGTCAGAAATAAGAGAATACAGCTTCAATTACTTATTCAATATTATATACATATATAATCAATTCAATCAATCAACCAGCATTTATAAATTATGTGTGTGCCAAAACACGTGTGTGTGGGGGGAACAGAAAGACAAAAATGAAATAATTTCTCCCCATTCCCCACAGCTGCAAAAGGCTTTTTGGAGGGGTGGGATGGGCATGAGGAAGACTGGGTTCTCCCTAGCTCACTTAGGCTGGAAATGCAGTGGCCATTCATGGACCCAATTCCTCTCTTGGTGAGCTCAGGAACTCTGACCTGCTCCGTTTTTGACCTGGGCTGGTTTGCCCCTCCTGAGGCAACAACGTAGTGGTCTCTCTACTTCCAGGGTTCGCCACACTGGTACTGGATTTAGTGTGGCCACCTGGTCGGATTAGCCCACTGCAGCTTAGTTTATTAGGCTTGAGATGGACTGAATGTAATCAGTGCTGATATTACTTTTCCTAGGGTCCTCCTTGTATTGAGCTTAGCATTTTCAAGTTTACCACTTTTTTTACACCTTTAAGTAGCTGCCACTAAAACTTCTATAGGAATATGTAAAATGAACCCTTACATGGCTCTAAAGTTTAGAGTTAACTTTGAGTTACAATGCTTTTGAGACCTTGAAACTGTTAACATTGATACAGAATTTATTAAAAAAGTGTGCACGCACAACCCCCCCCCTCCACATGGGAACAGTACTAATAAACTGCAGCTTAACATACCTCTATAAATTCTAAAATCTCTTCAGCTGAGTGATGTCCCTCATATTCATGAATACTGGACTGGTTGAATACCACTGTTGTTGGATAAGCCTGAATGTTATACTATTAGAAAAGAAAGGGCAAATGAACATAACACAATCTGTTATAAGTTTGAAGCTTCCTGATTTTATTAAGAGTTTGAAATATGTACTCATCTACCTGCTGTTGGTGACAGGACGTTTTACTTAGGCTAAGAAGGTTGGGAACACTGCTGTGAACTTTCATGAACACATGGCTCTTTCTCCACCCATGGTCTGAGTAGCTACTATGAGATCCAATGACATTACTGAAATGCTTTCACTAGGGGATATATGATCAGATGTCTGACTTCATTTGTTTAGAGAAAGGTTGTCAGAGACTATGAAGGGCAGGATATTGCCATATCTTTAAGGCTTTCTGACACTGAGTCACGAACAATGGGAAAAGTAGTTGTTGGTTCCCAATTTTGTGTCTCAACACTATTTTATAATCTTTGCCCAATGGCTAGCAACTACATTTTTCATTTATGATTGTAGTAACACTCTTCCCCACCCTATCTATTTATCTCTATATTTTCCTTTATTCTACAAATGGAAAGAAAATTTTACAAATAAAACAAATGAAATTGATGGAAATTAACAGTCAACTATGATTTTGAGCGGGTCATATTTTGATTTCAATAACGTATCATATTATCCAAAGTGTTCATTTCTCATCAAGTGCAAATACAGTATGGAAGGAATACAAATCACTCTGCAGTGATCTACTGAACTCAGGAAAGATAAGCGTTCTTATCTTTGAGACTACTATAAGGAAGTACTATATACATATGTAAAGATGGTATGCTAAACACTTTTAAGAGTTTATAGGAGAATCTGTCCATTTTTCAAGGTTAACTGCACATTCAAAAAATTAAAAATATTTCTGGAAATTAAATGTAGATGGTAGAGATTCAGTAGATTAGCAATAGGACACTTAATGGCTTTTGGGGAAAACCATAAATTTTGGGACAAGGTAAATTAAGATAATGTAAATGTGACGTTTCTTAAAAATTATATTTTATCTATTTAAATGGGTGTGTTACCTCAGTACCATAGGTACTCATTCCATCAATGCATACTGACACTGGTCTTGTTGCCTAAAGCCTTTTTCTGTGTCTTTTTTATAGTCTGTGAGTACCTCACTATAGCTACATGATTGGCTGATTTTTTTTCAATTTAATTCAACTAGCATTTATTTGGTGCTTACTATATTCCTAGATTCTGGGATAAAGCAAAAGTAGTTCACATTCTCAGGCTCTCTTTCTGAAACTAAACGGGGTTAGATGAGAATGATTTGTTTCAGATCCCTTTCAGGTGATAATCATAGCTTTAGAATATTAAATTCCTAATCTATGATTTTAATGCTGTTGTAATTGTTCAAGTCACTAATAAAAAGTACATTGTAAAACTTATAGAAACTGCATGAGAGGAAGCACTACTGCATAAGCAGTAGCATTAGAAGCATATTTTAATAGTCCTATGCAAAATTCATCTTGTTTTGTGAGTTTAGTAGCTTGGACCAAAATAGAACTTCCAAAATATACATGGATTTAATAGAGGTACAATTTTATACATGAAGAAATGTAAGTATGGAAAGCAAGGAATATCAAGACTACTTAACCTAAGGATATGATTTTTTAAAATTCCATTAGATCAATAAGCAGTAAAACTATATCCTTTTTTTTTTTTTAGAAAAATGTGATACTGATCAAATTTCCCTATTTATACAAATATTTCCCTTTATGGCATTTCTAACACTTTATGATACAACTTTGCAACATTCAGTGCCATTTTTGTGGATTAAATACTGAAAGAAGTCACAGGGTTCAAAGGGATAGGATCTGGTAAGGGGACAGAAATATTTACTTTATTATTTTGAAAGTCAAGCATCTGTTTTCTCATTATTTTCTGGGCAGTCTAGAAAAACCTTTAAAAATGATTTTGATGGTGCCATGTAACAATCCAAATGGCAAGTTGGACACGATCTGTGAGAAACAAGGTAATATGATGAAAAGAGTTTTGGATTCAAATTTAATAATCGTGTGATCTTGGGCAGGTCACTTAACCTCTCACAGTTTCAGTTTACATATCTGTAAAATGGGGATAATGAAGACACTTCCATCATCCTTCCTCCTAGGGCTGTATCTTGCAGTTAGATGCTTGTCTGATTATACATTTCCTGAATGATATTATCATAAAATATGGGGCTTGTTTCTCAATGAATCATTTTACATACCCTGAATGAAATTTCTTTAAGTCAGGCGCTAACTTAATTAGTTCCCTTTGCTTTCTACCTTTCACAGTTACTAAGCATTTTCCTATCAGTCTTCTCTAGCAACCAAATCTAACAGTGTGTGCCTAGGTTTAAAGTTCTTTCTAATGTTATTAAATCACAGACAGAAACAATGAATGGGGAACTGGACATCTTTCCAGAGGGCTCTGCCAACCTGTGTAATATGATACAGTGTTTCCTGCAATATACAAATTCCTTGTCTACATGAATCATCAATAAGTTACTCATACAATATTTCAGTGTACCCAAAACATGCCTGAACACTTAAGGAACACTATCCAATCTTGCTTCATTCAATTCTGTGAAGTTTGTATTCAGTCAAAGGGCCAGACTTGAGGACCTAGAGAGCCACATGTGGCCTTGAGGCCACAGGTTCCCCACCCCTGGCTTAAAGTATCATCCAAGTTTAAAAGAAGATCTGGTAGTTGTATTTTGGGAAACCTCTTACATAAAAACCACATCTATTATTCACAAAATTCCATAAGCATTTGAAAAGTCCTTTCTAGGGCTAAAAAACACCTAATGGGCAAACCATGTCATATCATGTTTTTATCATTCTAAAAGTAGTTATGTTTTTGACCTATAGAGCATCTGAATTCATGAAATTATGAATAATGGGGTCTTAATATATTTTAGAAATCATATACTTCTTATTCATTTATTAAATTATAAACCTTTAATTTTAATATTTCTCAATATTTCAATCAATATTTCTCAAACCCTTCTCTGTTGAGAACAAATTTTTGCTAACATGAAAAGATGTTCCTACTAACAACACTTTTAAAGAAGCTCCTTTGCTGTAATATTTTCTGCTTAGAAAAGGATGATTAGGAAAAAAATCAACAACTTTTTACATTTATTCCATACCATGTTGCAGAGGCCTTCATGGATTGTACAATCAAGGGTGCCAAATTTAAGCTGCCCATTCAGATGCTTTGATGCTTTCCGTAATTCTGGCAACAAGGCTCGACAAGGTGGACACCACTTGAAAGAAAAAGAGATTAGTTACTAGTAGGAAAGAGAAAACAGAAGAACTCTATATCTTTTGTAACAAATTAGTTAATCAGTTATTTCTCTGATGCACATTTAAATACCTATTCTGTATAATGTACTAAGCAGAGAACTCTGCATATCAGTAAATCAAAGACCTGTTATTTCACTGGTGTATCTTCATAGATATAGGACAACCTATCTATAACTTTATAGCATATGAGAATTGTCTGAAATTCATCAGGGTTAAATAAATTGGCCAGAGTCACAAAGAGTTAAAGGAATCAGGTCTTCCTAATTCCAATCCAGTGCCCTTTCCATTATGACATGCTGCTTTCTCCACTGTACATCATGCAAGCAAATTAGTCCTCAAAATGGCATTTTCATCAATATTCGTTTGTTGATAAAAGTGTAATATTTAACTGCCTCAAATGGTATAGTGCTTGGAGTAGTCATTATGGAATTCCACACTGAAATCAATCAAGCATTTATTAAGCATCTTCCAAATACTGAGGATACAAATAAACAAAGATGCTTTTGTCACAAAGAAATAATTCCAACAAAAATATTAAATACAATTTTTTTTAACTTGAAGAAAGAGTAAGAAATATAACTTACTTACAGGTGTAAAGAAATCAACAAGCCACGGTTCTTTTTCTTTGTCAGGAAAATTCTGCGGTCCAAGTGTGACAACATGAGAGTCAACGCTTTCTTTAGCAAATGCAAGTATATGGTACAGGACCTTCTTTCCTTTGAAAATGAATGAAAAGAAAGAAACAGCTACAATAACCTTTCCCATATATAGAAAATACTTAAGTTTGGATGACAATCTAACGAAGAACTGATTTTAGCTCTTTATTCTACTTTCATGCTTTTTGATTCTCAACTATACTTTGTTTCACTTCTCTGTATGGAATTCTTAATAACTTGAATTCTAGTTAAAGAATGACACAGGATTGTAGTATCACAGATTTAGAGCTGGAAGGGACTGAAAATAGTCCAACCCTCTCATATTACAGTTGAGAAAACTAAGGTCCAGTAACATTAAATGGGTTGCCTTAGGTCTCGTAGGTGTTTAAGTATCAGAGGAAGGATCTGAATCCAGGTCATCTGACTCCAGAGACAGTGTTTTTTCCATTGTCAATTATCTATTACAAGACTGAAAAATAAATTAGTCATTTTAGCTGCTTTGGCATGTACACCTTCCATTCCCTCAACTACAAAAGTAAAATTAGCGGCAGAACCAGGGCTAGAACATAGATTTTCTGACTTCCAGTCCATCATTCTTTCGTGATGTTGTTTTACATGCCCATAGGGTAGGGGGAAAGGAATAAGCATTTATATGTGGCTTACTATGTGCCATGCAGCCCTGTGTGAAGCACTTTATAATTATCATCTCATTTGATCCTCCCTACAGCCCTGGGAGCCAAGTGCTGTTATTAGCTACAGTTTATAATTGAAGAAACTGAGGCAGACGGAGTGACTTGCCCAGGGTCGCACAACTAATAAGTGTCTGAGGTCAGATTGAACAAAAGTCTTCTTCCTGACTCCAGGCTCACTGCTCTGTCCACTGTGCCATTTAGCTGCCCATCTGAAAACTAGGATGACTAAAATGCAAAAATAACATAGCGAATACAGTAAAGGTGACATATGCAAATGTAAAGTTTGGTCATATACAGGGGAAAAATGGAAAACAATGGTCAACAGTAGCCTAGAACCTGTACTGATCACATTAGAACTGAAACAAGGAGTCCTAGATACTTTGGCTAACAAAATAACCTCACGAACACCTCACAGATTAATGTTGCCCCAGTTTTTGCTGAAAGATAAAAACTATTAAGTATAAGGAAAATAATTTTTTTTAAAGAGGAAAAGTTGAAATAATTTAGAGTTCAAGAGATTTTTCCCATAAGAATCATGGAATCTTAGAGCTGTGACATACATCAGAAGCCACCAAATCTAATCTATACTGGCTCAGGAAAAAAGTTCCTACAATAACCCTAAAAAGCTGTCATCTAGGTTTTACACTTTCACCTCTAGTGAGAGGGAACTCATTTTCTCTACAGGCAGACCAATCAACTTTCACAGGCTTCTAACTGTAAAATTTTAGGAAGCAGTTGAAGAGAAAAATTTTTTAAAAGATTACTAAATGACAGCAAGGAGCTCTTAAGTGATGAAGTTTCTGAGGAAGTTAGCAGTGAGAACATGAAATTATAAAGCAACCCAGAGCAAGAATTATAGCCATATTTGTATAAATAAAAAATTTTATAATGCTTTGAAACAGGGTAGTATGAAGATTAAATAGTAATATTTGTAATAAAGGTAACTTAAGTTTTATATTTTGTCATCGTCTTACCATGATGAATTTCATAATCTTCAGTTCCTTTACCTTTAAAGACTACCACAGATGGCTGATGAACATAAAACTTACGGCAGGTGTCTGGTTCAGAAAGACAGTCAAACCTGCCAACCTAAAAAGAGAAAATTCATTTGAGTTTAATATGAAAACCTTAGTATCTAGCAAAAATTTTAAAATCATGAAGATGTTCTAAAATGATACTGTACTATTAATACATGTTTCCCATTTATTCTCATTTGATAGCTTTTAATAAATTTTTTTATCGATTTATTTTTATATAATCTTCATTTCCCAGACTATTCCTCTCCTTTCCTAATGTACTTTCTACTGATGCCAAATGAAATAGAAGCTACATAAACTGAAAAAGTTATCAGAAATTTTCACTGCCTTTCCTAGAAATATTTATTTCACCTCTTATACTGAAAGCTAATTTTATTTCAAAAAAGAAAAAAAAAATCTCTCCATAGAAAGAGTTGAAACGCTTCAGAGTTAAGTTCTTTCAAACTGTTTAAGAAATCTACTCTCCCATAGCATGTATACATTTAAGAGAAACTACTATAAAGCCAGCTTGATCACAAGGGCAACTTCTGAAGGAAATGCATTTTAACCACTAACAGTTATGTCTCCTAAAATTTGGAATGGAAAAACAAAAACAGAATTTCAAGTAAATCTGACATTCTTGATTCTTGACATCAGTTAAAGTATAATTATACTTACATAACACAGAAACATGCTTTCTCACCTGAATATGTTCCTTTTTAAGAAGAAATTTTAACTTTTTAAAGTCATGAGCATTTGAATTTTCATTTTTTCCAAACTGAAAGAAGATCAGCCACCTATGATGAGCCAATCGATCCTTGAAAATGAGAAAGAAGAACATGGCAAACTGTGAATATCAACTCTTTATTTCTGTCTCTTAAACGATTCACATTATCCATTTTTTTTTACTTCAAATATGCTTTCAAAACTGTACACCCGTTCAAATGTTCATGTTATCACTTTATTCTCTCTGCTATAATACAATCGACTATCTGCAGAATATTAAGGGAACATCAGCCTAAATGTCAGCAAGTAATGAAAATATAAAGAAACTCTTATTAGGGAAGACTTTACCAAGACATAAATATTGTTCAATTACACATGGTTAAGGAACTGGAATGAAGATAAATTTGTTCAGCTTTCACAGGAAAGATGTAGGAGGTGGGGTGGAGATGAAAATAAATGTTTAGAAATCTTTGGTATTGACAACTCGGGTAATCAGCAGCACTCCTAGTATAATCTGATGAACAATTCTTTTGGGTTCTTCTTTAGTTTGGGCTACTTCTAAACCTTTATATGCACCAAATTGGCAGACTATACAATTGGCGATTTTGAAACAGTTTAACCTTACTTGAAATGTCATTAACTGTTACTGTAATTAAATATTACATATTACCTTTAGTGAATCTGTAGTGAGTATTTCAAAATCTGGAAGATGGCGCATTATTTCAAAATATATTTCTTTGGCATCCAAGGACTTGAGAAACTAGAATCAAGGGAACAGCAGGTGAGACACCCATTCAGTTCACAAAAGACAAATTCAAGAAAAGAGCCAACAGTAAAACCTCTTAGTTTCAAATGTCTAAAGTTTAAGCAAAAAGAGGAACTAGAGGTCCTAACAAAAGGAGGCATATACAACATCATAGGTATAGCTAAAGCTTGGTGGGATGAAACTCCTAACTGGAATATGGTTTTGGATGAGCATATCTTATTCAGATGAAATAAGTAACAGGTAGAGAGAGAAAGGGTGTGCAGTACTATATCTAATGATGATGATAATAGATGACATTTTATATAGCACTTTAAGGTTTGCAAAACACTACTCATGTAATCTCATTTGAAACTCACAACAACCCTGTGAAGTTGGTGCTATTATCTCCATTTTACACATGAAGAAGCTAAGGCTGAGAGAGATTAAGTAACTTGCTCAGGGTCACCCAGCTACCAAGTGTCTGATACAGAATTTGAACATGGATATTCCTGACTCCTACTACTATGAGGATCTCTAGGAGCCAGAGAGCAAAAAAGTATTTGGGTTGAAGGCAAAAGAAGTGATTTTTTTCACTGAAATACATATTACAAATTACTTGGATAGAAATTAGAAATAGATAAAACGTTTGAAACTGATTAAAATTTTGATATAAAGCAATGATATAGTGGTGATTGGGGATTTCAGTTATCCAAGCATCTGTTGGAATTGCTCTGTGAAAAGCAAAGCATTTGATAACTTCTTTATTTTCCTTAATCATAATTTCATCCTTCAAAAGGTGAAGGGGCTAAGAGAAATCACACACTGGATCTGATTCTAACCCCTGTTAGAGCTGATTATTTAATTGGAAATGATGAGAACCCTAGAAGGAAGTGACCACTCACTCTGAGTTTCTGACTAAGAAGAAGAAATCCAGTCATGGTCTGAAATGTAACACTGATTTCAGGAAAGCAAATTTCAAAGGGTTCAGAATAAGGAGAAGCAGGATATCTCACAGGCTAAGATTATAAGAGGAAGTCAGCACCGGATAGGAGAAACTCAAGAATGAAATTCTGAAGATATAAAGGACAAACAATTTTAGTTGAGGAGGAATAATAACTGAGAGGATAAAGAAAAAGGTATGGGCAGGTAATAGAACATGGTATGGTTCAGTAAAAATTGTGTTAGACATGCTAAAAAAAGGCTACCAAGGGGTTAATCTCCAAAAAAAACTTGTAACAGAAGACCAAGTTACCCTTGATGAATTAAAAAAATAACAAGGCCCTGATGATCTCCTTCCTCAGGCACTGAAAAAAAACTAGAAGGTGTGAATGCTGAGCCACATCAGTAAATATCGAAAAGATCACAGAACACAAGACTAGAAAAGGGCAAATATTGTCTAGTTTAAAAAAAGTGGAAAGTACAGAGTTGACAAAAAATAGAACAGTTGTTAGTAGTTCAAAGTCAATGTGGCAAGAGCTCACCAGCGGAGATCCCCAGGGATCTGTGCTTGGCCCTGTGCTAATTAATATTTTTATCTATCACTTAGACAAAAGCCAATCAAATTTGAGTTAAATTGAATTGGGAGGTAGAGCTAATACTCTACATATCAGAGTCAGGATCTTAAAACAACTTTAACAACAAGGTTAAAGCAGTGAGATTAAGTCAAATAAAGTTGAGTACAAAGTCTTACACTTAGGTTCAAAAAATCAATTTTACAAATAAAGGCTGTAGGAAGCAAAGTTAGACAATAGGCTGACCTTGCAAGGTCAATGGGAATCAGCAGTGGGACATGGAAGCCAAAAAAGCAAAGGTGATTTGGGGCTGCATTCTAGAAGGACCAGAATTTCAGAAAATCCTTAAGGGGAAAGTTGCATGTTGATACAATGCATTTTTTCTTATCCATGAGGCAAAAAAATAAGAGACAGGATGAAAACTTTTATTTTGAAGTAAAATTATAATGATCTTTTTTGCATCAATTGATGCACCTGGTACTTTAGTATTAAGAGAAGGACAAGAGATGAGAGGCATTCTGTACTCTGCCTTTCCTGGACTTCATTTGCAGAATGTCGTTACTCTTCTTAAATATGCTCTACACATAGATAAATGAAAACTGACTTCACAACTTGACCACCTGACAAAATGGCCAACGTGCATAGAAATTATTTAAAAGTGACTCATACCAATACACCCCCTTTTTCTTTGTTGGTTAAGGTGGCTCCAGGAGGAAAATACGCTGTAGTACTTGATGTGATGTCTAGACTTTTACATAGCTCACCCTGGGTGCCACAATCCATCCAGCCTACATTAACAAGGCCATCCTAGGGGGTTAAAATAAAAAAGAAAATAAAAAGATACAAAATTTACTAATGAAAATATGTAAGCTGAAAACTTCTGAAAGCTATACTATGTAGGAAAAAATTTAAAAGTAATTATTTAAGTAGCAAAATCAGATTACTAGAAATTAAGGCTTTCATTTTTAAAACACATTGTCCGTAGATACCTTGAAATACTATTAATCATATTATTTTTCACTTGGGTCAATTTGGTTTCCAAATGAATCAAAATATACTCACCATTTTCTTGATATTATTCTATATTTAATGTCAGAAAAAATCAACCACAAAACCCTGGAAGCAAATATCATGTCTAAAATAACTACCTTTTTACTTGATATGGATGGCCAACCTACAGATCTCCATAGAAATTTTTAGAAGTTTAGTTGTTGGGTAAAGATAGACAAAGTTCAAGTATATTACTCAAATTAATGGTGTACTCTTTACAAAGTGCATTCCTGCTTACCAACATGCCAGCCAGTTTAAGACGTGTCTGTGAACTTAAGCAATCTGAAACAGAGGTAAAGAGATTATCATAGTTTTATAAGGCCATCATCTTATCTTTTTCCATTTCTCAATTTTGGCATCAATGGCTTGTTTGAATACATCAGGTTTGAAGGTGTTGTAATTGTTTGTCATACCTTCTAATCTCTAACCATTTTTTTCCTCATTCAATGTTGATTCTGATCTTTGTTCTAATTAGGTCTAAAGGCATTCAGGACACATAAGGGGCTATCAAAGTAAAGATATAGTCAGTTTAATTTTTTTATGAAGTTGTTCAGTGCATGCCATGTCCAATACTTTGCTTTCTACCATATGAAAGCTTTTATGATACGTAGACACCAGGTTTCTGAGTAGCCTATAAACTGTTGATCTCTTTTGTTTCCCAAACTTGAGACATATTTTCTAACGTACTTTTCACTATTCTGCTCTGTGCCCACTTTCTCATTTAAAGTTACTCAGTATCAGTATCAATATCGATCAAAATGAAATAGTTGAGAATCTTGCCACATTCTTCAAAGAATTTCTTTACTCCATCTCCTACAAATGATGCTATTACATAGGCTGAAATTATCTTTATGGTGTTCTCTTTGCTTACGTTCATCATGAGCACTGAAATGTGGGATGACCACATGTCCCATGAAATGAATTTCTTACTACCTTTAGATACATGGCAAAACCAACAACTTGTTCAGCATCTTTATGACCCTCTCCAAGAATCTGAGCCATTCCTCTTTTTATTTTCTGCTTTTGTTTGTCATGAGAAGATAATTATTGGGGTACACCAGTTTTTCCAGAGTATGTCAATTTCTTTGTTCCCTGGACAAAGATCTTACATTTAGAATGTGTACGTTTAGTATTTATAGAAGGTCTAAAAATGGTGTGATTCTTTGCTTGGCGTCCTTTTCTGACACTCCACATCATCACTGTGGAAGGTTTATTTTAATTTTGCTTCACAGGTTGCCATGGCCAAATAATTCATCACCAGGGGCAATCTACTAGTGATGAGACTCTTCCTTCTTAGTGAGGTTGGCCTTCAGTCTTCTGTCTCAATCTGTCACTCAAACAATATTCTAAGAGACCATCTTCTAAGCTTTGCCAGCATGGAAGAACCTGCCAGAGCTCATGATCTATTGGCAAAACCTTTAAGAACATAAAGCAACCTTCATGTTAACTGGTTGTATGCACAACTAACTATGGGAACGAATGTGAAGCCTTAAGCTGAAAAATCTGTCCATGAAACTAAGCACACAAATTACACATTTAAACTATACATTATTTAATAATCAACTGTGCTGAATGATGTAATAAAAGGAAATTATTCAAATTACATATGAAATAATGAAAGAAGATCTTTAAGTTTAGAATTTTTTACCTGAATGAACATTTGAGACTACAAACTTAAAAGTATCACTTAAAAGTATTACTGTCTCTTCACCATAATAAAATTAATATTTTTACCTCCTGTCTTAGAACAAAAAGTGATGAGCCAGCCAACACCAGAGGCAAAGGCAGTTTCGATGGCACTAACAAAATTTCCTTTAAAAAAAAAAGCCACACATACACAGACACATAAAAAACAATTAGAAATAAATTTCCATGTTTTCTTTCATGATTGTGTCATAATTATTCAAAATATCATGAAAAACTATGAAATTAATGTAAGTTTTACTTAATACATTCAAATGTAGCTATACTTCCCCGAACTCATTCAATTAACTGTTAAGAATAAAATTTTCGCTCAGTTAAAACATGAAATTATTCACTTAATTTTAGACTGTTACCTATTAAAATATTAAGTTAGTTTAGGAAATGTTACATTTTATAAAGTTCTTTCATCTAAAGATCTTAAAATGCTTCACAGACATATGCTAAAAATGATAAAGTTTTTAGCCATTAGGTTTTTATTTCATGGGAGGTTAAGAATGTGTTTAGTGTGGTTAAATGACCTGTCCAACGTTAGAGAGTCAGTGACAAGAACAAGAATAGCTGCCAATTTTCTTAAAGTTGTAAAACCATATTCAAAAGTAACAAACATATGATATGATGTAATATTTTTGAGCAAATTTAATTACCCGCCCATTATATTTTGCAAAAGAGGTTTTCTTTTTGCATAATCTAGCTCTAACTACCCCTTTCCCCAACCTCCAGCCCTAGTTATATTACCATTCATATCATAGTAAACTCTGCAAAAAGATCTGTGATTTGTCACCAAAACTATTATTTAGATGAGGAATTAACTAGTTGTATGATTTCCTGGACAAAGACCTCCCTCCCAAAGATGGGGCCCTTGTATGAATTCTGACAAAGGGGCTTTAAAAACAATCTAATGTTCTTTTAAAGTCCATTAATATTACCATTATCAAATTATACTTATTATTAATTTAAGAATAAACAGGTATCAGGATTAAACTGAAGAAGTAAATTACCTGCCCATAATTCTGTCACTGTGCTTGTGACATACCGCATGGCAAAATTCACTAAGTGGTCCTTTGATCTTTCTCCAAAATACTTCACTGGATTCTATTTTTGAAAACATTGAAAAACAATTGTTTATATTTAAAATATATTATCTCATGAGACTAGATTATAATTAATGTTGCAATTTCTATCAACAATGTTGCAGTTTCTGTCATACATTTAAGTGTAATAACTGATAACTTTTAAATTTTCATTTAAAAGATGAAATCACAAGTTGTTCCATGAATGTCTAGAAAAGACAAAACTTTCAATCATTTCTTTGCTTAATTCCAAGGACTGTGGCTCTATTATAGAAAAAAAAAATTGCCACTGCAAGAAAGCATAAGAGTCTGGCTAATTTGCAAGGTGACATGAAGTTTCTATGAACTGCCACATAAGGCCATCGTTTAAAGTTGGAGAAAAATAGACATAAATAGGATTTATTTTAATTGGCAAAAAATATTCAAAAGTTAAAGACAATACCCTTAATGCCATGAAAAAAGAACCCAAACTATAAATTATGATAATATATAAAAGTAGTGACTTTTAAAAAAATGTCTAACAGAATAATGCAAAAGGCAATCATGGCTATAGTTAGATATGGTGTTTAAAACAAGGTTTTTATAACTGAAATTCTCTCTAAATTTATGGGTTTTCCTTGCATTTTTTATTTTACTCTTTACTATACATTCACCTTTTTCAGTAAAGGCAAATTTTTTTCCTTACCGCTTCAGATTTGAAAATGTACAGGCTTGGATAACTTTGGATTCCTTTCATTCGGCAAAGCATTCTATCATCTCCACAATTTACAGCTCCAATGCGAAATAAACCATCCATTTCTTTAGCAAATTCCCTCCACTAAGGAAAAAGAAAAGGAAAGAAAAAAGAAAACAAGTTTTTTTTCCATCCCAGAAGTCTTAAATCATTACCTTTTTCAAAGAAATTATAGGGGGAAAAATGAAAAAGCAAATAAAAGTTTGCATTTATGGAAGCAAAATTATATTCTAAGACTTATATTTATTTCTGACAAACATTTATGACAAAATAAAATTTTTAGATGATTAAATCAACAAATTTGCTGGAAATGAAAAATGAAAAACCTAATGTTAAGGTGCTAGATGAATACATACTGTGGGAGCTAAATCATGGCAGTGTGAACATCCTGGGGAGTAGAAATTTATGAACCAAAGCTCTCCAGAATTAACAGCAGCATCTAAAAAGCACATGAAAAATCAAATTAAAATGACTTACATATAAAAAAGACTTGAATGGTTTGGTTTCGTTACGTTTGTCTTGCTCACACAAAAAGATAAAATCCAGGAAATATAAATTAATTTTAAAAATTCATTTATTTTTGAAAAACCAGTTAATATGACACACTTTTTCCCTGATTTTCTTAGTGTAAGGCATAGACCAGGCTGTCTTGACTCCTGAGGAAGTATCAAGATGAGGTCTTCTCTTTCTTCCCTTCCTCTTTTCTACACTAATCAACCTCTTTTATCCCAGTTGACTCATTTTAGTATATAGTGAGGTGAGCAATAGCTTTAAACCCCAGGGTAATCCCAGATATAGAACTACAAAAGTCAGAACAAGGGGAATGGACTAGGCTTGCTCACAAAATATTCTTCTTGTCTCTTTTTCAATCACTTAGTAAGCATTTATTGAATACCTACTATGTGCTAAGCACTGTGCTAAGTTTGGAGACTAAAAAGTTTTTGCCCTCAAGGAGCTAATAACATGCTACTGTTGGGATACAATGAACACACTGGTAAATAATGCAAATTAATTTCAAGAGAGATCTAATAACTGAGAGGGAATTGATAAGAGTCTCATGTAGAAGGAAGTTATGGATTCCATGAAGCAGGTGGGAGGGGGAGCACATTCCACACATACAGAGGGGGACCACTTGTGCAAAGGCAGAGGTGGGAGATGAGTGTCATGATGAGGGACAGCTAAGGTAGTTTTAATTGGAATGGGGAGTTTGTGAAGGGGAATATTATTAAATAAGCCTGGAAAGATGGGTGAAATCCAGATTGTGTGCTTCAAATTCCAGGTTGAGGATTTTACCTTTTATCCTAGAGACAATAAGGAATCATTGAAGATTTCTGAATAGAAGTGATATAGTCAGATGCGTTTCAGAATACTAATTTGGCAGCTTTGTGAAGGACTGATTAGAGAGGGGAGAGACCAGAAGTTGGTAAAGCTATTAGGAGTCTACTGCAGTAATCCAGGTGAGAGATGATAAAGGCTTGAACCAGAGTAGAAGCTTTCATTGAAAAGGAGAAACATCAGTAGGTGCTGTGGAAGTAGGATTGCCAAGATTTGGCAAATGAGTGGGTATAAAGGATAAGAGGGAGAAAAAGGTTAAGGATGACTTCAAAATTTCAAACCTGAATGACTGAAAGGATCACGGTGTCACCAACAGAAATGGGAGAATATGGAAGAAGGTTTTGGGGATGTAACAACAGCGTTGCTAGCAGCTGCTGTGGGGGTATAAGACCAATAACACAGAAGGGCTGCTTGTACAAGTTCTTTGATCTGCTTTTCCCAAGGAAAGCAACTTGAAGGAGTTTACACTCTCACTTCAATTAAACATACATGTATCATTCATTTAGTTCAGGGGGAAAAGTCAGCACCCTGACCTTCAGAGCAAATACAAACAGAAATTACAAACAGAGAAAATATAAACAAAGCAAATAACACAAATCAAGAGACAGGCTTTGTCTGATTAAGACATCACATATATAGTTACCAAAAAGAGAAACACCAACATCTAGGTTTTCAAAACCCGGGAGGTGGGGAGTGGGGGTGGGGTGGCAGCGCTCCTTAACAATGGCAACCCAGAGTCTTGTCTGGTCAAATCACAGTACCCTCTTCCAGCAAGTGAAAGTCCCAAAGCAAAATGCTAACCTACTATCTTTCTTAGGGTCTGAAGGCTTCACACCTAATTAGCAAACGGGTGTGGTTCTGGGGCTTCACACCTAGCAAGACTTAATCAAAAGCACTTGATTACTTTAGTATTCTAAAAGAGAAAAGTAAAAAAGTCCCACCTTAATTACCATAACAGGGGAAAATATAAGTGCCATTTTGTACACGTTTAGGTTGAGATTCCTATGGGACATGCCCATAGAGATGGGTATAGTAATAGTTGGTAATGCAGAACTGGAGTTTCAGGGGGAAATTAGGGCTGACTCTATAGATTTGAAAGGAATACGCATAGAGACAATTGGATCACATGTGATCTGGTAAGATCACCAAGAGAGGGGATGTAGAGAGAGAAAAAGAACAAGGACAAAACTTTGGGGATGCCCATACTTAGTGAGCAGGAAGAAAAAGAATGCAAAAGACATTGAGAAGTAGTAGTTAGACAAGAGAAGAACCAACAGAGAGCAGTGTCAGAGAAGTAAAGGAAAGAATGAGTCTCCAGGAAAGGGAATGGTCAATAGTGGCAAAAACTGAAGAAAGGTCAAAAGGATGAGAATTGAGAAAAGGTCACTGGATTTAACAATTAAAAAAGTACTTGATAATCTTGTAAAGAACAGTGTCAGTCAAATGGTGCTGTTAGAAGCCAGACTGTGAAAGACAGAAATGAGCAGAAGAGGAAAAAGAGACAATGACTGTAGAAAATTCTTTCTTGGAGTTTGATTATGAAAGGGAGAATAGATGCAACAGTAAGCGAAAAAATTTTAAAGATTGAAAAGATTGAAGACAAATAACAGCAAAGATGGTAGTTTAGTAGGTAGGGGTGATACTGAAGACCTTGTAAATCTTTAACATCATAGTAAAGAAAGATTCCATAGTATTCTAGATATGTATCACTGATTCAGGTTAGTTATGAAGAAACACAATGTATACAGCTAAATCATACGCTGCTCATGGGAAAACATATATAATGATAATATGGACAATAGCTTGTGGAAAGGATATAAGACAAAAATCTTACTGTTGCCAGTTGACTAAGTTCATGTTTTAACATGATTTTAAAATAAATTTTCTTTTCTTTTCCATTCCATACATATTTCTTCATGTACCTAAGTAATTTACCTGGCAAAAGTTTTTTTCTCTTCTATTTTTTTCTGATTGTGGTTACCAATTTTAAATCTGATGTGATTTAAGGCATTGAAGCATGCAGTGGTTTGAGATGCACTGAATATATTTTGAGTTGGTACAACCTACTTAGATTTAAATAAACAATTTCAGTGAGTTATGAGAGTCACTACTTCTTTCACTGTTTCTCTAGCCGAGTTTTGAATTTTTGAGAAATTTTTAAAATGTGGTTACTATAGTAAACTGCTTCTTAAAATAGTTGGAAGAAGCATTTTGAATATCTAAGGTATGCACACCTGCAGCATCCCTTCATGTAAAACTCTCCTTTGTCAGGAGAGAAGATGGTTATTTAAGTAAAGGCAAAGGAAATGCTAATGACTCATTTATTTCCTTTCTTCTTTTCCTAGTCAGGGTACCAATGTTGTTTTCACTATAGAACTGTAGTTAGAGTGGCAAGGTCCTCTTGGGTTTTAACTTTTTTTTAGAATTGAGAAAAATTCTTATGTGGACATGTTTGTGTTTTACCCAACAATATGGGAAATAACTTAGCTACATCTTATACCCTGATAAGGTGCAGGAGAATACTAAGACAAACCAAAGTCTCTTCTCTCATGGGGTTTATGTTCTCTTGGGAAGATACAATATTTATACAAATAAGCAAATATAAAGTATATACAAAGTAATAAAAATTTATTACACAGAGTGATGATAATTTGTAGTGGAGATAGAAAAGACCTCACATGTAGGAGGCAGCATCTGAATGGTGCTTTGAAGGAAGATGGTGATTTTCTGAAGCAAAGATAAGAAGGGAGTAACATTCCAGGAATGGAGGACCATCTGTGTAAGATGACAACATTCTAAGTGCATTGGAAACAGGTCTCAGTATTGGTGTCCAAAGCAAAATTCATTATCTTTCCTTTCAAACCCATCCCTCTCCTCTGAAATTCCCTATTGCCGTTGAGGGCACCATGATCCTAGCCAATGCTAGTTTGCAACCTCAATGTCATCCTTGATATCTCACTCGTTAACCCCACTTATCTGGCCAGTTGCTAAAACTTGTCAATTCCATCTCTACAATATCTCTCACATATGTGCCCCTCTCTCCACCCATCTTTCTCCTACCTCAGTTCAGGCTCTATTTACCTCTTGCCTGGACTGTTGCAGTGTTTTTTAAGGTGTCCCTGCCTTAAATTTTTTTCTACATTTCAATGATTTTTAGACTGTATAGATCTGACCATGTCACTCTTCTACTCGATTAACAACACTGGCTCCCTGTTAACTCCAGGATCAAATAAAACTCCCATGTGGCATTTAAAGCATTTCACAACCTTGCCCCTACTTTTCCAACTGCCTTACACATTATCTACTTACATGCACTCTATGGTGCAGCCTGGCCTACTAGATGCTCCTCTTACAGAAGACTTCATTTCCTGTATTTGCACTAACTGCTGCCTGTCACTGGCATGCTTTCCTCTCTCACCTTCATCTTTTGGAACCCCTAGCTTCCTCTAAGACTCCATTCAAGTACTACCTCCTACAGAAGATCTGTCCAGTACTGTTACCTTTCTCTCTGACAACTTTGTATACAACTGCATATATGTTTGGTACATATAGGTAAAGGTGTATGTTTTTTTCCCCCATTAGAACATAAGCCCACTGAGGGTAGGCACTGTTTTTGCGTTTCGTTATCTCCACAATTCCTGGCACATAGTAATTACTTAAATTTTTTTTTACTGATTGGTTAATATAGAATAACCAACAATAAGAAGCAAGATATCTTTCTGCACAAACTTCTTAAGATTTAGTCTAACCTCTCTCATTTTATGAGGAATCTGAGGCTGAGGAAGCTTAAAAAATTTGCTCATGTTTATGCAGCTAGTTAAGAGAGTTAGAGCTAGTATTTGAGCTCTTGGCTTATGACACCCAATTCAGTGTCTACATTATATACACTATGACACTTTTCAAAGCTCAGGTTTTGCTCACTTTTCTTTTGGTCACTTCATCCACAAAAATATGGTGGCAAATACAGCAGACTTAAGTTACTCACCACAACCCCCCAAAAAACAAACCAAACAAATCCCAAACTCTAGAATTCTGATTTTTAGTTTTATGTGGGGATTGTGAACATACATGGTATCCTAAAAGTCTTAGTAAAGCTTTAATAGCTGAAAAGAGTAGTAAGATTTAATAACTTAAAATTGCACTAGGAGACTATTGGACACTGTATTTTCTATAGGAAGACTTTTAATACAGAAAATGCAAGGAGCAAGTAGTAGTTTTCAGTTTCCCTCTAAATACCCACTCTTTTTTTAGAGGGGGGGCAAGGCACAGCAATTGGGGTTAAGTGACTTGCCCAAGGTCACATAGCTAGTCTGAGGCTGGATTTGAGCTCAGGTCTTCCTGACCCCAGGGCCAGTGCCCTACTCGATGTGCCACCTAGCTGCCCCTACCCACTCTTTTTATAGAGGATTCTTGCCACTGAAATTATGTCAACTTATTATGGGTCTACTACATGACAGAACACATATTCAACACCATATTACTAGGCTCAATGATGTATCTTGTCTAATTGTTGTCTAACAAAATAAACAGACAAAATATGTCTATCCTATTATACTTAGATCAGCAGTTCTCAGAGTGTGGTCCAGAGATCCCTGGGGTCCCTGCAGAGGGTCCACGAGATCAAAACTATTTTCATAATAATACTAAGATGTTATTTCCCTACTAACATACTCTTCCCTTTTTCAACTATGTATCTCTGTGAGGCTGGCTTTTCTTTTAATACGTTAGCTAAAGTAATATATTACAACAGAATCAAAGTAGAAGCAGGTATTAGAATCCAGCTATTTTTTTTTTACTAAGACAAATATTAAAGAGATCTGCAAAAATATATACAATAACCACACTTTCAGAATTTTTTTGTTTTAGAAAATTGCTTTTTTTCCATAAATCTCATTTATGTTAACATACACTAGGTTTATTATTGTTATTTTTAAATGATTTACAAAACATTTTAAAATTTTATTAATTTTAATTTCTAATACAATAAATATTGATAGATATAACCCACAAAAACAAAATCTGTTTAGGGTCCTCAATAGCTTTTAAGAGTATAAGGGTGTCCTGAGAGCAAAATGTTTGAGAACTGCTGCTTTAGAATACTAAGTAAAACTTAAAACTACCAAAAAAGTACTCTGAGAGTACTTTGAGAGTACATGCAGCTTGATAGAGTGATTTATAGACTGAGCTATTAAAAATAAATGTCATGATGAATTACATTTCTCCTAAAGATAAGTAGATGTCAAGATATTAACAGAATCAAATAATTGGAAGATTCTAATGTCATTCATTTTATAAATGAGAAAATTGAGACCCAGAGATATTAGGAGGCATGTCCAAAGCCACATTGTTACCCGATTATGGTGGAACTGTAAATTTGACTTGAATATAGTTCAGTGGCACAAAATGAGTAGGAAAAGATTTAATCTTCAATGTATAATTGAAGTGGGATAGGGACTGGACTTGTGATGTCACTGATAGAGGGTGAATGCAAATAATAAAACATAAGTCCTTTATAAGAATTCAAAAAGATTAAGATATGTTCCAAAATGAGTAATTAAAAAAAAAATGGACATTTTGCCTACCTCATTCTTTTACCAATTCAAATAGACCATAGATCAAATTGTTTGCCATTTTGGTGGCATAAAATAAAAAGCTGGATAAAAAACTGTCTATAATGTGGATATTAGTTTTGCTTAATGACAGAATTATTATCATCACAGTGTTCTGATAAAATTATATGTTCCCAGAGCCTTACCAAATTCTCTTCTGTCCAAGGTTATGATTTCAGGATCATCATCATAAATACCTAGTTGGAAAAGGAGACACACACAAAATTAGAAAACAAAATATAAATTGCATTTAAAGTGAAGTTTGAGTACTGATTACTACAAAATCAGAATATCCTAAATCTTACTTACACTTGAAGAGAACATGCACAGAAATGCTAAAGGAAAAGTCCAAAGTGAATACTATCAGTAACACATTTAATGAGTGAAAAATAAGGCTTGAATACAAGGATTTCATGAAAGTGACTGCTTAATTCATTAATTTTTGTATAAACTAATCATGAAAGAACTTTCCCTTTAACATGTTTAACATTTGTTCAATCCAAAAAAATTTTTTTTAAAGTATTTTAGTAATCTTTCTAGTGCTAACCGCACATATAGCATTAGTCACTTAAGAATATAATAAATGAATAATTTATTTATATCACAAAAAATTAAATTTCATGTTATGAGTGTCTACAATAATGAAACAAATTTTTTTTTTACTTGACCTGTGATTTATTAGTGTATATAACAACACTGGGAGTTAAGTGCTATTATTATCCTCATTTTACAGATGAGGAAAATGTGGCAGATATGGGTAAGTGAACTGCTTAAGGTCACACAGTTAGTAAGTACCTAATGTCGTATTTGAACTCAGGTCTGACTCCAGGTCCTGAATCCACTGAACCATCTAGATGCCACTTACAGATTTGTGGGAGGGAACAAAGAGACGAAGTTACTTAACAAAAGTTACACAGCCAGCGTGTGTTAGAGGTGGAACATGAATTTCAAGGTCAGCTCCAAAACTGCTAAGCCATGCTGCCTCTCAACAAAGTGGCAAAAGTTAATTATGAAGTCAGATTAACTGTAAACATGCATGATACTGCTGATCAGAATTTTTTGAAGATTCTTACACTGAAGAATAAGTATCTAGACATGAAATTCCTCTCGATACAGTTTATATTCTAAAACTGCCAAATTATATTTAGTTTGATGCCAAAAGCACATTAAGATTATATATAAGAACTACTAAGTACTGGGGGATAGAGCTAGGGTCTGAATCTACCCATTTTCTTCTACTTTTCTCCCCCCTCTTTTGCTCTGTCTTTTGGATTTCATTTCCCTTTTATGTCTCTGTTCATCCTAACCTCAATCTTTGTATTTTTGCCACTTTCTCAAACCACAGGCTTTTATTAGGGCAGATGCGAAGGATGGAGTGTTTGTAAAGAGCTTTATCCTACAACTAAATTTAAGGTGAACCCTGACTTATTAATTAGAAGAATTACTTCTTGAAAATATTTGAGGAAATGTCTCAATAAATATATTCTTAGGATATTACAAGATCAACTTACAGTGGATTAAACCCTGCCCCTAACAATTTTAATTAAAACAACTAGAAGATGTAGTACTTCAAAATTATGTCAATAATATCTATGTAATGAGGTATTTTCATCTTACTGGAATGAGATGATACAGTAACAACGGGAGAAGCAAGTAAACACAGATCAATTAAGAGTTATTATATGGCACTTTTAAGTTTACAAAATAAAAACTAAAGCTTTTCAATATAATCTTAAATAAGAACCATCAATTTTGTGAAGTTATCAAAAGTATCTTACCAAAATCATATCGATAATAGTTCCAGCTTTCATACTGGCCCCTTTCTTGATTATCTTCAAGTCCTTTTTCTCCATATTTATCATATTTTTTCCGAAGATCTTCATCTTTCAATACTTCATACGCTCTATTTATTTTCAAAAACTCCTCATGAGCATTTGGGTTATTCTAGTAAAGAAAAATGGCAGAGAGTGGTTACAACACCAGGAACTTAGGTTTATCGCTTCACAACCCTACTAGAGATTTTATTTAAGAAGTCCTGGAAAGGTCCAAGTGTCATAGACAAAGATGGGAAGAGTAAATGGCATGAAGATGCCAAAGGTTGAAACCTATTTTTATGTTTTTACAATTATCACAAAGTATGAAAAGGGTACAGAAAAATGAGAAATGTCTACTCTATTTAAGGGTGTGCTGGAGCTAGTTCAAACTGGTCTGTTAACTTTTAGTGTGAGCACTTGCACCTCGGAAATCATCTAACAAACTACAAATCACAGCTTAATTTATTGTTTTTTTTAATGATTGTCTAGTCTCGAGAAAGTGATGAGAAAAAGTTAATAACGCAGATTAAGCTTAAAAGTATGTTGTATGTCCATTTTTTTTCTTTCTGGAAAGCTAAACTGTAAACATTTACCAGCACATCCCTGCCTTTATTTCACTTTCCCCTCCACCCCAAATATGGCCAGGTAGTATAGATATATGGAAGATTCAGGGAATGTGCTAAGGAAAAAAAAAGACTAAATCCTGTAAAACACATAATGTGGTCATCTTACTTAAAACCTAACCAAAAACAAATCATGGTAGCAACAATCAATTATAATTCACTTTTTCCATCTGACAAATAGTTATGTTACATCTGTGAAAAGATATAAACCAATGTAACTCAGAATTAAAAATAATTCACTATGAGTCTTTGAAATATTATTCATTAGTTATGAATTATAGAACTTTCTGGGTACAAGCTTGTCATTTTAATGACACTTTTTACATGGCAGGCCTAGATTAATAGTGTAGGAAAGGAGAAAAACCTTTCATTTGAGAGCTTAAAAGAAGTAAGAATAAATTCTATTAGAAGAGAAATGACAAAAATATCAAACAAAGCAGAATGTAGAACTTGTGATAATATATAATTTAAAGTGCCCTGAACTGTTCCACTCTATCATATAATCAAAATGGCCACCTTTTATAATGTTCTCAATTACCAAGTTGTATAAAGTATAACCTACCCATGATTTCTTCCTCCTTTACCCTAATCAAAGATTAAAAACTCATCTAGTAGAAGAATTAGAAGTAGTAGGTAAATTGTAAATCTACTTTAAATTGTTATTCATTCCTTAAAAATATTTGAAGTTACAGTTTTGGGCATATAGTACTCTTAAAATACTTTATTGATAGTTGTAGATAAACTCTTTCAAGCTTCTTTCTCCAAATGGTACCAGAAAAAAAGAGCAAATATTCTTTATCTATCACTGTTAAGAGCATCTTCTAAGTAATTATATATTCTCTCTCTTGCACATACACACACACAATTCTCCAACACTGCTGCACTACTGCTGCTTTTATGTTAATAGTTGAACAAGACTCCTAGATACCAACATAAATAACATAAGGGGGATATTTTGGCATAAACTATTGAATGTGCTTATTAACAGTCCTTCAGCTATTTACAATAATTAAATACAGCATCTCTTTTCTAATATAGCCAATGAAAAATATATATTGTGGTGCTAATGTATCAATATGCATCACTTAAAATTCTAAATTTATTTAGGTTAAAAAAACATTCAAAATGAGTTAAGACAGCTTTTATTAAACATGCCATCATTTCAGTAACTTAATCAAAGATGTGTAAAAATAATTTGTACCTACCGGATTTTTATCAGGATGTAACTTCAATGCCAACTTCTTGAAAGCTTGTCTTATTTCTCTACTATTTGCTTCTTTAGATACTCCAAGTAAACTGTAAAAATCCTTATCAGTGTATACTAAAGTAGTCAGATATACTAAAATTAAGAAACACAGAAAAGTCCTTTTCTTGTCTCTAACATAATCTCCTTTCTTTAACCAGCCTTCCATCCTGTTTTCTTACATAAGTTCTAATTCAAGTAAATATTAGGGTGTACAGCTAGTTCAGGTTGGACTTTTAATTCTAGTACTGAACTTTGAGAGATGTAGTCCATACTAGTCCATGGATGAAGTTTTTAAAAATGGTCTTCCGTAAAAACTGCAACCTGAAAGAAAGAAATCAGGAATTAAAATCTATTTCAACCGTGAAAGTAAATGAACCTATTTGTCTATCGAATGATGACATTATAACTGGTAGTTTGTCAGTCCCCTCAACTGCCCAAGAAATTTTGTCATTTAATTATTTCAGCTCAATCTTTCTGTGACACCATTTGGAGTTTTTTTGACAAGGACGGTGGAATGGTTACCATTTTCTTCTCCAGCTCATTTTACAGATGAGGAAACTGAGGCAAACAGGGTTAAGTGACTCGCCCCAGGTCACACAGCTAGTTAAGTGCCTGAAACCTGATTTGAACTCATGAAGAGGAGTCTTCCTGATTCCAAGCCCAGTGCTCTATCTATTGCCACCTAGCTCCTCCTTTTGAAAAAAATTCTCAATTTATTTTCAATAGTAATTTACATGCTAGACTACTTTCTCCAGACTTCTCAAGGAAACTCAATTAGTAACTACAAGTTTAGTGGTTGTACTGTGTTACCTAGGAACTTCTTGCTTATAAAATGGAATTCACATTGCAATTGAAGGCATTTGCAATCTAACATAGCCAAAACAACTTCACTTTGATAACAGTATATTCAGAGTAACATACTTTAGTCACAAAGTCTTTGAAAAACTAATAGACTTCTTGATTATGCATATTTGTTATAAGGGGTTTGCTTTGCTTTTTTAATTAGACAAAAGTAGAAGATAAAGTAAATGCACGTTAATTGACAAAAGAGTAAAATAAGTTACCAATTAATCAACAGATAAACATCTATTAAGTGCCTACAATGTGCCACACACTGTGCTGTTACATTAAAAGTGCTTCAGACACTTATTAGCCCAGTGACAAGGAACAAAGCATTTCACCATTCTCAGCTTCAGTTTCAACGGAGAAAATACTGGCATCTACCTCACAAGGTTGTGGAGTCAAGTGAGAAAACCTAAAGTGCTCTATAAAAGCCGGCTATTATCATCATCCTCATAAAAATCAAACGGAGCACTGTCAGTCCCTCTTCTGGTCTTTTCCATTACTTAGTTTGGAAAGTAGACAGAGGACAAACATGGAGTCAAGTTGGCCTGAGTTCACTTACTAGCTGTGTGGCCTTGGACAAGTCACATAACCCGTCTGCCTCAGTTTCTTCTTAGTGATAGCACCTACCTCCCAGGATTGTAAGGAAAGAATGCAATCTGTAAAGTCTGTGCAAACCTTAAAACGCAATATAAATGCTAGCTATTATTATTAACTCGTTTTAACATATATACGTGTGTATACACACATACACACATACACACACACACACACACACATATATAAATGTATGTGTTATGTTCCTTACCTGTTTGTTACTGGTCCTCAGCTCTAATCCATTTTCTCCCTTCTCCCTCCTCTGCACAGCCACCCAAGCTAGGAATAAATAGTGAGGCTGGAAATATGCCAAGAAAAAAAACACACTAATTAGTAAAACTGACAGAAGCTGGACTCAGGTACACCGTGACCTCTATTAGCATTCATGTCCAAATCTCTGTCCCTAGACGGCGTGAACCTGATCGCAGTAGGTTGCAAGTCTATCCTAACCTAGGAAGAACGGAGCCAGGCTCATTCCTTCCCACCCCCCTCCACGGTCTCTCTGCCAAGGACAGGGGAAATCAGGGTGGGGAGGCTGCGGATGGAGACTGACCGGTCAGAGAAAAGTGACTATAACGCAGGAGTGGGTAGCGTGGGGAGCCGGCGGGCCGGGAGGCGTGGGAAGCACGCTAGGAGGGAGAGGACTGGGAGGCACCCCCCGGGGTGCGGGAAGCCGGCGCTAGGGCACCGAACTTGGGAGGGAGATGGAGGGAGAAGATAAGGCCGGCAGCCAGGGAGGGGAGGAGGCTACAACTTTCGCATCACCTTCCCAGGGATCCGGGGCCTCCTCGGCCCGCTCCCTCCCCGGGGCAGTTTCTCTCAGGCCTAAGCTCCCCTCAGGGGCCGGGCCCCTCCGGCCTTTATCCCCGCCCCCATGTCCCCCTCCCGGAGTGGCCCCGACCTCCCGCCCACCCGCCTCGGGGCCAGGAGGACCTGGGAGCGGGTGGGGAAGGGAGTCCGCGGCGGTAAAGGAGAGGGTGGAGTACGTACTAGTCCGACAGCCGCCCGGCCGGCGTCCGGAGAGGACCCGAGGGGGCGGCTAGAGGAAGCAAGCCCGAGGAGGAGGAAGAAGGGAAGGAAGAGGAGGAGGAGGAGGAGGAAGCTGAGCCCAAGGCTAGCAGCCCAGTTCGCTCCTCTGGGCTGGTGGCCCGGCGGGGCGGGGCGAGGAGAGTAGGGGGCGTGGCCTGGACCGGCACGGAGTGGAGCATTGTGGGAGAGGCGCGGGGGTGGGGGGCTGGGCCGCCCCGGGAGTCAGAGAGACGCTGCCGGCTCGCGACGGCTGACGTGGCCGGTTCCGGCTCCGGTTCCGGCTTCGGCTCCGGCTTCGGCCCCGGACCCAGCCCCAGCCCCAGCCCCTACTCCTGCCTCATCCCCAGTCCGGATGTCAGAAAAGAAGGCAGGGTCTGTGTATCCAAGACCCAGTCTGTGATGAACCAGAGGCCCGCCTGCGCTGCTCGGCTAGGGGAAAGGCGGAGCCTGGCTGCCCCCCCCCGTCTCCATGGCGACCAGAAGCTAGGGAAAGGGGTGAGGAGAGAAAGCGAGGACTGACCCGAACTGGGGAGCTTTCCCAGCCTCTCCTGCCCCGGGACTCGTCTTTCTGCTACGTTCACGAGAAACAGGCTGGGACAAGGAAGGAGGACCGTTTTCGGGAAGAACTACTACTGCCCAAAGGAAACCCACTGAAGCTTTTGATACCGCTTTTTGGGAATCCCTAGGAAGTGCCCGGTGCTGATTATGAAGGAACATTCATAATTCACAATTCATAATGAATATTCACGAAAGACACACTCCCTGCCTTTGCATAGACTGCCCTCCATACCTGGAATTCACTCCTTTCACATCCTCGTTTCTCCAAATCTCTAGTCCTCAAAGGCTCGCTTCATACTTGACCTCAGATTACTTAGTATTTCTTTCGTGTATATTCACGTTGCGCTCTGATAGGCATTTCTTATTCTTTGGAGTTTGTTATATTCCATGTCTTGTCTCTGCACATAACTAGCCCTGTGATTTTGGTTAAATCACAACTTCCCTGGACTCTAGTTTTGTCATCAGCAAAAGGAAGAAATTGGACTGATTTCATAACTCATAGTCATATAACATTTTGTGGCTTATAAGGCTTTTGCTGATGTTGGCTCCTTTTCCAAACTACCAACTTTCCTCAAGTACCAGTCCTCCCTACTCTCCTTTTCCTTTGTGCTCCTGGGAACTCCTCCCTTACCTAGTGTTTAAAATAAACAAAACCCTACCCTTTGTGTTTGCCTCTTATCTCTCACTTCCTATTGCAATCTGGTAAAGCTGGCTCCTTCTGGAAGATACACATCTACCCCAAAGCAAAGAGAAGAAAAGAACTCTCAGTGCAAAAATATTTAAAGCAGGTCTTTGTGGTGGCAAAGACCTTGTTCTTATTGTTGTTTGTCCTTTCTCCTAGAAGACCATGACATCTGGAAGGTAATGCCATGACTTGCAAGTGAATTGGTTTTAAGTGAGGGAGGGCTGTGCAAAGTCACCAGCCTCACTTTATTCTCCAGAGCCATCTGGGTCCAGTGGCATGATATAGGTCAGGAGGACTGGAGATGGTCCCTATTGTGTAGTGCCCCTCACAGAGTTAATGCTGAGTAACTGTTTGCTGATTAATGGTCATCATCACAAAAGTTCACATTTAAAAAGCTTTGAAGTTTGCAAATAACTTTACGCATGTTATCTCTGGACCTCTACTTGTTGGACATGTTCTAGAATTGATTCTTATATGGTTTAGAAAAGGTCTCTTCCCATTCTAAAATTCTGTTACTCTTATTAAAAGTGATGAAATAACTAAAATTCGACATGTTTTGTTTGATCACATCCACAATGACATTTCAAAACTAATTCCAGAGAATTCAAATATAGATAAAATGGTGAAAACTATTACCCTAAGTTCAGCAACTTGTGATGAAATATGCCCTATGGGGAACTTTCACTGAGGAACTTCATACCATATGAACCTAGCAATTCTGATGGTGACCTCCTTTCTAAGAAAACATAATTTAATTCACTCACTTGAGAGTTGAATCAAATTATTTTAAAAGTAAACCCCTGAATACCACAACCATCACATGGAAAAGGAAATCATAAATGGACAGATCCAAGGAAAGACTTATTTCACCCCCCCCCCAAAATCCAAAGGTAACCCACAAAGGACACAGAAGTATTTCTACAAAGGCAAGATTTTACTTAACAGAAAATGACTCCAGTTAAGTATTGATTTTCTGCAATGAAACCTGAAGAATTAACAAGTTCGGTTGATATGTCTGAATATTCTTCTGCATTGAAAGTCAGCTAATTTTCTCTGGGTAAATTCACAAATGCTTTCATTGCAGGAAAATAAGCTATGTGGCCATTGCTGACTTGTCTCAGCAAGGTCTCCACATACCTAAAGAGAAGCAGATGATCATTATGAGAAGAGAAAAATCGAAGCAGTAATTCAAAACTTACCATACTTTTATAAAAGAGGTTTCAACTTCAGTGCAACTTTTACAGATTACGTATCTTTGTTTTCTTCAACATAAAAGGGAATGTTATTATAGACAAACACTCAGTTTAAGATCTTACCAATTTGTGTAGAGGCTTGTAATGATTCACTTTCCATGACTGTCTAAATGTTGTGTTTGCTGAAGAACATTGTTAAATACCCTTGTAATGTCAATTTGCACATAATTTTCTATTGATTAGGAATATTGTCATGTATGCCTTCATACTTGTTTAAAACTACAAAAGTTTTATGATTTCTTGTGTGGCTTGATTATACATTGTCATTCCCATGATTGACTTGGTAAAGCGAGTAAATAGATCCAGGAGAACAATTTTTGCTGTAACAACATTGTAAAAATGAACAATTTTGATTTAAGAATTTTGGTAAACACAGTGACCAACCATAATTCCATACAACCAGTGATGAAGATTGCTACTATTTCCTGACTGAAGTGATGGACTCAGTGCAGAAGGAAACAAATTTTTGCATGTGAGCAGTATGGGGATTTGTTTTGCTTGACTAAACGTTGTTACAAGTTCCCTCTCCTCCCCATCGTGGGGAGGTAGGAGGGAAAAAATAAGTGCTTTTTAATTGAAAAAAAAATCATTTAAAAAAGATAGCATATTCCTGGCTTTTCAGGACAAAATGTACCTACTTTCTTGTCCTGTGATATACACAGGTATTCTTTTTGCTCTTCGCTGCCACCTCCTATTGCTCTTACCTTTTATCTCATTTGGGGTTCATTCCAGGTAGCCCGATATAGTTCCTGGTGGCAAAGTGGTTGTTATTTATTGATGCCCTTGTTATTATTCTTTTCTCAAGAAGTTCAGCATCAATCATGTCTTCCTATCCATTCCAATCCCTGCCTTCACTTCTTTATAGATGTTGCTGGCCCCTTAAACTCCCTGAATAACCAAGTCATCAATGTTGTCTCCCATGATTTGTACATTCACTGTATTTTAACCACTTACTAAGATGGTCACACCACATGAAGTGATATTGTGAATAGAGAGCTAGACTTGCAGTAAGGAAAACCTGAGTGGATCCCACCTCAGACACTTAAGTACTATGTGACCCTGGGCAAGTCATTTAAACTTTGCCTTAGTTTGCAGAACTCTAAAATAGGAATAACAACAGCACCCACCTTTTAGGGTTGAGGATCAAAGGATGTGTGAAGGACTTTGAATATCTTCAAATGCTACATAAACACTAGCTATTACTATAACTACTGTATCTCATCGTCATAATTGTTTGATCTCCGTGATCCAATTCTTTTTCAGACCATAAATCTTACTAACTCTACTCTGCCTCCTAAATCTATTCTTTGTCCTCATTGTAACTTCACTTGCTGTGTTCCCAGTTCAGCAGTCTTGCTGTAGCATCACTTTTCCCCCTTCAAATCTTGATCCATTCATTTTCATAGAGCCCTCTACCCTTGTATCCCCTGCCCTCTCATCCAATTTCCCACCATCTCTTTGATAATATCAGCACAGAGTTACCTCTTCACTTACCTTGGACCAATATGATGCTGATGCCAGTGGATATTGCATAATTATACTGACTGGATTCAACAGAAATTTAAGTTACCATCAGTCCTCAACTTTTGTGGGGTAACGTTCCCAGAAAACTGAGTGAAAATAAAAAACACAAATGTTGATACATTGACTCTTAGGGAAATAGGGGGTTAGATTCCCGTGCCCATTAAAAACTGTAATCTTTCTTTAGACATTGTTGAAAATACAATTTTCTGCATGCAGTTCTTTTTAACAAAATATTAATTCTGATAAATAACCATGAAATAATCTATAAAATGCAGGTGAGGGGAAAGGCAACAAGGTACTGGGATGGGTAAGGGCCAAGGCAAAAAAGGGAATGGGCAACACCTACCATCTCTAATCTCCCTTCCAGCTCAGTGGTTGAATTGTTACCTCATGAAAAGCACTTGTCTGGGGTGAGTCCTGAGGGGTATGTGAGCTCAGACCCTCGATTGGGGCAGCTCAGCCTGACCTGGTACAGCTGGCCTTGTTGCTGCATGCTGCTCTGCTGCTCCTCCAGGATGCTCAAGACCCCAGTGGCATAGGCAGCAGCAGAGGTGGAAGGCTGGCTTGGCTATACAAGCATCAGTTAAAGGATTAGGATGACTACCATCTCATTTACACATAGACTTAGCCACTTTTCCATCTTTTTCAATTCCCTCATCACTTGAGAAGTTACTTTAACACTTTCTGGAGGGGATTCATGAACACTTTTGTGAATACTTTCCTCCTTTTTGCAGATATAAACTTGTACATGGTGCCTTTCATTTTTTTCCTTCTTTATTGTGCATAGCCCTGAAAGTGTGGTTGCCAGTGGAAAAGTGAAAATGAAGTTACTAATAAAATTACCATGAATGTTGAGGATTGATTGTATCTATTTCAACTTGGCTTTCACTGCTACATTCCAATTCTGTTACTTTTCCCTAATTAACTATCACATTCTTCACATCCATTCCTCAAGCCACTTATACTCCTTCACCTTAACAGGACTTTGCCTCATACTTTACTCACAAAAGAGATGTTATCCATCACAAGTTCCCTTTTCTCCTCAGCTCTGCATCTCAAATACTGTCATTTTTACCTTCTATTTACTCTCTCTTTGCTCCAGTATCTGACAAGATGCCATCCTTGCCCATTTCAACCTTCTTTGTGTCCTTTATCCCATCTCTTGTACCCTCCAGAAATTTGTCCTTTCAATCATCCTGTGCTTATCTTCACTTGCTCCTTATCTACTGACTTTTTCCCTAAAGCCCGCAAACATGCCCAGATCTCCCCATTCTTAAAAACTCTCACAATCATGCCATCCTTTCAAGCTGTCATATCTCTTCCTTAACACAGCTGAACTAGAACAAGTTCTTTACATCTCAGTTCATACATATACTTTTTCACCTTATACTCACTCAACCTCTTGCAATCCGACTTTAAAAAACACCTGTCAATATTTTATTTTTTTCCAAATACATGTAAAGACAATTTTTAACATTAATTTTTATGAAATTTTGAGTTTCAAATTTTCTTCCTCCTTCCCTTTCTTCCCCATCTGTAAGTGGTGAGCAATTCCTTATAGGTTATAAATGTGCAATCATGTAAAACGTATTTCCATATTAGTCATTGTATCAGTAAGGCAAGGTCACAATAGTGATGGTGACCATGAATATGCCTGTATAGTTCTGTATCAAAGAATATAAGAGACTCTCTATATAGAAGGCAAAAGTAGTAAAACATTTATTCAGACACCAGAGGAACAAATAACTCCAATTCAACAAAGCAGCAATTATATCCCAAAACTAGTAAGTCCACTTCATTATAACAGCCAAGAACTTAAAACACAATATCACAGCAGGGAGCCAAGCCATCCCATAACCTTCCCCTTTGCTGGGGCCTTCCCTAAAAACTCACTCACAAATCCTAGCTGTCTGCTTGCTTCTTCCTCTCCTCCTGAAGACCTGAGAGAGAGCTTAATGGCTACCCTTAGAGTATATGTACTCTTTTTAGAGCCTGAGGGCTTTATAACTCTCCTGACCTAATTAGCAAAAGGGTGTGGGCCTTCCTACAAACAAGCCTCCCCTAATCAAGCTTCCCTTAACTAGCTCCACCTGAGACCTATTAATGGGATTAATGGGCAGGGAAGATCTTTAATCACATTAACTCCACAGTCCTGTTGGGAAAGAAGAAACAGACCAAAAGGAAAAAAAAAAACCCACAAAAATTAAAAAAGTAAAAATAGTATGTTTCACTCTTCATTCAGACTCCATCAATTCTTTCTATGGATGTGGATAGCTTTTTCCATCTTTTGGAATTGTTTTGGGTTATTGTATTGCTGAGAAGAGCTATGTCATTTACAATTAATCTTTATATGATATTACTAAGATCAAGGGTGACCAACCATCCTAGTCAAAAGTAAAAGAGGTAAATTCTGGTCCTGGCACAAGATTTCTCTCTAGGAACTAAGGCTGGAGAAATAAGTAAATTGAAGAAGATATAAATTATGATAAGAATTATTGTAGACCCAGAGATGCCTCCCAAATCCACTCTAGAAGGTGAGAGTACTCCATGACAACCGTAAGCAGAGATTCAAAGAAAAAAAATGAACTTCCTTCAGGGACTACATGCATTTCCTGAAGAAATGGAGCAAAAGATAAAAAATGATTTATAAGTTCCGGAGGAAAGAACTGGAAGGACAATAGAAAGGTTAGAACAGAAAGTGGTAATCCTTACTCAAAGAAAGGACTTCCTGAAACTTAGAATAGCATGAGCAAATCAATGACTCCTTGAGATAATAAGAAATAGATCAAAATCAAAAGATTGAAAAAAATGGAAAATGTGAAGTAACTGCTTTTAAAAAGAACTCACTTTTTTAGGTCAAGGAGAGCTCATTTAAGAATCACAGACTTCTGAAGACCATGATTTAAAAAGCATAGATAATATCTTTCAAGAAACCATAAATGAAAACTGCTCAGATCTATCAGAACCAAGGACAAAGTAAATATTATAAGAATCCACAGACATCCTCCTATAAGAACTCCCAAAAGGAAAAGTACTATAAACAGTATAGCTAAAATCTAGAGTTTATACAATAAAGAAAAAATACTGAAATGGAAAAAGGCAATTCTAATCACAAGGAACTGCAGTCAAGATCACACTTTCAACTTCTATTACACATGAAAAGGGATCTTGTAATATAATATTCCAAAAGGCAAAAGATATGGGCGCACAATAAACATATAACATCCTGCAAAGCTGAGTATAATCCCACAGGGGGATCTTTGATGGAATCAAGGACTTTCAAGTATCTATGATTAGAAACTTTGAAATTCAAGTTCAGCATGAGTCAAGAGAAGCATAGAAAGTTAAATTTATTTGAGCAGCTTGAAAGGTTATATGATGATGCAGTGCTAACATTGTAAGGGGAGGGGGAGAAAAGAAAAGTGTCCTTTCAAAGCCTTAATGTGGTCAAAAAGTAGTGAGGGAATTACAAAAGAAAACCTGAGAGTGGATTGAGTGTTCTCAGGGTTTTAAGAAGGGAACTGGAGGGAAGGGTAAAAGGAATGCAGTAGTGTAGGGAGGAAGAAAGGGGTAGAATTTCCTGTTTCTCATCATTGGGGTATGTGAGAAGAAGAGTAAACAAACAAGAAGAGATATGGGAGTGGGGACATTAGATGAGCCTCACTCTCATCTGAAACTGACCAACAAGGATTAGATACTTAGAGTTTGATGTAGAAATACAGGGAAATAAGTGGGGATGGAAGAGAGAATTAAGCAGGAAGGAGATTAGAGAAAGCAGTCTAGAAATAAGGAATTTAATAGAAATTAAAAGAATTTTCTAACATTAGGTCAGATAGTCACTGTATTCAAAGACTACAAGGCAACACCAGCAAAGGAAAAAGTCAAAAGAATGAATAATTTTAGCTTGGAGGTACTATGCTGGCTTATGCTGAGTATCTGTCTAGATGTTGGTGGCTTTTTGCCCTAAAAGAGTTTTAGAGCTTCCTAATAAAGGGGGAGTACTAAACACTACATTCCAGAAATACTTTACAAATTTAAATGTCTACAAATACAAACATTTTTCAACTACTTTAAGGCTTAGAATATTAATCACACAATTAGGTCAATTGTGCCAAAAAAATTCTTTCTTAAATGTCAATACACAAATTTAATACCGGTTACCAATATTTGCAAAACAAATATGAGGAGATAGACTTTAGAGCATAATTTGAGTACATACAAATACCTAGGTAGCTGTTCCCATCACTAATTACTTAACACTGTGTAATTTATTTCTCATGGTTCTTATTATGTTTTAAGGAAAATCAATGACATGTGATATCTTAGCCTTGGAACTTGTTTAGAGATCACATTCATTTATTATTGCTACAACTGCATATTGTATTACCATTTTCTGCTATTACGAGTATAAATTAGGAATCTTTCCATAGGAAAGGCTTTTCTCATGCCATGATAGCCACTGTTTAGTTCTACCCACTTAACTAGTGACTATGAATAAAAACGAAGTGCTATCTGCTCTGTATAGCTTGCTACAGCAAACTGTGCTTCCTTTTTAATATGGTGAGTACACAAGAGCAGAGAAAGACCAGAGGTGTGTTTTCATGTCTCAAGTCCCTATGAATGACTTTTTCCAGTTAGCACCAGGTGACCCTAGTAATCTTGCATATCACAGACTAACTTGATCTTACAAATGCCTATTTTTTATTGAAAAGATTTATTAAACCTCACAACAATCTTTAGTACTCCTTTTAAGGTCTATATCTTTTCCTTGGAACATTTAATTAAATTAGTTTGTTTTTTGGAGGCAGTCAGGGTTAAGTGACTTGCCCAGGATTGTATAGCTAGTAATTGTCTGAGGTTAGATTTGAACTCAGGTTCTCTTAACTCCAGGGCCAGTGCTCTATCCACTGTGCCACCTAGCTACCCCTCCTTGGAGCATTTTGTTGTTTGTCCTTCCTTCTCAAAGAGGACCAATGACATCAGAAGGGTGATGTCTTGACTTGCCAGTGAATTGAATTTAAGTGAGGCAGGACTATGCAATGTCATTAGCCTCACACTCTACTGCAGGGTCATCTGAGTCAAGTGGCAAGATATAGGTCAGGATGATAGGAGATGACCCCAGATGCAGTGGGAGATCTTGGCCTTTTTAAGCTAAAGTCTTTCCCAGGTCTTGGTTTGTCTGAGACAACACCCATTCAGTGTTTTAAGGATAGGCAAGAAATGAGGCAAAATATGGCCTAGTTTGCCTAGGGGTGGGAGGGGGAATCAAACCAGGAAGGGGAGACCCTTAGGGTTTCTTGTTGGAATACAAACAATTGCTATTTACACTTATTCTGAGCCATCAAAACTCCAAATAATGAGCAAGTGAGCCTTAGGCTGGAACCCATTATTGGAGATTTGGATTTAAGTTTAAAACATGGTCAAGTAGCTCCATTTGAATTTCAATGGGCTTTAATCAAAACCTGTTTTTTTCAGAGCTCTGTTTCAAGAAATCATAGATGAAACTAGTTGGGACAAAAGAGACAATCATCCCAGTTTAAAAAAAAATTATAGAGTAAATAAGTAGGGAAGAGAAAAAAAATCTAGCCCCCAAATCCCAAGACATCTTGTGAGGTTTCAGTGATCAAAATTTATGTTCCTTGAAACATTTTAAAGCATTTTTGAATGAACTAAAGCGTGTCATTTGGGTAAACCATTCTTCAAGAATAAATAAGAATTACCAAACTTCTCATTTACTTTTAGCAACACATTTAATGTCAATGACTGCCCATATGAGTTGTCCACTGGACAGAACCACACCAACTTGTGGATGGCCAGAGCTGAACAAAGCAGCCTAGAGACAGGAGAGTCAGGAATCAAACAGAAGTTTAATTTCAAAGTTAGGGAAACAATCGCAAGCAAGGACACATGTGCTGGAGCCCTGTGCCAAGTGGGAGGGACCCTTTTGTGTGGGGAGATCTCAATATTTATACCTATGGCTACTCAGTGAGCTGTAGCCCTGACAATGAGGGGTAATAGCAACAATGTGACAAGTTTGATTCATAGTAGGGCTTCATGACCAGAAACAATTCTGGGATTTTGCTATGGCTAAGATCATGCAGAGGGTGAGTGCAAAGGATTGTTGTTATGCCAAACTCAGGGCATGCCTGCTTTCTGGGCCTTTGTTCTGACACAGTAGATCTCTAATCTCTACACCTATTAAAAGAAAACCTTTAATTTACTGTTTAGTGCATTGTACTGGATGCTGGATAGATTTAAAAGAAAGAGAACACATGTTTCCTGTCCCTAATTAAAGAGTTGCTATTTTAACAACAAGGAATTAACAATAAGCAGAAGACCCTTTCAGTGTGAAGTCCCAGAAAACTAATACACTGCTTATAATCCTTATATTACAGTCAATTGACATTACTTTTGTGCTTGTCATCTCATATAGCCAGCATCAGTGGTCTGCTATCAGCCCTTTTCTCTGTTTTTATCACAAATGGGAATCCATATCACCCAGAGAGATTTGCCAGCAAGGCCATGTATAGCTTCCAGCAATTTTGCTAGAACAACTGATTACATTGCCAAGTAGTTAAACATCCTGGCAAGCTTCCTGGTATCAACAATATGCAAACTTCTAAATAGGTTTAACTTTGCAAGTCACTGGATAGTTTCAAAAATCCCTTAAACTCTCATTAAGGTCAGCATGAATTATTACTTTTTGTTAGATCTTCTTGAATTCCTAAATAAAACTACTAAAGGCATTTAAAGCTTGGGTTTTATTGTCTTCCAATAAAATGAAACAACTTTCTGGAGCCATATATTACAGCTAATTCTACTCTCATTTACTTTTCCTTTGAAGTCAATACCTGAGAACTTATTAAATAAAAGTCATTTTACATTCAAAAGGTCATCTGATCTATCTTTTGAAAAAGAACATTTGTTCCCCATAGTATGTTCCTCAATGATTTTTGTTTTATTCATCAACATTATAAAATGATTGAATCGTTCTGTTACATAGCTAAAAGAAAAAGAATGCCAGCAGATTTAAAAGAAACAAGTGCAATGAAGGCTACCAGACCATCCTATCCCTAGCATTCCCCTTTTATCATTTCATAATCTGACCTGACAAAAGGATGCATGTTAAGTGGCTGAACAAACACTTGTAATATATCATTATTGTCCAAAGAACTTCACAGCTTTTATTTGTTATGTTTTTCTTCAGGGACTTTAAGGGTAGACTTTCAAGTTTGGTATATATTCTGAGAACTAAACTACCAAAAGATTTTAATTGTCAGTTTTCCAGTCACAAAAGGAAGGAAATCAATAGCACTAAGAGACAGCTTTCCACATCTTTTGATAGATTCAAGAGAAGATGAAGGATAGCAATGTATAAATATATATTTTCCATAATCTAGCCTTCACGTATTCTTAGAAATACCCATAGGGTTCACTTGGGCACTTTCTACCTCTAACTGAACTACAGAGGTACTTTAATAATTTCTGTATTTTATTCCAACTATGAATGGGCAGCCTGCTGTTTCTCTTTAATCTCATTTATGACCTCAATAAACCATTTTCACTTTATAAAGGCTATCTCATATCTGTATTCTTCATACACAACCAAGTTGAATCTCTAGGGCAATTTCTTTGATCTGCATTTTTAAAGGGACCTTGTGTTGCTACTGATGAGGTGGGTAGAGTGTTTGAGGCAGATGGGGCAGGCAGGATGCAGGATGTGAGATATGAGATAAAATGCAGGTTATAACCAGCCATAGACTCTGCATTGATGTCCTCACCATGGACTTATGTGTGTGCTTTCACAAAGCCCTCCCCTCCCAACTACATAACATTCCAGAATTCCAGAACAGTGCTTCCTTTCCCTCTTTTCTGTTTCCCCTTGCTTATCTGTATGACAAAGATGTCTCTGGACTACCTGATATTTCAGGCATTCCAGAGCTGTGCTTGCCCCCCACCCCCATCCAATTGCATACAGAACAGACAACTAACCTGGCAAATGACTCTGCCTCCTACCAGGAGCAGGGCCTGCTGATGCTCTGTTTCCCACGTGTAGCAGAGCCCACTGGGTGCATTGCCCCAATAAATGCCTTTGTCTTGGAGATGGTCTGAGCAAATCCTTTTCAGGACAGACCCTGGGATCTACATGTCTATTCCTCATCATTCTGGTGTATTCCAACATTTTGGGGTATCTGTGAACCCCAACACTATGAGGAAGGGAACTGGAGTTCCATAGTAATTCAGGATGGCAACAGAAAAAGTGGTGGTCTCTCGCTAAAAATGATTTGATTGACTTACATAGTGCCATGTCATGGGCCTGAGGATCATCAAGGCAACTAGGACTGGCTGCTTAGTAATCATGAAGCCAACTCCTTTTCCACACATTCCTCAAACTGCTTACAGTTGCCTTTTGCTGATTTCTTTCTATCTTTTTTAGCTATGTCTTTTCTCTTTGTTTTTAAATTTTTTTTTACTAAATCAATTTAATTTAATTTTTAATTCCAAATTCTCTCCCTCTCATTGAGAAGGCAAGAAATACAAAACCCATTATAAATATGAAGTCATGCAAAATAGATTTCCACATTAGTCATGGTCTGAAAAAAAAGAAAAAATATTCTTCATTGTGAACTCTGGGTCTTTATGTTCTTTATCTGAAGATGGATAGCATTTTTCCCCTCATGAGTCCTTTGGAATTGTGGTGGATCATTGTGTTGATCAGAGTTACTAAGTTTCACAGTTGATTATCTTTATGATATTGGTGTTACTGTTTAAATGTTCTTCTGGTTTTGGTCACTTCACTTTGCATCAGTTCACATAAGTCTTTCCAAGTGTTTTTTTTTTTTAAATGCCTTTTCCCTTTGAGGGCCATCCTTTAACAAAATTTTATCTGAGTGTGTATGTATACACACATGTGCAAACCCATACACAAAGAAAAGTGGGGGAAGAGGTAAAAGTTTGATTTTATTTACATTTAATGTTTTGCTAAGTTTTTTTCTCTAGTTTTTTCTATGTTGAGGAAAGGAGAGTTCCTAGTTTTATAAATAGTCATTATTTAACTCTATTTGATATGTCAATGAAGGAACTTGCTAAAACACTATTAATAGTTTTAATAAAAAGGATCAGCTGCTATACGTACCAATATTAAAAAGGGTAAAAAGTTATGGATAGTGTAATGAGAAGATATCAGCAGTTGAATTATTGGCACCCAGATATTTCTTAATATTTTCTAAAATTACATCCCTCCACTCCTCAAAGAACAGAAATTTGATTCGCAAATTTACATTCAGAATATCAGTTAGAAATTAATGTAAATTAAAGAAATTTAAAAGCAAAATTTTAGGAGTCACTGCCTTTTCAATCAATAAACATTTATTAAACACCTACCATGTGTCAGGCACTTTGTTAAGTGCTAGGGATACAAAAAGAGGCAAAAGACAGTCTCTGTCTCAAGGAGCTTACAATGTAATGGGAGAGACAGCATGCAAACAAATATATACAAAGCAAACTATATACAGGATAAATAGGAGATAATTAACAGAGGTAAGGCTCTGGAATTAAGAGGGGTTGAGAAAAGCTTCATGTAGAATATGGGATTTTAGTTTTGACTTCAAGAAAGCCAGGGAGGTCAGTAGTTGGGAGGGAGGAGGGAAAGCATGCAAGGCATGGGGGACAGCCAGAGAAAATGCTGGGAGCTGAGAGATGCAGTGTCTTGTTAATGGAAGTACTATTGAAGAGTACATGTTGGGGAGTAAGATGTGAGAAGATTGAAAGGTAGGAGGGAGCTAGGTTAGGAAGGGCTTTGAATGCCAAACAGACCATTTTGGATTTTATCCTGGAGGTAATGGAGTGTCTCTGGAGTAAGGTAATGACTGGACCTGTGCTTTAGGAAAATCACTTTAGTGGCTGAATGGAGGACGGATTGAAGTGGAGAGAGACTTGAGGAAGGCCACCAATAGGCATTTGCAGTAATCAAGGCATGAGGTGATAAGGACCTACACTAGAGCAGGGGCAGTGGCAGAGGAGAGAAGGGGGCATACAGGAGATATTGCAAAGGTGAAATTGAAAAGCCTTGGCAACAGATTGGATATCAGGGGTGAGAGATAGTGAAGAATCCAGGATGACTCCTAGGTTCCAAGTCTGAGTGACTGGGAAGATGGTTTTGCTCACTGTAGTAATAGGGAAGGTTGAAGGGGGGCATTTTAGGGGGAAAGATAATGAGTTCTATTTTGGACATACTGAGTTTAAGATGTCTATTGGACATTCAGTTTGAAATGTCTGAAAGGTGATTGGAGATGTGAGATTGGAAGGTGGAACAGAGTTTGGGTCAGGATAGATAGATAGAATGATAGAACGATAGAACAATAGAACGATAGAACGATAGATAGATAGATTGAGAATCATCAGCATAGAGATAGTGATTAAATCAGTGGAAGCTATTGAGACACCAAGTAAAGTAATATTGGAGGGAGGAAAGAAGAAGGTTCAAGATAGAATGCTGAGGGAGCTACAACTAGAGGACATTATTTGGAAGAAGAGCCAGCAAAGGAGACAGAGAAGGCATGGTTAGATAGGTGGGGGGAGGACCAGGAAAGAGTGGTATCCCAAAAGCCTAGAGAGAAGAGAATATTAAGGAAGAGAAAGTGATCAACAGTGTCAAAGGCTGCAAAGAGGTCAAGAATAATGAGGACTGAGAAAAGGCCATTGGATTGGCAACTAAGAGATCATTAGTAACTTTGGAGACAGCGGTTTTGGTGGAGTGATGAGGTAAGAAGCTTGATTGAAAGGGGTTAAGAAAAGAGTGAGAGGAAAGAAAATGGGGGCACCTTTGGAAATGGCTTTTTAGAGGCATTTAGTTACAAAGGGCAGAAGAGAAACAGAACTATTGATAGCAGGGATGGACAGATCAAGTGAAGATTTTTTTAAAGATGGGGAAAACATGGGCATATTTGGAGGCATGTAGGAATTGAGCCAGTAGAAAGGGAGAGATTGAAAACAGTGGGAATGACAGAAGGCTCAATATGCTGAAGAAGACAGGATGAGATGGGATTGCTTGAACAAGTACAGGTCTTGGTAAGGAGTAAGGTCAGTTCATCATGTGAGACAGGGATAAATAGCAAGTGTAAAACATAAAATATATCTGAAAATATAATGGAAACAAATGGGAAAGTGTGATTCAATTTATTAAATTTCATTTGCATAGATTTGGTTTATGCTATCAGAGTTACATAAAATACATCCGTACAAAAATTATTTTTAGACCCCAGTTCTTTTTTAAAGGAAGAAATAACCACATGATTTTCATAAGTCTCTCTAGATCAACTTCCTGAGATCAGTTACCATTTGACAGAAACTTAGAATAAGAATGATTATACATTGGTAGTTTTATTCTCTAAGATATTCATCATTATATTTTAAAGTGTTGAAAATTGATTTTATGTTTAGTGAAAAAATTATCCTCATTTCTATCTGTCTTTTAGATGGTACTTTGTATATGTGACTTTTCTACCTGAAAGATCAAGCCAGAATATTCAGCTTTGATAAAGAAGACAGAATGACTACTGCACATCAATCTAAATTAATATATTTCAATTCCAACTATTTATTTGTGTCCTCGTTAACAGGAAAAGACTGCAATTTAACTTAGTGACATCAATGGAAGGTAGGCCTGCCAATGTAACTATGCTAATATTGAATTTGTACTGACTCACAAGGAAAAACATGAAAAGAAAGTTTTGAAGGACTTAGCTGATGAGTTAACAGAAATACAAAATATTCGCAAAATGATTTCCAAATGCATTGCTTTGCAGGTCAACAATCAGGTACAAAATTTAATATTTTCAGAAGTTGAGCCTGGGTACACCAGTGTGAATAGCTCACTGAACTATAGGAAAATTAAAGACTGCTGGGTTGTAGAGTGGTTAGAATTGTGGTTCTGGAGTCAGGAAGACCTGAGTTCAAATCTGGGCTCAGGCATTCATTAGCTGTGAAGGGGCAAGTCACTTAACCTCTGGCTCAGTTTCCTCAACTGTAAAATGGGGATAATAGCACCTACCTCCTAGGGTTGTTCTGAGGATCAAATGAGTTGATACTTACAAAGCACTTAGCTCAGTTCCTGACATATCGTAGGTGCTTAATAAACATTCCTTTTCTTCTAATCCTAGCTCCGCTGTATGATAATATCTCTAAAGACAGAATTATTGCAAGCATTAAATGGATTCTTTACCTTCATTAGTGTATGTATTCTGTGTGCCACTCAAATTTGGATTCCCAAGGTTTTGGGTTTGATGTGGTGGTATTGTAGATACTTATTGTTCCCTTTTCCCTAGAACATTTGGGAAATAATTGTTTTCAAAACTAATATTTTAGTGCAGAAGGGTTTTAGGCTTCAGCAGAGTCAGCTGGAATGAAGGTCTGCTGAAGTCTTTAGAGTCATTTCTTAAAGATACTTCCGGCTGGTGGCCTCAATTATTCTGTAATTAGACACTTTTCCTCCCTGTTAGAAGGGTTCTCAATAACATGCTAGAATTTTTTTGGCTTCTTGGACACTGCCACTGCAATGCTAGATGTTCTGTGTCTTTCCTTCTTCCTGGAACTCCAGTAGGAATGATCTCTTTTATGTTTCCATCTTCCCAGAAATCTAAGTGCACCAACTAATGTCCATACTTCATGATAAAATCATTCTGCCCCAAAACACAGTCTTAGGGAGGCGAAGTTGTGAAATTCAGTTGAACCTGTTTGAAGTCCAGGATGTAATAGGAAATGTAATCCCTCTCTTCTTACTTCTGTACTGCCTTCTGAGCTCCTTGAAGATAGGCACTCTCGATTTAATCTGTATGCCTAGTGCACAGCACCTAGTCAGTGCTTAATAAACATTTGTGGAATTGAACAGTTCTGTCCTCCCTTGTGGCCATGACCTGCATGCTCTCCTATATGCTTTCTTTGTGCGTCTCTGCTTGTAGGGAAAGGGAGGAAATGCAAGGTAAGATAGCATAGATATCTATGGATAAAGTGCTTAATGCCTAGATAAATGTCAGCTGCCATTGTAACCTAGTTTAGGGGTTCCTGACCTTTTTTTGGTCCCCTTAACTCCTTCACTTTTTGTAAATCTTCTTGCATACCATTCAACATTAAAGGATATAAGTTCTAGAAATTAACACGGATATGCATATAAGAAATAAAATAAGATTAATTTTTATAAAGAAAACTTCATTTCACACATATAGCTTTAAGTTATTAAATGTTTACCAGAATATAGACAATCAAGTGAGATCCTTGACTCATTTTCTTGTTGATGAAGAGCTTTATCCTTAGTATAGTCTTTGAAAGAGATACCCTCATATTATGTTCAGCTCTCAGTTTGTTTCTTGCTTTGGATATGATGAGGAAAAGACAGATAATTCTAATTCACAAAGATAATTGTTATGGAAAATTAAAGTCTTAGGAACATATTTAGTAATAATGCCTCCAATAATTTTATAACTTCATTGATTGGAAATTAATTTAGAGTTTCTAGTTATAAAAGGAATCAATTAGCTCATTGGTCACGGGATCATTGTGGATGATTTTCCCTAGCTCAAGGTGAAAACAAGGTTCCATATCTAAATTTTACTAATTTAGTTTGGTCAGAAGGAATTGTTTCTCCAATGGTCTCTTTCACAGTTTTCATGTGTACTATAACATTTCCTTGCTTTCACATTCCTCCTTTGCTACCTCACCATTTTCTCTTCCATCCAGCACTTTTTTTTGCTAGCAATACTATTTTGGTAATATTTCAATAGGAAGATATATTTACTAAATGCTCCCTATACTCCCTTGATGTGTATCTTGCAACCCTGTGGTGGCATGCTTGCCTAAAGTTGGGATTCTCTGCCCTAGCTGCATCCGGATAGATAGCCAATGCCGTGTATTTCAGCTTAAAAAGAAAGCATATAGAAGTAAAGATGAAATGAGTAAAGCATAGTGCCTTAAGGCTGCTGAACCCAATAATTCATGCCCTTTGATCCTTCTCTCTTTAGACCTTCTTTCTGAGCTGGCATTTCATCTCTGGACTCGAATTTAGGCTAAGCTCTTCTTTGAAGTCATTTGCTACACCATTATAAGCCTCTGCTATGCCAGTGGAAAATTTTCTCACCCCACAGGACATTGGTTGGTATCTGGCTATTATGACCCATGGCTCTTGCCCCTCTTCTCACACATTCCAAATTAGAACTTGCCGTGGAAGGCAGTCATTTTCCTCTTCTGGCAAGAAGAAGAAGCAAGATACTTATGTTTCATTCTTCATTGCTCCAAGCCCCCAGACCATAGAGGAGTCAGTAGTTACTTTTCATCAACAGTTACCAGAAATCCAGGCTACAATACCTCAAAGGGGAGAGGGGAAGACAGTAAATATTTATAGTTTTTTGCCAGGTTTTGCTAAGCAGTTTTTACAAATGTTATCTCATTAGACCCTCACAAGAACCCAGTGAGCTAGGTGCTATAATTATTCTCTTTTTACATTTGAGGAAGGCATGGTAAATATGTTTAAGTGCTTTGACCAAACCTGAGTCAAAATCACCTGAGCCAAACCTTAGTGGAAAATTTGTCTCTAATAAGGCAAGCTGCCACCTTGCAGGAGGGAAATGACTGGTGGGGAAGCAGCTGTGAACAGTTACTTCATCTATTAGGATTTGGTTTAGCAGTCTAGAGAAAGTCAGTGTCTAAGCCAGGGGTGGGGAACCTATGGCCCCAAGGCCATGTGTGACCTTCTAGGTCCTCAAGTGTGGCCTTTTGACTGAATCCATACTTCACCTAGCTTACAGTGGAAAGTGCTAGAAGACAGGGGTTTGGATTCTACCTCTGCAACTTAGTACCTTTGTGATCTTGGACAAATCCCTTCACCTCTTTGGCCCTTAGTTTTCTCATCTGCAAAACGAGGGTGTTAGACAAGATAGCTTTGAAGACTTTTTCCAACTCTAATCGATGATTCTATAACCCTTTGATTTAGTTTGCTTTTGGGATTGCTAGAATGGAACCCAGTCCTACCAGAAAAGATGCTTTTGCAATATCAGACATCGTCATACTAGTGGTGGTACCTATGTAACTAGTAGTGGTAACTATGTAACTAGATGGTGGTAACCTTGGGATCCATGAGATCCAATGTCTGTGGTTCTTGGTAGGGAAATATTATGAACTTCTTGCCTTTTACATAATTTGGTACCACAATGATTGTTTTTGGGATTAATTGATTAGTTTGCCATAATCCTGACATTATTTGGATCTCAAGGTGCGGGGGTTGGGGTCATGGGAAACAATGTATTTCACTTTGCAAAGCCAGAATTTCTGGGTGCTGACACAGGCTGCCACCAGTTTCTGTCCTCATACCACGGTCTACAGGGGACATACTACTCCAGTACCAACAACTACACAATGATTTTAGCATTATGAAGATGGACAAATTTCTTTAACGTGAAGCATATTACTGCCATTAATTTGGTTGCAAAAAGTCCCATTACTGCTAGCCAGCTGTGTTCTCTGAAAGGGTCCCTGATTATATTTATTTAAATAAATAAAAGCAGGAATTGAGGTTCTGTTAGGATTATTGGGCTCTCAATGCTATGACCATTTGTGACCAATATTCCCACCTATAGGAAAATTTATTTGGCATTATTATTGAAGTAGGTTGAGACCCCATGGTACAAAGAATTTATGATCTTCCTTGAATTCAGGAAGAACTGGGTTTAAGTTCTGTCTCTGGTATGTAGTGGCTGTTGGCCATAATCTCTTAATGCCACAGAAAACCTTTGAAGGCTTTACAGAGAAGTTTCTGATCTGCATTAGTGGAAGGAGTTGTACACTGAGAGCTCCTTACACTGATGAAATCACAGATCTGGACTTTCTCCTCTTCCCATATAGCCTGTACCTCCCCCTCCAAATTGGATTAATTTAAAAATATTTTGGAATATAATGTGGTTAACTGTTTGGAGAGTGTTATATCAGTGACATGCTTTCTCTCTCATTAGATTATGAGCTTTTTGTCTTTTGCCTTTCTTTGTAACCCCAGTATACATAACACAGTATCTGGCACATAATAGGCCCTTAACAAATCCTTATTGACTGACTGATATACCTGTCATATAAAATGGGAGAACCATCACTCTCCATAAATAGTTGCTGCTATGCCCTTAGGCAGTGCCTCTCATTCTTACATATCTCACCATATATTGGCAGTGGAAAGGAATATAGATTGGAGTTTCACTGGGGAAGAATGATACAAAATCTAGGAACTCATAAGTCAACCTCTTGAAAACTACATATATTTAAAATGTCCATATTTTGACTCATGTGGGAATTTGCTTCAATTGACTATGCATACTTGTTACAAAGGTTTTCTTTTTCTTTGTTCCAGTTGGGGGAAGGGAGGAGGGAAGAATGGTGAGAAAGTGTGAGAAAATAAATGCTTGTTAATCCAAAAAAATTTTTTTAAGTACATATTTAAGATGTGTGTATCATTTGCGATTTCATGGTCTCAGATCTTTAAATACCTTTCCTTTCTTGTTTGTAAGGATGGCTGCTGATAGTGGCCAAATAATTCTATGGTCTATAAATTTGAGTGGACTAGAAAATTTGAGAAGAAAGGTTCTTCTTAGGAGAATAAAATTTAGAGCTAGGTGAGGAAATTGAGGCCCACAGAAGTTGTGACCTGGTCAAAGTCATGTAGGTAATAAGTGATGGAACAAGTATTCAAACCCAACTCTTCAAATTCCCAATCTACTATGGCATCCTGGGTCTTCTGGAAGGAAGGAGATAAGAATTTATTAAATACCTACTATGTGCCAGACATTGTGCTGAGTTTTTTTTTTTAATAAATATTTTCTCATACCAACCCCGAAAAGAAGGTGCTATTCCTATTTTACAGTTGAGGAAGAAGTTAAGTGACGTGCTCAGGGTCATAAAGCTAGTAAGTATATGAGGCTGGATTTGAATTTAGGCCTTCCTGACTCTAGACTGAGCTGTTTACTATATCACCTAGCTACCTACCTCTGTTCACTTAAACATGTTACTTGAATCCACCTAGGATCAAATCTAACCTCCCTCCCCTTTTGGTAAATATATGATAACTATGGGTAAATAATGAACAACTCAACTTCTGTTTTTTGTAGTCAGCGCTGACAGTCTGATGAGTAGATACAGTATGCTTTGTCCTTTATTAAAATGCAAATATTCTGAGGCGTGGTAACATATTTAACCTCTTAGTCATTTATTTTTCTGTGCATTACTTACTCAGATTCAAATTTATTACAGAGAACAATTTTGATTTGGGGGAGGAGAGAAGAGGAAGACAGCAAGGAAGCTGTGAGACTAATTGCCAAAATGGGAAAGAGAGGTAATTCCTCAGGGTCAAATGGTCCCAAAAAGAAACTCGAGGATGTCAAAAGACAAATTTTACCTACTCTAGAATTTTACCTGCATTTGTGCACAGTAATAAACACCCTTCTGAATTACTTTTTTCTTTTTTAAATTCTCCAGCTAGAATTTTTTTAGAATACAGAATCCAAATTACCTTTTATATTAACATATAAAACATAGTCACATATATTCAGTAATTTGAAAGAATTTAACTTATATACATTGAACCAAATGCAGTTTACACAGGGCACAAAAACTTCTCTGTTTCATTTTTTGGCAAGATTTAGGAGGTCTACAAGCAAAGAACTTTTCAGGACAGTGTTTTTCAACAAGAAGATAAATCACACACAGATATTATTTTGGAGATACAAAATATGTTTAAAGCAATAAAGCTAGGTAGGGCTGCTGTCTTGAACATCAACATCTTTCAAAGTTAGGTAATTCTGAATGTCTACAATTACAAAGTTGTTAATAATAATGATAATTATAATAATAAAATAATAATAGCTAGCATTTATATAGCACTTCAAGGCTTGCCAGATGCTTTACATATGCTAACTCATTTGATCCTCACAATTCTGGGAAGTAAGTGCTATTATTATCCCCATTTTACAGATTAAGAAAAATAAGGCTAGTAATTGTCTGAGGCTGGATTTGAATTCAGGTCTTTCTGACTCCAAGTTTATCACTCCAGTACATCCCCTCTACCACCTAGTTTGGTATATACTTAATAATGCCTTTGGTGTAAACATGCATTCATTTAATTTAAAAAGATAAAGTCCGTGCATTTTTCTTTTCCTTTTTAAAAGTGCTAGTAAATCTGGCCTTGGTGTGAATCTTAGAAATGTTTAGAGGTCAGCTATACAATCTTACAATATTCTTTTTTATGAAACATGAACCAGGATAGAACTCAAATGCTTAGAATTCAGATACATTGTACTGGACAGAGTATGGCCTTACAACGTTTTTTTTTTTTTTTTAAATCATTACTCATGAAAAGAAACTGCGCTTCTTTTTTTTTTAATTTTCTTTTTAAAAATTATTAATAAATTTATTTCTGATTTTTAGTTTACAACACTCAGTTCCACAAGCTTTGGGATTCCAAATTTTCTCTCCCTCCCACTCCTCTCCCCAACCCTCCAATGTAATCCAATGTAGGTTCTACATATACCTTCACATTGAACTTATTTACATAATAGTCCAGTTGTAATAAAGAATTACAACCAATGGAATGAATCATGAGAAAGGAGAAATGAAACCAAAAAAGAAGGAAAAAAAAAAAGGAAAGACACTGCACTTCTATGCTAAGAGATGAGGCTCTGCCCTCCTATGCTTGGTCTCTACTGACTAAATCCTCTTTAATTTCCTTGGCCCTGGGCAAAGGAGTTGCCTAGGCTTATTCCATTATCCTTCTCAGGTTGCTCTTTTTTCTAAGCTGAGGAATCCCTTCATTCTCCTTACTGAGTTGTGCTGTTTCTTTCTACAGGGTGTCCCTAAAGTCTGGACACATAGGAAATCTCATTAACTGTTTCACGGAAGACTCTGGGTTGTTCAGTGACTTCTTTTTCTGGGGTATGCTAAAGAAGAAGGGGTACTCGATGAAAATCACAACTGCAACACACTTGATTGAACACATAAACGCATAACGAATGAATGTACTAAAATTGACAGCAATGTGGAATTATTGTATTGAGTTCACGTGAATCTTGCAAAGAGCACCAACCTTTGCATCACAAATGATGGAAATCATGTTGAAGATGTTATTTGTTAATACTCCAATTAAATACAATGTTGTTGAAAATTTCATTCATTTCGTTTTTTGAAAATATGCATTGTTGCCCATGTGTCCAGACTTTAGGAACACCCTGTATTATATCCTGCAACCACGCTCATTCCAAAAATCTTTCCTTCCCACTCCTGATCTCATGCCAAAGCACACCGGGAACCTGCTAACAACTGACTATACCATTAAGGCAGAATTCATGACTTCAAAGATAACCATGAATGTGCCTGAATGGTCCAGAATGGCAGGATATAAGGAATTCTCTAAAGTTAAAGCATTTATTGAAACTCAAAAGTAGCAGACCCACGGACCGGTGTCCCCAGTTGGACATCCTGGCAAGAACCTTCCAAAACCAGTATGTCCATCTCACAATAGTGACCAGGAGGCCACAGAAAAACATTATGGCAGCAAGCCAAGCCATACTGGTGCTTCCCCCCCCCCCCCCCAATAACAGGGCCCTCCAGCAAGAAGACCACCCACTGGCCTCAAGCCCCTGCTCAGCACTCTCCAGTCTGCACGAGGGTCAATCCTGCTTTTTTGTAGTGCCTGCTGCTGTCGCTGCCTCTTCTGCTGCTTCTGCTGCAATCTCCAAGCTGTGTTCCAGCTAGCTGACTGCTTCCTCTCTCCTTCAGCTCTTAACTGCTCTCACCAACTGCCTCTTAGCTCTGCTCCAATGGTTCAGCAAGATCCTCCCACCACAGGCTTCATGTCATCATGTGGACCAGAACTCAGGTGCCTACCATTGGCTCCAGTCCTAGCCACTCCCCCCAGGACTCTGAGAGCCCCACCCCTGAAGCCCACTCAAATGTGCGGGAAAGATCTTCCCATTCACTGATTGCCTTTACACCAACTCTCCTCCTACACTGAAGTGCTCATAGCACCCAGACCCATCTCTAAAGCCACCAGTGACACTCGAAGTTTCAGAGTTGGGTCTTCAGAGACCATATAATACTTTCTACACTGACTGAGAATTCTTTGTACAATATCCCCTCACCGAGTAGCCTTTTAGTGTTTGCTTAAAGACCTCAAGTGAGGAAGAGTTTACTAACTCCCAAGGCTCATCCATTCTGCCTTTAGATAGCTTTAATAGTTTGAAAGTGGTTTTTTTTTTTTATCTTTAGCCTAATTTTGTATCTCTATGACTTCCACCATATTTCCTAGTTTTTCCTTCTAGGGTTAAGCAGAACAAAACTAACCTCAAGGAAAAAAATGTTTTATTATCATTGTCTTATTACCTATCCTGCATAGAACCATCTCTTATCACAAAGAAAAAAAGACTTAAATAAAGCAATTACTGACACTGCCCTTATCTGTATATCATCTTTATATGAAAAAGAAATGTTCATCTATAGTCTACCACTTAAGTGTGTTTTGTTATCAGTTGTCCTGAACAAGATTTGTTGTTGTTAAGTAGTTCAGTCATGTGAGACTCTTTGTGACTCTGTGGACAATAGCATGCCAGTGCTGTCCATGGGGGTTTCTTGGCTAAGATTCTAGAGTTGTTTGCTATTTCTTTCTCCAGTGGCTTAAGGCAAACAGAGGTTAAGTCACTTCCCCAGGGTCACACAACTAGTAAGTGTCTGAGGCTATACTTGAACTCAGGTCTTCCTGACTCCAGGCCCAGCATTCTATATCCACTGAGCCACCTACATGCCTTCTGAACAAAGATTAGATATATCTAATTGTGATGTCTTTAGTATTGTTTTCATTTACATTATTTGAAGATTCACCTCTTTTTCTACATGTTGCCCCCTTATATACTTAAGGACAGCTATTATGTCTCCACTTAGTAACTCTTTTTAAGGCCAAATATCGCTATTTCCTTTAATTTTTTTTAAGTATGGCAGGATTTTGAGGCACTTTAATATCCTACTCAGTCTCCTATGTATATGCTATAGTTTATCAAAGACCTCTACAAAATGTAGGACCCAGACTTTAAACCAATAATTCAACTGTGATCTGAACTAAAAGTATAGAGGAATCGTTACTTCCCATATTCTGGACATCCTCTCTTTTTTAATGCAGCTTAACATTGCACTATTTTTTTTTGGCTACTCTGTCTCATATTGATTTTAGAGTAAACCTATAAACCCAGACATATTTCAGAAGATCAGTCGTCTACTCATTCCTCCCTCATGTTGTGATGTGAACTTGACATATTTCATGTCCAACTATGAAAAAATTCTGTGTTCATCATCTGTTACCTGCCCTTGCTTCCATTTGTGCATCAAAAAACAAAACCACACCAAACCATACTGGTTGATGAGTTCTCTGTGCATTCCCACAGATCACTTCAAGCAGTTCCTTTCTATATTCCAAACTGGATTCAGTCAAAGGGCCACACTTGAGGACCTAGGGGGCCACATGTGGCCTCGAGGCTGCAGGTTCCCCACCCTTAGACTAGATGATCTCTGAAAGTCTCCAAGTTGTTTTAAAAGGAAATTAAAATGTTTGTTTCCAAGAAGGTAAATTCATACAACTTTGAAGTGTGAAAGAGTGTTGATTGTGGATACTACCTCAACTGATGCAGATTGCAGCCCTTCCACATTTGATGAGTTGCCACGGCCCCAAACTTCATTATCTGGTGGGTAACCTTCTGACAGTGAGCCTCTCTTCATTTAGTATCCTTGTCCTTGATGAGACATGCATACATATACACATACGTACATGACACATACCTCTGCACAGATGTATATATGCACACACATGCATATATAAAACACATATAACACACATACATATATGTGTGTATAGATATATTACTTGGCTTATACTGAATCCTTCCAGCCTGTTTGGTAAAACCTACAAGAGCCTGACTTTGTTAAAATAACCTTTGAAAACTCTAGTCAGCTATACCCAGATTAGGACTTTAACAGAGAAATGGATAGAAAATGAATGAAATTATTCAGAATCACAAATTGTCACATTTGCAAGGGAACTCAGACATCATTTAGTTCAAACCATGCCTGAACAAAAATCCCATCTACAATCCTCTCTTACCAGTTTTAAAAAATTTATCATAACATATTCCCTTTAATTATTTTTCAACTTCCCTATAGATAATATATGGGACTTTTTTTTTTGTTTGGTGTTTGTTCTGTTTTGTGTAAAAGGAGCTACATATCTGCCATCTGTGCACCTAACATTGACAATTACTCTTGGATACAAATGTTTTATGTAACAATGTGGTCCCATTACAAAGTGGGCCAGGAATAAGAAGCTACCATTTGCTTGAAAATATATGTGGATGATTCATCTTAACCCAACATTGTTAGGAACTGATTTAGTAACTTCACTGATTTGATTTATTTCTCACACCTTTTCAAACTCTTACATATTTTTTGTTCAGATGAAAGCACTGTCAGAGTTTGAAAATGTCATCCCAACCTAAAACTTTTGGAGAAATTGTCAATTTGGAATAGTTTAGATAGTGGGTATTGTGCCATAAGATCAAAAGTTGGTTATAGTTGTAAGGGAATACAGCCAAGTACGGATTTAGTTAAATTCAGCAAATACTAACATGGCATTATGCTAGGTTCTGGGGATACAAAAAGGTAATGATGTCTGCCCTCCAGGAACTTACATTCTCCTGAGGGTGGTGGGGAGGAGTGGGACAGGGAAAAAACAATATACAATATTACAAAACTACAAAATACGATACAAGAAACAATGTACAATACAAAAATAAATATAATACAAGGGAAATTGAGGCACGATGGAGCATCAATAACTTGGGGATTTGGGTAAGGTTTCTCAGAGGAAGTGCCATTGTACTTGAGTTTTGTAAGAAGACAGGTTCTGAGAAGCAGAGATAAAGAAGTGCATTTAAGGCATGAGGAATGCATTTCTGAATTCATGGAGGCAGGAGATGGAGCACTGATTTCAAGGAATTCCAATTTGGCTGGACTATGGGAGTTCATGAGGGGGAACAGTATGAAAAATACTAGAAAGGTAAATGGGAGTCAAGTTGTGGAAAGTTTTACACACTAAGCTGAGGAGTTTTACACACCAAGCTACTTTATCCTATGAGCAATGGATTAGCATTGAAAATTTTGAGCAAAGACTGATGGGATCAGATCTGTGCATTAGGAAATAATTTTTTTTTATCTGTAGGGACTAGTTTGGAGAGGGGAAGAATCTGGAATCAGGAAGACTAAAAGTAGGAAGTTATTGCAATTGTCCAGGTGAGAGGTGATGAGGGCCTGACCAAATGTGAGTAGAGGGAAGGGCACAGACAGATGACGTGTTGTGGAAGCAGTTTGAGAAGACTTAATAATGGATTGCCTGTGGGAGGTTAGGGAAAGAGTGGGGGAAGGAGGAAGGGAATAAACATTTAAATATTGCTTTCTATGGGCCAGGCACTGTATTATCACTTTTTACAAATATCTCACTTGATAGGAAAAGGGAAGAGTCAAAGAGAACTCAGGTTACAAACTTGGGTGACTTAGAGGGATGATGGTGCCTGCCATGGAAATAGGGAACTTTGGAGAAATAGCAGATTTTTGTGGGTGAGGAGAGACTAATAAGTTCCACTTTGGACATATTAAATTTAAGATACCCATGAAACATTCAGGTAGAAATGTCTACCAGGCAGTTACTGATGTAGGATTGGAGATAAGAAGAGAGATTAAGACTGGATATACCTCCTCGGATTGTTGTGAGCTAAAATGAAATAATAATCATAAAGCACCTAGCCTAATGTCTGGCACATGGTAAGCACTATATAAATGTTAGCCAGCTATTTTTGCTATGTGCAAAGATTGTTGAACCTATGGGAGGTGATGAGGTCACCAAGAAAGAATACATAGAGAAAGAAAAGAAAAGGTCTCAATACAGAATGTTGGAAGACATTCAAAATGAAGAGGCTAAAATTCTATAATGGTCTTGCAAAGGAAACTGAGAAGGAGCAGACAGGTGGAGTAAAACCATGAGAGAACATGTCATGGAAGTCAAGGGAGGAGAGAGTATAGAGGATGAGGGGTGTAATCAGCAGTATCAAAAGCTGAAGAGAAGTCAAGAAGGTTGAGGACTGCAAAAAGGCCATCAGATATAGGAAATAAGAAATCACTGATAACTTAGATGAGGGAAGGTTGTTTTTTTGAATGGTGGGGCTGAGAAACCTTGTAAAGGATTAAGCAGAAATCAGAACAATTTATAGTCATATGAAAAATGCTATAAATCATTATTAATTAGAGAAATTCATTTTAAAACAACCTTGAGATGTCATTTTACACCTATCAGCTTGGCTAAAATGATTGAAGGGGAAAGCAACAAATGTTGGAGGGGATATTGTTGGTGGAACTATGAACTGATTCAACTATTTTGGGGAGCAATCTAGAATTATGCCCTAAGAGTTATTAAACTACCTATACCCTTTGATCCAGCAATACCATTGCTAGGTCTATTTCCAAGATGATTAGGGGAAAAAGAAAAGAATCTATATGTTCTAAAATATTTATAACAGCTCTCTTTGTGGTGGCAAAGAACTGGAAATTGCAAGGATGCCCATCAATTGGGGAATGGCTGAACAAGTTGTGATATATGATTGTGATGGAATACAACTGTGCTGTAAGAAATGATGAGCTCGATGATCTTAGAAAAACATGGAGATGCATGAAATAATGAAAAGTGAAATGATCAGAACAAAGAGAACATGGTATACAGTAACAGCAATATTGTTTTAAGAACGACTTCGAGTGAATAAGTCATTTTGACTATTATAAATACCCAAATTAACTACAGAAGACATTGAAGGAAATTGCTATCTGCATCCAGAGAAAAACTGAAAAATAGAAGTATTTATAGAATGATTTTACATTTATGCATGTATACATACATATACATATACATTACACATATATGTGTGTGTGTATTTGTGTCCAATGGTAGCCATCTCTAGGGCAGGGGGAGGGGAGAGAAAAAAGGAAAAAAGAATTTTACATGATAACTTTATTATACTATGTTACAGAAGTGCTTGTTTTATTTCATAAATAAAAAGAAAATAAATAAATTTTTTTAAAAAGGACAGGGAGGACAGAGAAAGGATGATTGCTTGTGGGGATGACAAAATCAAGCAATATTTTTTCAAGTATGATATAGACCTGAGAATTTTTATATGCAATGAGGGAAAGAGCCAGTAAATAGATAGAGACCAAAGGTAAAACAGAGACAGTGGGAATAACCTATGGTGCAAAATCCTGGAGGAGAATGGAAGGGAGAGGATGGAGAGCATTGGTAGAAGGGTTGGACAACATCTCAGACAATAGTAAAAGAGAAGAGGATGGGTGAGTATAGCACCTGAAGGCTAAAAGAGGACTTTACTAGGCACCAATTATCTAAGGTGTGATTGATTCATGTTTGCCTTACTGATACTTTGAGAAAATCTTTATGCTGCTGACTTGCTAGTTGACCCTGGCATGGAGGTAACAATAGAATGGTCATTGTACTAGAACAAAGGATTTGTTCCTTATGGCCTTCTTGGTTGCTTCTAGAAGAGAGCATCTTAACCCTTGTTAAGGGTTGAACCCCTTTGGCAGTCTGGGGAAACCTACAGACCCATTCTCAGAATGTTTTTAAATGCATAAAATAAAATGCACAGGATTACAAAAGAAACCAATTATATTGAAGTAAATTATTGAAATATTAAAGAGTAAACAAGTTCACAGATTGCAGGTTAAGAAGCCCTGGTCTAGAAAAATGGGGAGAGGAGAAATAGCACTTAGTTACTTTCCAGGGTTAGTGTGAAGAGAGCACTCTGCATCTGTAAAGGTCTATATAAGCATAAACTATTACTATTATCTTTAGCAACTTTAAATCAATCCTTGTTTAAAATGGACAACTGAAGAAGTTTGGCAATTTAGAGAAAGAATCAATAGATAAACAAATGTTCACTGAATATTTACCATGTATTTTTCATTGTTCCTGACTACAAGAAGTTTGTTGTTCATTATGCATCCTTCTTTTTGAAGAGGACCAATGACATCACAATTGGATAGATGATGTTTTGACTTGTGCATGAATCCGATTTAAGTGAGGCAGAGTTGCAGACTGTTACAGACAAAGTTGCAGACTCACACTCTCTTCCAGAGCTGATGAAATCTAGTGGCAGAACAAAAGTCAAAATGACTGGCAATGGCCTGGGATGCAGTGGGTGACCTTTATGTCTTTGATGCCTAACCAACCTCCCCATGTTCCACAGCACCTGCTTCAGCTTTCTTTGTGGAATAAATTGTTCTCATCTTCCTATTCTGCTGGGGGAAGTCTTCACACATTTGGGGTAGATGGCTCCCTAACTCACCAATGGATTTGAGGCCTGTTGGTTGCTCTCAACCTGGTTTAGCCTGGAAGGGCTGAAAACAGGAAGCTTATTAACTAGTAGGAAGAGACAATACAAGGGAAGGTTGAATAACCAAACAATCTGTGATTTAGCACCAAAATTAATGATAAAGGCAATATGTGCTGTATAAAAGGTCACAGATGAATGTGAACAACAGTGGTTCCAGATGGTTGCCAAGTAAATGTGTCCCAAAGGATGAGTATAATTTAGATAGTGGGGAGGAGTGTGAATTAATATTTTAGATGTGAGTAATAACATGAGTATGAGTACAGCAGTGGAAATGAATGTGACATTTGTTTGTATTGTTCTGGAGGAGGTCTGAAGAGCTGGAATTGAGAATATAGGTTCAAAAGTGAGCTTCAGAGAACATGAGGAGAGAAAGATGATGAGATGGGTCTAGAGAGAATGATACCTTGAGGTAGAAAGTGGGGAAGATGAAGATAAAAGGGGTGAGGGAGAATGAGGAGTAGAGGTTATGAACCTGGGAGACTGGAAGGATGGTGATGCCTTTGACAGACATAGGGGAAGGTTCAGGGTGAAAGACAATGAGTTCAATTAAGAGATCATTGACGGCCTGGAGAAAACAGATTCAGTTAAGTGGTAGGTTAAGAAGCCCAGGTTCTTAAGCCCAGGTATTAAGAAATGAGTGGGAGGTGAGGCAGTTGAACCAACTTTTTCTTGGAGTTTGGTCGTGAAAGGGAACATTAATTATGATAAAGTCCTAATTGTGCAATAAGGATTATAATTGAAAATGAATTTAGACTAGTATGGATTAAAGTCATCGGGTATGGTTTTGCTTAAGAAATGGTAGTTGAACTGAGCTTGAAGGATGAATAGAATACCATAGGAGTTAGGCATTTCTGGGGGGAGAAAACAGCATAAGTAGAAGTATGAAGGAGAATAGAGTTAGGGGCACATATGCCTGAAAGTCTCTTTAATAGTGTATATAAGGAAATGATGAAATATTCAGGGTCATCCCTCCATTTGCATAGGAAGAGAGTTCTCTGATGAAGGGGAAGAGAGGGACACTTTCTTTCCCCTTTGCAGAGAGAGCCTATGGGGAACCAGTACTCCCTTTTCACACAGTTTGGCAAAGCCCATAGTTCCAGGCATAGGGAGGGCAGACCCAGGGAAATCTTGGTGTTCAGTCATTTCAGTCATGTCCAAATCTTCATTACCTCACTTGGGATTTTCTTGGCAAAGATACTGGAGTCGTTTGCCATTTCCTTCTTCAGCTCATTTTACAGATGAGGAAACTGAAGCAAACAGGATTAAGTGACTTGCCCAGGGTCACATAGCTAGTGAGTGTCTGAGATTGGATTTGAACTCAGGAAGATGAGTCTTCCTAAATCCAGGTCAGGCACTCTATCCACTAAGTCACCTCTTAGGGAACGGCTTTCCTCCTGTGAACACCATGTTTTAGGCAGCTCCTCATGGGCAGGGGAAGAGTGGGGGGTGGGGAGGAGCATGGGAAGAGGTAATCATAGTGATTCCCTCTGGAAAACTTCCTGGTTGCGTTAAGATATCCTGTGGAGTTCTATTGCTCTTTTCATTTCCTAGGAGGGTACTTAGCAATATCATCTTGTCATGAAGAGGAAAACAGAGCTCTTACATAATTGATATTTCTTCCTGACATCTTATGCCCAACAACCTGCCATTTAATTATGCTTGTAATTAAACCCCTTTTCCAAAGGGAGGATAAATTTCAAATTTAGGCAGCTGATACTATGATAGTTCAAGGATATGCTATTTTCTATTTAACAATTTTTTTACAATTATTTTTATTTAATATTTTAGTTTTCAACATTGATTTCTACAAGATTTTGAGTTACAAATTTTCTCCCCATTTCTACCCCCCCCATTCCAAGATGGCATCTATTCTGATTGCCTCATTCCCCAGTCAGCCCTCCCTTCTTTCACCCCACTCCCCCCTATTTAACAAATTATAAGAGAACTGGGGGGAAATATGGAAATCCATCATTCATTGCTTAATCAGAAACACTTATTAATAGTATAAGATATGCAAAAAAGGAAACAAAAAGATATTGGAATTTCTATAGTATGATAAAAATTTACATTTTTAGTTTAGACACTATTATAAATTTATATCTTCAGCAAAGGAGTGAGAGATATTTATGGAAAATATATGTAGTTTTTAATCTAAAGGTTGCTTACAATAAGAAACCCTGGTATAATAATAATGTGCATATAGCATTTTATAGAGCTTATAAAGCATTCCCTTCACAAAAATCTTGAGAGGTAGATTGTGTTAATATTAATCCCCCACATTTTATAGATAAAGAAACTAACATTGAGAGATAAAAGTGACTTGCCTCGGGTCACACAGCTAGTGTTGAAAACTGGACTTGAAAACAACTCCTGTCATTCTAACACCAGAGCTATTTCTACTGTATTATATTTGTCCACATCATTTGTGGAGAATGTTACTGGAAATTTAAATTCATTTCAACAAGCAAATATCTAGCCTCCACTGTATATCTAATATTGTGCAATATTTTGAGGATAAAAAGACAAAAATGAAGCACTCAAGATGGAACTTATGATTTATGGGGTATGGAGTACTGGGAAACAGAAAATTAAATCCAAAATAACATTTAAAGTAGATTGGAAATAATTTCCAGGAGGTGGATGCTAATAATTGGGGACATCTGGATCAGCTTCCTGTTGGAAGTAGCATTTGAGTTTTTGAAAGAAACTATAGATTTAAAGAGGGAGAGGTGAGGAAGAAGTCCGTTTCAGGCATGAGACAACAGGAAGAATGCCAGAGCCAGCTCATTTTCAGAGTGAGCATTTGTACTTCAGAAATCAGAGAAACGTTATACATCAGGGTTCAATTTATTGTTTTCTTGATTGTTGACAAAACAATGAAGAAAGTTAATCAGTCAATGTTATTTGTCCTTTGTGCTCTGAAGAAGACCAAAATGACATCATGATGTTGGGGTCATTGTACAGTGTGTTCAGCTGTGGTGGATCATACTAATATGAACTCAGAAGGCTCTACCACAGGTCAGGCACAAATAGTCCACTTGACCATTTGGGAGGGAGAGTCTCTAAATTTCTGCATCTCATGTTTTTTTTGAGCTATCACAATTCTGCTTTGCTCATAGAGCACAGCACCTTCTTTGATGTGGGCATGTCATGCTGGATGATCCTGTAGCAGTGTTTCCCACATCTCACAATTGATACCAAAATTCTTCAGAGACCTTGAGAGTGTTCTTTTATTGCTTCTGACCACCATGTGAGTGCCTGCCTTGTATGAGTCCTCTGTAGAATAGTCTTTTAGACAAACATACATTTGGTATTTGAACAATGTGGCCAGCCCATCAGAGTTGTACTCTCTGTAGTAGAGTTTGAATGTTCAGCAGTTCAGCTCAAGAAAGGACCTCAGTGTCCAGTACCTTATCTTTCCAGGTGGTCTTCAGAATCTTCCTAAGACAATTCAAATGGAAGTGATTCAGTTTCCTGGCATGGCACTGGTAGACTGTCCAGGTTTCACAGGCATACAACAGTGAGGTCAGCACAATGGCTCTGTAGACCTTCAGTTTGGTAGGCAGTCTAATTTTGGTGGTTGATCTAGATGTCATTTTTGGTCCTTAGTTGAGGCATCTGACAACATAACTGAAAATATCATGCTAGAAAGCATGGGAGCAAGTACATAGCCCTGCTTCACTTTGTTGGTGACTGGGAAAGTGCAAGAGTATTGTCCATTATCTAGAACCTGTGCAGGCATGCCATCATAAAACTGGTGTGCAATACTGATGAACTTACCTGGGCAACTAAATTTTGCCATGATCTTTCTCAGGCCTTTGTGAATGTCAGTATCAAAGGCCTCAGTTAGATCAATGAGCATTGTGTACAGAACTCTGTTCTGCTCCTGGCATTGCTCCTGGAGTTGCTGGGCAGCAAACACCACATCAGCCATTCCTTTGAAGCTGCCCTGACTCTTGGGGAGATGACCATCTTCCTGGTAAAGGATCAATGGATTAAGGAGGATTCTGGCAAGAATATTCCCTCAATGACTAAGAAAGAGACAACCCCCCTCCCCCGAACCTCCCCTCTGTGGTAGTCACAGGACTATCTGTTTCCTTTACCTTTATAGAGATGGACAATGGAGGCATCCTTGAACTCCTGGGGAAAACTTCCTTTTGTCATATAGCTTGGAAAGTTTCGTTAGCTTTTGTACGAGCAGTGGACCTCCTTCCTTGTAGATCTCTCTTGGAATAGAATCAGCACTAGGTGCTTTGCCACATGAGATGAACCTAATGGCATTTGAAATCTTTTCTTCAGTAAGAAGTTCAGCTAGAGAAGGATGAACTTCAACCTGAGGTAAATCATCAATGGTTTCAGCATTAGTTGATGACAGTCTGTGGAGAACATCATAAAAGTGTTCAACCCAGCTCTCCAGTATCATGTCCCTATCACTAATCAATATGACTCTATAAGCACTGAGTAGTTGAGATACACCAAATGTCTTTGGCCCATAAATAACCTTTAGGGAATTGTAAAAATACTTTGGATTGTTACTATCAGTGTAAAACCAAATTTTATCTGCCGTCTTGCTGAGTCAAGAATCCTCTTTACTTTGCTTTTACTTACTTATGATAGAGTTAAATGCTGCCTTTTTAGAGATGAATGAACTATCCTGCTAATAGACCCTCTAGAGATCTCATTTTTCATTTAATAGCTGCTGAATTTCCTCATCATTTTCATCGTATCAGTCCTGATGTTCGCAAGTATTCAGGCTCAGATACATAAATGCAGTGCTGTACACCAAATCTCTGAAAACTGCCCACTCCTTTTGTGAGCTACTGTCACTAACATTGCTTTGGCTCAGTTTTCCCTCCAAGTCAGTAACTTTTTGCACATGGAGAAGCACTCTAATCTGTGGACATTGAGTCTTCTGGTAGTGTCATGCTTTGGGGCCACTGATTTTGTGAAATGCAAATGTTTAGCTTAGAGAGGATAATTCTCTGATTGGTCTAGCTCTTTGTGCCACACTTCGCCTTCATCATTCTTACATTCTGTCTGTCTCTTCTCCTTACAGTGACATAGTCTATTAAATGCCATTTTTGCTGTGAGGCTGCATCCATGAAGTTTTGTTGCTTTTAGGTAAACAGAAGACAGTGTTAGTGATGAGGTCATGCAACACACAAGCCTTCAATAGTAACTGACTGTTGCTGCTCCTGTTTTTGACTCCCTTTCCCCCATGGACTCCCTGCCATGTCTGATAGTATGTGCCTACTCTGGAGTTAGTCACCCAGAATTATAAGCTTGTCCTCTTTTGGCACATTGATGATGAAGGTCTCTAGATCTTCATAAAATTTTTCTTTGACTCATCAGGGTTCATCATGGTGGAGGCAAACACGCTGATGATGGTAGCATGGCATTTTCCCACAGATAGCAATTACATTGTCATGAGTCTGTCATTCACTCCTTTTGGGAGGTATACAAGCTTGTTGACTGTATTAGATATGATTGCAAAACCTATGCCAACTTCATGGTATTCTCCATCACTGAAGCCACTTCAGAAAAACGTGTATTAAGCTCCAGTTTTGGTAAGTTGGTCTTCATTTGTCAACCTTGTTTCATTTAGGGCTGCTATTTGGATGCAATACCTGTTGAAAGCTGTTTGTCTTTCAGGTATACTGGATTTCTTGTTTTCCATAAGTGTGTGTACATTCCATGTAGCAATGGTGAAATCATCTTTGCAAAAGTTTTTGTACATGTTTTTGTGTTTCGACTGCAGGGTAGGATCCCCACCTTCCATGGTAAGTAAGCCATTTTTATTGAAACAAAATGTTCGCATCTACCTATTCCATCAGGGAAGTCTTCACATACTTGGGGTAGACACCCCTTCTAACTCACTGAAGGGTTTGAGGCCCACTAATTACCCTCAACCTGGTTTAGTCCATCTGCTGAGATGATTTTACCAGGGTGTGGTCTCTGTGTGTGCTACAGCTTCCTGGAGCCACAGTTGAGAACTGGGTGGCAGATGGACGTCAAAAGTGGATGAGCAGTCCTGAAAAGGGCTCAGCAGCCCTCACATCAGAGGTACTAGTCTTCCCTGAATACTCTATACACCCCAGTCAGTCAAAGTGCCTGCTCTGTGCCAGGCACCGTGGTAAGTGCTGAGCATACAAAGAAAAGTAAAAGACAGTCTCCATTGTCAAGGAGCTCACAACCTAATGTGGGAAACAATAGGAGAACAACTATAAATAAACTGTATACAGGATAAATTGGGAATAACCAGCACTAGAATTAAAGAGGATAGAAAAAATGTTAGTGAAGGTTACACTTAAAAGTGTGTGTGCGGCCCCGCCCCCCCCCCCCCCCCAGCTGATTGTTAAACATTTACCAGCACAGCCCTGGATGGGGACAGCCTGTGGAAAGGAATGGAGATAGGAAGTGGAGTGTGATGTAAAAGAAACAGCAAATTTGGCTGGAGTACAGGGTACCTGAGGGATAGTAGTGGGCAATAAACCCAGAAAGGTAGGCTGGAGCCAGAGTGTGAAGGTCTATGTATTCGATACTAAGCAAAGTACGCTGTAGAATCATTCCATGTCAAAATCAAGGACCTTCAGTTGAATCAGTTGATTTCCATTTTTACTAATAATCCTACAGTCTTTTATCCTCTGAAAAATGTTGAAATAACATGACTTGAAATATTAGCATAAATTCTACTCCCTCAAAAATATTGAGTTTACTTAGTTATGGTCTCCATTTCTTATCATGTCTCTGATAAAAAGTTAATTTTTGCTCTGAAAAAAAGTAATTGAAATGTAGTCGATGTACTGAAAAGAAAAACTCCGTATTTAGTTACTCTTATAGATTTTGATCTGTGTTGTGTCAAGTTTAAAGACAAACTGTTTCTGCCATGCTCTGGTTGTTATGACAGTTTTCCATTCTCATTTCCAAGTCTTGAGCATTTCTTTTTTTTTTTTTTTTTTTTCTTGAGGAAGGAAGGCACAGCAATTGGGGATTAGTGACTTGCCCAAGGTCACACAGTTAGTAAGTGTGTCAAGTCAGATTTGAACTCAGGTCCTTCTGACTCCAGGGCTGGTGCTCTACTCACTACACCACCTAGCTGCCCCGAACATTTCTAATATATATAAAATAAGCATCTTCTGAAAACACGTCACTCTAATAACAGGTACAGAATTTCAGCTAGCAAAGAAAGAATATTTCTTGTCTGACTAACTTGATTCTAAGATCCTGGCATCTTCATATCAAAACTAGGGGCTTCCTTTTTTTTAAGTCACTTTCGTTTTGTCACATTTGGTAAACAAATGTGTAGGTAGCCAGACAGCTAGCTGACATTTGTATAGTGTTTTAAGGTTTGCAAGGTGCTTTGCTTTTAGTTCTCACAATAATCCTATGGGTTGTGGATGATATTTACACTAATTGCATCCAGGCCTGGAACATAGCTGAGCTTCCTAAATAAGATTCCTAACCACTTAAAAATATTTAGCCTAGAAAAAATAAGACTTGGGGGATATGATTACTGTCTTCAAGTGTTTGGAGGGCTGTCATGGAAGAGGACTAGGTGTGGTATTTTTGGCTACAGAGGATAGATGTATGAGCAATGCACTGATGTTGAAATGAGGGAAATTTAAGCTTGATATCGGGAAAAACTTCCTTACAATTAGAGCTATCTAAAAGTGAAATGATCTGATTTATGAGGTGAGGGGTTCACCTTATGTGGAGGTCTTCAAACAGAGACTAGATGAGCACTTGTCAGGTATGTTATAATGGGGATTTCTATATGTATGAATTAGTTTCAATGGTTGCTGAGGTCCCTTTGACTTCTCAAATTCTGGGATTCTTTGAGGCAGGAGTTTTTTTCCTCTTCAGGAAGTTTCATGCTGATTCTTATTAACTAAAGATTACTGGCAAATAGGAAGTTCTATGGAGCTTTAAATAAATTTATTCTTTTTTTGATTTTGAATTTGCATTTAAAGCACAGATTTCCCCTTCCCACCTCCTCATAAGCATCACTGTTACCATCAGCATCATCAAGAAATATTTATTAAGTGCCTATTTGGACATAACCCAATGCAAAGCACCACAAAAAATGAATCATTAAATTCGGTCTCTGTCTTCTGGTTGATGCTCATCACTTCAGTCATATGATCCATTACTTGAGCTGAAGAGTAGGTGTCCAAGGGCTTTCCTGTTGAATCAAGTCAAAACTTCTTTGTAGGCCTTTAAAGCCCTACGCAATCTGGCTCCTACTCACCTTTCCAGTCTTGTCCCACACTTACTCTCCATACATTCTGTGTTTCATCCAAAACTCTATTACTTATTGTTCTCTGTATTCATTTTACCCTCTTAATCCCTGTGTCTTTGTTCATACATCGTTCCTAGTACCTCAATGGACTGCCCCGTTGCTGCTTGTTGAAGTCTTTCTCTTTCTTTCTTCAAAGGCCAGTTCTTCTGCAAAATAATCCCTGACCTCCACACTGTCCCTTAGAAGTGATAGCTGTTCATTCCCAGAGCACTTTGTGCTTGTCCTTTGAGCTTATCATCTTATTTGTTTTAGAGCTATTCATGTATGCTTTATTTTCCAAATAGATTGTCCTGCTAGGATTATGTCTTACTTCAACTTGGTACCTCTGGCATCATATGATATAGTGATTAGCACACAGTAGGTTAAATAATGTGGAATTGAGTTGAATTACAGGGCCCTGATTTATGATTACATATTTTAAATGCAGAGTAAGCAGAAAGTGGAAAATGTTTTCCTACTCTCATCAAGCTTAGGTCTATGAAAATATCTCAGGTTTTCCTGCATTTAGCCTATCTCTTTGCCCAGGGATACTATGAGGCTGCAGAGGAAGTTGTTCTGGGTAAGTGGGGTGAAACAAGCAAGACCATACAAGAATTCACACTTGGGGAGCAGCTGAAGTTGGGGTGGAAGCACACTATCAGTTAGCTTCCTATTTTTAGAAATTTTTCTTGCTAACTAGGAATACGAGTACTGTTAGCACCTTCTAAATTTTGGCATTCTGGGGGAGAACCTACTTTAGTTTATTTCAATTAAATAAGCATTTATTAAGCACCTACTATGTGCCAGGCATGATGCTTGTAAATAGAGAAACAACATATACACTTATAAACACATACAAAATACATACAATGAATACAAAATACATGCACTGATAAACGAATGCAAAATACATGCTGTACAATACATTACAAATACATGCAATGAGTACAAAATGCATACAATGTAATTTTAGAAGGGTGAGTATACTAACATTGGGGAGAGGGGTACATCAAGAAATCTCTCATATAAGAAGGAGTCCTGCTTTAAAAGAAGCTAGGAAGTCTATGCGACCAGTGTGAGGATCAAGAGCATTGCTCATGAGGGAGAATGGGTGCAAAGGTGTAGAAATGGGAGATGAAATGTCATATGTTGGGAATAACAAATAGGCCAATTTGTCTAGAGAATAGGATGATTGTGGGGGAGTAATGTGAAGTGAGAATAGAAAGATGGTTTGGAGCCAGGATATGAAGAGGTCTAAAAGCAAAATAAATGGAGCTTGTATTTTGTCTCAAAGGCAATAAGGAAATACTGAAGCTTCTTGAGCAGGGGAGTCAAATGATCTTACCTGTGCTTTAGGAATATTAACTTGCCAATTACGTGAAGGATGGCTTGAAGAAAGAAGAGACTGAATAGAAAGACCAACCAGGAGGCTTTTTCAATAGTCTAGGTGAGAAGTAACGAGGGCCTGAACTAGAGTGGTGACTATGAGGAAAATGTGGAAGTAGAATTGACAATACCTTGCAACTGATTGGATATTGGGGAGGGTTGGATGGAGAATGAAGGAACAAGGACTACTGAAGTTTTAAACCTAGGTGACTGGAAGGATGGTGGTGCCCTCAACAGAAATAGGGAAGTTAGGAATAGGCTTGACTTTGGGGAGGAGTTAACAAGTTCTGGTTTGAACACGATTTTGAAATGCTTATGTGACATCTAGATACAGCCGTCTGGGAGGCAGCTGGTGATGTGGAACTGGAATTCAGGAGAGAGATGAAGTTTGGATATGTAGATTTGAGACATAAAGATGATAATTAAATCCGTGGGAACTGAAGTGAAGACCCAGAATTAGGACGTAGGGAAAGAGAAAAAGAAGGCCTGAGACAAAGCCCTGGGGTATTGCCATGGATAGGATATAGGACATGGATAATAATCTTCTGTTTTTCCTGGAAACAGATATTTTTAGGTTCTTTTTTTCTTTAAATCACACAAAATAATGATTTAGAGAGCATAAATTCAGCCTTGGTAGGTATTGGAAAGAAAGAGATCACAGTGATAAATATAAGGGAAATGATGATTTATGTCTCAACTTACATTTTTTCAGGCTTAATCCCTTTTTGAAAGGTATTTTCAAGTCTGTTCCATAATATTTGATTCTGACAAATGAATTCTGAGGGAAATAATGTTATATCTACTTGTTTTATTTAATTCTAACAGTGGAACTGGAGATTTATAAAGATGGAGGCTATCCAGACCAAATCAGTCTTTCACACCACTCATTAAAATGCCAAAAAATTTAAAGTGAAATCTTCCTCTCTTGAATTTGTTATAGATGTTAATTTACATGTGATCTTTCCATTGCATCAGTTTCCTATGACTCATACAAACCAATATATTTTCTATATATAAAATAAAATCTCCCTAGAACATTTGGCAAAAAACCAAAGACAGAAAATGGTCTCAGTTGAAAACACTTTAAAATCATGTCTATGTAAAGAAGTCTTAATTCTTTCTGATAGTGGGTTTTATAGTCCTTAATTTTAGTCATCTCCATTATAAATTTTAGTCATCTCCATTACAAAGTCTCTTTTCTCCCTTAGTCAGTAGCAAAGCTTCATGGATTGGGTTAAGTGCCTGCTGTACTCTTTTCCCCTAACTTTCTGAAGTATGATTGACATTCATGAACTACTATTTTGTAATTTTAGACAAATTGAATAGTTTGTAAAAAATAGAAGTTGGGGAGGAGAAAAGGGTTGATGTAAAAGGAAAGCTTTTTTCTTAAACATCATTAGTTTTTTCTTTTCTTTTTTTAAATTTTGTTTTCAGTTCCACTTTTTCTCTCTTCCTCCACTCCTGCCCCACCCATTGAGAAGGCAAGACATATGATACCCATCATATGTTGGAAGTCATGCAAAACATATTTCTGTATTGGCCATATTCTGTTTTTAAAAAGCAAGAAAAACAAAGCAAAATATGATTCAATTTGCAATCTGAGACTACCAATTCTCTGTCTGGAAGCAGATAACATTTTTCATCATGAGTCCTTTGGAGTTTTGGTGGATTGTTGTATTGATCAGAATTACTAAATCTTTCCTAGTTGATTATCTTTACAATATTGCTTTTAGCTGTGTTCAGTGTTCTTCTGGTTCTGCTCACTTCACTTTGCACCAGTTCATATAAATCTTCCCAGGTTTTTCCGAAACCCATCTCCTTAACTAATTGTTACAGCACAATAATATTCCATCACGTTCACATACCATAACTTATTTAGCCATTCTTCAATTGATGGGTGTCTCCTCAGTTTCCAATTCTTTGACACTACAAAAAGAACTGCTATAAATATTTTTGTACATATGGGTCCTTTCCATTTTTCTTTGATCTCCCTGAGGTAAAGAGCTAGTAGCAGCATTATTAGATTGAATGGGATGCACAATTTAATAGCCCTTTAGGCATAGTTTCAAATTGTTTTCTAGAATGGTTGGACTAATTAATAGCTTTACCAATAGTGCATTCGTTGTACCCATTTTCCCATATCCCCTCCAGCATTTGAAATTTTTTGTCATTTTAGGTAATCTGATGGGTATGAGATGGTACCCCAGAGTTGTTTTAATTTGTATTTCTCTAATTATTATTGATTTAAAACATTTTCATATGATTATTGATGGTTTTGATTTCTTCCTCTGAAAACTGCCTGTTTACATCCTTTGACCATTTATCAATTGAGGAGTAGCTCTTATTTTTTTATAAATTTGGTTAAGTTCTCTGTATATTTGAGAAATAATACCTTTATCAGAGAAATTTCTGTAATTTCCCCTCACCCTACTTTTCTTTTAATTTGGGCTGCATTAGTTTATTTGTGCAAAACCCTTTTAATTTCATGTAATTGAAATTATCCACTTTATCTTCCACGAATCTCTCTATTTTTTGGTCAAGAACACTTAGCTTTATCCACAGATCTGACAGGTAGTTTGTTCCAAGCTTCCTTAATTTGCTTATGTTATCACCTTTTATATCTAAATAATGTACTCATTTTGAGCTTATCTTATTATACAGTATGAGATGCTGGTCTATGCCCAATTTCTGCCAGACTGCATTCCAGTTTTCTCAGCAGTTTTTGTCAAATAGTGAGTTCTTGCCGCAATGTTTGAGATCTTTGGGTTTATGAAACTAGGCTATTGTGCTTATTTGCTTTCGTGTATCGTGCACCTAAACTATCATGGATCAATTTCTCTATTTCTTAACCAGTGCCAAATTGTTTTGATGAATACCACTTCCTAATAGAGTTTGAGATTTTTTAGTGCTTGATATTTTGACCTTTTGTTCCTCCAGATGAATTTTGTTATTATTTGTTCTAGCTCTATAAAGTAACTCTTTGGTAGTTTGATTGGTATGGCACTGAATACATAAGTTAACTAGGTGGTATCATCATTTTTATTATATTCATTCAGCCTGTCCATGAGCAGTTAATATTTTTCCGATTGTATAGATCTGTCTTTATTTGTGTGAAGAGTGTTTTACTATTGCGTTCATATAGTTTCTATGCGCACTTTGGAAGGTAGATTCCCAGCTATTCTATATCGTCTGCATTTATTTTAAGTGGAATTTCTCTTTCTACATCTTCATGCTGGATTTTGTTGGTAATATGTAGAAATGCTGATGAGTTGTGTGGGTTTGCCTTATGTCCTGCAACTTTGGTGAAGTTGTTTTGGTTAGTTTTTTTAGTTGACTCTCTAGGGTTCTCTGAGTACACCATCATATCATCTACAACAGGTGATAATTTTGTTTCTTCATTGCCTGTGTTTATAACTCCAATTTCTTTTTTCTGGTCTTATTGCTATGGCTTGCATTTCTAGTACGATATTGAATAATAATGGTGAGATCTGGGGAGAGATCTGGTCATAGTGTTCCTGATTTGTGCTCTGCTTCTTACCCAGTCAGGGCCCCTGCTCCTATGTGACCACAACTGCCCCTCTCCCTGTCCTGAAGCTGTGATTCAGAACTGGGTAATGGGTGATAGAGTTGCCAGATGGCACCAGTTCCTGTTCTCTGTGCTGGTACAGTGATTTTCTCAGATCTATTTCTGACTGAGTGCTCAGTCCCCCTTACCAGACCTGGGCATTGGGCTGCACCCTGCTGCTGCTGCTGCCACAGTCTGATGCTGCCACCACAATTGGTGCCATTTCTACCATGCTGCACTTCTGGCTAGCCCCCACTCTAGTGTCCACAGACCTTTCTTTCTGTCTTCCAAAGTTTCCCCAAGTTGGAAAAATGACTCACTGTGACTTTTAATTGGCTTTCCTGCCCAAAATTTGGTTTGGCGTCTTTTAAGTTTGTTTTAGAGGGGGACGTGTTGGTAAAATACTGGCTTCATTCTACCAACTTGATTCTACCCCTACTGTTGGTTTCTCCTTTCAAAAAAATTATCTATTTTTGGCCAGACCTGACATTTCATCAGATTTAGGGAACTCTTGGGGTTGCAACTTCCTTTCCCAATGCAGATAGCCATACTCTCTGCAGTTTCCAATCTTGGAGAGTTGACTGGGATGTTGAGAGGTTAAGGCAATTTCTTAGCCAATATATGTCAGAGGCAGGTTTTCATGACTCTGAAGCCAGCTCTATAACCTCTATGACAGGCTGCCTCATTTTCCCCTTATTGTCAGTAATAATTAAAACACCTTTAGAAAACTTCAAAATCATGGTAGGAAAAAATAGGCAATGGTAGTGGTAAGGAAATCTGGTGAACCAATTTAGATACCTCTACACTAAACATTCCCTGCCACCCCCCTGCAAAAAAAAGAACACTCTAATTAGAATGATGCCTGAAACTGAGAAGCTTCTTCTGGTTTTAGTACTATTAATAACTATAGTACATAACTAGCATGTGCACAGCAAAGTGCACCAGAATAACAACTTAATAGACTAAGAATACATCTACATTCCCTCTCTTTCCTTAATTTCAATGGTTTAAGCCATTTTCTCTCCTCCTCAATTCCCCATTAGCCAGTGTAAGAACAGACTCTCTCAGCCAATTCTAAATTCACCCAAGTGTGCTATCATCTAGCCCACAACTTTCTGTTTTGTCCACAATAAAAGAATGAGAAACTGATGAAATATAATTAACTTGTCTATGGAAAGCCTCTAATCTACCATATAATCTTATATTTCTTTAAGAGAGATGTATTATCCCAAAGATAGAGATGTGGGAGATGATTCCTCCATTGTTGTACTTTGCCCGTATGAGAACCTATCTAGATTCTCATAATTAGTTTGGGCCACTACCTTCTAGGAAGGACATTGATAAGCTGGAGTGCATGTAAAGCAAAGTAAATAAGGATGATGAGGATTCTAGGGATCATGCCATATGATGGTTGGTTAAAAATATTTTAAAAGAAACCCTAGGTAAAAGAGGGAACTGAAGTAGCATTGTTTATTAAAATTTAAATTTTTGTGAAGAAATCCAGGAGTCAGTGGGGGTAAACATAGTGGAGAGCATTTGGGTTGATATCAGTGGAGGGAGAGATAAAAGCACTTAGATTGAAAGAGCAAATAGATGAGGATTTATGGGGAACCAATCACAAGTTTGGCACAGAGGCATAATATAGTAATGATGGGAGACTTAGATTATCCAGACATCTGATGCAGCTTTTTCTCTGCTAAAAGTAGAACAAGCCAATAACTTTTTGACTCAATGATAATTTTATCCTTCAAAAGGTAGAGGAATTAACAAGGGGGGAAATCTATACTGTATCTGAGTCTTATTAATGGAGAATTGGTTCTGGGATGGAAATGATAGTAACCTAGGAGAGGGGAGGAGTATACTGACCACTCCCTTCTAGGATTGTGAGAGAGGAGAGGAAAACCAGGAAGAGTATAATATGCACTTTAGTTTTTGAAAGAACAGGTTTCAGAGCTTTGAGAAGAAGGATGGTAAGGGCAATAACCTTGACTTGACTTCAATTCCTGGGAAATGGAGCATGGTATGTGGCACGGTCTTGTAAAGGAAATGTTAGGGGTGCTAAAGGTGACATTGAATTTTCTTTGACAAGGAAAACCAAAGAAAATAAAGAGATTTTTTGTTTTGTTGTGTGGAAGTTCTGCTTGAGGCAGATGAAAATAATGACAGTTGATAACAGAGAATGCAGAGCTGTTTTCTTTTTAGTTAATAATAGTGATAATAATAGCTATAAGGTTTGAAAACACTTTACATGTTATCTCATCTGATCCTTATAACAATCTTATGGATTAGGTGCTATTGCTATTCCCCTATTACAGAGAGTTAAATTGGTAGGTTAAAAGGTTAAGTGACTTGCACTAAGCACAATGCCTGACAAATAATAGGTGCTTAATTATTGTTTGTCCTTCATTTTCAAAGAGGACCAGTGACATCGTGGAATGAGGTCTTGACTGGTGAATTGGATTTAAGTGAAGTAGAGTTGCACAAAGTTTTCAACCTCATCCTTTTAAAGTCATGGAAGTCCAGTGGCGAGACAAAAGTCAAGACAACTGGCAATGGCCCAAGATGCAGTGAGTGACCTTGGCGTTTTTGGTATCTGGCCAAGCTCTAAGCATTCCATAGGGCCTACTTCAACCATTTTCTTGGCCATTGGAAGAAATTGTTCTCATCTAACCATTCTGCTGGGTTTGGGGGGAGAGGGGAGGAGTCTCTTCACATGCTTGAGGTAAACATCTCCCTAGCTCACTGAAGGCTTTGAGGCACATTGGTTACCCTCAACCTAGTTTAGCCCATCTGCTGAGACTGGGGTGTGATTGCTATGTATGCTACAGCTTCTTGGAGCTGCAGGTGAGAGTTGAGTGCCAGGTAGACACCAAGAGTGAATGAGTAGCCCTGAAAAGGGTTCAGCAAGCCGTCACACCAGAAGTGCTAGCCCTCCTTGAATACCCCATACACCCCAGGTGCTTAATAAATGCTTACTGACTGACTAACTTTCCCAGGGCCACAGTTACTAAATGTCTGAGTCAGAATTCAGTTCCATTTTCCCTGACTCCAGCTCCAATGCTCTGTTTACTTCACCACTTAACTATATAACCTTTGCATTGGAAACGACAGAATAAAAATGACTTACAAGGAGTTGATACTCATGGTAAATAAGGATGTGGTAAGAAACCACTTTATTTCCTTTGATGAATTGAAGTCACATGGCTCAAATGAATGACATTCATGGGCACTGAAAGAACTGGCAAATGAGATTTCTGAGTCATTCTTAGTGCTATTTGAAAGATGATGGAAAATGGGACAGTTGGCATAGGACAATAGAAAGACAACAAAAAGTTGTTTTGATTTAGAGTCTTCCAAATGAAGGGCAGTGAGTTTGATTGTAATTTCTGGGAAAATACTAAAAAATATTATTATAGAGATAGTAAGTGAATATCTAGAAAAGGAAGTGGTGATTACCAAAAGCTGTGATAGCTTCATCAAAAATTGGTAATGTCAGACTAGCCATTTCCTTTCTGAAAATGTAGCCTTAATTTTATTTTAATTTTTGTCAATTAACAAGCATTAATTTTCTCTTCATTACATCTTCCCTTAATATTAAAGAAAAATTCTTGCCCCACATATGCATTGTCAGGCAAAAACTAATTCTCCCATTGGTCATGTCCAAAATGTATATTTCAGAATTATTCTATATCTGAGTCAATCCTCTCTTTGTCAAGAGATGAGTAGTATGCTTTGTAACTGTACCCCTGGAATCCTGATTGGGCATTAGATTGATTAGAATTCTTTACTTCAGATGAAGCATAATGTAATTTGCTCCAGTGCCTTATTTTAATTACAAGTGCATCTTTATGTTCCAAGTATTTTTCTCCTAAACAACATATCGGTGGATTCTACTTTCTAATCCATTATGCTATCCTCTTCCATTTTATAGATGAATTCATTACATTCACAATTATAATTATTAATTGTGTATTTCCCTCCTTTTTTTCAAAGCTGAGTTATTAAACTGAATGATCAGGGAATGCTATAGTTATATAAAGTATAGTTACTTTAGAAGAACATTTAATAAATTATCTCATACTATTCTTATGGGAAAATGAAAAATGTGGATTATATAATAAGATTACTTTGGAACTTGTTTAATGGCTAGATTCAAAGAATAGTTATTAATGGTTGAATGTGACTTCAACAGGAGGTCTCCAATGGAGTGATTCAGTGGTCTGTTGTCAGCCCTGTGCTGCTCAACACTTCTATCAATGCCTTGAATAAAAATATAGATGACATGCTCATCAGATTTGCAGATGACACAAAGCTATCTCTTCTATAAAGGATTTATGAAAGGACACAGATAAGAATTACACAAGATACAAAGGAATGAATGGTTTATCATCTGCATCATGGCAGGAAATACCTACAGTGATGAAATTTTGGATCCACTGAAGTATTGAAATACCAACTGGCTTGTGTAAAAGTCTTAAAACAAAATTTATGTGGTTCATGGAATTAGATTTAGACCTAGAAAGATAAATTGGGGAATGACTTGTGTTCTTATATATTTGACTCAGTTCTCTATATATTTTAGAACTGAGGCCTTTATCAGAGACACTGGCTATAAAAATTGTTTCCTAGCTTTCTGCTTCCCTTCTAATCTTGGTTGCATTGGCTTTGTTTTCAACAAGCATTAGTGAAGCACCTACTATATGCTCAGCACTGTGCTAGGTACTGGGGATACAAAGAAAGGCAAAAGACAGTCCTTACTCTCAAGGAGCTCACAGTCTAATGGAGAGACAACAGGCAAACAAGTTTGCACAAACAAGTATTTTCAGGATAAATTAGATAAAATCAATACTGTATAGGGAAGAGATTAGTATTAAAGGGGATTGGGAAAGGCTTCTTGTAGAAGGAGTTGGGATTTTAGCAGGTACTTAGAAATTAGAAAACAACTACTATTAATATAGTGCTTGGACTTTGTAAAGCACTTTACATGCACTATCTTATATGAACCTTACTATAACCCTATAAATTACATCCTACAAGTATTAGTGTTTCCATTTTAAGATGAGGAAACAAGCTCAGGGAGGATACCCACAACAAACTCCTACATCACAATTTTGCTTGGAGCCAGCCCTGCTTACAATATTGTCCTTATTTAAAAAAATTGGTACAAAGTGGAATTTTTTTAACCAAGAATCCACATTGACAAATTTTAATACAGGAGTGCCAACAACAAGAACCGTTTTTTGAAATTTATTAAAGAAACACTAAGTTAAATGTGACAGGATGTTATTCCTTCTTTGTAGGTTTATTACAGCCTACCCTCTCTGTCATTGGAGCAGAAAATTAATTTTAGGATAGATCTCTGAAGCTCACATTTTCTCTGCATAGCTGGTTCTTAACCTGAATTTTCTGTAATATTATCTTAATTCCTAAGCTTACTTTGGATGTACTGGGAACAACTAAAGTGTTGCTTGATGCAGAAAGCAAATTATTGGTGAACAAGTTTCTGTATTCCAGGAGTACAGACTACATATATCATCCTTCATATCCTACATAGTGCTTTGCATCTAGTAGGCAGTCAATAAATATTTAGAGAATTGAATTGAGTGAACTAAACATAACATAAACCATTAAGCTAAAAGCTTTGAAATAATTTCCAATCCACGGCAACCTCCTGAGACATTTCCTTAATGTACCTTCTTTACGAGGCTATAGGTTGAGAAGTACAGAATGTTAAAGTCAGTCCAATCTCCTCATATGATTCTTGAGGAAAATGAAGCCTAGAGACAGAGTAGTGATTTGCTTTGAAATTAAAAACAAATTTTTTGAGACTTGTTTGTATCACATGAAAAGCCAAATTGTATTAGAATCATAAACCTCAGCTACCTTGTTTTTCTATCAAAATAAAAGTCAACAAACCCCCCAAATAGACAATTTCCATTGCACAAAATTAGAATCTGCTGTATTAATAAAAATCAATGCAGGTTGGATAGAGAAATTGTTGAATGGGAAAAAAAACTTTGCATCAAATAGATAAGATAAAGGTCTGCCATGTAAGATATAAAGGGGAATTACAATAATATATAAAACAAGAGTATTCCTTAGTAAATAATTGATCAAAGATGCAAAAGAATTGCAAATCATCAATGACCATATAAAAAGGTTCGAATAACTTAATAAAAAGGAAATTAAAATACAATCCCCTCTGAGATTTTACTTTACACCCAACAAATCGATCAAGATGACAAAAAGTGGAAGCAATGATGAAAAGTCTGTGGAAAGAGGGGTCTTGATAGATATATAGAGATGAAATGATCAAGAATAGTGTGGGCTTAGAGGTGGGGAAGGTAGGAAGGAGGGAGTTATCTCTGGTGGTGTTGGGGCATGTAAAAACTAAAATATAGTCTAAGGTTAAGGTATGAGTAAATTGTTTGAGAAGTAGTAATCCATTGTGTATGTTTTGGGAATTGCAGAAATGTAGGATAGGTCAAAGGGAGGAATAGATAAGGCTGGAAAGGTAAACTGGCATCAGGATATGAGGGTTTTGCATTCTAAATTAAAGAATTTGGACTTTATTCTATAGCTAATGGGGAACTATTGGTAATCTCTGAGTGGAGGGGTAACATGAATAGAAAAAGAACTTTAAAGAAAGGAATAATCTAGCAGAAGGGCAGCCAGGTAGTGCAGTGGATAGGCTGGAGTCAGGAAGACTCATCTTTCTGAGTTCAAATCTGGCCTCAGACATCTACTAGCTATATGACCCTGGGCAAGTCACTTAACCTTTTTTTTGCCTCAGTTTTCTTATCTGTAAAATGAGCTGGAGAAGGAAATGGCAAACCACTCTAGTATCTCTGTCACGAAAACCTCAAATGGGGTCATGGAGAGTCAGACATAATTGAACAAGAACAAGAACTGTGGGAGGTGGGGAGGGTGGGGAAAGAAGGAGGTAGTAGAAAAAGGAAGCTCTTACTGCATTCCAGAGGAAGACAAAAGGGAAAAGGGAGAGAGAATGCTAAAGAGTGAGAGACCTTCACAACTGTGTCCTTCTGCCCTCAAATCATTTTTTATAGGCCGCAGTGCGGGGGTGGCCCCTGAGTTTTTCTTTTTTGAGTCTCAGTAACTGTGAACTAAGATACATGTCCATGTCCTTGCCTCTAGACAAATATCCATGTCCTGTAAACGGGCTGATTAGAGGACTTGATCAGATGGACCAGAGATTCTCCTGAGCACCCTTCTTATACATATTTTACATATATTTTGATCTCACTGGGGGAATTTTAGTTTTAAGATGAATAATGATAACCATTGCTAGAATTTACATAGCATTTTAAGATTTGCAAAACGCTTTACAAATACTATTTCATTTCGTCCTTACGACCCTGAGAGGTAGGTGCTATTATTATCCCCATTTTATATAATAGGAACGTGAGGCAGATGAAGATTAAGTGATTTGCCTAGGGTCACACATCTAAAAAGTATTTGTGACTAGATGTGAACTCATGGCTTCCTGACTACTGGCCCAGTGAATGCTCTATCCACTGCTCTACCACCTGCCTCTATCATCTGTTACTCTCCCTGCAACTGTTTTGAGCTTAGACAAAAATATTTCTAGTTACGGCATTGCTAGCATCTCATTTTTATAATATATACCCCCGAAGAATGGCAACTCTTCTTTCAAGAGACAAGCGTTGCATTATAGGCGTAAAGTATTGTATATGCTGAAAGACCTGTTCACTGTGTTGGTTGGTTTTGCTTCAATAGTTCTTCTTCTTACAAAGGAGTGTTCTTTAGATGGGTATTGTTATGGAGTGTGTATACCTAGAAATGACTGTGATGTAAAAAGAAAAGACATCAATAAAATTTATTTTTTTAACACCTAAGGTATCTATATATTATTTCTGTTTTTCATTTTAAAAGTTCATTTAATATGACTGCATGGAAGATATGTTCATTGGTATACTTAGTAACCTGAAACAAGGAAACAATTTTAAGAGCCACTTTTAGAACAAATGTCTGAAAGAATCAGTTACACAAAAAGTCAGCTCTTTGTAATTGATTTTAGGATTAATAGTAGAAGTCTGAGCTGTTTTTTAAGCCCGTATTGTTTGTACTATCTTCTTGTAAGGGGTTCCAGGATGATCAGGTGAGCCCCAATCAACTTGATGAGTTTCCCGATTAACTTGATGAAATTACAACATATGGACCTTTGTTGGAAGGGAACCCCCTATGGAAGTAAAATATACTCTCATATGTGCTGAGAGGACATAGGGAACTCCTGATTGGTTTCCTGTGAATGAGACTATCTCTAAGAGGATTGGCTACTGGGATTGATGGGTAGACTCTCTTTAGACAGGTGGCCTTTTCACCAGAACTGTTCAATAACTGCTTTAGATCTTAGAGGAGATCAAATGAGTCCAATGGGCTATTTGAATGCTTTATGTTTCTATATTTTTTTTTACATTTTATGTTTTTTTTTCAGTGATTAATGAAATAAAGGCTGTTTCATACCTGAAGTCTTGTTGTGCATAGAATGACAAATTGGAAGTTGATTTGCCATTATCCATATTTGGGAAATCCAGACACATACATAAGGCATACTTTATTTTGGATATTTCCCCAGAATAAAATTTTGGGGCAGAGGCAAGGAATTAAAGAGAGAAATTGACCCTTTGGGGCCAGGCTTCTGGTATCAAACCTGGTCCATGTGAACCCAGAGTTCTTGGAGAGCACCTTGGGCCGCTACTGACACTACTTAACATTTTATCATTACGGTTTACCAACATTTTTTCTCCACAATCAAGTTTAAAGAATGTAAAAAAATCTGTACTGACAGCAATAAATAGCAATAGCCACATGTATCAAATTAAAATAGAAAGGAAGGAAGGAAGGAAGGGGTTTAGGAAGATAGTAATGATGAGATGACACTGTTTGCTCCCAAGGGCTTCTTTACAGTTTGCAGAGCTGTCTCTGTACTAATCTTTCTTGCAGGTGCTTCAGTTGCAATGCCAGCATGGGGGTAAGCGTGCAGCTTGTACAGTTACTGTGAGAACCAGCCAAGCACCCAAGTTCTCAGGTTACTGCACTGTTTATATCTAGATCTGTTCAGGCTGCTTCCTTCAGTCAACTCATCTGGCTCATCAACTTACCTCTGCACAGACTTCTTCCTGAAAGCAATGAGCAGGTGCTGAGCTTTGTGTCCTGGAAAATCACATGGTCTGACATAAAAATTTCCAAAACTAAGCCTGGTGAAAGTGACCTTGGCCTGGAGCCTGCCCATCTGGCACATCATCAAGGCATAGAGAGTCAAGAAGGAGGAGAGTCTCAAGAGGGTCATGCCCTCCTTTCTGGGGGTGTGGGGTTTCCAAGAGAACCACAGCGTTGGTAGTAGAGGTTTACTTTACTTTTTTTTAAAATAAATATTTATGTATTTTTAGTTTTCAGCATTCACTTTTATAAGATTTTTGAGTTTCGATTTTTTCCTCCTCCTTCCCCTCCCCCCACAAGATGGAATGCAATCTGATATAGGCAATCATATTAAACCTATTTCCGCATTAGTTAAGTTGTAAAAGAAGAATCAGAACAAAAGGGGAAAAACCACAACAAAGAAAAAACACCAAAAGCAAAGAAAATAGTACATTTTGATGGACATTCAGACTCTGTAGTGCTTTCCCTGCATATGGGATGTTGCATCATGAGTCTCTTGGAATTGTCTTAGATTGTTGCATTGCTGAGAAGAGTTAAGTCCATCAAAGTTAGTCATCACACAGTGTTGCTGTTACTGTATACAGTGTTCTCCTGGTTCTGCTCACTTCACTCAGCATCACTTTATTCAAGTCTTTCCAAGTTTTTCTGAAATCCACCTGCTCATTATTTCTTATGGAACAATAGTATTCCATTACATTAATATACCATAACTTATTCAGCTATTCCCTAATTGATAGACATCCCTTCAATTTCCAATTCTTTGCTACCACAAAAAGAGCTGCAGTAAATATTTTTGTACATGTGGGTCCTTTTCCATTTTTATGATCTCTTTGGGATACAGACCTAATAGTGCTATTGCTGGATCAGAGGGTATACAGTTCTTTGGTCCTTTGGTCATAGTTCCAAACTGTTCTCCAGAAAATCTGGATGAGTTCACAACTCCACCAACAATGCATTAGTGTTCTAATTTTCCCATATCTTCTCTAACATTTATCATTTTCCTGTTTTGTCATGTTGGCCAATCAGATAGGTATGATGTGGTACCTCAGAGTTATTTTAATTTACATTTCTCTAATCAATATTGATTTAGAGCATTTTTTCATATGATTGTATATAGATTTAATTTCTTTTTCTAAAAACTGCCTGTTCGTTTTCATAGGAAGAAATTAAAGGTATCTGTGATGACTAACTTTGATAGACTTGGCTCTTCTCAGCAATCCAAGGTTCAAAGACTCATGATGGAAAAAGCTATCCACATCCAGAGAAAGAATTACTGAGTCTGAATGCAGTTCAAGGCAAACTATTTGCTCTCTCTCTCTTTTTCTTTTTTCTTCTTCTTTTTGGTTTTGTTTCTTCCTTCTCATGATTCATTCCACTGGTTATAATTCTTCTTTACAACTTGACTATTGTGCAAATAAGTTTATTGCAAAGGTATATGTAGAACCTATATTGGATTACATGCCATCTTGGAGGGGAAGGGGGAGAAGAAGGAGGGGGAGAAAATTTGGAACTCAAAAATTTGTAGAACTGAGTGTTGTAAACTAAAAATAAAAAATAAATTAAAAAATAAAAACTGCCTGTTCATATCCTTTGACCACTTATCAATTGGAATGACTTGTATTCTTATAGATTTGACTCAGTTCTCTCCACATTTTAGAAATGAGGCCTTTATCAGAGACACTGGCTGTAAAAATTGTTTCCCAGCTTTCTGCTTCCCTTCTACTCTTGGTTGCATTGGCTTTGTTTGTGCAAAACCTTTTAATTTAATGTAATCAAAATTATCAATTTTGCATTTCACAATATTCTCTATCTCTTGTTTGGTCAAACATTCTTCTGTTCTCTATAGATCTGACAGGTAAACTATCCCTTGCTCTCCTAATTTGCTTATAGTATCACTCTTTATGTCTAAATCGTATGCCCATTTTGACCTTATCTTAGTATTTGGTCTATGGTTAGTTTCTGCCATACTGTTTTCCAGTTTTTCCAGCAGTTTTTGTCAAATAGTGAGTTCTTATCCCAGAAGCTGGAGTCTTTGGGTTTAGCAAACAGTAGATTACTATAGTCATTGACAACTATGTCTTGTGTGCCTAACCTATTCCAGTAATCCACCACTCTATTTCTTAGCCAGTACCAGTAGTTTTGAAGATTGCTATTTTATAGAGAGGCTTACTTTTCTCTGAAGATGTAGTTTGTTGTTGTTTTTTTTTTGAGGAGAGAAGGCAAGGCAGTTGGGGTTAAGTGACTTGCCCAAGGTCACACAGCTAGTAAGTATCAAGTAGCTGAGGCTGGATTTGAACTCAGATCCTCCTGACTCCAGGGCCAGAGCTGTATTCAGTGCACCACCTAGCTGCCCTTGGAGATATAGTTCTTAATGCTGTTGCTCCCATGTATTTACATTTTTTGTTTTGTTTTGTAGTTTTTCAGTTATGTCTGACTCTTTGTGACCCCTTTTGGGGTTTTCTTGGCAAAGATACTAGAGCGGTTTGTCATTTCTTTCTCTAGCTCATTTTACAGATGAGGAGACTGAGGCAAACAGGGTTAAGTGACTTGCCCAGGGTCACACAGCTATAATGCCTGAGACTGGATTTGAACTTAGGTCTTCGTGACTCCAGGCCCAGCACTCTATCCACTGTGCCACCTAGCTTTGATGGGAATCATAAAACTCATTTCAGTGACATGGGTATTGATAGCATTTCTTTTTGTATGTATCTTTTGCAAAATTCAGTGAAATTTTTTGTCTAATTACACTGAGGGGCTGTGATCTGGATGGCCTTCTGAAATATACAGAGTAGTTGTTACCTTGCATATTACACTACGTATTGAAAAGATTTTTGATTTTGCAGTTAGAGGACAGAGTTTGAAATTAAGTTTGATTCTTACTACCTGTATGACTTTGGGTAAATCACTTTTTCCTCATCTGTCAAATGAGAAGATTGAATTAGATGATCTCTAAGACCCTTTCTAGCTCTAAAGTCTGTGATTCTACAAAGCTGTGGATATGGAAAAGGTTTTTTTCCCCAAATTCCTTGAGTACTAGATAATTTGGAAACTATAAGGATGATTCTAGAACCCCTTGAGAATGGTACCAACTGACAGTGATTCATGACCTCCAACACAGGTGCTCTAAAGAGACCAGAGAAAGTCTTGGGAGATAATGTTAAGGCCATAGCTGTCACTGACTTCATTAGTGGTAGCAGAGATTATATCGGTGCACTGGCTGTCTGGAGGATCAGCTTTGAGTCAAGAAGATTTTCATTCAAATCCTGGTTCAGACTAGTACTCTCTCTCTCTCTTTCTCTCTCTCTCTCTCTCTCTCTCTCTCTCTCTCTCTCTCTCTCTTTCTGTCTCATATATACACATGTGTACATATGTGTATATATTATACACATATATGTGTATATATGTATGCATAAACATATACATATGGAGAGAGAAAGAGATACAGAGAAATAAGACAGAGAAAAAAGAGAAAGCAAAACAGAGACAGAGACAAATACTGGGATGCTAGGGAATGGGTAGTTTGGAAGAGTTCTGGGAAGAGCTCATCCTAGTATACCAAAGGATTATAAGTACTCTCGATTCCTTCTAAATTAAGCTCCCCACACAAAGTCTCAAGCATCTTATCCTAGCTATGGCTCTGTTACAGGGACATAGGGCAGCAAGATGGCACAGTGGATAGAGTGCTGGGCTTGGAATCAGGCAGACTCATCTTCCAAAGTTCAAATCTGGCTTCAGACACTTACTAGTTGTGTGACTCTGGGCAAGTCACTTAACCCCATTTGCCTCAGCTCCCTCATCTGTAAAGTGAACTGGGGAAAGAAATGACAAATCACTTCAAGTATCTTTGCCAAAAAAAAAACAAACAAATCAAACCAAACCCAAATGGAGTCATGAAGAGTTGAAGTGATAAAGACGGAAACAACTGAACAACAACGATGAGATTGGTGTCCATCCATTTTAGATGATGTAGGTAGTTTATAACAGGCTTATGGAAAACAGTCTTGCTTTTTTAAAAAAAAAACTTTTCCATACATTCCATTTATTTAAAAAAAAGACCCACAATACAATGTTATTCTTGTCTAGCATTCAAAAAGCCTGGTCCTATAAAAACAATATACTACTACTTACATAATAGAATATAAGGCTACTGATTTTGCAGTGTTTGTGGGAATGTATTGAATGTCTGGAGGGATCTGCTTCCCAAGGAAACACTTCACTTTTCTAGATTTTCTCCCTGGGAAGATGGACAGACATTTGGTAATAGCATCCATAGTCAGGCCGGCTACTTGTATAGATGGTTCTTTTTCTGTCGATCGTGATGACACTTTACAAAAAATTTCTAAAGCAATGGCAAATAGCGAAGAAAAACATGTTAAGAAGAATGAACGCTATCTCTAATAAGATTGACTCCTAAACTTTATGATAATCCTTATTACTTCATAGTCACAACCTGGGTAGATCAAGAGCGCTGTTGGCCTTCTACATGGAGGAATGCTTGCCTGGAAGGTGTGAGTTTAATACAGAGCGTGATTACTGAAGCAAGTCCAAATCTCTTAAACATAAAATGTCAGCAGAATGGGTGGATGTCTCAGTTGCTGCTAGAAGAGTCTGAACTATTAGAAAGTGAAAAATGTTTTTCCTTTTTTTGCTTCTTTTTCTCCTTTTTGTGATGTTTTCCTTTTTTGGTTTTGTAATTTTTCTCCCTTTTCTTTTCCTTCTTCTGGGATTTTTGTTTCTTTCGTTTTGATGTGTCTTCTTTAGTAGAATAGATGGGTAAGACCTTTTTCTTTTTCTTTTTCAATTAAAATTTCTCTTTCTTTTTTCTTTTCTTCTTCCTTATTTGTATTTTTCCTCAGGTAAAGTCTGCAATTTATTGAGTTCCTTAGCCTCTTCTTTGCTGTCTTCACCACTTGTACTACTGATGTCTAAAACTATGTTCTTTTGGGGTCTACTCGGGGAAAATTACAGCATTCAAAAGTCAGGTGACCAGGATAGCCACATTTTTTACATCCAGCACTGATATTGTCCTTATCGCCACCTCTAATTAAAATTGAGCATTTCCTTCAGTTATTTAAAAACATTATTTAGAAGAGGGATCTATAAAATTCACCTGATTGCCAAAGGGGTCTGTGGCCCAGGGAAAAAAAGGGTAAAGAACTCTTGATTTAGGGCCATAGGATTTAGAGCTGGAAGGGGTGCTTAAAACCACCTACTCTAACTCTCTTTTAAAGGGGTAAACAGAGGCTTAAAGAAATTAAGCATACTGTGTCTTGCCCTCAGGTGGTGGTATGTAGAAAATATATCACATTCTGATTAATTAAAATTAGGCCTTTGGTCTTGAGAGACTTTTTACTACATCATCCTGCCTCTGGAGTTTAATCTGGCAGGGGCATTGCCCTGGAGGAGGTAACTTCTGGGCCTCAGCTCCTGATTTTTTTTTCTATGAAGTTTGAATACAACTCATCTAATATCTAATTTTGTATATGTTTTCCAGTTTATCTTACTTCTTATTCTTATGCTTACAAGGTAATCTCTCTCTCTATTTAAAGAGAGATGGAAGCAGAAAAGTTTCCTCTCAGGCAGGTTTATTCAATACTTTCTTAACTCTTGGCATCATTACTTTCTTATCATCTGCTTATCTTGCTGTTCAGTCATTTTAGTCCCATCTAATTCTTTGTGACCCCATATGGGGTTTTCTTGGCGAAGATACTGGAGTGCTTTGCCATTTCCTTCTACAGCTCATTTTACAGATGAGGAAACTGAGGGAAACAGGGTTAAGTAACTTTCCCAGGGTTACATAGCTAGTAAGTGTCTAAGTTCAGATTTGAACTCAGGTCTTCCTGACTCTAGGCCCAGTGCTCTATCCATTATGCCACCCAGCTGCCAACAACAACAACAATGTAAAAATATTCATGAAGATCAAGACTAAAAATCATATTCCAAGTTGATATATTCATGAATCCTTTCTGGCTTTATCAGGACCCCGTGGCTTGCATTGCTATTTGCTAAGAAGATGGTAGTAGCTTGCTAAGAGGCACTGATGAGCTGATGAGCTCAGCTTTAAGTGCTTTGTTTTGGTCTGCTAATGCTTTTGACTGTAATTCTTTTTTTTAAAGTCCTATTGATGCCTTTCATTTTTATATCATTGCTGGATATTATTAACCTTGCTTCTACTTCCACGCTGGTATTAGAAACTTACTTGTAATAAAGAAATACAATTAAAACAGAGAAACTATCTGTCCCAGAATGAGCTGATCACTTGAAATTGCCTCACCATGCAGTTTAACTCAGCCTTGCATACTCAGCACCTTCCCAACTCTCTCAGCCACCGCTGCTCTCTGATTGGAGAGTGGAACTCCACGCTCTTACCAAAGCTTTCCTTTACAGAGGGCAGGACCTGGATTTTCCAGCTCACTTACCACTTTCCTTCTGCAGCTCTGCTTGGTTTGAACCACATGGAATAAGATGCCCAGGCTGGGAAGCCCAGATGTCTCTCCACCCTTTCTAGCTTCCTTTTATGCATTTATTGTCTTCCCCCATTAGATTGGGACAGGCTTGAACAACTTGTGGCCCACTAAAGGATTTCAGGCAGCCTATGAAAAATGTAGAGGAAATGTAGAGGAAATCCTTTGGCAGGCTGTGGATTGTACAGGTTTGGACTGGAAGCTCCCTGATGACAGAGACTGTCTTTCTTTTTCTTATTTGTATCCCTACCAATTTTCACAGTGCCTGGCAGCACATAGTAGGTACTTAGTAAATGTGTTTTGAATTCAATTGAAAAAAGAATCAAGAGATATAGTGACCATATTTGTGCTGATAGGCTCTTGCCTCTCTATTGTTTCATTATGTTATTTCAGACTGAAACTTTTAAAAAATTACTTAGAGCTCAGCTTTCTTACATGATCTTCCCCCAACATCCCAATCTACCTTGCTGAAATCATAGTATATTTTGTTTTTCTGATTCTGCTTATTTCACTCTGAATCAGTTCAAATAAATCTTCATATCTTTCTCAATATTCCACTGGGGCACAACATTAGCTCTCTTAACCTTTGTGTGTTTGTTTTCCTAGCTTCAAAATGGGACAATTACTTACTATGTAATAAAGTTTGAAAACATTTTGACTTCTACATATCGACGGGAGGTATTACATATAATAATATTCTGTGCCCCTGTGTGCAAAATTGTCCTCTCATGGGATTAGAGGAAGACTATTTTCCTTCTTGGCTTAAGCTCAGGCTCAGGGCTTAAATTATTGTATCTCTGAGTGTCCCAAGATAATATTGTACATGTCCTGCCAAAAAGGGCTGTGGTTGAGCATTTCATGGAATGTATTTTCAGGATCCTTCATGTCCTTGATAACTACTTTTAAAGGCTTCCATCCTTTTATAAGCTTGGTGCCTTGAACTGTTCTGGCAGCTCTATTGCACAGTAAGTTATGGCAAAGCTTTGCGTTACTAGAAAATCATGATGGAAAGGCAGAAGGGAAGTGTTCTTTTCCTTTGTAATGCGGACCATTTGCCTATGCCTGCAAACATATCAAGAGAACAACATTCAGGCTATAGTTAGTCTTGGAGACAGGTAGACTAGGTCACTGCCTCTGTGGTATGATTTGTGGTAAAAAGCTTTTGTCTCCAAACATTCTTTCTACAAAGGCTTGGAATTCATATGATCGTAGTATTTAGAGCTGGAAGCACCTTAGAGATAATCTAGTCTAATTCTCTTATTTTACAAATAAAGAAACCAAAGCCACAAGAAGTTAAGTGACTTACTTAAGGTCACACAAGAAACAAATAGCAGAGTTGGAATTTAAATTCAGTTCCCCAACTCTATTCCACTGTTCTTTCCATTGTCCTAAACTATGAGCAGTTCATTTATTTATGTTGCCTTCTCTAGATATTCTCTTTTAAAATATAAATGCTGGTAATGGGGAAATATGGTAAATGCCTCATATCTAGCATAAATGAGCTTGTAATATCTTTTCTTTTAGTGCCAGGGGAAGCCTAGTAGCATCTGAGCTCTGCAATTCCTGGGAGCTGGGTTAAGTGGGTGGCATAGGGTGGCATGGGGAATAAAAAGGATGATATATTAAAACTGGGCAGAGTGGAGTTTATGCACTTTGAAGACAAACTCTGATTTCACAATTTTGTCTAGGGATGATTTTTTTCAAATGTTTCTTTTATATTTTATGCTCAATTTTTTGACTGACATTTTCTGCATTAGCAACATATAACCAGAATAGCAAGTGTTACATACGAGGACTAGGTTGAAATAGATGATTGGTGTAGGGCAGCAGAATGTATGTCTGACACATTGCCTGGCTCAAGCAACTGTTAGGTGTTCTAAATCTGGTTCAAAAATTATAGAGGAAAGAAAAACATTTAACTTTGAAGGGAGAGAGAGCATGAAATAATCTATTGCTGACTAACAATAAAGGCATTTGAATTTCTAGCTAAAATTTTTTTTGTATGTCTATATTAATTTGTGCTTAGGGGGCTAAAGAAAGGGGAATTTTTCAAAGTTTATTTTCATTCCTACATTTATGAATTCTTCATAGTCACAAAGCTGATCACACAATGTAAAGAACATAATTTCCTACTGTTTTGATTGCTGGTTATGCAAAAGTGTTTGACTAGACAAAGCAACACAGGACCTCCTTCCATTAGCAGAGTAGCTTTAAAGGCATATTAAGATCATATGAGATTTCTTTGATAGATGCAAGTACAAAAGTTGCTTTGTTCAGATTAATAATATTAAGCAAAGAATAAAACAGGGACATACCTGCTAAACATGTTTACTGCTGTCATGCAGGATGTACTTTGTATAGTTTTTAAGAGAGATTTCCTACCTATAAAATCGTCCCTAAAATTGTCTTGTTTTTTGGTGACATTATGCTGATTGCCTTAATCTTCAGAATATCATAGGACAGAGATGACTGTTCAATGAAATCCACTGCCATTCACTCTACTAAGAAAAACCAAGTAGAAGAAAGCATATTTTCCAGATTATGACATATAACATGGTCCCAGCAATGGATCATAGCTGCTTTCTTAGGATCATTTTAGTTATGTATAGGAAGAGTCATTGCCAGTAGGTGGCTGCTTGGTGATGAATTTATTGGGCAGGTTGGTTTGAGAAAAAAAAATCCAAATGCCCTCAATCCCTTTTGCTTTCATTGTGTAGAGTGGTTGGCCAGTGGGGAAAAGGTAGTAAAAATTAGAGTTTTTAGATTATCTATATACTTTAACTTTATCTGATGGAACTCTAAATGTGACCTATTTATGCAATGACCAATAAGTAGTCATATTACTGGAGGAACCAAATCAGGTCAATCTTGACATTCTTTATATGCATTGAAGCTAGAGCACAAAAGGAAGTTACAGGAAAGAAAAAGGAAAGGAAAAAATATATAGAAAATCTAAGGAAGGACAGATAATTTATGGTTGAGGTTTGGAGGATGGGATCTGAATAGGCTTCATGGAAGAAATTTTATATGATCTGGGCCTTGAGGAATGGGTATATTTCACAAGGCAGAGATATAGAAAAAGAAGGAAGACATCATTGGCACAAAATGGAATGAGCAAAGATAGTTGTAGAAAGCAAAGGACTTGCATGAGGGAGTAGTAAAATGTGTCTGAAATATTGTACATTAGGGAATAATGTGATAAGAGGCTGAAAATGAGATTTTAGAAGATCTTGACTACTAAACTATTGAGTTTCTACTTTATTTAGGTCAAAGACAATGCAGACTTTGGATAGTGAATTCAGGAAGAGTAGATTTTTTAAAAAAATAAGAATTTTAATTTGGACATCCTGGGTTTGAGATGCTAGTGGGATATTCAGGTAATTGAAAGTAAATTTCAGGAGAAATGTTAGGACTAGAGACATAAATTTGGGAATTGTCTGTATAGAAGTGATAGTTGAAGGCATAAGAGCTGATACCTATTCTGAGGGAGAAAGTATAGAGATAAAAGATTAGAGATTTAAGGATAGAAACTTGGGGAACACAAAACTTAAGGGATTAGAACGTGGAGGAGAAGCCAGTGAAAGAGACAGAAGGAGTGGTCTGAGAGGTAGGAAGAGAAAAAGGAAAGTGTGGTAATATGGAACCAAGGGACAAAGGTATGCTCAACAATGTGAAATGATATAGAGAGGTAAAGAAGGATGAAAAATGAGAAAAGATAATTTAATTTGATATTAAGGAGGGTCTGTGCTTTGTGTGCACCTAGGGGCTTGGTTAAAGAGAAGATATATATTTAAAGATGTGGTTGTAACTCGGTATTGTTAGTCAAGACTGCGTTTTTGGGAAATCATTGTTAGAATGTATATAATTCTTGTGGGAATTGTAAAAATTGTAGGAAGCCTAATGGCTTCTGGGTAGCTTATGTTAATTTAAGGAGATGTGAATGAAATGTGAATGAAGTTTAACTGAGTAGACAAGGGACTTCCTCTTTTTTTCAAACTACTTATCCCATCCTAGGAACAAAAACTGATTTTTTGAAGGTGAAATATGTCACAGCCCTAAAATACTGTGCATGATTTCTACTACTGGTAGGTACTTTTTGGTCTATCACCTACTTTCTCCCATAGCACCTCGGGAGAACCAGAGATAATGGTTGAAGTTATATTAATGTCTGTTTATACTTGCTTTAGTGTGAAGCAATATGGTCTTTTTCCAATCCCACTAGGTTTTTTTTTGTATCTGTTCCTGTTCTTTTTATTGATTGGCTCTTGAGAGTTTGAGACTATCACATATAAGCATATGTTGGAGATTTACATATATACAGATGATTTGAGTTAAATGAATGAAATATATATATATATATATATATATACACACATGCATACATATGTGTATTTTATATATATATATATATATATATATATATATATATATATATATATATATATATATATATTTGTGTATGTGTCTTTGCATGTGTGTATGTTTTTTCTTTCATTGTTTTGGCCAAAGAATTCATTTTCTAGTGATCAATCTGTTGGTGATAAGACTCTTCTTGGCTAGATTGGCCCTCAGAAAAATGATTCATTCTACAGCCAGAATTGTACTCAAAGCCTTTTCAGCATTATAGAACATGAAGAAACTTGTGCTTTCCTGGAGGTAATCTTTGAAAGCAATGCTTCCTGTCCATCCCTATTCTGAGGCATCAGAATAGAATTTTGCAGTTGTGGTTTAGGACCTTTGAACACCACAATCTGGAAGGAATGAAAGTTGTGGGTGATCCTGGGGCAATGGCTAGGTTCATGATAGCATAAGTCATCTGCAATATATTATTAATGATTATATTCTTAAGAAATGTGATAAAAGATGTCTGAATGGAAAAGGAAGTGGGATGATTATGTGGTTTTGGATAACAAATGAACAGCTTGACTTGAGATGCATAGAATGTCATTAGACTTAGAGGAAAGCCTCTGGCAAGTTGGGTAGATCTTTAATGGAGAACCTAGGGAAGACAAGGGCAAGAATTGCTCAGGATCATGTTCTGATTGTGGTTCCACATGTGGTGCCATCACTCAAAGCTGAGGATTCAGATAAACAATGACTTTGATAAAATATATTCAACAACCCCAGATAAAATCAGTTCTCAAGGTGATTAAAAATCAGCCCAAGAAGGAAAATGCAGGTAAAAACTGCAAACAAGTATATTAAAAGCAAATGTCAAGGATGTTCTCTGAGGTCTCAAGAACTCTCCCATCTAAGTCTTAAAACTGTTTTTCTATACTTCTTTTTCTAAGGGTCCCAGACCATTCCATCCAAGTGTAAGGTTAACTCAAACTGCTCCAGGTCTGCTCCATTGCTTCCTGATTCACAATAGCCCCAGTTGGTGGTATTAAAGTGGGGGATTAACTCAAGTCCTCCTAGTTTCACTAGTATCCCGGCCTACAAGAGATGAGAAAGCCTAGATAACTTGTTATGTGCACAAATGGAAAGAAAACCCATATTTATGTGATCACAGAAGACTGGAACATTTATTCATAAACATACATAACACACACTCACGCATACAACTGATCAGTAAAGGAATGCTTAATTTGGTTGTTCAGGAAAGGATGCCATTCTGTTTTTAAAACATGTTATCTATTTTAATTTTATCCAGAAACTGGAAGGCTCAATAACTCTTGCTCATATGATGTTATTTGATTTTAATAAGTAGTCACGCTATCAGAAATGGGGAACAGGGATGGTTAATAAATGTTTGTTGATTAATTTATTGGTCTTTAGACCTGAAATCCACAATTTTGATTCTTCCTTCTCATCCCTAAGAAACATAAAATTTCAAATAATCCTCTTCCTACCACTACCTTGACAGAAATACCATGTCACCTTATGTCATCCTGTTTTAACACAAATAGAACACCTAATTAAGCACCCTCTCTTTTAAAGCCTTTTGTTTTAATCTATTATTCTTTAATCCATTTTTACATAAAAGTTTCTTTAGTGACCCTATAAGTATACTTTATGCTCTATGCAGGATATTTTTAAAACGTATAGCGGACATCGTTTCTACTCTTTGGAAATTTACAGTCTGAATTGGATTTTATAAATGTCTTATAATACTATATAACCACAAGTCACTTTTATATAAGACTTAGAAGTTTACGAAGAATCATATTCATAGCAACTAACTGAAGTGGCTAGTGCCAAGTACTGTTGTGTTCATTTTCCAAGTGAGGAAACAGACCTAGAAAATTTCAATGACTTGCCTATAGTCCTAGTTGGCAAATAGAATTTGCTAGACTTGGACCCATGAATCCAAATCAGGTCTTTAGGAGTCCAAGGCCAGTTATCTTTCCACTATACCACACCGCCCCTCATACACAAGTATATACATATACATATATATACACACATATACACACACACACACACGTGTGTGTGTGTGTGTGTGTGTGTGTGTGTGTGTATCTATTAGCAATCCTCCTGGTAGTATGTAGGTTTCTCTTTTTAAAAAATATATAAATGATAGCATGAAATATATATGTATATATATATGTATATAATAATTTGAAATCCTTTAGTATTTAAAGTCTGCCTAGGGAAATGGTTGATTAAATCTCAAAGATTCATTGCAAAATAATTTCTGTTATTTACTAGACTTAAAGAAGTTGAATTACAGGTTTATGTCATAAACTATGCTAAACATTTTTGGAGATACACATTTATTTGTAGCGCTTAATTACCTTTGTTCTTTTCGATGGGAATTAGGAGAACACAGAGACAAAACCAAATCTACCTACTATGAGAGCGCTCTGTTTACAATTGATACGAAAACAAAAACAAATTCCAAAAAACCCTGACCAAACAAACCCGAAAAAACAAAAACCCATAGCCTATAAGTAAGCCTCTAGAGGGAGCCCTTATTACATTATTTTCAGAGGAAGAGACAGCTAAAGAAAATAGAATCTTGCAGGAACAAATACAGATGTTTAAAATTGTGTGACTACCACCTGAAAGAAGATGCATAGAATGTTTGTACATTATTTAGTATATCATGTTATCTCACCTTCCGAATACAGGGATGTTTGTTGTTCTTTTAATACCGAGCGTTATCATGGCCTGGAGGGTGCCCTGGGGTTTGAGGGCTAGTTTAAGGGAGCACAAGCTCTGTCAGGGCCTCTGCCAAGTTGGAAAATCTTCAAGTCTAGGCCCAGCAATGAACTATATGTTGCTGTCTGAAAAGCAGTCTAAACAAATTCAGAGAGGTTCCTTGTCAGGTGGATTATAGGGTTACAAGGACTGGCATCGCTGCAAATTTTGGGTATAATACCATCTACTAAGTTAAAGAGATTCAATGCAAGAGGACCCCACTCCAGAAATTGTAGATCCTTGAAATCTTACAGTAAGCACTTGGTTTTAAATATTCAATGTATTCCTAAAGAATTTATGTGAAAATGAATGTACCAGGTGGGCTTACTGTTTAAAGTTATCCTATGCTAATGCCTTTTGTAAAGCCATTAAGTGCCTCTTCCAGTGTTAATTGGGTAGCCGAAAGTAGGGAACGGGATATTGAAGTTAAGTAACTTTCCAAGCCTTAAGCCAGTTCTTTATTCATTATTTCAAAATTTTCTAATCCTCTGAAACACAAAACTTTTTAGGGAAGTGGGACTACTCTTGTGATTTCACCAGAGTGAATAGCTCCCAGTGAAGGACTTCCCTGTACCAATTCTGATCCATAACTGTTCTGCAACATTATTCTTAGAGAATTACCTGAGTGCAGCAGACAGTTTATTTAAATGTGAATGGGGGAAGCCCTTACTCTAAAGTCAAAGAAATAACTTAGAGATTAGTATCAATTTCGGATTATACATCTCCTATAATAATGATGATGATGATGATAATAATGATAACAAAACAACAAATTTGTATGTGGACTTATGATTTGTAAAGTATTTTCAGTATAGATAATTAGCAAGTAACCTGACAATGCTGGAAATAAATGATTGAGATCTGAAATTTTAATCAGATTTTGGCAGCTAAATGGTATAGTTGATAGAAGTCTGAAATGGGAGTCAGGAAGACCCCAGTTTAATTCTGCCTCAGTCACTTACTAGCTGTATAATCCTAGGCTAGTCACTTAACCATTTCTAGCCTTGGTTTCTCCATCTGTAAAATAAGGTAATAACTGCTCCTGTTTCACAGGATTGTTTTGAGGAGCAAGTGAGATAATGTCTATAAAGTGCTTCGTAAACCTCAAAGTGCTCTATAAATACCGAATATTGTTATTATTTTCAATTCGTTTTAAATATTTATATCTTAAAAGCTCATTTTTGTTGGTAGGATATTATTGGCAGGAGGGAGTACTAATCTGTCTCCATTTATTTGGGTAAGGAGAGAGCAGACCTGTGATTTCCTTGGCATAGGCAACTCACAGTGAGAAGCCTCCTCTCTTAATGAAGATTGCCACTTTCCCTGCAGTCTATGGCCTGAGTGCTGTCTAGAGCCCTGAGAGGTTAAATGCACTGTCACACAGCCAATGTCTATCAGACACTGGTCTTGCAACCAGTACATATGTCTCTGGTTTATTTCTATTTCTTACATTAGTCAGTCTCTCATCCTAGTGATCTCTACCAATGGGTCAAAATGATGTGAACTTTTCTCTCTTATAGTTTCCCACATAAAAAAAGAAAAACCAAATAAAGCTGTCAATATGTTGTTTTCATCATTATTTTATATTTCATATGTATACATACACATGTATGTATATATGCTTTTAAAATTGTTTGCCTCCAGGAAATTTTTTTGTAATGGTATTGCAGAATAACCATTTTGTGAGATTATAGAGGAATACAAAATACTCTAGTCTTGAAAATCAAAAGGCTCTGGGATTTGAATACCAAACCTTGTCACTTATTTTGTGTATAGTAACCTTGAGCAAATGAATCTTAGACTCATTATTCTTTTCTATAAAATGGGGAGAATAATACTCATATTACCTACTTAGGAGGGTTGTTATGAGACAATCAATCAATTAACAAGCATTTATTAGACACCTGGTATGTGCCACGCACTGTGCTAGTTACTGCATATATAAAAACAAAAATGCAACATATCCTTTTCTCAAAGAGTTTACAAACTTTTTTTGGTTAGTGTGGGGAGAAGGCAGATAACATGTACTTACATAAAGGTATAAAACTATACACAAAGTAAATACAAGGCAATTTTTTTTTGTGGGGAGGAAGGGCCCTAGCATCTGGAAAGCTTCATGTAGAGATGTCTCTTGAGCAGAGTTTTGAAGAGGAAAAAGGGGTTCTAAGAAGTGGACATAAGGTAGGGGTGTAATCCAGGCATGGGGTATAGCCAGTGGAATGGTATATAGAGGGTGATTGGAATGTCCTATATGAGGAATAGTAAGAAGGCCAGTTTAACTGGATTGTAGAGTACAGGAAAGGGAGTCATGTATGAGAAGACTGGAGATGTATTGGGGTCAGGTTTTGAAGGACTTTAAAAGTCGAACAGAACTATATTTGACCCTAGAGGAAACAGGGAGCCATTTGAGTTTATTGAGTAGAGGACTGATACGGTCAGCCCTATTCAATATGAAAATCACTTGGGCAGCTAGGTTGAGGGTGAATTGTAGAGTGAGGAGACTAGTCAGGGAGACCAATTAGTAGGTTATTGCAGTAATCTAGGTAATTAGCTTGAACTAGAGTGGTGTAATCACATGAGTAGAAAGAATGGGATCAACGTAAGAGATATTTGGGTAGTAGAAATAATGAGAGTTGACACCTGATTGGCTATGTGGAGTGAGGGAGGATGAGCATCCCAGGATAATGTCAAAGTTACAAACCTGGGTGACAGGAAGAATTGGTGGTGCTCCATAGAAGAGACTGGAAAAGTCCTTATTTTTATTTTTAAATTAAATTTTACTTTTTTGAATGAACGAAAATCTGTTTTCTTTCCTCTTTCACTACGGTCTCCCCACTGGGGAAAAAAAGAAAAGCAAAATCCTTGTAAGATATACATAGTCATGCAAAACGAATTCTCAAATTTTCCATGTCCAAAATATATGTCTCATTCACCACGATGAGTCCACTACTTCTTTGTCAGAAAGTGGATAGCATGCTTCATCACCTATCTTCAGGAATCCTGCTTTGGGCAGTTAAGACTTTCAAAGTTGTTTGCATTTCTAATGTTGTTATTGCATAAATAGTTCTGGTTCTGCTCACTTCATTCTGCATCAATTCATACAAGTCTTCCCAGGTTTGTCTGAAACCATTTCTTATGGCATGGTAGTTTTCCATGACATTCATATGCCATATTTTGTTCAGTCATTCCTCAATCAAGTAGTACCCTCTTAGTTTCCAGTTCTTTGCCATGATAAAGGGAACTTCTATAAATATTTTTGTACATATGACTCCTTGGTAAATTTTTTATTAAGTGCTCACTGTGTATTAAGCACTGTGGTAAGTGCTGGGGATGCAAATAGAGAAATAATCCAGTTTCTGCTTTCAAGGAGCCCACATTCTAGTATAGGAGGGTTGAACTTCATAGAGGATGGAAAAACCAAATGGTGCTTGGGTTCTGGCAGGCAAAGGATCAGGATGCATAGGAAAGCTCCTCAGACCTTGGGGAGCAAGGGAAAGTTAGATGGTCCCTGATCAATGACTGATGGAAGGGGGACAGTGGGGTTGAGGGTTCAAGCAGAGTGGGTCTTTGGATTACTTCCAGCAGGGGTGATTAGTATTGGGGAGGGGAAGGTTCTTGATGCTGCTCATGCTGGCTCATCAGATCCTAGACAGAAGCAGAGAAATTCAGAAGGGAGTTGGATTTTAAGGAAAAGATTAATTCAGTTTTAGATGTGTTGAGTTTGAGATTATTGAGAGGACATCCAGTTTGAAATATGCAAAGAAGAATTACTGGTGCTCATGAGGAAGACAAGGATTCAAAGCCTTTCAACTACGCCCCCTCCTACTTTTCCAGTTTTCTTACATCTCACTCCCAGTGTGTACTCTTGGATCCAGTGACACTGGTCTTTTGGCTGTCCCATGAACAAGACATTCTATCTCTCAGCTCCCAGCATTTTCTCTCTCTGTCCCCCATGCTTGGAATGCCCTCCCTCCTCCATTCTGCCTACTGACTTCTCTGACTTCCTTTAAATTCCAATTGAAATCTCACCTTCTACAGGAAGCCTTCCTTAACCCTTCTTAATCCCAGTGACTTCCTCCTTCTAATTATTTCCTATTTATCCTTGCATTGGTAACTAAGGTGAGACTTTCTTACTGTTTTAGAATGATGAATTAATTAAGTCTCTTTGATTGAGTCTTACCAGGTGCTAAACCCCAGGCCCACACCCTTTCACTACTAGGTACAAAGCCCCAGGCTGGTCAGCAAGCTAGTTAGCTAGTTTGAGAGAGGTGGGAAGCCCTCAGGGTCCTAAGGGGAGTTGCTAAGACTAGAGCCAATAGTATGCACCTAAGTTCTGGTAGCTCAAATGACATTTGATGACGTCCAAAGATTGTATAAAAAGAGAGAATGCAGCTGTTTGCTTGAGGCTCTCACTCCTGGAGGAGTGTTGGTGCGGAACTCTGGGCAGCTACTCTAAGAGACTCCTGGCTCACCCAGATGTTGAAGGTTTCTTGGTAACTATGAATTGTATTCAGTCTGTTTATAATGTATGTTTGTAATTTGTTTGTATTTGCTCTGAAGTTCAGGGTGCTGACTTTTCCCCTGAACTAAGTGGATTGAAATAAGATTGTTAACCCCCTAACATTGCTTTCCTTAGTAAAGCAGATCAAAAGAACCTGTGCTGGCAATGTTCTTGTTGTTGGGCTTGTGTTGGTCTTTCACCCCGACAGCAACTGCTAGTCGAATTGTTGCAACAATCATGTATATAGTTTGCTATGTATATTTTTGCCTGCATGTTTTCTCCCTCATTAGATTGTAGGTTCTTTGAGGGCAGGAACTGTCTTTTGCTTCTTTTTGTACCCTCAGCGCTTAGTACATAGTAGGTACTTAATAAATGTTTATTGATTGATGTACAGATTTTGGAATCATCTGCATGGCGATAATAATTAATCCACTGAGGCTTATGAGGTCACCAAGTCAGGGAGTATAGAGAGATAATAGAAAAAAAGACCAGGGAAGATGTATGGGGTACAGCTATAATTAGAGGACATGAATAAATGAATGAAAATGAATTGAGATTCACTTAAATACTTATTATGTATCGAGTTCTACCAATATCAGAACAAAGTCAAAGACAGTCCTTGACCTCAAAGCATTTACATTTTAATAAGAAGTAAGAGCACACGCAAGTCAGTGGTAGCCATTGGTGACCAGCAAGAACCACCATGTTATAAGGATAATGAGTGGGGGTATGGGGAATTGACCCATAACTTCAGAAATAATGGCAGAGCTGATTTGATTATAGTTTCAGAATTGTCGAGTAGGCAAGGCGAGGCATTCACTGATCTGGATGGCAGGGTTTTAGAGTAGAAGTTCCACAGATGAAAGGGTTAAAACCTCCAAGGCATGATTTCTAGTCCAGGCATGATAGAAAAGATCAAACAGCAAGGGGGACTGAGAAAGAGTAGCCATACAGGTGGGAGGAGAGTGAGGCAAACACTGTCATGAAACCCAGAGAAGAGAGAGTGTGTGGGAGGAAAAGGTATTCAAATGTCATGTATTGCAGAGAATTCGAGAAGGCTGATGGCTGCGGAAAGGCCATCATAATTTATAATTAAGAGATTAGTGTATAATGTGTTTGTAGGCAAAGTAAAATGCTATATAAATGTGCTTTCATAAGGAAACAGCAATGGTACTTAAGAAGATAAAGTCAGGATAAGTGACTGGGCCTGACCAAATACATAAGAAATTCAAGCTAGAGGTGGCTTAACTTTCAAGTCTTTGGGGGTTTATTTCCAAAATATCTAAAAAAGGGAGAGATTAGAAAGGAATGAAAAATATAATCCATAGTAGTTTAACAAAAAACTAAAAGGTGACAGGGAAGGCATTGGCAACCATCAACATAACTTTTTTTTGTAGTCTCTAAGAAATCTTTATGTTATTCATCTAGGCCTTATAAGAGAATAGGTGGGTTTTTTGGCAATTCTTTCCTTATTATTGACCACATCTTAAGGGACCCAGAAATAAGTGGCAAGGGTACTACTTGTACATTTGTCTTGGTGGAACAAAATGAAGCCTTAAAGACTCTCCTTAAACAAGATATCTTCCAAGCACACTTTAAAATCATACATTGTTCTATAAAAGACCCTCATGACAACTTTGTCAGATGATCTGCTGACTATTAACATCAAGCAAGACATAAAACAAGGAGACTTGTTCTCACCTCAAGTGTTAATTCCTATAAGGAAGAATGTCCTGTACAAAGTCCAAACAGAGGAGGGATTCTCAATCTATGGTAAGGTTCTCCAGAACCTTATGCACCTCCCTGGGGAACCATCACATATGTCTCTCAGTAATTAGGCAAACATTAGGATGGGAAAAAAGGAAAACTCTTTTTGATGAAAGGTTTGGTTTGAATTAGGGAATAATGTAATGGAAAAAATGCTAGATTTGGGGTCAAAGGATATAGACCTTTTTAAAAAAAATGGCAGTTTCTTCATTCTTTACTTTTTAAACATTCACTTTAAAAAATTTTGAGTTCCAAATTCTCTCCCTCTCTCCATATCTCCACTATACATAAAGAAGGCGAATAATATGATACCCATTAAATATGTGGAGTCATGCAAAACATTTCCATATTAGTCAAATTGCAAAAAACCCAAGGAAAATAAAATAAAAAAGTATGCTTCAATCTGCATTCAGAATTCATCAGTTTTCTCTCTAGACGTGGATAGCATTTTTCATCATGAGTTCTTTGGAACTATCTTTGGTCATTGTCTTGATCAGAGTAGTTATGTCCTTCACAGCTGATCATTGTTACAATATTGCTGTTACTGTGTACAATATTCTCCTGGTTCTGCTGACTTGACTTTACATTACTTTGTATAAATCTTCCCATGTTTTTCTGAAACCTCCCCCCTAGTCATTACTTATAGCATAATAGTATTCATAATTATACACACACACACACACACACAGAGGTATCCCCTCAACTTCCAATTCTTTGCAATCCTCTGATAAAAGTGCCAAATTGCTCTCCCACAACTCTACCAACAGTGCATTAGTATCCCAATTTTCCTACATCCTCTCCAACATTTGTCATTTCCCTTTTCTGTTATATTGGTCAATCTGATAACTATGAGGTGGTATGTCAGAGTTGTTTTAATGTGCATTTCTTTAATTATTAGTGATTTAGAGCATTTTTTCATATGACTATAGATAGCTTGGATGTTTCCATAAAACTGCCTATTCATAACCTTTGACCTTTTATCAATTGGAAAATAACTCTTATTTTATACAAATTTGTCTGAGTTACCTACATATCTGAGAAATGAGGCCTTAATCACAGAAACTTGTGTAAAACTTTCTCCAAGTTTCTTGCTTCCCTTCTAAATTTGGCTGCATTTGTTTTGTTTGTGTAGAAGCTTTTTAATTTCTTGTAACAAAGTTATTCATGTTGGTCTTCTCTATCTCTGGTTTGGTCATAAACTCTTCCCTTATCTATAGAACTAACAGATAAATTTTCCATGCTACCCTAATTTGCTTATGATATCATCCTTTATCTTGGTATATGATACAAGATGTTGACTGATACCTAGTTTCTGTCAGACCACTTTCCAGTTTTCCCAGCAATTTTTGTCAAATATTGAGTTCTTGCCCCTAAAGCTTGGATCTTTAGCCTTGTCAAACATGAGATTACTATAATCGTTTACTACTGTGTGTTGTGTACCTAATCTATTCCACTAATCCACTACTCCATTTTTTTAGCCAATGCCAGATTGTTTTCATGACTATATATGTAATATAGTTTGAAATCTGGTACTACTGGGCCAACTTCCTTCACAGGTTTCTAATGATTCCCTTGACATTCTGTTCTTCTGGATGAATTTTGTTGTTATTTTTTCTAGTGCTATAAAATAATTCTTTGGTAGTTTGATTGGTATGGCACTGAATAATGCCATTTTTAATATATTGGCTTGGTCTACCTAGAAGCAATTAATATTTCTCCATTTGTTCAGATGTGTCTTCATTTGTTAAAGGGTAATCTCCTTCCTGATTCCTATAGAGACAGTAGCTTCTTCCTAGCTGATTCCCAAGAAAACCCTGAAAGCCTTAGAGGTTCTCACTGAGATCTCTGACATCATCCTAAACTCTCTCTAGATCCTTGGAACCATCTCCTCTGGCTAAAAACTCGTCTGAGTTCCATCACAGCTGTGTGCATCATGTTTTCTTCTGTGTCTGTGCTAGTGTGGGATCCCATTACAGCTGCCAGCTGTAACTCATGGAGGTACAGGGGAAGGGGGAAAAGAGAAAGAGAGAGAGAGAGAGAGAGAGAGAGAGAGAGAGAGAGAGAGAGACAGAGAGAGAGACAGAGAGAGACAGAGAGAGAGACAGAGAGACATTGAGAGAGAGAGAGACAGAGAGAGAGAGACAGAGACAGAGAGAGAGAGAGACAGACAGAGAGAGACAGAGACAGAGACAGAGAGAGACAGAGAGAGACAGACAGAGAGAGAGACGGAGACAGACAGAGGCAAAGACAGAGACACAGAGATAGACATAGACAGAGACACCGAGCTAGACAGAGAGAGAGAGAGAGAGAGAGAGAGAGAGAGAGAGAGAGAGAGAGAGAAACAGAGTCAGAAACTGAGAGACAGAGATGGACAGAGAGAGTCCGACCAATACAGAGAAACATAGGGACAGAGACAGAGTGTTAAAAAAGACACAGAAAGATACCTAATCTTAAAAAATTTTTTTTAGACTCCTAAAACTTAAAAGGAATCACAAATTGTTGGGACAGTCCAATTTATTCCAGTCATTCCTTCCGCCACTTCTGTAGCTTTTGTGACTTAACAAAAGTAAAGAAGAAAACATGAGGCTTCCTGCAACCAGGCATTACCTGAAGCAGGATACTTTGGGAAGCTGATGTAGAGAGCTAGGATCCTCACGTTACTGTCAAAAAAAACCCAATAGAAACCCCAAAAGAAATCAAAACAAGTAAAAGTCCATACCAGAAAATTAAAACTTACTCTAAAAGAAAATGAAAAAAAATCAACAAGAACTTTGAAGCAATAAAAAGATATGGAACAACTGAAACAAAAGCTAAACCTCAATGTAGATGAAAAAAGAAATGATGTATGGTATCTCAAGACATTTGCAAGTGGATAAATAATACTTTTAAAGAATCTAAGAGATAAAATAACTTAGCAAGAAAATAAAATAAATTATAGCCGTTAAAATATCCTCGGAACAACTGAAGCTAGATTTGAAAGACGCTAATGTAATGGGGAACTAGGAGGTGCAGCAGAAAGAGTATTGGACCTAGAGTCAGAAGATCTGAGTTCAAATTCGGCCGCAGACACTTACTAACTGTATGATCCTGAGCAAGTCGCGTAACCCTGTTTGCCTCAGTTTTCCCATCTGTAAAATGAGCTGGAGAAGGAAACGGCAAACTACTCCAGTGTCTTTGCCAAAGAAACTCCAAATAAGGCCACAATAGAGTAGAACATGACTAAAATCACTGAACAACGACACAAATGAAATGGAGATCTGGCAAATGTGCAGAGGGCCGAGGATGGTGTCTCTCTACTAGGAGAGGCTAGCAAGTTTGCTCCTGGGAGAATGGTGGTGAAGTGTAAGGGGAGTGCAAAGATATTACAGAGACCCCTGAAGAGCAAATGAGGCAAAAGAAGGAGCCGCTGATCACAGGCTTTTCTGTAAACCCCCCAAGTCAATAAAAGAGCATCCTCTTCAGAACTTTTGTAGTTAGCTGACCAACTCTCTCTCTCTCTCTCTCTCTCTCTCTCTCTCTCTCTCTCTCTCTCTCTCACACACACACACACACACCCATACCCACACACAAGGAGTGACAGAACATGATGAAAAAGGATGACTAGTAGGAAGACTTAAATAGAATATCTGGAAGGAGCAAATAATGGTAAATAATGGTAAATAATGAGCCTGCCTTAGAGTCCAGAAAAAATGGGTTCAAGACCTTCTTTTGATGCACATTTGCCTGTTACTGTTGCTTCTCTACCTTCCAAATCAACCCTCTGGAGACCACGGCCAAGCGGAGGGACAATACTTAGCTTTGAACCTCCAGGTTTGTTTTCATTTCACTCATTTTTGCCCTACCACTTTTCTGCCTTGTTGCCACATGATACCTCCTCCTCCTCTCTCCCTTCCTTTCACCTCTTGCTTTGAGAACTGTAAACAAGCACTACCATTGCTTTGGGAAGAGAATGCCGGTGGACTTCCTTACTGTTCCACACACGAGCTCTCTGACTTCACAGATCAAAACATCCTTCCTTGCCAATTGTCTGTGTGTTGCTTCCCTCTATTAAAATGCTAAGTTTCTTGAGGCGGGGACATGTCACTTTTCAATTTCTATCTCTAGTGCTTAACAGTGTTTGGCATGTAGTAAGCACTTAATAAACACTCATTCATTCCTAGTGGCTATGTGATTCTGGGTAAGGGACTAGGCTCAGGAAAATTTTAAGTCTCTAGTTCCATAAGAGGTGGTCACTGTATTGGTAGAAGAAATTCTCTATAGATCTGAAGCTACAGATCTAAACAAAAAGAAAGAAAATATGAAATATCAATAGACAGACTTAAGAGCTGAAGACTCTAGATAATGCATGAGAATTAGAAAACAAGCCAAAAAAAGAATTCATTTAGAAAGAGATTTGGAAATCATGCAGATAAAAATGATCGATTATGGAGGGACAGGTCAAGATAGAGCAATCAGGCTCACTGACTTTTTGGAAAATTGAGAAAAAAATCAGAGTATTCTTTTTCAGGAAATTGTTTAAAAACACTTTCAAGTTTCAAATGGAAAAAATTCATGGGACCCCAACAAAGAGAAGCTTAAAATCCACCTCTCTCAGATGTATTATTATAGAATTTCAGCACACAATAACAAAGAGAAAAAAACCCATCCTCAAAGCAGCAGTAAGAACGACAGATATAACATGCCAAAGGACATAAATCAGGATTACGGAAAAAATTTCTAGGAAGACAAGGAACAATAAAGAAATAGGAATATATATTATATATATACACACATATGTGTATATATATATATGTATATATATCTCATGTATATACACATACATTCAAAAGTAGGTCATGAACCTAGAATCACCTTTCCAGAATAAACTAAGAATGATGCTTAGAGGCAAAGGATGGATGTTTAAGATTCAAAATGATTTGAAAGAATGTAAGTACAAATATATATGCTTCTAAGCAGCTTTTTAAAAGAAACAAGTGTTCAAATTAAAAATGAAAGTACTTGGGATTTAGTGCTGGAAGGGATCTCAGGCAACTTATAGTCCAACCTCTTTTTTTTTCCACAGATGAAGGATCTGGGGCTCACGGAAGTTAAGTGACTCTAGGGAGTGACCAATATTTGAATGAGGTCTTTTGTCTCTCAATCCAGTTTTCTTTGTTCTGTAACATGCTACTCTTTCATACTGCCTCTATTTTCCTACCACTGATCCACTTTTCTCTGGCTTGCAATCGTTTTCAATCCCATCACTCTCTACTGAAATGACTTTCTCCAAGATTAGCAATTATCTTCTAAAATTTTTTATTGACATATTTTTTGTGTTTATGTCAGCATATTTATATATTACATCATACACCTACATATTATATATATTTTCCAGTGTGTCCTTCCTCTACCTCCCAGAGAGCCACCTCATCACAGACAATCAAAAAAGATAAAATAAAAATAGTTCAGCAAAACTAATATGTTGAAAGAGTCTGGCATGATACGCCATATTCCATATGCATGGGCCCCTACCTCTGCAAAGAAGCAGGGAGAGGTACCTTCTCATGTCTCTTCTTTGGGGTTAAGGGTGATCATTATAATTTCACAGCATTCAGTAGTGATTATTTGCTGTTTTTTTCATTTGGATTTTTGTGGTCATTGTGCATGATTCTGCTTACTTCACTTTACAATAGTTCATAAAATCTTTCCATTTTCCTTTATATAAATTCATAATATCTTACAGCCCAGCAATATTTCATTAATTCATGTACCACAATTTGTTAGCAACTTCCCAATTGGTGGCCATTTGCTTTCCCTCTCAGTTATTTGTTCTACAAAAACTGTTAGCAATGATCTCTTAATTGCTAAACATGGTGGTCTTTTCTTAGTCTCCATACTTCCTAATCTCTCAAGTAGCTTTTGACACTGTTGGCAATGTTCCCACCCTAGCAAGTGCTTAAGAGAATTTTTCTTTTACATAAAGAAGCAAATCTGCATTAGGAATAGCTTGGTTTTCTCTTAAAGTATATAATAAATTCAGCATTATTTTCAAAGCTGTCTTACTCTGTGTTTACTACTGATGTTCTTTCTGTTTTCTTCTATGCATTAAAAATGCTTTAGTGACACTTTTTATGTTTCCTTTTCTTTCATTTTGGCAATACCATTACTATGTCCTCATTCACTTCTAGTTCCCTCTCCTAAATTGAATGAAAGAAAAAACAAAACCCTTGTATCAAAGATGCAGAATGAAGCAAAATAAATAACCACATTGGTTATATCCAAAATATATATGTCTCATTCTGTACCTTGAGGTTATCACCTATTTCAGGAAGTTGGTGGAGAGTTTCATCACTAGTCCTTTGGAATTATAGTTGGACATTGCATTGATCAGAGTTTTAAGAGATGTTCGTTGAACTGAATTGAATTCATTAGGACCGAATAGGATTCTTAACCAGAATGTAAGGACAGTTTAATTTCAGTAAAATATCCAATTTTTTATATTAAGAAAAATTATAAAATTATTTGATTGTATTATTAGATGCAGAGAAAGTCTTAGATTAAATATACCATTCATTTATCTTAAAAACATTAAAATATATAGAAATAGTAAGACTTTTTCTTAATAGCGTAAAAATTATTTGTTTAAAAACCTGAGCTAACAATGGATAAATAATTAAAACATTTTCAGTGAAAACAGGTGTACATCCGGACTGTCCAGCATCACAATTTCTGGAATGTTCAGGGAGGACTAGCACCTGCAGTATGAGGGCTTGCTGAACCTTTTTTAGAGCTGCTCATTCACCGTTGGTGTCCACCTGTCACCAACTTCACCTGTGGCTCCAAGAAGCTGTAGCACGTGCAGCAGCCACACCCTGGTACTTGTCTTGGCAGATGGACTAAACCAGGTTGAGGGTAACCAACGGCCTTCAAATGCTTCAGTGAGTTAGTGGAATGTCTATCTCAAGCATATGAAGTCTTACAAATATAAACAATAAAGATAAGGTATGAAAAAGAAATGAAAACATTGGCAATAAAGAAGTTTAAGTATTTCTACTTACATCTGACAGAATAGTATATCTAGAAAAATCCAGGACAACCAACCACAAATTAATTGATTTAATAAATGACTTTAGCAAAGCAATGAGGTATAACTGCCCCTCCTTCAAAATCACCTGCTTTATCTACCAAGATACATAAGTGATTTACATAAACACAACTGCAACATAATTTTGCTGGAAATTAGAGAAGAATGAAAAAATACACGTGATTAGATCAAGCAAATATAATGCAAGTATGTCAATAGTTTACAAAATAACTTATGATTTAGTTTTAGACTAATCAAAGTATCAACTAACTGCTTCATAATACTATATAAAACCTTAAACAAATTCCTTTGGGAAAACAGACATATAGAATGCCAAGAGGAACTCTGAAAAAGAGAATAGGTAAAGGTAGACAAGGACTTACCATTTGAGATTTCAAAATATATTATAGAATAGTAATTATAAAAACTGTCATGTACTGCATAAAAAAAGAAAAAAATAGATCAATGGAATAGAATAGAAAATCCAGAAATATAACCTAGTGTATTTAAGAGATTAGTGTCTTATAAAGCCAGGAATACATAACACTAGGTAATAGAAGAACAATTACCTTCATCAAATCTAAATATACCTCAGCTTTTGGTCCTATCCTCTAAGTCCAAGAACAAGTGTCTTCCTTGAGAGGGATTTGACCCAGTGGACTTAATCATTTATTGTAAGGCTTGTTATATCCTCTTCCCTAAGACCTTTCAAGAAATCCACAAATCAATCTTGCCAAGAAATACAGCTATTTACTATGCTAACAAAATTTTTAACCATCATTATCCTCAAAGTTTCCCAAATAAGCCATAAGCATAAACCAAAATTATTTACAAATTTTCCAGCATGACTCATCATGTACTCTTAAAGGGAATGAATGACTATCTGCAAAACTCTTTTCATAACTATAAGAGGAAAAAAAGTGTCTATAATTCTCCCTAGTTACTAGTTGTCCACATAGAACTGGAATCGATCTTTTAGTATTTGTCACGTATTAACCACCTTACATTTTCTTGAGAGTTGAATGTCTAAATATGCTTTAATGAAAGAAAAGATTTATTTTATTATTCACTTTATATACAGATGCAAAGTTGCTCTTAATGTGATAATTTTTGAACATATTTGATCAACATCATTTCTACTATTATCTGAAGAGCTGGCAAGCTCATTATTAGCATTCTGCATAGGCAGCAGTTGACTTTAATCTGACGGAACAAAGACAAATATATCCTGGCTTTGGACATCACTGATATGTTTTGAAAAAGTAATGCCAATCATCTTTGCATGTTTGTATAGAAGAAATAAAATGTGAAAAGAAATGAAAGTTATGTGTGTATTTGTGTGTAAGCTTAATAGAATGGGAAGATCTTCCCTACCCATTAATAGTTCTCACATGCAGCCCATTAAGGGAAGCTTGATTGGGGAGGTTTGTTTGTAGGAAGGCTTACATCTTTTGCTAATTTCTAATTAGGTACTAGGTCACGAGGGTTGTGATGCCCTTTGGCTCTGAGGAGTATATATATATATATACTCCGAGGTTAGCATTTTGCTTTGGGGCTCATTCACTGGAAGAGTGTTTGTGTGATTTGGCCAGACAAGACTCTGGGTAGCCATTAAGGAGTCCCCTGGCTTTGAAAACGCAGATGTTGGTGCTTCTCTCTCTGGTAACTATGTATGTGTTGCTGTGGTCAGAGAGTTGGATCAGTCTGTTAATCTGTGCTAATTTCTCAGACAGAAGGTCTGTCTGTTGATCTGTACTATTTTCTCTGCTTGTAATTTCTGCTTGTAATCTCTGTTTGTATTTTCTCTGAACTTGACTTTTCCCCTGAACTAAGCGAATGATATATATGTTTAATTAAAGTAAGATTGTTGACCCCTTTTGGAAAAGTAGATCAAAGAACCTGTGCTAGCAGCCATCCTGAGTATGCCAGTGTGGTTGCTGTTACAGTGTGTGTGTGTATGTACAGTACTGTGCCCATAGTAGGCTCTCAATAAATGCTTAGAGAATTGAATTGGAAATTATTAGGGTGGGTGGGTAATAACTGAAAGGTTCATTTAAAAGAACATCTAAAAGGAATAATATTCAGGAGAATAAAAATCAAGATTTTACTACATGTGACAACTATAAACATTAGTTAACTATAAAAATAAAGACTTGAAGAAATTAGAAATGCTTAGCAGAATTTTTTATGAGAGCAAAATATTAGAATCAATTGGAAGTGGCTAAACAAATTGTTGTTTGTGAATGTAATAGAATATTATTATGCCATTAGCAATGATGGATATGTATGTCAAAGAAATATGAGACCTATGTGAATTGATAAATAGCAAAGAAAGTTGAATAAAGAAAATAATATGCACAATGACTATATTAATGTAATTGAAAACAACAATAAGAGACAATGTAATTCATGTTAAATATAAAGGGCAATATGCACTTTGGAAGATTGTTGATGGGTAGCATACATTTCTCTACCCCAGGTAAAGTAGTGGACCACAGATGTACTTCAGTGGATATAATACATAATACTTCACAATGCCCATTGTAATGGTTTGTTTGGGTTAACTGCTATATTTATAAGGGAGGGATCTACAGGAGATTATTTGAAAGAGGCTTGTGGTAGTCATCCCCCTAACTCATAGACAAATTTGAGGCATATTGGTTACGCTCAACCTGGTTTAGCCTGTGTGCTGAGACTATTTACCAGGCTGTGGCTTCTGCACATGCTATAGCTTCTTGGAGCCACAGGTCTACCCCAAGCATGTGAAGACTTTCCCTGGCAGAAAGGGTGGACCAGAACAATTTGTTTCAAAAGTCATGAAGATGGCTGAAGTAAGTGCTATGGAGCTTTTAGAGCTTGGTCAGACATAGAAGATGCCAAAGTCAACTGCTTCAAACTGGGCTATCATCTGTCATCTTGACTTTTTTCCTGCCACTGGACTTTGACTCAGGAAGAGAGAATGAGGCTGATGACTTCGTGCAATTTTGCCTCACTCAAATTCAAGATGTTCAATCCCATAATGTCATCTGTCCTCTTGAAAAATGAAGGACAAACAACAAGAACATTTGAAAGATGCAGTGGTGAAAACAAACACCCTCTTCCCCCCGCAAATCAGTAGCATATTTTAAAAAGGGCAATAATTGGATCTTCTAAGAATTATTAAAATGTGATTTTATGTTATCTTAAGTTGTTTTGTGCTTTTTATGGATGTGTACTTACATACCATATCTTAAATTTTTTGTTTTGTGCCAAACTTGAATTTCATGCTGGATTTCATGGACCCAATTCATGTTACCATAAGACATTAAAGAGAACTATCTTCCTGGAATTTGTTTAACATAAGATTGAACATTGGAATAGCATTCTTAGTTTATATGCATTTGAACATAAGGGTGAGCCAACAGTGATAGAGATTACTGCAAAAATTTCCTAAATTTGCATCTCAAGTTAGCATAGTTTTTTCTAATGCTTATATTTTATATATTCATTCTCTAAACCTCACCTCACTTAACTCCTTGATATTTAGACTCACAGAATGTTAGAGCTATATGGGACCTTAAGATCATTTAGTCCAACCCCCTTATTTTATAGATGAGAAAACTAGAGTCACGAGTCGTGAGTCGTGAGTCAGTGTTTAAGGAAAGTTGATTTGGGGCAAGGAGAACCCTTACATTCTCAAGGTCTGACTTTAGGGAACTTTTTGTGCAGTAACCAGTAATGGGAAGGAAACTGATCTGGGTCATTTTAAATGCATTAATTTCTCAAAAAGTACTAACATGGTCCTGCTTGGGCAGATTTTAAGTAATTAAGAATTTAAACTAAATGGAAACAGACTCTGGCAAACCATATCTCCTACATCCGCTTTCCCTGCAATTAAAATCTGTCTTATGTGTATATAACAATAATACCTCACACTTGTGTAGCGTTTTTTGCATTATCTTATTTAATCTTCATAACAGCCTTATGTAATAGATCAGTCAGTCAATAAGCACTAATTAGGAGCCTACTATGTGTCAGGCAATGTTAGGCCCTAAAGATATTGATTTTTCCATCTTAAAGATAAGGAAGTTGAAACTCAGAGAGTTTAGGTGCATTTCTCAGGGTCATACAACCAATGTCAGAGATAGAATTTGAACCCAGGGCAAGCATTCTTTCCCTTGCAATGAAGCTTTTCTTGTATTTCTGTGCACTTGATCTACCACCCCTATTAGGTTATAAGTTCCTTACAGCAGGGAAGGGACTCTATCTTATTTATCTTTGGATCTTCAGCACTCCTTTGCATCTGGTAGGTACTTAATGAATGGAAATATTTGTTGAATAAATGCTTACTTGAATGAATTCAATCATCAACCATTATTGAGCAGCCACTATATGCAGAGCAATGAATTGTTAATGGATCTACAACTTGTATTAGAGATTGACTAGAATACCCTGACCATTTTTATTTGGAATATTCTGAGCATTTGCCAACTGCTCCCTTAATACTTATTTCCTATGAAATGTATTTTATCACGCTACTTAGCTTTTTTCTGTCAGACCAATATAGTAGTGGGGATTTTCCCCCTCCCATTAATAGGGCTCTTTCCCTTGATCTTTTTGCTAGTCCTCTCACATTTTAGATCCACTCCCCCTCTCCCCACAACCCAACTCCCATCTGCTTCTGGGGTAGTAACACATTGGGAAGTCTTACCATGGTCTTATGGAAAGACTTTCTCAACATTTTCTATCATCTGACAAGAGCAGCTCTTAGGGCTCTGATAATCTGTCCTAAATAGTTTTGCTGAAATATACTGAGTATATTAGACTTATAAATGATTTCACCACCAAATTGGAGATCCTATTTTTCTCAATATTTTACTCAATAGTAAAAGCAGGACAGGAAGTATTACTGGGTGGAGGTCATGAAGCAGTGGAATGGGGTTAGGAAATCCAGGTTCAGGAGAGCCAAGGCAATGCTGGGAATGCAAGGCAGATGCTAGGAATTGGAAAAGGCCTGACACTGAGACTGGCAGTCAAAACTTTACTGGGCCACGAAGCTGAGGGTCAAGGAGTACACAGGCTATTGGAACCCCAAGCAAGGCCAGGTTAGAAAGCAGGTGAGTACCCAGGAATGATGACAAGTTTACACTGAAACCAAGGCAATTTCTCCCTCAGGCAGGAAGATTGTTTCCTGCTAGAACTGGATTCCCTGGGTGTGGCTAACCTAAAATCTGGAGGAAAGAATAATTGAGTCTTGGTAAGAGGTTTGTTTTAAGGATCTTAGTGTGGTTGGAATAGAGAGAATGGGATTAGATATTGAGACAAGGGCAAGCTCTCTCTTTCCTTATGTTTTTCTGAATAGTATCGTTATGGAGAGAGAAAATTAAGTGGTATCTCTGTGGGAACTTAGTATACAACTAACAGGCAGGTAGAGGCTAACAGCCAAAGCAAAGATTATAAAACCAGTGAAGAAGCAAGATGCAGTAGTAGTGATGGGGGATAACAACTGTATCCTGAGAATTTAACACGCCTCCCATGTCTGACTCACAGTATTATTGAGACAAGGACAGGCCTAGAACCTGAGGGATCCAGACTGTTTTAGCTGTGCGGGCCCTCTTAAGACCTAGATAGACAAAGCTTCTTCTGTGGGAAGCAATATCGTAGTCCCCACTACTATGCAGTTTAGGATAGGTTTTCCTCAACATTTAGAGAAACAATCCTACAGACTTTGTTGGTTCCGAGGATAAAGGCTTAGGCTACTGAACTCATTTTCTGTTTGTTTGAGTGCAAGGTAATGACGAAAAACTGGTAGAAAACAATGCTCAACTGAATTATCTTAAGGTGTATCCTCTCCCCATTGAAAATCTTTCTCCTGCTATGTCAAAATAAATCTTCTTCTGTTAACTGTTGAGCAATGTACAAGGGTCACATTTTGTCCTGATTCTGAACCTAAACTATCAGGGGAATGGCCCAAGTCAGGCCAAGCTCAGAATTCCTCTCATCACTCTGCAAAGTTCTGACCATAAAAGACAGCATTGTAGCATCTACCTAAAATCATCAGCAAGCATTTTATGTAATAGGGATAAGCTAGATGCATTTCCAATAAGATTGGGGGTGAAACAAGAATGTCCATTATCACCCTATCATTCAATTTGGTACTAGAAATGTTAGCTTTAGCAATAAGAGAAGAAAAAGAAATTGAAGGAATTAGAATAGGCAAAGAAGAAACTAAATTATCACTTTTTGCAGATGATATAATGACTTAGAGAATCAAGTAAAAAACTACTTGAAATAATAAATAATTTTAGCAAAGTTGCAGGATATAAAATAAACTCACAAAATCCTCGGCATTCCTATATATTACTAACAAAGGCCAACAGCAAGAGATGGAAAGAGAAATTCCAGGGGCATCTATGTGGCACAGTGAGTAGAGCATTGCCCTGAAGTCAGGAGGACCTGAGTTCAAATCCAGCCTCAGACACTCGACATACTTGCTAGGTGTGTGACCTGGGGCAAGTCACTTAACCCCATTTGCCCTGCCCTCCCCCCTCCAAAAAGAAAAAAATTAATAAAAAAGAAAGATAAATTCCATTTAAAGTTACTGTAGACACTATAAAATATTTGGGAGTCTATCTGCCAAGACTAACCCAGGACCTATATGAACACAATTACAAAACATTTCTCACACAAATAAAGTCAGATCTAAATAAATGGAAAAATATCAGTTGATAGTGGTTAGGCTGAGCTAATATGATAAAAATGACAATTTTACCTAAATTAATTTACTTATTTAGTGCCATAACAAGCAAACTACCAAAAATTATTTCATACAGCTAGATCAAATAATAACAAAATTCATCTGGAAGAAAAAAAGGTCTAGAATATCAAGGGAATTAATGAAAAGAAATGGTAGGGAAGATGACCTAGCCATACCAGATATTAAACTGTATTATAAAGCAGCAGTCATCAAAACTACTTGGTACCAGCTAAGAAATAGAGCAGTGGAATAGGTTAGGTGCACAAGACACAGTAGTCAATGACTATAGTAATCTACTCTTTGATAAACCCAAAGAGTCCAGCTTCTGGGATCAGAACTCACTATTTCACAAAAACTGCTGGGAAAACCGGAAAATAGTACAGCAGAAACTTGGCATAGGACAATATCTTACACTGTATTCCAAAATAAAGTCAAAATGAGTTGGCAATTTAGATATAAAGGCTGATACTAGCAATTTGGGAGAGCAAGGAATAGTTTACCTGTCAGATTTATGGAGAAAGAAAGAACTCATGATCCAACAAGAAATAGAGAGCATTACAAAATGCAAAATGGATAATTTTGATTACACTATATTGAAAAGTTTTTGCACAAACAAAGCCAATGTAACCAAGATTAGGAGGGAAGCAGAAAATTGGGAAAGAATTTTTACAACCAGTGTCTCTGATAAAGGCCTCATCTCTAAAATATACAGGGAACTGAATCAAATTTATAAGAATACAAATCATTCCCCAATTGAGAAATGGTCAAAGGATATGAACAGGCAGTTTTCAGAGGAAGAAATTAAAGATATCTATAGTCATATGAAAAAATGCTCTAAATCACTTTTGAATAGAGAAATGCAAATCAAAACAACTCTTAGGTACCACATCTTTCCTGTCAGATTGGCTAACATGACAAAACAGGGAAATCATAAATACTAGAGAAGATATGGGAAAATAGGAACACTGTTGCATTGTTGGTAGAGTTGTGAACTGATCCAGCCATTCTGGAGAGCAATTTGGAACTATGCCCAAAAGGCTATAAAAACATTCATACCCTTTGACCCAGAAATACCACTTCTAGGGCTATATCCTAAAGACATCATACAATTGGGAAAAGGACCTGTACGTACAAAAATATTTATAGCAGCTCTTTTTGTAGTGGTAAAGAATTGGAAATCAAGGGGATGCCCATCAGTTGGAAACTGGCTAAACAAACTATGGTATATGAATGTAATGGAATACTATTGTGTTATAAGAAATGAGGAGCAGACAGACTTCATAATAACCTGGAAAGACTTGCATGATCTGATGCTGAGTGAGAGAAGAAGAACCAGGAGAATATTATACATGATTACAGACACACAGTATCTGTGAAGACTAACTTTGATAGACTTGGCTCTTCTCAGCAATACAAGGTTCTAAGACAGCTCCAAAAGACTCATGATGGAAAAAACTATCCACATCCAGAAAAACAATTATGGCATCTGAATGCATATCGAGGCAAACTATTTGCTCTCTCTCTTTTTTTCTTTTTTGGTTTTATTTCTTCTTTCTCATGGTTCATTCCATTGGTTCTAATTCTTCTTACAACTTGATTATTGTGAAAATAATTTTAATGTGAAGGTATATGTAGAACCTATATTGGAGTACATGCCATCTTGGTGGGGAGGAGGGGGGATGAGAGGGAAGGAGAAAATTCAGAACTCAAAAACTTGTAGAACTGAATATTATAAACTAAAAATAAAAAATAAATTAAAAAAGACGGCATTGAATAGAATCCTCTGTTGTAGCAACTTGCCCTCCCCTGTGAGACCCCGGCTGCTTCTTCCTCCTTCTGTCAAGCTTCTAAGATCCCCACCTGCCCTGTTGACCATGTATCTGCTTATTCTTACTGATATACAGAACCCTACCTGCTGCCTTCCCTTTGTTTTGTCACAATTGTCTGTTCTGTCTCAAAATCTGACTACTTCCCCCTTCATTCAGATCTCTTGATACCTCCCCTGAGCTCATTTGAACAAGTATTTATACAGCTTTACTTGAAGGAACTGACCTTAATACCTGCCTTGGTCTAAGCCAACCCAGTGTATTCCTTCTTATCTATTACTGATGTCTGGCACTCTGACCTTCCCCACCTTCCATTCTAGCCAGAAAATTTCCAGGACTCATCCTGATAAATCCCACCTGAACTTTGTCCAGTCTAGTCAGGAAATTAAAAAAAATTCAACCAAATAATCATAAGTAACTTGAATGATAAAGGTGAGAGACACTCTGTTTACCTAGCTTATAGCTTAAAATGACTTGATATTAGAAGGGAAGGCACGTAATTAAAAAAATCAGAATAGTGACAGGATGGCTAAAACCCAGAATGAGCTGAACACTTGTGAAAATTTCTAAAGGTATTTTTTTGAATCTTAGTGTTTTTTTTAAGTTATCTTATGCAGAAGAATAAAGAAGCCTCACTGCTTAGAGAAGATAGTATAATGTTAACAGATGGCAGGGCAAGCTTCCTATTTTGCTTCTCTTTTTCCTAGCAAGTGAAATCATATTCAGTTTGGAAAGAGAGCAAACATTGTAGAGAAGGAAATGAAGGCCAAAATAGGTGAGGGGATTGTAAAGGAACACATGTAACGGACTTTGTGAGGCTATGGAATGATCTTAAACAGTAAGCAATACTGCTGGGGACATAGTGTGGTGCAAAGCCAAAGCCTTTTGTCAGAAGAGGTGCCAGAGATTAGAAAAGGGACAAGGCTGCTAGAAAAGTTGCCTTGGTATCATTTACCAGTTAATCCAGGGGGCTAAGAAACCAAGGGGCTTGCAATGGTCAGTCAGGATGGGGTCTCAGTAGAGACTGCAGAAGTGTTTTGTTTGCTTACCCTCTTAACTGCCTGGCTCCTGCTTTTAAAGAATATCCTTGTTTCTGTGGGACTAGGTTCCTGCAATTGCCCCAGAGCAGCAACTTGGCTTAACCAGTAATTCCTGCTTCAATTTTTTTTTCAGTTATCCACTACCAGAAAACTTGCATTCAGAGTGCTAAAAGAACTTGTGTATGTGATCTAAGAGTTTCTGGGCATTTTTTGAGGAATCATGGAGAATGGGAGAAGTTCTAAGACAGAAAAGAATGGATTAATACTAATGTTCCAGTTTTCAAAAAAAGAGGAAAAGTGTATTTAAGATGTTATAAGCTGATAATTTTAAATACAGTTATTCTTTCCACATAACCAGGCTTAGGGGTGTGGTGACCTCACAATCTGGAAAATCTGCATAAAATTTTTTGGCCCTCCCTTAATACTAGAGAAAAGAAACTGTGTTATATTTATGGCATTAAGAGATAAAATATGTTGACATTATACAATACTATACATACATTTTATGCATTTCTGAGTTTCTAAACTTTTCCTGTGTTGTCTGCTGGCCTTCATGTGTCATTTGTGGCTTCTGCAAAACTCACCCTAAAATTCCCATTTACTTTCTTATGCCATCCCGTGATATATCAAAACCATGATGGGGAAAGTCATAATGTGGAAGGGATAACTATATAACATCTCCAGCAAAATATATAATGGGTTTGTAAACAGATGATTTGTGAGGACTGGATTGAAGAAGCTGTGTGGCTTCACCAAGAAGTCATCCAAGTTAGTATAATTTCCTTTCTTGATAAAATTTCTAGATTGGGAGATTAGGGGAATGCCATAGACACAGTATATCTTGATTTCAATGAGGCATCTGACCAAGATTCATATGTCGTCCTTATGAACAAGATGGAAAAATATAGACTAGATTTTAGAATGGATAGGTGAATTCATGTTTGGATGATCAATGAACTGTAATGAAAAAAATATTCATTATAGAATCATTGCCAATCTAGAAGGTCTCTAGTGGTATCCTGAAGTATTCTGTCCTTATTTTTATCCTATTCCATTTTCTTAAACAATAGCTTAGAGGAAGATGTTGAATTCAGGCTTATCAAATTTGTTAATTTCACAAAGTTGGAAAGGATAAATAATCTTCAAGCACAACTTTCTACATGAAGCCTTTCTATGTCTCCTTAGTTATAAAATTATCTTTGTTTGGTATAGTTATACACACATGTATGTATTTATAAACATATACGTCTATGTATTTATGTGCATATTTTCTCCTGCATTCAATATAAGCTCCTTGAAAACAAGGACTGTTTTACATTGTTGCCTAATCCCAATGGCTAATACATAGTTGTCATTAAATAAATGTTTATTGTTTAATTGATTGACAAATGCATAGAAGAGGTACAACATGCTATGAAAGATCCAAATAACCTGAGGAGTTAAACCTGTCATTAGCGTTCTAAATGTTGGCATTGTCCAAATGGCACGGTCCAGCCTGACTGAGCTTTAGGAACCACACCTGGCCCTGGTATCCCTGCTCAAAGGAAGCAGCAATCTATCCGCACTGTTTTGGATAGCTAGGCTGGGTATGGTCCCAAAAGTTTAACCAGCTTGGACAGCACCATTTCAATAGTGTCAGTAATTTATCTGTTCCATAATATCTAGGCCAAAGATGTCAAATTTATCATATACTGGTAAATAACTAGACATTATGAGGAGGTTTAGAATCCAAACTAACTAGGGCAAAAGTTTTTAATTTTTCCCCTCTGACATGTGCTAGTACACCTGGGTTTTTCTTGTATATTTTTATAATCAGCATAACAGATTACAAAAGATGCCATGATTATTTTCATTAAATAAGATTACTTTATTTGTGAGGTAGTTAAAATTAATAAGAATTATACCCATAATGTAGCAGCTGGTGTAGCTATGTGGATACAGTGTTGAATTTGGAATCAGGAAGACCTGAATTCATATCCAGTCTCAGATATTAGCTATGTGACCATGCGTAAGTCACTTAACTGCTCTGTACCTCAGTTTCCTCATTTGTAAAATGGAGATAATAATACTACATCTACCTTCCAGGGTTGTCATAAGGATCAAAGGGAATAATATTACAAAGCTAGTTATTATTATTATTATATTATGAAACTTCCTAATGACATGTGTGATATGTACTATTGCCTTTATTCTTGAGTACGAGGGTTTTCTCTCTCCTTGACAAAGTCTCTTAGTCTTCAGGGCTAGGTTCAATACACCAGCCCTGACACATATCATGGAATTTGATAAAGGTTGAAATTAATTTATTTCTCTAGTGGAGTGTCCCAGGGATCTATGCTTTTTTATATAATAACAACAGTAATAGTTATAATAATAATAACAAAACAAGGGATCAGTGACTTGGGTGAAGGCACAGATGGTGTGTTTATCAAATTTGCAGATGGCACAGAGCTAGGAGGGATAGCTGACATGTTGGAGGAAAGAGTCAAGATCCAAAAAAGATTTCAATAAGCTAGGACATGAGGCTAATCAAATTAGATGAAATTTAATTGGGATAAATGTAAAGTCTTACACTTGAGTTCAAAAACAAGTTTTTTATTGAATAATATTTTATTTTTCCCAAGTACATGTAAAAACAATTTTAACCATTTTAAAAAATTTTGAGTGACAAATTGTCACCCTCCCTCCTTTTCCACTCCCTGAGATGGTAATCAATTTTATATAGGTTATACATGTGCAATTATGCAAAACATATTTCCATATTAGTCAGAGGACACACCAGAAAAACACACAAAAAATAAAGTGAAAAATAGTATGCTTCAATCTGCATTCAGACTCCATCAGTTTTTTCTCTGGAGGTGGATAGTGTTTCTAATCGTGAATCTTGGAATTATCTTTGATCATTGTCTTGATAAGAGTAGCTAAGTCTTTCACAGTTGATCATCATACAATATTGCCATCACTGTGCGCAATATTCTGGTTCTGCTCACTTCACTTTGCATCAATTCATGTAAGCCTTTCCAGGTTTTTCTAAAACCATCCTGCTCAACAATTCTTAGAAATTTCTTAGTAGCAATAATATTCTATTACAATCATATACTACAACTTATTCAGCCATTCCCCGATTGATGGACATCCCCTCAATTTCCAATTCTTTGCTGCTACAAAAACAGCTGCTACAAATATTTTTGTACAAATAGGTGCTTTCTCTTTTTTTGGATCTGTTTGTGATATAGACTTGCAGTGATATTGTTGAATCAAAGGGAATACAGAATTTTTTAAAAATTTATTTATTTAACATATTTGGTTTTCAGCATTGATTTTCACAACAGTTTGAATTACAAATTTTCTCCCCATTTCTACCCTCCCCCCCACTCCAAGATGGCATATATTCTGGTTGCCTTGTTCCCCAGTCAGCCCTCCCCTCTATCACTCCCCTCCCCTCTCATCCCCTTTTCCCTTCCTTTCTTGTAGGGCAAGATAAATTTCTATGCCCCATTGCCTGTGTATCTTATTTTTTAGTTGCATGCAAAAACTTTTTTTTTTGTTTTTGAACATCTGTTTTTAAAACTTTGAGTTCCAAATTCTCTCCCCTCTTCCCTTCCCACCCACCCTCCCTAAGAAGTCGAGGACTTCAACCTAGGCCACACATGTATCATTATGTATAACCCTTCCACAATACTCATGTTGTGAAAGGCTAACTACATTTTGCTCCTTCCCAACCCATCCCGCTTTATTGAATTTTCTCCCTTGACCCTGTCCCCTTTCCAAAGTGTTTGTTTTGATTACCTTCACCCCCATCTGCCCTCCCCTCCATCATCCCCCCACCCTTTTATTTATTTTTTTTTATCTTCCTCCCTCTTCTTTCCTGTGGGGTAAGATACCCAACTGAGTATGTATGCTATTCCCTCCTCAGGCCGAATCTGATGAGAGCAAGGTTCACTCATTCCTCCCTCACCTGCCCTCTCCCCTCCTCCCACAGAACTGCTTCCTCTTGCCACCTTTATGCAAGATAATCCACCCCATTCTATCTCTCTCTATCTCCCTCTCTCAGTATGTTGCTCTCTCATCCCTTAATTTCATTTTATTTCTTTTAGATATCTTCCCTTCATCTTCAACTCACCCTGTGTCTGTTCTCTCTCTTTTACATATATATATATATATGTATATATATAAAAGCACACATATATATATATACCTACATACACATGCATACATATACACATAGATACATACATACATACACATTCACCTATATATATACATAAACATATATATATATGCATATTCCCTTCAACTACCCTAATACTGAGGTCTCATGAATCATACACAATATCTTTCCATGTAGGAATGCAAACAAAACAGTTCAACTTTAGTAAGTCCCTTGCAATTTCCGTTTCTTGATTACCTTTTCATGTTTCTCTTGATTCTTGTGTTTGAAAGTCAAATTTTCTATTCAGTTCTGGTCTTTTCACTGAGAAAGCTTGAAAGTCCTCTATTTTATTGAAAATCCATATTTTGCCTTGGAACATGATACTCAGTTTTGCTGGGTAGGTGATTCTAGGTTTTAATCCTAGCTCCATTGACCTCCGGAATATCGCATTCCAAGCCCTTCGATCTCTTAATGTAGAAGCTGCCAGATCTTGGGTTATTCTGATTGGGTTTCCACAATACTCAAATTGTTTCTTTCTGGCTGCTTGCAGTATTTTCTCTTTGATCTGGGAGCTCTGGAATTTGGCGACAATATTCCTAGGAGATTTCTTTTTGGGATCTATTTGAGGAGGTGATCGATGGATTCTTTCAATTTCTATTTTGCCCTGTGGCTCTAGAATATCAGGGCAGTTCTCCTTGATAATTTCTTGAAAGATGGTATCTAGGCTCTTTTTTTGATCATGGCTTTCAGGTAGTCCAATAATTTTTAAATTATCTCTCCTGGATCTATTTTCCAGGTCAGTGGTTTTTCCAAGGAGATATTTCACATTGTCTTCCATTTTTTCATTCCTTTGGTTCTGTTTTATAATATCCTGATTTCTCATAAAGTCACTAGCTTCCACTTGCTCCAATCTAATTTTTAAAGTAGTATTTTCTTCAGTGGTCTTTTGGACCTCCTTTTCCATTTGGGTAATTCTGCCTTTCAAGGCATTCTTCTCCTCATTGGCTTTTTGGAGCTCTTTTGCCATTTGGGTTAGTCTGTTTTTTAAGGTGTTGTTTTCTTCAGTGTATTTTTCAGTATTTTTTTGGGTCTCCTTTAGCAAGTCATTGACTTGTTTTTCATGGTTTTCTCGCATCCTTCTCATTTCTCTTCCCAATTTTTCCTCTACTTCTCTAACTTGTTTTTCCAAATCCTTTTTGAGCTCTTCCATGGCCTGGGACCAGTTCCTGTTTTTCTTGGAGGTTTCTGTTGTAGGCTCTTTGACTTTATTAATTTCTTCTGTCTGTATGTTTTGGTCTTCTTTGTCAGCAAAGAAAGAATGCAAAGTCTGAGACTGAATCTCGGTGCGTTTTTGCTGCCTGGCCATATTCCCAGCCAACTAACTTGACCCTTGAGTTTTTCAGTGGGGTATGACTGCTTGTAGATTACAGAGTTCTATGTTCCACGTTTGGGGGGGAGGTGCCAGCTCTGCCACACCAGCACTGCTCCTTCCCCAACCCCCAACCCGAACTGGGCTTAGATCTTCGGCAGGCTGTGCACCCCTGCTCTGATCCACCACTTAATTCCTCCCACCAGGTGGGCCTGGAGCCGAAAGTAACAACAGCTGTAGCTGCCCCACCTCCGCTGCCCCCGGGGCTGGAAGCCGAACTGCGAACTCCTTCCACTCCCGCAGCATTTCCCACTAACCTTCTCAGCAGTCTTTGGTGTTTGTGGGTTGAGAAGTCTCGTAACTGCTGCAGCTCACTGAATCAGGGTGCTAGGGCTCCCTCTGCCCGGCTTCTGGTCTGGATGGTCCACGCTGCTCAGGCTGGGCTCTGCTCCACTCAGTTCCCAGCTCCCAGCTCCCAGCTCCGAGCTCCGTGTGGGATAGACCTCACCCAGAGACCATCCAGGCTGTCCTGGGCTGGAGCCCTACTTCCCTCTGCTGTTTTGTGGGTTCAGCCGTTCTATAATTGGTTCAGAGCCATTTTTATAAGTTTTTGGAGGGTCTCCGTACGGAGCTCACATTATTCCCTGCTTACCAGCCGCCATCTTGGCTCTGCCCCCTCGGGAATATAGAATTTTATAGCCCTTTGGGCATAGTTCCAAATTGTTCTCCAGAATGGTTGTATTAGTTTACAACATCACCAACAGTGCATTAGTGTCGTAGTTTTTCCACATTCCCTCCAATGTGTATCATTTCCCTTTTCTGTCATATTAGCCAATCTGATATGTGTGAGGTGGTACCTTAGAGTTGTTTTAATTCGCATTTCTCTAATCAATAGCAACTCAGGTCATTTTTTTCTCCATATGTATGGGTATATATATATAATTATATATATAATTATAATTTTTATAATTTGATTTCTTCTGAAAATTACCTGTTCATATCCTTTCACCATTTAACAGTTGGGGGGATGACTTGTATTCTTATGGAATCAGTTCTTTTTTTTTCTTTTTTGCAAAATAATCAGATATAATCAGATCAAAATAATTTTTCAGAGGCACTTGGTCTCTGTTGGTCCCCCTCTCTTGTTTGGTCATAAATTCTTCCCTTCTCCATATATCTTACAGGTAAACTATTCCTTGCTCTCCCAATTTGCTTATGGTATCATCTTTTATGTGTCATTTTGATCTTTTCTTGGTATATGGTGTGAAGTGTTGATCTATATCTAGTTTCTGCCATGTTTTTTCCAGTTTTCTCAGTAGTTTTTGTCAAATAATGAGCTATTTCCCTAAAAACTTGAGTCTTTGGGTTTATCAAATGTTAGATTACCATGGTCATTCACTATCATGTATGGTGTACCTCTGTTCTATTGATCCACCGCTCTATTTCTTAGTCAGTACCAGGTTGTTTTAATGATTACCATTTTATAATATAGTTTGAAATCTGGGATGGCTAGGCCATCTTCCTTCATATTTTTTTTTCACTAATTCCCTTGATATTCTTGACCTTTTGTTCTTCCAGAAGAATTTTGTTTCCAGTGCTATAAAATAATTTTTGGCAGCTTGATTGGTATGCTGTTGGATAAGTATATTAATTTAGGTAGAATTTTCATTTTTATTATTGGCCTAGCCACCTCATGAGTAGTTAATACTTTCCAATTATTTAGATGAGAGTTTATTTGTGTGAGAAGTGTTCTGTGTTCTGTAATTGTGTTCTTGTTCCTGGGCTTGTCTTGGCAGGTAGACTCCCAAAGTATTTCATATTGTCTACAGTTATTTTAAATGGGATTTCTCTTTCTATCTCTTGTTGCTGGGCTTTGTCAGTAATATTATAGAAATGCTGCTAATTTATGTGGGCTTATTTTATATCCTGCAACATTGCTAAAGTTGTTAATTATTTCAACTAGTTTTTTAGTTGATTCTCTAGGATTCTCTAAGTATATCATCAGATCTGCAAAGAGTGATAATTTTTTCCTCATTGTCTATTATAATTCCTTTAATTTCTTTTTCTTGTCTTATTGCTATAGGTATTATTTCTAGCACAATACTGAATAATAGTGGTGATAACAGGTATCTTTGTTTTACTCCTGATCTTACTGGGAAGGCTTATAGCTTATTCTCATTACAGATAATGCTTACTGACAGTCTTAAATAGATACTACTTATCATTTTAAGGAAAGCTCCATTTATTCATATGCGTGTGTGTGTGTGTGTGTGTGTGTATGTGCGTGTTGTGTGAGTGTGTGAGTTTTAATAGGAATGCATCTTGTATTTTATCAAAAACTTTTTTTGCATTTATTGAGATGATCATATGATTAATGTTCACTTTGTTATTGATATGGTCAATGATGTTGATAGTTTATTTAATATTGAACCAGTCCTGCATTTCTGGTATAAATCCCACTGATCATAACGTATGATCCTTTTGTAATCTCCTTTCTGACATATTATTTTACAATTTTGCAACAATATTCATTAGGGAAATTGGTCTATAGTTTTTTTTCTTTGCTTTTGCTCTTCCTGGTTTAGGTATCAGTACCATATTTGAGTCATAAAAGGAATTTGGTAGGACTCCTTCTTTTCCTGTTTTACCAAATAGTTTAGACAGTTTTGGAATTTATTGTTCTTTAAGTGTTTGGTAGAATTCACCTGTGAATCCATCTGGCTCAGGGGATTTTTTTCTTAGTGAATTCATTGATAGTTTTGTAAACTTCTTTTTCTAAGATGGTTTATTTAAGTATTCTATTTCCTCTTCTGTTAATCTGGGAAATTTGTATTTTTTGTAAATATTCATCTACTTTGCTTAGATTGTCAGATTTATTGGCATATAATTGGGCAAAATAGCTCCTAATAATTGCTTTAATTTCCTTTTCATTGGTGGTGAATTCACTCTTTTTATTTTTGATACCAGTAATTTGGTTTTCTTCTTTCTTTCTTTTTTAAAATAAAAGTGACCAATAGTTTATCTATTTCATTGTTTTTTTTCATAAAACCAGCTCCTAGTTTAATTCAATGGTTTTCTTACTTTCAGTTTTATTAATTAAATCTTACTTTCAATTTTATTAACATCTCCTTTGATTTTCAGGAGTTCCAATTTGATGTTTAATTGGAGATTTTTAATTTGTTCCTTTTTTTAAGTTTCTTTTAGTTGCATGCCCAATTCATCAATCTACTCTTTATTTTATTGATGTGTTTACAGATACAAATTTTCTCCTAAGTACTATTTTGGCTGCATCCTATAAATTTTGGCATGTTGTCTCACTGTTGTCATTCTCTTTAATGAAATTATTTATTGTTTCTGTGACATTCTTTGACCCACTCATTCTTTAGGAGATTATTTTGTTTCCAATTAAAATTTAAATTTTCTTTACATAGCCCATTTTTGAATGTAGCTTTATTATATTATGATCTGAAAAGGGTGCCTTTAATATTTCTGCCTTTCTGCATTTGATTGTGAGATTTTTATGCCCTAATATATGGTCAGTTTTGTGTAGGTGCCATGTACTACTGAGAAAAATATATATTCCTTTCTATCCTCATTTTCCCAAGGTCTATTATTATCTAATTTTCTTAAAACTTTATTCACCTCCTTAACTTCTTTCTTGCTTATTTTTCTAGTTAGATTTATCTAGTTCTGAGGGGAAATGTTTGGGTCCCCCACTTATATGGTTTTACTGTTTCCTCCTATAACTTACTTAACTTCTCTAAAAATTTGGATGATATTCCATTTGGTGGATATATGTTTAGTATCAATGTTACTTCATTGTCTATGGTACCTTTTAGCAAGATGTAGTTTCTTGCCTTATGTCTTTCAATTAGATCTATTTTTGCTTTGGTTTTGTCTGAGATCATGATGGCTACCCCCTTCCTCACCCCCCCTTTTTTTTACTTCAGCTGAACCATAATGTATTCTCCTCTACCCATTTACCTTTATTTTGTCTGCTTCAAATGTGTTTCTTGTAAACAACGTATTGTAGGATTCTATTTTTTAATCCACTCTGGTATCTGCTTCTGTCTTGTGGGTGAGTTCATCCCATTTACATACACAGTTATGATCAACTGTGTATTTCCCTCCATCCCATTTTCTGTGTTTATTCTTCTCTCTCTCTCTCTGTTGGTCTGTCTGTCTGTCTCTCTCTCTGTCTCACCCTCCCTCCCCCTTTCACTCTATCCCTTCTCACTTTTTTTGCTTCTGACCACTATCTCCCCCCAATCCACCCTCCCTTCTATAAGCCCCACCTTCCTTTTACCCCCCTAATCTTCTTCCCTATAGGGTAAGATGTTTTTGATACCCAGCTGAGTGTGTATGTTATTTCCTCTTTGAGCCAATTCTAATGAGAGTAAGTTTCAAATGATACCCACTTTCCCATCTTTCCCTTTACTGTAATAGGTCTTTTTAGTCTCTTCATTTGAAATAATTTACTCCATTCTACCTCTCCCTTTCCTCTTCTCTCAGTGCAAGCCTTTCTCTTACCCTTTAATTTTTTTATATCATCCCATCAAAGTCAACTTAAACTCATTTCCTCTGTCTGTGTATATTCCTTCTAACTACCCTGATAGTTATAAAATTAAGAATTACAAGTATCATCTTCCTGTGTAGGTATGTAAATAGTTTAACTTTATTAAATCCCTTATGATATATCTTTCCTGTTTACCTTTTTATGCTTCTCTTGAGTCTTGTATTTGAAAATCAGATTTTCTGTTCAGCTCTGGTATTTTCATCAGGAATGCATGAAAGTCCTCTGTTTCATTGAATATTCATTTTCCCCTTGAAGAATTATACTCAGTTTGGCTGAGTAGGTAATTTTTGGTTGCAATCCTAGTTACTTAGCCCTCTGGAATATCATATTCCAAGCCTTCTGCTCCTTTAATGTAGAAGGTGCTAAATTCTGTGTAGTCCTGACTGTAACTCCATGACATTTGAATTATTTATTTCTGAATGCTTTCATTATTTTCTCCTTGACTTGGGAATTCTGGAAGTTTTCATTTTGGGATCTCTTTCAGGAAGTGATCAGTGCATTCTTTCCATTTTTATTTTATTGTCTGATTTGAGGATATCAGAAAAATTTTCCTTAATAATTTCTTCAATGATGTCCAGGCTCTTTTTAAAAATGTGGCTTTCAGGTAGTTCAATAATTCTTAAATCATTTCTCCTCAATCTATTTTTCCAGGTCAGTTGTTTTTCCAATGAGATGTTTCACTTTTTTTTCCTATTTTTTCTTTCTTTTGATTTTATTTGATTGTTTCTTGATGTGTCATGGAGTCATTAGCTTCAACTTGCCTAATTCTAATTTTTAAGGATTTATTTTCTTAAATAAAGTGTTGGACTCGATGGCCTCTAAAGTCTTTTCCAACTCTAGTCTGTAATTCTATTATCCTATGAATTCCTAGAAATTCTCTGAGTTTCCTAAGTAAGGATTGGGTCTACAGGATGTCATGAGGCAATTTGTCATGCTAATGGGGACCCAATTCTTGGCATGGAGCTCACAAATCATTCCCTGTGCTAATGCAGGATTGTTCAATGTGGTTAGAGGATGGGCTTCTAGAAGTCACTTTTCTGATCTGACTGTGGTCTTATTCCTTTACGCAGACCTCAGTGGTGCTGAAGAATCAAGTCCCAAGCATATCCCAATGTTCCATGACTTGTCCTGTGGGAAGGCAGCAAATGAAAAACCACACAAAAATTATTGTAGAGTCAAATACTTTAGTGTGATAGAATTACAAACTATATTTAAATAAGGCCTAAGAGTGTTTTGTATTTTTGACAAGTGCAATTAAAATATGACCTATCCAGTCCATTAGAACTCAAGATTCCTTCCTGCAGAGTTTAGCTGACTGGCAGCATGTACACGCTCTATAATATTATTCAGACATTTTATGCACAAACACTGCAGGTGCAATTACATAGAAAAGTGGCAGTTTCTCTAATGAGTTCAAATAGTAGGGCTCTTTAAGGAGAGGTGCTACTGTGATTTATGAATGTTTGTAGCTTCAGTGAAGCCACTGACAATTCCAGGACTGCTCAATATATTGCCAGCTGCTCTGTTACATCATTTGCACTGCTGCCTGTGCTTACAACAGTTATGTTAAAATACTAACATTTCAAAGCAATTACCGTGGAGGCCTGGAAGGAGCAACAGTTAAATAGTTTTCTTGTGCAAGAAAAAATTTTTCCTAAGGTCATTATTAAAGGATGATAATTTAATGCTTTGTAGTAAGATTTGAGAGAAGACTAATAGTCTTCATATAATACAAAAATGCACTAAAATGCCAAATGCCAACTCATTACCTTTGTTTATTTATCATCACTGAGAAATTGTTTTTACCTTTGATGAAAGTGCTTAGGTGGCTAAAAGTAGACAGAATGATGGCCTGGAGTGAGGAAAACTTGAGTTTGAATTTGACTTCAGATATTTACTAGCTGTGCGACCTTGGGCAAATTACTTACCCTCTGTCTGGCTCAGTTTCTTAGACTGTAAAATGGGGATAATAATAGCATCTAACTCCTAGGACTGTTGTAAGAATCAAATGAGACAATATTTTTAAAGTACCCAGCTTGGTGCTTGACCCTTAGATAGAGCTATATAAATGCTAGCTATTATTATTGTTATTACTGTGATCATGAATGAGTTCACTATTTGGATTACTAGCTTGCTCTTAAATTGAAATGAAAATATACTTTTTCTGCTTATTTATTAACAATTTGTATGAAGAAAATGTGAAAACTTAGACATAGTGATCTGTTTGGAAGAAAGGGCACTGTTGGTTCAATATCAGAAATTGATATAGTTTAGTCAATGCAAATAACATTAAAGAAGATACATTACCATTTGCTTTGCTTTTGTACCCTAATGACCATGAGATCTTTCCATTTTGATTTGTAGCTGAAGTGTTCTAAATGTATTATTTCCCCTGTAAAGGAGTCAAGACCTTTAGGAGTCTTTCTTTTCCAGGGTATCCTCTACAAACTGCCAAAATGATATTTGTAAAACACTGGTCTGAACATGTCATTCCATGCTTGAAGAACTCTAGTGGCTTCCTATTATCCCCAGGATCCAATACAAACTGTACTGTTTGGCATTTAGAGCTCTTCTTAATCTGACACTAGCCGACATTTTCAGCCTTTTTCACACGTTCATGAATCCAACACTTCAGCCAAACTGTTCTACTTACTCATACATGACATTCCATCTTCCATTTTCCATGTTGTCCTCCATGCCTGGTATGTACTCACTCTTCGCCTCAGCCTTGTAGAATCTCTGCCCACCCCCGTCGCTTCCTTCAAAGATCAGCTCAAGGTGCCGTCTTGTAAATGAGGTCTTTCTTTTCCTAGAATGACCTTGCATTTACTTTGTATGTATTCTATATTTATTTAATATGTACATCTCATTTTCCTTGATAGAATATAAGCTTCTTAAAGGTAGGGGCTGTTTTGTGCCTTTTTTTGGTCTTTGTGTTTCTAGCCTTTAGCACAGTGCCTTTGTGATACAGCCAGTAGCTTTGTTGATTATTACTTCATAATATTGACTGAGGTATAGTAATGCTATGCCTTTTCATTCCCAGATTTTTTCAAAGGATCAAAGAGTTAAAGCCCAGAGTCCAATTCTCCCATTTTAGAGATGAGAAAACTAAGGCCAATAGAGATTAAGCGATTTGCCCAGCATCACGCAGCTAGCAAGTGTCTAAGAAAGACTATGACCCCAGATCCTCCTAACTTCAAGTCTGATACTCTATCTACAACTCTATGCTGCCTCTCCTTCCATTATTTTCCTTGACATTATAGACCTTTTGTTCTGCTAAAGAGTTTTGCTATTATCCCCTTAGTAGTTTGGTTGGTACAGCACTAAATCTGTAAATTAGGTGGTATTATCATCTTTATTGTATGGTGAGGACCCAACTATGTGCACTAAATTTCTTTCCAGCTATATAGGGCTTCATTTCTGTAAAGAATGTTTTGTAGATGTATTTAGGTGAATCTTGCTAATGTTTTGGTGGGTAAACTTTCAGATATTTATGAATTTTCAGTTATTTTGAGTTGAATTTATCTTGCTATTGTTTTCTCCTGGATTTTTGTTAGTATTTCAAAGAAATACTATTGATGCATTTGGATTTATTTTATATCCTGCCACTTTATTATTCTTTCAGTTTTATTGTCCTTTGATTTTCAGTAATAATTCTCATTACATTTTATTTTAAAGTTTTGTCTTCTCTGTTCTTTTTCATTGTTTTAGTAAGATTTTCTAGATTTTCCTTTTGAGATTTTCATTAACATCTCTAATTTCACTTCTGATTTCTTCCTCTAGTTCTCTTATTAGCCCTTCCAACTATTCTTGGGGTTTTAACAGAATTCTTCTCTTCTGGAATTTACACCTGGTATTTGATATTGTTATGAGATTTTCTTTTTTGCTCGTTTTTCCATTCTCCAGGTTGCTTTTATTCCCCATGGGGATTTTCTCACATGCATTTGTCTCCTTTCTTGCTTTTAGTTTTAAATGTCTTTTTAATTTATCGGAAACATTTCTGGTCGTTTAGAAATGATGAGGTTGAGGAGAGCTTGAGAGCAAACTACCAACATGATTAAAATTCCTTCCTGAGGTCAGTTGTATTGATTCTGTTATTTTTAGGGAATCATCTATCTGCTGACACAACAAAAAAGTTAGGAACTTGGAGTAGTCATCAGTGTGACAATGAAGATCCAGGATGAACAGAATTCTTACTTTGTCCAGGACACTATAAAATTGTTTCTGTTTAGTTGTCTTGGTCATGTCCAACTCTTTGTCATCCCCATTTGGCATTTTCTTGGGAAAGATACTAGAGTGCCTTGACATTTCCTTCTACAGTTAATTTATTTTTACAGATGAGGAAACAGAGGCAACAGGCTTAAGTGACTTGCCTAGGGTCACACAGCTATGTAAATAGATAACAGAATGGCCTCACTTCTTATGCCTAACTATACTAATGCAATCTTTTTGGTCACTTCAAGTGTCAGGAAGGTTGATTACCTCTAGATATAAAGTTGGATAAATCTCCTTATTAATAGTCTATGGAGTGTATCTAAGTGCAATAGACTATGACTATTCCTGTGACCTCCACCCCCTACCTTTACACCTTTATATTCCTTTCCTTTTAGTTCTTTAGAAAATGAGGGGGGAAATCAAGTTTCTGCACAGGCCACACAAAAAATTTCTTGTTACTTACTGGGGCAATCCAATCCTGACCATTTATGGCCATGAAAATCATGACATTAAAATCTCCAAAACCTCAAATTCAATTCAATAAATATTTATTAAGCATTACTATGTGTAAGTCATTGGCTTGGAACAGGAGGGAATTAATTTCCTGGAAGATGAGGTTCCCATTCTAGCTATAAAACTTATGATACTATTGTACTTGTCTCCTTGTCTGTCTCAGGCTACTTTGGATACATTTATTAAATTCTGTCCACAAAACTGAATGCAACATAAAGATGACTTATTTCTTTGATCTATGTATGCTCCCCCTTTCACTAATTTATCCAAGGAAAGAAATAGGCCTTTGTGTATGTCTGGAAGTTTAATCAACTTCAAGTCCATCAGATCAATATAAGCTTAAGTCTTTTAGTAGTGAAGATAGTCCTCCTTCATTCTCTTTCCCCATTTCACAGCTGTGTCCATTTCTCCCCTCATAGATACAGTCCTGTCTAGTCCAGTTCAATTTAAATCCTAAAGTTTGGTCCTAATTTATGACCCATTTCTGTGTATACTCTTTAAACATCTGTCAGCACAAGGACTCTGTGTTGTATCCACTGTAGTGGTGATTTATAGGCAAGAAGGCTATTGCCAGGTTCAAAGTTTGGGCATTCATCTTTATTTATATAGTGTATAAAGTTCAATATATTTATATTCACAGTGTAAACATTAAAATGGCTTTTCCTCCTCAGAGCTCAGAATACTTAGCATTTAAAATAATGTCCAGTTTCTGTAATCAAAGTAAGGGATTGTGAAATAGTTATCCAGATAATTCATGGCCCTAAATATGCTTTTCCTTCAAATATTCAGATCATTGAAACAAAAATATTTTTGTTTTGATTGGGGAAATGTTTTGGAATTGCCTGGTTTACTTTAGTTCTATTTTACTTTGCTAGTAAAGTCCTGCTTCAAGTTATTAACCTTAATAGTATTTAAGACAGCAAGTAATATGAAATCCTCTTTTTTATATTAATAAATTGACCCACAGAGAAATTCAAGGTATTAAAATCCAAGTCTTCTGACACTTCACTTAATTCTCTGTTAACCACATTCTGCACTTTATCACTAACTGATCTTCACAGTTAAACATCATGCAGCTGTAACATGGAATTTTCTTTGTTTTCTTTCATAAATGAATGTAGAGATAAATAAAATACTATTAAGTCAGTTTCAAGTTTTCAGTCAAACATAATCTCACATAAATATATTAAAAACTGACATTTGGAATCAAAGGAGATTAAAATATTTAAAATTATAGACATGAATGATATGAGCAGGTAACTATGAAATTTAATTAAATCTTTATGAATTTACCCTGGAGATTTATTTCAGTATCTAGCATATAATTTCAGAATTTTATACTCATTTTATTACATTATTTTCTTATTATAAAAGACTATATCAATGTTTATTCATTTTAATGGAACTTAAATGTGTCACATTAAGAGTTTTTTAACCCATAAATTTGCTTTGTATTAATTGATGATGAGGATGACATTTTATTAAAAACTTTCTTGGGTAGCTAGTAAGAGGTTTTTCTTCTTGTAGTTTTTTTTTACATTACAATTAAGTGATTATAGTTAATGTAGCTGGAATAGGGAGAAAGGGACAATTATTCTTGGTATAGCCCTGAAGGTGGGCACAGAGGTATTAGGTTAGCTAAAGACTCTGCCATTCATTGCCAGTACATTTAATATAATTTTCAAAGTTAACCTAATTTTATCTAGGGAATAGCTTGGTTATTATTAGAATTTGATCACTATATGAGGTATATAATGGAAATTAGTAAAAAACATGTCCTAGGCTCACTGAGGTCAAGGAATATGCCTCGTTTATCTCGAATTCTCAGAATTTAATTTAATCTCAGAATTCTCGAACTCCAGAGTGTTAAAGCTGGGAAGTTAGACATCTTCTAGTTTGATCCTCTTATTTTACATATGAAGAAATTGAGATTCGCTAATTGCTTATGATGACAAAGCCATTCTGTGGCAGAGCAAGGATAAGCACCCAACTCTTTGGTTGCTTCAAACTCCAAAATTTTATAACCCTACTTCCAGGTATGTGGATCTTTCCATTACTTCCCATTGTAGTTATTAATAAATGTTAAATGAATTTTAAAACTAATAAGAGAGGACCTAGGCAAAATTTGAGTATTACCATAAGAGGTTTGGAAATAATTAAAATAAATCTTCCAAAACAGAAAACTTCTCTGGTGTAAAAGTCAAAAGTCAATAGTATTTGGCTAAAGAACAACTCAAATAACAATTCTGTTGCCAAAAGGTAATTTAATCAGCAATATAATAAAAACTCTGCACTTTACATGAGGTGGGGAAATTTTAAATGACTTTCATTTCAGATTCCTAGAATTAAAGAATTTCTGTTTTGGAAGGGAATTCAGAGGCCAGTAGTCCAAACTTCTTCTCTTTTACAGAAAAAGAGGATCTCGTTTACAACATACTTAACAAACTCTCTATCTCCTTAGGCAGTTCATTTTTGGATAGCTCTAATAGTTAGGACATTTCCCCTCACATTAAGCATAAATTTAACTCTTTGCAACTTTTCCCTATTGCTCCTAGTTCTGTCCCTTGAAGTCAACCAGAATGAGTCTAACCTCCCCTGTGATGGCCTTCAAATATTGTCTGCACCAAAGTCTTGTATTCTCCAAGCTAAGTGTTCCCAGTTCCTTGAATTGATCCACATATGACATTAACTTGAGATCCTTCACCATGCTAGATGTCCTCTGCTGGACTCTCTCTAGTTAATCAGTTTCTTTCCTGGAATGCTTTGTTGATCCCCTTTGATTCTCTCTATCCATACTCTCCTGTAAAGTTCATGTTTTTCATATTTTGTGGCACTGATCGCAGAATTTTATTTTAGTTGAAAAAAGAATGTTAATCCTTTTACATTATGAGAGAACTCTACATTTGCATTTTAAGTTCATGTAACACATATTATAGCATTTGAAAAATGGATTGAGAGGCAGACAGTAAACTATTTAAAATAAGGAGCAATTTACTTGAAGACATTTCTAAGCATTGCTTTAAAGATTTAAGCTATAGAAGAAGAATTTATTGACTCTTGGTGAGTAACAAAATAATTGAGTGCAAGTAATATCAGGAAGAACATGAAATACCCATTTCATCTGAATTTGAAACTACTAAATAATTTGAGCAAGTTTCATTTGTAATGAATATTATGAGGCAAAATTCACTTTTAGAGGCAGGAATGTCATGCTTGTTGATGGAACAACAATAAGAGACAAGGAGCTGATGGAATAGATAAGAAATTTTTATAAGTGGAATCACCTTGATATTAAAATAATAAAATAAAAGTGTCATAGAGTTGGATAGGAATTAGGTCGGAGTTATCTAAAAAGCCTCCGCTTTTTTGGCCTTTGTCTTTCCTATAGGAAGCATTTTTCTGTTTTAGTCATATTTCTTTCTCTTCTCTGGATTCCCCTCCCTTTCCTGGAGTCTTCTACGCCTAGAACTTTCCATGCTAGAAATTTCCATTTCTAATGTAGCTTTGCTAAATGATTCCTCCCTGCTTATGAAATCAGAGATTAGGGACATACCAGATGAATCTAAGTGAGACCATGTCTCCCTATAAAGTACCTGGCCCTCTTCTGCATTGGGAATGGTCCTGTTGTATCAGACTGACTTGTTGAATTGGAGAAGAATGATGAGACCCTGGCACACACCCGGGCATAAGTCTCAACAGTATGTTTTGATCGAACATCAAATCACTCTCATTTTTCTGCTCATCCAAGTACCAAAACCTGTGTATCATGCTCTGTTTGGCTTCTGACTATCTTTCTCTCTCCTGTGACTATGCTCTGCATGCATCCTTGCCACTCTTCCCTTACTTCTATTTTTCATACATTCAGATGTCTCAAGTTAAGCCCCAACAAGTCTTACCTTCTGAATTAAAAAGCACCTGTGACTAAGGCCCATTACTTTGTATTGATGGCAGGTTTAATTGTTCTGTGAATCTCTCTTTAACTTCTAGCAACAGAGCAGAACACAAGTCCTCTAGTCCAACTCCTTATTTGATTCATGAGTTCCTTCTGGGACAACTTTAATGAGTGGCTGTCTAGCTTCTACCTGAAAACCCTGAATAACAGAGAACTCACTGTCTTCCCAGCCAACCAGGAGTATGCTGGAGCTGGCTCAAACTGACTCATAAGAACCCAATGTTAAAATTTCAGTGGAAGTACTTACATCTTAAAAATCAGCAAACACTACAAATTAGGGCTTTATTTATTATTTTGTTGATTGTCGAACTTAAGAAAGTGATGGGGAATATATTAGTAAAGCAGATTAAACTTAAAAGTGTGTTGTTCCTACATTCCCCCTGCCCCCCACCCCCACCCCCAAAGCCCACTGATAAACATTTACCAGCACACATTGAAGCCAACACATTGCATTTTGGGTCAACTGCATTTTTCAGAAATGTCTTTCTGATATTGAACCAAACTTTGCCTCCCTGTTGCTTTCCTTTATTGGTCTTTTTTTCTATCCCTAGGTCTGTACAGAAAAATTCATCATCAATTTTTTAAAAAAAGGTTGAGTTAGATAGGACTAAGGACAGAGCCTGCCTCTAGAAATTTAGTAAATAGCTCAGCTACTGCTAAGTGGCTTTTATTTCCTCTAATTGGTGCTTAATCTCTCTCTGAAGTTATGAACTCTATCAGCATTCTTACAGATGAAGGATATACATTTTATGATGGACAATGATTAGGTGCCTTGGCAATCAAAGCCAGGCCATTGAGATCATTAATGGAGTGGTCATTCTCAGGCAAGTCCACAGTTCATTGAAATGAAAATGAAGGAAAGCCCTGAAAGGGGTGACCAAATTAAGTCATGGAGTAGAAAAGAGAAATATACTCACTGCCTCCAAAGCCATTTTGAATTTCTTTGAAAGAAAAATGAAGCTAGATACAATAAGGCATTCCAACTGAAAATTGCACAAGGGAAGGAAAACAAGTAGAATATGGACTGGAAATCTAAGATTTAAGGCATCAAGCTTTGTGCTTATTGAATTTGCTTCTTGCTCTTGTGTACTCAGTAAAGAAGCAAATGAGATAGTATATTTAAAATGCTTAAAAAACCCTTAAAGAGCTATAGAAATGTGAACTGTTCTTGCTATTAAAGAGAGTTGGACATTATACTGAAGGGCATTATATTGATTTATGGATTACAATGTACAGATCCAAATCTTGCCAAAAAGCTTTTGACAATTGTGTTGTATTCTCCATAATAATTGCATGCTGTCATTTATTTCAATATGAAACTAAATTTCTTACTACCTTTTATTTTACTCTGATTCAATAGGCTTCAGAGCAGCTTCCAATCATCAGTATGAATACAGTAATTAAGGTTGTACTGAAAATGAATCATCACACAGTTTGCTGCATCGATTCTGATCACATTAATCTTTGCCACTGCAGCTACAGAAATTCATACTCCCTGGATCACTATTCGTACAGATTTTTTTCTTTCTTTTTCTCTTCAGAAAAGAAAGCCAACTCAAATGCTGCCTGTATAAGGAGTGGCTTTAAACAAAATTTCAAGAGCTTGAAGTTCACTGATGAGCATTTATTCAGTCTGTTATAAGTTTCTTACCCTGTAAGTAAAGATCTTGGAAGGCAACAAAGAAAAGCCGTGTTGTAAGACCACTTTGCAGCAAGCAAAGCGAATATGAAGCAGAATTCATTTATCTTTCTTTCCTAGACTGTTTAGCCTCACAGTGTAGCTTCTGGGATCCTTTTCACTTACTTAAACAAAGTAGAGGGTATATCACTTTGGAGTTATGTGTACTTGGCAGAAAGGTCTTTTTAAAAAAAAGATAGCTGTCTCCTTGCATTTGACCCTTTTTTTCTTTAAAAATGTTTATTTTTATTAACTAGATAGAATGCTGGTGCAGTAGTGTAAATATTTTTGCAATTTTTGGACCTTGTTTCTCCTAAATTTCAAAGTTACTTTAGTAAAAGAAGATTAAACTAACATTATGGGATGGGCAGACAGAGAATATAAATATGCTTGTCAGACAACTCCTCAAGATCACTAATATGTTCACTGAAAATATCACTGACCTGATTCACATTTATGTCAGAGCTAAAAAGGGAATGCTATCCTCAGTTTACTCAAAGGGAACAATTGTGCATCTTTAAAGCATCTTTAAAAATATTTACATTTTAAGTTTTATTTGAAAGAAAATTCTATTGTAGAAAGTTGAGGAAAGAGGTAATACACATCAGGACCACTGTGACCACCTAGTCTAACCCCTCACCTTGAGAAACCTCCTTTAGTTGGTACCTCTTTAAGTCTTTGTTCTTTTCCTGCCCTGATTCCAAGATGTTGGAAATTCAGAGCTCATTTCCATAATGATTTTTCCCTCTTTTCCTCCCATTATCTCAAGCCTAGGTCTTCCCTACCCAATTCTCTTTATATGGTAAATTGTGCTATTGCCTCCTGGTTTTCCAAGGCACCTGCCTTTAGGGTAGGAGCAGAATTTTGTTGCCTTGCCTGAATTAAGAATATGCTTCTCGAAGATTCCTCAAATTGTGAGAGAACATGGATGTTCTGGAATATGGGGGGTCAGATGTAATGGGACTAGGGCCTTTGAAAATTGGGATATTAGATCATCTTTCACAGAACAGTGCTTAATTGAAGTGAATTTGCTTTTTAACAGATGTGCCTGGATTTGTGTGTGAAGAGTATTAAACTATATATCATATCAGTAGCCTTTATCAGCCTTCATGTTTATGAGTGACAACAAAAAACTAAAAAAACAAGAAGAGAAAATCATAAAAGTTTGGTTGCATAAAAGCAATTTTAAAGTAATTTGTGATTTGCTTATCACTTACGCCTAGTTGCCATAAAGCAACAACAATGATTAAGCATCTGATTGAAAATGGATATCAGATTATATTTGTTGTGAATTTTATTTTGTTACAACACTAGCATTGTGCCCAGTTTTCACAATTTGTTGTTCATGTAGCATGACTATTCATATAATATGATCTGCTCGGAGCTTAAAAATATTAGGTGCTTTGTTGGTTCCCCTTTGTTCTTTCCTTGACCTTCTATTTAGTGCTAACATCTGTATGTTTAGCATTTTCCACTGTGATTCCCCATCTGTGCTTGCCTTCTTCAAAATTATAGGTAAGTATACCACAACTGGTTATTGGATCTAGAATTAAGGGAGCAGAGAAGATCCTTTTTCATAAATAAAAATAGAGGAAGAGTTATTTACCAAAAAAAGTGAGAAGGAAAATATTTCAGAAGAAATAATAGTTTTGATTACATGAAATTACAAAGTTGCACAAAGAAAATCAATGCAATTAATTAATAGAAAAGAGTCATCTAGAGAAAAATCATTACAGGCAACTCCTTTGATATTCAAGATGCACAGGGAGTTGATTCAAATACATAAGAACAAGAACCATTCCATAATAGATAAATGGGCAAAGAATTTGAACATGGATGTCTCAAAAGAAGTAAGCATTTAAGATAAGATAAGCTATCAATAATCAAATGGAAAAAGGTTCTAAATTACTAATAATCAGAGAAATGCAAATTAGAACAACTTCAAAGTTTTACCTTATACATATCAGATTGGCAAAAATGTCAATTTTTAGAGTGACTACAAAAGGAAAGATTCACGAATGCACTGTTCATTGTAGTGGAGGTGTGAATTGATACAACCATTCTGGAAAGCAATTTGGAACCATACCTAAAAGGTGACCTAATTGTTCGTATCTTTTGACATATAATAACACAACTAAGCTTGTACCCCAAACAGACCAAAGAAAGAGTCAATGATTCCACATGTACAAAATTATTTACAGTAGAACTTTTTATTATACTAAAGAACAAAAAAGTGCCTATTAACTGTAAGAAGTGGCTGAGAAAATTATGAAGTCAATATAATGTAATGTTATTACACTGTCAGAAAATTTAAAAAGGGATAAAGTCAGAGAAATCATGGAAGGCTTATATAAACTAATGCACAATGAATGAGTAGAACCAGAAAAATAACTTAAACAATAACTGAAATATTGTAAAGAAAAACAATTTTGAGAGTATTAAGAATTCTGATCAATGAGACAAACAACCACATTTGTAGAACAATTGTGAATCATATTTCTTGCCTCTTTGCAGATAAGTGATTGACTAGAAGGACAGAAAGAGACACATTTTCTGACATGGCCAATGTGTTGATCTGTTTTGCTTGACTATGTTTATTTATAAGAAGGGAGGGACTTAATTTAGATTAATTTTGTTTGGGGGAAGGAGTTTTTTGGTGGGGAGGTAGGGTAGTAATAATTATAATAAAAAAGAAAAAATATTACTGAAACATTTATAAAACACAGAAGAGAGCAGACAGACAGACATTCAGAAAGAGATACAGACTAACAGGACAGTGTTGGAATTACAGTGTTAAATTTATCATAAACTTAAAAACCTAATCCCTACATGATTGAGATTCACTGTTTAAAATGAAGTTCTCTTTTCTCTTCTCTGTATGCAGAAATGGTATTTGTTAGTGGCTATGAAAGTTCATAAAAATAAGTTAATAAAAAATTTGCTAAAAAAAGTTATACATGATTTGTCATGTTTTCACTAGCTCTCAGCTGATTAATTTAAGATGTTAATTTTGTTGTTGTTCAGTTGTGTTGTGACCCCATTTGGGTTTTTCTTGGCAAAGATACTGGAGTGGTTTGCCATTTCCTTCTCCAGCTCATTTTACAGATGAGGAAGTGAGGTAAAGAGGGTCAAGTGACTTGGCCAGGGTCACACTGCTAGTAAGTGTCTGAGGCTTTGAACTCAGAAAGGTTTTTTTTACTTCAGGTCCTACATTCTATGCACTATGGCACCACCTAGCTGACCCTAAGATGTTAATGACTGACAGCTATTAAAGTATACTTTTTCTCCTCCTCATCTCACTACCAGTTTTTACATTTATGAATGAGAGGAGGTTCTAAGGACCTGGGACCAGTCAGGGAAGGATTTCAGGAGCATTCAAAGAACCTGACTCTTGAGAAACTGGGGGCTGCTGATGATAATGCAAAGAACAAAAATGTAAAGAAACTCAGAAGCAGCCCAAGACATATTGGGCCAGTATCCTAGTTTCACATTCTCTTTACTTTTCCTTTTTCCACCCTTCACTTGATAAACCTCCCTCTTCCTGCAATAAGTTAAATATTAGTTATGAGGCACTGTGTGTTTCCAGCTACTTTGAATGTTTCTATTTGTTCCTGTCAGAAATATTTGGTATTTTCAGCTTTCAAGTAGTTATAGTGCCTAGATCAAATATAGAGTGGCATGTTTAAATGTTTAACCAAGATTTCTGATCTGATGGCCTGGAAAGTCTGAGTTTAGGCTGAAATAACACTATTTTGCTATAATAGTAACATCTTTTTTGGTTTACAAAAGAATATTTCCAGTATAATGAGTACAAACAGAAAGTAAAGGCCATGTTGATACTGTTGAATTTAGCCAGTGAAAGCTTATTTTGGAGGCAGAGCCAAGATGGCAGAGTAAATGTAGGGACTCACCTGAGCTCTCTCCCAAACCCCTCCACATACCTTTGAAAATGACTCTTAACAAATTCTAGAACAGCAGAATCCACAAAAAGATGGAGTGAAACAAATTCTAAGCCCAAGACAACTTGGAAGATTGGCAGGAAAGGTCTGTTACACCAAGGTGAGAGAGGAGTACAGTCCAGTGAAGGTTGTACCAGAACACTCTGGGACCCAGCAAACTGGGAGCAGGCCTCGGGTGACTCAATAACTGGCAGCAGTGGTGGTTTCTAGATCTCTCAGCCCACAGACACCAAGGATGACTTGGAAGGTCAGGAGGAAAAGATCTGTTGCACATGGGTGAGAGTGGAGTGTAGTCCAGCATGGGCCATGCCAGGAGAGTGCTGGCCATAGCAAACAAGGCCTTAGGAGTGACCGAATTAGTAGCAGGAGTGGCTGCTTCCAGAGCTCTCAGCCCATAGATGGTAAGGGGGTTGAACAATTGGTGAGAAGGAGATTACAGGAGTCTTTTTGCTAGAACTGAGGCAGGACTCCGTTGCTTTGCCCATACTTGGATCAGTGTTGCAGTATGGGTGGCAGTCCCAGGGCAAGGAGGAGCACTAGCACAGCAGAGTTTCTGGCTACAGTGGAGGGGGGACCCTCCTCACAGTTCCAGGGCAGAAAAGAGTGCTTGTGGTTGCTCAAAGACTAGAGCACAGGCCAGGAGAGGAGTAAACATTTGTCCTTAGATCATACCACCTTGGAAGAACTGAAAACTTACAGGTTCCTAGCAGTATCTCTGAAAACAGCTGCACAAAACCTTTGAGGCTTGGGACAGAACACCTTCCACCCTGGAAGCAGAGTCCTACTTTAACAAAGAGTAAAAAGTCAAGTAATAGGCTGGGAAAATGAGCAAACAACAACAAAAAACGGACTATAGAAAGTTACTATGGTAACAAGGAAGATCAAAATACATACTCAGAAGAAAACAAAGTCAAAGCTCCTACATCCAAAGGCTCCAAGAAAAATATGAATTGGTTTCAGGACATGGAAGATCTTAAAAAGGATTTTGAAAATCAAGTAAGAGAAGTAGAAGAAAAATTGGGAAGAGAAATGAGAGTGATGTAAGAAATTAATGAAAAAATGAGTCAACAGTTTGGTAAAGGAGACACAAAAAAATACTGACAAAAATAACACCTTTAAAAGCATAATTAGCCTAGTGGAAAAGGAGGTCCAAAAGCTCACTGAAGAAAATAATTCTTTAAAAATTAGAATGGAACAAATGGAAGCTAATGACTTTATGAGAAATCAAGAAACAATAAAACAAAACCAAAAGAGTTAAAAAATAGAAAATAATGTGAAATATCTCATTGGAAAAAACTACTGTCCTGGAAAATAGATCTAGGAGAGTTAATTTAAAAATTATTGGACTACCTGAAAGCCATGATCAAAGAAATAGCCTAGACATCATCTTTAAAGAAATTATCAAGGAAAACTGTCCTGATATTCTAGAACCAGAGGGTAAAACAGAAATTGAAAGAATCCAGTGATCACCTCTTGAAAGAGATCCCAAAATTAACACTGCCAGGAATATTATAGCCAAATTCCAGAGTTCCCTGGTCAAGGAGAAAATATTGCAAACAGTCAGAAAGCAACAATTCAAGTACTGTGGCACCACAGTCAGGATAACAGACAATTTAGCAGCTTCTACATTAAGGGACTGAAGAGCTTGGAATGTGATATTATGGAGGGCAAAGGAGCTAGCGTTACAACCAAGACTCACCTACCCAGAAAAACTGAGTATAATCCTTCAGGGGAAAAAAAGGACATTCAGTGACATAGAGGACTTTCCAATATTCTTGGTGAAAAGATAGGTGCTAATTAGAAAATCTGACTTTCAAATACAAGACTCAAGAGAAGCATAACAAGTTAAACAGAAAAGGGAAATCATAAGGGACTTAATAAGGTTAAACTGGTTACATTCCTACATGGGAAGATAATATTTGTAGCTCATAAGACTTTTTTCATTATTAGGGCAGTTAGAAGGAGTATACATAGACAGATGTGAGTTGAATATGAAGGGATGATATCTCAAAAAATAAAATTAGGCATGTGAGAGAGCAATGTACTGAGAGAAAGAGAAAGGAAGATGTAGAATGGGGTAAATTATCTCAAATAAAATAGTCAAGAAAAAGCTTTTACAGTGGAGAGGTGAGGTCAGTGAACCTTACTCTAATCAGAATTGGCTCAACAAGGGAATAACATACACATTCAATTCTGTATGAAATCTATCTTATCCTACAGGAAAGTAGGAGGGAAAGAGGATAAGAGAAGGGGGTTGTGATAGAAGGGAGGGCAGATTGGGAGGGGTTGATCAGAAGCAAAACACTTTTGAGGAAGGACAGGGTGAAAGGAGAGAGAATAGAATAAATGGTGGAGGGAGGAAATAGGATGGAGGGAGATACAGTTAGCAATAGTAACTATGAAAAAACTTTTCAAGCAGGTTTCTCTGATTAAGGCCTCATTTCACAAATCTATAGAGTCAAATTTATGAATGTAAAAGCAATTGCCCAAATGATAAATGAAATGCAAATTAAAATGATTCTGAGGTACTATCTCATACCTATTAAACTGGCTAACAGGATGGAAAAAGTAAAAGACAAATGTTGGAGGTGATGTGGGAAAAATGAGACATTAATGCACTGTTAGTGGAGTTGTGAACTGATTCATCCATTCTATAGAGCAATTTGGAACTATCCCCAAAGGGCTATAAAACCATGCATTCCCTTTTACCTAGCAATGCCACTAATAAGTTTATATCACAAAAGAGATAAAAAACAAAAAGGAAAAGGACCCTTATGTACAAAAATATTTGTAGCAGCTCTTTTCTGGGGGCAAAGAATTAGAAATTGAGGGGATGCCCATCAATTGGGGAATGGCTGAATATGTTGTGGTATGTGGTTATGATGGAACACTATCATGCTATAAAAATGATGAGCAGGATACTCTTAGAAAAACCTGGAAAGACTTGAATGGGCTAATGTAAAGTGAAATGCACTGTGTACAAAGTAACAGCAATATTGTAAAATGATCGTCTATGAACGACTTAACTATTCTCAGCAATACAAAGATCCAAGACAACTCTGAAGGAATTATGATGAAAAATGCTATCCCCAAAGGAAGAACTAATGGTGTCTGGATACAGATTGAAGCATACTTAAAAATTTTTTTTCTTTATTTTTCTTTTCATTATTTTGGCTTTCTGTGTATTTTCTCAGATAATATTGGTCAAAAATGTAGGTGAATAAATGTTTTATTCTTATTTTAAAAGATGACATAGCTGTAGAGATAATACTGTCTCTCTTGATTGTGAAGTTGGTAAAAATGGTCAGAATTGAAGGAAAATTGATAGATATATTAGTTTCTTAGGTTTTTTATATTAATCATTATCTTTTCTCCTGTCTATCCCTTTTCAAAACTTCAACTCTGTAGCTACATTTGTATAAGTATTTATACATATATATGTGTATATATATATATACATATATATATAAATATATGTTTCTAATGAAGCAGAAAATAATACCTTAAAATTGTTTATAGGGAATGAAAACTTAAAGAATGGTGGAAAGATATTGGTGAAATATGCCACTATTAGTTGGCAGATATATCAGTGTATCATATCAAATTAATTAATCAAAAATGATCCAAATAAATGTATTGATCATCAACTTAGGTAATCCAAAAACCAAGAAAATATCCATAATCTATAAGGCTCTGATTCACTTGGATACTTAGTCTGATTTCAGCTTGTTCTTATTGATGATGGCAATGTATTGGCTCAGTTTCTTATCTTTATATTAATTAGAACTGCATAGGAATATTAATATATTTTTAAAAATCTAAACCATTGTGTTGATTAAAGAGTAAGAAAGTTCATTTGTGACTAAAGTTTTAATTTTAAAATTTAAAGCCTATTACAGTTTAAAGCTTTTTTTTTATTAAAGTTAACAACATACAAATTGCATACTCAGATAAATTCTTTTAGAATTGAAAAAGTAACTAAATGGGGGGTGGAGCCAAGATGGCAGCTGGAAGGCAGAAACTTGCTTAAGCTCCCCCAGGTCCCTCCAAACACCTGTAAAAATGGCTCTGAACAAATTCTAGCTCTGCAGAACACATGAAGTAGCAGAGGGAAGCAGGGCTCCAGCCCAGAAAAGCCTGGATGGTCACTTGGAAAGGTCTATTGAATGGAGCTGGGAGCAGAGCAGAGCACAGCCCAGTGCAGGCCATGCCAGGACCAACCAAACCGGGAGCTTGGCGGAACAGGCAGTAGGGCCCTGAATCATTGAACTGTGGCACTTACCAGACTTCTCAACCCACAAACGCCAAAGACAACAGAGAAGGTTAGTGGAAAAACTGCTAGAGTGAAAGAAGTTAATGGTGGGCCCTAGCCCCAGGGTCATGGAAGTGGTGCAGCTCTAGGACTGCTTCCAGAGCTCCAGCTGCTGTTGCTTCTGGCCTCAGGCCCACCCTGTGTGAGGAATTAAGTGGCAGATCAGAGCAGGAGTGCAGAGCCTGCTTGGGTCTGGGTCGTGGTCTGGGTTGGCAGTTCTTGGGGGAGGAGGAGTGCTGGTGTGCCAGAGTTTGCTGTGTAGAAGTAGCTCTGAAAATAGCAGCATAATCCCTTAAGCTTGGGACAAAGTACTCTCTACTCTACAAGCAGTCATACTCTGACAAAAAGTTCAAGGGTCAAGTAGTTGTCTGGGAACATGAACAGGCAGTGAAAATGGGCTCAGAATGAAGTCAATGAAGTCAAAGAGCCTACATCAAAACCCTCCAAGAAAAATATGAATGGGTCTCAGGCCATGGAGGGGTTCAAAAAGGATTTGGAAAAGCCAGTCAGAGAAGTAGAGGAAAAACTGGGAAGAGAAATGAGAGTAATGCAAGAAAATCATGAAAAACAAGTCAATGACTTGCTAAAGGAGACCCCCCAAAATACTGAAGAAAATAACACCTTAAAAATAGACTAATTCAAATGGCAAAATAGCTCCAAAAAGCCAATGAGGAGAATAATAACTTGAAAGGCAGAATTAGTCAAATGGAAAAGGAGTTCCAAAAGACCACTGAAGAAAATACTACCTTAAAAATTATAACGGAGCAAGTGGAAGCTAGTGACTTTGTGAGAAATCAAGATATTATAAAACAGAACCAAAAGAATGAAAAAATGGAAGACAATGTGAAATACCTCATTGGAAAAACCACTGACCTGGAAAATAGATCCAGGAGAGATAATTTAAAAATTATTGGACTACCTGAAAGCCATGATCAAAAAAAAAAGATCCTAGACATCATCTTTCAAGAAATTATCAAGGAAAATTGCCCTGATATTCTAGAGCCTGAGGGTAAAATAGAAATTGAAAGAATCCACCAATTGCCTCTTGAAAAAGATCCCAAAAAGACAACTCCTAGGAATATTGTCACCAAATTCCAGAGTTCCCCGGTCAAGGAGAAAATACTGCAAGCAGTCAGAAAGAAACAATTTGAGTATTGTAGAAACCCAATCAGGATAACACAAGATCTAGCAGCTTCCACATTGAGGGATAGAAGGGCTTGGTGTATGATATTCTGGAGTTCAAAGGAGTTAGGATTAAAACCAAGAATCACCTACCCAGCAAAAATGAGTATCATGCTTCAAGGCAAAATATGGATTTTCAATAAAATAGAACTTTCAAGCTTTCTCAATGAAAAGACCAGAGCTGAATAGAAAATTTGACTTTCAAACTCAAGAATCAAGAGAAGCATGAAAAGGTAAACAAGAAAGAGAAATCATAAGGGACTTACTAAAGTGGAACTATTTTGCTTACACTCCTACATGAAAAGATGATGTGTGTAATTCATGAGACCTTTCTCAGTATTAGGGTAGTTGAAGGGAATATACATATATATAGACAGAGGGCACAGTGTGAGTTCAATCTGAAGGGATGATATCTAAAAAATAAAATAAAATTAAGGGATGAGAGAAGAATATATTGAGAGAGAGAGAAAGGGAGAGATAGAATGGGGTAAATTGTCTCACATAAAAGTGGCAAGAAAAAGCAATTTGTTGGAAGGGAAGAGGGGGCAGGTGAGGGGGAATGAGTGAATCTTGCTCTCATCAGATTTGACTTGAGGATGGAATAACATACACACTCAATTGGATATCTTACCCCACATGAAAGTGGGGGGAAGGGGATAATAAAGGGGGTACAATAGAAGGGAGGGCAGATAGGGGGAAGAAGTAATCAAAAGCAAACACTTTTGAAAAGGGACAGGGTCAAGGCATAAAATTGAATAACGGGGGGACAGGATAGGATGGAGGAAAATATAGTTAGTCTTTCACAACATGACTCTTTATGGCAGTGTTTTTCATAATGATACACATGTGGCCTATGTTGAATTGCTTGCCTTCTTAGAGAGAGGGAGTGGGGAGGGAAGAGGGGAGAGAATTTGGAATTCAAAGTTTTAAAAGAAGATGCTCAAAAAAAGTTGTTTTTACATGTAACTGGGAAATAAGATATACAGGCAATGGGGCATAGAAATCTATCTTGCCCTACAAGAAAGTAAAGGATAAAGGGATGGGGGTTAGGGGGAGTGGGGTGACAGAAGGGAGGCCTGACTGGGGAATGGAGCAATTAGAATATATGCCGTCTTGGAGTGGGGGGTGGAGGGTAGAAATGGGGAGAAAAGTTGTAACTCAAAATTTTGTGGAAATCAATGCTGAAAACTAAAAAATAAATAATTATGTATGGAATAAAGAAAAAAAAAGAACAAGTAACTAAATGGAAAGTGTCATGATTTGGAATAGTAAGAAAGGAACTAGATCTTCTCTGTGACTTGAATTCCATTCTATCCTTGGCCTCAGAAAGAGGAGCTCTAAGTGTCCCTAAGTGTGGTATAGTTCTGTGCTTCATTTTTCTTCTAATTTAAACCTGGAAGGAGGAGACAATACCTTGGTATGCAATAGGTAATCTGTGCTTAAAATATGCTAAAACATGAACATTTTGGTTCCTAAAAGGAGGTAGGGAAAGATAGAGAACAATGAGTCTCATTGATTAAAAGTGATAACCTGGGCCCATGGGAAGGAATTTCCTAGGAGAGGAGAATTTGGAGAGTAGATTAGGCCAGAGCTCAGCTGTGTAACAAGGCAAAAACAAGGCAGGAGCTGGGAATTGAATTTGTAGTAGTGATTCCAAAGTCAGAGAGTCAGAATGTAGGACAAACTCTGATTACAAAGTGTGGCAATATGAATGGTGAGATGTTAATACATCTCTTGTAAATTCCCTTTTTCAGAACGCCTTTTTTCTGGTAGTGGTATGCTAGCTACAAACCCTTTTTCCTTTTCTGTATTTGTACTGCCATGGTTGAATGCTATTCCACTCCATATGATCCCTTTATTGGCCTCAACGGTGCAGCTTGATGGAACATCACTGGTAATAGGCCTCTTCCAATTCCAGGGCAAACATGTTATGTGTGGGCTTTTAATTTCACTCATTAGGCAAAAACAAACCTTAACAAATACAATGTTTTGGAATTAGCCTCACTGTCTCCAAGGATTCAAGATATAGGATCATAGATACAGGGATAAAAAGGACCTCAGAGATCATCTAGTCTATTCCCTTCATTTTACTGGAAATGACTGGAAGAAATTGGGGAGCTTTCTCAAGGTATCACAGGTAGTAAGTATGTTGGTAGTATTTGAAAACAGGTCTTTTGACTTCAGAGTCAATGTTCTTCCATAATACTATACCAAGATTATAATTTCTTTTTGATCCTTCTATATTTGGTTGGAATGGGTAAGGATTCCATGGCTTTAGCTTGGGGTTGGAGTGAGACTATTGTAAGGAGATCCAATAAAATGTGGGGGTGAATGATGCATAGAATAATCTTAGCAGGTAGGTCATAGGACTAATCATCAGGGATGGGTAAATGACTTATTTTTTGCATGCCACTTTCTAGGAAAGTCTATCTGACTTCAGGTTATAGATAGATAGCTAGATCTGATCACCCACATCTAAGGACTCTTTGGGGTTGTGAGGATAGTTAGCCTGGGGATTACCTAATTTGACTAGGGCAATATTGGCCATTGGGATTTTATTGCAGTGTGAGTGAATGTAAGAAACTAAGAGAGGTAAAAGTTGTGACTTGTGCAAAAGGATATATGTTTTGCATAGTCAAGTGAACTATGTAATTATGAGAGAAATCTTTGTGGGCAGTAATGTGATAAGCCATCTTAATGTTAGGAAGTATAGCACCCAAGATATTTTCAAGGGCCCAGTTCATATATTTTGCCTGCCCATCAGAATGGAGATAGTATGTTATGTAAAGATGAAATGTTACATAGAAAGTCATTAATACTATAATCCTCAAATGAGAGCTAAAATAGAGACCTCAATTGAAGGTGATAGAAGAGGAGAGACCATGGACAAGCAAAATTTTGGGGGTGAAGATGTGCAGCTTTGGTAGTCATGGGAAATTCAGTAGTCATGGGAAATATATTTTTTAAAAAATATATTATTTTTTAATTTATTTCCTGGTTTCATAAAAAAGGTATAGCACTGCTCATTAAACCTCACTGAGAGTAATGTACATGTGTGAGCCAGGGAGTAGGAGTCTTTTGAAGACTTATTCTCCTTTGGGAGCAGATATGGTGTTGACTTGGAAAGCAGAAAAATATGCAGGATGTGAATACCATGCCTGCTGCTCTCAGATCATATTTAATAGGTTTAGTCTAGATGACAAAGTTTATGGATATTGGAGTGACTAACCCACTGAGTGTCTCAATTCTGATTTTTGTGACAGTATGGTAAATTTTGCCTCATGGGTACCAATTAAACTTTGTGGGATGGAACTTTCAAGTTGAATATGGTTATCGAAGGCTATACCTTATTCAAAAGGAGCAGAATAGATAAAAGGGATGGTGGGTGGATAAATTAAGAGGATATTATCCTATTAGGAAATCCAGGACCCGAATGGGAAAATATGATGTAGAACACTTGGGCAAACATGAGAAAGTGGAAAACATGAGAAAACCCTAAGGGAAGATTGCATCTTAGAATGTGTAATACAAGAGAACAAGAAAGTCAAGGATACTTTCATGTGCATCTTAGATTGAAGGAGAAGACTTCAAGGGGTTCACAGAAAGATTAGGTAGAATCCCATGGCTTTAGATTTTACAGGGAAAGTTGGCTGGAATGATGCCCAAAGAGTTACTAAATTGCCAGACCCTTTGATCCAGCAATGCCACTACTAGGCCTATTTCCAAAGATGATTAGGGAAAAAGGAAAACAACCTACATGTTCTAAAGTATTTATAGCAGCAATCTTTGTGGTGGCAAAGAACTGGAAATTGTGGGGAGCCCCATCAATTAGGGGATGGCTGAACTAGTTGTGGTATATGATCATGATGGAATACTACTGTGCTATAAGAAATGATGAACTCAATGATTTTTAGAAAAATGGAAAACTTGCACGAACTAATGAATGAACAGAACCAAGAGAGTGTTATATACAGTTACAGCAATATTGTTTTAAAAACAACTTTGAGTGACTAAGTCATTTTGAATATTATAAGTACCCAAATTAACTATAAAGGATCTATGAAGGAAGATGCTATCTGCATTCGGAGAAAGAATTGATAGATAGAAGTATGTGTAGAATGATTTCACATATATATGTATATATGTGTGTGTTTATATATGTATATATATATATATATATAGTCATGTCTAATGGTAGTCATCTTAAGGTAGGAGGGAAGAAAAAAGGGAAAAATGAAATTTACATAGCTTTATTATATATTTTAAAAGGAATAGCAAGTTGTACATAATAGATTTGCAGTTTCATGTGCAATCATTTAAAAAATTCTCCTAAATTAAATTCTCATAAACTAAAAATAAAAAAGAAAGTGTCTAAGAATGAAATTCTGAAGACACAAATGGAGAATGTCCTAGTGAAGTAAAAAAGACTTTTGGTTTCCAAAGGGAAAAAATTTTGAGGTAGGTGGAAGCAGAGAAGAAGGAAAATGAAGAGCACAAGGACTTTACGAGAAAGTAGATGGCAAGGCAAAAGTCAATAGGAAAAGGTAGTTAAAACTAATGGGTGTAGAAAAATAATAATAATAATCACAATAAGTGATAGAAGAGAAGGCTTGGCGTGGCTATTAAATTGTTAAGAAATATTTTAAAAGCTGTTATGGTGTTAAGGAGATGCCAGCATCACCCAGAAACCGTTTAAAAGTCAATGACAGAGTATCTCATCTGCAGAAAAGAGAAATTCTGTAGTGCTTTGCAATAAATGCTTACAACCTTTAAGAATTTATTATTTAAACTTTTTCTTTCAGTGAATGGGTATTTGTTACTGTAGGTGCTACAGCTCTAACTACTGAGGACCCAGAAAAGAATGTTCTTACCATCAAAATCCTTGATACTGTCAGATAGTTGAACATCAGAAACTGATATGATTTTCTCAGTGGAAGTAATATAAAGAGGCATTCCCACCTACTTTGCTGTTATACCTAAGGACTATGGAACCTTTTCATTTGACTTGGCAGCTGAGAACTTCCATATATGTTCCCTCTTCTATTTGAATGTGAGCTTCCTCAGGGCAGGGACCATCTTATTTTTTTCTTTGTATTTCTAGAGCTTAGCACAGTGCTTTGTACATAGTAAGTGCTTAATAAAGACTTCATTCATTTATTTATTCATTTATCTGTTCTTGAGTGGAAGCATACAACTGTGAGCCACTACATTTTTTGAAACAATTCAGTTCCAGAAATATTGGGATCATTACTACTGCAGACAGGTATACATAAGCAGTCCCTATACAACTGTAATTAAAAGGATTGAATGTGAGCTGTATTACTGCCATGGCCAAGGGACTTTTACCCATGTTTGAAGTCCAGGCTGGTCTCCCTCATAGAAGAGAAGGCAGAAGCATTTGAAGAATGACTTTTCCTACTCCTTATTTTCAAGGACAATGAAAAGTTTCTTAAAAACCTAAAAAAACACAACAAAAAGAAAAATGCATGAATAAAAAAATCATTTATTGGGTACCTACCACATGACTTATACTGCTTTAAGCATTGGAGATGACAAAAGACAAAAGTGAAGAAGATTGTCCCGTGGAACTTACATTTTTTTTAATAGGGAAAGACAATACACACAGGAGAGTGGTTTCCAGGGAGAGGCATTTTTGTTTGAAAAGCTACTGGGAGGCACCTGGAGCTAAAGGGTGCATAGATTAACACACTCTTTCCAGTAGCAGTAGTTACAGTAATATTGATTTGATTAGGGCTTCAGAACTGGAAAGCTTGGGAGTGTGTGGGGGAGGAGAAAGAGGGATATGTATGGGGGCAAAATTGTAGAAGAGAAGATGTCAGGGATAAAACAGTGCAGCATGGCTGAAATAATAAACTGATATAGTGTGCCACATAAGAGGCATCTATCAGAACCTCTTCTACCAGAACTTCAGGGGCAACAGGGTGGAAATTCTCCACTTGAAAGAGTTAATTCTTACAGGGCAATAGTCATTCTTCTGGATTTCAATGTGAGGGAAAAAGGGGGAAAATAATCTGAAAAGGCAATGTCTATTTATTTTAAGAAGTTAAAAGGGGGGAAGTGTCACAGAAGAAGAAGAGAAGAAAAAAGGTCATTGAATACTTGAGGCTAAGAAATACATTTAAGGCTCTACCTGAAGATAAGACAGCAGAATGCTTTGCAGAAGAGGCAGCTGTTCATCCTTCCAGTATAAAATGACTTCCAGCTGGTGCCAGGTGAGATGTCAGGTGAGATAAAAAAAATTGGAGGTGTTTCTGGGTGGAAACTCTTTGCTGAGCACTATGAAAGCAGCATATTCCTTGACCTGATAACAATAGAGAGGCCTAGTGTCTTCCTAGGGCATGTGTCCAAGATATGGTAGAGAACCTCTCAAGACTTGTCAAAACAAATTACTACTACCCACTTCTGGTGATTCACATGAGCCCATATGATCCTGCCAGAAGGAATCCACAAAGCATTGCCAAAGATTCTGAAGTCTTGGGCAAGAAATTGAAGGCCATAGAGACACAGGTGGTGTTTTCTTCACCGTTGCCCATTGAAGGCAAGGGATGTAGAAGGGGAAAACAGATTTGGAAAGCGAACAGTTGGTTAAGAAGATAGTGTCTGAAAATGGTATTTGGATTTTTGGATCATGCCTTAAAATATAGGAATGACAGGCTCCCTGTCAGTGCTAGGAGATAGCTAGCAAAGGTGGATAAGATTAAGGGTTGGAAAGGCACTATGGTATAGTGTGGTATGACAATGGACTTGGAGTTCACAAGACCTGGCTTTAAATTGTGCCTCAGACAATTATTAGCAGTGTGACCCTGGGCAAGTCAATTAACCTCTCTGAACGTCAATGATGGCACAGTAGATAGTGCTCGGCCTGGAGTCAGGAAGATCTGAGTTCAAATCTGGGCTTAGAAACTTGTTAGCTGTCTGACTCAGGGCAAGTCAATTAACCTCTCTTTGCCTCAGTTTCTTTCTCTGTAAAATAAGGATAATAATAGCACCTACCATGGAAAGCTTTTGTGAAGATCAAATGAAGTATTTGTAATATTATATTTAAAAAGTGCTCAGCATTGTGTTAGCACATAGTAGGCACTGTATAAATTTTTATTCCTTTTTCTTGTCCCTTTCCTACCTTCTTGCACTCCCTCTGAAGGAACTGTGAATCTATGATTCTACAAAGATTTTTGCCTGGTGTCTTAAAAACCTGCCAAGCCTCAGCTTTGGGATCAGTCTTACCATTTGATGCCTTTGCTCTTACACACATGATGCTAAATGGAGGAGAAAATCATTCAACTGCTCTGACTGGGTCCACTACGAATTTATGTTTCTCAATCTCAACTAAGCTCTCACCGCTACTAGGCAATCCTACTATACCACTCTTATCAACTCATTATGTCAGTATCCACAGCAGCTCTTCCAAACCTTTTCATCCCTTCTCAAACTTCCATGGCTTCTCTTCCCCCCGCCTTCTGTGCTGGGATCATTGCTTCGTACGTTATGAAAAAAATGAAGCCTTTCACCGTGAGTTCTATCTTCTCCTCTCCCATCTGCCACTTTCTCCTTTCAATACTGTCTCACTTGATGAAGTCATCTTACTGCTTACCAAAGCTAATCCCTCTACTTCTTCAAGCAATTTTATTCTGTCCTGTCTTCTCCAAGAGACTTCCCCTGATCAATACTATTCTGTCACTTATTTTCAATCTCTCACTGTTTACTGGCTCATTCTCTACCACCTACAAACATGCCAATGTCCACTCCCCCATTCTCAAAAAATCTCTTATTTGATCCTTCCAGCCCAGCAATTCCCATTCTTATACCTCTCCTGTCCTTTGTAACTAAATTCCTTGCAAAGGGTTGTCTACAATAGATGCCTCCTCTTGCCTCTCATTGTCTTCTTAAGACTTTACATCTGGTTTACAACCTTATCATTTCAATGAAACTGCTCTCTTCAGTTACCAGTGATATCTTAGTTGCAAAATTCAACGGCTTTTTCTCCATCTTCTTTCTTCTCTCTGCAGCCTTTGACGCTATTAAATGCTCTCTTCTCCTCGATACTCACTTACCTCTTGCTAGGTTTTCAGGACACCACTCTCTCCTAGTTCTCCTTCTACCTATCTGACTGTTCCTGTTTATTAGACATCGGACAAGAGAACTCCAGCATTGCTGGGAAGAAGAGTTCATATTCAGCCTGAATACATCACAATGCACCTGAACCAGAGGGACTTTGTTTCCTGGGTTAAAATCCAAAAAGAATAGATACTAGAGGTAGCTAGGTGCTTCAGTGGATAGAGCTGGGATTGGCGTCAGGATGATCTGAGTTCAAAACTGACCTCAGACACTTGCCAGCTGTGTGATGCTGGGCAAGTCATTTAACCTCTGTTTGCCTCAGTTTAATCATCTACAAGAAGGGGATAAAATAGCATCTACCTTCCAGAGTTGTCCTAGGGATCAAAGGAGATAATTATAAAACACTTAGCACAGTGCTCGGCCCATAATAGGTGCTATATAAATGTTAGTTATTATCTATACTCAGTTTTTTAAACTACCACTGTGGAGACTTGGAGTTGTAGGGGCATTCACTCTGGCTAGGTAAGAGCTTAGGCCCCAAATTTCTCTGAATCCAATAGTACCTCTACCTGATAGCATGGTGTCATAGGAAAAACTCAGGTCTTACAGGCATTGATTTACCACTTAGGGTAGTGCGACATTGGGGAAATTACTTCATCCCCTGACCTGCCTCATTTGCCTCACTTATTGAAAAAATTGAGCTAAATGGTCTCTAAGCTCCTTGATAACTGATAATCTTGAAGTTTCTTTTCCTTGATATTTGGATTTGTTGTTCTCATGGACTCTGGCTTGATTGGCGGAATTAGGCTACAAACATTTTTCCTTATATGATTCTTCCTGTAGATGGTCCTTAATGAATTTTTAAAAACCCACATTCATTAAGCACTGTATGTCAAGTACTATGGCAAGTGCTAGAAATACAAAGAGAAAATCAAGGAAACCTCTGTTCTCATGCATCTCACACTCTAACTGGGGGAGATAACACATATAGGAGTGTTCAGCTGCAGTGTAGAGGATAAGATTTGGAAGTCCTAATGGTGCCACAATGGTCAGATAGCAAGACCTAAAGGTCCTTAGGATGTTTTACTAGGTCAGATGTCAGTGCCTAGAGATCTTGAGGGCATGGTACTAGGTCATATGGTAAGACCCATATTATCTTAAAAATTCAATGGCAGAGCAGATGGTATCCTCATCTTACTGGAAGGATTATTGGTGACTTCATGCTTATCCAAGCAACGCAAGTGACAATTTATGCTTTGAATTCACTGGAATATCAGTCTGACTCTACTTAGGAACCAGGATTGAGCTTAAAGGCAACTCAAATAAAATTTCCACCATCTCTGAAGCCATTGTCACCCTGTAACAGCAGTAGGACTATGGAATTGGTTATGCCCCAACGAGCATCTGATGACTTGAAGGAGATGAATAAGCAATTCCAGAAGTGGATGTAGTCAGTTCTGCATACTGGCATACCAGATTCTCTCCAAGAACACCTCTCAGGGTTCTTGGCCCAATACAATCTGTTCATGGATTCCCCAATGCTTGAGCAAAGATGATCTTTGTTTTATCCTAAAATTGGATAAAGAAAAAGTCCCCTTTTAGATAACCAAATCAACAGACATTTATTAAGCATCTAATATATGTCAGGAATTTTATTAGTTCCCGAGGAAAGAAAGATAAAAACAAAACTGTCCTAAAGGAGTTTGTATTTTATTAGGGGAAACAACATGTTCACATATAAGTGAATACAAAATATTTATGAAGTAAATAATTTCAGAGGGAGGCACTAGCAGTTAGCTGTACCATAAGAAGCCTCAGACAGGTGGTGGCATTTGAACTGAATTTTGAAGGGATCCAGAGATGCCAAGAGGCAGAGGGGAGGAAGAAGTCTATCCCAGATATGGGGTATAAAAGGTGTGCAAGGAACAGCAAGTTTATAATCAAAACAACAGTTTGACTGGAACATAGAGTGAAAGGCAGTAGTCTATAAAAGAGCCTGGAAATGTAGATGAGTCAGAGTTTGCAGAGTTCTAAGTGACAAATGGAAGATTTTGCATTTTATCATAGAGGCACTCAGGGGCCACTGGAGCAGCCTATAAAGGGGATGGTTAGGAGTAAAAGAAAATTCATAGAATATTCTCTAATAAATTTTATCCTTTGTCCTTCATCATGAAATTTCAAATCTGTGAATTCAGAGATGGGCAAAAGCCTCTTAGAATATACAGAGATGCAGCTGTGATGTAGTGGCAAGAACACAAGATTTGATGTCTAATAACTTGAGCTTAAGTGCCAGTTCTGTTGGGGATGACCTTGAACAAGTCACTTAACTTCTATGAGCTTCAATATTTATCTGTAAAATCAGGAAATGAGACTAGATTTCTGGGATGATTCTTTCTACCTCTAAATCCTATACTTTTATGACTTATAAACCATTACTTTCGGTCCATGAGTCAGAAGATGGCATGGAATACTCCTGCCCTAGTTGATCAATTTTTGGATAGGATAGCCCCAGGTCTATCTGCTGGAACTGATCTAATGATGTTCCTATTTTGGTCCTGGCTTCAGTGAGTCACTGCCAAAGCTCTGGCAGTGCCTCCAGAATAATCCTGGCCTAGCCATCAGCAGCTCAGTGCACAGTGGGGAAGGAGGATCTGGGCAATAGAGAATATACCATTCTGTACTCACTCCTACCAACTAGATCCTAAGCATCACTCAGATGTAGGACTATCTACAGTCAAGCCTGCCCACCATTGTGTGAAGGGAACTGTGACTATACCTCCTATCTGCCAATTCCCAGGCTACCTAGTCCTCAAAGCCTGTCCCATCTCTTCCTGATTTTCAAAATAAAACTCCTATATCATCAGGTCCTGGATTTTTTTCTATGATACCAAGCAGGTAGAAATCACAGAATCATAAAATCTTAGAGTAGGAAAGACTTTCAGGGTCTATCACAAACTATACCTGAAAAAAAGGACTCATTCCCTAACATAGCTAACAAGTGATCACACAGGTTTTGCTCAGACCTGTTACTTCCCAATGTAACCCATCCTACCTTTGTACCCTTTAGTTTGGGGGAAGTTTTTCCTTTCGTCAAACCTAAATCTACCTCTCTACAATTTCCACCCATTTTTATTAGTTTTTTCCCCTCTGGGACTAAGCAGAATAAGGCTTCCATTTGAAAGCATTTTTGAATACTTAAAGACACTTATGATGTTTCTTCTAAGTCTTCTTTAGCCCAGACCAACATCTTTATTTCTTTCAACCATCCTTTTATGGCATGATCTTGAGGTTTTCCACCATTCTTGTCAACCTCTTCTGGATACTGTCCAGTTCATCAATATTCTTCTTAAAGTATAGACTGTATGTACTACTCCAGTTGTGGTCTGACTGGGGCAGAATAAAATGGGACCATATTTGCTAGAATCCTGGTCACTGAGCCCTTTACTGGAGCCCAAGTATTACTTTCTTAGAGGCTTCCTGATCGCAGTTAACTGATATTTAACTTATAATCAAGTGAAAACTCCAGATTTTTTCCAGAAAAAACTGCTCCACACCACGTCCCTTTCTAGTACTTACATAGTTCATATTTTTGAGCCCCAGAAAAACATTATACATTTATATTTATTAAATTTAACCCAACAATTCAACCCAGCATTCTAGCCTACCATGCTTTTTTGGATCCAGCACATGAGTTACCCATCCTAGTTTTGTGTTATTTATAAAATTGATGAGTCTTTGGTCTATGCCTTTATCCAAGTCACTGATAAAAACCCTTAAGTAATATAGGGCCAAGAACAAATATAGTTTGTAGCAATCATTCAAAAGTGTGGAGTTGGTAAGGGCAAACATTCTTGGACAGGAGACAACAAGCACTGGTGAGACAATGGTTTGCTTTGTCTTTTGTGTGGCAGCCGATAAGTTATACCCCATCACCACCATGAAGTATCATCTTTGCTGCATGAAGTGTCATCTTTGTTCCACGTAACTTAGATTCTGAACTATATAATTGCTTTACCTGTGCTGTCATATTCACTGGCCCCTCTACTTCTCAGGGGCAGTAAAAGGAGTAGTAAAGTGGAAGAAATCAGAAATTTTCCATTCATCATATAGCTACTGAAGGATATGGAAGTGCCATTGTAGTATTACTCAGCAATTTTGAATGAAGAACAACTTCTATCTTGCTTTCCTAAATTAGAAATTGGGAATTTATACTGAGTAAGGCAGTGTGGTATAGTAAAAAAGCCCTGAGATTAGATTCAGAGACCTTTGTTTTAAATTGTGACCTATGTGAACTTGGGTAAGACTTTCAAACTCTCTGGGCCTCAGTTTCCTCATCTGCAAAAAGGAGTTGGACAATGTTTCCTCTAAGAACCATTATAGTTTTAGATCTGTGATCCTATGGCAAGTTGTTGTTGTTTGTCCTTTCTTCTTGAAGAGGACCATGATATCAGGAAGGAGGTGTCTTGACTTGTAAATGAATTGTATTTGAGGGAAGAAGGGCTGTGCAAAGTCATTAGCTTCACTGTCTCTTCTGGAGCCATCTAGGTCCAGTGGCAAGATATAGATCAAGATGACTGGAGATGGCCCTGGATGCAGTGGGAGACCATGATGTTTTTAAGTTAAGATAAAGATCAGGTGTCAGTTTGACTGAGGCAGTGATTAAGACTGGTTAAGAAATGAGCCAAGGAATGACCCCTTTTACCTAGTCAAAAAAAAAAACAATCAGTCTGGGAGGGGGAAGACCCTCAGGGTTTCGGGCCAAAGCAGAAACAATTGCGATTTACATTCACTCTACATTCACATATTTTGGGCCATCAGGGCCCAAATAGACCAAGTAAGGCTTGGGTTGGGACCTATTGTTGGCCAATCAATGAGAGCCAGAGTGAATTGGATTTAAGGCATGCTCCTTAAGAAAAAAATCTAGCCCATAAACCTCAAGATATCTTTTTAAGGTTTCAGCAATCAAAATTTATATTCCTTTGGCCAGAGTACCTACAGGTAAGGGTATAGTTCCCTATTTGCATAGAAGGAAGGAGGAAGTGAGAGAAGGAGAGAAGGAAAGAAGGAGGGAGCTGCATTGCCCAACTGGAATTGGCTAGTGGGGCAGCTACAATTACTCACAGGTTGTTGTTTGTCCTTCATTCTTGAAGAGGACCATAACATCAGGAAGGCGATGCCATGACTTGCTAGTGAATTGGATTTAAGTGAGGGAGAGCTGTGCAAAGTCACCAGCCTCATTCTCTCCTCTGGGGCCATCTGGGTCCAGTGGCAAGATATAGATCAGGATGACTGCAGATGGCCCCACAGTGGTAAGTAAGATTTCCTCTAAAAGACAGATCCTTTGAGAAGAAATTCCTGCCCCTACTCCACCCCAGTATCAAGGCTTCCTCCTCATAGCACTAAATGGTATAAATTCAGCCATGCACCTTTTGCTTCTAAAATAAAATACAGTATTAGGAGAGAAATACTAAAACAAAATCAAATTCTTTTTCTTTCAACTACAGATGTCTGGAAAAATTTAGCTAAGTACAGTAAATAGATATAATTACAATATTGTGTGTGAACATTTTTTTCTTCAATAAAGTGAATGTTAATCAAGCTGAAAAAACTTTTAAGTGGGTTCTTTTAAAGCTTTAAAAAAGCCCTCTGTCTCTGATGCATTGAAGTGAGTTAATCAATGATAGTTTGAACCAGCATGTAACAAAGAGACATGACAACCCTTCTTTTACCATGATGCTTAAAAAGCAAATGTATTAAAAGGAGCCTCTTTCACACGTGAACTTCCAGCTTTGGTCCCAGGTTAAATTCTTAAATATTTTAAATTTTTTGCTGTATAACATAGTCTTCAGAATGAATGTAACCACATAATCATTTTTTAGACATATCAAACCACTTAATTTTGGATGTTCTACAGCATATGTACTTGTGCCCTGTTTTTAATGAGACATTGGTGGGTCAGGTTGATGGGGAATGCAGAGGAGGGCATGATCAAACAACCTGGAGTTGAAATGAGGTATGATGCAGTTAGGACAGAAGGGAAAAGCATACTCAAACAGGCATTGATTTGGACAAGACATAATTGTTGGTAGTTCAAAGACTAAATGCTTTGTCATCATGAATTAAGAAAGGGTCACTTGACAAGACTATCTGATGCTTGGTTAACTGGCAGAATGATAGAATTAGGGAATGCTAAACAGAGAAATCCTAGAGTCCATCTAGTCTAAATATTTCATTTTTACATATGAAGAAAGTCACTTCCTAGAAATTTCACAGCTTGTGTCAGACCAAGCAATAAAACTCTGGTTTTTTTTGATTCCCACTCCTGTATTCTTTATACAATATTGCATGCCTTCCAAGTAAATCAGGATGATTATACTATTCTCTCTCCCCATAGCCATGGTCAAAGAATAAAGCACATAAAGCAGGCTTTGAAGATCAGGGTCTGAGGCAAGGACCAAGGATATTTCCCTTTTGAGCCTCACTGTTGCTCCCTTGGGAGATTGCAGCAACCTTTTCTCCCCTCCCCCCCCATTTCGGGTTTGTTTTTTTAAAATTTTTTTTGGAAGGGGGAAGGCAGGACAATTGGGGTTAAGTGACTTGCCCAAGGTCACACAGCTAGTATGTGTATAAAGTGCCAGAGGCCAAATTTGAACTCAGGTCCTTCTGACCCGAGGGCCAGTTCTCTACTCACTGAGCCACCTACCTGCCCCACCCCTTTTTAAAAAATACTGGGAATCTTAAATCTAATGCCACCCCTAAGGTGGGGCCACTTAGGGTCTAGGCATGTTAAGGCAGGTCTCAGTGAAGAAAGCCAAGTCTCCTTGGATACAGGAGTATCTAAGGAGATTTCATTGTTACATATTAGGATCACAGATTTAGAGTTGGAAGGAACCTCAGAAGCTATCTGGTCAAATCCTCTCATTTTACAAATGAAGGAGCTAAGACCCAGAGAAGTTAAATGACTTGTCCAAGATCACAAAGATGGGAAATGGAAGAAGTAGGATTTAATTCCACATTTTCTAACTCTAAGTATGCAGTGCTAAAAACCAACATAAGCACAACTGCAACTGTATACACTTTGACTTCAACTATTTATAAGAAAATCAAAGCTAAATACAACAGGCAGACTTAGAAAGTTTCTAGAGAAAATGTATTTATCATTTGCTTTTCAATTTGGTTGACTCTGTGTTCACATGGTCATATGACCAAAGGATCATAGATATTTTTAGCTGGAAGGAACTTTGGGAGCTATCTAAATTTCTCATTTTATACACAAGGAACTAAATTATAATTACTTACGTAAAAATCAATACATTATTTTGTATGTTTACTTAGTAATTTGTATTCATTGATGGTTAATGGCTCGTAATGATTTTTTTAAAAAAATCAAATATATCATAGCATATGCTAAGCCTCCTATTATGATAAATTGAGAAAATTGTATAAAGCATAAGTAAAATGAAAGGCCATCCTGAAGAATGGTATTCCTAGTTTTTCTGCTTCCCATACATAACCTTTAGACCACCTACTAGCAGAGAGCAAATTTGAGCCTCATTTAGTGTCTTTTCCAACTGTTAGTGATGCTGGTGGAAATTTCTGATGAGCCCTTAGCAGGTCATTAAGTCCATACCCCAAATCACCCCAGGCAAACTTACCCTATCATTGAAGGTTTCTAGAGTAGAAAGAATATCTTCTTTAGAAATCTATTCCAATGTTAATTAAATCTCATTGTTAGGTGGTTCTTATTATTAGTACCATAATGAATAAATACCATACTGAATAAAGTACAAGATGAAGGATGAGAAAATAAAGGTCAATGCCAATACCACATATAAAACTGGACAAATAAAATTATAATTCACAAAACAGATATTCAGCTTCAAATAAATGAGAATTGAATATGAGCTAAGGAACAGAAGGATGGCCAAATAACCCCTTTATGAATTGTAATATCCCCATAAAACAATTGATCTGCTTACTTAGATGTCTTCTAAGGTGGGATGGCAAGATTTCAACTACTATGCTGAACTCCACAATATATCAGCAACATTAAAAAAAGTCTAATGGTTCAATTCAGCATATTTTAAGGTCATACTCACCCCAAAACCTGAATCAAAACAGATGTGTAAATCATCGTAATATTCAAAATTAAGTAAGAAAAATCCATCATATAGAAATTAAATGACTGCTTTTTTTACTTTGAAAGGGAAGATTAAGTAAAATCTTCAGAACTGGAGAAATTTCTGAATTTTAGAGGAATATACTTTGAAATCTGGGTAAATATGAATTGTGCTATTAGGTTAGTTGTTAACTAAATTGCTTAAGATAACCTTAATTCTGTGCCCTTAAAGGAAAGAAAAAAAGTATTCAGAAGAGAATATATAGTAATTCAAAGGAAGATTTATGGGTACTATGACATCAGAAATTAACTTAGGTAATTGAGAAACACATCTTACTTTTATGTTTTTTTCTTTGTAATTATTTTTAATTTCTGAATATTTTGTGGTCTAGTAGAGTCTGCTAGAAACAGTGACTGGGGTCCCCTGGTACAACCTTTACCATTTACACACAACTTCTTTCCCATCCCCTGCTAATCAGCCAGTATGATTAAATCTACCAGTAAACTGTACACTTACTCCTCCTCCTCCTCCTCTTTTATACCTAGATAGGCTCTTTCTCAACTCCTAACCCTAACCCTCGTAGTCAACAGGAAAGCAGCATGAGTGCTTGCAAAGAATTTCACCTGTTCTCCACCTGGGGAGTAATTCTTTAATTACTACACACACACACACACACACACACACACACACACACACACAGAAATTCTTTAATTACTATCCACGCACACATACATATATACGTACATACTCTTTTTTCCTATGGTACTTCCTCTTTTTTCCCTTAAAAATATATATACATATATATGTATGTAGAAAATTTATTTTTATTTTTCAACATTCGCTTCCATAAGATTTTGAGTTTTAAACTTTCTCCCCCTCCCTACGACAGCATGCAATCTGATATAGGCTCTACTTATAGATTCATATTAAACATATTTTCACATTAGTCGTGTTGTAAAGAAGAATTAGAACTAATGGGAGGAACCATGAGAAAGAAGAAACAAAACAAAACAACAAAAGAGATGAAGAGCAGATTGAATGCTTCCATCTGCAGTCAGACTCCAAAGTTCTTTCTCTGGGTGTGGATAGCATTTTCCATCATGAGTCTTGGAGTTGTCTTAGATTCTTGCATTGCTGAGAAGAACTAAGTTTATCAAAGTCAGTCATCACACGATGTGGCTGCTACTGTGCACAATGTTCTTCTGGTTCTGCTCATTTCACTCAGAATCTGTTCATATATATATGAACAGATTTTTATATATATGCTATTAAACATTATATATTACTATATATATAAATTTCTCTCTATGTATATATGTATATATATATATACACATATATATACATACAGACTGCTAAATAAATAACTCAGTAGGGCTACATTTGATTCTCATTTTGATGCAGTTTGGAGAGGGCAACTTCTAAGGAATTTTCTTTGGCCAAGGACTACAGTGGAATTTATGTGTAATATTTAACTCATTCTGCAAACAATATGATATAGTCCAAAATACTACTGGTCTTGGACTTGGGCTGTAGACATGAAGCATTAGCATTTACTGACTGGGTGCTTTAGATAAGTTACTTAAACTTGCTGAGCCCTAGTACTTCCTCATCTGTAAAACAAGGAGTTGAACTAGATGCTCTCTAAAATTTCTTTTAGCTCTACTATTTTCTGATTCCAATTCAAATCACACCAATCAGGTTCTGAGAGTGCAGAAAGGAAGTAATATCAGAGGAATATATGTAGGGAAGATGATGAAAACCAGAAGAAATGAAGCTTGAGAATGTGTCATAATTGTGACCTTAGACTTGTAGTTGTTTCATATTCTTCTTAAGGGACATAATTTTAGAAATGCAAGTCATGCCTAGTAGTCATTAAGTTTAGCATGCTGGACAGAAGTCGAATTTAAATGCTTTAATAATGGCTTCATTCTTATATGTCTGAACCAGTCATATGGAATGTATTATATACTGCCTTGCATTATAATTATTTGTGTATTTGTCTTTTTTCCCAAGATGATAAGGTTTAAGGTGGTAGGACCTTAGACTCTTTTGCCTTACGCTTCTTTATATCTCCACATCAACTATTACAGTCAGAACCATTTGGAAGGATGGAGAAATTGGGCTTTTGCCTAGGATACCAAATTTAGAGGGTGCTAACAGTACTTGTACTCGTTCAGCACAATAGAAACAATAGAGCTAAGTTCCTAAATAGGTGGAATGATTAAAAGAGAAAATATTAGCTGGTAGGCTGGGGTCAGTTGTTTCCCTCCCCTTAACTAAGGATATGCACACTTCGTATTGTTTATCTTTGTATGGTTTATGGCACTCACCAAGCATAAAAATCCTAATTGTGGCTTTTAATACAGTGCTTTTAAATGGAAGAAAGCTACTAAATATTTACTGATGATAGATGAATGATTCAACATCCAGTTTTTCTAAAATATCAGCAGGCTTTCCTCAAACGTTGTACCAATCATGGTCACGCAATGACATTTTTTGATTCTAATATTTGGAGATGTGCATTGTATAAATATATAATTCTCTTTTGTGATTTCCCCAAATGATTACGTGAATCCTTGACATAACAGGCAGCAACTATGAATCAGAAGTATCTTTTGATTGATGGTGGTAGTGGTGAAATGGTGGCAAACCATTATGCCACTCTTATACTAATCATACCAAAGAGGGTTTTTTTGTTATAGTCTTCCTAAAAATCTGTAGAATGGCAATTAAGTGCCCTATTTTTGGACTCTTATGGGTAAGATTAAGTAAAGTTTTAAGAACTGGGGAGATTTTGTTGTAGGAATGACACTTAGACCTACAGTTTGTCATCTTGATAACCACCCAAAAATCATACAGAACTTAGAATTTCCCCAAAATTATAGCTTAAGAAAACTGTGACAAGCGACTATGGGATAATTGGAGAAAAAATTGTTGGAACACTCTATTTTTCACTTTTTGATTCAAACCTTTAATATTAAGAATATGTGCAAAGAGAAAATTCTTAAAGTTTTCTCAGTGAATTATATTTTTCTTTCTCTGCCCCCTCCAAGAATCTATCATAGTCTCCAAATGCTTAGATTGAAAAATAGATACTTTTGTCAGCTTAACTGTCTCATTGAAGGAGAATGCCTTTTCTTTTTCTCTAAATGACTAGGTTGTCAGAGATCCTGATGTTGATGGATCTTGTATTTCTCTCACTACACCATTTTATTGGCAGGGTGTTTAAAATTAAAAGGTCAAGACATGTTTTAAGAAACAGCTTCCACTAGAAAACATAATAATAAATAGTAATAACTAACATTTATATAGCATTTACTATGTGCCAGCCACCACCCTAAGCATTTTACAAATATTATCTCATTTGATTCTCACAACCCTGGGGGTAGGTCCTGTTATTATTCCTCTTTTACAGATGAAGAAACTCAGGCAAACTGAGGTTAATTAACTTGCCCAGGGTCACATGGTCAGTAAGTGTCTGTGGCTGTATTTGAACTCAGGTCTTCCTGATCCCAGGCCTGGTACTGTATCTATTGTACCACCTAGCTGCCCTATATTGTTTTATTTTACTCTTTTGTCTTCTTGCAAGTGTAGTCAATGCATCAAGGGGATGTGATTTTATGGATGAAGATCTCCTTCCACCCATGGGATGGAACTTATCTAGAACTTAGAGTGGTAGAGAGTTACGTGAGATTTAGAGGGATCCAGTAACTTGCCTGTGATCATACAGGAAATAAGTATCAGAGGCAGGTCTGAACCCTAGTCTTCTTGAATCCAGGTCTAGCACTCTATCTGCTTGATTCCATGTTGCCCGACAGCACTCCAATAAAACTTTTCGAATCTAACGATGACCTTAAAAGAATTAGAATGAAGAGTTAAGGTAATATGTGAGATGAATATTATGAACCTATTTCAATGAGCAGATGTCATGAATTCAATAAAAGCATACAAAAATAAAATGTTAAATGCCATTTTGCTTTACAAAACTTCAGTAATATTACTTCCAAAATTTAATTTTTTTCCATTCACATTTTTGTGATGTGTTGCTAAGTCTCTTCCTACTTTGAATTTGATAGCAACACAGAGAATACCACCTTTAAATTTTTTGGTCATGTATTCTTTGCTTACTAATACTAGTTAAAATGCATTTTATTTTTAACATGCTATAATGCTACCTTAAGGCATATCAAAGGCAAGAGGAAAATCTGGACTTGATTAGATATGATGAGAATGAATATAGAGATATAGATATTCCAACTAATATCAATAAATACTTATTTTGGAAAGAACTTATTATGGAGCCAACCACCAGGAACTGTGGTGGTACTGGGAAAATAAAGACAAAAATGAGTGTCTCTGTCCTTCGGGTATGTACATTCTATCACGAACGACAACGTGTACATGTATACATAAATGACATTAAAGAAGAGGCATTACCATCTGCTTTGCTGATATGTCCTAAGAACCATAGGGCTTTTCCATCTGACCTGCAGCTGAAACCTTCCATATATATTGTATCCCCCATTAGAATGTGAGCTTCATGACATTGTCTTATTTTTCTATTTATATATCTATCACTTCACACAATCTTTGGCAAATAATAAGCACTTAATAAATGTGCATTCATTCATATTCATTAATTCATTTCTAGAAAATAAAGTGAATGTAAGATAATTTAATGTTGGGGGACATTAGCAACTGAGGAAGGATAAGGATTGACTTCAAGACAGTGCTAAACACATATCACGAGCATACATGTTCTGTTTTATACTTTTTCTAATATTACCAATTAGAGGGTCATATAACAAAGTTGTCTCTGCTAATTGTTTCAGGGAATCTTAATAGGTACATTAAGGTGATAGTTTGTTTAGTGAATCAAAGAATTTTATATAAGACAATAAATACAGTGAGATGTTGCATTTCTTTTAGTTATTTTTATGGCAGTAAAAAATGATCTGTTATAGAATATTGCCTGCCAAAGCCTCCTTATTGCCTACTAATAGCCTTATCTGGGAGATATCTCTCTCTCTCTCTCTCTCTCTCTCTCTCTTTCTCTCTCTCTCTCTCTCTCTCTCTCTCTCTCTCTCTCTCTCTCTCTCTCTCTCTCTCTCTCCTTCTTTCTCTCTCTCTCCTTCTTTCTCTGTCTCTATCTTTCTCTGTCTCTGTCTGTCTCTATCTCTCTGTCTCTCCACTTTATGTAGATGTAAAAGTGGGCATGCTCAGCTGTAGTGACTGTTGTTCTTAATCACTTTTGTGGGGGAGGATATTATTAAGTTGTAGTCAACATGTGTGCTCTACTTTTTTGGGGATGACTTTGGTATCTTTCCTTCCTTCAGGTCCCTAAATGCCCTCAGATTTGTGCTCCCTCCAACATGGACCTTCTCCCCACTTAGTCCAGCATGAATCCAGCCAAATCGGTCTTCTCTCTCTATTTCTAACACACAACACTCCATGTTTTTCCAATCTCCATGTTTTTGTACTGACCTTTTCTTTTTCCTGGAATGCATTCCCTCCTTATCTCATCTCTATTTCATAGAGTCCCTCTCTTCCTTTAAGATTCAGTTCAGGCACCATTTTCTTCATGAAGTATTTTCTGATTCTCCACAACTTTTAAACATTTCCCTCCCAGACTTCCTTGTATTTAACTAATATATATGTACATATGCACACACATACATTGGGATGTTTTAAAAGTTCAAGAGATATAATTTCTGGGTAATTTAGTAATTTTATTAATAAGCCTAGCATGTTTATTAATAAAAAGCAGGCAGTGGCACTCTCAAATGCCAAAAACCTCTCATGGTGGTGAGCTCACAGTTTATATGCTCTTGGAAGAGTGGGTGTTCCTGAGTGTGGCAATTAACTCTGGTTAACAATTAATGAGAAAATTAATATTACAACAAAGAGCTGGGCTATTTTCCAATGAAGGTCATGAGGTATGTGACTTGGATCACCCAAGTCTTGGTCAAAAAGACTTATCAATTTCCATGTTACCTGTATGACAAAAGGGAGAATTGATATTTTCCCAGACCTATATGTAAACACGATGAGAAGGAATCTACCCATTAGCTTAAATTTGGAATTTCTTTTACTGTCTTTGAGAATGATTTCCCACATTGGTTGATTTCTAGATGAGGAAATAGAATAAAGGAAAAAACCCTTGGTCTTGATTAAGTAATTAGTTATCAATACAAGAGAGAAATAGTCATTTCTCTCATTCTCCCATTTGATTCTATTGAGAGATGGAGTCTATTCAATGAATCACTAACTGATTTTACAAACGTTTTATCAAGGGTTCTTAACTATGGGACTTATAAGGGAAAACTTATAAGGGAAAACAGTAAGGGAAAAAAGGGAAAGATCTATTGCATTGACAAATCAAAGGGGACAATCTCCTCTGTTAAGTAGACCTTAAAAATATAAGGTGCATAGAGAAAAAGCAAATAATAAAATTCTATATTTCATACAAGTCTCATATCATACATTCATCTGGTTCTCTGGACACATATGATGCAGCTGTCTGGTTTGGGTGTGGTCTCAGAATGTTTTCCAGCTGACTGGCTTTTTAGGTTCAGGTCACTTGTAAAGATCCTCTTCTCTGGAAAAAATCTGCAAAATTCGTCTTAACACAAATTTAAATTTACTTTGCCAATAACCAGGTCAGTTAGTGAAAGTTAGCTCAAACCTTATATCTCTACTTTTAGAAAATCAAATTTGGAAACTTTTAGACCAGGGAATTTATAATTTTAGGTTAGCCAATTGTCATATTGATATATCCAAGAAACTCAGATACAAACTAAAAATTAGAACCCAATTTTTATACTTGGCATTGCTTATCTCCCCATTAGGGGGATGAGATTCTGCTAAGAAATAGATAACATAATCCTTTTTATAAGAAGATGAATTGCAATGCAAAAATGAATTCATTCAAAAGTTGTCAGATTAACTACAATTGTTACAAAAGATTCTGGGTTAGGATATGTAAATACATTGAATAATCAATTTCAAAATAATGCATATCAAGTTATTAAATAATAAAAATTTCAACTTCTAGCCATGTTTAAATGAATAATCCCTAACAAGAGTGGATTTCTCTAAGTGGATGTCTCTTTAAGTCATTTACAAGATAGACTACAAGTCATTCTTGTTTTGTATCTTTTTTTTGGTGGGGAAAGGCAAGGCAATTGGGGTTAAGTGACTTGCCCAAGGTCACGCCGCTGGTAAATGTGTTGAGTGTCTGAGGCCATATTTGAACTCAGGTCTTCCTGACTCCAGGACCACTTAGCTGCCCCCATTCTTCTTTTAAGATAACCAATTGTGTTGATATTCTTTTCATTAACACAGAACTCAGTTATGATATTAACCTCACTAAAGAATAGAATTATATCCTGGTTTCATAAGTCTTTGCATCATTTATCTAGTTATCCCCATACCATTATGAGAAACTAAAGAACCTTATCTTACACAAGAATATATAACTCATAACAGCAAATGACAAGATTAAATATTTATTTACTTAGTTGTTCAGAATATAGAAAGTACTAAAATTCTAGACTAAATAGTTCAATTCTTATATCTGCATTTTAAATAGTAACTTAGATGTACTCCAGCATTAACCTAAAAGATAAAGATCTGATATTATATTTACACTGATCACCTAACATGATTATGGAAATTCACGAAAGGAAATTCATGAAAGGAAAATTAAGGACATAGCTACACAGTAAGGGAATAATGTTTCCCTAACTTCATGTCAATTCCAGGCAAAATTTACATAGATAATTGCATTGAGCTGGGCTTAAAGTCAGCCAGGTAGGCTATTTTCCATTCAAGAGAACTAGGAAAGCTGGGTGAGGAGAATCTTGCCTCAGCTCCTGCCAAAAGTCATTTTCCCAGCCTTTCCTAGGAGAACTCCACTTGCATGGATCTTAACCCCAGAGGGTTGCTGGCATCATGAATCATTGGCTCAACAGCTTTTCTTGATGATCATACCTGGTGTCAGATTCAGAATAATGTCAGTTACAGTCACGTAAGGTCTTAAATAGCAAGTTCCAATAATCAGAGTTTCGGGCAGGTTCAACTCTCAAGAGTCACATACCCTAGATAACAAGTACTGACTATAATTTCACATTGGCAACAGAAAGATTCATCATGAAAAATCACAATTTATCTTGATATAGCTAGTACTCATGGTAAGTAGATGCTTTTTCATCTGTAAGTACATTATATAAATGATTTTGCTTTCAGATGCTTAATAACAAACAACAAAGGAGTTGGGATGGGATGTGTAAATATCATAATCCCCAAGTGTATAAAGAGAACAGCTTATATGTAACATTGTCTATAGGAAAACATTCAGTTATTAACCATGTTCAAATGGATACAGACATAGATTACTGCTGTCAGAATCCCTTTAAACAATGAGAACATCTTTAAGGCAACTTTTAACTAGGTTGCATGCCTTTCAAGACATGCTCCACACATGATTCTAATCCCAGATTAAATAAAAACATAAACAAAATCAGATTTCCTGTTAAAGTAACAAAAGATAGCTCAAAGTCACTATTCTCCACTTACATAATGGACTGTGATGAAATCCTATTCCTTGAAACATAAACAAAAGAGGTTCTGACTTTAACCCCACAATTTAATAGATTTATATTTTTGGTTCTTGAGCTTCTCTACCTCTGTCTAATTATACTCACATCTTGTGAAAGAACGAGATACTTCAGGAACTGAATCTTATACATATGACAAGTTCAAGCACTAATTTAACTTGCTTAGGCTGTGGCAATAAATTAGCTTACAAATAAAATCTATCAGGCTTTCTAAAAAGCACACAAAAGATCTTTACTTAAACATGTAAACAAAAGAATTTTTCACTTAAACATTCCTTCCTAAAATTATATCTCTTTCTTAAAGAAGCTTAAAATTTATCCTGGTGTTAAAAATATAATCACCAAACTTTCACGAAGTAAATTGGGTGGAAACCTTTAAACTGACAGATTATCGCTCTCTTATTCAACCTTAAAGCAAAAAAAGAAAACCCACAAAACTTTAAAGTTGTAATTTATCAGAGTTAAGTTGGTATAAAATGTCTTTAAGTATTATAAATAAATCCCCCAATACTATAACAAAATAAACCCCTAATTGCCACAAAATTCTTAATTTCCACCTCCCCCTGGGGAAAAAGTGTTTGTAGTGTGGAGGAGATTCAGTTTTTCTAAGTGAAGCAATGCCAAAAACAAATGTCCAATTAAATTAATCTTATTACAATAACAAAGTTTACCAGGCATTTAAAAATTTATTCAATATCTTTCTCTTCTTTTGTCTTCTCCTAGAGTGTAACCTCATCCTGGCATAAAATATATTACTAGAAATTAAGAAAATAATTACATTCTGGAATCCCACATAGATAGTGAATATGTGATAGTTCACTTAAACCTCTAGAAAAACAAGTGGCCAATTGCTGTAAACCTCCAAATTAACACACACACACACACACACAGATTCTTAGGTGGAACTCACTCTAGAAGCAGGTTTGAAAATTACACCCCTATTTTTGCAAGAAGTATTTGTATCCCATTTACTCAGTAGGAATTCCATAATACAGCAAGGTCTTTCTTTATACAGGGTTGATGAGGATTTATGGCTAGGTGGTTTCAAGAATCCTTGTAAGTTCACAAAATAGATTTTATAAGGCCTTTTCTTTGTACATTTTCCCACAAATTAATCAATGATTAATTTTCCTTTTTAAAACACCCATGTAAATACATGATAGGTTTTTAACATTATGACAATAACTCCAAATAACTTAGTTAACAATCTCATAATTTTTCATAAGTGATAGCAGAATAATTTTAGATGAAACTTCCTCTTAAATATAGACAAAGCTTGGAAGTTTATAAGTTCTTAATTACATTACTTCATGTATTATAGCATATGGTCAGCAGGACTGATAAAATAACTTTACAGCTTTCTAAGCCGTTTTTAAACCTTCTTTTAATAGTACAATTCTTAACATAACAACATCCAGATTATAAGAGAAGTTGCTTTTCTAACAACATAGCTGATGCAAGTTTACCAGATTTCACAATATAAGATTTAGAAACACAACAATATCATAAACAATATCATGTATTTGAAACTTGAAATGAAACCCATTACCAATCAAGTGGCCTTAATGTAATATTTGCTCAATACCAGGCACTGTGTTAAGTATGTTACAAGTATGTGATTCTGACAATGACTCTGGGAGGTGGGTGCTATTATTATCCCCTTACAGAACAGTAAACTGAGGTAAGCAGATATAAGGGGACTTGCTTGGGGTCACACAGCTAATAAATTTCAAATCCAATCCAATTCAGATTTATAATCACTAATGGTAACATTTTGATTTCCAAGGCCCAATACTCTTATCACTTCAAAAGAAAAAAAAGATTATTATCTATAAATTCATATGCATTAATTTTTAAAAAAGACATGTGGTGATAATTTTCAGCTCCATCTTTTCCTCCACTTCCTCAAAGAGCTGGATCAATTCTCAATCCTGTGCCTCCTTTACTTTTCAGATAAGGAACTGACCTAAGTATTCAGCCAATATAGACATATACTTAGAAAGACATATAAAGTTTTACACACAGTTTGAATTCACACCTGTTATCATTAGGTTAGCATAAAGTGCCCTGGGCTGTGTTATGTTATTGCTTTTAGAATTTCTTGCTGTATGATTCTAGATGACTGATTTTTCACAGGAGAGTTTTCATGGGAGTAAATTAAATAATCCTCAATTTGAACAGTACAAGGAAACATTTAACCTTCTATATAATATTCACAGATCACAATAACCAAACCTTTTTAAACCATAACCATTAGTTGTGTGGTGTTAGCTTTAATATGGGCTTCCTACAGATTTATACTGAAAGGTGGGTGAACACAATTAACCAGATGATTATCTGACCTCATTCTTAGACTAAAGCTGGTTGAAGACTGATTTCTAAAAAAAATATTTTCCTTGGCAGTTTCTAGCTACTGATTTTTGATTTTTAATAACATATTTACTCCAGTCTTTTAACAAGTCCATAACCCAAAAGAAATAAAGAAGGGTTCACATTTATAACAATATTTCTAATACAATAAATTATCAAATTAATTTGAGGCACTTTTTTTTAACACATTACAAGCCTCATAACAGAGGTAACTTGGTTTAAAATTTCACAGTAACAAGTTTCCTGACCCATATAGTATAATAATAATAGTAGTAGTGGTAGATCATAATAAATTTCCCTTAAAATAAGACTAGAATAAATTCAATTACACTTGGATCTATTTTCTAATTGGTATCATATAGAATCTCAATTTCTAATTTAAATTAGTATTATATTTTACACAAGGGCTATTTGTTCCAGACATTTCATATTATGGAGTCACTATTTCCAGCTAATCCACTGTAACAGATTTCAAAAGTGGTAGTCTGATACTAGGCATTAATCTACCCCAACTATTATACTTCCCTTACCAATTGCATCCTGCACCTTAATCCACTGGTTTCTAATATTCCACTTATTTGTCTTTCTCTCATCTGCCTTTCCAACTTTGGCCACAGTCAAAAAGGAAGAAGAGAGAGATTCTCCTTTTTTAATTTTTAAAAGCATTGTAAGTTCTACTCCAGGATTCCCAAAGTTCCCAGTCATTTTTCCTCCCTCCTCTTTGTGAACAGCTATCCCCATTATTCACAACTAGTCTGGGCTCAGGCTGTGGGAGTGCAGTACACAGTCCCTTCCCTTCTTGGCTGGAGCAGCAGGATTTTTTCTAAATCTTTCTTAAAACAAATTCTAAAGAATGTTAATGCAACCCCCCAACCTGACCACAATTCAGGGCTGTGAAAGGAAAGGAAGGATCTTTTCTCTTAAACAATGAGGACAGTATGTTTTTGAGAGCCCTCTCACTAGTACGACTTTAGATTTACAAATCAAGTTTAAAATGGGCATCTGAATAAAATAACGAAAGTCCCATCTCTTATCTGGCATATATACATATATATACACACATATGTGTGTGTGTGTGTGTGTGTTTGTGTGTGTGTGTGTGTACACAAATCCCTTTTGCCAAGTGACTTTAAATGGCTATTTAATTTACCCATTAAAAAATCAATGGTAGCTTTCCCTCATTAGCCCTTGCAAGTTATGGTTGAGCTGATGATCCAAAAACAGAAACATAACTCTTTAAAATTAAAGCTACCCCTTTTGAAGCATTATAGTTTGGGGAGGTCTCACTCTACTTTTTCAGTTCTCCCCCACCTGACAAATACAGGTCATATCCTAAAGACAAAGACAAAACACAGACAAAAATGTACAAAAATCAAAGTTGAGATGTAAAAGCTACGTTCCTAGTTTTTACAACGTGCTCCCCAGGAGTAGTAGCTTTTATGAGAGTTGGTACCCTCCCAGCTGGCCTTGTTTTCCTTTAAACTGTACCTACAAGAAGCTTCCAGGTCATGGGTATGTAAACAATTGGACTGAAGTACCTACAGAGTGGTGTTAGACTTGAGATTTCCAATAGTAATCATAAATAAATAAGCCAAAGTTGCTGCAATTTCCCCAGAAAGCCAAAGGGAAGCACGCAGGGAGCTATCCATGGTTCCCAAATCAGGTCTTGATTCTCAAAGCCTGCTTTAAGAGTTTGATTCTTTGTGTATGGCTGTGGGTAGATAGCATGCCATAATAATCTTGAATTTGTAGGAGGGCATATGATACAGTGAAAGAAATACTGGATTGGAAATCAGGAAAGCTCAGGTACTATTCTTAGTCATAATACTTAGACCTATAGGACTTCTAGGAAATAACTTTCTTCATATATAAAAATGAGGTCTTGTAGATAGATGCTAAGGTTTCTCTCAGCTTGTGTCTGAATATATCACCCTGCCTATTCACTGTGCACCATGTAGCTTTGTCATCTGATCCTCTCTTAACTCATGGTGAAAAAGCCTTTAACCTTGGGACTGCTAGCAATCTTAGCCTGTCTAGACCAATGTCTGCGTGACCATGCTTCTCCTCTATGTCCTGCTTGTTCTATAACTCATTTCAACCTTTGGCTGGCTGATTATGACCTCTTCTGGAGTCCCTACCCCCCTGACCTGCCAGCGTCTCATGTAATATGGGACACAAAGTATATATACTTTGGGAATTCCAAAATTAATACATACTTTCATTTATCTGTAACCTGCTTCTTTCTGGGTTCCATTTATAGGGAAAATGTTGACTGCTGTAATTTTACTCTTCTTTATGGTCATTGACAATCTTCTTATCAAGAAAAGTGACTTTATTTAAAATTATATAGAGTCTAAAACTGATTCTAAACATCCTCTGCCTAGTCAAACATGGTATCATAAAACTGAAAGCCATTCTTTTTCAGTATAATGAGTAGCAATGGCCAAGAATTTGTTACTAAGTGACCAGTCTACTTGTGATAAGATTGTCCACACTTAGGTAGGTTGGTTCTCTGAAAGCATGCTCAACCTTTGTTGGTACCACACTTGGTACTTTTCAGCATCATAGAATCTGTCAGACCCTGTGATCTACTAGTGTAACTTTTGAGATCCCAAGGCTATCTCCATACCACAATAAGATTCTGGAGTTGAGGAACTTTGTAGATGTAACAATATGACCATCAAGATCAATCATAATTTTCCACCCCTGATCTATGGGCTGTCGCTAGTTGGGGGTAAATTTTCATTTTTTAAAAGTTTTTTACTGTCTAAAGTTTAACTTACATAAGCTTTAAATGCACTGAATTGTTTCTTTTTCCTATATCCAGCTCCTCCTACCCTTGGCTTCACACTTCTGTATCACTCCTAGACTTGGCCATATAAACCATAGAGAGCTGCCTTACTAAGGCTGTAGCAGAAAGGAGTAGTCTATGGTAGAGAATTTAGATTATTGTTCATTCTTTGAATTTTTTTGAAGTGTGCAGCATAGTTTTGGATGGTAAACACTGGTATAAATGATAAAATCTCAGAAATTTGGAGGAAGAAGCAACTTCCTTTGAAAATTTAAGCATAAACAGTAAGCTTAATGATAATAATCTTAAAATTTAAGGATAACAGATTCCCAGTCAGAGGTGGAGTACACTTAACAAGGGCTGGTAAAGATGCATGGCAAATCTAACAAAAAGACTTAACATTTTAGTTTAAAACTAAAATGGACAGTGGATAGAGAAGACTATGTATATCCTTCAAGTTACATACCAACATAGCACACTGTGTGGCATATAGTAAGTACATAGTAAATGTTTGTTGTCTGTTGGCCACCATAAAGAGTATCCCTATAGCAATCAGGACACTCACAAATTCACAGAAAACAAAATCCAAGGACACAGCTAGTAGAAAAATACTTTTACTCTCAAGTGTCTATGTGCAAATGCCCTTTGTTTGACAGCAAAGATTTAGAAGTCCTAACACAAAGGGAAAAATTTTACTTTTTAGGTGTCACTGAGATTTGGTGGGATAAAACCCATGACTAGACTAGGGTTCTGGATTATTGCACTTTATTAAAGTAAAAAGGAAAGCAGCACATTAAAAGAGTACACTCAGGGGAGGAAATCCAGGAACCAGAACAAGTAAGAGGATGACTAAATTAAGAGGAGAAAAAAAGAGGATGGTATTCCAGTAAGGAGAACAAAAAAGTTACTTCATGGGATGATAGTCCTTTAAAATAAGTTACTCTGCCAGCTTATTAAAAAAAACTGGGGAAATATTGAAGCAGGATAAGAAGGAACACATTAAGCTCAAATTTGATTTTATGCACCATGCTTCTGAGAATTTTATGGTTAAACTTATTATGATAATTTGTGAGGCTTAATGAGAGAATAAGAAACTGAGGAACAGATTGGAAGGATCTTGGCTGAGACATAAGAATGACTTAATGGCATATTATAGATTTTTGTAAAATGAAAATCCTAAAATAAAGGAAGTTCTTACCAATGGTTTAAGAATGAAAGTAAAGTGCCTTGTCTACACATGACTATTTTGTGAAAGAAACATTTAACTTTTTGATGTTTTGGAATAGGTTTTTTTTTTAATCAGCTGTGTGAAAGGTGACTGATAAAGGCACAAGTCGTGGGTAACATAGGTAAAACATTCCATCATGTATTAAATCATATATAGGGAGAGGATTCTGGGAAGATGATGGAGTAGGTCAGAAAATTTCTAGTTCTCAATATTTTCCTCCATAAAAGAGGTAAAATAGTGCCTCAGATCAAACATCGAGCAGTGAGAATAAATAAGAGAAGGAGCAAAACAGGGGTCCTCCTGGGACAATCTTAGAAGATCTGAAGAAAAATCCCAGGATGAGGTTTCCTCCTTATGGAGAGTAAACAGCTTCAGGCTAGTGACTGCTTAAACAACAAGTGGCAAGCCCTGGGGCTAGCTGGGTTGGGAGGCTGCATTGGCCCCAGCCACAAGAACTTGTACCCCTGAGACAGTGAGGGGAGTTGAGCATCTGAGCTGGGGAAGATCTAGGGAGTCTCTGCTGACAAGGAATGCCAGATAGCTATGCTCCAGAGAGCAGAGACCTTTGGGAGTGAGGCAGAACCAACATACATATGCCCAGTGAGTGCAGAAGCAGTGGAGTGGGACACTGCTGGCTGTGGACACTTACAGGAAGCTGGAAGTGTTGGTTTGAGTTGAAGGTCAAAGGGGAGGACTGAAGAGGATCTGAGGCCAGAGCCACCATCCTCCAAACCCCAGGTCTAGAGGTGATTATAAAAACTAAACTATTAAAAAATGCACAGGCAAAGAAGAAAGGATACAACCATAGAGAGCTATTATGGGAGAGAAGACCAGGGTTCATATTCAGGAGAGGATACTGAAGCAAATAAACACTCTTCTACCCCAAAGAGTAATGTCAAATGGTCACCTGCCCAAAAAGAATTCATTGAAGAACTTAAAAAAGAATTTAAAAATCAAATGAGAGAGATTGAGGAAAAATTAAAGAGAAAAATAAGAATAATCCAAGAAAAAACAAGATTGTGAAAGGAAAGTCAACAAATTAGAAAAGGAGTTCCAGAATCTTAAGGAAGAAAGTGATACCTTGAAAATCAGAATTGGGCAAGGGGAAGCCAACAAAATAAAAAAAACCCAAAATATGAAGAATAAAAAAAAACAGAAGAGAATGTAAAACATCTCACGGCAAAAACACCTGATCTGGAGAACAGATCAAGAAGAGAAAACATAAGAATAATCAGACTACCTGAAAGCTGTGATCAAAAAAAGAATCTTGATACAATAATACAAGAAATAATTAAAGAAAATTGTCCTGAAGCATTAGAACAAGAGGGGAAAGTAGAAATAGAAAAAAATCCATTGATCACTACCTGAAAGAGATCCTATGAGTAAAACTCACAGGAATATTATAGTCAAATCTGGAAACCCCTAGTTCAAGGACAAACTATTACATGCAACAAGAAGAAAACAATTTACATATGGTGGTACCACAATTTGAATCACAAAAGACCTAGCAGTGGTGACCCTAAAAGATTGCATGTCTTATAACACTATATAACAAACAGAAAAAGAACTGGGCTTCTGAAAATATCATACCCAGCAAAGCTGAGCATAATTCTGAACAAAAAAACAGACATTTAATGAATTGTCAGACTTTCAGGACTTTGTTAAAACAACAACGATAACAACCTGAACTATAAGGTACACACTAATGACCAATTACAAAAAAACTCAGGATAGAATGTTTACCTTTTATGCATGTAAAATATAATGTCTGAGCTTGTTATTAGTGATTAGGTAGTTTATAAGAAAGACTGGGGTAGACCTGAGTATGATATGACTTAAGAAAGTAAAACAGTTCAAGAACAGCTAAAAGACTAACTATCTTATACAAAAGATGTGGGAGAGGAAGAACTAATACAGAGGGATTAGATAGAGGAGTAGGCTATTAGTTCTGGAAACCTACTTTCATCTAGAATGAGTTCAAGAGGGAAAAACACATATACATCTAGAAGAGTATAAAAGTCTAAATTTAGAAAGAAATAAAACTCTAAGGGGATAGAGAGAGGGTTGAGGATAAAGAAAGGATCTTTAGAGGGGAGGGTAAGGGAATATGTTAAAAGTGGGGTATAGAAGGGTGTTTAGATTTAGGGAAATGGCAGGATAAGGGAGGGATCACTGGAGGTGGGGGTAGATTAAATAATAGGAGGGCAAGGTAGCAGGTAGAAGTAAAGTAGAGGAGTTAGGAGAGAGAAAAAAAGAAATATGCACAAACATAAAAACAAAGATTAGGATTAGATTCTGTTAGGGAAAGTATATGTTTATATATGTATGTGTATATATGTGTGTATGTGTGTGAATATATTAATATATATCAATATGTATGTATGTACGTATGTATGTATGTATGTATGTATGTATGTATCTATCCATGCTTAATTGTAGCCTGGGGCGAGGGGGAGGGAGGAGGAAAGGGGAAGAAAGAACGAAGTAAAAAGTGTATAGTAGAGAACAAAATAAAACTTTTAAGGAAGTAAAGAAAAGATGGACAGCTTTCAACATAACATGCAATATTTAATATATAGGCTTTCTTGAAATGGGAAGTTATTGTTATATGTTCTGAATCCTTTCCTACATTCTGCTGTGCACATGACATGTTTTTTTCTTTTCTTTTATATTTGTTTAATATTCAAGTTTATATAATGCTTTTTAATTCTGTATTTAAATTTTAGTATTTGTCTAAAGTAAAAGAATTAAAAATCATATATAACTTTATTCAAGAATTTAACATATTGAAAATGGCAAACATTTACTGAATACCCACCTACTATGCGTAAAGCAATTTACTTGGTGGTGGGCATACAAAGGGAAAAAAAACCTTTACAATTCTTAAACAGTCCCTATATTCAAGGGGCTTATGTTCCGCAGTGTGAAAGTGTCTAAATGGATTAAATAAATACAAGACAATTTGAAGAAGGAGAGAGGGCATTAATAAGTAAACAGTTTAGGAAAGTTTGAGCTAAGGATTCTAAGACAAAGAGAGGCAAAGAGAAAATGTGTCCCAAAAAAGGGTCAGTTAGTGAGATGGCACAGAGGTGCTAGTGGAGCATGCTCTCTTCTCTTGGATGAAAGGGGCAGATTACAGTTATGAAAGGATATGTTATTGGACACAGCCAATGGGTTAGTTCATTTTGTTTAACTGTATTTTTTTTACTGTTTTGCTTTATTCTTTTTTCCATTTTTGCAGTCATTGTGTGTACTATTTTCCTGGTTCTACATCATTTAGCATCACTTCATATGTTTCTCCATAGGTATGGGGATAGTGATCTCTGGTTTCATGGGTATAGGTAAGTCTCAGATGGCAAAGTTCCCTTTACCAGTTCAGGTCAGGATCTTCTCTAGAACTTACAATATTAGAGAATTGCCTAGAGCACTAAGAATTTAAGTAACTTTTTACACAGCCACTACATGTCAGGTCATCCTGGCTTCAAGGCTAGTTCTCTATCCCTTACATCATGCTGTTTCTCTTTTCCATGATTCTTTATAGTCTTCAGAATATTTGTGATTTCTCATGGTATAGTAATATTCCATTATATTTATGTACTATAATTTATTAATCCACTTACAAAGCTGCGGCCCCTCTACTATTTCTAGTTAGAAACACACACATACACACAGCAACAACTAGAGTTATTCTTTCTTTTTTAAAAAATAAATTTTTATTGGCATATTTTTACATCTCCAAAATTTTCCCAAGTGTCACTCTCCTTTCCCCCAGAGAGACACTCCATATAACAAATAATATTTTTAAAGGCAAAAAGAGAAAAAAATAAGCAAAACTGAATAATACATCAGAAAAGTGAAAATATGTATAATATACTATACTCCTCCTTCCTTTGTAAAAGGGAGAGAGACCTTTCAGACAGCTACTAAAAACATCTTTACCAAAGCTATTAAAAAGTAAAATATTATTTTCACAAAATAGCCAAGTCTAGGTAGGACACTTTACCTTCATTCTTAAACCATAGGTAAGAATATACTTAACTTCAGTTATTTTACAAAAATCCATAGTGTACCCTTAAATTAGTCTGACATCCCTCTCCCCCATCATATTTCTTCCTTTGAATTATCCTCATTCTCCTTAATTTGATTTATTTTGTTGATATTTCCATTTCCATTGTTGTAGTCATTGTGTGTATTGTTTTCTTGGCTCTATTTACATCACTCTGCATCAGTTCATATAGCTCTTTCTATGCTTCTCTATATTCATGATATCCATAATTTCTTATTGTACAGTAATATTCCATTACATTAATGTACCACAATATGTTTAGCCATTTCCCAATTGATGGGCATCTACTTTGTTTCTAATCTTTAGTACCACAAAAAGTGGTGCTATAAATATTTTGATGTGTATATATAGGGCTTGCTTCTTACCAATGTCCTCTTTGGGGTATAAGCCTCATAAAAGATTCTCCAGGTTAAAAGCTATGGATAGTTTAATCACTTTCTTAGAATAATTTCAGATTGTTTTCCAAAATGGTTATACTGATTCACAATTCCACCAATAATATACTAGTTCCCCCATATAGAACAACAATATTTATCACAGCATTTTTGTAATAGCAAAATACTGTGCCTTTCACAGTAACTTGATTAATAAATATTCAGTTAATTTGATTTTGGTATGGATCTCTGAATTCATAATAGCAAACTGTGCCTATCTTCCCATAACAACTCCAACATTGACTATTCCCATTTTTTCCATCTTTTCCAATTTGTAGGGTATAAAAAGTAAATCTCAGAGTTGTTTTCATTTGCATTTGTTTTATTAGTGATTTGGAACATTCTTTCATGTAGTTAGCAGTTTGTTTCTCTCCTTTTGAAGAGAACTCTTTGTTCATATCCTCCACTTGTCTATTGTGTGTTAGGTCATTTTTCAGTTATGTCTCACTCTTCATGACTCCATTTGAGGTGTTCTTAGCAAAAATACTGGAGTGATTTGCGATTTCCTTTTCCAGCTCATTTTCCAGATGAGGAAACTGAGGCAAACAGGGTTAAGTGACTTGTTTAGGGTTACATAGCTGGTAAGTGTTTGAGGCCAGATTTGAACTCAAGAAGAGTTGTCCTGACTCCAGGCTTGGCACTCTATCCACTATGCCACCTAGCTGTTCCTATTGTTAGGAAATGGTTTTTGGTCTTTTCTCTCTGAGTGTATATGTGCCCCCCATATATATGTATGTATATATAATATATGTGTGTGTGCATATATATTAGCATATGTATGCTTATGTTAATTGTTTATATATCTTCAATACCATACTCTAATCTGGGAACTTTGATACAGTGATTTCTCCCTCCTGCCCCCACACACCTTTCCTTCTCATCCTAGGTGCATTAATTTCATTTGTGCAGAAGCTTTTCAGTCTTATGTAATCAAAGTTTATTTTTTAGGTTTGGTTATTTGTTAACTTTCCATTGTTGAATACATATTCAATTCATAAATATGCTCTCTTTCTATTTTGTTACTATATGTTTTTAGGAATATAATTTTCCCCCTGAGGACTGCTTTAGCTGTATCTGGGAAAAAACTATATGTTGTTCCATCATTATAAATTTTTTAGGGGGATAGCTAGAAAAGAATTCTATTCATGATGACAGTCAGACAGGAAGGTTCATGATTTGTCTCTTTATTCGGTGACTCTCTTGCCTTCTTACCTTCCTTCCTCCTATTCACAATTAAGAACATATATATATATATGTATACATACATATGTATACATATATATATACACACACACACATATATATATGTATTACAAAGAAAGACTGGTTGTAATTTTATAGCAAGGATAAACTAGACTTTAACAGTAATAATACTGATAATTAACATTTATGTAGCATTTAAAGGCTTGCCAAGTTCTTCACATATATTACTTCAGTTGATACTCAGAACAACCCTGGGATGTAGGGGCTATTTTTATGCCCATTTTATATATGTCTCTCCCAGTCATGTTTGCTTCTCAGAGATCTGAAAAGGCCAAATGTGCAAGTGGGGGAGATTTCAAGACAACTCAAAACTATATTCTTAGTCCCCATACAAATCCCCTGCTGGAACGTGCCTTCTCTCACTCTTCATCGAAAAACTGAAACTAGACTCATCACAGTAAGCTTCTTCTTCCTGAATTCTTCTCTCTTAGCCAAGGGGAAGTTACCTTGCTTGGATTAAAAGCCTTTGGAAGACTCTCTCAGCCTTCTGGGCTGTGAATCACTTTTAGTTTCCTTTACCTATACATTGTATACTTTGTATTTACTTTCATGCATATTTTATCTCCTCTCACCCCTTATTAGAATGTAAGCTCCTTGAGGGCAGAGACTCTATTTTTTTGGTCGTATCTCCAGTGCCAATCACTGTAATTTGATTAATAAATATTCAGTTAATTTGATTTTGGTATGTATCTCTGAATTATTTATATTGTATGGTATAAACCTCTGAATTATATGGATTCTATAAGTATGTAAAACATAACTACCTGTTATATATTATTTTAAGGTTTGCAAAGTACAAAATAAACTTCTCATTTTATCCTTATGGCAACTGTGCAAGGTATATATCAAAGCTAGAGTGCATACAAAATTTTTCTTTACCCCTAGTTCGACCAATGATGGATTCAATCTTCTTTTAGATTTTCAGGTGTCATATGAAAGCTGTCTTATCACATTATAGTTGTATCTTGTTCAAAGTTGTGAACAACACTATAACCCTGTTCCTCTTTTGGCTCCTCTCTTCTTAGTCTTAGGCTCTATCACTCTGATCATTTTAAATACTTTATAATAAAAACTATTAAAACTAAGAAAGTACTTCAGGAATATTGAGGCCAGGAAGTTTGAGTATCAACTTTCTTCTGGTATGCTCATTACCTAAGTCCTGTGTTCACTCAGAGTTTTCAAACATTTTAAGTCATCATTAACTTCTTCATTTTTTGGAGCTTATCAGTTAATTGACCATGTATGTTAATATTCACTATATACCTACCATGAATAGTTCATTGTACTATGTGTTAGATGGATTTATAGTTAATAATACTGAGTTCCTGACTCCAAAGAGCTCCTCTAAGAAGGAGAATATAGAACATGTTTGGGTAGATTATGGGCACCCATATATATGGATCAATACAAACTGAAATGTGATAAGTGCACAGGAGAGCTACAAACAAATAACTAAGAGAGATCTTTGGAAGAAGAATTATTTCCAGTTGGGGAGATCATGATGAGTGTCCTGGAGAAGATAGTGCTGAGCCCGTTTTGAAGAATGGGAAAGATTTCACCTGCAGGGATGAATCAAAGAGGGAAGTAGATTCCAGACAAAGAATGGGATGAACAAAGACACGAAAGCAGGAGAGAGTAGGACAAGCTTGAGAAATAATAAGTCATCCAATTGAAGAGAGTATGTGAAGGGGAGTAGTGGGAGATAAGATTGGAAATGTAGGATCTTATTACATTGCAAAGAGCTTTGAATGCCAGGCTAAGGAACCTGGACTTTCTTCTCTGGGCACCAGGTAATTGAAGGTCTTTGAGTGGGGAACTGACAAAGTAGAGAATCAAGAAGATTTGTTCTCCTTTGTCCCTGAAGGGAGAAACTGGGTGGAATTTTGCTTGAGCTCCACTGAGCAAGGATCAGCTTGGCAAGCAACTGAATGAATATATATTGGTGGGGAGGGAAGGACAGCTGGATGCATACATGGGGCGGACAGACCCTGAGATCAGTGACCTTCTGTTACACACTGTTGTCAAAGTTCGTAGAGTCTGTAGAGATCCTGAACTAAAAATCGAGGAGACTTTACTGATAATGAAATAACCAAACATAATAGGTTGTGGCCTTTATCCAGCTACTAGTTCATGCATTTAGTATGTTCCTTTTGCTTTTTGATCATTGTATCAAAGGTTTTTGCTTTTTCTTTTGAATTTGTTTTATATGGGTGGAAGTTACAGGAAAGCAGATTGTGGTTCAGTAAAAGGATAGCCTCACTAATAAATAAAATAGGTTGCCTTTGGAGGATAGGGAATGTTTCTTGCCTAGGATGGTGTTCTAGTAATAACTGGAGAGACATTAGTCAGGAGTGTTTAAAGTGAAATTTATATACGGGAGGTTGTATTAGATGATCTCTGAGCAGGAGCGTGTTGGTTACTGTTTAATAATTTACTCTCCAAAAAATGTATACAGGCCACATTTTTTAAAGTTTAATCTGCATCACTAATATTTTCTTCGAAACTTTCCTAATTTTAGACAATCAACAAAACAAATTAAGCTCTGATTTGTAGCATTTGCTGATTTCTGAGGTGTAAATTCTCACATTCAAAATTTAACAATTGCCTCTGGTACCCATTTGATCTGGCTTCAGCATAACCCCTACTTCTAAGGGTTCTTTCATCTATGGAATTCTATGATTTAAGGTTGTTTCAGCAGTATTGCTGAGTATAGACTGAGGTAGAGCAATTTATCATCCCAGAGTCTGCTAGGATGATTCTAATTGGTTCTTAGGTTAGTGATGACCTTCAGGTGATCTCTGTGCTTACTGGTTACTTAACAAGTTGAAGGTGTTACCAATGGTGTTGTTAACAGGGTCTTTAGAAGTTCAATGCCATGTAATAATCTTGTAACTATAGATGGCAAATTACATCAGACTAGAGATAGAACTTTATGTTCTAAAGATTTCTTTGGAAGAGCTATGCTGAGAAATTATTAAACATCATGGCATTAAAAATAAATGTTGCTTACATCTTCCTGGAAATTAGATTACTTCCTAAAAAATGGTTAGATAATTTAAATTCCATTGTGGAAATAACTTCCTTTTGTTTAAAAGAAAGCTGGATAAATCATCCGTGGTACAGTTTGATTCATAAATTAAGTGTGCTGATATTTTAAACTGGAGAATCCATTATTTATTCCTAAATATTTAATAGGCAGTTTCATTCTGACAATGACCAAGGAAAGTCTAGACATTGTCGAGCCAAATTAAGTAGGGTATTAACACATACCAAACAGCTTTTATTCATAAACTTTCACCTTGGATTCTCTGTGACATAATAAATCAAGAATATTGGAATGTAGACTAGACTTCTGGTTCTTATCCAAGGAGAATGTATGAAATGAGCAAGATTTGAATCCTGATGCCTTGCTGTGGCATTAGTACAATGAGGCAAATTACTTAAAGTTATCTTTTTCTAAGACAGAATTTTGAGAATGGTTACTTAAACTTCTGCATTCCTGCTTGGAAACAGAGGCTCATGGATGGGTGTATAGAGGCTATTTGCTTTAGAGACTCCTTTGAATGACTGACTACTCCGTATATATGGCCCAAATACAACTGTTTTAAAATTCTAGTGCCTTTGTTGTTCAGCCATTTTCAGTCATGCCTGACTCCTCGTGACCTTGTTTGGGGTTCACTTGGCAAAGATACTGCAGTAGTTTGCCATTTCCTTCTTTAGTTCATATTATAGATGAGGAACTGAGGCAAACACAGTTAAGTGATTTGCTGATGGTCACACAGCTAGGAAGTATCTGAGGCCAGCTTTGAAGTCAGAAAGATGAATCTTTCTGACTGTGGACCTGGTGCTCTATCCACTATGCCATCTAACTGCCCCTCTAGTGCCTTACCTTTGTTAATCATTTCTTATTTTATGTATAGCTCATTTCATTTAGGTTTGTCTAAATTGTGTCTCCCTCCTTAGATAATCTACTTGAGGGCAGAGACTGTATTTTGCCTTTTTCCCCCTTATCCCCAGAGCTTAGCACAGTGCCTGGCATGTACTTCTTGTTGTTCATTCATTAAATTGTGTCTGACTCTTTGTGACTCCGTGGACCACAGCACAGCAATACTGTCCACGGGGTTTTCTCGGCAAAGATACTGGAATGATTTGTCATTTCTTTCCCCAGTGGATTAAGGCAAACAGAGGTAAAGTTATTTGCCCAGAGTCATACAGCTAATAAATATCTGAGGCTAGATTTGAACTCAGGTCTTCCTGACTCCAGGCCCAGTGCTCTATCCACTGAGCCACCTAAATATTTATTGATTGAATAACAACATTATAAATGACATATTTGGTTTTTTTTAAAAAGTATATTAACTAGAAAGTACCTAAAAACTCTTGTTTACTTCCATATCCCCTCTGGAATTTGTTTTTTTCAGTGAATTTTTCCATATTTTTTTCTGTTTTCAAAATTTGAATGGGTCTGTATTCTCTATGATGCAGACATTTCCTTTAGTGATTCAGATTCCCACCCATACATACTTATTCAACCTGACTCTTGACTGTGTTATCCCAAAGGGGTGGATCCCACATGACATACTAGGATTTTCTTAGCTTTTTCTTGACATCAGAATACCAATGGACAAATCCTTTGGCATTTCTTCCTCTCACCCCTTCACCAGTCCATCTTCTTTTTTTCTTTTATCAGACATTTCTTTGATCATATTTTTTACTACACTTTTCTACTATAATTTCTTGTGTATAATGTTAGAGCTTATTCACTACCACCTACCATCTCTCCAGTGACCTCTAGGTAACACCCATCTCACCCCTTCAGAAACTCAAATTTTATTAATGTTGGTATAAAAAATATGAATCTTTCAGGGAGCAGTTTGGAATCATTAACATTTGGGAACTTTGCAAATTCCCCAAGACAATTCAATCTGCTATCTTCCTGTTCAGTTTTAGGCCTGATTTGTTGTCCATTTGCAGTTCCTGTCCAAGATAGATATGGACAAGCTATATAGACTGTCCATCCTACTATATATCACATTGTTTCTGCTTATTATTATGTCACTGTAATATTGTTCTGATTCTGTTTTCTTGTTACTTGTTATGGCTAGTAATTTCTATTACATTTATTTGTATATAGAGAGATAATTCAGACATTTCCCAATCATTGGGCACACAGGTAATTTCTAGTTTTTTTTCTAGGTTTTTGCTATGAGAGTTTTTGTGACTTTCTCTTGCCAATAGCATTCTTGGGGCATAGTTCTATGGGATAGCTGGGACAAAGCTCATGAATAGTTTTATAGCTCTTCTTTCTACATATGTTTTTCATTTCATCCACATAGGTTCCCTGGTTTACATCACTGTTGTTTTCCCAAGAATCTCCCTCTGTCTTGAATACATGCTCTATTTTCTTCCTTTGAATTTTTTTTATTGCTTTATTTTGTTTTTACATCCCACTCATTGCTGAATATATTCTTCTCTATTCCCCTGCTGAGAGAGCTATTCCTTGGAATGAGAAAAAAGAGTGAGGGGAAAAACCTTACTTTACTTTTATCGTTTGTTTTCAGATGTGCTGCTCTGGCTTATTAGAACTCTGCAAAAAATAAATCAAACCAAAGAAATACACTTCCAGTCCCTCAGCTTAAGTAAGTGGCTTCTGGCTAGAAGACCTTTAAATCCCAGCAGTGGAAAGCATTGGACAAGGGTATTTAGGGAGATTTCTTAAATCTCTCCAGGACATTGACACTGAAGCTGTTTGTCTTCCTGTATTAAGGTGCAGCATGTTAGATTGCTTTAAATAGAGCTAAATGACTACAACTCTGAATCACTTAAACACATGTTTGAATTTGTACAGTATTTATACAGTACTATACAATATTTATACAGTATTGAATTTGTACAGTATTTATAATGAGAAACAGCAAGGGCAGAGTGGATACAGGGCCACCAGGTCAGGAAGACCTGGGTTCAAGTCCTGCCTCTATTGCATCCTAGCTGTGTGATCCTGGGCAAGTCACGTAAACTCTTGGTGTTCTGAGTAGCTCTCTGAGACTGTGAATTTCAGACTAGTTGATGGTCTGCGTAGAAGGGTAATTCCTTACACCAATGAAATAACAGCTCTAGCTAATCATATAAATTCAAATACTCAAATGGCATATACTAAAATATACTGTTATTGAGTTTTGAATTCTTTGTGTTTATATGGATATATCTATTTGTATATCTATCTATATCTATATCATGTATCTGTCTATACAGGACATTCCAGAAGTCTCAATGCAGGTTTAAGTTATTAAGGACTTTCCATTACCCTAAGCTATATTTGGGCTGAGACTAGGGGATTACCCCGGAACTTGTTTTCCCCCCTCCCCACCCACCCTGCCCCAGACCTCATAAGCAGAGCCATTAGGGGCATGAATCTATATATAGACATATACACACGTACGCTTACATGTCCATACCTGTGATTTCATTGCTCAGTAGCTGCTTTGCAACTTATAGTACTGAAATGTTTCCTAGGGCACCAACATTTTAAGCGACTTGCTCAGGGTCACAGAGCTAATATGTTGTCAGGGACCAGAAGTAAACTCAGGTCTTCCTAATTCCAAGTCTGGCTCTCTATCCTCTTTTCCATGCTGGAATTTTATACATCTGTGTGTGCACATTACCCATTACACTTGTGCCCTCTTGCCCCATTAAAACAAAGCAAAAACTCTAAGTTCCCATGGACTAGGTTTGATTCTAGACTCCAAAACATCAGTTTCTTTCTCTATGGTTCAGTTGCCCAAACCCAGAGTAATCTGAATGGAGTGTAGACATAGCTCCTCTCTAGGGTTTCTCTAAATTATGCTGCCCAAATAGGCATGGGTCTTGTTAAGTTGTTGTCATTCATCCTTAATTTTTGAAGAAGACCAATGACATCAGGAGGGTGATATCTTGACTTGTGCATGAATTGGATCTAAGTGAGACAGAGTAGAACAAAGTCATCAGCCTCATTCTCTCTTCCAGAGTCATCAAAGTCCAGTGACAAGACAAAAATTAAGATGACTGGTGATGGCCTGGGATGCAGTGGAAGACCTTGGTGTCCTAGATGTCTGACCAGGCTCTAAAGGCTTCACAGCCCCTGCTTCAGCTGCCTTCACGGCCATTGGAATAAATTGTTCATATTCATGTATTCTACCAGGGGAAGTCTTCGCATGCTTGGGGTAGATATCCCCTAACTTAGTGATGGATTTGAGGCTTTTCGGTTACACTCAAGCTGGTTTAGCCCATCTGCCAAGATGGTTCTTCTGGGATAGGACTGCTGTGTGAAGCTACAGCTTCTTGGAGCCACAGGTGAGAGTTGGGTGAAAGGTAGACAGGTGGATGAGCAGCCCTGAAAGGGCTCAGAAATCCTCATACCAGAGGTGCTAATCCTCCTGGACACCCCAATCACCCCTCATGAGTCTTGTCAAGTGTTAATAATGGTTATGAGGTAGGATTATGCCTTCTAGCATTAATTCCTAGTTCTCCTTGTTTGTTACCAATCCTAAGCACATTTGTGTAGAGACTTCAGAGGCCTCATGTTCCATTGCTGACCTTCCCCTTGTTCTTCATTTCTTTGTTTCTATTATTGTCCATTCCAAGAGCTCCAGTGCTCTACAGACAGTGTTTTAGTATCTCTCACATACTCTCTGAGAGGAGGGAAACACTTTACTTCAATCCAGCATTTTGCATTTGGAATGCTGTGCCCAAAGTCACAAAGTGACTCTGTGGGAAGCTGGGATAGAGTCCAATTTCCCTTTACATTTCAAACCATCCACTTATCAGCCTGTATCCTCTTACAGCTACAGCACCTCAAACGTCAGTGAATTCTGTTGTCATGTTGGCTTTTAACTCATTTTCATCTTGGAAGCTTTTAACCCAAGTGTAGGTAAAGACAATAGCTTCATGACCTAGATTCCTTCAACAATACCTTTAGAGAATTTATGCTGAAAAGACTTACCTATTTTGGAAAGATCATCTCACTCCCTGATTTGATTTTTTTAAACAGTGACATAAACTTAAGTTTGGGAGATGTCCTATATTCGGGTGCTTAGAAAAAAGCACTCCATGCAGGAACTTACCTCTCTCAGCCCTCCCTCCCTCCTTAACATTGATTAGGGTGACTCACTGGAATTCTCATTCATCATGTTGAATATGTATAGCTTGAAGGTGTCAAAGAAAAACAATATAGAATGCCACCTGATTACAAATTATAATAACGATTCTTAAAATATATCCAAGCAAGAACAGTGGGATAAGCTAAAATTTAAGGCTTCAAACCAACTATACTAAACTTTGTAATGAATGCTGTTTCAGCTCACTGAAAACGGAACTAATTTCCTTCTTTGCCCCTGGAAAGGTTTTTCCTTTTAATGAGCCTTTGAGTTCTAGATATTTCTTGAGCAACAGCTACAGGTAGGGCTGTATGAATGTGGAAATAACTTTTGACTGGAGTAAATCTGATGTCTGTCTACATCAGTTGGATGGTTATAAGAGCCACAAATAGCAACTTTGATGCTGGGTGACAAGACATAAGAGCAAGGGAGTTCTGGAGCCTGCTTCTACTGGTTTATGTGGGTCTATTGTTAAATTTTCAGTGCAAGTATTTATACCTTGAAATTCAGCAAATGCTACAAATTAGGGCTTGATTTATTTGTTTGTTAATCGTTTAGAGAATAAAGTAAGGAGAAAATGTTCATAATGCCAATTAAACTGAGAAGTGTGTTGTGCCCACATTTTCCTCCCCTGGTGAGCCAGTTGTTAAACATTTACCAGAATACCATTTTAGACATTCTGACATCTGGGACAAATCAATACAGGGTTCCTGGCACTTAGCAAGCACTTAATAAATGCTTGTTTACTGAAGTTGTAGGGAGAACAGAAGGGGAAGCTAAGGTTCTCTATGGCATTGTAGTATATTGGAGAATGAGGTCATGGGAGTCAGGATGGGGCTAAGAAAATCAGAGATTGGTTGGAAGGGAGCAGGGGCTATCAAGAAGACATCTTATAGAGGCAGCTAGGTGGTGCAGTGAGTAGAGCACTTGCCCTGGAGTCAGGAGGACCTGAGTTCAAATGCAGCCTTGGATACTTGACACACTCACTAGCTGTGTGACCTTGGGCAAGTCACTTAATCCCAATTGCCCTGCCTTCCCCCCTCCAAAAAGGGAAAAAAGAAGATAGTTTGTGTCTCCCTTCCTATGTCTTCTGTTATTTAAACCAAAACAAGGAGGAGAGATGGTTTCTGAGCAATGGTGTCAGAGAGAGCGCATGTAAAAGTGGCAATGGAGGAGGTAACATTCCAATTTTTACTCCTAGAGTGATCTAAGATCCCTCACAGGATCATAGATTTCAAGTTGGAAGGGATCTGACAGGACATTTAATCCAACCCCCCAAGTTTACATTTTAGGAAGCTGAAACTCAGAAATGTTAAATGATTTGCTCAAGGTCACAGAGATAGTAAGTTGTAGAAGTGGGATTTGAATGCAGGTCTTCTGCTTTAAATCCAGAGCTGTTTCCTTTCTATCATGTAATTTAGGCCAGTGGTGACAAAATCAAATAGAAATGGGAGCCACTAATCCATATACCCATATATACTTATAATCCATATGTATATATATATATATATATATATATATATATATATATATATATATATATATATATAATCCATATTTACTTATGGGCCACATGTTTTAACATAGAAAACCTCAAATTATTATTTTCTATATTTTATTACATTTTCATTTTTTAAAAAATATTTTCCAATTACTTTTTAATCTGGCTAACTGGGGAGTGCTGCATGTGGCCTGTTGGCTGTATATTTGACACCCCTGGGCCTAGACCACCTCCCTCATTTTACAGATGAAGAAATGAGGTCCATACAGATGAAGTGATTTTCCCAAGGTCATACAGGCTTAAGTGCATAGCCAGAGTTTGCACATAAGTTCTGTCACTTAGGACCCAATCATTCCCACAGCATCATGATAGAAGGTTCCAGAATGAACTGTTGAAAGGGAGGCAAGAGGAGGAAATAACTTGTGTAAGACGTTTGACATGACCTTCTGTCCCAGAGCCAGGCAGACCATATTCTCCCTTCAGCATTGCAGGGGGTAACCATCAAGGGGTGGGGCAGTTTTTCCCCTGCTGCCACTGGCTTGAGATTCCACCAACTCTGTTCTCCTCCTCCCCCGTTATTAGGGACCCAGTGCCTAAAGCTGTAGTTCCATTTAACTACTTAACGCAGATTAGATTTTAAAACCAGTATTTACTTCAAAGATAGATCAGGAACAAAAATTCTCCCCAAGACTTCAATGGGCATATTCTTATACCAACTTGCTCTGGGAGGTTGAGGTGGGAGGAATTACTCAAACTTTAATTTAGTTCCTGCATGGCAATGATTCTACCAAGTTCCTACTCAGATTCTGCATGACTGCTGGATGAATCTTTCTACTGAGTTGGGGTTTCAAGGTCCCTCTTGGAAATTATAGCTTGCTCTTTAGCCTATTGATTTTGTGCTAGCCTGAATTTTCACTCCCACATTCCTGTGGCTTGCTTTCCTATCCTTGGATGGGAGAATCCACTTCTTGTGCCTAAAATAGAAAAGATTGAATGAAAAGGCTAAGGAAACCCATTTCCTGAAGGTTATATGGCATCAGAGGGGTGAAGGATCTAAAGCCATTCCTCTTCACTATATGGTCTTTCACTGGATGCCATGAAAGAGATACCAAGTTCCTCAAGATATAAATAGAGCAAAGATGTAGCTGATACTGACTCAGGCCTTTTTGAGGATGATAGTTCTGTCTACGTAGTGATTAAAAAAACTCCTTCCAAACATGTAGATAGTCAGCCAGAACCAGTTATAGAACATATGTGTGTGCTCCAGTCTCTCCAAGGCATTTCCCTTACATTTCATGATTCTCCCTCAAGGCATTTCCTCACATCCTCCATCAACCAAGCATGCTTATATATTTGGCACATACATCACACCCTTATTGCACTAGGGAATTTCTAAAGCTAAATTTACTTTCAGTGAGGGAAGGGCAGCAGAGGTAAATGGAACAGCCAAAGGTGTTGCCATCAATTAGCCTCCTTTGCTATTAATTCCCTTTGCTGATCCCCCATGGACCCCAAGAGCTACATATATCAGTCTTTAGACTAGGCTTTTTGTGAAAGATTGGAGTAGTATACATAATTCCAATGGGAAGGTATCCTTGTGAGGGCACCCTCAAATGGGGGTTTAATGATGACCTCTGGACCCTAGGGAGTGGTAGCCTAGACCAATGAGGGAGCTGTCTGGATAAATCATTGGCTCTTGGGGTTGGGGAAGGAGGCATCCCTTCTAGGAGTGTGAATAATTTGCCTGAGATATTGGCCTGAATGAACAGCCCCAGTGAGCTCCTGTTAGTTCTTCTGACTCTGGCCTGGAGTAAGCTTCATAGGGCAAACTTGGAACAATCGGTGATCATCAGATCAGCATTTAAAGACTAATTCTTTTGGGACATAGGTTACACCCTAAGACTCTTGAAACTTGTGGGCAGAGACTACAAAACACCCTGAGGCCATTATTGGACAGACCACAAAATGGGAAAGCAGGGAGGAGGGCAGGGCCAAGCTAGCTAGAACTCAGCTAGGAATTAGTGTAAGAGGTGAGGCAGCCCGTTATTTTTCTTGGTAAGCAGGTGCTAATATTAATTCTTCCTATGCTGTTAGATTATAAGTACTGACAACATCTAATTTTTTAAACTAAATTTGATTTTAAAAATTGTCAAGTGTTTATTTTTCCCACTCTTTGAGAACATACCTCTCTGGGTCCACTGGGGGAAAAATGGAAAAAAAAATCTAACACTAGCAACAAATATGGAGAGTCAAGCAAAACACTTTTGTATTTTGGCCCCATTCAAAAGTTTATGTCTCATTCTGCATAGTGAGGCCATCATTTCTCTGTCAAAAGATAGGGAACATTGTCATAGGTCGTTTGGAATTATGGCTGATTGTTATTTTAATCAGATTTCTTAAGTCATTAAAAGTTGTTCATATTTATAATCTTGTTGCTATAGTATATGTTGTTCTCTTATTTTTCTCACTTCATCTACATCGGTTTATACAGATGTCAGCAGACAAAACTTCAATTGCCCTGCCCTCTGTGGGGACCTTATGATTATGAACATCTTTGAAATTTAACTCAACCATAAAGAATGCTTATAATAATACAGTTAAAGTTTTGCTGAAGTCTTGGTATTCTTGCTCTACATTTTATGTCACTAGAGACAGATTTTTAAAGTTTTATGTGCATAAAAGAAAAGTGAACTTGCATCAGCAATTTTCTTCATCTTCATTCATCCTAACCTATTTTTCTGTAAATCACACAAGAAAATTGTCAATGTCACACATGTTACTGATTCTGGGAATTAATTTCATTTCTTATTCCCAAAGTGGATCAAACAGCATATGCACTGATAGAGCTTTCTGCTCTGTGGTTCTCTAGAAAATGTACAGTTGTACACATCTGTAATCAGTGAAATTTTCAGAGCATCAGGAAAGAAATCTAATCTCACACACCTGCAGCATCTCTTTGCCACCTCCTTCCCTTTTATACAAAGCCATACAAGTCCCAGCATGTACAATGGTTGGAACTAAAAGAGGCGATGGGTAATTGTTCTCAGACCAGCAAACCAAAACCTCTTACTTGCATTTCCACACAGTTGGTAAGTTTTGCTAAATTGATTTTTGGCTTGCCTGTGCAAAATAGTCTCAATAATTCTTCCCACAGGAATTTTAATTTTGTTCACAAGGACTTTTCTTTTAAAAATATCTCCTTGGTTTTCTAGAGAGCTTTCCGTGATAATTCATGCCCTCCTTTCTTAGGTTAGCCTGTTTCTCTTGTAAAATCTCATCACTTCTTTAGGCTTTAGTTTCTTCTGCTGGATTATTAGGGGTTTGGAATCGATGATCTTTAGTACGCCTTGCAGCTTTAATCCTTATGTTCTCTTTTGCAACACTTGGACGCTTCTCCAAACTAAATGAACATGCTCTTTAGTCCAGTGGCAATGCAAATAGGAGGATTACTACATCATCTAACACCCAATTTTTCCTTCAACAACTCAATTCAACATAAATCATTAAACACCAATTATGTATAACGCAATGTGCTAAGACAGGTAAAATAGAGACCCTGTTCTACAGGGTGTCCCTAAAGTCTGGACACATATGAAAAAATGCATATTTTGAAATATTTGGAATATTAACAGACCTTAGCCCCCTTGACTTCTTTTTCTGTCATATGCTAAAGGAGAAGGTGTACTCAATGAAAATCATGGATGCAACACACTTGATTGAATGCATAAAGAGTGAATGTGCTAAAATTGATGGCAATATGGAGTTACTGCAACATGTTCACGTGAATCTTGCAAAGCACATCAACCTTTGCATCGTAAATGATAGAAATCATATTGAAGATGTTATTTGTTAATATTCCAATTAAATAAAATGTTGTTGAAAATTTCATTCATTTGATTTCTTGAAAATATGCATTTTTGCCTATGTGTCCAGACTTTAGGAACACCCTGTATTTTTAAAAAATATTAATTATTTAAAAATATTGTCATCTACTCATGAAGGATTTATGATGAAAAATGCTATCCACCTCCAGAGAAAGAATTGATGGAGTCTGAATGCAGATTAAAACATACTTTTTCTTACTTTATTTTTTTGGGTTTTTTTCCTTTGGTCTGTGTTTTCTTTTACAGCATGACTAATATAGAAATAGGTTTTGCGTGATTGCACAGTTTTTGTTATTGTTGTTCAACTTTTTTTTTCAGTTGTGTCTGGCACCTCATGACCTTATTTGGGGTTTTCTTTACAAAGATACTAAGTGGTTTGATATTTCCTTCTCCAGCTAATTTTACAGATGAGGAAACTGAGACAAACAGGGTTAAGCGACTTGCCCAGGGTCAAACAGCTAGTAAATGACTGAGGCTAGATTTGAACTCAGGAAGATGAGTCTTCCTGACTTCAAGCCTGACACTCTATTCATTGTGCACAGGTAGGTATAACCTATGTTAAATTGCTTGCCTTCTCAGTGATGGGATGGGAGGCTGAGAGAGAGTTTTTAACTCAAAATTTTTTAAAATAAATGTTAAAACTTTTTACATGTAATTGGAAAAAATAGAATATTTGAGGAAAAATTGGCATCTCCTTTTAATGATTCCCCTTGCCTACAGTGGCAGAGTAAAGCAAAATAAATAAACTAATTGGCCATGTGTGACGATATATGGCTCATTCTACATCTCTAGTCCATTACCTCTCTGCCAAAAGAGGCAGGAGGTATGCCTTACCATCAGTCCTATGAAATCAGGATTAATCATTGCATTAATCAGAGATCTGAAATCTTGCAGTGTTGTTTTCCTTTACATTATTGTGCTCATTGTGTAAATTGTTTTCTTGGTTTTGCTCCCTTCACTCTACATCAGTTCATATATATATATATTCCCAAGTCTCTCATAGTCATTGTTTTATAGCAAAATGATATTCCATTATGCTCTTATAGCACAATTTGTTCAACTATTCCTTAACTGATGGACGCTTAATTTCCTTCCAGTATAGACCTTATAATTTGATAGCAGAGTAAATCCATGTTCATAAATAATATGATACAAGGAGAGTTTGGTAAGTGTAGTACAAAAGTCTAGACAAAGTGCCATGAGGGTGGGGGAAAGAAGGGCAGAAAAGGTTTTGTGTGGTAGGTGGGTCTCCAACAAATGAAGGTAGGGGTAGTATATGGTAAGGAGTCCATTCCAGATATGGAGGAAGCAGATAAACTCGTGCACTGAATTTTAGGGAAACATACGCTCCCCAGATAAACTAACATCTGAAACCAAGAAAACACAACTATGGTATTTGCACTATAAAGTGCAAAGTGGAAAATTTCTCCCTATTGGCAACAACAGAATGAACGATGATGTTTCTATTTTAAAAAAGCCTCTACCATTTTAGAGATTTCCTACTAATAAAGGGGATTCAGAGACTCAGAGACTAACCTCAGAGAAATACACTCCCTGCAGGAGCAAACCTCATCTTTCACAACTTCTATAACTCCAAGGCTTGCACACTTCCATTTCCATTATGCCTGCCAAAGCAGCTTTACTAAGTTTACTAAGGAAGGGAGAATTTTGTATAAGTAGTGGGTCTAAATTTAATTTCCTTTTAGTGTGGCTACTTGCTTCTCATCCCCCAGTCTTGAAGACCTCATGATGTGTGAGAATCTCCCTGGGCTCTCATGGAATCCAGACTGGAAAACTCCTATGACACAAGCATGTCAGACAACTTGAATAGTGGTAGAGAAATGGAAGAAGGCAGGATAAGAATAATGGATGGAGTAGTTGTCACAATTGGCTGGAGTGTAGCATATCCAAGAATGAATAGAATAAGACATAATGCTAGAGTGGTAGGGTGGAGCCAAATCATGACAGACCTTGATTGTCATAACTGGGAATTTTATTCCATGGGCAATGGGGAGCAACTGAAAATTTTAGTGTTGTAATTAGAGAATAACATTAGAAAGATGACTCTGGAGGCTGTGTTAAGAAAGGGTTGGATAGTATGGATTGGAAGTAGAAAGATGAGATAGACTAATAAAATTGCCTAGTAGAGAAAATATGAGGGGCCAAATTAAATGAGTGTCAGTGGGAGTGTAAAGGAAGGGAGGTGCTTAATGTAGAAATGGAACAGGACTTAGCAACTGATTGGATGTGAGAAATGGAGAAGAGGAAGAGTCGATGAATCTGCAGATCTGAGCCTAAGTGATTGGGAGAATGATGGTGCCATTGACAGAAATAGAGATGTTTTGGGGGAAGGTAAGTTTGCTTTTGAACATACGGTGTTTGAGGCACCAGCAAGATATCCAGATGGAGATAACTATCAGGCAGTTGGAAATGGGACTGGCTCTCTGGGATGAAGTTGGGGGTGGAAATATAGATTTGGGACTGATCTGTATAGAGGTGATAATTGAAGCTATGGGAGTGAATGAGAACATCAAGAGGAAGAGCATACAAAGAGGAGAGGAGAGCTCAAAGGAGAGAACTTTTTTGAACTTCCATTTAACTATCATAGATGTAGTTATACTTTTCAAAAGTCAATTTTAAAGGTGAAATAGTAAATTCATACAGGTTAGACATTTGGTTACTTTTGCCTAATCTACTTTGATATATCCCCACCCCATATATGGAATATGTGGCATTCTATGTGAGGTAGAAGTAAAAGATTTAGATAACACTACCAAGAAAAAGAATGATTTGAAATTCTGGCATATCATAATTGCCAAGTTACAAAACAAATTGCTGGTCTATATTTTGTATGTGGTGATAACTATTAAATTGTATATAATTAAATTCCTCAGGTATATTTTTCTAGAGGTTGAATTACTAATCTAGCAGCCTTTTGAAACAATTCATATATATCATCATTATGCAGTATTCTTTTCACTTTAGGCAGGTAAATGTTGACATTTGGGTCTTTTCTATGAGTGTACTTTACTTGAAAATCCAAAAAATAAGCCATTTAACTTTACCTTTTTATTAACTTTATGATAAAAACATTACTTATTTCTGGATGTACATATATGTGGGTGTATAATACATCCATTAAAGCCCTACTATGGTGCTTAATTATGGAACTGAGATGACCCTGGGTTTTCAAAGACTATTTTAGTGGAGCATAGGCTCTGGCAGATACATGGTAGCATGGTAGCATGGTAGCAAGGCTTTAAATATGGAACCAGCAATGAATGCCTGTTGTTGAGTAACAACTTAGCTGAATGTATATCTTACAATCCTTTTCTTACATATTTTACCCTTTGCTTGTACTACACAAATGCCCTACTTTTTCCACTTTTTTCTACATCTTACTGGGCCCCACTATTGACAACTTTTGCCTGCTTGTTTTCATGCTGTCTTCTGCTTGATCACCTCCCTCTGTTCAGACTTCACTTGCATCTGTCTACCAGTCTCTCAGAACTCCTCATCCTCCACAAAGATCTCTCTGGAGATCCGTCTCCCTGTGCTGGCCAGGAAATATTGCTTCCGACCATTCCATCTCTGGCTGGTGTGCCTTCCTTCAATGTCAGAGTCACTTGGACACTCAGATGTTTGTCAAATTCAAGACCTTAGAAACATGTGGGGGTTTCTGGGTAGTCTTCCTGACTAGCAGGCAGGTGTTCTCCCCTCAAAATATCTGCGGGAGTGCTTCAGTGGGCATGACAAAATGTGGGTTACAAATCTGTCTGCTCAGCGTAGCCATTCTTCCTCTTGAGGGCCGTTGCTCTTTCTTTGTATTGCCTATTAGGTTCTGAGATGTTAGTCCAAATGTGGTGGTTTCATTGTAATCAATGCAATTGCTGTGTACATACTGGTCATGATCAGTCAGTGCTTTTCCTTTCATCTGTTTTAATGTTTTTATTGTTTTTCAGGGACAGCATCTTGTTTAAATATGACAGGTTGCAGATATTGTCCTTGTGTTCAGAATCTTCCATCTTTCTTCTAATTGTGTGTTAATTTTGACCATTACTCCAATCAGTGCATAGACAACTGCTGATTCTGAAATTACTCTCATGTCAGTAACTAGTGATTTTCTAACTATTAAGATGTATTCAATTATATATTTTGGATATTGTTAGAATTCACCATGTCCCATGCTTTCTTACGCTCTTCTTGAAGAACATATTCATAATGCACAGCCATAAGCCTTCTGAACAAATTGCAAATTTTTTATCTCTTTCAATCCTTAGTCTCAAAATATATTGTCCAATATTTGTTTACTATTTGGTCACCCTCTCTTGTGCCCATCTCAGCATTAAAGTTACTAAGTATCAGGATATAAACTCGCTTGATTTGTAGGATCTTTTTAAGTTTTTTATGGAATTTCACTGCTTTATTCTTTGCAACAAATTTTGGTTCAAAAGCTATAATTATATTTGTGTTGATCTTTGTGTTCATACTCATTATGAAATAGCTAAGTGTTTCAGTGGATAGAACACTGGTCCTGGATTACGGAAGACCTGAGTTCAAATCTGCTCTCAGACAGTTAGTAGCTGTGTGACCCTGGGCAAGTCACTTCACCTCTGTTTGCCTTTGTTCCCTCAATGGCAAAATAGGGATAATAATAGCACCTACTATCAGGGTTATTATGAGGATTAAATGAGATCATATTTGTAAAGCACTTAGTGTAGTGCCTGGCACAAGTTGGCACTATATAAATGATACTATTTGTTGTTGTTGCTATCTCCTTCCTTCATTATGAACATTGCAAGGCAGAATTACCGAATGTCCTACAAAATGATGTTTCCCATGGCCTTTGAATTCCAGATGAAACCGACCTTGTCCATTCCTTTATTTGCCTCTCCAAGGACGAATTTTGAGTCACCTTTTATTTAGTTGCAACTTTTCATGTTTTCTGCTTTTATTTATAGCAAGATTGTCAGCATGAGTATGGTTAGTGTAGTAGTGTTTCTGCTTGTTTGTTGTAGTTAAAGTTCCTACCTTTAGTACCAAAAGTTTAATATTTGAAGGCGATTTAAAAATTGGCTTGATTCTTAGCACTCTCTGCCCCTCTTTCCACTATTCTATGACTGTTGCTGTTGAAATGGGCTTCAAAGGATGGTGAGTTCCTTGATACTAAGGATCGCTTCATTTTTTTTGGTCTTTGTATCCCTAAGATCTAGCAATGTGACTGAAATACAGTGGACACCTCATAAATGTTTGTTGATTGATTAGACTGAGAGAGTTTTGGATTTTTACTTGTTTCATGCGCTTCCATAGTTTAAAGAATTCATCACTTAGAGGATGAATCTCTGTACTTAGCTAGGCTGGTCTTTAGATAGCAGATACCATTAGGATTGTACTTGAAGCATTTCCTACTTGGAAGAACCTGTTAGTGCTAATACTTCATTGGCATAACTTTTGAAAACTCAGAGCCACCTAGCTTGATACCATGATGAGGCCTGAGAATAGGTCTTTTGTGAAGGATATATACATATATACATGTACATGCACATACTTATATGCATTCGACTGGAAAGAAGAAAACATGGGCTCTTATCCTTAATCTGTTGCTAATTAGAACTTGATCTTGGCATGTCATTTCCCCTGTGCCACCCTTCCCCCCCACCCAATCTGCTTCCCTATAAAATGGAGGGCTTAGACTAAATAATCACTAATATCTCTTCTGGTTCTAATTTTTTATTATTCTTCTGTAATACATGCATTTACGTACTTGCGCATGAAAGCTGGTCCTCACCTAAGTTGGATGGGGGAGGAAAAGCCTTATGTTGCATGCTATGTTCAGGAGACATGAATCCAAATTAGAATCATGAAGAGAATGCTGACATGAGGCTTTGGACCCATGTGAACAGCCAAGTTGGTGCTAACGTTTTTTTGAAGAGAGACGTGTAGTTCCAGATACCCTTTATAAGAGAAAAACTTCGAAGCTGCAGACATGTCAAAATAACCCTGAATTCTAGAGATGACAGAGATTTTCCCCTTGAGAGAGATAAGATTCTGTACATGCTGCTTTGAGCTGAGATACCTTGCTTCCAGCTAGAGAGCTAATTACTGTATATTTTTTGGGATATTCTAAATTATGTAACTTTTCTAGCTTTTGTTTTCTTAGATAAATGGATTTATGTACTATTCACTAATTATAATGTTCTTTTGTGTAACCAATGCTTAGTTAGAAGGAGCTAAACTATCAAGTTAAGCTAGCTAAGGCCTAACAACCAGAGAAGCAGCTTTCATTCTAAACCATATTTGTGTCCCCCTAGATCATCAATATTTAAAAGGAGGTAGATAGATAAGATTCTATTTCAACACCCTTCTTAGAGACTGGCAGGGGAAGGAGCAAGAGCCCAGTCACAGCACTTGCCCTGTTCCACTCAAGGTGGAAATCGAAGTTCCCAATGGAGAGGGGTAGGTGAATCAAATTCCAGAGATCTCTAAATGTAGCCCCATTCGGATATACAAATAATATGTGCTCACACATCTTCCACATATAGGATGGATGCTGTTTACATAGTATATGTACACACACATGTGAACTGTGAGAAAAATACTTCTCAAAGATTTAAACAATGAGGGAGCATTTTGTGGTGGACACAGAAAGCTTCTGAGTTAAAAAAATGAGGGTTCAAATCCCTGCTTTTAACACATACTGGCTTTGTGATTGTAAGCAAGTCCGCTAACCGTTCAATGCCATAGACAACTATCAACACCTGTAAATTGCTGAACAGTTGATCTGTATTATTGAAGGGAATTTCTTCCTCTAGATGAATAAAAGCATAGGTCCAACCTCCTCAAATAAATTAGAATAATACTATTTTCAGGAATACACAGCATTCATTTTATTGTTTACTTTCTCTATTTTTACAAGTTACTAAACAGTGTGGTTTTTCCTTTTTTCCCAGGGAGATACAAAGACTTTTGAAGATGCCAACTCTTTGGGTAAGTCACTTACTGGTAGTGTTAAAGTTCTCTATATTTCTCCACCTACTTATGGGATGGTTCAGGAAGAGAGAGTGAGACAGAGGGTGTTGGATAGCTCTGCCTCACTTCATTCACTCATGAGTAAAGACATCACACTCATAACGTCATTGATGCTCTTCAAGAACAAAGGACAAATGATGGCAATCTGCTTATGCCTTCAAGCCAAAACTCATCACCTTATCAGAGGCAAGACAGGCTCTCATTTAGCTGAGCACCTCAAGTCTATCTCCTGGACACAAAACCATCTGTTGTTCCTATGGTGGAGTCCTTGCGAGTTAACTAGATTTCTCTTCAAAATGACAATAGAGACATGGCTGCCATCCTCACGGACAGTTGCTAGTTATTTGTTGTATAAGGCAAGCCTCACATCGTGCTTGTCCCTGATTCTTAACTATTCTCCTTTTCATTTGGGTCTTCTAGTTCCTGTTCATAGTAATTACCTTTCAGCTGTTGTGAAGATCTATGTAAGGAGAAAGCATGGCATAGGGGAATGAATGTCATGTTGAGAATCAAGGGAGATATAAGTTCAAAATTTGGCTCAGGAACTTTTTAGCTGTGTGGCTCTGGGAAAATCATTTAGCTTCAATTTTTTTCTTATAATACCCTCTATTAAATGGAGAATAATGATAATATTTGTTCTATATACTTCATGGCCTTATTGTGATGATTATATGAAAAGGTACATATAAAATGCTTTGCAAAATCTGGCACTACATATGTTATTATTATTTTTAAAATAATTTATTTATTTAATATTTTAGTTTTCAACATTGATTTCCACAAGATTTTGAGTTACAAATTTTCTCCCCATTTCTGCCCTTGTCCCACTCCAAGATGGCATATATTCTGATTGCCCTGTTCCCCAGTCAGCCCTCCCTTCTGTCACCTCACCTCCCCCACAGTACTCCTTCCCCTTACTTTCTTGAAGGGCAAGATATATTTCTATACCCCACTGCCTATGTATCTTATTTTCCAGTTGTATGCAAAAACAACTTTTTTGAGCATCCTCTTTTAGAACTTTGAGTTCCAAATTCTCTCCTCTCTTCCCTCCCCACCCACCCTTCCTAAGAAGGCAAGCAATTCAATATAGGCCACACATGTATCATTATGTAAAACACTTCCACAATAGTCATCTTGGGAAAGACTAACTATATTTCCCTCCATCCTATCCTGTCCCCCTTTATTCAATTTTCTTCCTTGACCCTGTCCCTTTTCAGAAGTGTTTGCTTTTGATTACCTCCTCCCCCTATCTGCCCTCCCTTCTGTCATCCCCCTTTCTTATCCCCTTCCCTCTACTTTCCTGTGGGATAAGATACCCAATTGAGTGTGTATGTTATTCCCTCCTCAAGTCAAATCCGATGAGAACAAGAATCACTCATTCCCCCTCACCTGCCCCCTCTTCCCTTCCAATAGAACTTCTTTTTCTTGCCACTTTTATGTGAGATAATTTACTCCATTCTATCTCTCTCTTTCTCCCTCTCTCAATATATTCCTCTCTCATCCCTTAACTTTATTTTTTAGATATCATCCCTTCATATTCAATTCATCCTGTGCACTTGGTCTATATATAGGTATATTCCCTTCAACCACCCTAATACTGAGAAATGTCTCATGAATTATAAACATCATCTTTCATTGTTGGAATATAAACAATACAGTTCAACTTTAGTAAGTCCCTTGTGATTTCTCTTTCTCGTTTACCTTTTCATGCTTCTCGATTCTTGTATTTGAAAATCAAATTTTCTATTCATCTCTGGTCTTTTCTTTGAGAAAGTTTGAAAGTCCTCTATTTTATTGAAAATCCATATTTTGCCCTGTAGTATTATACTCAGTTTTGCTGGGTAAATGATTCTTGGTTTTAATCGTAGCTCCTTTGACCTCCAGAATATCATATTCCAAGCTACTTTGATCCCTTAATGTAGAAGCTGGTAGATTTTGTGTTATCCTGATTGTGTTTCCACAATACTCAAATTGTTTCTTTCTGGCTGCTTGGAGTATTTTCTCCTTGACCTGGGAACTCTGGAATTTCTCTACAGTATTCCTAAGAGTTTTCTTTTTTGCAATCTTTTTCAAGAGGCTGTCGGTGGATTCTTTCAATTTCTATTTTACCCTCTGGCTCTAGAATATCAGGGCAGTTTTCCTTGAGAATTTTTCAAAAGATGATATCTAGGCTCTTTTTTTTGATCATGGCTGTCAGGTAGTCCACTCATTTTTAAATTTTCTCTCCTGTATCTATTCTCCAGGTCAGTGGTTTTTCCAATGAGATGTTTCACATTGTCTTCCATTTTTTCATTCCTTTGGTTCTGTTTTATAATTTCTTGGTTTCGCTTGAAGTCACTAGGCTCCACTTGCTCCAATCTAATTTTTAAGGTGTTATTTTCTTCAGTGGTCTTTTGGACCTCCTTTTCCATTTGGCTAATTCTGCCTTTCAAGGCATTCTTCTCCCCATTGGCTTTTTGGAACTCTTTTGCCATTTGGGTTAGTCTATTTTTTAAGGTGTTATTTTCTTCAGTATTTTTTTGGGTCTCCTTTAGCAAGTCATTGACTTGTTTTTCATGATTTTCTCCCATCACTCTCATTTCTCTTCCCAATTTTTCCTCTACTTCTCTAACTTGCTTTTCCAAATCCTTTTTGAGCTCTTCCATGGCCTAAGACCAATTCATATTTTTCTTAGAGGCTTTTGATGTGGGCTCTATGAATTTGTTGACTTCTCCTAGCTGTATGTTTTGATCTTTCTTGTCAGTAAAAAAAAAAAGATTCTAAAGTCTGAGTCTGAGTCTGAGTCCATTTTCGCTGCCTGGCCATGTTCCCAGCCAACTACTTGACCCATGAGCTTTTTGTCAGGACATGACTGCTTGTAGAGTAGAGAGTGCTTTGTTCCAAGCTTTAGGGTCCAAGCACTGCTGTTTTCAGAGCTACTTCTACTCCACAGTCACCACAAGCTCTGCCACACCAACACTCCTTCTCCCCCAAAAACTGCCAAGCCAGATCACAACCCAGATCCAAGCAGAGCAAAGCACTCCCTGCACTCCTGCTCTGATCTGCCACTTGATTCCTCCCACCGTGAAGGCCAGGGACTCCAGAAGCAGCTGACTCTGGAGCTCTGGAATCAGCCATATAAGCTTCCTGCTGCTTCTGCCACCACCACCATGCCACCTCCCCTGCTCCCAGGGCTGGGACCAGACTGCTCTCAACCCAATCCAGCAGCTTTCCTGCTAACCTGCTCCATGGTCTTTGGCTTTTGTGGGTTAAGAAGTCTGGTAATTGCTACAGCTCAGTGGTTCATGGCCCTAAGGCCTGCTCCAGCTGGGCTACTCTCAGTCTGGTCTGTCCTGGCACAGCTCACTCTGGGCTGTGCTCTGCTCCCAGCACTGCATGATAGACCTTTCCCAGCAACCATCCTGGCCATCCTGGGCTGAAGACCTGCTTCCCTCTGCTATTTCGTGGGTTCTGCAGCTCTAGAATTTGTTCAGAGCCATTTTTCTACGGGTGTTTGGAGGGATTTGGGAGAGAGCTTAAGTGAGTCCCTGCTTTCCAGCTGCCACCTTGGCTCTACCCCATGCACTACATATATTATTATTATTATTATTATGCATTTTATCTCAGTTTATAGCAGCATTGTTGCTTGATCTAGTATGTTTCTTAAGGGAGAGTGCTTTTAAAATATCAAAATATTTTTGAGAGATAAATAACAGGAAAAATTGGATGTTGCAGTGTAATTTTCTTTACATAGGAAAAATAATAAAATTTATTAAATTTTTAGTGCTATTTTTGCTTTTGTTAGTCTGGTCCTATGACTTTATCAATGTAGGAGACTCCCCCAGTGTGCAGTTCTCTATATTGATGTATATAAGCAACTTATCTTTAACCTATAGCTTTGGAAAGTTGGCTAAGACATTTGAGAAATTAAGTGAATTGTCCAGGGTCACGCTACTAGTGTATTTCAGAGGTAGGAATTGAACTCAGGGCTTCCTCATTCTATGTTTAGTTTTCTATTCATTATACCACACTGATCTTTTAAATTTGAGTCATCATTGCTTTCCTACTAAAACCAAGTAACTGATTATAATATAGAACTACATTTATTAGTTCTATATCATAGAGATATAGACATGTATATGGATACATATGAAGCAATAAAGGATATATTTTATATACATGAAACTTCATGAGGGATATTTTTCACCATGGATGTGAATGACTCATTATGAACAGAAATCTGATAATTTTTAAAAATGAGAACATATGGCAAACTGAATATATACCAGTTCAATTCTGTGTCATGTCATGCTCTATATGCATTTTGAATTCTTAATTGAATTCCTGTGATCTTTTAGATGAGCTGCATAAGAAGTAAAGAACTTCATGATTCACTAGTGAACTGAATACTTTTTGGAAGATTTTTTTCCCTTGAGGAGGCAATGTGGTACAATGGAAAGTGAATCTAGTTTAAATGTAGCTTCTGTCTCACTATCCATATGACCTTGGCCAAATCATTTTAATTCTCTGGGCCTCAGTTCCCCAACTGTACAATATGAGGGTTTTAATTGGATGACCTATAAGGCCTTGTCTTGCTTTAGGTCTATGATCCTATGATTTTGTCAGTTATTCTTCTAAAAGGCATGTGGTTTGTAGTTGATAGTGCCCAAAGGGAACACTTAAACTTTTGAGAATTATTTCACTTATGAGTGTTAGCAATTGCCTCATGAAGTTGATAGGCCACCAGTAAAGCCATTTGTTTATTTTTGATTGTTTAATAGATAGCACCCTTAATTCAGACTTCCTAATACTATTTAAGATCTTAATTTCACCATCAAATATTCTTAAGAAACAGTAATAGCATTAGCTATGTTTTCTAGAAATTTTATTTCATTCATTGAATTGTCATTAAATTCAATGTCTATGGCATACTTAATGCAATTGTGATGACAGAGCATAGGACTCACTATTTTGAATTATTTATTGAATGCCAGGATAATTTAGGTGCGGTTTAGCTATACACAGAGCCTAATCCTCTTATGTTTGGTTCATGAGCTGAATTAGACTTTCAGAAATTAATATTTACAAAGGATCAGAATTCTATTCACAGACTTGACAGAAGACACTGTGGTAGAAGGGTCATAAAGTTGTAATAACTGAGGATCCTTGATTATTTTTGGGAATTTTTTCTGGAAAACAAGAATTGGGGGAAGGAACAGGTATTCCCCATGTCACATGCTGTATAGACAGCATGGTACTTTGGCTAGGGCACTGAACTTGGAGTCAGGAAGGCCTGTCAGATGTTTACGAGTTGTGTGATGCTGAGCAAGTCACTTAGCCTCTCTGTGACTCAGTTTCCTAACCTGTAAAATGAGGGAGAAAGATGGACTCCTTGCCCTTTAAGGTCACTTCCAGCTCTTGATCTATGATCCTATAACTTTTCCGGGGATTGAGGGTATGCCTGAAAATACAAAGAAAGTAAAAGGGAAAATTTTAAACTTGAAGGCTTAAAAAACTCATTAGGATGAAATAAATGAACAGGGGTAGCTAGAACAACACCTGTTTCTGAAGAATATTTGATAGTGAAATGAAGACCTTAAAAGCAAGATTATCAGTGTATTGGAACTCACTATAGATGATTTTGAATGGCCCAGGGCTTCTCTTGGGATTCTAGAGCTGTTTGACAAATGGAAATCAAAGGGATAGGTTTGATTTGATCCTTTCCTTCAATTTGACCCTGCAATGAACAGATGATGCTGAGAAAAGAGATTCCAGATTGATTACTGACAAATAGAACATATAGACAGCCTGCAAAGTCAGGTTATGTGTAAGGAAATAGTGAAGCAGCTTCACTGGATTCCATCTCCTAAATTCCAAACTGCTTCTGTTAAAAACACATTCTGTTAAAAACAGTCACTGCTCCACAAAAACGTTCTCCCAATATGGTAAGATTATATTTGACTTTCTTTTTGTGACTCAGATGTTAGTCAAAGTCACTCCAAGTTACCTTTCTTCTTCGTGATGGCCTCCTTCATCTTACACAATGCAAAAATAGAGCTTGACCCTGCATAGTCTGTCCAATGTTTTTGAGTCACAGCTGAAACAAATCCACCGATTTCAGAGAATAGACACATAAGGTTTCCAGACTTCAGGTTTTACTATTTTTTTATTTTTAATGCTTTTAGATATCTTTTCTTTATATTTAACCTGTTTCTCATTGTATCTCTTCCCTTATCCCTTCCAGAGACCATTCCTTATAAGAATTTTAAAAGAGGAAGAAAAAAGAGTGATAAAATTAAATTAACATTTTGAAAAGTCTGATCATATATGCAGTGTTTCAAACCCATGATTTTCCCACCTCTGCAAAGGAGTGGAGGGGGTGGTATCTTCTAATATCTCTTTTTGGAGCACAAGCTTGATTATTATAATTTCTCAGGCTTCAATTTTGATTGCCTTATTATTGTGTTCTTTCCATTTATGTTGTTGTAGTCCCATAGATTGTTTTCTTGGTTCTACTTACTTTATTTTGTCTTTTCATGCCTCTTTTTATTCGTCATAGTCACTGTTTCTTATAGCACAGTGATATCTCATTACATTCATGAGCAACAATTTGCTTAGCCATTTCCCATCTGATGGGCATCTATTTTGTTTCCAGTTCCTTGCTTTCACAAAAAGCATTGCAACAAATATTTTGGTGTATATGGGGCTTTTCTTATTGTCATTGACCTCCATGGAGTATCTGGGTCTAAGGGTATGGACACTTTAGTTCCCCATCCTTTTTTTTTCAAGCATAATTACAAATTGCTTTATAGCATGAGTGGACAAATTCATAGCTCTACCAGCGATAAATTAATGTGCCCATCTTTTGACAGCTCCCCCTCTATGTTGACTTTTTTTTCATCTTTTCCAGTTTGCCAGGTGTGAGGTAAAAACTCTGGGTTGTTTTGATTTGTGTTTTTCTAGTTTTAATAACTACATTTTTGTAAATAGATTTGTAATGGTAATGGCAGTGCTTTTTTTTTTTTACTGTTTTCTCCTTTAGAATGCTAAAGTAATCAAGTGCCTTTGATTAAGCCTTGCTAGATGTAAGTCCCAGGCCCACACCATTTTGCTGATTAGATGTGAAGCTTTCTGTCCCTAAGAAGGGTATATAAACTCAGATGTTAGCATTTTGTTTGGGGCTCCTTCATTGGAAGAGTATTGGTATGGAGACTCTGGATAGCTGTTAAGGAGACCCCTGGCTTTGAACAAACTCAGATGTTGGTGCTTCTCTGGTAACTATGTATTGCTATGGTTAGACTGGTTTGTGTTATTTGCTCTATTTATATAATGTTTGTTTGTAATTTCTGTTTGTATTCTCTCTGAAGTTCAAAGTGTTGACTTTTCCCCCTGAACTAAGTGAATGATATATGTATGTTTAATTAAAGTGAGATTGTTAACCCCTTAAAGTTGCTTTCCTTAGAAAAGCAGATCAAAGAGCCTGTGCTGGCAGCACTTCTGTGTGCTGGTGTTATTGGTCTTACACAGCCACAACAGCTGCTAGCAACATTGTTGTTACAAGCTTGCATTTCTTTTTTTTTTTTTAGAATTTTGTTCCTATTTTTGAACATGTGTCTATTGAGGACTTTATTTTAAAGTTTTTACTTTTCATTTGAGTAACTGAAATTCCAAAATTCAGAGTTTGGGTCAACAGAGGAGCAGGATTACCTCAACTTAACAAGTAAGACTAGAGACAAAAAGAGTTAATCAAGTTTGTACTTTATTTGCGTGTCATTTACAACTATAAAAGTTGGGCAATTAAAAAATACTTATCTCTTACTACTCTGAAGGGTTTCTCAGCTTATGTACAGAAAGCTTAGGGACTATTTCTGCCATGTTGGCTTCAAGGGTTACTTAGGAAACTCAGTCAAGCATAGGACTTTTTTTGGTCTGATTACCCATGTAACTTCATATTCTTCTAATTAGTAGGCCATTATTATTAGTTTCTTGAAGAAACAATATTTCCAATTATTTAAGGTAATTTTCATTTTCTCTTTGAGTCTTCCTTTAGTTCTCACATCACTAGCATCCTTCTCTTTGTGCATAAGGATCATTTTCTGTTACTTTGCCACATGCTTTTGTTTTAGACCCTTTTCCTGTCTTGGAGCTAGAAGTTGGCATAGATATATGCTTAAATATTGTAAAGCAGAAGCTGAAACCTCCCTGACCCCCAACAATCTTTACATCTGGTCTTGGGACAAGAAGGTTGCAGTAGAGAAGAAAATGCTTTGAGAAGAAGGACAAAAGCTTCAGTACTGAAAGTTGAACATGAGGATGCAAGCTTTTCCTCTATGCAGAACATATAGCTTTGTTTTTAGATGGTCTATAGATTGTCTACCATATTACCATAAGACCTAAAAACCCATCTTGTATATTCCCATGAAATCCATTTAAACTTATAACCAACTGGCCTTCAAGCGTCATGGTATGCAGAACAACAAAAATGGCAACGAGGAAGCCGTGAAATATTAACTGAGGACGGATGATATTTAGCTGGCTTTATAATTTATGGGCTATCCTTCTGATTAATAATCAGACTTACTGTGTCTATGGAAACGAAGGAAAAAAATCAGTTCTGCCTTGAACAAATGTACAAAGATGAAAATTGTTTTGCTTGTCTGAATAATCAGCACAGATGTTGCCCTCCTTGCTAACCTTGTGTTATTATCTATTTTAACCAGGAGGAAAGCAAAGTAGTGTAGGCGGAGAGAAAAGGTAAAGTTAAGAAAAGGGACTGAAGCTGTCTTAAAGAGAATCAGACATTAGTAATAAAATGAAGGCCTCTGTATTGCTTTCTGACTGGGGAAAACAAAAAGAGCCAATTCCCAGGTGCTCTCTAAGTCATGAATCTGTAACTTATCTCTTTCATTAAAACAACAGTTCTCTACACAATTACCTATGCTAATTTTTTAAAAAATCTATAAAAATCTGGAGAGGGAAAAAATTGAAACTAAGAAAGCAGAAAGAACAAAATCCACCAAGCACACTAGGAAAAAAATAAATGCAATATAAACAAAACCCATATGCCATTGTTTTGTTTTGTTTTTTTTTAAATGAGATGAGTCCTGTGACCAATGATTGACTTATAATACTTCTTTGAATGTTGGCATTGGTCTTTATTTTCACTTTAAGTTTTCATTTCATTTTTCATTTAGCGTCAGAGAAGTCTTATGGGTCAAGTCGATACAAGTAAGCTTATTTTTTTTGTAGCATACAGTCCACTTGAGTTTTATTGGACAATGCCAATGCCTCAAATACTTTGATCCCTTTGGGAAATGAAAGTCAGGGATAAAATATAATCCCTATCCCCAAATCTAAAAGCAAAAACACAGGACTCTACAAGCCTTTCAAATGAGTTTCAGAATTACCTTAGGTAGTTTTTCTATCTAAAGTAGAAAAGATAAGTGCATTCAAGAAGAAGTTCTCTTTATTTACTATTGATTTGCGTAATCCCAGAATACTAGCCATTCCTTTTCTCTCTTATTTTTAAGGATTAGGTTGGCTTTTCCTTTTCTTGTTTTAGGAAGGTTCCAGGAATGTATCTTTCTGGTGTGCCTCCCTTACCATTTGCCCGTTACCTGGTGCATACAGCGGGGCTAATGACCTGGCAATAATTTGAAGATGGGAAACCTGCTGGAAAGTAAGACTCCAGATACATGAACTTTCAGCATCTTGGCAAAAGGCCTCATAGCTGTAGGAATGTAGAAGAGTTGACAAAACAAAACGACCAAAAAAACCCAAACAAACCAAAAAAAACCCCACAAAAAGCCACAAGAGAAAACAAAAATCTTCTCTAGAAAGCTATCTAATTGTGGTGTGGCACAGAAAATCTCATTTTACATTGGGAGATATGGTGCTCTAGCATGATAAATAGCCTTCAAGGCCTAATGTCCTGTAGGGTACCCTGTTCCTTCATAAACATTTGTCTACAGATGAGATGTTTGATGGAGGTCAAGGCTCAAATAACAAATACTCACCTCTGCATCTTGGCTTCCCTTAAATCTCAGCTAAAATCCCACCTTTTGAAAGTGGTCTTTCCTAAGTTTCCTCAATCTCAGTGCCTTCTCTCTGAGATTATCCCCAATTTATCCTGTATATAACTTGTTTGTACATAGTTGTTGGCATGTTGTCTCTTCCATCAGACTGGGAACCTTAAGAGCAGGGGCCATGATTTTATTTTGTATTTGGTTTTGCATCTGTAATGGCAAGCAAAGTGGGACTTTTTGTTTTGCTCTTTTTTCTTTTGGAGTTCTAGTTCTTCTCAGCACTAAGGTAATCAAGTACCTTTGATAGAGACTTGCCTTTGTTTGAATCAAGAATCTTTGATTGAATCAAGAGTCTTTGATGACCTGCTTAAGTCACAAGAAAGCCTGAGTCATATGAGTTCCAGTCACATAGTTGTGACACACTCTGTGGGCTGTATATATATACTCTGAGGTCAGCATTTTGCTTTGGGGGCTCATTCATTGGAAGAGAGTCTGTGTGATTTGGCCAGATGAGCCTCTGGGTAACCATTAAGGAGCCCCCTGGCTTTGAAAACCCAGATGTTGGTGCTTCTCTCTCTCTGGTAACTATGTATGTATTGCTATGGACAGACACTCAGAAGCCCTGTCTGCTGATTTGTGTTATTTGCTCTGTTTATATAATTTCTGCTTGTAATTTCTGTTTGGGTTTTCTCTGAAGTTCAAGGTGCTGACTTTTTCCCCTGAACTAAGTGAATGATATTTGTATGTTTAGTTAAAGTGAGATTGTAAACCCCTTAAAGTTACTCTCCTTAGAAAAGCAGATCAAAGAGCCTGTGCTGGCAGCCCTCCTGTGTTCTGGTGTTGTTGGTCTTGTTGTTGGTCTTACACCTCCACAGCAGCTACTAGCAGCATTGTTGCTACAGCATCCCATTTCTTTGTATCCTCAGAGCTCAGTTTGGTGCCTGGAACATGGTAGACACTTGTTAAATGCTTTTTGACTAGATTTAACATGCTCAATCTTTTATTACTAATTCATAGCCAGGATGTGGTGGGGTCCTTTGTAGGCACATGGCAGAGAATAGAGAAGGGCTTAGGAGGCATCAGCCTCTGAAGTTGGAGGACAGAATTGCCTTCAGAAGTGCTTTGTGCCTAATCTTTAGACAGATTACAGTATAACCCAATATACAAGATTTCTACACAACATACGATACAGATACATAGGGAAGGTCAACCAGAAATATTCGATGGAGCCATAACTAGATCTACAATGCCTGAGAGAAAATTCAATTGTTTTTCTGTATGTGTGTGAGAGAAGGGGGTATGCTAGGTGGTGAGGACAGACTTTCCATGTAGGAAATTGTCCCCAATGTTTCATCTTTACCCCATGAGAATGGGGAAAGGGAAGTTAGACCCTGAGGGTGGTGGCCAGGGGCATTCACACAGCCCAGGGTAGGGACTGTTTCATGTTTTGTTTTTGCCACCGAGTAGGCACATAACAAATACAGGCAGCTTGGTGGCACAGTGGATAAAGTGCTGTACTTGGAGTCAGGAAGACATGAGTGCAAATCTAGCCTCATATATTTACTAGCTGTGTGACTTTGAGACTTTACCCTTAGTTTCCTGAACTGTAAATGGGGATAATAATAGCACCTCCTCCCTTCCTTCTTCCTTGGAATCATTAAGAGGAACAAATGATATATATATATATATATATATATATATATATATATATATATATATATATATATATATATATATATATATATATATATATATATATGTGTGTGTGTGTGTGTGTGTGTGTGTGTATGTGTATATATGTGTATATATATATGTGTGTGTGTGTGTATATGTATATATATATATATATAATTTTTAACACAGTACTCAGCACATAGTAGGTGCTACACATAAATGCTATCTATTATTAAATATTTTTTGATCGATTGACTACATACACTGGAAGACTGGAAGTGAAGATGAAGGCCTGGCAATCATCCCTTTGTGGAAGTGTGTCCTCTTGGGGAGGACTCCCCTGTCCTAGCTGGCGGCATTCTGGGACAAAGCTCCATTTGTTCCATCTTTGATAGCTGAGCCGAAAGAGCTAAAGTGATATATCACTAAGAGGGAACAGATTGAGATTTGGAAAGGACCTTCGTGTTGATTTAGTGTGTCATTTTTACAAATAAGGAAACTGAGACTGAGAGGTTAAATGATATGTGACTTCTATCATACAGGTAAATAAGTGCCAGAGTCAGGATTCAAATTTAGATCTTCTAACTATATCCTAGTATTCTTTCCTGGATACCTTGGAATCTTAATCCTTGTCAGATTTATCTCTGTATAGCCTATCTAGTTTACCATATTACTGGGATACCTCCAAATCCATTTCACATATTCCAATAAAGTTCCCATATATCACCAATAAATGAACTATCAAAGAGGATAACAAAAATGTTTTAGCAATAGAAATAGCTTTACAAACTGAGTATAAGGGCTGGTTTAGTGATAAACTTCCCCAAACTCTAGATCTCCATATTTGCAGGCAACTTTAGTATAGGAGGGAGGCTGGTGACCTTGTTAGGGTTATTGGAAACAAGTGGGTCCTTACCACCTCTACAACTCAACTTTTGCAGTTTCCCTGAAGTGATAATAGCTGTAGTTTGGGTTTTTGATCTGATTTTACAGCAGACTCATGTTATCTGGTTAGGAGTCAACCATTGGGATTTCAGCCCTTCTCATTTGCAAATAAAGGGAAGGGGGACAACATGGCTTAGCTTAGTTCTGCTAAAGAGAGAAGCAATTTTTCATGTACATGGTAAATGTTTTTATAGTGAAGGTAAATGCCCTGCACTAGTTGGGAAGAGAGTTGTAAAGAGAATATGATTTATTCTGTAGCCTGATTAAAATTAAGGCCTAAAACCAAGTCTAGAATTGATATTTCAACAATGATACTTATTTTGGATATTTGTACACTGGTATTCTTTGTTTCCCCCAAATCTGTAAACACCAAAGTATGTATATGGCTTTTATTCATGGCATATGAAGAAATAGGCAAGACAAATGGATGTATAAGATGTGGAGAACCATAGCTAACATCGTTTAATTCAAAGAAAAAGTGAGGACTTTGTGCAAATTTTTAAAAACATTTCTACAGTCATCCAATTTGCTTTGGTCCTGAGATTTGGTTGTTCATTCTTTTAGGAACTGATTTCTCTTTTTATTTGCCTGACTTCAGATTTTTCCTTCTCACCAACCCCCAGGGATTTGGTTTCAGCTTATTTGCCTACCACATCCTGATTTTTATCTGATTGACAAGGTTAAGAGCTGACTGTAGGAAAATTCAGAGTATTATAAATTGGTTAGAGGCAATTGATGTGGCTTCCTAGAAAGGACACCGTAAGATCCAGTATGGTTTTCAGCAATAAATAGTTTTTGCCAGAGGAGTTTCCAAGTAAAAAAACAAAACAAGACGAAAATGACCAAAAAACCCAACCCAATCCTTGCTACAATGCTGCTATGTAGAACACATTTAAAGGAGTGTCATTCCATCAAGGCTTCATACAGTTTCTGGGCCCTGACTATATCCCACAACCACTTTCTATGGACAGTGGGAGTCCAGGTGAAGCCATATGAGTTGGTATATTCTGCTTTGTTACAATGAATCTCCCTATTTTTGATCATAGACTTTAAGATTATGACTTCTAACAGATAATGAAACATACTTCCCTTCTCTCTGTAGAGAGGTAGGGGACTACAGGTATGGAATCTTGCATACATTGTCAGACTGTTACTGAGGAACAGATTGGTTTTGCTTAATTATTTCTATTTGTAACAAGGGAAAGGTGTGTGTGTGTGTGTGTGTGTGTGTGTGTGTGTGTGTGTGTGTGTGTGTGTGTGTGTGTGTTTATTCAGAAGTGACTCTGCCAGAAAAACCCAAAAGGCACCAATAAAAGTTTTTAAAAAATGAATGAGATCTATTAAAATCTAACAAATGTGGCTTTTCCTTTTCCCAGGTGTTTCCAGTTAAACATAAGACTTCTCTTTCCTGCTAAAACCTACAAAAATAAGTACTGAGTTGAATCACTAATTGGTAAGACATGCCTAATGAAAATTAGATCATGAAATTAATTTTAAAGGTTTATTATAGTCTACCTTTCTGCCAAACTATTGTTTGCTTTTCATAAGAATTTATTTTCATGAGGAGCATTTTTAACCCATGTGTTGACAGATTCTGTGTTAGTCATGTGATATTGAATAAGAGTAGAAGTAAAGGTTCTTAAAACTAGGACTATTATTGGCAGATGTAGAAGAGGCCATCAGAAATCTGCATAGATCCAACAGTATTTCTTAGTGGAATGCACTCCCTGAAGGCAGAGACTGCTTCCTTGTTGTCTTTTTATGCCCCGTGCCTAGTATAGTTCCCAGCACATACTACCTTCTCATAAATGTTGTTGAACTAGTTTTAAAAAAAGATCTATTTTTTAAATTCTGAATTTAAACATAAAAAATTCAAACAAGTATAACACAAATAGAGAATAGTGTGTGAAATCAAAGATTTCCATTTTGTACTGCTCATTTTTTTAAAAAGTACATAAAAAATTCAGCGTGTTGGAATTAGAAATTTGTAAATTATTGTATTTATCTGTCCTTCCTCTTGAACTTTCTTCTGTTATCTTCTGTGATATTTTAATGCCTCTCCCCTTTGCCATTATGATTGCCAACCTGCTGTTCCCTCTTGGAGGCACTGACACTGAGGGGTCCTAATCTGTGTATTGCCATGCCTAAACTGGTTACTGCTACTTCCCAGTGGCTTCCAAGATGTTTCTAACACCCCTGAGACTTTTTCAGGAGGTATCTGGAGAGACTTAAACTCTTGTTTCCCTTGGATACTGAACTTTGTAGTCTACAGGTGTCTTCCCATTCTCAGGTGACACTGGGAGGCCTCTGACTTGTCTTGTTAGATATCATTAAGTCCAACCCCCTCATTCTTCCCATGAACCACTGGAGGTCTAGAGAAGTAAAGCCATTAGCCCAAAGTTAACATAAATGGGTTTTTTTAAAAATCTTAATGTTTATATTATAGAGGTAGAAGGGGAAATCACTATGGGCACATAGTCTTCTGCTATAGTCAAAGACAAAGGCAAGTCTAAATGTTCATCTCTGAGTCTTCGTGTCCCCAGTTGGGGTTTTCTTGGCAAAGATGCAAAGACACTAAATTACTGTGAACATTCAATTACCCAAAAAGGAGAAGATAAACATAAAGTTATATAAGCTGAAGGCTTTTGTTGAACTTGTGCCAGGAAAAGAGTTTACAAAAGCTACTTAAAAGAAAGACATGCACCTTCCTGAAAGTCTGCTGTGCCTTCCATGTGTTTCTTTTATTCATAACTGCCCCATATATCATGCATGGTAGTTACATTGGCACTAAGTGCTTTGATATGGTTTGGAAGCACTCATGTGGATTGAAACAAAACATTGTAGGAACTTCAGAGCTGAGCTTAGTGTGCTGTGAATTCTAGGTTTTGCAGACGTCAGGGCTAAACCCAGCCCATGTGTGGGTGACAGTCTGTCTGAGTCTTCTTTATGTTATATGTAAACTGATTGTATGTTAAAACTAAAAGATAAAGTCTCATAAACATTTTGGGTGCCCAAAATTGGCTATCTACTATGGCAGAGGATATTTCTTGTAATATTGCATGGGAAGAAGAGGGAAGGGAAGCCAAATAGTTGATTCATTCTTTTATTAGTAGTAGTACTCTAGTAATAGAAGAAACATGGCATAATGAATAGAGGGCCAGCCTTGGAGTTATCAAGACCAGAATTCAAGTCTTGTCTCTGACACATATTAACTGTGTGACTCTGGGCATGTCATTTAACCTTTCAGTTTCCTAGGCAACTCTTTTAGTTATTATCATTGGTATTTAAAATTCCTCATAATCTATCGCCAGCCTCTATTTCCAGGCTGATTACACATTACTCTATGCTCATGTACTCTTTGTTACAACCAAAGTAGTCTAGTTTCTTTTTTTAAACTTTCTCCTTTTTTTCTTTTTCTTTCTGTTTTTTTTGGAGGGAGGAAGGCAGGGCAATTGGGGTTAAGTGACTTGCCCAAGGTCACACAGCTAGTAAGTGTGTCAAGTGTCTGAGGCTGGATTTGAACTCAGGTCCTCCTGACTCCAGGGCTGGTGCTGTTCTCACTGTGCCACCTAGCTACCCCTCTAGTCTAGTTTCTAGTCTTCATTTCCCACCTCTGCACCTTTTGCACATGCTCTTGCCCATGTTCCTCCTCACCTCTCCCTTTTGGAACTCCTAACTCTCCTTAAGGCTCAATTCAAGAGGTGTTTCTTGATCTCCCAAGTTGTTATTACCCCACATTGCTGTTTTTGAAAATGCACATCCTGTATTTTATTTGTGAACATATTGTTTCTCCCTACTAGAATGTGAGTTTCATTGAGGGAAATGATAGCTGTTTTGTTTTTATACTTATATCTCTAGTTCCTGGTACCTGGTACATAATAGCAATTTAATAAACGATTGTTGATTGCTTATAAGCTGTGGAGAGTTGCCTCTCTGTACAAAATTCCTTATAGTGGTGAAATCACTGGGAAAAGAAGTAGCAATACTGAACTAGTGTCTGAAAATTATAGAATTCATATTTGGATTTTCTTCCGATGTAACATAATCATATATACATACAGAAGGCCATATTATGAAGTATATATTGCTGGTGATATGATAAGATACTCTTTTATTCCTTACAAGTACTTTATACATATTGGTGGTAAGGCCATGAGATGAATCAATGTACTCTTTAAATGGTAATTTCATTTACTCAAGTTGGCTCTCCATTAGATGTGCTAAGGTATGCTTTTGGTTCTAGCTGAAATTACTTATCTATCAAAGCACTTTTTTTAAAAAAAAATGAAGTGAAAGTACTTAAGTTCATTCCTGCATTTTGGATCTAGCATGGAGTTTGATTCTGAACATAAAGGAAGAAAATGACCTGTTTCTTTTTATGTAATTTTATTCCGAAGAAGGGGAGGATAGGTGACTGTCTAGGTGTATAGGGTGATATGTAAAATGCAATCATCCTCTCCTCCACAGGCCATAGCCTCTAGGTTTCCTGGGAAACCCTTTCCCCTTGCTCACTGTTGTAATTTTCATATATATAATGGAAGAAGATATGATTTCCCTCTCATGTTTAAACAGGATAAGATTGAGTACGACTCAAAGAATCATTTTCAGCCAATTTCCACATAAAGCTATACAATTTATGACTAAATTAAATATGTATATGATTTTAAGGAGAAAACATGAAGGATTTTTGTTAAATTTAATATATAATTTAATAACTAAAATGTTAAAATATGATTCTGGGAATAGAGAGTTTCACCTGAAAGCTATCCAGATTTGTCTTGTTATAATACTGAATTTTAAAATTACTTTGGAAGCTTTTACAATTTTGGCTGTAGCATGTCAATTATGCCTACTATAATCAAGAGATGGAATTTGTAAGAATTGCAGATTATATTCTAAATAGACCTGTAGAGACTCAAGAAGGTGGGACCATGTGTCTACTTCCTCATGTGGCATATACTGATGAAGATAGATGGATGAAAATGAAATTTCCTTTTGTGAGAGATCACAGATTTCGTTCAGCAAACATCATGTTCATAGGGATTATTTCATTCATGTTTTTTTGTCCCCATGCTACTAACACAGTACCTGGCATGTAGGAAGTATTTAATAGATATTTAATGTAGCTCGGTGGCACCATGGATAGAATACTGGGCTTGGAGTCAGAAAGATGAGTCTTCCTGAATTCAAATGTAGTCTCAGACACTTACTAGAAGTGTGACCTTGGACAAGTCACTTAACCCTATTTTCCTAAATTTCCTCACCTGTAAAATGAGCTGGAGAAGTAAATGGTAAAGCACTTCGGTGTCTTTGCCAAGAAAACCCCAAATGGGGTCATGAAGAGTTGGACATGACAAAAACAACTCAACAACAACAAGGAACACTTGCTGATAGACTGATTCAGGGTTGTTGATAGACTGATTTAGAGTGTTGTCAAGGAAACCTGGGTTGAAACTCCACTTTGAAAATAGCTGAGTAACCCTGGGCAACTCACTTGACTTCTCTGTGCCTCAGTTTCTTCCTCTGTTAAATGAGAACATTAGGCTTAATGATCTCTAAGGTCCTTTACAACTTTAAATATATGGCTTTATGATGCTGAGTTCTCTCTAAGTAAAGAATGTTCTCTCATCTCTCTCCCTTTCCCCCCCCCCCCACCTCTCTCTCTCTCTCTCTCTCTCTCTCTCTCTCTCTCTCTTTAAACACTTACTTTCTTACCTGTTACAATGAATTGATTGTGATGGGGTCTCATCTAATCCTTCTGTTCTGTAAAATATTAGAGAATACCACACACCTGGTGCTGCCACCACTCAGAAAAAAGTCTCTGCCTACGGTGACATCTGGACCCTTTAACTCTTGTTAAATTGGCTCCAAGGGGTGGAAGTCCGCCAGGAGCCTGTATAATTGTTTATCTTGGTCTGATCTTAAAAATTTCATACGTCAAAGAAGACAAATGAATAGTTTGGCTGTTTGTAATCTGTCATCCATTGGAAAAAGAGTTACTCCAAAAGATCAATTTGACAAAGCCTGATGTTTTTAGGGTCATTCAAGTTGTTCATTCAGGGTTGAACAAGTTCCTTCTTGGCAGGTCTTGTTTAATTTGGTGACGATATAAATATTTACATGGACATGCTTAATCATTGTGTTCTTTTGCTTATTTTGTCTTTAACATTTAAGACACTTTAGATAATATCATGTTTTAACATTGCACATTCTCACGAAGGCAGTGGTTTTCTTACTGAGCCCTATGCAGCTTTGGAACTACATAGGAAGTTTGCCATCTTTTCCTCCAACGGTTTCAATTTGAATGAACTTTCCCATTTAAGAAGCCTGATTTTCTTTCTGCATGAGGATGAGCACAGGCTGTCAAAAACCCTCATTATTTATCTCTCTAATCGGTCTTCATGTCATTCATCCTGGGTGATATACAGAGGCACTTTGGTCCCTGAGAAAAGTGAGTTCACAATTAAAATAATTTTGTTACAGATATTTCCACAGTTCACTTCTGAGTATGGCATGACCAGTGGGTAAGTTGCTCCCTTCCTTGCAAGCATGGTATCTTGGCAATATATTAGGCAGATTCATTGCTAGTCTGGGTCAAGAAAGTCACTCATCAGAGCTTGCTTATCCCTGGGCTTGGCTGTTAGACTTCTGAGAGCTCTTCCAACCTTTAGAGATCTCACTGAGTCTCACACCAAAGGAAAGAAGACTGAAATAGGTGGCAGTCCCATCCTAGACATAGGCTTGTCTAGAAGATTATAAGCCAGTGTAGTGGGGAGAAGGGCATCCCTCATTCACCCTCCAGAACTCAGAGAGTTGTCCTTATGCCTTTTAGCCAGCAGGAAGGAAAAAGAGGTCAAAACTACTCTGTTTGACCCTTTTGTATGCACTCAGTTCTGGTCCAGCAGCCGTGTTCAGCTTCACCATGTAGTAAGCCCATAGGATACAATTACAGTATGCTTGTGTGTGCTCTGAATAAGAGGCAGGAGCTTTGTGTGTCATTATACATGTCTAGAAATATGCTCACCAAACTAAGAATCTGCAGAGAGCTACAGAAGTCAGAATTCAGCCTAAGTAAAAGGAGCAGGAACTCGGAGTCAACAGAGCTTCAGAGAGGGTGAAGAGCAGAGAGTGGAAACCAGGGAACTGTGGGAGAGAACGCAGGCAAGCAGACAGGATTTGTGAGTGTTTATAGGGAAGGCCCTAGCAGAGGGGAAGGTTCCCCAGGATGACTTGGTTCCTTGATATAATACTATGTTATAATTTCCATTTTGCTACATTGAGGTGGGCTTACTGGTTTTGGAATATAATTACTGCTATATCGAATTGGAGTAACTGGCCTTAGGATTGGATCCTCTGGTGTCTAAATAAATGTTAAACTTTTTCTGCCTTACACCTAGAGAGTTTTTCATACTTTGCGATTCTAAACCATACAGGTATGCTCATGGTCATCCTTGAGGTCATGAATCTTGCCTTACTGGTACAGCAGATATAATCAATTTTTTCTTGGGAGTTGGTGGGTTGAGGGCTTGTACTTTTATCAATTTTTTTTGAATTCTTAACATGGAAAATCTCTCTACTGATGTGAATTGGCATCTTACTTATAACTCGCAGTCTTAGCAAGTTGTCTGAAGGACCCAAGGAGTTAAGTGTCTTGTCCATAGTCACATAATGGGTATGAAATAGAAGCAAAACTTTTCCCCAGGTATTTCTGTTTCTAAGGGTGGATTCCTATCCATTATAGCACACAGCTTTTATATATAATAGATATCCTGTATTTTATAGTGTATATAAATGTGTATATTTATACATATATTTGTATGTATATATTTATGTTTAGACTTACACACAAAACACTTACATATATAAGTTATCAAGAAAAGGATAGAGAGAAGTGAAAATTACTTATGTTTAAAATAACTTTAATTTTAATTCTAGCAAAAGGTATCAGAAATACAACTTTAATAAAAAGCATTTTTTTTCACTTCATCTTCACTATTGAGTGGCTAGATGAAAACATCTGAAAAGTACATTATTTTAGTTCAATTTTAATTCAGTTATAACTCAATAGAAGAATCTGCCATAAAAGTTTATATATATAATATATATATATACATGTGTGTATGTATATGTATATACATACTATATATACATACAAACTATTAAAGCTTTTTTTAAATCTAGGTTTTGCAAAGAATCTGCAAACCCATTTCAAAAATTAAAGAAGTTTCATGGCAAAATGGATAGTATTGTGTGGGACAAACCACAGGCTCAAAATAAACAAAAACAGAGGTGTCTCGGTTTTCTCAAGGTAGAAACAAAACAGAAGCTTTATTTGATCAAGTCTCGCGAGAATTGGGCATCTCTCACTACCAGGGCGGGATGGTAGTGCAGAGAGGCAAGGGGGAGAAGGCAAGCAAGGGGATATATAACCTTGTACAAACAATTCTAAGAAATTCCACCCCTAGAGGCTGGACCCCTGTCCCTATTTGCTGGGACAGGTGGCCTCACAATCTATCCCAGAATAAGTTTACCCAATACTAACACAGAAACTACAGAATTACCTTATAGGGAAATCTTAATGTTAAGATGACGGCATGCGAGTAGGCTAGGGGAGGGGGAGAGGGGGAGACCTCCTGATTTCCCCGAAATCATATGATTTACAGGAAAACGAAACTTAGGCCTAGTGAGGTCTACATCCTAACTAAATTTGTACTATTTGAGTATTACCTTGCCTGATTTATTCATGGTAAGCTTTCACAATCTTGTATCCCACACAGTATGCTGGACTTACCAGAAAGACCCAGGTTCACCTGACCCTCTCTGACAATTTCTAAGTTTGTGACCTTGAGGATGTCTGAATCTTTTGCAGCATCAGTTTCCTCATCTGTAAAATGGGTATAATAATACCTGCAATATCTATCTCATAGGGTTATGAAACTAAAATGATAGCCCATGTGTAAAGTAGTTTTTGAACTTCACAGTGCAACAGAAATGTCAGTTTTTAATTAAATTTATAAGAAATCAAATAATTAAATAGTAATTTAGTAAGTGTGCTCTGGGAACTCTATCCTAGATCCAGGATGGCTACATTTCCTCTCAGGGGTCTATGGATACCCTGAGGAATTGGGAGTATTTTTTTTTTATGTTATTGGCTCCGGCCTCCACTGGTTTTATTTTAATTTTTAAGTACAAGGATTCATCTTTCCCCCTCTCCCCCACCCTATAATTAGTGACCAGAGAGTAGTTCTTAGAAGGGAATATTTACTTCAAAGATAAAGAAAGAACAAAAATACAAAATTTCCCTCCCCAACATCTTAGGGGCGCAGTCTCTCCTATCCTACTTTGGTCTCTAGGGAGAATTGCTCAGGCTTAGCATGGTTTTCTACATAACGTTGGTCCCACCAAGTTCGTATCCATATGTGGCATCATGGGAAGTCATTTATTTCTCCTTGGGGCATTGAAGCTGGAATGGCTGTAAAAATGTCATGGATTTGGACTCCCAAGTACCTGTAGGCTCACTCTTCTGACCTTTCAAAATTCACAAGGCCAAAGAATGAAGATTACTCTCCTCTACCTAAAATGGAAAGGAGTAAAAGGAGAGGCAAAAGGACGGAAGCCTATTTACACAAGGCCATATATTGGTGTTGTCTCTCACCAGGTTCAGTAAGCAAGGGAGTCAAACCAAAAGAAAGTGACTGAAGGGAATAGCTAAACCTCTGTTTAGCTAGTACCTTTGAAAGAAGGCACCTGCAGTTCTGGTTACACAAAAGGCTGCCATTCACCACATGGTTAGCAAACCAGAATCAGTTACAGGTTGTCTACAGTTACCCCAGGGTTTCTCCAAGTTACTTCCATTACTTTTCATAATGACTATCCTGGAAGCAGCCTTCTCAACCTCTTTGCATGGGGAGATCCCTGTCATAGGGCCTCTAGTCCTTGTTAGGCTCTGATACGTGTTTGAAAAAATTACTGTCATTGGCAAACTGAGTGGTGTTTTGAACTTCTGGTCCATATTCGCAATTCAGAATAGTTCTCTGGTGTCCTGGAGAGGCATAAACATTGTCTTTTCACTTGATTCCCCAGTGTCATATAGGAAAGAGTCTTAAAACAGTCAGTTATGGTCCCACATGTACAGGTGATAATCACAAGTATCTTCAAATATTAAGTTATACAGTTTCAACAAACAGAACAAAGAACATTCCACAAAGTTAACTAAACTTTAATCCTTACCTAGTACTTAGTAAGTACCTGGCTTGGTGCTCAGAAGAACTCTCCCCAACCCAAAGACAATAAAGAAAAGAAAAAGGCAAAGAAAATTGGCTTCCTATTTCAGAAGGAAACCTGACCCCAACAGAGCTTCCTAGATCACATGGAGTTTTCCCCTAAAGGATTTGGAACCCTGGGATAATTGGAAGTCGCCTCTCAGCCTCATCTATCCTGAGATAAAACTTTTCCATGATTCCTTTGGCACTTAAGACCATTCAACTAGGGCTGGACAAAATTTTCTAAGTGTCCCTTTCTACACAGGTTACAACAATTTCTCTCTGGGGGTCCCTATACCTTAAGGCAATTCACTTAGAGGTCCAGACAAATTTATTCTGGATCCCTATTCTAATGGGCACCGGAAACTTCTGTCAATGGATCTCTGCTGCTGCAAGGGAAATACTACTGGAATTCTATACTCACCCAATAATAGGCCAAGTCAGCTCAGATATAATAGAAAATAGAAGATCAATAAACCTAAAAGAAGGCAAAACTCCAAAGAAAATGAATTAAGCGCTAACGGGTGACTGCTTGGGATTTATGAGAATGCCGACAAACTTTAGCCTACATATTTGAAGATCATAAGGATCCCATCGTAGGCAAGCAGTCTATGTCTGTTTAAAAGCAAAAAACAAAACAAAACAAAAACCCAGAATATTTCTCTACTAGGCCCTAGCATTTTAATGATTCAAATCCTAATGGTCCTATTAGTTGGAACTGACTTATAAGGAAAACACACACCAGAAAAATAACAGTACAATTTTGTCCTAAAGCCGAGAGAGATGAAAACATTGCTGATTTTTCTAGGATACCACAAACCGAAGGGGCCAGATACAAAAGTCTTGAGCAGAAATCTCTTCGTAGTCCCCATAAATGGAACAAAGCTCACTTTTATCCTGAATAAACCTTCACATTTAGTGAGTATGCTCTGTGTCTCATATCACTTTTGTCTGCATCGGTCTTCAGTATCCTTGTTGTACCATGAAGGATTGGGGATATTTCCTCCATTGCCATCAGCTCAAGCCCTAAATGTTGTGTTCCCTCCGTGTATGCCACATAGAATAGTCTTCTAGTTCCATTCAGCCACTTAACATGCCCCACAAACCTTTTCATCATGGAATATCACCCCAGCCTTGGAGGTACCCTCTACCCCTCGGGTTCCTCCCTCTGATTGGATGGCTCCTCCCACAATCTCCATTTAAGCCAGTCCATCTCTTTATTTTCCATCAGGTTTAAATTCCTCTGGACTTCTCTATCATAGTTCTATGTTGAGTACCTTATGCTTCTCATTCTTTCCTCCTACTTTTCAGCTTACTTTTATGGTTTTTTTTCTTTCCCCTTAGAAGGCAAGCACCTTGAGGGCAGGGACTATTTATTTAGTTTGTATTTGCATTCCTAGCATTTATCTAGTGCTTGGTACTTTGTAAGAGCTTAATAAATTCTTGTTGACTGTTAACATCAACTAACTTTTAGAAAGGGATATTTACTTCAAGGACCTGGCAAGAACAAAAGTAGAAACACTTTCTCCTAATCTATTGCTGTCTTTGGGGAGAGAGGACTCAGAATGAGCACAGCTTCTATTTAGCATCTGTCCCACCAACTTCATATTCAGTTGTATTATTGCAGCATAAGTCTCCGTCTCAAGTTCCACTGGACTAATTCCTGAATATCATCACTCCTGAACGTTTCTCTTTGCTCCAAGAGATATTATTGATGCTGAGCTGGCCGAAAAACCCACCATGGACTCAGACTCTCAGGTGATTGCTTTGCCAACCTTTCAAAACTCACAAGGTCAGAGCCTCCAGATTCTCCTCCTTCACCTAAAATAGAAAACAAAGGAACAAATAACACCAAGGTTAAAAAAAATGGAGGCATATTTTCACAGGACTACATTTAAGACTCTCTCTCCCTTTCAGGTCACAAATCAGAAAGAATAAAAGGATGATGGTGTCTTCCACAGAAACAGGGAAGTTAGGAAAAGACGAGGGTTTCTGGGGGAACAATATTCAATTTTGGATATGCTGAATTTAAGATGCCCATGGGATATTCCTGCCGAAATGTGTACCTGGCATTTGATTATTTGGGAGTTGAACTGATGAATTAGATGAGGATGGTCCTACAGATTTGGGAGTTATCTCCATTGAGATAACTTGGGAGCTAATGAGATCACCAGATAGGGGTCAGAGGTGGAAGAAAGGGGCCTACAAGAAAGTGTATCTACCCCATAACAACATTGGTGTAGAAGTGGATAATGCAAGTGGTGGTAGTTATCCAGGTTTGGAGTGAATTGGGATAGAAGAATGGGGAAAGGGATTCCAGGTTAGAGGGTGATGTAGGGTTGACCTGGTTAACCATAGGGTCAGCTTCTGAAGACAGGAAAATGAGGCCAAAGATAGGGAAAACAGAAAGGGTGAAGTGCTTGGATTTTGTAGTGAGAATGATTCAAAAATCAACAAACATTTATTAAATGCCACTATGTGCCAGACATTATGCAGGTCACTTAAGAGTAGATTTAGGAGAAAAGAGATATGGGGTGACATAGAAGGTTTGGAAGTTATGGTCAAAGGTAGGAATTTCAAAGTTTTAGATCATGGAACACTTGTGGGTGATGAGATCCAAGGTATGATTATGCCTGTGTATGGATGAATCAAAATGATAGTATAGGTCATAGGATTTTGAGGAGGTAGATGAACTAAGAAGCCAGTTTTGAAAAAAAAGTTTGTCTTTACTCATTTACAGTTGATCATAGATATATGTACCTTCATTTTTGGAATGGAGCTTCAGTCCTAGGGCCAAGAGCATTGTAGTTAGAGTCTCCTTTGCAGCCTTTTGTTGAGGGAAAAAAAAGTAATGCCCCAACCCCCAGGGAAACTATCCTTTGAGAAACAGTTTTGGAGTATCTACCAACATACCTGTTTGTTAAGAGAGTAGGCTGAAGTGTTTTCCTCCTGCCCATCATTAAAAAAAATGAGTTCAACTGAAGTCAAAACTTTAGTGTTAATCAAAGAATTTTTCTACTAATTTTAAAATCATAATGTCTTATGGCAAAGGTACAAAAAATTCTTATGAAACTACTTTAGTGGGTGTCAGAATAAATTGTTTGGCCAAAAAAATAGAAACGAAATCTTACCCATGATGATTCAAAACAAAGTGAAGAATTGCTTTCTAACTTGATAATGAACTATATCCCTGCAACAAAAAATGGACAAAGGTTAAGCGAAGTTTTGATCTTTGCACAAAATAAATAAGAAAAAGAATGACATCTCTGGAAACCATTTTGAATTTTTAAACTTGCTTTGAAAAGGTCAAGTTTATAAAACATTTGCATATGGTGTTACTATTTAGAGAGCATGAAAAAATAAACTTAGTGACTGGAAGAACGTTTTGCATCTTTAAGGAAGGAAGAGGAGAACAAGACTTGGCAGCCCTACAGGTAGATCACTAAGACCATTCTTTTTCTGGCTTTACAAAGGAGTTCATGAAAATATAAACTTCAATACTTTAACAAGACATACAAAAGATAAACGCGGAACATTAACAACTTATCCTTTTCTATGTTTTAAGTAATCACACCTTATTTAGTTGGGAAAAAAACTAAATGAAATTCTTATCACATCCTGTTGATTTTCAATATTGGATGAATTACCATTGGAGCAGGAGACTGGTCTGACATCTAATTTTTCTGCAATATTTTCTATTTTCTATCTTGTTCTTTCCATCTTCATTTCTAATTGGAGAGATACATAAATGACCAGAATATTTTTCAGGTGTACATGGAATGGATGGTCATTTTTATTATTGTTATTATTTTTCTGAAGGAAATCACATGTCAGAAGGCACAGAGTCAAAACTATACAAGGTACAAAGAAGATTTAAAAATACTCATCAAAGTAAATTGAACTGAGCTTGGTAGGGTTGAATAGGTGTTCTGCTAAGGTTTACTGGATTGGTATGAAGAAACTATGAGTACTGGATATAATGGAGGGTTTGCAGACCTCAGAATATCCTTGAGAATTCAATGAATAAACTGTACTGGCACCAGAGCACCGTCACAGACAAAACTTGAAAATTCCATTTTCTGTGCCCTGATTCTGCTTCTCCACAACTTGTAAGTTTCATGTGCAAACAGGAAGTAGGAATCTGCAAACCATGTCAGATGAGGACACCTTGAGGGAACAGAGATGTTTAGCCTAGAGGAAAAAAATCATCAAAGAGGCATCAAGCATGCCTGACTTCACATATTTTAACAACTGTTGTCTAGGAGAGGAAGTACACTTATTTTGTGTTGTGCCAGACCAATGGTTCTTAGTTATAAGGAGAATGATTTTAGTGCAACTTTCCATAGAATTAATTTTCTAACAATTAGAAATCTCCAAAAATGGAGTGATCTGCCTCAAGATACAGTGTGTTTCCTATCACCGGAAATATTCAGGCAAAGGCTGGATGACCATTTGTCAGAAATGTCATAGGGAGGATTCCCGAATTTCTAGATAGGAAGTTGGATGAGATAAAGCTAAATCTTTTTCAACTGTAAGATTCTATGACTCCTACACATTTCTCAATGTTTAATCCAAGATATTCCTTCACTATATTGCTCATAGTATAGTTCCCAACCCATCTTTTCCCCGATTCCTCCCACCCCATCGAAGCAAAACTATAGAAAAGGAACATATAACTCATTTTTTTTCTTAAAATGTGTCTTTAAACACAATATGTGCCTCACTGATTTTTATAAACAGCAAGACACTCCATTGATCATTGGTCAGGTATATTTGCCTTTCTACTTTCTGCTATCTATATAAAAATTGAGATTGTATGTGATTTGAGGAAGAGTTGGTTTTATTACAATACTCAGTCTCTCTCTACTTAAGCATACTTTTGTCTCTTGGTCCATTTATATGCCACCATAGGGCAACAGCATAAGAAGAGTAACATGAAGGGAAGAGTAGTTAGAAGCTGTTGGGAAATAAAAACATAACCTTCAAATGTTTTATAAAACATGAGTAAGAATCTCAGCAATGAAAGCAAATCAAAATAAATCCCTCACAAGACATTACCAAGAAAACAAAATAACAGTAGACACAAGAAAAAAATGGTTACATTAAACGTACCATGCAAGGGAACAATAATTTTACCTTCTTAAACACAGTTTATGTTTTCTATTAGAAATTTAGTGATTGATTGGACTATGGTATAGAAATGGTAGGTGAATTTATCTACTGTTACCTCCATAAGGGTACAGGTATATATATAAATATATATATATATATATATATGTATATATATATATATATACATATACACACACACACACACACACACACAGAGACACAGACACAGAGACAGACACAGACACACAGACACACACACACACACACATATATATATGATATATGATACACACACACACACACACAAAATGTCTCCTGCCTTACATAGGCACAAAGAAGGGAAAGTCAAGTCAAGTGAGCAGCAATGCCCATGTGCCTTCCAGGGGGGTAGACTGGACAAGCTATTCAAAGTACAATTTTTTGAATAAGCCTCTAGGTGTCAGGTTGAGCTCAAGTACATTCACTTTTCTATTCACTTAATTTTGCCCATGTGCAGGCACTTTTCATTCTGTACACCCATAGCTTTTAGTCTACATTCCCTTTTTGTCTCTCTGTGCTGAGGTAAAAAGCCCAGCCAAGGATTTCCCCCTTTCAGTCTGCTCAGATTCTCTCCACTCTTTTAATCTTGTATTGACAATGAAACGGTTGCAACTTTATTTCATAATTTTATCAAAATGGCTCCACCCATATTGCATTAAGATTTTTATTCTTTCAACTTTATGTGACACAGAATACTTTACACTCATTCACATTTTAGATTACAGTACATTTGCTGAATGGAATAAAAAAATGAATTTAGATTATTAAAACACCAAGCAGGGCTCTATCATTCTGGTAAATGTCTGAAACCCCAACTTCCCAGTAGTAGCAGCTACTCTGATTAAGATTTGGGTTCTCAACTTTCCTTTCATCAAAGGAAATAGAAATAGATCAAATAGAAAGCTAAGTAAGAGACACCAAAGATAATTTCCATTGACCATCATTTCCTCTATTAACTACTGAAGGATAGTAATGGTTTCCTGGCCAATTTCCAGGCAAACCCTGGAGTTTGATGGTATATGGAAATCCTTTTGACTGTTTCTTACATCATTATGAGCTTTTCCTGCAGTTGTGACCACAGTTTTCCTGGTTCTGCTCATGTTGTTTTCATCAGTTCATATATTTTTACATTTTCTTTATTCATCATATTCATTATTTCTAATGAATCTAATTCTAATCTAATGAATCTAATTCCCCAAACCGCCAACATTCTTGTGCAACTTATTTGACTATTCCCCAATTGATGAGCATTTACTTTGTTTCTGTGTCTACATACAAAATGTGCTAATATATGTATATGTATGTGTGTAAGTATATGTATTTATACATACAATGTATATATTTATATACATATTACACATGCATATGTAGATATACATGTGGTATATGGGAATTTTCTTTTTATTATTCATCTCCTTGTGGTGCATGGCTAGCAATGTGGTATCTGGGTCAAAGGGTATGGCCAACTTGGTGACTTTCTTAGCATAATTTCAAATTGCTTTCCAGAATGGATGCATCAAATCACATTTCTACAAACAGGGTATTAGTGTGTCTATCTTTCCATGGATACACTCAGATGTTTACCTATATTTTGTCATCTTTGCCAAATTTACAGGTATGAGATAAAACTTCAGTTGTTTTGATTTACATTTCTCTTATTAGTGATTTGCAGCATTCTTACATATAATTGTTAACTGTTTTTCAACTTTTTTGAGAACGATTTGTTCATATAACTTGACTACTTCTATATTAGGAACTGGATTTTGGCCTTAAAATTTTCTGTTCATTGTCTATATATTTTAAGTATCAGATCTTTATCAGATATTTGATAAAAATATTTTCCCAGTTTATTGCTTCCTTTCTTGTTCTACTTGCATTGATTTTGTTGATACTAAAGCTTCAAAATTTCATTAATGAAAATTATGTATATTATCTTTTGTAACTGTCTGCATCCCTTGCTTGGTTAAGGATTAACCTCCTGATCATCACTACTAAAGTAACTGATATGCATATATATCAATTTTTAAGATAGCATATTCAGGTTACATATCTCTTTTGACTTTATTGTGTTACACAGGTCTAAACTTAATTTCTGTCATATTACTTTCCCATTTTCTCAAGATCTCTTTTCAAATAGAGAATTCTTTCCTAAGCAATTTTAGTTTCCAAGTTTATCAAATGCTAGGTTGTTGAATTTGATCATTTTGAATTCTTCTTTGTCTAATTTGTTCCTTTTGACTACTTTTTAGCCAGTACCAAATAGGTTTTACTGTTTTACAATATTGTTTGAGCTCTCAAAGTGCTATTCTCCAACCATTCATACTCCCCCATCCTACCTTATTTCTATTGTTATTCTTTTGTTTTTCCAAATACATTACTTTTTTATTTTACCTAGGTCTGTAAAATATTCTCTTGGTCAGCATGGTGCTAAATATGTAAATTAACTTTTTTAGTATTGTCATTTTTATTGTATTGGCATGGCCTTGATGAACAGTCAACTGTCTTTATGTTAAATTCACTACCATAGATGCACAGCATTAATAACCTTACCCAATCCTTCTTGTACTAGAGGATCCAAGCAATTCACTCCTATAACCCTGCATGTCTACTTTTTTTGATGTCAAGAGATTTAGGAAAGTAAATGGATGAGAACTCAAGCTGTTTCAAAACATGAACCATGCTTCAATAAATTTTGCACATGTCATAACTTTCTTATTTTATTTTTCTTGACTATGCAGGTCCACACTGATCTCCCCATTTTCTGAATTTCTGGAATAGTTGCTCTCTGACTCACTTATCTTAGCAGCTAATCAGATGCTGCTTTACATCATTATTCATCACTTCCCTATGTGTATATCTTCAATAAGAAATAAGAAACAATATACATCTATTAAAAACCTACCATATGCAAGTTATCGTTCCAAGTACCAGGACAAACAAAGCTAAGTAAACTATGACTCCTGCTTTCAAGGAACTTATAATCTGAGTAGGGGACAAATTGTATATCATTTATTTGTGCACACATTAGAATATAATAAATTCAGGGAATTAACGAGCAGTAATATATTTCGAGGAGGCTCAATACAGTACTAATCACTCCCATATGAGATCACAGAAGGCTTCAAAAACCAAGAAGTGATAACCTAGTTGGATATTGAGAGACAGGAAGGACCTTGATGAGCATAGATGGAAAGTAGAAAATTTGTTCCATATATGGGGTTTAATGTGAGCAAAATCAAAGAGGTAAGAGAGCAGGAGAAGGTCATGGAATAATAAGTAGTACTTTTTGACTGAAATATAAAATGTGTGTTGAGAAGTAGTGTGAGATAACTTTGGAAAGGTAACTTGGAACTAAATCATAGAGGATTTGGAAGATAAGTGTGAGAAACTAAGATTTTTGGGGGCGGGGTCTGGCAATGGACAATAATTGAAAGTGTTTTAAGCAGGAGAGTGATGTGATCAATCCCGTGCTTTAGGAAGATCACTCTGACTGTGTGAGTAATAAGAGATTAACGTGAAGAGACACTTCAAGCTGGCAGGCCAGTTAAGAAACTATTGCAATAATCCAGGCAAAAGGAAATGAGACCCTAAACAAGTATGGTAGCAATCTAAGTGAATAGAAGGTAATGGATGGAAGTGCTTTGTGGGTGTAAAATTGACAAAACTTCGAACCTAAATCATATGTGGCACTGAGAGTGAGACAGAGACAAAAATCAAAGATGACTCTGAGATTTTGAGTTTGAAGGACTTGGAGAATAGGAGTGTCATCAAAAGCAAGAGGGAAAGAAGGTGATTTTTTTTAGGCGAAGGTGAGGAATTTAGTCGTGTTAAATTTGGAATACTAATGAGAGACATCTAGGTAAAGGTGACTAATAGGCAGCTGTTAATTCATGACTGGAGCTCAGGAGAGAGGTTGAGACTAGAGATATAGATTTGAGAATCTTACATGTAGAAACAGGAGTTGAAAGCCATAGAGTGGATGAGATTGCCAAGGGAGAAAACAGAGAAGGGGCAATCAAAACATCTTTTATGAGGGAGTACATAAGACAGAAAGGAGGCTGCAGGGGAAATTTATTAACAACAGTTTCAAGATTGAAAAGGTTGGAGTAGAAAAGATTGAATTGATTGAAATGAGGAGTACAGAGGCAATGCTCATTCCAGTTATTGCTGTAGACTGGATGACAGGTTAGTTTCTCACATGTTGGTTTTGGTCTGGCCAAGAAGTTGCTTGGAAGTATAGTGGATTGGAGAACATGGCAGAGAGGTCCTAATGAGGGAGTAGAGTGGAGACACTACCAAAGTTTATTTTTTCTTATCTTTTCTTTTGTGTTGCCCTGTTTTTGTTCCAGGATTTAATCTCTGAAGAAAGGAAAGAATAAACATTTATGACTTGTAGAGATAATCAAACTAGGAGGATCAACTAATTTGTAAGGGGAGGGTCTAGGAGCTACAGAAAATACAACAGAGGTAAGTTTGAGGACTAAGTGGCAGAAACAGGACTAATAGGCAGAATCCTCTTCAAATTCATTGCTTTTCCCACTGTTCCCTGTTTCATCAAGGAGGTTGTGTTCCAAACAGTGTTATCTTTTAGGTTATAGGAAGACAGATTTTAGAAGCTGAAAGGTCTCTTGAAATCATTTAGTCCAGTCACTCTAGTACTGATCTCTTCTTTGAATTAAGAGTTGACTTAATTTCACACAATTATTCAGCTTACTTCATAAGGTTGAAAACTTCCATCCTGTGCAATTTTTCTCACCCGCTTCATGGAACTGAATTGTGACAAAGAGTGGAATTGTGCTCATATTCTTGGATGTAGGGCCTGGCTCAATTTTAGCATTTAATCAGTTTTCCCAAGGAACTTGTTTAAGATACTTAAGTCATCTTTGAAAGGTACATCTTAAGTTCAGGATTTTCTAGGAAAAAATAAAAGATACATGGTTGTCTGTTACATCTGGAAGTTTTCCATTAAAAGAGAAGGTTAATATCTTAGTAGGGAGATACAGATGAATTAGCTCTTAGATAGGATTCACTGACCTAGCTGAGGTTATAATTGTTTTTAGGTTTTAAAAAAAAAAATCCCTTTTTTAGTATTAGAACGTAAATCTATCATTTTGCCAAGACTATTTTGTATATGGATCTTTTCATGCACCACTTAAAAGCAGCAGTCTGCTTTTTATTGTTAGGCTTTCTGAAGGAAAAAAAAAACCTTAATTGTACTGCAGTCAAGCAGAGGAAGGAGATTGCTACAAGACCATGTTTTCTACTTGCTATCTTTTGGCTTATTTGGTCATAACTGTGGAAGAAAGAATAGTAGATTATCCTAGGATGGAAAATCTTGTTTTCAGAGTCTTATTGACATTGTTATCTACACAATTATTTTGTTTATTCTAGATCAAAAAAGGCCAGAAGAGGACTCTTAAGCCCAAACAATTTTGCTTCTTTGCCCCAGGGAAGATGAAAATCAGAAAGTCAAAAAAAGAAATGGTAGTTTTGTTATACATTAGTCGTGAGCATCAGTCTTAGCATAGAGAATAAAAAGGAAAAAGCAGAAGGAATAGTAGAACACAGAGAGAAGATAGAGAGGTAGGAGAGTAACCTTTTTATGTGTAGTTTTAACATTTTACTTGAAGTCCAATATCGGAATTTCCAGAGCATAATTATAAATTAAATTTGATTATAAGTTCAAAAACCAAATATATACATGCATACATACTCATTTCAATCAATAAACCTTTACATATTTATTTCATGAATAGGTATCTGTACTTTCACTAGTGGAGGGAATTCCATGGGAAGAAACACCCTCTCCCAGTGTAGATACAGTTGTTCCAAAACTTAGAATCTTAGGGTGGGTTGCCTGGAGATACTGAATAGTTTAGTGACTTATCCATGGTGATATAGCCAGCATATTTCACAGGCATAATGTGAACCAAGATCTTCCTAATTTCAGAGGTTGATTCTTTACCCACTTTGCCGTATTGCTACATTTAAAAATGCTAAATAACTGGAAATTTCTCTTTATGTTCCTACATATTTATGTCATTCTATGTAATAATTATAGTAGCTAGCTTTTATGTAGCACTTTAGGAGTTTGCAAAATGCTTTACATATGTTATTGTATTTGATACTTTATATGTTTACTTCACATATACACACAATATACACATGTACACAAAACATATAGATTTATATATGAAATTTATATATAAACTCACATATAACATACATAACAGTTATAGCAATTACAGATTACTTGCCATTTTGATGTACCAGTTGGGTTCCCTCTGTTCAAAGCTCATGTGCTTCAGTTTCTAGGGAATCTCTACTAGAGAAGGCAAAATTAACTTGGTTTATTTTATATAAATAAAACTAAAAAAAATTTTTTTTACTAAAAATTTTTGATAAACTCCTTAGGGATTCAATATTTAAAGCCCAGATAGGCCCCAATGAGATTGCTTCCTTTAATTCTCTCAGAGAAAGGTACATACATATATCCCAAGTGTATTTGTAATACACTTTTACAGTGAGTTGAATACCTTGTAAATATATTTGGGGCTAGGAGGGTTAGACAAAGATCAACTCACTTAAGAAAGGATGTAATATATTTAATTAGAATGTGAGTGAACGAATAAGTAGATAAATGAACAGCAAGGTTCTTCACCGCCCATTTCCCAAAGCTACCAGTTTCCCACACAGGTCTATCTCTTAGGGGAAGCACTGGGCTCAGCTACTGATTTGACTCTTTGGGCTTTCTTTTTCTTTTTTTTTAAATTTTCTTTTTTAAAATTTTTTATTATTAGTTTACAATACTCAGTTCCACAAGTTTTTGAGTTCCAAATTTTCTCCCACTCCCTCCCCACCTCCCTCCACCCCAAGACAACATGAAATCCGATATATGTTCTACATATACCTTCACACTAAACTTATTTACACAATAGTCAAGTTGTAAAGAAGAATGATGATCAATGGAATGAATCATGAGAAAGAAGAAACAAAACCAGAAAAAAAAGAAAAAGAGAGAGCAAATAGTTTGCCTCAGTCTCCATTCAGACTCCATAATTCTTTCTCTGGATGTAGATAGCTCTTTCCATCATGAGTTCTTTGAAACTGTCTTTGAACCTTGTATTGCTGAGAAGAGCCAAGTCTATCAAAGTTAGTCATCACAGAAGCAATATGTCTTTGGTTGTGTACAATATTCTCCTGGTTCTGCTCCCCTCACTCAGCATCATATCATGTAGGTCTTTCCAGGTTATTATGAAGTCTGTATCTTCCCCATTTCTTATAGCACAGTAGTATTCCATTACATCCACATAGCATAACTTGTTTAGTCATTCCCCAATTGATAGGCATCCCCTTGATTTCCAATTCTTTGCTACCACAAAAAAAAGCTGCTATAAATATTTTTGTACATACAGGTCTCTTTCCCACTTGTGTGATCTCTTTCGGATATAGCCCTAGAAGTGGTATTGCTGGGTCAAAGGGTATGCACATTTTTATAGCACTTTGGGCTTTTCTTTTCTTTTCTTTTTAGCAGTACTAAACCTTATTTATTTATTTAATATTTTTAGTTTTCAGCATTGATTTTCACAAGATTTCAAATTACAAATTTTCTCCCCATTTCTACCCTCCCCCCATTCCAAGATGGCATATATTCTGATTGCCCCATTCCCCAGTCAGCCCTCCCTTCTGTCACCCCACTTCCCCTCATCCCCTTTTCCCTTACTTTTTTGTAGGGCAAGATAGATTTCTATGCCCCATTGCCTGTATATCTTATTTCCTAGTTGCATGCAAAAAACTCTTTTCTTGAACATCTGCTTTTAAAACTTTGAGTTCCAAGTTCTCTCCCCTCTTCCCTCCCCACCCACCCTCCCTAAGAAGGCAAGCAATTCAACATAGGCCACATGTGTATCATTATGTAAAACCCTTCCACAATACTCATGTTGTGAAAGACTAACTATATTTTGCTCCTTCCTATCCTATCCCCCTTTGTTCAATTTTCTCCCTTGACCCTGGCCCTTTTAAAAAGTGTTTGCTTTTGATTACCTCCTCCCCCATCTGCCCCCCCTTCTACAGTCCCCTCCATTTTTTTTAATCTCCTTCCTCCTTTCCTGTGGGGTAAGATACCCAATTGAGTGTGTATGGTATTCCCTTGTCAGGTCAAATCCAATGAAAGCAAGGTTTGATCATTCCCCCTCACCTGCCCCCTCTTCCCTTCCTACAGAACTGCTTTTTCTTGCCACTTTTATGTAAGATAATTTACCCCATTCTATCTCTCCCTTTCTCCCTCTCTCAATATATTCCTCTTTCATTCCTTACTTTGATTTTATTTTTTTAGATATCATCCCTTTATATTCAACTCATCCTGTGCCCTCTATCTATCTATCTATCTATCTATCTATCTATCTATCTATCTATGTATTCCCTTCAGCTACCCTAATACTGAGGTCTCATGAATTATACACATCATCTTTCCATGTAGGAATGTAAACAAAACAGCTCCACTTTAGTAAGTCCCTTATGATTTCTCTTTTTTGTTTACCTTTTCATGCTTCTCTTGATTCTTGTGTTTGAAAGTCAGATTTTCTATTCAGCTCTGGTCTTTTCACTGAGAAATCTTGAAAGTCCTCTGTTTTATTGAAAATCCATATTTTGCCTTGGGGCATTATACTCAGTTTTGCTGGGTAGGTGATTCTTGGTTTTAATCCTAGCTCCATTGAGCACCAATATCATATTTAAATGCTAGCTCCAATATCATATTCCAAGCCCTTCGATCCCTTAATGTAGAAGCTGCTAGATCTTGTGTTATCCTGATTGTGTTTCCACAATACTCAAATTGTTTCTTTCTGGCTGCTTGCAGTATTTTCTCTTTGATCTGGAAGCTCTGGAATTTGACAACAATGTTCCTAGGTGTTTTGTTTTGGGGATCTTTTTCAGGAAGCAATTGATGGATTCTTTCAATTTCTATTTTACCCTCTGGTTCTAGAATATCAGGGCAGTTTTCCTTGATAATTTCTTGAAAGATAATATCTAGGCCTTTCTTTTTGATCATAGCTTTCAGGTAGTCCAATAATTTTTAAATCATCTCTCCTGGATCTATTTTTCCAGGTCAGTGGTTTTTCCAATGAGATATTTCACGTTGTCTTCCATTTTTCATTCCTTTGGTTCTGTTTTATCATTTCTTGATTTCTCATAAAGTCACTAGCTTCCACTTGCTCCAATCTAATTTTTAAGGTAGTATTTTCTTCAGTGGTATTTTGGACCTCCTTTTCCATTTGGCTAATTCTGCCTTTCAAGGCATTCTTTTCCTCATTGGTTTTTTGGAGCTCTTTTGCCATTTGAGTTAGTCTATTTTTTAAGGTGTTATTTTCTTCAGTATTTTTTGAGTATCCTTTAGCAAGTCATTGATTTGTTTTTCATGGTTTTCCCACATCACTCTCATTGCTCTTCCCAATTTTTCCTCTACTTCTCTTACTTGCTTTTCCAAATCCTTTTTGAGTTCTTCCATGGCCTGGGACCAGTTCATGTTTTTCTTGGAGGCTTTTGATGTAGGCTGTTTGACTTTGTTCACTTCTTCTGGCTGTATGTTTTGGCCTTCTTTGTCACCAAAGAAAGATTCCAAAGTCTGAGTCTGAATCTGAGTGCATTTTCACTGACTGGCCATGTTCCCAGCCAACTACTTGACCCTTGAGTTTTTCATTGGGGTATGACTGCTTGTAAAGTAGAGAGTACTTTGTCCCAAGCTTGAGGGGCTATGCTGTTGTTTTCAGAGCTTTTTCTACACAGCAAGCTCTGCCACACCAGTGCTCTTCCTCCCCAAAGAACTGCCAACCCAGACCATGACTCAGATCTGAGCAGGCTCTGCAGTCCTGCTCTGATCTGCCACTTAATTCCTCCCACCGGGTGGGCCTGGGGCCAGAAGTAACTGCAGTCGTAGTTCTGTAGCTGCACCACCTCTGCTGCCCTCAGGGTGCCCCCGGGGCAGTGGCTGAACCATGAACTCCTTTCACTCTGTCCCCACAGTTTTTTCCCACTAACCTTCTCTTTTGTCTTTGGTGTTTGCGGGTTGAGAAGTCTGGTAACTGCCACAGCTCACTGATTCAGGGAGCTAGGGCCTGTTCCACCCAGCTTGTGGTCTGATTGGTCCGGGTGCAGCCCACACTGGGCTCTGCTCCACTCCCAGCTCTGTGCTATAGACCTTACCCAGTGACCATCCAGGCTGTCCTGGTCTGGAACTCTGCTTACCTCTGCTATATCATGGGTTCTGCAGTTCTAGAATTTGTTCAGAGCAATTTTTATAGGTGTTTGGAGGGTCCTGGGGGAGAACTTTAGGCCAGTCCCTGATTTCCAGCTGCCATCTTGCCTCCACCCCCCCTGGGCTTTTCTTAATAATTCTACCACATAGCAGGAAGAGCAGCACATACAAAGCTACTCACAGCACCATGTCTATGACAGAATCTAGCATGAATTTTATGGCATAGAACTGCAAATAAGAGGGTTCATAGCAGGGTGTTAGCATCTGGGAAGTGTAGCAGAGAGCCATGTTTGTTTCTCTATATAATAACTGGGTGAACAGTACATTAGATCCAGGACCCAGCCTCTATTTCTTGACCATTACCTGCTGTGGCTCTGCCTCTCAGATCTGAGACTTTACCTTTCTAATACTATTTAAAAAATTGGCAAATCAAAAGGTGCTGATGCCCTCAGCCTTCTCTCGAAGAGAAAGTGGTAAACTATGCTGAATTGAATGTACCCATTTAAACACTTCCTACTTGAGTGGGAGATGGAGGTTAATCAGAACAGGTCTGGCCCAGGAGGATAGATGTAGAACAAGCATTCTAGCAGCTGTGTAATCTGGGCTATACATGAGCAAAGAGAAGTCAAAGCTAAGGATCAGACGGGAACATAAACAAAACACAGAGTAGGTTGAAATGGGATAAGGTTGTATGAAATAGTCAAAATCAGACAGAACAGATGATAGAAGAATCAGTATGGAAAGCCAAGGTAGGCAATGAAAATTGCAGCAGTTGGTCACGATTGTTCACTGTAAGAAGCGTCTAACCACAACGTGCTTTTAAAGAGGCATGTTGACCATATCCTCTTTTGTGTGTCTTAAAAGAGATACTTTTCTGAGATTTGGAAACTAGAAAACCAATACTGGAAAATTTTCTGTGATTACTTTTAATTATGAAATAAACTAGACACTTAAAATATTCTATTGCTGAATATAGCATAAGAAAATAAAATAAATATATGGAATAGTAAAGAAACATGGAATTTGGGATGAATGGTTATTGGTCTTTCCTGTAAATATTCCAAAGTATGCACTTGTCTCAAAACTATGTAACTACAGAAATAGTCATGTATAAAACCTAACAGTAATGTACCAAAAGAGCAACAGCCCTTCACAGATATAGTCCTGTGATTGCTAGTTACCAAGTCTTTCTAAGAAAGGTGCTGGCAGAATAATAATTTTAAGAATACAGCTAGTCCCAGTGAATTCAAACAATGAATCCCCCTGAAGTGTTAACATTATTTGAAGTTATATTGTATGTTTCCATTGGGCTAGAAATAATTACCATATTTTACACAATCATAACTTTGAAGAGTGTGAATTCAAATACATTCCTTCCAGGGATTCATTACTCTCATGAATCAGGATCCAGCTATATTAAAAATTCCTTTTAACTTTTCTGTTTCTGGAAAGAGGTGCCAGGGATCCAGGAATGAGATAATGGGCTTGGCTGTATCAGATCTTTACTGTATATATTTGTTAACCTTATGGCGGGGGGAGGGAGAGTCAGAGTTCTACAGGTGGTATATCTGAATCTGTGTAAGAAGGACAATAGACTCTAAGTCTGAGAACTAAAGCAGGTATAAGGAAAGCAAGGAAGAAGCAGGCCAGTTGATTTTTGTTAATGGAGTAGCCATACTATCTCAGTGGAGATCCAGTATTTCAGTCTAAAAACTGGGCATGGTTTTGGAGAGATGCTCATCACCCTTCAGGTACCTGCCCTGCTGATATAATCACACCCTTTCCATACCTTCGTCAAAGGTCTTCATGAGTTCATGTGACTGTAAAAGTTCACTTCTTGGTGGCTAATTTTCATCACTAGTGAACCTTGTTATACCTAGCTAGGCTGATGTTCGGATGATTCTCTGCCAGCAGGTTTGACCTTAAAGCCTTTCCAGTTTGGTAGGATCTACCAGAGCTTGTACTTTACTGATATAATCTTTAAGAATTTCAGGGCCACCTTTAAGCCATGCTGAGCCATCAGAGTGGGGCTTCAGTAGAGGGAGACTGTTCTTATGTAATATTTGTGATTTTGTTTTTATAAACTTAATATTAAACTTCTTTTTCCTCTGTGAAGCAGGGGTGTATATAACCTAAGCAACTTGGAGTGAAAGAGAAGGCAAAATTCTACCCTGCTCTTGCTACATGATCCCAAACTCTGAAATTTCCTTTTTTGACTATAACCTTATGTCTTTTTGCCTCTATTCTTCCTAAATCTGCTCTGCCATAATTATAACATTTAGTCCCATGATCCCTTCTTTTGTTCCTAGACCTTTGCCTTGGTTCTGTTTTCATTTCCTTGTCTTCCCAGTCTTGACCCTGTGGTCATTCAAGTCAGCATTGTTCCATCTTCTCCATGTTCAGATTCCTTACTTCCTTGTCCTTCTGTTGTTCTTGCCCTGCTAGCCTCCAACTCTAGAAACCTACCACCTGAATTGTCTATTCTTAATTCTGAGTAGTAAAGCCCTGTAGCTAACCTCAACTGAGCCCTTTCTGTGGGACATCAATCATTGGGAGTCTTCAAGCAAAGACTGGATGACCACAAATTTATTTGTCAGTCAGTAAATATTTATTAAGTACCTACTATGTGCTAGGTATTTTGCTAAGCTCTAAGGATTCAGAAAGAGGGAAAAGACAGTCACTGCACTCAAGGAGCTCACAATCTAATGGGCAAACAAGTATGTGCAAGCTAGCTATATGCAGGATAAATAAGAAATAATTGGGAGAGAAAGAACTAGAATTAAGAGGAGTTAGAAAAGGCTTCCTGTAGAAGAAGAGATTTTATTTTTTAAAATTTATTTTATTTTTAATTTTTTGAATAAAACAAGCATTTTTCCAACCTAGTACCATAAAAAGATGATTGCACATGAAAATGCAAATCTATTGTGTACAACTTGTGATTTCTTTTAAATATATAATAAAGTTATCATATAAAATTCTTTTTTTTCCTTTTTTTCTTCAGTTCTACCTCCCCACCCTAGAGGTGGCTACTATTAAAAAAAGAGATTTTAGTTGGAACTTGAAGGAAGCCAAGGGAGTCAGTAGGCAGAAATGAAGAGAAGGATGGTATCCCAGGCATGGGGCACAATCAGATTAAATTCCCTTAGCCAAGAGATATAGTATCTTGTTAGTGGGATCACAAGGAGGCCAGTGTCACCGAATTTGAGAATATGTGACAGGGGATGAGATGTAATGAGGCTAGAAAGGTAAGTGGGGCCTAGATTATGAAGGTTTTTGAATGACAGGATTTTGTATTCATTTGTATTTTGGAGGCGATAGAGAGCCAATGGAATTTAGATGCAGGTTGTTCAGATACAGGCGGAAGTGGATAGCCCCTGAAGGCCCTTCCAACTTGGAGATTTGGGGATTCTCTGAAGAAAAGAAAGGAAATAAAAAGGGAATTGATTTGGGATGGAGACATGATCTTGGACTTCTTTTTGCAGGAGAATTGGACTCATTATTTTAGATAATGTAGAAAGGGGAGATATTTTTTTACTGGGAACAATTGTCTGATTTGGGTATAGTCAAAACTCATTTTTGAATTTTATGATTTTTAAAGGAGTAGAAAACAAATCTCTCAATATCTGGGAGCTGACCCTTAGAGGATTATCCTGTAGGCTTCTTTACACGCCTGCCTCTCCTCAGCTATACTTGTGAGGCTTTCTGAAAACCTTTGTCTGTGCTGCTTGGGAGCAGAGGAGGGAGAATACCAAGAACCAATGCTTTCTTCATGGTGTTACAGAGCCTAATGCCATGTGTTTTACCATTTGGCCAAACATTCCCCAACACTAATATCTCTTTAGTGCTTATTTGCTGAGCCAGGAGCTTGTGCTTATAAAGTTTGTCTTAGAGGAGAGTAGAGAAAAGCCATCCTGCTGAAGCTGCTGAGGTTAATAAAATGCCCTCCAGTTACCTTAGCAGAAAACAAGCAGGATCAAATGAGATAGTACTTGTATAGTGGTTAGCACAGTGCCTAGCACATAGTAGGTGCTATATAAAGGCTTATTCCTTCACATTTAGGCATCTCCTAAGCTGATTTAACAGGGAGTGAAACCATCTGGCCTGGCCAGTGTAATGAGATAATAAATTAAGTAATACATACAAAGTGTCTTAGAAACCATACAGTGCATTATGATGTTAATGATGATGATGATGATGATGATGATGACAATGTTGATGACAAGGACAATGACAAAAGGGAACCAGGCACTATGCTAAGCTCTGGAGATACAAATAAGAAAAAAGAGCCCCTGTTCTCAAGGAGCTTCCAATCTAATGGAGGAGGATAACACAAAAGAGGAAGCTGGCAAGATAGGGGATACCACACTAGGGTATCCTCCATGAGGGGGCATCTCATTCTGTGGAGCTGAGTTGTAGATGGAAAGTGAAGACTGAGCTGCAATGACCAGGTTCTGCTCTCAATAAAGGAAAGTTTCAGATGGAATTTTTTTTATCGTGGAGGGAATTGGGAAGGTGCTGAGTATGTCCAAGGTTGAGTTAAACAGTATAAGGTTTCTGGCATTCAGTTTATCCTCAGAAGGGCATCTTGTTTGATAGAGTCTTGAGACCAGGTAGAGCTGCAGATTCAAAACAGAGTACCAGGGAAGCTTTTATTATGAGAATTATTGAAACTCTAACATTCCCCTGGTTTGTGAATCCTTCTCATCTCCTGTATCCTTTTGTCCATTGTTCCCAGCTAAAAAAACCCTCTGAGGTTGTGCTCTTTCTGCAGGGACAGGAAGGCAGGGCCACAGCAACAGAGAGATCTTGGTCAGAAGTAACTGCTGGTGAAAGTGAAAAGGGAAGTAATAGGCCAGATCCTTGGGCCCTTAGAAGGAAAGAAGCAGGTGACAAGGGGGCTGGTATGAAATGTAGATGTAGGCTTTTGGTCTCAAAGCTTCAGGAGAACTTAGGTCAAAAGACAGGAAATAGGAGGGAGCTCCTACAATTGTTAGCATCTCAAGTTTTAATTCTGAATCCATCTCCCTATAGAATCATTTCTCTACATGCTGGTTAGAGATTTCAGAAGGATTTTGCTTTTAATAGACTTCCATGATCTGGTCTGGGATTCTAGCCATGAATTTTCTAATTGTTCTTTTTTGCTGGCAACGTTACCTGGCATTCAGCCTTCAGCTCTGATATATACACTGTATTCCCGGCAGTGTATCTGTAGCTTTCATTTACTAATGCTCATGTAGCAATATTCTCTGGCCTTTAAAATTTTGTGATTAGTTATTTAATTTCTTTTAATATTACTGTTTGTTCTACCTGCTGATCTTAGTTCTGATGTAGTAAGATGGAAAAAAGCAAAGAAGTTCTTAGTCCTAATGGTCTCCTAAAGGCACTATCATTTCTTGTTCTCTCAATATTTAATGCCCTACAAATCATAAAGATTTGATCATTTAGCAACAGCTATACTAACAATATGAGTTAGATTATGTCCATGGTTAAATATGAATGAATGAATAAAGCATTTATCAAGGGCTTAGCATATTCAAAGCATGGAGCTAAGTACTGGGGATACAAATAGAAATGTTAAGACAATCCCTATCATTTTTCTTGTTTATTATGTAATAGTGCTCCTTAAAAAATCAATCCCTAAAACACACTAAATTGTTTTAATGTCTGCTATAACATTTTGGATGCTTTTCTTATTTTTTAAGAGAATTACTTAAAAGGCTCTCCATTTGACTTCAGTAAATGGTGAAATGCAGTCTAAGAACTTGGAATTAGCAGAAGCAATAGGCGTTAGAAATTCAGCAGTTTGAGTTGACATGAATAATTTTCAGTCTTTGTACATAGTTTCTTTGAAATCAGTTATATCTTAAGCTAATTCATGTTCATAAAGTAAACATTTTCCTCTTTATCTCTTTCTTTATATGATTCTTTTCTGAGAATCCAATATGTCCTCTATCCATTCAACATGTAGTATGATGAATGAATATTTGGTTCAGAGTGAGTCCCAGCTTGTCACTGACTGACTATTTGACCTTGATTGAGTTAGCTGTTCTGTGACTCAGTTTCCTTATTTGTGAAAATGAAAAAGTTGGACTAGATGACTTTCAAGGTCCTGTCAAACTCAAAACGCTGTGATCTCAATATTGCATAAAATTGACCACGTCAAAAAACAAGAGACTTTAGACATTTGGCTAGATGTCATTAAATTTAAAGTGCTATGAGTCTGGGCCAATTATATAAGATAATCATATTAGAACAGTGAGGAGTTATAATTTCTCCCCTATAGTCCTGTAAGTGATCACCTTTCCTCATGAATCTATAGAAAAGGAGATATTTCACTCATAATTGCAAACAACTTTTTTTTTTAGCCATAATTAGGAAGCCAGGACAGCTGAACCGTGAGGGCAGAAAGGTAGCAGCTATCGACAAGAGCTCTGAGGAGGGCATGAGTATCCCTCAGATGTTGTGGCTGCCTGAAGCTCACATGTGAAAGGTGAGAGAGAAGTAGGGCTTTTATTTTTTTTGGCTGATGTTTCTTACACTGGCCCATTACACTGCTGCATGCAGAGCTGATTGTTCTGAAAGGAAAGAGAAAAAGTTTGTGATACATATTGGCACAAGTTCATACAGAGTTCAGTGGAGGGCTGGCGAAAGATCAGAGAACATATAACAAAGGGGGGTAACTCACCACTTTTGGGGGTCCTCTACATGTTCCCATTAAGTTTGCTGTAATTCCTTTTGGGTTCCTTGTAGAGTCTTGAAGCCACTTTTTCCTTAGTGGGTTTAGTTTGTCCCGTTTTTAACATTGACATTGCCATTGGCTATTCTGGAGATGGTGTTAGGATGCTGATGAGAGGTCCAAAGTCACTAACCTTCTGAAATTCATAAGGTCTTTCTCTGGTCATGGCTGACAGCCTAGGGGAGATGGAGGTGTTGCCCTTCCCCTTAAGCAAAACCCCTCTTAAAGAAGTGGGCGTGTTTGAGACTGCTTCTATTACTTGCTGTCAGGGCACTTGAATGCCTGGTTACTGAGCTAGCTTGCTATTTTATACAAAACCCCCAGACTGTGACCAAGTTTCCTCAGCCATCCTCGCCACACCTCCCATGTAACTCTGATCCATTTTGTCCAATGATTTTAAAGTACTTCTCACACTTAGTCTAATACTCTTGACTGGTGGTTTCAAATAGGTGCTGCCATTTGGTTAATGTAGTTACTTTAAGTAGAGTGGTCTCAATTGACTGCCTCTTGTATGTATATATGTAATTAGATACAAAATATATTCAAATTCAAAATATTCAAAATAAATACAAGATAGTTACATATGTAAGTAGCAGCTGGGAGATTCAGGAAAGGTTTTGTGGGGAAGTTAGTGTTTGAGCTGTGTCTTTAAGGAAGGGAGGGATTCTATAAGGTGAAGATGAGGAAGGGGGGCATTCCAGGCATGGAGGATTACTATTATAAAAAAGGCACAGGGATGAGAGATAAGAGTGTCATGTTGTATCAGTAAGGCAAGATTCATGGCCCTGGGGATGACCATGAACATGCCTGTATGGTTCAGAATCACAAAGTAAGAAAAACTCTCTAGGTAGAAGGCAGAGGAAGTATAACGTTTATTTAGACACTAGAGTGTCCAATCCCAGGACCAATGACTCCAATTCAACATAACAGTGATTACATCCCCAAACCAGCAAGCCCAAGAAAATTATAACACAGTATTATAGCAAGGAACCAAGTCATCCTGTAACCTTCCCCCCTGCCTTCCTGTAAAGAATCACTCATGAATCCTACTTCTCCTTCCAGCACTTCTGCAGCTCTGTCGACTGGCTCTCTCAATGTCTGTTCGTTAGCGCCCTCTTGATGTCTGCTGCCTCAATGTCTTCCTCTCAGTTCTGCGCTCTCACTTCTGTCCCTCTTCAATTCTTGTTTTCTCATATGCTGGGCTCTTCTTATATATAGTCCTATCTGGCATCTGATTGGCTAGAACTCAGGTCTCTGATTGGCTGAATTCATGATTGACTAGAACTCAGTGCACATACCATTGGCTCTGGTCTTAGCAACTCCCCTTGGGGCCCTCCAGGCTTCATGCCCAAATGGGCTTAGTACCATGGAACTAGAGGCTTAAGGCTTACTTACAAGCAAAGATAAAATCAGGCTTTCCCACCTAGTCCCACCTGAGGTCTATTGAATGGGTGGGGAAGATCTGATCCCATTAATACTACACATGTATTAGGAATAGAGAGAAGGCCAATTTGGCTGGATCATAGAAGGCAATGAAGAGGAGTAATGCAAATGAGACTTGATAAATGTCAGGGCCAGGTTGTCAAGAGCTTTAAAAGCAGAAGGGTCTATATTTTATCATCACTGTTGTTCATTCTTCATTTTTGAAGAGGAGCAGTAACATCACGGGGTGATGTCTTGAATTGTGCATGAATTGGATTTAAGTGAGGCAGAGTTGCACAAAGTCCTCAGCCTCAGTCTTTCTTTCAGTCACCTAAGTCCAGTGGCAAGACAGAAGTCAGGAGTATTAGTGATGGCTCAGAATGCATTGGATAACCTTGTCTTTGATGTTAAAGCTCTAACCACTCCACAGAACTTGTGTCAGCCAATTTCATGGCTATTGGAGAAAATTATTCTCATCCACTCATTCTGTTGGGGGAAGGTCTTCATATGCTTGGGGTAGACATCCCCCTAACTCACCAACGGGTTTGAAGCCTGTCAGTTACCCTCAGTCTGGTTTAGCATATCTGCTGAGATGGTTTTACCAGGTGTAGCCACTGTGCATGTTGCATCTTCTTGGAGTCACAGGTGAAACTTGTGTGACGAACAGACACCAAAGTTGGACAAGCAGCCCCAAAAAGGGCTCGGTAAGCCCTCACACCAGAGGTGTGAGTCCTTCCTGAACACTCCGTATATCCCTTGAAGGGAGCCCTTGAAATTCATTTTGTAGATGAATAACACAATTAACTTTGTACTTAAGGAAATCACTTTGCCAAGAACTGGCAAACGATTGCTACAGAATGGCCTAATTAATCTTCAGAAAACAAGCAAAGATCTTTAAAAGGAAGCAACTATGTGAGAGATTGTTGCTGATTCCTCTATAGTGTGGCAGAGGCTTCAAGAGGTTGGAAGAATAACAGAAAGACAAGAAAAATAACTATTAACTATAAAGAAAAAAAATACTATTCATGGGTAACTGGAGTACTGAAGACTAGCAAACAGTAAGTTTTAGTGATTAAACTTATGTTTTTGTTCATGGCAATGTTAAAAAAAAGTAGAGTCTAGTAAGGTCTGAGTATTTTCATCAGACTGAGAAATGCTTAGGGGATTTTTTTTTACTTCTGGTGTATTTGGCAATTATGTCTCCATTGAGGGAATGATGAACTCTGATAAACATTTTGCTATAATAAAAGCAGAATGGAAACAGAATATTGCAGCAAGACCTTTTCCTATGGTATATGTCATGAAAGGTTAAGAAATTTATCTAACAATTGGAGATCAATATGCTTTGATGGGCTGGGAGATCACTTGATTTAAACCTGTGATCTACAATCTATAAACAATATTAATCTGGCAAAGTATACTGTTCATCAAAAATACAGTTAATATCCAATGTGGTGTGTGGTTTCACAATGAAGAGTTAAAGAATATCGGCAAAGCCTTATGAACTCAATGCCACATCATGTAAAACAAGTAATAGTGGCAAAGCGGGGCACAGCGCACATTAAACATTATTTTTAAAAATGTAAAAAATTGTAGGGCTGATTGTACGTCAGCAAATTTAGTTTTTTGTTTGAGTTACTTAGCATTGTCTATGCTTGCAATAGACTTGTGTTCTTATCTTTTCCCTTTCAGAATTCTTAAATTCCTTCAATTCTCAGTCTAATTCTTTTGCCTAAGTCTTTCTTGATACTCTTGGTTGTTAGTAACCTCTTCCTCCTAAATTTTGCTTATGCAATACATATCTGTGTGTATACATATGTAGGTTTGTGTAAATATCTATATCCATCTATCTATCCAAACATATACATATATAATCATTGCAATAGAATGTAATATGTGCCTTGATGTCTGGTACTATTTTATTTTTATCTTAGTTTTATCACCAGAGCCAAGTACAGTACCATGCCCATATATAGTAGGTCCTTAATAAATATTCAATTGAATTTTCCAGGCAAGTTCTGGGAAATGCTGATATGTTCTTGAGAGCAGAGCTGGCCAACCACTGGGCCCAATAGGGGACAGGAACAAAGGCAGTCTATGACCTGGCTCCTGAGTCAACGCTTGACAGGGAACACCCTTTGTCTGAGAGATAACTTTCTAGATGGTTTGGCTCTGCCTTCTGAAGCTACATTAACCCACGTGGAAGTGGTTATTATGGACCTTCCCGTACTTATCAGTGTGTGCATTTTGAATTCCGCTAATCATGGCTGACTTTGTGAGATACTCTTGCACTATCCTAATTCACCAATTAGTTGCAAGTTGCATGAATAGGTCAAGGAGGAGAGTTAGGCTGTTTAGGGAAGACTGTAACTAGGTCACTTTCATTAACTGATCCTGAGTCATCTTTGTTGTGAGGAATCTGCAGATCAGCCTTTTTCCCATCATGGGTAAAGGATCAGAGAAGCTCCCTGCTGTGCTTCTATTTCTGAATATATGTTAATTCACAAACCAACCTGTAGTCCATCTCTTTCCGACCCTTGAGATTGAGCCGCAAAGATCCTGGATATAATCATGGGTGCCAGTTGTGAAAAGTTGTAGGCTAGGTGACTGAAAGTAGATTCAGAATTGACTGGCTGAGCATAGATTTGTCACTAAATAGTTTCATATTAACTTGCAATAGCTTCTCCAATAAAGTGGCCTAGGATCTGTTCTTGGCTCTGTGTTATTTATTGTTTTTTAAAATATTGGATAAAGTCCTACATGACATGCTTATCAAATTTGCAGATAACATATAATCATGAGGCATAATTAACATACTAGATGATTGAGTCAGGAATTAAGTCTTGACAGATTAGAACTCTGGGCCAAAAATTGAATAATGTGAAATTCAAGAGGAATCAATGCAAAGTCTTACTTTTGCATCTAAGCAACTAACTTCACAAATACAAGATAGGAGAAGCATGCCTGGACAGGAGTTTTTCTGAAGAAGATCTGAGCATTTTAGTGTACCAAAAGCTCACTATGAATCAATAGAGTTATATGACAGCCACAAACTCATGCTCTTAGGCTTCATTGAGAGGCACAATGTCTAGGACTGGGGGGAGTTTAAAACATCCAGAAGATGGTGACCAGGATAATGAAAGGCCTCAAGATCGTGTCTTATGTCCATTGGTTGACAGAAATTGGTATGTTTCAATTGTAGAAGAGAAGACTCAGGGGGAGGAGGATGGTGGACCGATGACTGTATTTAGGTATTTGAAAAGCAGATACCTTGATGGTTCTGAGTAGTTCTATTTGTTCCTTAGCTCAAAACTAGAATCAGAGGGTATAGACTATATTGAGGCAGATCTAGGCTTTATGTAAGAGAAACATTTCCTAGACTAAATGACCACATGTCAGGTATGTCACAGAGGAGTCTCTTGTTCAGGTATTGGTTGGATTGGAAGATCTCTCTGAGGGCCCTTTTCAACTCTCACTATAGTTCTGCTGTCCTGTGATTAGGTAATTTAAGGGCCTACCAGCTGAAGCCACCTTCCTCACTGGATGTTATGCCAGGCAAAGTCACAAACTATATCTTTTGAGTTTTTTCAATGTTGATAGTTTGGAAGGATGTTTTGTACAAAATATCCATGATTCTTGGAGGCATCAAAGCTTCTTCTAGTACCCAAGGGACTGGTAAGGCTACTGGTTAAAGGAAAGCACTTGGGCACCAGAAAATAATAATAATCATGTCCTGGAATGGGTAGAAGACTTCTTCCCTAAGGCCAGGCTAAGCCACAGGCTACAGACCAGTTTGGGCCTTTATCACCTCTCACTTCAACTATTACAATAACTTCCTCATTGGTCTCCTATCTCAAATCTCTCGCCTCTTCAATCTTTCAATACAATTGCCAAAATGATATTCCCAAAGTGTGGATCTGATCATATTACTTCCTTATTCAAAAAATCTCTAGAGGCTATCTATTGTTTCTAGAATAAAATGCAAACACTTTTCCTGTCATTTGAAGTCCTTTTCAATTTGATCCGGACTATCTTTTTACTCTTATTAAACATTACTCCCTTTCATATCATCTAGGTTCCACTCAAATGGACCTATTTGCTATTCCTGGTACATGTCATTCCAGTTCCCTTGGGCAGGCTGTCACCCATGCCTAGAATGCCTCAAATACCCTTTTTCTTCACTGCCTCCCCTCAGAGCTCACCTTTGCTCAAAGCTCAGATCAAGTGCACTTACTACACGAGCTTTTTTTTCTTCTGTTTCTCTTAGTTGCTAGTGTTTCCCAAATTATCTTGTATTTACCTTTTGTATTTGCTTATATGTAAATGTTTCCTTTAGTAAAATATAAACTCTTTGAGGACAGGGATAATAATAAATCTTCCAAGCTTCCTAGAATCAGTTTGAGTTAGACACAATACTTATTTTGTTTCATCTACCTCTGAGGTCCCTAATTCGTGGCATTCCTATTAATTTCAAACTTGGACTAATAACCTAATAACCCCTATTTTCTCACTTCTTTGGATATGGCTGCCCTTAAGTCATTCTCATAATGGGTGGGCTTGACCTTTTGGCTTATGTCTGCTATGCTCATTTCTCAGTTTGGCCTCAGTGAGGGCTATTGTCCCTCTCTATCATGCTTCTCTGACATGGTGATTTCCCCTATTAAGCGTTTCCCTTCATCTACCCTAACACAAGTGAGACTTCTTCATAGTATACTGAAAAGGTAAGGCCTTCCTGAGTGGCTTTCCCTGTGAGCCTTTATTTTATCTCTGGGTCCCTGGGGAAGTTTCCCATGGGGGGGGGGACCAAAGGGTGTGCCATTGATTGATCTGCGTCACAGTGTCAGTGAAAATTAATCTCTGACAAAATCTTGAGTCCTTAATTACTTTTGCTGTCATGCCTGTGCCAAAGATCATAAGACCCTGTCCCCTTCCCTTTTTTTGGAGGGGGATATGTTAATCTTCTGAGAAGTGTTGTATAGTTCCTCCATTTTCTTTTTAATATAAATTTTCTTACTGCATAAGTACAAGTGAGTTTAAAAATGAGCCCCATTGGATTGGCTTTTGCATTTGTGATGCTCCCGTATAGAACATTTGTTTTTATATATTACATAAATATTTAATAGTGACCCAGGAGAAATTATTGGCCTAAATGCTAGCATAAGGACTAGACATGTGGTTCTCAGGGGACAGTGCTAATATGAAGAAATATAGAAGCATTTAGAGAAAATAGGGTTCAGAAAGCATCAGAAATCTGGAGAGGAGCCTGTGGAATGATTTAACAGGTTATAGACTGCCAGGGCAGCCAGGAAGTAGTATATTAAGTGACCAGAGGCAAATCAGCTAAAAAAGGCTCTAAATCACCAGAAACATTTGTTGGAGGAAAATGTCTGTAAGTAGAGAGAGAACCAAGGAAATAATCTCTTTTTTAAAAAATGAAAAGGGAAGGACTGTGGTCTTAAGGGATCTTTTGGGTGGTGGACTGGAAAGGACAGAATAAAAATGGCTAATAAGATGTTGATAGCCAAGATATGTAAGGTGACCCAAACCTAGTGAAGGGAGCATTTAATTTTCCTGGATGAAATCAAGTTCTATGACCCAGATGAATAAAACAAAGAAGAGGAAAACCTGATTTCTCAGTTTTGAATTCAGTGAAGTGTGAAGCAATGAGATCTATTGCAACAGGAATTAGTTCAACCAGGGTGTATTGAAGCTCAAATGAGATAATGGATGTAAAGCAGTTTTCAAATCTTAAGGTGTTATATGTAATTGTTATTAGTACTAAATTGTTGTTGTTGTTAGCCTACAGGCCACCAGACTGGTGATGACTTCCTTTCCTGAGCCTTCTTTTTGTACTCCTACTACGCTCAAGTATCATTTATAGAACAATATGAGGTGCTGGTAAAAGTTAAACAACCCTGTTCTCCAGAAAAAAAAACCAAAATAAACAAACAAAACCCAATTGCATGAATAGATAATTTTAAGTTTAAACTGCATTAATAATGATTTCTCAAGACCGGACAATCAGCAAAAAACAATGTCTTGTCCTGATTTGTAGGAATCTCAGTTTCTGAGGTGTAAATGTTTACACTGAAAATTTAACCATTTGTATTCAACCCAGATGAAATTCATCCTTGGTTACTGAAAGAACTGGTGGATGTGAAGGGACAAGTGAGTAAAAAACACTTATAGAGCAATTACTACATCCAAAGCTTTGCCCTAAGCTCTGGGACTACAAAGGGAAAAGCAAGACATTCTCTTTCACAAGGAGCTCATATTCTAATAGAGGGAGACAACAGATATAGAAGGTATCAGCTACAAATCATATGATCCTTAGGGTGCAGTGGCAAAGCAGATTGTAATGCATCTTCTTTAATGTTATTTCTGTTGACAAAGCCAACTTTATTTCTGATGTCAAAGCATTTGATGATGTCAAGGATTGTGGTGTCAAGAACTTTCTTTTCTCAGTGTTCAGTAGCTCTAGCTGTGGTGCAGGCAGGGGCTGCAGGATGCACAGAAGTAGTAAGCAGGTCACATTATCCCTTGGATTTAGGCTGTGGGTTATGACAACTGAGTCACTGTCAGATATCCTTGAAAGAGTGTGGAGAATGAGAGTCATGACAGGACTGAAGGATGGTATGTGTAGTTCTAAGCTTCAAAAAAATGGAAAAGAAAGGGATCTGAAAACTGTATAGCTCAGTGAGTTTGACTTTGATAATGCATGCCTTTCATGATGTTTTACAATTTTATTAAGTGGATATCTAGAAAAGGAAGAGATGATCACAATGAGCCAAAATGATGTCCTATTTACTTTTTGGGCAGAATTATTAACTGGAAGATAAGGAGAATACAATAGATATAGTTCACCTAGATTTTAGCAAGATGTTTAATAAAGTATCTCTTATTTTTGTGTAAAAGATGGAGAGATATGGCTAGACCACTGGTCTCTCAAGAGGGGGCCATGACATGAAGAGCTGTGTGAACAAGTACTACAAATGGGAACATGGGGTACACCCTCCCCTCCCCTCCCCTTGGTAACTAATCATGGGAATCGTCTCTACCACATGTCCATTTGTCTTTGTCCTTTAGCAGTGCCAGACGATTAGCCTCTCAGGACAGTTTTTTAAAAGTTTTTATTATTTATTTAATATTTTTAGTTCTCGACATTGATTTCCACAAGATTTTGAGTTACAAATTTGCTCCCCATTTCTACCCTCCCCCCACTCCAAGATGACATATATTTTGATTGCCCCTTTCACCAGTCTGCTCACCCTTCTGTCAACCCACTCCCCTCCTTATCCCCTTTCCCCTTACTTTCTTGTATGGCAAAATAGATTTCTTATATATTTGTATATCTTATTTCCCAGTTACATGTCAAAACAACTTTTTTTTGAGCATTTATTTCTAGAACTTTGAGTTCCAAATTCTCTCTCTTTTTCCCTCCCCACAAACCCTCCTTGAGAGGGCAAGCAATTCAACATAGGCCACATATGTATCATTATGCAAAACATTTCCATAATAGTCATGTTGTGAAAGACTAACTATATTTCCCTCCACCCTATCCTGTTCCCCTTTATTCAGTTTTCTCCCTTGACCCTGTCCCTTTTCAAAAGTGTTTGCTTTTGATTACCTCCTCCCCACATCTGCCCTCCCTTCTATCATCCCCCCTCTCTTATCCCCTTTCCCTCTACTTTCCTGTGGGGGTAAGGTACCCAACTGAATGTGTATGTTATTCCCTCCTTAAGTCAAATCTCATGAGAGCAATGTTTACTCATTCCCTTGCACCTGCCCCTTCTTCCCTTCCAAATAGAAATGCTTTTTCTTGCCACTTTTGTGTGAGATAATTTACCCCATTCTATCTCTCCCTTTTTCCTTCTCCCAATATATTCCTTTCATCCCTTAATTTTATTTTTTTAAGATATCATCCCTTCATATTCGATTCACCCTGTGCCTTCTGTCTATATGTATATTCCCTTCAACTACCTTAATACTGAGAAAAGTCTCATGAGTTACAACTATCATCTTTCCATGTAGGAATGTAAGCAAAATGATTCAACTTTAGTAAGTCCCTGATGATTTCTCTCTCTTATTTACCTTTTTGTGCTTCTCTTGATTCTTGTATTTGAAAGTCAAATTTTCTATTCAGCTCTGGTCTTTTCACTGAGAAAGCTTGAAAGTCCTCTATTTTATTGAAAATTCATATTTTGCCTTGGAGTATTATACTCAGTTTTGCTGGGTAGTTGATTCTTGGTTTTAATCCTAGCTCCTTTGACCTCTGGAATATCATATTCCAAGCCCTTTGATCCCTTAATGTAGAAGCTGCTAGATCTTGTGTTATCCTGATTGTATTTCTACAATACTCGAATTGTTTGTTTCTGGCTGCTTGCAATATTTTCTCCTTGTCCTGGGAACTCTGGAATTTGGCTACAATATTCCTAGGAATTTTCTTTTGGGGATCTTTTTTAAAGAGGTGATTGGTGGATTCTTTCAATTTCTATTTTACCCTCTGGTTCTAGAATATCAGGGCAGTTTTCCTTGATAATTTCTTGAAAGATGATCTCTTTGCTCTTTTTTTGATCATGGCTTTCAGGTAGTCCACTAATTTTTAAATTATCTCTCCTGGACTATTCTCCAGGTCAGTGGTTTTTCCAATGAGATGTTTCACATTGTCTTCTATTTTTTCATTCTTTTGGTTCTGTTTTTGTAATTTCTTGATTTCTCATAAAATCACTAGCTTCCACTTGCTCCATTATAATTTTTAAGGTGTTATTTTCTTTAGTGGTTTTTTGGACCTCCTTTTCCATTTGGGTAATTCTGCCTTTTAAGGCATTCTTCTCATTGGCTTTTTGGAGCTCTTTTGCCATTTGAGTTAGTCTATTTTTTAAGGTGTTATTTTCTTCAGTATTTTTGGGTCTCCTTTAGCAAGTCATTGATTTGTTTTTCATGATTTTCTTGCATCACTCTCATTTCTCTTCCCAATTTTTCCTCTACTTCTCTAACTTGCTTTCCCAAATCCTTTTTGAGCTCTTCCATGGCCTGAGACCAATTCATATTTTTCTTGGAGGCTTTGGATGTAGGCTCTTTGACTTTGTTGACTTCTTCTGGCTGTATGTTTTGGTCTTCTTTGTCATCAAAAATAGGATTCTATAGTCTGAGTCCTTTTACACTGCCTGGTCATGTTCCCAGGCAACTACTTGACCCTTGAGCTTTTTGTCAGGGTATGACTTCTCGTAGAGTAGAGACTGCTTTGTCCCAAGCTTTATGTGCCTTGCACTGCTGTTTTCAGAGCTACTTCTACACAGCAAGTTCTGCCACACCAGTCGTCCTCCTCCCCCAAAAACCACCAACCAGGACTGTGACCCAGATCTGAGCAGGGCAAAGCAAGAGAACCCTTCCTCTGAGCCAGCAAAGCGCTCCCTGTGCTCGCTCTGATCTGCTGCTTGATTCCTCCAGCTGGGTGGGCCAGGGACTCTAGAAGTAGCCACCTCTGGAGCTCTGGAAGCAGCCACAGGAGCTTCCTGCTGCTGCCATCACGCTACCTCCATCGCCTCTGGGGCTTGGGCCAGACCGCACACTTCTCTCACCCTGATCTAGCAGTTTTCCCACTAACCTGCTCTGTTGTCTTTGGTGTTTGTGGGTTGAGGAGTCTGGTAGCTGCCACAGTTCAGTGATTCATGGCCCTAGGGCCTGATCTGCCTGACTCTGTGTCTGGTCGGTCCTGATGTGGCTCATGTTGGGCTGTCCTATGCTCCCAGTATGGTGCGATAGACCCTTCCCAGCAACCATCCAAGCTGTCTTGGGCTGAAGACTTGTCTCCCTCTGTTATTTTGTGGGTTCTGTAACTCTAGAGTTTGTTTAGAGCCATTTTTTACAGGTGTTTGGAGGGATTTTTGGGGAGAGTTTAAGTGAGTCCCTATTTTCCAGCTGCCATCTTCCTCTCATGAAAGTTATAAAATGACTACTACTTGTGCATGTACAATAATAGGTGTGCATGTGCCAATGGGAAAAGCCTCTACCTCCAACACCCTCATTCACTGACCACTAGATCACTTTGTGGTTGCTGCCTGTGGCCCTTGGAAGATGGTCTGTATGATGGTGGCAGCAGTTGGTGAGTTAAGGGCCTGAACCCTTCCATTTAATTTTGGGTTGGACGGAGTGATTTGTATTTTAGATCTCTCTACATCCCTCCCCACCCCTGCCCAAGTCCTCTTCTTTATAGATCGTGATAATTTTTCTATTCACCTGGGTTCACAACCACATTGTAATCCTCAATTTCTTACTCTCACTCTCATCCTGTCTCTCCCAACTATTTGCCACATTTTGTCATTTCTCTCTCCACAGTATCTTTTGCATTTGTCCTCTTCTCTCAGCTCTAATGGCCACCATCCTAGTTTGGTTCTCATCTCATTTCTCCTGGACTTTTGCTATAGCTTCCTAATTGGTCTTCCTTCCTCAATTTTCTTCCTTTCTCAATTTTCAGCTGCCAAAGTAAGTTTCCTAGAGCTAAGTTCTGACCTTGTCCTTTCCCTGCTCATTAAACTCCAGTGATCCACAGGATCAAATATAATTTCTTTTCTTCTCACTATTTAAAAATATCTATTTTGTATAATTTTGTAATGTAGGTAATTATTAGTATAGTAGTTCATGTATATAATTGATAAACATACATATTTTGAGCATGAGTGCTCAAAATATTTTATTGAGAGGAGTGTGATCAAAAAAGTTTAGAGATGACTGTAGTAGATGATAGCATAATTAGATTAATTTGGAACAGTTTGAATGATTGTAATTAAACTGAAGCCACTAATCATTCAAACCCAACTTGGAAGCATATATGTAATTTAGTACCCCAGGGATCTGAGGTTGGCCATATGCTATCTGGTATTTTTATTAACAACTAGGATAAAGGAATAGTTAGCATCCTTTTCAAATGTAAATGTAACAAAAATCTAGAAAGGGGGGATTAATAACACCTGATGACAGGCTAGTGCATGGGACTGAATCCAGCAAAATGAAATTTAATAAGGAGAGATATCAAGTCATAGACTAGGGTTCAAAAATCAGTTTCACAAGTGTAAGATAGGGAGACATGGTTAGATTGAAGTTTGTTGAGAAGAGATGTAGGAATCTTAAAGGATTGAAGCTGAATATGAGTCAACAGTGTGAAAATGGCAGCCAAAATTCACTATTGGGGTATATTAAGAGAAGTATAGAGTCTAGGAATAATCAGATAACTGTGTTACTGAGCTCTGCTCTGTCACATGTAGTATTATATTCAGTTGTGGGTACCACATTTTAAGGACATTAAAAGGCAGCCAGGTGGTGCAGTGGACAGAGCAGTGGCCCTGTATTCAGAAAGACCTAGGTTCAAATCCAGACCCGGACACTTACCAGCTGTTGTGTGATCCTGGGGAAATCACTTAAATCAGATTGGCTCAAAAAAAAAAAGGACATTGACAAACTGGGGAGCTTTCCAAGGTAGACAATCAGTGCGATACATGTTAATATCGATTGAGGTCGCTGAGGATATTTAGGTTTATGAAGAAAAGACTCATGGTTGGGGCGGGGGAGGTGTCCATTGATAAGATCATAAATCTAGAGTGAATAGAAAGTCCAGAGGAGATATAGCCTGATTGGCCCCATCTTATAGCTAAAGTACAGGGAGCCTAAGGGAGTTGCTCCAGTTCACACAGGTAGTGAGCATCAGGGACAGAATCTGAATCTAGTTTCTCTCACTCCTTTCTGAGTCATGAAGGTGTGACATGAAGGCATGAAGCTGTTGGTAAGTACTTGGAAAACTATCACCTGGAAGAGGAATTAGACTTGGTCCATTTGACTCCTGAGGGTAGAACTAAGAGGAATGAGTTGAAGCTTCAAAGAAGCAAATTTATATTTGATATAAAGAAAAAATTTCTAAATGCTAGAACTTTTCAAACATAAACAAAGGTTGGATGACCACTTGTAAGTAGTATTATGTTGAAGATTCTCTTTCAGGTAGGGTTTGGATTTGATTGTCTCTGAGATCCTTTTGGACTCTGAAATTTTGTAATATAATGATTTTGTGGTTTCACCAGTGTAGAAAAATTATTTAAGGGACCTTTTGTTTGTCACTGTTGAGGGTTCATTTCATCACAGTCCCCATGTTTATTATATGTGTATGTATATATGTGTATATGTATGTATATATATGCATACATATCTATGTGTATATGTACATATATACATACACATATACGTACACATATACACACAGAATTAGAATCATTCCAGAAGTAAAGTTATTGGAATATTTTATATTTAGCCATGCTCTTAATGAAGTCTATATACCTACATATGCTTTTCTTAACATACCTGTATATGCTTTTCTTAATTTATGAAATGATACTGCAGGCCTGCCACCATGATATGGAGTGTGCACTATGAGACCTTTTCCTCCCAGAAGTGAGAATACATTGTGCGCATCCAGATGCACTCTATTGCTCAACTTTCTTCTGACCATTGACATTCTATTGTGAACTATTTGGCCGAGGTTAATGATACGGTTTATGGCTAGTTAATGAAGCAAAGCAGATGAGATCAAAGCCTTAACCTCATTTCCTTAGCACAATGCTAACCATTTGAACTAACTAGCCACAAACTCTAAAATACATAATTCTTGCCAATCTGAGAGTAGTCAGGAGGCATTGGATTAAGCAGGACAATATAATGGGACTCTTAACAAAGACATTTCAATTTTATCTTCCCTCAGACAGTCTCTCTCTGGAAAAACAGAATAGCAGAAATAGACCTGCTGCGATCATATTTTGCCTAATTAGTTTGATTCATGCATAGGATTCCAGTAACAAGCATGTTTGTACTTTTTAGCTACTTCTAAGAATTTAGATAACAGGGCTATTTTGAAACATCTAAGGGGACATTCTGGTAAATAACATGCAAATGGGAGTGCTTTCAGAATTCCTAAAATGGTTTCTAAAATGGTTGCCATGTGTATGGAATCATAGAAAAATAGCTTTATGGAAAAAGTTGTTCTAATGTAAGTTAAAGATTTCAAAACAACTGAACTGTAAACTACCTTCCATATATAGGACGATCAAGTGCTCTGGAGTCATGGTTTTCAGAACTCTCTGATAATGGGTGTCTGATTTCATAGATGTGGATATTTCCAGGGAAATGTGGATCACAACTGATCCATTCCTGCCCATTCTGTGTGATTTTTGTTCATGTTCTCCCACATGTTCACCACTGGGGGCCCACTCAACAAGCTGCAGTCCTCTTCATGTTCTCTTGATATTAGACGGATACCAGTGGGAGCACTTAGGTTGTTTACTAGTTATTATTTGAGTTTGCCACATGTTTATTTATTTCTTTTTAAAATAAAGTCTTTAGTCTCCTTTCCTGCATATTTATAATTTATAATATGTTGTAGCCACTCATATCCACAATCTTCTCCTTTCCCTTTTGGTTTATTTTCAACTTCATTTCTTTGGAGACTGAAGTGTTTCTGACTCACAGTCCTACAAAAATTGTGGGAAGAAAATAGGTGTTAACAAGATGACCCTTCATTTTAGGGAGAAGCTTAGCATCATTAAAGCAACTTTGCATTTTCCCCAAAGCAATGCAGGCTTATCTTTTATTTCTGTTCAATTTTGGGCTTAGTTCTTTGTCTTTTTGTAGTATCTGCCCAAGATATTACATATCCATGATACTATACATTCTGATGAATGAGCTCTATACTTTGTCTATTCAGTTGTAAGTCATGATCTGAACAATAGATATTGTTCATCCACTTGGTTTTCCCTGTGTGGATAGTTAGGTCAAACTCTTTTGACTAGTGAAGCTCATTTAGGATACTGGGTGAAATTCTGGGTTTGATGCAATCATTAGCACAATATTGTGGTGAGCACCTTTGGTGAGCCTATCTTTTGACTTGCTTGATATTCATTACCACAGATAGTCAAAGTTTTCTCTTTTTGTTATACCTTTTAAGGGATCCTGAATAATTTGACATATATAGAGCACATGGGAAAAAAAACAGGAGCAAATTTATTGTTAGTATATTTAACTTGAGAATCAAAGAGAATTCATGAACTATGTGGGAATTGAAAGAAATAACCTTTGAAATCCCTTAAAGATCTGGGATTCCATATTTCTTTAGTATCTCAAGAAACCTCTATTTCACCATTATGGATGTACTTTCCATTAAAACAAGTGGAAATCTCTCCACATTTTAATAGATGGACTTCAAGAGTTTCTGTGGCAAAAAAATACACCCATAACTTGATGTTTAATCTTCAGTTGATGGACTTCTCTCACTTTAGGCACGCTGGATGACAAGCAGTCTTTTCTCAGGACCAAGCGTGAAGCCCTACTAGCTTAAGAGATCCGTCCCAACTTGTATTCTATTGGTATACCCTTCAAGAACTAAGGGTCAGCTCTAAGCCAATGTGAAACATCAGCACGAGACTTAATTTCGACATGTTCAAACTGACTTGAACAGACTGAGAACTTCCTTTGAACTTTTACCCCTGCTTCTAATCTAAACCTGAAGCAGTAAGCTGATAATGTTTGGCTAAAGAGAGCATGAGGACATAAAGAATTTTCACTTGAATCAGATCTATAGTACATCCAGGCAAGACCTCTGTCCTTGACAATGGTTTCATTTTCTGGAAGGCAGGAAGGAATACTCAATGCATCTTCACTTTCTTCTACTAATTGTCTACCCAAGAGTTCATCATCTAAATATATTATTAGAGGATGTCATTTTAAAAGACATTCCTAATGATGATGTTCCTTAAACTATTTAATAAGATGATTCAATAAATATTTTCCCTGTTACTAAGCATACCATGTAGTTTCCATAAGTGAGGAGTTTTGAATTTCTAAAATTTCCCACATTTTCAGCCCCTACACTCTAACACTAAAAGAGGAATTTTAAAAAATTGAATTATATTAAATGTTTTATATTTTGCATGAGTAATCATTTACTAGTTGTTATAAGTAGAATCAGCAAATTCCACAAACATTTATTTTAGTGTTGCTTATAGAATCCTGAGTCTATTAGGGGCAGCTAGGTGATGGAGTGGATAGAGCATTGAGACTGGAGTTAGGAAGACTGAGTACAAATCTGGCTTCAGATACTCATTAGGTGTGTGGCTTGGGGCAAGTCATTTAACTTCTGTTTGCCTCAGTTTCCTTATCTGGAAAATGGGGACAATAATAGCACCTACCCAACAGTGTTGTTGTGAGGATTAAATAAGATAATATCTGTAATACACTTAGCATAGTGCTGGGCACATAGTGATTACTATATAAATATTAGCTATTATTTTATCATCATTATTGTTAGCCATTTATCTCTGTTAAGGCTACTAAAGACTTTGAAAAAAATGAAAAATAGATAGTGCATTTGAAATAAACTAATCATAAAATTTAATTTACAATAAATATTAAGAGAAGCTTTCTGGTTAAGTTCTTTATTCAGTATAGTGGCTGATGTCAATTGAATGGCTCTGAACTCAGGGCAAGTCATTACTTTGACTGGAGCTTTATTGAAATTAAATTTGGAGTTTGAGTCAATGCCCAGGAATGATGTCAGATAACAGATTACATTTGTTAAAGTCTCTTCAGTTTAAATGTGTGTTTAAAATAGACTAGATAACAATTCCCAGGCTTTATAGTTTAACCCTACTTTTAATTTTTAAAAACATTTTTTTCTTTGAAAGAATAACTTAAAATCTCTTCATATCTTTTTATAAGCATGCTCCAATGGATCTGTGAACCCCATGGATATTGCCTGCTTTGATCATCAAGTTCATATCACAACTCATCCGTGTTTGCCTGCCCCATGTGAATAAATAAGCCACAGGGGGTGCATCTCAAAGACTTGCTTTTATTCTCTTGGCATTGCTTGGATACTAAAGAATTTATTTCCCTCTCCTGAAAAATGTTTGTGTGTTCAAGTACTTGGTGACCTACAGCTAATTGAACAAATAAGGCCATCACTTTGCCAAGTCACTTTGTGAAACCAGTTATGATATGGTAGACTCATTTCACCTGGAAATGTGAAGTCTCAGGAAGGAATGGTGGCTTCCCACTACCCCTTCAAAATGGTCAGTGAATTTAGAATGAGAAATAATAACAACAGGTTGAAATCCTGCAAAACCATAAGCAATAGTATGCAACAGAGTTTGATTCCCAAAGGGATGAACTTTTTCCTGTGTACTATGAATCAAATAAACAAGTATTTACTGAAAGTGTACAAAGATAAGTGAGAGGCAGCATGGCATACAGAGCACTAGGACTCGAAGCCAGGAACACCTATGGTCAAGCCCTGCCTCAGACACTTCCTAGCTTTGTGACCCTGGGCAAGTCATGTAATCATTTGTCTCAGTTTCCTCATTTGTAAAATAGAGATAATAATGGCACGCATTCCTGGGGTTGTTGTAAGGATCAAAGGAAATAATAATTGTAAAGCGCTTAGTACAGTATCTGGAACATGGTAAGTGTTATATAAATATTAGCTATTATTATTATTATTTTTATTAGAAGTAATAGTAGTAGTAGTAATAGTCATCAAATAATCAAACATTTATTAAGAGTCTACAATGATAAGTAAAAGGCAGCATGGAATAAGGGAAAGAACACTGATCTCAAAGCCAGGAAGAGCTTGGGGTGAAGTCCTGAGTCTGAGATAGACCAGCTTTGGGACCTTGGACAAGTCACTTGACATCTCAGTGCTCTAGCTCAGTTTTATCAAACTCAAAAACAAACAGGGGCCACTGAACCTTACCTGAGGATCCCAGTGGGCTGCATGTTGACTTAGAAGACCACACATTAACATTATCTATGTTTTGTTGTATTTTTTATTTATTTTACTAAATATCTCCCAATTATGTTTTAATCTGAGTTGAGCCACACTTGGGAGTTTTGGGGGCCAAGTTTGACACCTATGCTCTAGGCCAAGCTATCAGTTGTCATTTGCAGAGAACTATTATACTAATGAAATCACAAGTCCAGTCCTTATCTTCACCCTACAATGCCAAAAACAAAGCTTTCTATTTTCGAGGATATTGTCTTGTATCTCAGAAGACAACAATACAGATCTGAGCAGATACAAAACGTATTACAAACTAATTTCGGGGCAAAGGTTGTCCAGAAATTATATCTTGGCAAGGATCGTTTTGATTTGTATGTCTATTATGGAGCCCAGAAAGCTACTTAAGTGAAAAATGGCATTCCTTCTAAGAAACTTTTTCTCACTTTTAGATACTTGAAAAGATTAATGGAAAACTACAAAAATTCTAAAACAGAATAGTATTTAGAGGAAAAAAAGCCTGAATAGCTGGTAATTGTGACCAACAGGATTTTCCCCATTGATTTGCTTATAGGCTCCTGAACCTTCTGGCCTTATTAGATGATGAAAATTACATAGTAGAAGAGAAGTAAGAATCTTAAGAATTTTTAAAAAATAATTTCACTGTATTTAGTGAATTTCCTTGAAATTCCTTGAATTTCACTGAAGTGTGAAGTGTGAAGATGTTTCTTGGCATTGGTAAGAGTACTTTTCTTTTTATTTAAATGCATTTTCATATGCTGACAATGACTAATGCCAAATGAGCTGGTGTTTTTAGAACTAGTCACAGACTATGCTAACTTGTCTTGACCAGGATAGCATTAGTGGGACTTGATAACCTGGGGCAATGGCTGGGGATTCTGTGTTCTGAAGGCAAGGGGACTGATTGACTAGCTGTAGCTCTAATGTTCAGGGAGTATTTTGACTTTCTCTGTGAATGACTGACTCAACAAATCATTTTGCATTTTGCATGTGGCAGCTAGGTGTTGTAGTGGATAGAGCACCTGACTTGGAATTGGGAAGACTCATCTTTGTGAATTCAAATGTGACCTCAGACGCTTACTTAGCTGTGTGACCCTAAGAAAGTCTCCTAACCTTGTTTGCCTCATTTCCTCATCTGTAAAATGAGTTGGAGAAGGAAATAGCAAACTACTCCAGTTTCTCTCCAAAGAAAACCCAGATGGGGTCATGAAGAGTCAGAATCTACTGAAACAACTAAACACCACCACCACCACCATATAGCAGGCAGTGCTAGGCATTGGAGATAGAAAGAGGAAAAAAAAATAAGATGGTCTTTGCCTTCAAAGAACTTATACTGTACTGGGGGAAAACAGGTACATAGAAATTTAGGTACATATGCATAGAAAATAAATACAAGCAGTTGGGGTTGGGACACTAATATAGCCAGAGGAATGAGGAAAACCCTTTTAAGTAGATGGCATTTGAGCTAAACCTGGAAGAAGGCAGGGATTTTGAGAAGTAGAGATAAAGAAGGAAAGAGTGTTTCAGGTACTAGAGAACCTGAGCAATGGCCTGTGGGCAGAAAGTATAATGTGAATTTGGCTGGAACATTGAGTACATGAGGACAATTTACACTTAAATCCTTCATAGTACTGTGGTGAAAAGGGTGTTCCTTTTCCATACTTACAAATGATCATGAATGTATAACTTTTTACAGTTAAAGACTGAGCTTATGTAATTGTAAAAATTTGAAATTGACTTCAGATTTGGGCAAAAGGAAGCAAAAGCAGAGAAGAAAATACCAATTGTATACAGCTCAACTAAGCAAACAGTTATTGCAAAGGGAAAGGAACAGTTCTAGGTGTTAGGGATGGGGAGGGGTAGGCTACAAAGAAAACTAAGATTTCACCTCTTTCTTTGAGGTTATTAGATGGGGTCTTATTATTACATGGGGTATTATTAGTGGGATCTGTGTGTGTGTGTGTGTGTGTGTGTGTGTGTGAGTGTGTGTGTGAAATAAAACATGTATAAAAGTAAATACAATTCAAAATCAAGTATAAAAAGACATGATTGCGAACTGCGGGAAGAGATGATAATATGATTGACAGAGATACAACATATTCCCATCCTATTTCTGTCCTTTTGCGTATTATATAGCTACAGCCTGAAAACTTCTCATTGGTAGAAAATAGGCAATTTATTTCAGTAAGAATTTATCAAATCTATGCTTTGACCCTACCCACTTAAATTTGTTTGATTTTGCTTAAAATAGCAAAAATATGCAGATTATTTTTCTCCTAAAAAAACCAAACAAGGAAAGAAAGAAAACTACTATATAACTAGTGTCTATCACTACCCCTTTTCTACATTTTTTTTGGGCCAGGGGATGGGAAATGACCAGCAATAAAAGCACATTATAAGTACAACCTATTACAGCTCAGTTGGGAATGCCAATGTCTTTAAAACTTAATAGCTTCATAGTTTTAGCATTTATTCAAAATATTTTCCAATATTTAGTTTTTCTCTTTTAGATTTTTAAAAATAGTGTATACACATATAGAGAGTTGAGATACTGAATTTATCCATGGCTCATATCAGTCATTTTGAGCATTGTAAAGTTTAAGCCAGTTTTCTAAAGCCAAAATATATTCTATGACTACAATGTGATGACTTGAAATGTTGACAAGGATTTAACTCTCTTCTAAAGAATACAGACGTATAAATGCTTTGTAAAAATTATAAATGTTAGCTATTGTTATTATTGTTCTTGTTACTACTATTATCTCATTAATTTAACTTGAGGGAGTTCAGGTAAATGTGGTTCTGGGATAAGTTGCTATCCTGCTACTATTCTTTTATGTTTAATATTCTGCAGAATTCACAAGTGGACAAAATTACTGATTTATTTATTAATTGTAATTGATTAAAGTAGTCATAAGCTCATTTTTCATAGACTCACTGAAAGTGTCCTTGGTACTATTCCAATGGTAGAAAAGATAATGGGGATGACATTTACCTTGTCTTATTTCCACATCATTTTGATTTTTTTTTTCTGGCTAGGTCTCTATGTTTTGAAAGGTTTTTTGTTCCATGTAGCTTGCAAATTGGAAGTATTTGTCATTGTGACCTCTATTAAAATGCTGTTCTTAAATTTTTATGGGTTGCTGCTATAATCAGGTGAATGTGGACAACAATTTAGTCTATGATAATATTCTGGTTCAAGCACACTTTATTAAGTTCTCAATGATATTTTTAGGTCTACATTTGAGGTTTGGAGATTTGTCATCTGTTAGTACATGAAACAGAGTGAGCTTTTAATGCATAATTCTAGTCAATTCTTATCTTTCTAGAGAACACTTTTTTCAATTGGCAGCAATATGTTATGCAATATTCATCTTTTTAGTGAATAACATGCATTGATCAATAAGTCTGGGCTCCTACTGTATAACTTTTCTGCAATTTTTAATAGTAATGTCCTGATAACTGAATTACTATCATATATCCCTCTATCTCTATTTAAACATCCAAATCACTCATTTATTTGTTACTTCTTTGTTGACATAATGATGGTTGATTCATGTGGCTGTTGCCCATAGAATGTTTTTTGATGACTCTCTTAGATTTAAGCCACTTCATAGGCTCTGAGTAGAGATAAAACAATTTTGATTACATTTGACAAATCCAGTGTTGCATTCCTGTTGTCAGCCTTTACCATTGTTTTATGGAGTGAAGTCTGTTTGTTCCAAGATAATTCTGTAAATTTTTTTTTTTTATAAATTTCTTTATTTATTTTTAGTTTACCACGCACGGTTCTACATAGTTTTGAGTTCCAGTTTTTCTCCCCTCCCTCCCCCCTCCCTCCCCAAGACGGCATGAAGTCTCATATAACTGTCATGTATAACTTCGCATTGAATTAATTTATGCACTAGTCAAGTCGTGGAGAAGAATTTTGACCAATGGAATGAATCATGAGAAAGAAGAAACAGAACCAAAAAAAAAAAACCCCAAAAACAAAAACAAAAGAGAAGCAGAAAAGGCGAGCATGTAGTGTGCCTCAGTCTGTATTCAAACTTCGCAGTTCTTTGTCTCCATGAAGATAGCATTCTCCATCGTGAGTCCCCTGGAGTTGTCCTTGCCCCTTAGGTTGCTGAGAAAAGCGCAGTTTGTCAGGGTTGGTCCTCATGGAATCCATATATCTGTGGCTGTGCACAACGTTCTCCTGGCTCTGCTCCGCTCACTCAGCATTATGTCGTGTAGGTTTTTCCAGGTTGTTATGAAGTCTGTATCATCCCCATTTCTTATGGCACAATAGTATTCCATTACCTTCATGTACCACAGTTTGTTCAGCCATTCCCCAATTGATGGGCATCCCTTTGATTTCCAATTCTTGGCTACCACAAAGAGAGCCGCTATAAATATTCTTGTACATATGGGTCCTTTTTCCCGCTTGCGTGATTTCTTTGGGATACAACCCTAGAAGTGGTATTGCTGGGTCAAAGGGTATGAACATTTCTATAGCCCTTTGGGCATAGTTCCAAACCGCCCTCCAAAATGGCTGGATCAGCTCACAACTCCACCAGCAATGCAACAATGTTCCAATTTCCCCACATCCTTTCCAGCATTTATCATTCTCCTGATTTGTTATTTTAGCCAATCTGACAGGAGAGATGTGGTATCTAAGAGTTGTTTTGATTTGCATTTCTCTAATCAGCAGCGATCCAGAGCATTTTTCCATATGCCTGTAGATAGCTTTAATTTCTTCCTCTGAAAACTGCCTGTTCATATCCTTTGACCATTTCTCAATTGGGAATTCTGTAAATTTTAAACCTATTTATTATGTGCTCTGAGAGTATTTATCCTTTTTCTCCTTTTTGAAAACAAAGCATTTATCTATATTGGCCTGATGTGATGAGCCCTATGTGTCATTAACATTATATTGGTATTTGCACATCTTCTAGATTGTTGTTATCTATACTTCCATGTCAAAGGCATATTGGTATTGTGTAGGTGTTAATTGCTTTAAATGTGCTTTTCCTTCACTCATGGTTTGTTCAAGTTCAGCAAATATGTAAAATGAATCCAAATGTAATAAGAATGATAGAGGATGTGTTGTGCACATGGAAAATTGTTTTCTATTTAAAATGACACTAATAGAATAATGTCAAGGCCAATTGAAATAAAATGTTGCATCCTATTGGGTGGCAGCTTAAGCCTAGTTTGGCTCTGCCTAGCTATAAAACCATTACCATTATCATCAGGATTGAGTATGACTTTCAAGTGAAAAAAATCATACCAAAACATCATAAATTATATGTTATACATGGATGACTTGTACAACATGAGAATTTATATGACTCCACTGGAAAAGCATATTAAATATTTATTTCATCTCATGGAAACTTTCCCTCGTGATATCAGAATGTCATTGGGTTTGGATAATTATAAAACTCCTAATGCGTGCTGGGGAAAAATGAAGACCAAAGGTGTTTAGTTTGAATCCAGAATTCAAACTGAACAAATGAATGAAGGCAATACTATAAAAAACCTTGGTACTATCCAGGCAAGATCCATTGAGCATAAGGTTTTCAAGGAAAAAGCTGAGGTTGTTTATGTTAAGAGACCAACTGATATCTTAGAGTAAAAGCTTAATGAACTCAAGATGTGTGCAGATCCAGAAATGTTTTTATACTATTTTGAATATTGTGGGAGAATGTGCACATGTATGATATTTATGAGTGATACAAATTTTTTTTAAATTTCATTTTAATATGAATGGCTTATTGGCAGGATTTCTGCCATCAAACTAAAAAATACTTTTCAAAATTTCAGTTTAAATATGTCTGTCTCCTCCTTGAAATCCTTCTGGACACTCTGACATTATTTTTGCCATATATTTTATTATTAGGTAGCACTTCTTGAGTTACTATTACAAAGTTTTAAAATTCTTTTAAGTTCGTCAATTTTTCCCTCTTCAAATTTAAATAACTCTTAATTTTCTGCTCTTATTTCCTCTTACCTGAGTTTAAGAATGAGTTCTTTCTTACTATTGTCATTGACAAAAAGCAGTTATGAGGCCCCTGACTGATAAGATCTGTTACAATTTTGATATGGCATAGAAATTATGCATGATTAAATAAATAACATAGTCAGTCCATTTTATATGCCCTCTTGGTTTGTCTGCATTAATGGTCAGAGCCATCTGTGCCAAAGTATTTCCAGCAGGTGGGGTATTGGTATTTCTGATTTGTTTCACTATTTTTGTAGCAATGCCAAACAAACAAAGAAGCACCACTAGCTTTGCTGTCCTCTTATATTAAGTAGATCTTTATAAAAGTTGTAAGTAAGGCCAGCCTGCAATCCTTTGTCTCTCTTAGATTCACTGGAGTGGTTTTGTCATACTGGTCAGCATGTCAACCCTATCATGACATATTGCCAGAGCCCAGTTTACCATCATTATAGGATTATTTCCAGGCTTTCACAGATATTGCCATGTTCTCAGGTCACACAGGTGTACCTCCCCATGGCTGGAATTCCCCCACTTAACTATCTTCTCCCAAATCAATGACATGGACAGTGATTTGGGGGGAGAGAGAGAGAGAGAGAGAGAGAGAGAGAGAGAGAGAGAGAGAGAGAGAAAGAGAGAGAAACTGTTGCTTAGTCATTTAGCTGAATCCATCTCCATGCACAATAGCATGCTAATACTGTCCCGGGGGTTTTCTTGGCAAAGATACTGAAGTGATGTGTCATTTCCTTCTTCAGTGGGTTAAGGTAACCAGAAGGTCACACAACTCATCAGTGTTTGAGGCAAGATTTGAATTCAGGTCTTCCTGATTCCAGACCCAGTGCTCTATGCACTGAGCTACCTAGGTGCCTTCAAATAGATAGATAGATAAGATAGCTATGTCTATCTATACATACATACATACATACATACATACATACATACATATATATGTATATATATATGTATATAGCCATTTATCACAAATTCCTCAGATTGGCATTTAAAACCCTTTAAATTTGGCTCCAGATTCAGATTAATTTCACATTACTCCATTTCACACCCTATGAAATCTACCCAAAGAGTCCTACTTGCTCTCCCCAAATGTAGAAATCGAACTTCTGCCTCCACGCTGTCTGCCATGCCAACTGAGCACTTCTTCTTTACCTCTACTTCTTAGAACTCTTAACTTCAATACACCTCATGTGCCACCACTTCTTAGAAGCCTTTACTGATTTTCTAAGACAGGGGTGGGGAACCTGCGGCCTCAGGGCCACATTTGTCCTCCTTGGTCCTTGGGCACGGCCTTTTGACTGAGTCCATTTTACAGAACAAATCTTTATATTAAGGGGATTTGCTCTGTGAAGTTTGGATCCAGTCAAAGTGCTACACTTGAGGACCTAGAAGGCCACATGTGGGCTTGAGCCCGAGGGTTCCCCACCCCTGTTCTAAGATATTGGTGTTCTTTTTGTCTTGTAATTACTTGTCTGTTTACATACATTCCCCAATGTATCCCAAGTACATAAAACAATGCCTTGTGCATATATATGATGAATACTTGAGGGAAACTAAATTGAGTTGGTTGTAACTGATATTTGTTTAGTGTCTTTACAATTTCATTTACTACTTCCATTTCTGAAATTCTGTAACATTGTGATTCTAAGCAGCTACTACAATTAAGGAGAAATTCCACAAAATGAAATCTAGTGTACTAATGTATTTAGACTTAAACGATATAGTAGTGTGTGATACCATTCTACCACCATCCAATATAAATACCCAGCGAAAGTCTTAACTACCCAAAGAGTAAGGAGATACTAGAATATATTGTTAAAAAAAAGTTCCAGAGGAATATAAACTCCTTAAATGTAGACATGATTTTTCAGTTTGTTTGTATCTCTTAGAACCTAGTTTAGTGGCTTTCACAGGGACATGGTTAATAAATTCTCGTTGGATTGGATTGGCTAGGATTGTTTTTGGCTACTTCCATATTATTAGACCAGCATCTTTCTGGGATGGTGTGAGTGCTGTCCCAAACCAGAGTAAAACAGTGGAAACAAGTTAAGAGATGAAATTAACTCTTGTATTTTTTGGCTTTTCACTCATTTTATCACTAAGTACCTACTATGTGTTAGGCAACATGCTGATTGAAAAGGAATGTATATTTAATGGGGGGAGGGGAACAGGATGTACACATATTATAATATACAAAATAAATATGAGTGTGCAATTTTAGGTATGGGGAGAGGGGCACTGGCAGTTTATGAGTCCACCACCTTCCTTTTATCAAATATACACAGACAAGCTAGAACAAAATACACAGGCAGTGATGAATTCACTAATAACCCTGATCATAAGCAATGTAAACACATAAAATGAGTCAAGGAATGATTCTCAATAAAAAAGGATAAGAGCTTAGTGAAAGGAAGAAAATAATCTGTGCCAGGAAAAAATGTTGTGGAGCCTCTTCCTCTTTTGCATGGTTTCTCTGAGAAGAAACTCCTCAGTGGGGACCCAACTGGTAAGCAGTCTTTAGCAATAATGTGATTTAGTCTGAAAATGGCATTTGTATTCCTATTTGAATACCAAAATTTGATCAAAGCTTGAGACACTAGCCAGAGTTCTTTAAATTATATTTTGATTTCCTAATTCACTTTTCCCCCTGTGACTGAATGCTATACATTTCATTCATAATGCAATACCATTAAGTTGATGATATTATAGTTAATCCCTGATTGATGAGCAGCCTATGTATTTTTTGTGTCCTATTTTTATACCAGAATGGCTTTTTCTTGTGACTTTTTTCCTCCTTTCCTGCACAAAACAAAATAAAGAAACTATAAGTTGGAAGAGATAACAAATAGGCTTCTGGGCTCAGGCAGAAAGTTATTTTTTGATAAGTCTTTCAGTATGAATTCTTCATGTTTGGCATATTTCATATTTCATATTTGGCTTTGCAATTTTACCTAGCAAAAAGTCATACTTTCTCTTGAAATGATATCCAAATGTGCTTCAGATGTCTTTTGGAGTGTTATGTAAAGGAAAGAGCATTTTATTTGGAGTCAGAATATCTGGATTTGAGTATCAGATCTATTTCCTGTGTCATTGCCTTGGACAAGTCTCTTTTTCTTTCTGGCCCTGTGTATACTCACTGGAAAGCTAAATGGTTAGACTAGATCAGGACTTCTTCACATTTTTTTTGTGTCATAGCTCTCTTTGACAGTCTGATGAACCCTTCTCAGCATAAAATAAAATATGTAAAATTACATACATACATATAATTATCTTGAAATAACTTTTATCAAAATATTAAAAAAAATTCATTCCCTGCCAGCTCTAAATCCTATGAAATTTCACCATGGGAGAATTCTTTTTTGTTTTGATTTACTTTAAAGTTGTTTTATTTTAACTAGGGTCTCAAGCAGCATAGATAATTTTAAGATGACAGAAATCTTGCAATTATATCCTGTCATTTAATGATCTCATAGCACTTTGCAAATGTTCATTCCATACTTGAAGTATGTGCTTTTTGTGACCACCTTTCCCTGGAGAACAACTAATTCTAAGATCATAAAGTTTTTTTTAAACTTTCTGGTGGCCTGTAAAGATGGAATTACAGGGTTAGTCACCCCAAATACATTTAGTAAATTCTTATCTCCATGTGGCACTCTTTTAGGAGTGGCCTACAAACATTTAAAAGAAATTTATTGGTCACTTTTTCCATTGTGGAAGGACTGCTTGACCTTAATGTGACCATCTGAGGGAACACAGAGATGCCAGTATCATCTAAGTTACTACTGGCAGAAATTTCTGGTGATGGTGCTGAACACATTCATGGCATTTCTGAAAGAACCTAGCCTGTCTCAGGGCTAACTTTGGGTTTTATATAGTATCATCCACAAAAGAAGCTAGAGAGAGAGAAGAATTTGGATAACTAAGCTGGCATGTTTTCTCATAGGAATATTTCTCTGGAAAATCTTTACTGGAGAAGGATTGGCTCTATCAGCATGTGTATGTTTTTGAATAAACTCCACTGCCTGTTTCTTTGACCTATGCTGAGAGCAGTTGGCAAGCATGGATTTGAGGCCTAAACTTCTCTAATGTGCTTTCCAAATTTCTTCTTAGATTTTGCTCTGCTTTTCTTGCATACAGATGTGGCATTTCGTTTGTCACTTCTATTTTAAAGTCAAGCTTGCCTTTGTCTTGGCTCAGGTACTTTAAAAAAGTAACACAAAGCAGAAAATAGAAAAACACAGAAAGTCTTGGGAAAGAAAAGAAAACCAGAGAGTTATGTATGCTTTTAGTCAGGGAGGAGGTTGGAGCAAGCCTTCAGATCGCTCTGATTTCAGTCTAACATTTTCTCCATTGTTAATCATGGAGGCCCAGAGCCAAAGTCATACTGACTAAATTGCCCAAATGTAAAGAAGTAAAAGTGAAACAACTCCCCTTTTCTCCTATCCAAGCCTCATACAAATTCCTTGGAGGAGCTAAGGAATGGAAGAAGTATGGTATATTTATACAAATTGTTACTGGAATGGTATAGGCTGGCCCAAGGCCAAGTGAAGGTTCACTACTACAAATCACCCGAGAAGTTTCCAGCTTTGTCCACATGGAAAATGTACACAGGCATTTCTTTACTGTTGATATCCTACCTATGCTTTTACATTAGGGATAAGATAAAACTGAACCTGTGGTTCCACTGAAATAGGTAATTCCCAGGTAAAGGAATGCCCCCTACTAATGCAGGTTAGCTGCTTTCCTACAACTTTTGCTTCTAACTGAAAGGTTAAATAAATCGCCCAAAGTCAAACACATGGTATGAGTCAGAGGCAGGGCTTGAACACATGTCTTTCTGGCTTTGAAGCTAGCTCTCTATTCACTATGTCATAGATCCTCTCACTTATGCATTATGTGTAGAGTTATATACATCTGTATCTCTATGTATTAGGTCTACGTATATAAATCTTCTACTGGCAAATATCTCACTAGAGTATATTAACCTGAGTTTGGTTCAGTGTTTCCTTGTGCCTTTCCTCCATATTCTTGAAGCAGCTAGGTGGCACAGTGGATAAAGCGCTGGTCCTAGGGTTAGGAAGACTCATCTTCCTGAGTTCAAATCCAGCCCCAGACACTGTGTGACCCTAAGCACTTAACCCCAATTGCCTCCAAAAAAAGTGTGCATATATTCAATTTCAATGTTCAATTTAACTGTGATGTATCTGTGATTTCGTCAGTGGTACTCCTGTTGTGGAAACCCTTTTCCCCTTCTTGCTGATGTATCTGTGATTTCATCTGTGTGTGGCACTCCTTTTGTGGAAACCCTTTTCCCCTTCTCGCCTCCACCTGATGAAGATCTGCAACTTCTTTGTAATTTATAATCTGAAAGAGTTGTCTGGGAACACTGTGTGACTTGTCCATGGTCACACAGCTAGAGTGTGTCAGACATAAGACTTGAAGTCAGAGATTCCTTGACAAATAGCTAATAATGATGGTTAATTGTTAACATTTCTATAGTGCTTTGATGTTAACAGTACCTCATCCGATGCTCACAATGATCCTGTGAAGTAGGTACTATTGTAATCTCCATTTTTCAGATGAGTAAACTGAGGCTGAGAAAGTTAAGTGACTCACTAATTAACAGGAAGTATCTGGCAGGATTTGAATTTAGGTCTTCCTAATCCTAAGACCTGTGATCTAACTGCGATATGAGTTCTTAGCATGGATAAATTCCAGGCAATCTGTGGACTTGAAGAGGAAACTTCTTTTTAAATATTTTCACTAAACTTTAGCTGAAATTTAGCATTTCCTTCAACGATGAATGTAGGTAACAAACATTATTCTGCAAACAGATCAGCAAGCTGCATCAGATGACAAAAGGGGTCCCTAGCAGAGGCAAGGTTAAGAACTCTTGCTTTGTACTATGTTCCCCCTGATTATAAATGCTGAAAATAATGCGCTTTAACATATTTGAAAAATTACCCTTACCATGAATGTGGAGGCATTTTATGTTCTTCAGCCTTTTCAGTTGTGCTTGACTATGTATGACCCACCTTGGGGTTCTCTTGGAAAGATACCGGAGTAGTTTGCCATTTCCTTCTCTAGCTCATTTCTTAGATGAAGAAACTGAGGCACACAGAGTTCAGTGACTTGTCCAGGGTCACCCTGTAAGTGTCTGAGGCCAGATTTGAATTCAGGGCCTCTTGACTTCGAGGCCATAACACTATCCAGTCATGTTGCCCCAAATAAGGAAAAGGATCAAGCAACAGACATACTCTGACTGATCTACCATTTCATTATCCCTAACTTTTTGAAACCTGCAGGTCTCTCTATAGATGATTTGAGACTTTGTAGCTGGTAGGATTTTCTCAAACCATGCTTTTTGTGACCATTTTTATGTGTATATCTGTATCTCTCTATCTAATATTTTTCCTTGTGGCTTAGATAAATACCTAGACAGTGCATATAGGATAATGCCATGAACAAATAGGTAAATATATCCAGCTGTTGAAGAGCTGAAGCATAAAAATTGACATTGCAAGAGAAAAAAAATCAGACAATTCGGTCTAACTTCTTTTCATCTACTCCAGCTTGTCAGGGCTAGTCGAACTGCTGATCTGGATGAAGTTTACCTAGTGCCAGTTCATCATGGATGCCTAGGTCCCCACTTGTGTTAAGGTAATTGTTTTGTCACCTCTGCCATCCCCTGATGGGAGACGACATATGCTTTAGGGTTTGTGACTTTTCCTTTACCTTTAGTAAAGTTAAAGGCACTTTTTCTTCTCTGGTTTTAGTGGTCAAGGCAATGATGGATACATAGAGTGACCACAGTTTAGGGGGCTTATAATGGAGTTCCCAATACAGTGACATAATTCTGAGTGTAGTGGGAGATTGGCAGGCAGAGATGGAGAGAGAGAACTGAGTATTTGGCAGAATCAGTGTGTATCATCTTCTCAGTTTAGAAAGCCCAGATGGTCCTTCATAATGCTGCATTCCATTGCCATAGAGCTTTTAGGCGACAGCCTATTAAAAATAAACCCTAATAAGTAGAATATATCAAGTTAAACTATGTATTTCATATTCTAATTCACAAGAATATGCCTAGGAGTTTAATATAGACTGACCTTGAAAGACAAATTGAAACATCTACTCACTTCTTCAAGAATAAACTTGTTTCTGAAAGAAGTAAATATTTCCACTTCCAACATTATTGAAGAGGTCATAGACAAAATATGTTCATTTGACTAAATGGAGTTCATTAAAAAGTTTAAATGCTGCATTTATGTTAAAAGGAGTAACATTGGAGGTATTTTTAGGGCTAAGCTTCCAGATAGGAATTATATTTAAAAAGTGCTGCTCAGGTCACTGAACAATGTCACCACTTTGAAAATTCTTCAGCTTTCCTTCAGTCTAAATGAAAACCTATGTTAAATTCGCATTTATGAAGTGTTTTAAGAACATTCCCCGCTGCAATCCCATGAGGTGGCCAGCAGAAATAACATCTCCGTTTTACTGATGAAGAAACAGGCCAATAGAAGGTAGGTGACTTTCCATGAACACACAGTTAGTGTTGGGTTGGACTTGAACTCATGTCCTCTGCATCAGGGCACTTTTTACTACATTGCTCTTACAGGTAATGTGAAAGAAAAAGAGGACTGGCCTCATTTTCAAAGATGCTAATTTCAACTGAATAAATCCTTATTAATTGATACATATCAGGTTTTTTGATAAACATAAGGACTAGTAAAGCTATTTCATACTTGAATCAATCTGTAACTCCAACAATTTCCACCAGTGCAGAGCGCTGCCCATTGAAGCCTTCATGTTCATATGTCTGTAAATTGACTTTGAAAATCTACGCGGTGTACTGCCTCCACCAGGCTGGTCTCCTCTTCCACTGGAAAGTTCCTTCAGGACATGTGTGTGTGTGTGTGTGTGTGTGTGTGTGTGTGCGCGCGCGCGTATATGTGTGTGGTGGGGTGGGATTAAGTTGGCTATGCTTTACTGTCTCTCCCCCGCTTTCCTCCCCCCCCACCCCATACTTCCGTCTCTTCTGCACTTTGCCACCATGCCCAAATTCGCATTTTCCTTTTATTTGTTTTCTTCCTCCACAGTAATGTAAGCTACTTAGGGGGTGGGAATTATCCCTCTTTTTGCTTCTATTTGTATGCCTTGAGCTTAACACTGTGTCTGGCACATAAGTGCTTAAAAAATGCTTGTTTCTAGCCTAGAGACCTTCTTTTGGAGCTTTTGATATTTTATGGAAATGTTGAGAAATAGCCAGAAGAAATACGACAACACAAGTCACCGGAAGGAGAAATTGAAAAGATCACCGGAAGGAAGCAGAACTTTGAGTAACCGATGGTTCCAGGGAACAGAGAGTGAAAGATTCTTCCATACCTTAAAGACCTATTGTGGGTACAAGTGGTTCATAGCACGCTTCGCTGCTTTACCTCTCAGCTGAAAGGTGGGAGGCTGCATATACTGCCAGAAGCCAGACCTAAGGGCTTCCCCAGCTCCCTCCAAGACTCAGCTCAAATCTTACCTATGGCAATTACCTGTTGCATTAGAAGGTAAACTTCTCCAGTGGAGGAACTATTTTTGCCTTTCTTTGAATCCTCCGCATTTAGCACAGTGCCTGGAACATAGACAGCAGTTAATAAATGCTTGTTGACAGATACAATGACAATATTGCCTGTTTTGCTGAGGGTTTTTTCTCTCTAATGAGGGAGGGGACAATAAGGAGGCAGCTTAGATGTCTCAGTAGATAGCTCTCTGGACCTGGAGTCAGGAAGACCTGAGTTCAAGTTTGCACTCAGATGCATACTCGCATCTGGACAAGTCTCTTAACCTCTTTTTGCCTAATCTACTAGAGAAGGAAATGGCAAGCCACTTCAATATCTTTGCCAAGAAAATCCCATGGATGGTATGGTCCATGAGGTCTCAAGGAATCCAATTCCACTGAACAACAATAGCAACAAAGGGAGGAATATGTATGGGTGTGGTGAGGTGATGAGGCACTTCTGGAAATAACTCTGATGTAAAAACAAAGAGCATTAATGAAATAGTTTTAAAAATATCTATTTGATGCATACCAGTTCAATCACTGGGCTGTCTCCTTAAACCTTGTCCTTAATACATGACTGACCTCATCTTCTCTTCTGGTCACCCATATAATTAATGATGTCTTTTATACTACTTCTTGCATGAAAGTTATCATTGGCAATGTGCTGCAGACTGCTTGTTCCCACAATAGGTCTTTACATTGAGCTTGGGGTCATTTGCACATTTGATTCCATTTTCTCCTTGACCTACTTAGGTCAAAGTGATTTCTCCTCAAATCCTTTCCCCTGCTTAAAAAAACAAACCAACCAAACAACAAAAAACCAAAAAACCACTTCTCTGCACCTAATAACTTTCTGATTTTCCAGTACTCAGAAATTGTTTGGGTACTTGCCTGTGTCTCATCCTCCTATTAGATTCTAACATCCTTGAAACTATTTTTTCACATTTACATCACCAACAAATATAACAGTACCTGCTTTATAAATTTCTGTTTAAGTGAAACGCAAGCATAAGTTTTAGGGGCTTCAATTCAATAAGCTTTTAACAGTAACCATAAAACAAGACCATTCTGTACTAAGGTTTAATCTATAAGTTTTTGGTTATTTCCATTGTCTAGGTTTTGTCACAGTTTTTAGCTTTAGGGAAAAATGTATATTTTCTCCTATAGAGAGTAAAGTGAAAAGGAATTGATCTCTTATATTGAAGTAGCAAGTATTTCAAACTGTCAAAACTTTCTTTACCAGGAGTTCTAAGAAATCATGCAGCGCACTAAGGTTCTGAGAAGGCCACAGAAATCACTTGTGCTTATTTGCAATATCACTTCTTCTTCCCCCTGGCCATCCTCATCACCTCCCACCCTCTCCTGAATCAACAAGCTTCGGAAAGTTGAGCAGCTAGTCTTAGCAAAGTCCATTCATGAACATGAAAATGAAAGCAAAGGAAGTAGACACAAGGCATATTTACTATCACATTGCTTATAAAGCCACTATTCTATTCTTCCCTTAATCCCTGTGCTGATACTCTGGAGGTGTAGGCACAAGGAAATATACTTATTTTCATAAATGTATTAAGGTTATTTTTTAAAAGATGAATAAGTACGTGGCTTTGGCAGTGAAGCTAAAACAAATGCGAAGGTTGAAAGGAGCATCCAAATTATTTTGGCAACTGGTTTACATACATGGATTGGATCTCTTCAAGAGAAGAGGATTTATCTACATTGACATCAGTTCATAAGTTGGGATGTAGAAAGATATGTCATGTAATCATGAGATTTCTATCCCCAAATAGATTAAGCTACTGAAGTAACTCTAGCTTCATCATATAAATAACAAGTGAAAATTATATTGAGCAATTTTAAGTAATAATTATATTTGACACTCACCTTATGCCAAGAACTATCGAATAACTAAGTTAACTGGCAAGGTTGGACAATGGAATGTTTTAGACAAATCCATTTCCTGGTTACTAGAACACCCCTCTACACCCCAATTTACAATAACCTCCCTATAAGAACAACACTTCTCAAAGCCCACTCAGTTATGATTTTAAAGTGTTAGAATACAATAAAGTACACATAACACTAAAACTGGGTGAGCAGCTTGTGACCATGGACAACAGTGTAGAACTCGAACTGTCCATCTGTTATTCCTTTATCCTTTTCTGGTCATAAATTTCCTGTATATCATCTTTTGTGCCACTCTTTGTGTACAAGTCATCATTGGTTATGTATGACAGTTTACTTATGCCCACCAATATATCTTTCCATTGCCATTCAGATTGCTGTTCAGGCATTTCAGTTGTGTCTGATTCTTTCTGACCCCATTTGTTTTTTTTTTTTAGCAGAGACACTGGAGTGGTTTGCCATTTCAGAGATGACAAACTGAGGCTAACAGGGTTAAGTGACTTGTCCAGGGTCCCATAGCTCAGGAAGATGTCTTCCTGATGTCAAGCCTGACACTTTATCCACTGTACCACCTAGCTCCCAACCATACAGATTTCTCATATCATAGTTTTTTTTTAGAAATTGGGGTGTTCCATTATTTGTAGCCATATGGAAACATCGGGAAAATACTGGGGAGCAGGTTAAAAATCATTGAAGGTACTATGCAATTTCCTAAGTTCAGTCAAACCTGCTTTCTTCCTTCTATTAAATTCTTGTCTCATTTCATTTCCCATCTTCAGAGTCTGTCCAAAATATATTTGCTTCATGGATGGGCAGTGGACTGCCTGTCCAAACAATCATCATACCCTGGAAAATAGAAATTCTTCATCTGTTTGGTTTTTCCTGTGGATTATTAGACCAGTCTCCCTGGAGTGATCATAGATCTTGTTGGGGAAATCTTGTGGTAGTCTGGAGCTTGATCCAATCAACAAGAGAGCATGAAAAGGAACATTTAGAGCAGGGGGATCAGACCACATGATCAATGGGCCACATAACACTCCTGAATGTGGCTCTGACCAGATTAAAATATAATTTGGAAATATTTAACAACATAATAAAAATATAACAAAACATAGATTGTATTAATATGTGGTTTTCTAAGTCAATATGTAGCCCACAGGGATTCTTACATATGGTTTAATGGTCCCCATTTCTGTTTGAGTTTGACACCGCCAGTCTGAAGGACCTCACCCTCCATAGGGAATCTCTTGCTCATTTAGACTCTGCACAGCACCAAGAGTTTATGATATGTTTTAAGTATTACATTGATAGAATAGTTCACAGAGAGTGTCATCTCTGGAGTGTATTATACATCTCTCAGTATTTCTATTCAAATGTTACAGTCATTCAGATAGCTTCAGGTCTTCCTGAAGTTCTAGCAGATATGTATCCAGCCTCATTGCATTGACATACACAGAGATATCTGATGTCTGAAATGCCAAAACAATTAGTGTAAAATATTAAATTTTAAAGAGGTCACTGTGTGCATTAATTAATTCTTTAATTCTAAGGATAGGTTTTCATCTGTGTGAAAGAATGAGAGGTTACATAAGATGAACAACTCATTGATAGTGAGTTAATTTCAAAAGTACTGACTTTTAAAAAAACACCCTTACAAACTTATGAAAAAATATTATAATTCTTAATTTCATAAGAAACATTAGGCTAAAGTCATTAAGGTAATGTGTTGAGTAAGTGTTTTTAAATGTCTGGCATAAAATTGGAAGACTAATACCTTTATCTTCCAAATTGATTTGAAATGTAATACCTTGGCTTTGGCCTTAATACATTGTGTGACTTGAAAGAGAGATTTTAATATACAAGTATAGCCTTAAGCAATCATTTCTATGATTTATTCAAACGGAGGAATATTATACTTCTTTTATGATAGCTAATTGTGGGGCTTTTAAAATTTAATTTATTAATCTTTCCCAAATACATTTCATTGGCACCACACTACACATTCTTTGTCTAGAATAAGGCTCCAAGTGAGTATATTCACTTTGTTAATATATTATGGTATATAGTAATATAGTATATTTCCTTTAATAGTCATGAATTCTCCTTTGATTTTTTAAAATTAAAAAAACAGAAATAAAAATGTTTACAAATGGTTATACTAAAAACAATAAAAAACAAGGCATAGCAAGAATCAAATGAAAACCAAATGGTTATGTACAAGTGATTTTTTTTCATCTTTATTTGAAAGGTCAAGTCCAATTCAGTAATGGTTGAACTGACTTTGAGAGACTTTATATTAGAAGTTAGTGATGCTACATGATGCATTTTATCTTTTTATATAGGCCTCTTCTAAGACATAATTAAGATATGTTGACTAGAGGTTTCTATGAGAGTACTGAAGTTTAGAGGGGGCTAATATAACCTGTGCACTTTCAGAAGCACTTCTACAACTGAGTATAGCACTTCATTAGTTAAAATTAGAAGTTACCAGACTGCATGTGGTCTACCCTATGCCACTCTCTTATCCCCCACTGTTGCAGCCTAGACAAAGTTTATCAGCTCTGCCCTGTTGTTCCAACCTGGGCAGCTGTTTCCTTGACAATGGCCTTTGGTATCTGGGTGGGAGGAGGGAGAAGGAGTGAAGGATGTCTTTCCACAATTGAATTTGCCTTCAAAACACAATTTGGAGGAATAACTAATAGTATTTGCCTCGAATGTTTTGTGCTGGTTGTCCCAAGGGCCAAAAGTATTAGGAATGACTGAGTTATTTGAAACTTCTTGTGGTATAGTCAGTCAGCTCTGTGTTTCTAGCTTTCCTTTGAGGTTTATGGTACTAATATAGGAAGGCAATAGCAACCCGATATATTTTTACAGTTAACGTTTAATACCAGAGTTGACTTCCTATGGAATGAATATGATGAGGCAAGTACAGAATGAACATATATGTAGTTTAAAAACTAGGAACATAGGCTATTGAAAATATCTGGCAAATATAACAATTCCATGGTCCTGTGTGTTGCTTGTCAATGTGTTCTGGGGTAGTAGATAATATCAATGAAATTCTATCTTGAATGGGTGCTCCAGTAGGACAATTTTAGATGAATGTAATAATCAGTACTTATCACTGATGATCTGTGTGTGCATAAAGTTCGAATATGTTTAATTATTTCAGAAAGGAAAATACTACTGTAATTCTGAATCAGACAAACCCTCAAAACAGATCAAAATGAATTATTCCTAAATTTATTTTAAAAAATATAAGAATTTAATGTATATAGTATTAGAGACAGAATAGCAGGTTGGCTCTTAATAAAATTTAATTTATTTCTGGTGTTTCAATCCAATTCCAATCAACAAACCTTTATTAAATATCTATTATATGCAAGGCACTGTCTTAGGTGCTAGAGAAAAATGAAAAAATTTATGCTCTTAAGGAACTTAGATTCTACCATGTGGATACAACATAAGCAAGAGATAAGTATCTACAGGGTGTTCCTAAAGTCTGGACACATAGGCAATTGATGGCATGGCAATGTGGAGTAATTGCATTGAGTTCATGTGAATCTTGCAAAGCACATTAACATTTGCATCACAAATGATGGAAATCACATTGAAGATGTTATTTGTTGATATTCCAATTAAATAAAAATTTCATTCATTTCATTTCTTGAAAGTATGCACTTTTGCCTATGTGTCCAGACTTTAGGAACACCCTGTATATACTGATTTGTGGAAAAGACATTAACAACAAGAGGATTAGGAAAGCCTTTTTATATGTTATATGTAAGGTATCACTTGACATTATCCTTGATGAAATTGATGACAGGCCTAGGCCTTCAGTCCAGGCATGTGACATAGTCTGTGTAAAGTCAGAAAATGGAAGATGTAATATTGAGTTTGAGGAAAATTACCCAAGATAAATCATATGAAGGGGAATCAGATCAAAAAAACCTGGAAAAGTAGAAAGTGACAGAGTTTGAGCAATCCCAGAATAGCTTTCAAGAATATAGGGTCATTTCACTTCTCCCCCTTCCAATGATGAATCATGGGTTTAAGATTTTGTAGGGGGCCTTTCACATGGTTGTTGGGGAGTTAAGTAAAAGCCTTTCATATGAGATCAGGTATAAAGTAAGGGTATGTACTATCCCAGTTACTGTTTGATACAGTGCTAGACATGCTAGCTATAGCAATAATATGAGAAAAAGAAATTCCAATAAACTGACAAAGGATTATATTGTAGGCGTAGAAAAATAATAATAGAATTCACCCAGAGGAAGTGTACCTTGAGGTAAGTAATGAGAAAAGTCACAAAGAAAAGTCTAGTTGTCAGATGTCAAATGATACTACAAAGTCGTAATCATTCAAATTTCAGTACTGGCTAAGAAATAGGCCAATCACTGGAATAGATTAAGTATGTAACACATATAGTATCTATTGAAGCTAGTAGCCTGTGGTTCAATAAACCTAAAGACCAAAGTTCTTGAGGTAAAGACTCACTATTCAATAAAAAAGTGCTTGAAAAATTAGAAAGCAGCCTGGCAGAAATTAGGTTAATAAGTAAGTATTTTGCTGACTTGATGCTACCAACTTCTATCATCCTCTTGCTTCTCTAGTAGCTTTTTTGTGTGTCCTTCATGGACTTCTTTCCTCCATTAAAATGGATATTACTTAAATGCTCTATGCTAATAACAGAAGCTTGTGTTTATATAATACTTTCTGATACCTAGAGTGCTTTTTGTCACCACACTCTTGTGAAGGAGATGATGAATTCTTATTACCTGCATTTAACAAAGGCAGCTGAGGTTCTGAGAAGCTAAAACTCTGACAAAGGGAAACATAGCCATTAACTGCCGAGCTGGGATTAGAACCCTAGGTTCTCTGACTACAAATCCAGGGTGATTTCTATTACATCATGCTGCTTCCTCCCTCCCTCCTCTGCTATGATTCTCTTAGCAAAACAAAAATGCATCTTTTAGCATATATACCATTTATATTGGAACTAACTGAATGTGTTCTTTTGACTGCTTCATTTGAAAACCAAGCATTTTGTGTTTATTTGTTTTCCTAACTACATATACAGATCAGCTGGAGTTATTTTGATCAAACCTTGAGGATTATAGAAGAAAAGAACCAGCTCAGAATGATTTGAAAAGAATTCTCATATTTTGAGGCCTGAAGGTACAAATCAAAGTTCTTCCTTTAGTCTTGGAGACTTATTTTTAGTAAATTAAATATCTGATCAAATGAGAAATAAAAAGCTAAACTCTTGAAAAGATTAAAAAAGTAGGCAATGTAGAATTTGAAAAGTCATTAAGATGTGAATCAAATCAGCCTAGAATGACAGTAGAAGTGATAAAATTAATTGGTCAAGAATATGGCCATTCTAATTGTCCTTCGATAGAAAGTTGTAGGGCAGGTAGGTGGCACAATGGATAGAGCGCTGGGCCCAGAGTCAGGAAGAATCATCTTTGTGAGTTCAAATCCGGCCTTAGATACTTACTAGCTGTGTGATCTTGGGCAAGTCACTTAACCCTGTTTGCCTCAGTTTCCTCATCAGTAAAATGAACTGGAGGAGGACATGGCAAACCACTCTAGTATCTTCACCAATAAAACCCCAACTGGGGTCTTAAAAAGTTGGATATGACTCAAATGACTGAACAACAACAAACTACAACTACCACAACCAGGAAATGCTAATGTGAAAATGGTCAAATTTTAGATTATTTTATTAACTAAAGCTAGAAGCAATGCCAATGTTGGCATCTCCGTTTTATAGATAAAGAAACTGAGGCCAGAGATTTTTAATGATTTGCCTGAGGTGACTTAGCTAGCAAAGTAGTAGAGTTAAAATTGAAATCTAGATCCTTCTGACTCCTCATCTAAAATGCCTTTCTCTATGTCAGTCTGCCTTTAATTGGTATTGGTTTTATAAAACTAGAAATGTCTATTAAATTAGAAAAAAACTTTCATTTAAATAGCAACACATTTATTGAGTGGTTACAAGGTACAAAGTACAAACTAGGCATGATTTAATAGTTTGTTTAATTATACAGCTGGGGACTTTCAGCTCATATGCGCAATGAAGATAGGTACACTGCCCATTAATCTTTTCAGCCATAACTGTACACATAGATCCTAAACACGTAAGTTTTATCAGTCTAGAAAATGAAGAGTACCTTCCAAGGCCTGAAGACTATTGTAGGAAAAGATGATTTATTATATTGTTTGGGGGAAATTATTATGCCATGTAAATCCAACCCTATGTGATTAAACTTTGCATCCAGAATCCTGCCTGACCCAGTGACTCTCTAGGAACGCTGAAGATGGCTACATGGTATTTTGGGTTCCCCTGGGTCCTAGATCCCATCCAAAGCATTCTTGCTTGGGGTCCCCACACTGAGATCTTGCAATGAGTCCACCCAAACTTGTGTTTTGGCTTAATCCAAATTTTCTTGAATGTTTAGAGTAACTAATATCTATCTTAATCTCCCTTGCTTTCAAGTTGCCTTCTTGGCAACTCTACTTAACTGTGCCCAAGTGGTTCATATGCTGGCACCCTTGTTTAAATTCTATATAAGGTAAACCTATATAAGGTAAACCTCCCTGGATGGGAGGGAGTCAAACTTCCTTTCCAGCTCACTCCCCTCTACCAAAAGACTTAATGAATTTCTTTCTAAAACTATTTCAGATTTTGGGGTTTGTTCTGATGTGTAAGGCATACCTTATCCATCTTATACATGTTATCTTGATTTTTTAAAAACATAAGTGTAAAACTTTACATTCATTTAATCAATTAAATTAATTTTTATCAATCTATTTATTAAATTTAATCTTATTGGGTTGCCTGTAAAGATCTCTTTGTGGCTTTTGCTCTCACACATTGTTGAATTGTGGCGAGGAAGATAAAACTGTGGTGAGCCTTGCAAGCTCAGTTAAATAATTCAGGCTTCATCCAGTAGTCACTGGAGAGCCATTGAATGATTTGGAGGAGGAAGTACTATTACATGATCAGCGTTATGAATTAGGAAGATTAATTTGTTGTTGGTATGAAGAGTAGATTAGCATAAATAAACCTAAGTAGGAGTAGAACAGATAATAAACTATTGAAATTGTGTAGTCCTGGTAATGAGGTAGTACAAACTTGAATTAGGTGCTGGTGCAGAAATTAAGGAAGTGATAAAAATGAGATACAATGCAAAGGTATTCCTGACAGAATTTCTTCTGTGGTGAGCTCTAAGGATGATGGGATAGGGATGAAATAAAAAAGATTTGGAGGTTTCCTAGGTGCAATTAATTGTAGAATGATGATAACTAATAAAAATGGGGATATTAAGGAAAGAGCATTTTTATGAGAAAAATAATGACCTTGATTTAGGACAACATTGAATTTTGGTTTGTGGCAGGAGTAATAACCTAATTTTTTCTCTAATGCCTGTGATTGGTTAGTTTTTCTTTAAAAAGTTTGGTGACCAACCTAAAGACTTAGTTGGCTCAGAGGATTAAAGTCTCAGCCTCTTTATAACCTTTCTGGTCACTAGAGTACTAAACGGCTATGAAGTGATTCCAGTGGTTGTTTCTAACTCATCAACCCATAATGGCAGCTCAAGTAAAGGAGCTTCACTCAACTGAATCAACTCAAGCTGTTTTCAGGGTCTATCTTTGTTGAATATCCTTCTGCTATGGCTAAGTAAATTTCCTTTTGTTAACTGTTGAATGAACTACTCATGTCTCATTTTGTTCCAGTATTGAACTTGAACCACCAACGGATTGGCCTGATTCAGACTCAGTCCTAGGACAAGTTGTCAGCAGGACATCCAGAGCAAGATGTCTAGAAGTCAGTTGGAAATTCAGTTTTGAAAACTGAGAGGAGATATTGGGACTGCAAATGTAAATCTAAAGTAATTTGCACAGAGGTGATACTATAGAAGTACATGAAATTGTCAAGGCAGAAGAGTGTATAAGAAGACCAAAAGGATTATGTTTTGGGGGTGTCCATATTTTGGGGGCAAGTGGAGAGAAAAAGTCAAATAAAAGAGACAGGGAAGGAGAAGTCAGATGTGTAGGAGGAGAATCAGAACTATACAATAGTAGGTAGGAGAAAAGGAGAGAGAGTTTCAAGAAGAGAAAAGTTAGTTGTTTTAAATGATATAGACAGATCAAGGAAGGTGAGGGCTATGAAGAGGCCATTGGATTTGTCAATTAGGTGATGATTGACCTTTTGGAGAGCAGTTTCATTGAGCAGAGTGGTGAGCCAGATAGCAAAAGGAACAAGATGAAAGTGACTAAATTTCAAAAATTTTGGCTGTGAAGGGGAAGAGAAAAGATAGTAGCTTAATGGATAGGTTTTGAAGTAGCATTTTATCTTTTAGGATGTGAGATACCTAAACATATTTGTGGGCAGAAGAGAAAAGAGCCAATAGAATGGGAGAGATTGAAGATGAAAAGAAGAAAAGGGATAATTATTGCAGCAAGATTTAGGAGGAGGTGGAAGTAGAAAGCATCAAGAGCCTAATCAAAGACTGACTAGTGACTAGAAACTGTATAAATCATTATCTAATTATGCTACATTTACCTGAAAACAGGTGTCCAATTATATATTGGAAAAGATGGATAAAATATTGAGTTGTTTATAAGGAAGGATGATTCTTACAATCTATTTCTTTTTGTAATCAGCCTTTCAATATTTCATTTGGTACTTTCCGATTGACGTTATATAGCCAAAAGCTAGCTTGCGAAAAGATTACCATGAGAACCATTTAAACCCCAAGGCATCTGAAGATTAAACTGGAAGGAGGAGAATACAAGGGAGATTGATGAAAAATGGGAAAAAAGACCTGTCAACATATCTATTAAAAGATATTTTCTTCTTTGAGATAGTAGAATCACCACATGTGGACTCTAATATCTCAGTCCTTGATGTGCAACATGGAATTATATAAATGGCACTAATGAAAAAAGACAATGGGAAGAATGACCATACTAGACTATAGAGGAGGACCATGCTGGACCCTTTTCCAACCCATTTGTTCTCCCCCAAACCTCCATTTTGGGGAAGAGCCCAGATCAGATATCCTTGGCTCTCTAGACTTAGCTGCCATATCCTTGCATGGGTATTTCCTTCTCTAACCACTCCCTTTTCAGCTCCTTTTTTTATGAGTTGTCTTTACTCATTAGAATTTGGACTCCTTTAGGTCATCTCTCTCTCTCTCTCCCCTCTCTCTCTCTCTCTCTGTGTACGTATATCCCCAGTGCTTGGCACAGTACATGGTACATAGTATGTGCTTAATATGTTTGTTAACTGACTGCTGGAGGTAATATGATCTGGAGGGCATTGATGGGTCAATTTTTTAAAAGAATCATCATCATCATCTTCATCATCATCATCATCATCATAGAATTGCCTTAACTTTCATTTCCCTAATTGTGATTTGTAGTATTTTTTTCACATTGCTATAACCTAGTTTTTTCTTTGAGAACTACTTATTGCTGTCCTTTTACGAATTGCGTAAGTCTTCATTACTTATGTGTTGCAGCCTACTACTTTTTATAACATTTATATTTGAAAATGGTTTTTAATAATAAAATAATGGTTTATAAAGGCAAATATTGAAAGTGAAAATTTAGATATCATTACTAAAATAAGGTTGACATCAATGACTACTCACTCATATGTCTACTTTCTCACATTTACAATATATTTGTAGTATTTCAAGGCTATTCTTGGTGAAAATATGATGAAGAACCTGGCAGGCTTTACAGATCATATATTTATATTCACTTGACTTGTGTGTGTGTGGTTTGTCCTTCGTTCTTGAGGAGGACTATGACATCAGGAAGATGGTGCCATGACTTGCAAGTGAATTGGATTTAATTGAGGGAGGGCTATGCAAAGTCATCAGTCTCACTCTCTCCTCCAGAGCCATCTGATTCCAGTGGCAAGACATAGATCAGGATGACTGGCCCAGGATGCAGTGGGAGACCTTGGCCCTTCAGAACCAAGGTCTTTCTGAGTTCCCACTTTTACTGAAACAATGCCCATTCAGAGATTGGGGTAGTTTAAGAAAGGAATTAAGGGATGGCCCCTTAAATAAATAAAAAAAATCCAACTGGGAGGGGAAGACCCTCAGGGTTTCTGGCCAAAAGAGAAACAATTACTATTTACACTCACTCTGAGCCTTCAGGGCCCCAAAATAATCATTAAGTGGTTGTTGGGCAGGGTCCTATTGTTGGTCAATCAATGAGAGCCAGAGTGAATTGGATTTAAGGCATGGTCTTTAAGACAGAAATCTAGCCAGTAAATCCCAAGATATCAAGATAGGTTTCCACCATGAAAATTTACCTTCCTTTGGGCAGAGCACCCTCAGGTAAGGGCATGATACCCCATGTGGAGATAGGAGAAGAGAGGACAAGACACGACAGGAACTGGCCAGTTGGGCTCTCCAGTGGGGCAGCTTAAGTTTGTCCTTAACTCTCCAAGAGGACCGTGTGTCAGGAAGATGTTGCGATGACTTGCAAGGGAATGGGCCCAAGTGTGGGAAGGCTGTGCAAAGTCACCAGCCTAACTATCTCCTCTGGAGCCATCTGGGTCCGGTGGCCAGACACAGATCAGGACAATTGGAGATGGCCCAGCATTCACTTGGGTACAGGGAATACAGGATTCCACTGTGTAATTGTTGAGTATAAAAGCAGATAAACATTTAATTCAGTAGAACTGTACTCCAACAAGATGGTCTCTTATGTACACATTATGATCAAGTAAGATTCCTTCATAACGATTACAATAGAGATAGCTTTGTTAGATAATCCTCTGGCTCATAATATCAGTATAAAACAGGGAGATGCATAGTGTGGTAGGATGAAAAAAACTCAAACAATTTGAAATCAGAGAATGTGGGTTAGAATCCTCATACTGTCACTTACTTTCTTCCCTTGGTCTCTCCTCATTTGTCAAATGAGAGAGATGGATTACATGACTTATAAGATTCCTTCTGGTTGCAAGTCTTCTACAAAATGTTTCTACAAAATGTTACTTTCAATAAGTAAATACAATATAATTTGAGGAAGGAGAGAATACTAGTAATGAGGGAGATCAAGAAATTCTTACCACGGGACAGCTAGGTGGCTCAGTGACTAGAGCACCGGCCCTGGAGTCAGGAGGACCTGAGTTCAAATCTGGCCTCAGACACTTGACACATGTACTAGCTGTGTTACCTTGGGCAAGTCACTTAACCCCAATTGCCCTGCCAAAAAACAAAAACAAAAACAAAAAAAAAGATATTCTTACCACAGGAAATTCTTACCACATGCCCTGAGATGAGAAGGAAACTGAGGATTCTAACAAGTAGAGGCATACAGGGAGTACAGTCCAAGCCTGAGGGATATATCGTCTGTGTGAAAAGCCAAAGAGGTAAGCGATGGATTGTTCTGAGTCTAAGAACAGCAAGTAAAGGACATTGGCTGGAAGATAAAATGTACATTTAGTCTGAAAAAGTAGTCTGGAGCCAGACTGTGTAGGACTTTAAATGCCAAGTTTGTGTTTTATGAGAAGTTTGTGTTTTATCCTAGAGGCAATAGGGAGCCACTGAGGCTTTTGAGCAGGGGTTGACACAGTGTGGTTTAGGTAGCTAATTTTTATAGGTGTGGAGGATAATTGATATAGGAGAGGAACTAGAAGCCAGGAGTTCAATTTAGAGGGTATTGTAATAATCCAGGTAAAAGGTGATGAGGGAGAAGTTCACTAAAGGTGTCTACATTGGTCAAGGAGGACACCCCATACAAATGAAAGAGAATTCCTTATGGATAATATGTCCATTAGATACTCACGAATTTGCCTTAATACCTGGAACACTTCAGAGACTCTTGAATGACATAGATTCACAGCTATTCAAAAGAGTTGGGTCTAATAATCCAAGTGATGGGGTGCTTGGGTGCCGGTGCTTGGACCCCAGTTCCAAAACCACATTTCTCCCTAGCCTCAAAACACTGTTAGTTTCTGTCTAGCAAAGCAGGACAGCATGCCCTAGCAAAACATTTATCTCTTTTCCTGATACAGTGGCCAGAAGTACCTATAGAATTTATTAGTCTGAACCAGCTGTGTACATGCTGATCTGGCTGTGTACTGGGTCATAAAGATATCTACTACTCATTGACCTATCATATGCATGCTAGATCTAGACATATGTATACTCCCTTACATTTATCTTATCTAACAAGACCTTGATGGGAGTAGCCTGGGTATTTCCCAGTCAGCCCTGACAGTTGACTTAGTGATGTTTCAGGCCTAAAACCACACCTCCATGTAGCCTCCCTTTGGACTATTTCCCAATGAACTCTGGGTAAGATACCTGTGCAGTAGATACAAAAAGTGTATGTTTTTTTTGTAGAAATTTTAATTAATTTATTTATTTAACATATTTAGTTTTCAGCATTGATTTTCACAAGAGTTTGAATTACCAGTTTTCTCCCCATTTCTACCCTCCCCTCCACTCCAAGATGGCGTATATTCTGGTTGCCCTGTTCCCCAGTCAGCGCTCCCCTCTGTCACCCCACTCCCCTCCCATCCCCTTTTCCCTTCCTTTCTTGTAGGGCAAGATAAATTTCTACGCCCCATTGTCTGTGTATCTTATTTTCTAGTTGCATGCAAAAACATTTTTGTTTGTTTTTGAACATCTGTTTTTAAAACTTTGAGTTCCAAATTCTCTCCCCTCTTCCCTTCTCACCCACCCTCCCTAAGAAGTCAAGCAATTCCACATAAGCCACATGTGTATCATTATGTATAATCCTTCCACAATATTCATGTTGTGAAAGACTAACTATATTTTGCTCCTTCCCAACCCATCCCCCTTTATTGAATTTTCTCCCTTGACCCTGTCCCCTTTCGAAAGTGTTTGTTTTTGGCGACCTTCACCCCCATCAGACCTCCCCTCCATCATCTCCTCCTTTTTTAAAATTTTCTTCCCTCTTCTTTCCTGTGGGGTAAGATTCCCAATTGGGTATGTATGGTATTCCCTCCTTAGGCCAAATCTGATGAGAGCAATGTTCACTCATTCCCCCCTCATTCGCCCTCTCCTCTCCTCCCACAGAACTGCTTCCTCTTGCCACCTTTATGCGAGATAATCCACCCCATTCTATCTCTCCTTATCTCCCTCTCTCAGTATGTTCCTCTCTCATCCCTTAATTTGATTTTATTTCTTTTAGATATCTTCCCTTCATCTTCAACTCACCCTGTGTCTGCTCTCTCTCTGTGTCTCTCTGTCTCTCTCTCTCTTTCTCTCTCTCTCTATATATATACATATACATATATATATACACACACATAGATATATACATACATACACATTTACCCATATATATACATAAACATATATGTATGCATATTCCCTTCAGCTACCTTAATACTGAGGTCTCATGAATCATACACATCATATTTCCATGTAGGAATGTCAACAAAACAGTTCACCTTTAGTTCACCTTTTCTTTTTCTTGTTCTTTTTCTTGATTACCTTTTCATGCTTCTCTTGATTCTTGTGTTTGAAAGTCAAATTTTCTATTCAGTTCTGGTCTTTTCACTGAGAAAGCTTGAAAGTCCTCTATTTTATTGAAAATCCATATTTTGCCTTGGAGCATGATGCTCAGTTTTGCTGGGTAGGTGATTCTTGGTTTTAATCCTAGCTCCATTGACCTCCAGAATATCGTATTCCAAGCCCTTCTATCTCTTAATGTAGAGGCTGCCAGATCTTGGGTTATTCTGATTGGGTTTCTACAATACTCAAATTGTTTCTTTCTGGCTGCTTACAGTATTTTCTCCTTGATCTGGGAGCTCTGGAATTTGGCAACAATATTCCTGGGAGATTTCTTTTGGGGATCTATTTGAGGAGGCGATCGAAGTATTCTTTCAATTTCTATTTTGCCCTGTGGCTCTAGAATATCAGAGCAGTTCTCCTTGATAATTTCTTGAAAGATGATATCTAGGCTCTTTTTTTTGATCATGGCTTTCAGGTAGTCCAATAATTTTTAAATTATCTCTCCTGGATCTATTTTCCAGGTCAGCGGTTTTTCCAATGAGATATTTGACATTGTCTTCCATTTTTTCATTCCTTTGGTTCTGTTTTATAATATCCTGATTTCTTATAAAGTCACTAGCTTCCACTTGCTCCAATCTAATTTTTAAAGTAGTATTTTCTTCAGTGGTCTTTTGGACCTCCTTTTCCATTTGGCTAATTCTGCCTTTCAAGGCATTCTTCTCCTCATTGGTTTTTTGGAGCTCTTTTGCCATTTGAGTTAGTCTGTTTTTTAAGGTGTTGTTTTCTTCAGTGTATTTTTCAATGTTTTTTTGGGTCTCCTTTAGCAAGTCATTGACTTGTTTTTCATGGTTTTCTTGCATCCTTCTCATTTCTCTTCCCAATTTTTCCTCTACTTCTCTAACTTGCTTTTCCAAATCCTTTTTGAGCTCTTCCATGGCCTGGGACCAGTTCATGTTTTTCTTGGAGGCTTTTGGTGTAGGCTCTTGCACTTTATTGACTTCTTTAGGCTGTATGTTTTAGTCTTCTTTGTCAGCAAAGAAAGAATGCAAAGTCTGAGACTGAATCTCGGTGCGTTTTCGCTGCCTGGCCATATTCCCAGCTAACTAACTTGACCTTTGAGTTTTTCAGTGGGGTATGACTGCTTGTAGACTAGAGAGTTCTATGTTCCACGTTTGGGGGGGAGGTACCAGCTCTGCCACACCAGCACTGCTCCTTCCCCCAGAACCCCCAACCTGGACTGGGCTTAGATCTTCAGCAGGCTGTGCACTCCTGCTCTGATCCGCCACTTAATTCCTCCCACCAGGTGGGCCTGGAGCTGGAAGCAACAACAGCAGTAGCTGCCCCACCTCCGCTGCCCCTGGGGCTGGAAGCCGAACCCCGAACTCCTTCCACTCCCTCAGTGTTTCCCACTAACCTTCTCAGCAGTCTTTGGTGTTTGTGAGTTGAGGAGTCTGGTAATTGCTGCAGCTCCCTGATTCAGGGCACCAGTGCCCCCTCCGCTCGGCTCGTGGTTTCTTTGGTCCACGCCGCTCAGGCTGGGCTCTGCTCCACTCCGTTCCCAGCTCCCAGCTCTGTGTGGGATAGACCTCACCCAGAGACCATCCAGGCTGTCCTGGGCTGGAGCCCTGCTTCCCTCTGCTGTTTTGTGGGTTCTCCCATTCTAGAATTGGTTCAGAGCCATTTTTATAGGTTTTTGGAGGGACTCGGTATGGAGCTCACGCTAGTCCCTGCTTACCAGCTGCCATCTTGGCTCCGCCAAAAAGTGTATGTTACTTTAAGAACTGACCACTTCTTAACCACTCCCTAATCCCACCCTGAATCACCTAATTAGCATATTTGGCACATGTTTTACTAAAGTTTAGCCTATATAAACTTTACCTGCACCCTTCCAAGGTTGCAGGTTCCCTAAGAACTCTTACCTGCTGAAAAGAGGAATAAATCATTGCCACCTTGACTTAAAGAATGCTTGAGATCATGAATTCATCCCAGACAGCCTTGACCCTTTCAAGTACTCTGGTTTTTGAGGGGTATCCCCCCCTCAATGACTCTGTCTGGGAACTCCAGTCTTGGGGTCCCTGGACTTTGTCTTACCCTCAACACAAGCAGGATGATTAAATGGATGAAGGCTGCCTAATTTCCAGAGCAGGGCAACTAGGTGGCACAGGTGATAGAACTAGGCCTGGAGTCAGGAAGACTCATCCACTCTGGTATCTCTGCCAAAAAAAACTCCAAATGGGGTCACAAAGAGATGGACATGACCGAACAACAACAACAGTGTCCAGACTATGCTGAATTGTATGGATAGTTCATTGAGTTGGTCTGTGAGTAATACATTTATCTTAGGTGAAAATGAACTGGATAGACAATGAGCTGCACCCAGAACTAAATAGGCTGAGATGAGTGGGTGGCATAGAACTTCGACATTAATGCCTTCAGCAACCCCAAGCTTCTCCCTAAAACAAATAAAATATGCATCTTTTAAATACTTTTAACAAGTATTCTCACTGTGAGAGACCCCATAGTGCAGTGCAAGGATTCTTAACTTGTGGGTCATTGAATTTGTTTTTGAATATATAGTGTGTATATGCATATATACACATGTATGCATATGTATGTATATATGTGCATATTATATATATATATAGATGACCATATTTCAATATAATTGCCTTCCTTTGTAAGCTTACATATTTTGTTTTGTGCATTTAAAAATATAATTCTGAGGAGACCATAAGTTTCACCAATTTGCTTAAGGCCTTCATGATGCAAAAAAAGATTAAGAGTCTATAGTATAACGGGGAGAAGATTGGCCTCAGAGTCAGGAATACCTAGATTTGTCTTGCTTCTACCACACAGTGCTTGCATGACCTTGGGCAAGTCACTTAAATACACTCAATGCCTCAGGCAACTCACTAAGGGAATAAATTGCTGAATATTTGGTGGAAGGATTTTCCTCACTGAGAATTCCCCATACCAATGAAATCCTAGTCTGGACAAGAAATAATCCTCACTCCATGCTTTATGTCTACTCATCCTGAACTATTACAATCTTTGAAGAATCAAAATTACAGGTTACCCAAAGGGCAATGGAGATATGGTTTGTGGAAATATGCTATGGTGTGCTACAAATAAAGAATTGTATGTGAGGAATTGTAGGAGAGGTGCTATGAAAGTGATGTATGACCAGAAAGAGCAATGAGTCAGTCCTATGGCAATAGTGAGGAATTTCAGATGGATTCACTTGAGAGACCTGGCAGAAGGTTCTTAGCACTTTGGACAGATACCCCTGTGAAAGACTGAGGAAAGGGTATGGACTAGAGAGACTGGATGGTTGTAATCTGTTCTGATGGAGGCAGTGTCAACATTGATTAAATTGGAGATCCAGTGAAATATTTTAATGCTAGACAACACAATAGATTTCAATAGCCAGGTATCACAAAGGCATCACTTTTGGCAGACTCTTATAGCACTTGGAAGGAGAAAATCTTTGATTCCCTTGAAAGGATACAAAATGAATTTATTTTTGAAATTTGAAGTTTGAATTAAAGTTTGAAATTGCTTAGAGCAGAGGGTTATGGATGCCAGAGACTTTAAAACAGTGCCATTTGGCCAACTTATTGTTTAACTTAGTTTTGACAATTTTTTTATTTAATTGAACCATTATGATAGATCCCCATGATTACCCTTGTTGTAGGGAGAGAGCTAAGCACCTGCTCCATTGTATTAGATTCTGAGGATTCGAATGACTTACGACAGAGGTAACTTGATAAAGCTCACCGAATGGCAAAGAAAAGGCTAGAACACTTCCCAGATCTAAATTGATACCTAAGTGAATAGTCCGTATTCCCTAACTTACTTTGTTAAAATTATGCTAGCTATAACAAAGTCTAAGAAGAGAGCCACTGCCTTGGCAGGATGATTGGAACACTGGTATGCATATCTGTAAATGAGGGGAAAGAAGAGGGAGGCTGAAGCTGCAGAGACTTTAATCTTTTGACTCATAAAGCAGAAATGGTAGAATCCCTGCATTTCATTCAGGGTTGTCAGCTTTGACCAGCCCCTGGGAGGAAGAGCTCACATGCTGGGGATGGGGGTAGGGGTTCCAGAGCTTGTCTTTAAGGCTGTCTTTGTTGGTAAGAATTTCTGCAAGTAAATCCTTCTAGATTAAAGCATGAGGTAGCCAGACTGGCTAGTTTTTTAGCCAAAGAAAAATTCTGCCATGTTTGGTAACTCTGGCAAAGGCTTTTGTGCTTTAGGTTGGTGCTGCTGATGCAGCATCTGCCATCTGTTTCTTAAGGCATCCTTACTGCTCCTTCTTCCAAGTTTTGAGCAAAGATCTGGCAGTGCCCTGTTGTTTGCTAACCAGACATTGGAATGTATTTGACAGATGCTTCTCTCTGAGAATGATATTCTGAGCCTACAACTTGATTCTAAGTCCTCTGATCTACAACAACAATAATAGATAGCAAATACATAATATACACATTTTACTTTAAGTTTTGCAAAGCACTTGATGCAATGTTTAATTAATCTTTACAACAACTGATATCATTATCCATATTTTACAGATGAATTAACTGAGTCAAAGATGAATATGACTTGCCTAGGTTACACAGATATTAAGTAACTGAGGCAGGGTTTGAATGTAGGTCTTCCTGATTCCCAGTTGACCATGCATTAATTGTACCACCTAGCTGCCTCTGTAGTTCTAAGTTTAAAGGCACCTCACCAGATCATTTTCCCTGCCAACAATTTCTAAATATATTTTCAAAGATGTTTCTAAATATCTGTGTTATGGCAAACATCATCAGATTGCCACTAACACTTAGATTTGAACGATGAGCACATGGTCTTTGGAAGTAGGAATAAAACAACGTCCTGGCTATCTGACCAAACAACAATATTATTTTCTAAGCTTGTCCTTAGTAGTATGCAAATAGCAGTGTCTGTTGTACACCTAGGGGTCTAGGTCTGTCTCTGGAAGAAAGCTTTCCATATTCTTGGGAAGTTGCCATATGCTTCATTTCTATATCTACTCTCTTTCATTTTTCTTTTAAAATAAACACACTTTAGCATTAAAGTCTCTCTACCTCTATTTCCTTGTACTTATCATTCTCTGTTTCTCTTTCTTTGTTTCTCACTTTTCTCTTGTGCTCTCTCTCTCTCCTTTATTCTCTTTCCTCTCTTGTCTCTGTCCTTTCTGTGTTTCTCCTTTCTCTCTCCTTTATTTATTCTCTCTCCTCTTCTTTCTGTCCTCTCTGTGTCTCTCCTCTATCTTTCCTTTATTCTCTCCTTCTTTTCATGTATTTATTCTCTCCTCCCTTCTTTCTGTCCTCTCTATGTCTCTCTTTCCTGTCTCTCCTCTCCTTTCTTGCATTCTCTCTCTGTCTCTCTCCCTCCCTTCCTCCCTCCCCCTCTCTTTTCTTCTTCTTTTTCTCCCCCTCACCCTCCTTCTGTCACACACACATTACATACTCCTTTCTTCTTTTTTTTTAATCCCAAAGGATTCACAGAGCAGGCTGTTCTACAGCTGCTGTGTTTTCCACTGGTTCAATTGGCAGTTACCTACTGTGTGGAGTTGCTAGGAGAAGGTGAATAGTCAGAATTACAGCATCAGTTGATGTACATATTCTTTCTGTAACAACCTGTGGAGCTCCATGGTCTCTTTTCTGCAGGGATTTATACATTACTTTCAACCTGCTGACACGAATGCTTATTTGCCGGTTTGGGGGAAGCATGGCATATTTTTAAGGGTTAGTTATAGATCAATTAGAAGACAAAAGCCTTGGCATTTAAGTAGATACTTTTTTTCTCAGGGTGGTGCTGCTGATACTGGTTCCTACCATCTGTTTTCTTTTTGCATCCTGCTCCTTCAGTTTAGAGAGACAGCTCCAGCTTTTCAGAGTACTGAGCCATTCACATTTTCCCTGCATGATCATAAATTTGAGTAAACTGTAGGAATGCTTCTGTGCTTCCATGCATGTCTTAATAACGAGTGAACTGCATTTGGGAAGAGCCTGGCCATCTAGGCAGTCAGTAGTACAGTAGCTGGCTCACATGTATGGATTTAACTTATGAGGTCAGAGGAGCTGTTTATACTGCTGTCTGCTTGTGAGGGGACAAAAGCAGTGAATCTGTCCATTAAAGTGACTGGCAATTCTAGCAGGAGCTTTCCTCAGCTTTGTAAATCTGGTAGGCTTTGATCGATGAGCAATGCTAGCATATAATGTGTGTGAATCTTTTGAGCTTGGTAGTGGACTAAGGAATGCTTTTACTTGCTGCTGAACCTGATTATAACTATGTTGCCATAGGACAGTTATCATGGGGTCTACTGCTACAGAAATTGAAGAGCTGGAAAACACCTCTTTTAAGTACCTTATAGGAGAACAGACTGAAAAAATGTGGCAACAACTGAAAGGAATGTGAGTAGACTGCTTCTGGGTTGTTTTTTTCTTTTTTTGTGTGTGTGAGGGAGGGAAATTACTGAATATTAAGATGACATCAGTATCTAAGAGTTATCTGAGAATCATTATATTTATTTATCTCTCAGGGATAATGCTTTCATTTGAGAGCAATCCTAAATATTTTTTTTAAAAGATGACTTTCAAAATTAGCAACCCACTTGTTAGAGAAAATGTAAATCTTATTGCACCTGCTGCTTTTGCTTTCATTTACTTATAGATAACTCCCAGGATATTTACTTAACTCCTACATTACATGATACCTGTTACACATGTGCCTTCTTTAGACATAGCATGTTGAGGTAGGTAAGGTAAATTTTGATCGGCTCTTTACATATTACTTTGAGGTGAATGTAAGATTTTGCTCTGGCAGATAGAAATAGGATTCCTACTAATCCTTGTGAATTAGTGGATCCTATATTCAGGGTAACATTAATAATGAATGATTGATTGCTGACCTTATCATCATTTTCATCATGTTTAAATATTAAAATTATTCCTGTGGAACAGGTGTTTCAATGGTAAGTATTCCAGCGACATGCTGGATTTGCTTGAGAGTTTGTGTTTTAAATTAGCCAGGGTGCCATTTCTACCTAGAGAGCCTGCATTCCTCCCAGTGTGTAACTCCATTCAAATAGCATTTACAGCATGGCTTTGGAGCACTTTTCCCAGAATAGATCATTTAAAAGCCTGAATCAAACTTCATTAGCTGGTTCGGTTAAAAAAAACCCACACATTTTTGCATTTTACCTGTCAGGGTCTTTGGCTATTATTTCTCAGATTAGCATACCATGTTTGCAAGCATCCCTTTAGCTGCACAATGATTTAAGAGTTAGAGATTAGCATTTGGATAGAGATTTGAAACATCGGGATTTAAAGGTCATGTAACAGATCTGCATATTTTCTTTCTACACAAAGGAGAACATGTTTGCTTTCTCATAAATTCATACTTAGGAAATCCCATTATCTTTCAGAATTGAGACATTTTTTAGTAGTAATATCCAAGAGACTATGTTTACTTGCTTTCAAAGAAATATTTTCTTCTAAGAAAAGGACAAATTTGTGAACTGACTCTTACTTAGCAATGTCTGTGGATTGGAAAGGGGATTGGATTTGTGGTTTCATTGCGATAGAGAACACCTGGGCAAAGAAATTCCCTCTACTGATGCAGGTCAGCATCTTCTCTGCAGTCTAGTATTTTATGGAGTTGCCTAGAGCACTGACAGGTTAAGTAACTCGCCTGGGGTCACAAAGCCAGTATCTCTGAGGGGTGGGTTTGGGGAAGGGGGGGGAACTTGAAGCCAGATCTCCCTGCCTTTTGGCTCTTTCTATCAACAAAACCATGTTGCTTCTCCATCTGTGATATTACATTTTTTAAAAAAGTGACAAAGTTTCTCAGAAGATAGCAAGTTTCTCTCTCACTTTCCTTACTGAATTGGAAATTATCAGGTAATTCTACATATTATTTAGAATGTGTATTTTACTTTTAGAATATTTTAAGAAATATTTAAAGAACATTAGCAACCAATGTGTTAGGACACAAGTTTTATTGCACCTGCTGCTTTCACATTCATCTACTAATAGGTAATTCCCAAAAAATTCACTAAACTACTACATTGCATGATACCTGTTACACACATGCCTTCTTTAGACATAGTATACTGAGAAAGGTAAAGTAAATGTTGATCAGCCCTTTATATATTACTTCGAGGTGAATATAAGATTTTGCTCTTGCAGAGAAGGTGCTAATCTAAATTAGCAGAGCAAGTCCCCACTGGGAGCTCTGTAAACCAATGATATCACAGATCTGGTCCAAAAGAAAGAAAATTATGGATGTTAGGCTAGAAGCTATTTTTCACAAGCAGCTCTGAAACTATTGCAAGAACATGTTCTAATAGTATAAACAATATTTGTTCAAAAAAGAAGACTAGGGAAAGGTGGCCATGTTCCTATCAGATTATTGAATTTTAGAGAGGGGATAGCTGCTGCTAAGATACCAATAAAATATTATAAAATGGAACTGAAGGGAATGGAAATCTGGGTGTTTAGGGTGAAGAAAAATTTTTTTAAATGATCTTTTTAAGAGTGGATGAGAGTTAGAATAAATTAATTTACTCAATAGACTATTGCAAATCGAGCACCATTATTTAGCAAAACTCCAGAAGCATCCTAATTGGTCTGTGGCATCTTTAGCTGAGAAACTTGAATGTGTGTTTGTACCTTGCTTGTTTTCTTTCTACTTAAAAAAACCCAACAAAAATACTTTGTGTCAATTTTCTAGCTCATCCTTATTCTTTCTTGATCATTGGACAGTCCAGGGAAAAACTATATTTTGAAAAATAAAAATCATGGTAGTCATAGCAAAAAACATTAAATGTTTAATAGCTTTAAAAATGGATTTCCTTGCTGAAAAACCTTTGATGTGAAGTTACTTGCCCATGCCTTTACTCATTACTCATTTTATCATAGTACTAACGCCAGGGTTTAGGAATTGGAAAAATTCAATCGCCATTGTTCTCTATATTTATTTATATTTTGAAAATGGATAAACAACATGTTAATAAAATCCTAAGTCACATATATCTTGAGCCCATTAATGCTAACCTATACAGGTGACTGACCATTTTACCCAAATTGCTAAGGAATTATTTTGATAGTTACAAGCACTGGCTATTGAAAATGCCTTAAGCCAAACTAGGAGGGAAGAATATAGGCTAAAGATTCATTTTCCCAAGAAATCATAGAATGTTATAGATGACATGAACATTAGAGGTCATCTAGTCCATTTTCCTCATTTGTTACATAAGAAAACTGAACCCCAGAGAACTGAGGCAATTTGCCCAAGGTTGCACATCAAGTTATTGGACGAGTGGGGCTACAATCCTACTTTCCAGGATCTTAGTTCAATGTTCTTTCATGTTCTTGCATGACGCTAAAGCCACCAGTCATTTTGGTCAATGTAGTCACAACTGGTCACTTCAATAAATTGCAGAGGCAATTTAATCAAGCAACCACCATGACTCTTTTTCACCCCCCCACTAAAAGGACTGATTTATTTGGTTGAATTAACTGAATTGACTGTTCATGCTGGCATTATGTTGAGAAGGCTTTTGAATCTGTGTACTTTCATTTTAACCTATACTTTGGCTTGGTGCTTTTTCAACTGTCAAAACAGAGGCTATGAGTCTAAAATCCTACATGGCTAATGACAACTAGATTGTTTAATTATGGTCCTTTGTGCAGTTGGTATTAATAAGTTATGATATAATAGGAAGTCTTTCTCTATTAACAAAATCATCCTGCCTGTTCAAAATGTCATGTTGTCTGAAACAGAATTTGAGCTTCTCAAAATTGCCAGTGCTTATTATTTCCACTTCTGGTATAAGCATTAGAAATTAACGTTTTATATCTCACAAAAGTCTTTCCAAGACTTTTACATTACCTGCCTTAGTTTATATAAAACATGTGAAGGAGAACATGGAAAGCATAGTGACCATTTAAATATTTCCTTGGAAAGTAATAATAGTTAATAATAATAGCTACCATTTATATTGTACTTCTTATATGCCAGGCACCGTGCCAGGCACTTTATAATTATTGTTGCCTTTGATCTTCACAATTGCCCTGGGAGTAGGTGCTATTATCATCTTCACTTTACAGCTGAGGAAACTGAGGCAAATAAAAATTCAGCGATTTGCCCAGGGTCACACAAGCTAGTATGTTTGAGGCTGGATTTATGCTTAGAGCTTCCTGACTCCAAGCCTGGCACTTTATCCACTGTACTCCCTAGCTGCCTTCTAGTACACTTTTCTCTCTCTTTTCATGTCATTTCACAAATGACATCAGTTTATTTAGTAAAGGCTGCCCCAGATTGGGTAGCTAGGTGGCACAGTGTATAGAGTATCAGGCCTGGACTCCTCTTCCTGAGTCCTAATCCAGCCTCAGACCCTTTCTGGCTGTGTGACCCTGGGCAAGCCACTTATCCCTGGTTGCCTCAAGTACCACAGCTGTAAAATGAGCTGGAGAAGAAAATGGCAAACCATTCCAGTGTTTTTGCCAAGAAAACCCCAAAAGGAGTCATGAAGAGTGGGGCACGACTGAAAACAACTGAAGAGCAAATCCCAGATTCACAGAATTTCAGAATTGGCCATCCGGTTCAAACCATAAATGTAAAACAATTTCTGCTATAATACTATGTAGATATTTACAAGTGGTTTTCTAGTCTTATGTTAAAAATCTTTAGTGCTGGGCGTGGGGTGGAGTAGGGTGGTGGGGGAGGGGAGTAGAGTCCACCCCCTCTAAAAGAACCCATTACATTTTTGAATAGCTACTTCTTAAAGCCATCCAAATTGTTAGAGTGATCTATTTTTGCCAAAGTTTTCCTAAGTGATCCTGCTTAGGGGCAGCTAGGTGGGATAGTAGATAGAGTTCTGGGCCTGGAGTCATGAACACCTGAATTCAAATCCAAACATGGATGCTGACTAGTTATGTGACCATGGGCAAATCACTTAACTTCTGTCTGCCTCAGTTTCTTCATCTATAAAATGGGCATAATAATAGCACCTACCTGCCAGGGTTATGAGGATCAAATGAGATAATATTCGCAAAGCACTTAACACAGTACATGGCACATAGTAGGCACTTAATGAAGGTATATTCCCTTATTCCTGATCAGCAAGCATCGTTTTGAAGTTCATTTGTTTCCTTAAGACCCAACTCAAACAGAAAATGAGGTTGTGATATGAAAGTGAAACATCTGCTTTTCCATTGCTTTTAGCAAGTTGAAATGAACTGAAGGACCATGAATACACCTTTAGAAGAGATCTTAACTATAGGATTATCTTTTAATGAAACTTATTAGAGACTTTGGGTGATGTGCACAAAAAACTTGTTTACCCTTGGAGCAAATTTTTTAAAGAAATGGTAAATAAAATAAATTACTACTATTATTATTATTTTCTTTTGGCAAAGATGAGGAGCCATGATCCTCAATATGTGGTTTTCTTTGTTGAACATAAATTTACATTTAAGTGGGGCTTAAAGAAGCATGGTAGAAAGGCTCCAAAATTAGAAGACCTGGCTGTGAATTCTGATTCTGCTACTTAATAGCTGTGTTACCTTGGATAAAATCATTTTACTTTTTTCAGTCAGATTTCTTATAAATAAAATGCAGGGTTTGGATTAGATGAACTATGGCATGAACCACTAAGATGGTTCTTAGGATTCTTTAGAACACCTTACATCATTACCTCATTTGAGCTTCACATCACACCTTTGAGTATTAACCTATTTTACAGACAAGAAAATTGAGAATCAGTTTTCACAATCAGAGAATCAGACACAAAATCAGAGAATCAGACTCAAAATCAAAATCACATAGCTAAGAAGTGATAGAACTAGACTTTTAATACCAGATCTTATCCCACACTCAGTAGCCTTTCCTTGCTGAGAGGCCACACATTTTCTCTGACTTTTAAAAATGTATATGTGTAAAACCCCTGAAATAAAAATCAATGACTTCAATATTTCATAAATCTAAAGGCCAAAATAGAAAAGTAGGACAAGAAATAAAAAGGATATGTGTGCTTTTATAGGTGCAAGAGTTTAAAAGTAATTCAAGTAGATTGAAGAGAAAAAATGAATATGATAGTTTTATAAATAAGCCACTGGTACTGCATTTTGAGAATGAATTTAGTCTCCTTTAGCTCACATCCCCATTTCATTCAGATATAAGCTTCTACTCTTGATTCCATTCACTTCATCCACTCTATTCCCCAATTTTTGGTATTTTTGTTCTCATTCAAGTCCTTTTATCTTCATTTGTAGCTGTCTGATCATTTTTAAAAAGATGTTTCACCATCTTTTTTTAAATCCCGGTGGGTGGAAATATTGTAAAATAGTTGTAACTTCATCTCTTTTTGTCAATTTCACTACAGAAATAGTGTGTGGTCTCTGGCTATAAATTGGAAATCATTTATGCTGAGTAGAATGTTTCTTAAGATCCCTTTCCATCCCTCCTTTGCAGAGGTGGGGAACTATAGATTTGGAGAATTGTTTATACTACCAGAGTAAGTAGATTGATTGGCCAGTTTTGCTGATCTTCATTTTTTCCCCTCCTTTATTTTTTGTTAGAAGAGATGGCACTCTGGGGAAGAGAAGTAGAAGAGATATATTTAGAAATGAAGGTGATATAAAAACAGAAGATATCAGTACAAAATAAAGATTATTTTTGAAAGAAAAAAGTACTGTTTAACTTGTGCCAAGGTGACTGAGAATTTAAAAAAAAAACAAATCTGGTTCTGAAATTTCTTTACAGACTGGATTGTGCTGCTATCAAATACAGAATAATACCTTTTGTCGTGCTTTCTTCTTTAGAGACTATATAAAGTTTACTAAAATTCAAGTCAATAGTTTATAAAGTTTGCATATTCTATAGATAATGATTTTGTCTTAATTTTTAGAAATTAAAATATCTAAATTTTAGTTTGTGTGGGGGTGGTAGTGAGCCTGGGTGTGGTTTCCAAAAAACGTCACTGTTTTAGGTCTTAATTTTACCATATGAAAATATTTCTAGCAAGCAACAATCTGATAAGATTTCTCTTCAAAACAAGATGAGATTACAATTTGGAAAATAAAAGAGGAAAAAACGAAAAAAAAAAATCCGAATAACCTCATCAGATCTCCCTGGAACAGGATAAATTTTCAGATTTGATTGTTCAAAATTTTAAATAATTGGCAGGACATGCGAGAGAGCCACTGGTTGGTAGGACTTTAAATTTTCTGACACTTCCAGCAAATGTAGAAATAGAACTTGTGAGAATTGTTTCACAAATAGTACAGCTAATAGAAAGCGTGAAGATTACTCTACGTGTAGAGAGATAGAAGGGTTCTTTTTGTCATTTCTTCTCTGTCCAGATGGTCAGGTATGGAAGAGAAAAATAATGAGAGAGTATGTTAGTCAGCTCAAATTTATTAAGCACTTACTATGTACCAAGCACTGGGAAAACAAATACAAATATAAAGAAAGACAGTCCCTGCCCCCAAGGAGGTTACATTCTCATGGTCGAAAACAGCACAAAAAAGGAAGCTGTAAAGGGGAGGGGAGGGTTATCCTCCAAGGGAAATTGGTAGAGTAAATATGGAGACTAAGAACTTGGGTACAGTAGAAAGAGTACTGGATTTAGTGTCAGACGTGGATTCAGATTTGCTACTTATTACCATTGTGACTCTGAGTCTCACTTTCCTCATCTGTAAAATGAAGGAATTAGGCTATGACTTCAGAGATCACTTCTAGCTTTAAAGCTATGCTCTTGAATTCAGTTTCTTTTTATTTTTTCTTTTCTTTCTTTTGCTTATTGATAGCTAGGATCGTCATTACTGGAAAAACAAAAACTGAGCAAAGTGGAAGGGTGGAGGAGAATAAAAAGGGGTTCTGAATAATCTGAAACTGTATAATAATCCATGACATAATTGAAGTTAGTACCATTATAGAAAAGAGCAGTGTGAAATTAGAAATCGTTTAGTTACTGAGAAACAGTGCCTCTAGGCATCAGAAAAGTTGCCGGGTGTAGAATGCAGAGAAGCTAAGATCCCTTTTACTGAGTCAGTACAATTGGGCTAATTGGGGTTGGGATTCAGCTTTGGGTCAAAAATACCAAAAACCAAACTATTAAGCAACTGGAACAAAGTTACAAGACTGCAGTTAGAAACAAATGTTCACAATCTGGAGTGAAATACAGGAATGAAGGCTGGAATCCAATTGCTTGTTCAAGGTCAGGATTGGTTGCCAAGGCAAAGTAAGCAATGAAGGGGACAAAAGGAAGGAGGATTTAGCAAGACACTAGGTTTCTGGCTTACAAGGGTAGGAACAGCAAAGTACATGACCAGTGGAGAGATCCTCGAGGTCTTAAAAACTTGGATTTTTGGTGTAGCCAACTTTATCTGAACCTGGCTCACAGATTAACCGCTGCATAATGCTTAGACCATTTTTTTCTTTGAATTGTGTTACATGGGTTTTTAGTCTGTTTATATAGAAGCACTGATTTGACTCTTTGATTGACAAAGTCAGTAAAAAAAAATAGGTGAAATAGCCAAACCTGTTTTTGAGCATTGCCACAGCCTTAAATTATATCTCAATTTTTGTGAAATGTTATTTTATAGGTAATAGAATGGATTACAATCTATATCCATTTGCTAAGTGTGGTAATGTTACCAACAACAGTAATTTAGATCCATTATTGTATGCTGAAGGTCCCAGTGTTTAACTTGTAAGAAAGTTGAGTTTATAGTTTCGACATTTCTACCATGGTTTGGATGTCTAAATATGGGGTTTCATAGAATTAATATGGGGAGGGGTCTTTTAGGGATCATTTAACATCATCTACCATAGATGGAAAAGAATTCAGAGGTTATCTGGTCCACAAAGCCACATTTTACAAATTAGGAAAGTAAGACCCAGAAGTAAAGGGTCCCATCTAGTGAGTATCAGAGATGGGACCTGAACCAAGGGCTCCTCCTGATTCTGTAACACTTCTATTGTACCACATTGCATATAAGTTTAAGTACAGACAAGTACAGGGTAATATATTTAAGGAAGGCCCATTGTAGAACAGGGTTATACAATCTGCAAGAAGTTACCCCCAAATTCTATCAGTTGTTGAGTCTGATACACTTCCAAATCTTTTGGGGATCAGTGCTTCTGAGGTCTTGGTCATAGCACATCTTCAAATCTGAACCCACACCATAAGTAAACAATGTTGTATATAGAGAGAAATATTTAATGGGGATAATCAGTATATAGAGTAGAGGAAAAATTAGTAATAAGGATGTCACTATACAAAAAATGACTCCTGTATAGTAAAATCAAAATTCAATGACTTTATACATATAAAGGCACAATTATTAGAGATCAGTGCCTTTCCTTGGCCCATTAGAGCTTGCCTGCCTCGAAATGAAACCATAAGGACTTTCTAATTTCAATTAGTGAGATAGAGAAAAGAGGGAAAAAAACCTATAATGCCAAATCTTTGCTCCTTGACTCACTCAGTTTAAAGAGCAGATCAAACAGCAAGAAAGGCCACATGTGGTCCTACTCATAGCCAAATAGGAGGGCAGGAACAAAAGTGACAAAAGACTTTCACTTTCAGGCCATCAGAGAAGGAAAAGGAAGGATAAAAATAGGAGAAAATTTCTCTCATAACTACTTGGGAGGAAGAAAGAGAAAGAAAGGTTGAGATGCAATCTCTAAAAACCACCTACCACTTCTGGTTTATCAATTTAGGACCAAAGGCCTTATATTGGAAGCTCAGCCAGGACTGAATCATTTATGTGTCTGAGGGGTTCTACATTACTATTTAGGAATATAGATTTTAGTGTTGATTGAGGTCTTGGAGGTCGTCTAAGCCGAATCTGTGATTTTATTTATGAAGTGACTTTTGCAAGGTTGTTGTTGTTTCAGCTATTTTTTCAGTTATGTTTGACTTTTTGTGACCCCATTTTGGGGTTTTCTTGGCAAAGATACTGGAGTGGTTTGTAGTTTCTTTCTCCAGCTCATTTTACAGATGAGGAACTGAGGCAAACAGGGTGAAGTGCCCTTAGTAGGGTCACACAGCTAGTACGTGTTTGAGATTGCATTTGAATTCAGGAAAATGAGTCTTCCTGATTCTAAGTCCAGTGCTCTATCCACTGTGTCACCTAGCTGCCCCAAGCCATTAGTAGAAGAACCAAGTCCTTTGACTCCAAATCCGATGCTTTTCCTACCACACCAAACTGCATTTGGGAAACAGTATTAAATCAAGAGGGTCCATTTGAAAAGTTACTCTCTCAAACGTGTGACCTATTTGGAGACCATTTCAACTAGATGAAACTAGTTATGGAGAGGGACAGGCGATTCCATCACTCAATCTTCATTCATAATGATTGAAGATATTATCTCTCAAAGATGACAGCCAAGAATTAGAAAGCTGAGGAAGCTTTTTCATGAGAATAGCTTCTTGACCATCAATTTCACTCATTAAATGTAATCATTCAGACTCTTCCAACAGTGAAATGTTGGATATCATTAGTAAGGTTTAGAAAACAAAAGAAAAATATTAACTTGCTTTTATAGAAAACAATTTAACTAGTACACTCAGAAATTCTAGTTGACATGCCATAAAATGGGCATGAGAACTGGAGAAAATCTGGAGAAGCAACTAAAATAACATATAATTGGAGTGAGTGCCACATGAAGATAGGCTGAAATGTTAGGAATTTTATTCTACAAATATTAAATATGAGAAGAGAAATGACTGAAGTCCTTTGTTCCCTCTCATTCTCTTCTTAATCCCCTTCAGTTTGGCTTCCAACCTCATCATCCTATTGAAACTGCTCTCTCTAAAATTATCAATGATCTCTTAGTAGCCAAATCTAATGGGCTTTCCTTCTTGACCTTCCAGCAGCCTTTGACATTGTCAATGACTCTCTTTTCTTAGACAGCCTTTTCTCTCTAGGTTTCTGTGAAACTACTCACTCCTGGTTCTCCTCCTTCCTATCTGACTACTTCTTAGTTTCCTTTTCTGAATCTTCATTTACTCTACTGTTGTAGAGGCATGGTCTTGTAGTGCAAAGAGAAATGAAGTTAGAGTCAGGAAGCCCTGAGTTTGAATCCTGTCTCAGATAACTACTAGCTCTGTAATCTTTCTGTGTCTTGATTTCCTCATCAGTACTTATCAAACGGGGTCTGTTGGGATTATAGTACCTATATCAAAGGGTCTGCTGTTGAGGCTCAAATGAGGTAAGATATGTAAAGTGTTTTACAAACTTCAAAATGCTGAATAAATGGCAGTTATAATATTTTGCAAGTCTTCTGCTGCTCTCCTATCTGTCATTAATTTGTTTAAATAATTATTTTTGGTACTATCTGTGTGATCCTAGGAAAGTGACAACTCTCTGAACCTCAACATCCCCATTGGTAAAATGAAGATGATAATGGTACCCACTTCATGGGTTGTTGTGAGGGTTTAATGAGGCCAAATGCTTCTAGTCTCTCCTCTCTCTAGTGATCCAATGCTTTTTAAACTGTGGATTGCGACCCCATATGGGGTCTTGAAAAATTTGTCAACAGTAACAGGTTTCTGAACATGCAACAACTAAAGTTTAATTAAAAATCAAACATGTAATGAATCTGAGGTGTTTCTGTTAGTGTTTGCCTATGTTGCATCAAACAACTTCACTGCAGCCTTGGTTCTGGACATGAAGCATGTGTACTTTGCACTGCACATGCAACACCAATGAACTCTGCTGAAATGCAAAAAGGCATTGTGAGTGGATAAAGTTTAAGAAATCCTGCAATCCATTCTCTAGCAGCTGCCAAAGTGAAATTCCTAAGGCATGGATCAGACCAGGTCACTCCCTGATTGAATATTGAATGGATCCTGTTGCTTCTAGGACCAAATACAAAATTTTTTATTTAAAGCCCTTCACACATAGGCTCCAGCCTATCTTCCCAGGTTTATTATAAACTCCCTTTTACATTCTCTATGTTCCAGCTAAACTGAACTTCTTGCTGTTCCTCATGCTCAATATATCATTGTCCCCATTGTCCCCATACCTTGAATATCCTCCATTCTTATCTCTGCCTCTTAGAATGTCCAGCTTCTTGCAAAGATCAGCTCCAGTGCCACTTCCTATATGAAGTATTTCCTTATCCTTCCCCAACCACTCTTTGAAATGACCTAACTTTTGCATTGTATATATTTTGCACATGCTTATATATGTCCATGTTGTTTTCCCAGATAGAACATAAGCTCCTTGAGGGCAGTATCACTGTCTCTCTCTCTGTCTCTGTTTCTCTCTCTCTCTTCCTCTGTCTGTCTTTGTGTCTCTACCAGCTAGCATAAAGCTGGGTGCATAGTAGGTACTTGACTGACATTGATAATATATGTAAAGTCCTTCTCAAACTTTAAATCACTATACTGATATAAATTATTTTTATGAGTAATAAAAGTATCTTTTTGTTCCTGCAGTCTTTTGGGGCTTGCTCTCCTTCTGTTTGCAAACTGGAAGGGAAACAAAATTTGGTGTGATGTCACTGAGTAACTTAACAAACAAATTATAGTCTTCTTCCCCCAATCCAAGATACATAATTATCAGCTAAAATCAGCTTGTCCAAGTGCATGAGATTTTTTTCTGGTTCCCTTCTAACAATGTTTAATTAGCACACCAGTAATGTTCTTGATTGAAAGTACTATAATTGGATTAGACTCTTAAATTTTTAAGCTTTTAAAATATATTTTAAACACTCAGATTTTTGTAATCTTTAAGTAAAGTTGCACAGTACAATAATCTCCTCAGACCACCTTAGAAGACATTTGAATGAGATTTTTTATTGGAGGAAGATTGGACCTAATTGCACTTTCATTGGTGCCTCATGTCTATTGTGACTCCACACATACCATTATCAGTTTCTGGACATTGTCCTCTTATCCCCAACAGACTAACTCCAGCCATCTGTTCCCTTGGATATTTATCTGGCCTACTGAGCTGAGGTAGTCCTAGCAGAAAAATTCCCTTGTTATCCATATCCAGTTATACAATCAATGAAATTGACATCATCATGACATCATTCACTCCAAATAGCTGTTTTGAAGCTATGGAAAATTAAATTTAAGGAGACAATGAAGAGAAGACTTATCAGAAAGAGGCAAGTAGAGGATCTGGTGGGGGTGGGGTGCCAAGAGATGGAAGAATTTGGAGGTTCAAGAAGATAATCAGTGCATTAAAGTATTTAACCTGAGGACAAAGTTAATAAGGGGAAAACATTTTTTTTCAGAGTTGTAGAAAATAAATGTGGACCTAAGCTCATTAAGGGAACAAAGAAATAAATGTTTAATATTTGAGTGTTTACAAGTTGGAGCTAAAAACATAAGGCCATAAGTTAAAAATCACTGATCTTTCAGCTATGGTCTTCTTAGGAGAACTCCTTGAAGTTTCATTGATCCAGATATCCACAGGAACCCCAGGACACAAAACTGCTTGTATCTTTCCCCTTTCCTGTCCTTTCCCACAAAGTCAGAGCCCATCTGAAAGTGCAGTAGTTCAGGTATAAGGTGCTGCCGTTGTTAGCAATAAGGAAGAATTAGCATTCTCTTGTGCTAACAACCAAGAGGTCCAGAAGTCAGAGAGCAAGGGTTTCCCATGCCCTTGTGTGACCTGTTGCCAGGACAACAGGATATGTGGGTAACCCTTGCTTTTCCAATGTCTTGTTGCTAGGGCAACAGGATATGAACTGTATCCTGCTTGTGCTATGACAAAATTTCCCTACTTCACTGCCTATTCAACTTCTGGTCAGTGGGAGACTATAAATGGCTGCTCATACTGGAGCACATAAATCTAAATGGGCCAGAACCCTGATACAGGGTCCACCAGGGAAGAGAAAGTCATGGTGGACATCCATCTCCAGAACATATTCCTGTGACATTGCTTGAGGTGGGGTATGTGGAGGAATGGTTTGGGGAGGTGGTGAAGAGAAGATCTTTGAAGTCAGAGATTGAGTGTTATATAGGAATAGAGACTCCATAAGTATTGTTCACCTGATCGATTTTATGTGTTAGTCTTTGAATCAGGGGAATAAAGGTAAAAGGGCATTTAGGATACTGGAGGGAGCTACTTAGAGAGAAAGGAGGAGAACAAGAGGGAAATTAAGTTCATAGGGTTTGGGAATAGCCAAGGAAGGAGGGAAGAGATGCTAAAAGGATTTGGAGATTGAGTCTGATTTGAAAGAAAGAGTAACTCAGATGGACAGCTGGGCCTTAAAGAACTTTGAGAGTATTAACTCAGGGAATAGATAGATTTCTCATAACATAACCATAGTCACATACAGGGGGATTTATAGAAGCTAGAGATAGTTGAGTTTGGCTCTGAAGAAGCTTATTCATACTAGATCCATTGGGAACACAATATAACAATGGTGGTAGTAATAGTCAAGTTAACAAGTGTTTATAGATTCAAAGGTAAAAACATTCCCTGCCCTCAAGGAGCTCACAATCTAAGGGAGATATAATATGCAAACAAGTACGTACAAATAAGATATATAAAAGATAAATTGGAAGCGGTCTTACAGAGAAGGCATTAACATTGAGGAGGACCAGGAAAGGCATCTTTAATAATAATAATATTCATATGAGAGTTTTCAGTTTACAATGCATTTCATGCCATTATCACGCTTGATTCTCACATCTCTGGGTGATAGATGCTGCAGGTTTTGTTATCTTCATTTTACAGGTGAAGAGGCTGAGGTTTAGAGAGGTTAAGGGACTTTTCCAAGACGACACAGCTAGTTAGTAAGGGTCAGAACCAGAGTATTTCAGTAATACCGGTGGTTTCCAGGTTTAGTTAAGATATTTTGTTGTTGTGGGTCAGTTGTTTCAGTCGTGTCTGACTCTTTGTGAAGCTATTTGAGATTTTCTTGGCAGAGATGCTGGAGTGGTTTGCCAATTCCTTCTCCAGCTCATTTTACAGGTGAGGAAACTGAGGCAGACAACATTAAGTGACCTGCCCAGGGTCCCACAGCTAGTAAGTATCTGAGGCCAGATTTGAACTCATGTCTTCTTGACTCTAGGCCTGATACTCTATCTACTGCCCCTAATTAAGATACACCTTAATTCCATTCTCATACTGTATCCCTTAACCCCAACACACACACACACACACACACACACACACACACACACACACACACACACACACAGACACTCTACGTCTTCAGTCATTTAATTTTGAAGACATCTTCAATTCATTCTTATATGTTTCTATATGTTTTTATATGTCATAGTCATGACAATTTCTTGGATACTAAGGAAGACTTCCAAAGAACATAACATTTTATGAATTATGTGAATATTTTGGGCTGCGTGGGGCAGGGACCTTTGCATTTAGCTGAGCAACTATGAGGATTCTCTGCATCTGGTAGACACTTAATAAATGTTTGATGAATGAATAAACTATTCTGTATAAATAGAAATCTCTCCACTCTTAAATTACTCAAGACAAAGCAAACTGGACGGGTCATAAACTTCCCATAATCTTTGGGTGTTTAATTCATGAAAAAGTGATGAGCCTTCAGATAAAGGAACCTGAAACTAAATAAACTTTGAAGATTGTGAATAGTTTAAGTTTCACTTGGTGACCAGATAAAGGGTGTTCTTGCTTTGTACATCTCCATTTCGTGTGTTTTTATTTTTTTTAGTACATAATAAAAAAGGAATAGGAATTGCCTTGCAGAGCTCTATGCCTCGTATTACATATTACATAATACAACCTATATTGTCTTTTTTCACTTGCCCTCACAGCTGGAATATGGTTAACTTTTAAAGTCCTGGGTCCAGCCTGGCCTGAGGTAGGGTGGCCTGCTTCTCTAAGATTAAATTTTAGAAGTGTTAAGGTCACATTCTAGAGCAGGCTTAGGGAAGCTGCAGCCTAGAGGGCCATGTGTGGCCTCAAGGTCGCAGGTTCCCTACCCCTTAAATCTAGACAGGAAACTGGTTGAGAAAGGAAAATCAAAAGATTGTTTGATTCCTCTGGAATTCTCCATCTGGCGGAGGAAAGAGACTTCTTTTTCCCTTTGCTCCCCTGTACTTCTCTTTCTTCCAATTTACTTCAGAAATGATTTATTTGACTGTGCAAAAGTAATGCTAATTACATTCATTTATATGAATAGCTTACCTTTTATGCCCACTACAAAATACAAAAGCCTTTCAATATGTGTCAGATTAATTTGGTTTTAAGTTTTATTTGATTACACAGCTTTAAAGTCTGTTTATGTGTGTGTAGTCTTCATAGTTTGTAGCTGATGTCAAATGGTTGTCCACTGGCAACTTGGAAAAGTAATTAGAATGTTTAAAGGGATTATTTATATTTGAATTAACGAGATGTAAAATTCCTCTGGCTTTCTAAAGGTAGGGCAAGAGCTTTAGATATATTCTGAATATTTAATAAACGAATGCTGCATGTGTCATACTAGTTAACAAGTTTATTCCCATTTCTATGAGACCCATTGCATTTCCAAAAAAATGAATATTAATTAGTGCCCACAGCACCCTAGATACTGTTCTGGATGCCTAGATAGGGGCCTTTTCAAGGTCTTTACAATCTAGTTGGAGAAAAAAAAGACCAAAACTTGTGGTAAGTTAAATAGAAATGTATGATTTAAGTACCCATTAACAATAAGACTGATGAGAGACATTGTTTCAGCAGCCTCACAAGAGTGATCCCCTTTAAAAACCAGATTGAGAAAATACAAGTAATAGCAGTGCTTGCATGCTGAACTAGTAAGCAGGGAGGCAGGTGACAGTCACTCTTAGTCATCCTTATCTTGTTTTGGCTGAGCTGCTCCTCCGCTTTTCATGTGATTTTCTTCCTAGCAAAATTGGCTCTTCCCTCATAGAAGGAATGGCTTTCTGCTAAAATGGTGCTGGAAGGGAATGGGATACACACCTCAGTGTTAACGTGGATGGCTGCCAACTTATTTGCCTAGAAAAGTCCAGTTAAAGTATTCTCTGTTCCATGAAGTTGTAAGTTTAATCAACAACTCTCTTCTTTAGCTCTAAACCCCCAGCCAGAGGTTGTTTTCTGGCAAGATATGACAGGTTTAAATCTTAATCTCACCTATGGCACTCCCAGTCATCTGTTTTCAGTGCAATATACAACTGATTAATGTGATAGTTAGCAATGTTATTACATTTGCCAGCTTAAGAGGCAAAAAAATGTTTAAACATAAATGGGCAAACAAACTTTTGAAATTTGTCAAAGTTCAAACTCTGAAGAACAAAGATGAGTGTCGCCATGACCTGGGTGGAAGACAAAAGGTTCATACCATCTTAGAAAGTACTGTTCTCACAATATAATAGAAGGAAGGAAAGGGAAGTAGGGAAATAAGGGAGCATACCTTCAGTCTTCAGCCTAGATATGTTATAGCAATCTATAATCTTCCCTGGCATATATAATGAATCATTAACTTGTTCCATCTTGAGGAGGAAGCACAGAAATAACTTTCTTCAGCCTAAAGACATCTATCTCCTTTGTCCTTATTTCCTTGGGAAGGCTCAGAAGAGGCAAGTCTAAGACAGCCATATTTATGTCTGTGCCATAAGAATATTACTGAAAATCAATTGCTTGATGAGTCTTCCATGGTCGGCATCTTCACTCCTGTTCCAATTGGGGTGACTGAAATCAAGTCATGTTGGCATGATTTCATATTTAATTACCAACTATTACAGTATAAGACTCCATATTCCATCAGCGGCCCTAGGTCTATGACAAGTTTTTTGTCATATAATCAAATAGATGGTGTGTGCCCACATCAAGGATTGAGGGTCTCCTAAAGTTTTTCCTGGCCCTTGGTTGGTGGATAATGCTGCAACTTTCATCGATGACCTTTCTACATCCCAGGGTCATGGTATTGCCTCAGTAATGACTGGTGCTCTGATGAAGATAGTGAATATATGGGCCCCTCCACAGCCACTGAACTCAAAAATGCTCCCAGAAGACATCTGCTCTCTGCACAGGCTTCTAAACCACATCAATTCGGGATCAAGAAAAAGAGGGTGGGGATGTGTGGTGTTGCATAGTTTATTTCTCTACTTTCTTATTTGATAGCTGAATGCTCTATTCATTTGAAGGGCAGTGTGATATACTAGATAGAGATCAGGCCTCAAAGCCAAGAAGATCTGGGTTCGTGTCCCACCTCTATTGCATACTTAATTGTTACATATCTGTAACACCAGGCTTGAAGCCCATTCTCCTCATTGAGTCTCCTCATTGGTAGAGATTGATTACTTAATGTGCCTGAAAGAGGTGGGGAGTTTGCAAGAGCTTGAAGAAGAAAAATCCTGGTCTTCTGGATTCCCAGCTTTAAGAGAGAACACATGGGGTTCTAGATTTTCTTCAAGTCCCTGAAGGGAGAGACCTTAGAAAGAAGGCAACATGATTGGGGTGCTGGATGTTTGCATGTCAGCTTCTTCCCAGGGTCTTTCTCTCCCTCCAGGAACCTTTCTCTGAAAAGAATCCAGAACTGTGTGTCTTGAGGTAATACAGTCAAAGAATGCTGAGACTGGTTTCAGAAAAATCTGAATTCAAATCCGGCTTTAAACACTAGTTGCGTGACCCTGGGAAAGTCACGTAACCTCTGTCTGCCTCAGTTTCCTTATCTGTAAACTAGGAGCAATAATAGCATCTAACACTTAGGGTTGCTTGTGAAGATAAAATGAGATGATATTTGTAAAGTGTTTTCCAAATCTTAGGGGCATCGAGGTGGTATAGTGGGTAGAACACTAGGCCTAGAATCAGGAAGACTCATCCCCCTGAGTTTAAATCTGGCCTCAGACACTTATTAGCTGTGTGACTCCGGGTAAGTCACTTAACGCTGTCTGCCTTAGTTCCTCATCTGTAAAATGACTTGGAGAAAGAAATGGCAAACCACTCTAGTGTCTTGCCAAGAAAACCTTAAATGGGGTCCTGAAGAGCCAACTGAACACAATTGAACAACAACAACATTCCAACCCTTAATACAATATACATTATAATAACTAAGTTATTAATAAATATCAATTATAATTTATTGTTAATAATTGTGAGTAATAATAATTATTGTTAGAAGCTGGAAGACTAAGATCTCTCTTCTCCTCTCAAGCTCTCACAAACTCTGCCCCTTACGCAATCCCTGGGGTACTGAGTAGTCAATTTCTACCAGGGAAGAGAATCTTATACAAATGAACTTGGAGACTAGGTTACATACTCTACAGCAGCAGAAAGCAGGAATTTAGTTGAGAATGTGTATGTGTGTATACACACACACATATGTACGTGTAAACACACATATATGTACACATACATATATATGTATGTATATTTACATGTACACACATATATCTGCACAAGAAAGAGCTAACAAGGGGAAGCAAAGTCTACAAAAACTTAGGAAGCAGGGAACTACTGTTGGATAAAGCATCACGTGAATGCTTCTTTCCAATGATCCTAAAAGAGAAAGATTAGGAATTGTTCAAGGTAGAGGGGATACTATTTATTTGCAATGATATGTTGTCATTTTAAAAGATTATTAATTTTAGTTTTAACTTTAGTAAAATTACCCAGGTGGGCAAGTCATGAACTACAACAGCCAATTTTATAAAAATCATTTAAAATTTTGATGTCCTTATTCTTAGCTTTCTATTTGGAGTATAACCTAAGCCTACTCAGGCACTTCTGGAAGTAGTAGATTTTAGTACCCTTTCAGATGTTCTGTAAAAACACAATGTATGGATCCTAAAATAAAAGAAGAATTAAGGACAAAGTAATTGTTCAACATCTGAAGATGCTCCAAAATGAAACTCAACACCAAAACATAAATTTCCATTTCAAGGGATTTAAAAAAAATAACAGATATAAGCAGAATAGGATTTCTAATCCTATTTCTAATCTATTTCCCCTATTTACATTGGGCCTGTAATAAGTATTTTCTGGTTTCTTTACTTCTGATAATTAGAGCTTTCTAAACAGAAAAGGTCACATAGTACAGCAAAAATTATTCCTTATTTTCCTGGATTCTGTAAGACTTTTGTAGGAAGTTTTAGTTTTCTAAATCTCTCTTGAATAATATAATTTTTACTTGTTTTAGATTAAGAATCTTTAGGGATAGTAGGTTGATCTATAGTTAGCTTTGGCAGTGAGAAAACAAACTAAAAAATATGCCCATTTTACACAAGCCACTCCAAGGGTTATTTGATTACTTTTTCATTTTATTTACATTTCTTGCTCTTAATTTCATATATGAAAGGAGTATTACAGATAGTAAGGGGAGGTTTTTTAAAGAAATCCCCGCCTTAAAACCTCTGTTGTTTACCTAAGTACATGTGTTTTGAGCATAATCAGTAAACACTAATTTACACAGTCTGAGTCAAATTGTGGCAATTTTAATGACTAATTAGAACTGTCTCCAGAAAGAAGCTCTTTAAAGAAAAAAAAAGCTTGCATGGAACCAATCATCACTATTTTGAGGTCGTTTTTAGGAATATTTAGGAATTTTAGGAAATAACCATCTTATCTTCTAGCCAATGTGCTACGGTTCAAGTGACCTACTATATCACTATCCAGGTTAGGGATTGCTGAAAGGGGTCCTTGCAATAGAAAAACACCAAAACTCCAACACTTCAATGAGTCTCATTAGTGGTGTTACTTGCTTCAGTGTTATAGATTGCATGCGCCTAAATGTTCTATACGGGATCCATTTCTACATAAGGAAAGCTGGGTGGTGCAGTAGATAAAATGCTAGTCTGGAGTCAAGAAGATCTGAGTTCAAATCCAGCCTCAGACATTTACTTGCTGTGTGACCCTGGACAAATCACCTAAACTTAGTTTCCTTCTCTGTAAAATGAGGATAATAATAGTAACTACCTCTCAGGTTTGTTGTGATTACTGCGTGAGATATTTATAAAGCTTTGGCACTGTGCCTGGACACATAGCAGGAACAATATAAATGTTATTACTATTATCACCTTATGATATAACAATGAAGTAGGTGGAATTTCAATTACTCTTCACTCTCATTTCATGACCAATATACTTACCCCTTTTCCATCAGATCATAAATTATCCATCTAACCATCTTTTTGTTGTCAATATTCTACAGGTTACTTGTATCATGAAACTAAATTTTTTTTTTTGTAAATAGAAGGGTTTCATGTTACCATCGGATGGTAACAGAATAAGGCTATTTTCCACTACACGCTTGACCTCCCTTAACTCCCCAAGCTTTTGGAACTGTAGAGAGTAAAGAATTAATTCATCCAAATGATTTAGACTTTCCTCTTTTCTGAAGATCACCATGAGCTTCTTGGCATTTTGTTATTATGCTTTCTCATCAAAATATAGGAATCTATTGTAAAAGGAGAAAGAAAACATATGTGACCATTTCTGTAAACAACAAAAAAAAAATCTGGTAGTAACATCAGGATCCTTTAGTGTCACAAACATTGCCTAAATCCAATTAAGAACATACTAGGATCAAGGTTTTATGTTAAATACTAGAGATCAAAGACAAAATGAAGAAGGAAAAAAAAGAAAGCCCTGGTCTGCAAGTAGCTTGCACTCAAATGAAAGATTTAGCATGTAAATAAAAAAGGATATACGTAATTTTTTGAAGTGGGAAGGAGATATTGCAACTGGGCGATCAGAAGAGACTTCCTTTAGGAGGCAGCATGTGAGCTGAGAAGGAAGCCAGGGATTCTAAGAGGCAGAGAATAAGAAGGAGTGTCTTCCTCAGAGTACAGACACATGGGAACAGATAGTCTCTACAGATTCCTGTAGGCAGGAGGTGCACTGCTGAGTTCAGGGAACAGTGAGTAAGCCAGTTTGGCTGGAATGGAATGGAGAGTACTTGAAGGGGAATAACGTGATATAAGCCCAGAAAGGCAGGTTAAGCTTGTGAAGCACTCTAAGTGCCAAGCTGAGGACTTTGAATTTTGTCCTAGAGGCAATAGGGTGCTGTTGAAGGTGGTTATAGATAACAACAAAAATGAAAACCTGACCTCAGTGTTACTTCTGTTGCTAAGGAGCCCTTTCTGTTTCACTGTACCATGAATTTAACAACTGGGCCTTTCACAGAAGCCATTAGGACACTTAGCAATGATTTCCTTTCACCCCATCGGGCAACCGAAGTCTGTGGTGGTCAATAATGACGTCATAGATGAAGCTTGTTATTTCAGCTTTAGATCAAAAGCAATCAACCAAGCATTACACACAAGTTCTATTACGCGAGGCTGCTTTAATCACAAGCTTCTGGGTTCTGATGAACGACAGCGATACATAGTCTTGATGCAATGTTTGACAATGAAGTTTTAAGGAACCCAAATGATTCACTCTTGTCCCTTTGTGTTGGTAAACAAAATGGACTCTTAGCACTCAGTTCAACCAAGTGCCCTTGAAGAGTTTGGCCTTTCTTTCCTTGATGACCTCCTTGTCTCAGGGGAGGGCCTAGTTTACACATGAGTTCAAGTGACATGTTTGGGACATCAGAGGCTTTTAGACCACGTGGGTTTAAGTTGTATTTTTTGTGACAATTTTAGGTCATGTAGGTGAGTCGCATGTGTGACTCACCCTTGACCCTGAAAAAGATATAAAACCAGAGGTTGGCTTTCTCTTTCTGGTCTCTTACCCACAGCCGCGGTGGCACGAGTGACTCTGGACCAGCCCTTGTTATGAGCTCCTGGGCTGAACCTAGATGTTGGTAACTATGAATTGTATTTGGTCTGTCTGTTGATGTTTGTAATCTGTTTGTATTTGTTCCGAAGTTCAGGGTGCTGACTTTTTCCCCTGAACTAAGTGAATGGTATTTGTATGCTGAATTAAAGTAAGCTTGTCAACCCCATAACGTTGCTTTCCTTAGTAGCAGACCAAAAGAACCTGGGTTTTGGCAGCATTCTTGTTGGGCTTGTATTGGTCTTTCACCCCCCACAACAGCTGCTAGCTCGATTGTTGCAACACTTAATAACTTAAGTATTGAATTGCTGAGATACACAAAGAGAAAAGAAGTCAAAGCTGTTGTACTTCTTTTGCTTTTATTATGTAAATAATCGATATCACTAATATGTTTAACAGTCATTTGGTGCCTGCCACTAAAGAACTCTAATATTTCAATATGAAATTCTCTGGTAAATAGATTAATTTTTTTCCTTGACATTTATTGACATTATTAGGGAATATTGAATCTTTCTATTTTGGCACCTGAAACTAGTTTGGCAAAAATGATTTGTGAATAGTTTGAATTCATGTTATGCATTTTTGCTAGTTTCATATTTGGCATTACAAGTTCCCTCTTATTGTATAGTCCAAAGCTGATTGCGGCAAAAAATAAAAATCATTGCAATTAATATTAATTGGTCCCTTGGCTTAGATTCTTATGGGAAATGCTAGAAGTTTTTTGGAGCAGTAAATTGAATTACTTTCTTAGCTACCAGGAGACAGTCTTTGCTTTTTCTTTCCCTTAGATGAATGGGACTTCAGGCAGACTGTCTATACTGCATTCAGTGCTCCTTTATTTAATATACTGTTTCCATGACTTTGGTGGATGTGGCTTTTGCTTCAGTTTGTAAGTTTGGGCTAGGAAGGTTAGCCCTTCTTTTCTTCTAGGTCCTAAAGCTGCAATTCAGGTAATTGTCACTGGAATACCTTCCCTGGCTATAACTATATGCCAAAAACTAGATTTTCCGTCAGGGGGAGGATTATGAGAGTGTGTTTTTCTAGGTAGCTATATGGTTTCTATTAAAATCATACTAAAAATTAAATTAATTTTGAACAATTTATAAATAGAATACCACACAATTTGGAGCAAGATTTAAAGAAATATAAATATCTAGAAACCTAAAAATATCACACAATCTCTATTTAATTTAATGCTGGTTTAAAGCTAAAAGCTCACTTTCTGCAATAATTCTTTCCCAGTTCATTTTAATGTATATTCCTTTCCTTTGAGATTGTCATCAATTTATCCTTTATTTACTTTATTTGTACATAGTTATTTGCATATTGTCTCTCCAGATTTTCCCCCCTTTTATACTGTATCCCCATTGCTAAACAAAGTGCCTTGTACAGAGTAGGCACTTAATAAATGGTTGTTGACTTGGAAAGAGTTTAATCTCCCAGGTGTAATTAAAATACAATCTTTAGCTCAATAGAAAGTTTTTATTAAAGTCAAAAGTTTCCTAGGACTTATACACAGGTCTACTACTTCATAGCAACATAACATGAAAGACCCTCACAGATAATTTTCTCTTTATTTTCACACTCTCACTCTGCTAATACTTAGAAATATCATATAACTTCTAAAGGAATGGTTATGTTTTTCTTTCATACTTACTTCCTTCTTCATATGTTAACAATAGAATGTAGTTAAACACACAGTGTGACCTCACGAGTTTGCACAACATTTCATAATGTCCTTTTCATCAATTCAAAAGTTGGGAAGACCCAAGAAACCAGTGAATCCATCCTGCATTTTAATAAGAATCTCTACCACAAGGAACCAAGAAGTCCTCATTTAACTTTTACATGAAGACATTTGGTGGCCAATATATATGCCTGAAAGGAGGCAGACTGACCAATATCCCAACATCTACTCCAGCAAAAACCTGTCATTTGCATCAGATTGAATAATGATAAAGTAAACCAATGAACAAGTACAATAGCTTTGATGCCAGATGTACACAAAGAGTCAGCCAGTAGCCCACAGACGGTAGGATATGGGGCAGGAAGCAAAGATAGCCCCAGCATAGGCACAGAAAATTGTAGTCATCCATTGTGACCACAAATGGGTCAGAGAAATGTGTAGCCTAGCCTGTTTAACTGTGTCCAAAGGCAGCAAAGGTAGTTATATCCTGAGAAAACCCCAGGGATGTCGGAAACCCAGAGTGGGAACTTTGAAAGTCCCAGGGAGCAGCAGCGTGGCAAACCTCAGGGGCAACATGGTCTTTAGCACTCTGACCTGAGACATCGTAGAAGATCTTGATAATCTAGCATTCTGAACCTCAAAGATCCAGGGAGCCTTAACACTGGAAGGTGGAAGTCAGCACAGGAGCTCAAGCAATTCAAAATGAGACCAAGTAGGCCTGATTTCCCTCACCCAAAATCAGTGCTGGAGACAGAGTACAACCTGGGCACAAAACCCAAATTCAGATACTAAGGCTCTGGTTTATCTGAGCAATTGGATGGTGTTGTATGGTGAGGTGGTACTAATATTCTGAAAGGAGGTAGGGGAAACAAGTTTTTTTTTCAGAACCTTATTTTTTTCAAGGGGTATTGTAAAAACTAAATAAGAAAAACAGAGTTCCTGGGGGTCATTTGGTTCTGTTATGAATATTTTAAGAGGTGAAAGAGAAGAGTGGGCAAAAGAAGTATAATAGTGTTGAAAAGAGGAAGATTTAGCTATTTTTCATAATTAGGGTATATGAGAAGAAGAGCTTACAAACGTGGAGTAAAAAGGATAGGTAGAGTAGATATCAGAAGAAACTCACTTTTCTCTGAAATGGACAAAGGGCTGAACAAACACATAGAATATGGTGTAAAAAAACATCAAATTCAATATGGAAACAAGTGGGGATGGGATTATTAAGGATAATGATGAGGAGGGTATAGTTACAAGTAAAACAACCTTCCTAAGAGGAGATTAAAAAAAAACCCAACTGGAATCTTAGGAGATTCCCATCAATTGAAGAATGGGTGAACAAATTGCAGTAAATGAATATGATAGGATATTATTGTGCTGTAAGAGATGACAAAAGGGACAGTTTCAGAGAATCCTTGGTAGGATGAACTAATTGACACCGAATAAAGTGAGTGGAACCAGGAGAAAAATTTACACAAGGATGACACATTGTAAAGAAAAAAATGTCTTTGGAAGAGTTAAGAACTCTGATCAATTCCAAGACTAATGATGTCTCCTGAATGCCTATGTTGAAGCATCCTCGCCTTCTGAGAGAGGTGATGGAGTCAAGGTGGATAAAGACAATTTTTTTGATATGCCCGCTAGGGGGATCTCTTTTGCTTAACTATACTCATTTGTTGCAAGAGATTTTTTTCCCCCTTTCTCTTGATTTTTGAATGGGAAGCTCTGTTAGGGAGGAAGGGAAAGTTAGCAATAATGGTGCTCCCTCTCCATTCCTCACAAAAAAGGCCATTGAGAAGTTTTACACTGCACAGATGAGAAGAGAAGGAAGTTTAATAGGGAGAATAGAAAAGCAGGACAATTTTGAAAGCATTGTGAAATTTATTATTTACTTAAAAAACTCAAGCGATATCAAATAGAAATGGGGATTTTCATATACTTTTGTGTTCTGCTGTGGAAATGCTCGTTTTGGTATTTAAGATCAGGATAAAAAGAATACAAATTTTAAAAGACCTTCAAGTGAAAGATAAGCCACTATTACACAAAGCAACCCATTTCACTTTTGAATAGCTCTAATTGTTATGATGTTTTCTCTTAAATATATTTTTGCCTATCAGTAACTCCTACTCAGTCCTTGACACTATCTTTTGGGGTCAAGCAAAGCCAAGTCTAATCTCTTATGTGGTAGCTCTTCAAATATCTCAAAACATCTTCCCAAACCTTCTCTTCTACCCCATTTCTTTAAACCGTGTTCTTAACCTGAGGCCTGGGAACATGATCTTTTTTTTTTTTTAATATCTTGATAATTTTACTTGAACACAGCTAGTTTCCTTTGTAATTTTATTTGATTTAAAAAAATAAGCATGTTTTAAATGTGCTTGATGCTGTCATGCAGATAGTTGTTCCAAACTTGTTTCCCCTCCTTTGTCCCTTCCCAAACAGTTTTTAACCAAATTGTCAGTGGCAGAAGGTAGTTCTGATTTTTTTAACTGGGAGAGGGAGGTCAGAGAAAGAGAATAGTTTAGCAACAATGATGCTCCCTCCTGCCCCCACTAAAAACAGGTCATTGAAACATTTTAAAATGCACAGATGAGAACAGAAGAAAGTTTAGTTGGAAGCACAGAGACACAGGGTTATTTTTGAAAGTACTGTGTGGATTTTATGTACCACCTTCTTGATTATGAATAATGTCCAGAAATGGTTGGAATTTATCTAATACATACTAAACAGTATTCGACTGTTAAATTGGACTAGTGGTGTCTGAGGTTCTCTCCAACTCTAAACTTTTTACACTTAGATTAGCACTAAACCTTTTTTATTTCTGGGTGGTGATTGTTTTAAAATGAAAGAGATGGCTTGGCACAGGCAATTATCTAAAATGAGAAGAAATATTTTTTGAAAGTACGCATATAGTCCCATTTTTGTATTTTTGATCTCCAGGAGTCATTGTGAAATGATCCAATTTGGTTTTGCCTTCATAATTTGCTGGGTTTCTGCTTGCAACTTATCTGCATGATAAAAAAGGAATAATTATCACTTGGGGAAACACCCAAAACAGTATCAGCAAATAGATTCAGAGGACTAAAATATGTGAATGCTTTTGTCTTAATAGACATTTAAATACATCTGTAGTGCTTAAAATTCCAAGCCTAAAATTAGGCAGCACCCTTAGCCTCTGCCAAAAACAAAGTTGGAGAGTCTTTCTGCAAACGGAAATGGAGATGTAGCTATGGTCAGAAAGAATAGATTCTGACAGATTTCTGTAGTTTCTCAGGTCATTACAGTTCATACTTTGAGTGTAAAAAAAAAACCCTGTGAATAATTTACCATGTGAAATGAAACCACAGGAAATTTCATTCAAATGATGGTAAGGGTGATATTTAACTAAAGTGTAGGAAAATGGAGAGTTGAAGTCAGTCTTTAGGAACGATAGGAAATATTGTATACAAGTATTGTAATACATCCTAAAACAATAGGCAAACTTGTTAGGCATTATATTGTAATTAGTGTTAAATACTCCTAAATTAATTAATTCATACGTGTAAAGTCTGTGTTTTGTGGGAAAATTGTTATGTGTATTCTAGGGCTGCAGGCTAATGATCAGGTTCATATTAGAGTTCTGACAAATTTTTAAGAATTTCAGATACTATTAGTAAGCTGCAATTTATGTAAATTAATAAAAATATGTAGTGTAAAAATAGCCCTATGAAATATGCTTGGTTTATGAATTAATTAATGAATGAGACAATTTATAACAACATTATTTTAATGATTATTTATTGCATCTTCAATTTTATTATCTGCCTTCTTAAGGATTAGGTTCTTTTCCATGCAAAAAATTCTCCTTAGTTCTCCTTAGTTTTAGGAAGAGAAATGGTAACCTGGGGAGAGGTTTATCCAGAAGAAGGCAACCAGTATAGTAAAGAGCTTGGAGTTAATGCTTTGTGATCAGTTGAAGGAACTGGGGGAGATTATGCTGGAGAGAAGACTTAGAAGGAATATAATAGTCATCTTCTAGTACTTGAAAGGCAATCAACCTAAAAAGGGATTAAAGTTTTTATTCTTGGCTGCAGAGGGCTGAACTCTGGGCAAAGAGCAGGAGCTGCAAAAGGGAAAATTTAAGTCTGATGTAAGGATAACTTTCTGGTAATTTTTTTTTCTACTTGGGAAGGGAGGGAAAGAGACTGGTGTGTTCCTTGGGGTTTATCAATGCAGCTCAGAAACTTCTCTGCAATTTATAGCCTTAAAGAGATGTCTGGAATGCTGAGAAGTTAGGTGACTTAAATCTGGGGCCCCATAACCTGAATGTATTAGATGTCCAGGTTTGAACCTGGGTCTCTCTGATTTAGAGGCAAGTTCCACATTCATGTGTGGATAGACATCTGTAATAACATCTTATAATATAATTCTATACTTAGTAATATTATCTTATTATTTATTTATTTATTATTAAACTCTTCATAATTATTTGTCCACAAGGTCACTCTTTCTCTAACTATTAGATACACTTAAAATCAGGACAGGCTGTCTCAGGGAGTAGCATGTTCTAGCTTAGTGAAGTTCTTCAAGAAAAAAAAAACCCAGTACTGAAATGGCAACTTGTCAAGTATGTCATTGAGAGGATTCTCAGATATGGGGTGGGTGGACTATGTGTGGCCACTGAGGATCCTTCTAACTGAAATTTGCATTGCTTTTCATTGGATTTTTTTGGGGTAAGTAAAGCTCTGGTTTAGGAAAAAAAATTGACTAGTGAAATGGAAGGAAAGTTGAAGGCCAAATGGCTGAGCAAGCCCAAGCTCACTCAAATTACTATTGTCAGGTTGAAAGATGGTGAATGCAATTCTGGGTACAAATTGCTGACTTGTTAAAAGAAAATAGATGGATACCATGGAGTTGTTGTTGAGGAGAATTTGCAGAAGAAAAATGAGAATGTTTGTGAAGCAAAAGCTACTACATTATCTGTCTATAATAGTTTTCATTCCCATTAGTGTAAAGCTAATGTAATTAAATAACTGCAAGCCTGCTAATAGGTTAATAAGTCAACAAGCATTTATTAAGCACCGATTACATGCAAGGCCCTGTGCTAAGTCTCTTTACCCCACCTGTCTCCCCAGCCTAGGCCATTCTTCACTCAGTAGTCGAATTGATTTTCCTAAAACATAAATCTGACCATGTTATGCTTCTGTTCAATCAACTCCAGTGACTTTCCATCTCCTCTAAGTTCAAATATAAAATCATCTGTTTAGTTTTTAAAGTTTTCCATGACCTGATCCCTTCCAGCCTTTCCAGTCTTTGTCCATCTTACCTCTCCTCCAGCCTCCACCCCTAAATTTGCTAGCTAGTCACACTGGCCCCCTTGCTGTTTCTCAGACAAGATACTCCTATGTGTTCAGTTTCTGATACTGTACCCTTCACAACTCCTCTTTATTCTAGTGCCTTCCATCTGTTAATCATCTCCTGTTTGCCTTTATATACTGCTCGTTTGTATATATGTACGTGTTTCTTCCTACCAGGTTATTATCTTCTTATCTCCTTGCCTCTTTTTGTATCCCCAGTACTTAGCACAATGCCTGCTACATAGTGGGTACTTAATAAATGTTTATTGATTGATTAATAGTCCCCTGACCCTCCAGAATCACAACAATCAACAATTATATATTAAATACCTACTGGGCATGACACTCCATCTCCCAGCTCTGGGTGCTTTCTCTCTGAAATGGTTTCCCTCTCTCCTCATCTCTGCCTCTTGGTTTCCCTGGCTTCTTTCAAGGCATGGCTCAAATCCTGCCTTCTATAAGAAGCCTTTCTCAGCCCTTAATTTTAGTGCTTTCCCTCTGAGATTATCCCCAATTTGTCCTGTATAGATTCTATTTTTACAAAGTTGTTTGCCTGTTATCAATCCCCCTTCCCCCTTAGACTATAAGCTCCTTGAGGACAGGGCCTCTCTTTTGCCTTTCTCTGTATCCCTAGCACTTAACACAGCCTCTGGTACATAGTAGGTGCTTAATCAATGCTAGTTGACTGACTGACAAAATTATTAGACTATAAATTCCATGGAGGCAAGGATCGTGTCTCACTCTTCTTTGTATCCCCTAAAGCAGTTAGCACAGTGCCTTCCTAGCACATAGCAGGAGTTTAAAAAGTATTCATCAAAGGATGGAAAGAACTACTGCAATTACTTGTATGCTGAGATTTTGGCCCACCTATTAAACTCTTATTAAATAAACATTACATTTGATACTTGAATATGTTCTTTCTTCAAAGGATGCCTTATCAGTGTAGATGCTCCTTCCATGTGGTTATATATGGAAGCCTCTTTATGCCTTTTCACTTAATTCATGAAATTAAGGTTTCTGTATGTCTTGTTAATTAATGCCTCCATTACAGAGAGTTTTCCTTTGAGAGATCCTTGGGATTTCTGCTTAAAATTCTACTGAGGAGTAAAAGTTCATGATTTAAAATATTTAACTTTGTGAAAACTATGCTTTTATCTTAAAGTGAGATGGGGGAAAAAGGTAACTTTTAGTTTTCAACCCACATAAATCTCTTTTCAGATTTTGCTTAAGCTATAAAAAAAGTTGATAAGATGCCATTTAAACTTTTTCAATGTAGACGTTTTCCCATAATGCCAATGTAACGCTTGACCCCAAAGCAGACTAAAAGGCACTTAACAATCCAAAAGAATTACGTAAGTCTTACAACATCTAAGTGTTTTTTTCAAATATCTATAACTTTGTCTCTCTGCAGATATTGGCAGCCTAACTTTATTTTGTCATTTTGCCCAGTTTGAAAGGATGTTTTTTAAACTCCAAAATTTCCTTCATGTCAAAAGACCAGATAGAGTATTATGTAGAAAGTATAGGTTTGTATAAAATCTTGGCTTCTGTTATAAGTAGGCATTCTTGCTGTTTTCCTTCTGAAACGGAATTATGTTATTACACAACTCACTTTTTTTCAAAGTCCACACTCATGTGTGGATACATGTCTGTAAGCTCCTTGAGGAAAGCAGAGTATTGGTTTTGTATTTCTATCCATAGTGCCTGGAATATAGCAGATATTTAATACATGCTTATTTTTTATTATTGAGGATTAAGTAAGTGAAAAGTAATAATTGGTCACTAATTCAAAGCTGTAGAAGAAGTGATAAGAGTGGTGATAAGTACAGATTTATCATGTCAGGGATATTTTTTGGGGGGATTTATGGCAGTGGAAAGAATAAACGTAGATGTAGGTGTTAGGAAGATCCACCCTCACCTCAATCACAAAAGGCCCAACATAAAGATCAAATCAATAATAAATCAAGTTAATTAGGTGTGACTAAATCATTAATCAGTTCAAAAGCATCACAAGGTCATAAAGACAGATAATGTCACACAGGAACTATCTTGTGACTGGTTGAAGGAGAACAAGTCGTGCATCTTGGGCTATATATAGAAAAACAACACCAGTCAGTCAAATGGAAGAGGGCACCAAATCCAGGAGCTGAAGATTCTAGGTGCTTGAGAGAGAGTTAGTTGCCTTTGAGGGGAGAAGATAATATTTCCCTGTCTTTCCTCCACTCTTCCCAAATGACCATGTTACCTGAGAGATTGGACTAGTACACATAACCCATTCAACTCGGACTAGAGAGAGACATGTTGACTATAAAGAAAACATTTCTTGAGAAAAAGTCAAGGTGAATATCTAGAGATAGAATTGACCAGGTTATGACCTTGTGGACTTTAAAAGGCAGAAACACTGGAAGTCTCATTAACATCAATAGCAGTATCCACCGAATCTAGCAGCACTATCCTAGAGTAGTGGTGGCTGGCTGATGGCAAAGTCAGCACTGAGGGCTGAAAAACACATGAAGAACCAACTGGACACATTGAGAAAAGGCAGATTCATGACGCTAAATTGATAGCTAGCATTGATACAGCCCTTTGAAGTTTGGAAAACACTTTACAAATATTATCTCATCTTACTCTTAAAGCAACTCTGGGAGGCTACCAGCAGACAGATGTGAAATGACTTACCCAGGGTCACACAGCTAACAAGTGTCAGAGACTGGATTTAAACTGAGGTCTTCTTGACTCCAGATCTACAACCTAGCTGACATCGACCTTTGGAACCCAGCAAAGAGCTATATCTAAAGCTTTCATGAGGCTTTTATAAAGGGAGAAAAGGACTATTGCAACCAGGAGCTGAATTACCTTTTCCTCGCATACATGAGTGCTTTACCACCTACCTGCTTTAAATTTGAGACCACTCTCCCTTGGGACCTTGTATTGTGCAAGGGGAGAGCACCTTCCAACCCCAGTTTTGAGGGGAGTTTTCATAAAACTGTCCTTGGGACAGCTAGGTGGTACGGTGGATAGAGTGCTGGGCCTGGCGTCAGGAAGACCTGAGTTCGAATCCAGTCTCAGTCACTTTCCTCTTATGTGATCCTGGGCAAATCACTTCATCTTTGTTTGCTTCAGTTTCCTCATCTGTAAAGTAGGGATAATGATAGCACCTACTATATCACAGGGTTATTGCGAAGATCGAATGAGATAATAATAGTTAAGTGCTTAGCATAATGCCTAGCATATTGTAACTACTACATAAATGTTAGTTATTATTATTACTATTATAATACTTGTTTCTAAAAGCTAATTACATCTGGCCGATAATCAATGGGAGGGACACGGGAAGGGGCTCATCAATGAGAATTCTAGAAACTCCTAGCTCCTCAGCATTTCCCCCAGAACTATGGGGGCAAGGCAGAGTCGTAGCTTAGCTGTCTTCTGGATATTAGGCATTCCAACGGGAATAGGAGCTGGGAACGTAGCCTTGGAGGATGTGTTGAATAGGAAATGGAGAAACTAGGACAAACTGTGTTGTAGGCACCAAGGGCAAAGTAGAGATATTGGGTTAAATGGATTGTAGAGACCATTGGAGAAGACAGGAGGAAACAAGGGGGAAAATAGATCTGTGGTAAGGAAGGCAGAAGAGAAGGATATGCCTACTTCGTAGAACATTTTCCTCTCATGTCTTAGTATTTATTTTTCTTTTGTTTTTTTTGGGGGGGTGAGGAAATTGGGGATAAGTGACTTGCCTAGGGTCACAGAGCTAGTGTCAATTGTCTGAGGCCACATTTGAGCTCAGGTCCTCCTGACGCCAGGGCTGGTGCTCTATCTACTGCGCCACCAGCTGCCACAATGTCTTAGTATTTCTACACAATGACTTGTCCACAAAATCTTTTAGTTTTCTTATGTAATATATGTTATTTTTTAATCTAGAAAATAATTAAAAAAACAAAAAATCAAACTTGTAAAGATATTTTTGAATTGTTAAGCATAAATGAGTATTCTTCTTCTTCTATAAATGGGAGGTGAGAAGCAGCATGCCATGGTGCTCTAAGAGAAAAGAGATATGTGAATATTATTATAGATAAAGGTGATATCAATATTACTGAGGATAAAGGTGATCTATGAATATTATATTCTCCTATAAATTAGAGGTGAGAGGCAGCATGATAGTGGATAGAGAACTGTCCTTGGAGTCAGAATGATCTGGGTTCAAGTCCTGTGTCTAACCCAAACTGGTTGTGTGACTTTGTGAGTCACACAGGGCCCAGGCATTTCTTTAATATTATAATTTGCAGAGCAGGTTCATAACTGACTTGATAGAAGAAGTTTCTTATTTGCTACAATGTCCATTCTTGAAATTACAGGTCTTATAAAAAATTAGAGATAGAGAAAATAAATTAGGTAGTATTTTATTCTTGCAGCCTTGTAGGAGGTGGCATTTTGCAGAGAAACCTGAAAATATTAATATATCACAGTTCAAATTACAAAATTACCTCAATGATGATAACGAGACAAGGATCATCATTCAGTGCTCAAGCTCTTTGATGCTGTACAAAATGCCAGCTTATCTTTTTCTTCACATTGAAGAACAAATAATTGGCAAGAAGAGAGGCAATATGGCAATGTTAATGAGAGGTCTAGCTATGTGGTCAAGATGACCCGAGTTCAAATCTCTCTTTTGGTATATCTTAACTGTATGATCATGTAAATCCTCTAGGTTGTGTAAATAACATTTTAAGACAGAAATTTATAAGGTACGGAAAATATGGTGGAAAGAATTTCCCAACTGTATCTCTCCAGTCTGCTGCCCAAATCAGATGGGACTTACCTTTGGTCTTCCAGACCTGGAAGCAGGAGCTCTAACTCACTTATTAGTCATACCAGAATCTTTTTCTCCCTTGATAATAAGACAAATGTGTTTGAACATTTTCAAGTCAGAAATTCTAGTGTATGGGATAAATTAGTGATTAATGAAATTCACCTTATTAAATAATAGTCACAAGCTGTGATTTGGGTAATGAAGATTGGAATGTGATTTGCATCTGCTATTATTTCCTTGAGGGCAGCTAAGTGGCTCAGGGAATATAGCACTGGACCTAGAGTCAGGAAGATTCATTTTCATGAATTCAAGTGCAGCTTCAGATATTTACTAGCTGTGTGACCCTGGGCAAGCTTGTGTGCCTCAGTTTCCTCATCTGTAAAATGAGCTGGAGAAAGAAATGGCAAACCTCTCCAGTATCTTTGCCTGGAAAACCCTAAAAGGGGTCACATTTCCTTGTTAAGTCATTCTTAGCCTTCTCTCCCCAGTTCTGTATCTTTTCACGTAAGTGCTGTTTCATCACTCAGGCAGGACTGAAGATAGCTCAGTTTTCTTTTTTCTTTTCTTTTGGTGGGAACTGGTAAAAATAGCCCCAAGGTTCCATTTGACTTTGCTATTCCTGACCCTTTGGGGTTTCATTTAAAGCTTTCACATTTTAATAAAACTTTTTATGTCTTAAGTTCTCAGAGCTGTTATGACTACATGTGGCAAGTCATCAACAGAACTGTCTAACAGAGAAACATTATTCAAGTAGGGGTAAATGTCACGATAAGCCTGTTGTCTTATGCATTTTTAGAGTTATTCCTGGTTGCTGATCCTTACTGACATAAATCAATTTACTTTCTTTAATGTTTTGAAGTGGGGTTAATAGCATTCTAAAACTTCCTGTGTTTTATCATGTCACCAAAATCTTGAAAGGTTTATCTCCTTGCTAGTGCCAATACTTATTTTTATTGGGGGTAGAGCAGTAGCAATTTTATGCGTTTAAAACTTTCATCTTCTTTTCTTCTAATCGGTTAAGTGAACTCAATAAGAGGTAATGTAGGTGGTCACAATAACTTCAAAAAGAAGGAAGTAATGCTAAATTCAGTGCTCTGCTCTAGGCACATATTGTGTGTGTGTGTGCATATCTATATATGTGTGTGTTTGTATATGTATGCATATATATGTATACACACCTCTATCTACATATCTGTCTGACCACCAAAGAAGAAGACACCAGCCATTAAACATACATCATGCTTTTAGGCTAAAGAATAAACCACTGGAGTAATCTAGAAAGAGACAACTGAAGCCTATATGGTAGTCAACAACCTTTTAAAAGTATTTGGCCAAGTTGCTGATCCCTTTCCTTCCCGTGTGGTGGTAGAATGTGTCTCCAACTCTTACAGAAGCTATAAAATCATATGCCTGCTAGCACTTCTTCCAAGCAGGGAAAGGCGTGTCTGTGTGTAGTTGATTGTCTCTAACAGAGAAGGGAGTAGATACCAGTGGCTGACTCTGCAATGGTGGGAAGAGGGTATGTGGCAGGGGATGCCAATGTGAATAAATAAAATCAGCTTAGGTTGCTGTCCCTAGGTCTAAGCTAAAAGAATGATTACAAAGATAAAGGGGTTCAAAGGAGTCCACACGTGGCAGAGGAAAAACTGACAATAGGCTAGATTTACAGAGCAGAAAATGATGAGTTTTATTTTTTTTAAAAGAAATCCCAAAGGGTAGAACATTTCTAGATCTTAAGCTATATTGAGTAGCGTGGTATGGCAAAGACAGAGCTGGCCGCAGAGTCAGGAAAACTTGTCTCTGACACTGACTGGGTGACGTTGGGCATGTTACTTATCCTCTCAGAGTCCCCAGGCAATTCTCTAAGATTATAAATTGCAGAGGGAAGGTATAAATGCATAAAATATAAATGCACTGCATAAATAGAAGATGTTATTGACCAGGAGCTTCCTATATAGGGAAATCACTGGTCCTCTTCAAAACAACAACAACAAAAAGCAGAAATCATAAAAATTATTTGATATTGGTTAGAAAATAGGGAAGTTGACCAGTGGAATAGATAAAATAAGGAAAGATCCAGGTGCAGTAGAATAAAGCAGTCCTGTGTTTGTTAGAATCCCAAAACACAGACTCCTTAGGAAAGGATTATCTGACAAGGACTGGGAAAACTGGAAAGCAGTTAGGCAGAATTTAGGTTTAGATCAGAATTTTGCACTGCACATAGCAACAAGCTCCAAATGAATACTGAATCTAAATAGAAAAGATAAATTATTTTTAAAAATTAAAGGACAACTGATGAAAATACCTCTCACAACTGTGGTTATGAGAGGTGTTTCTTAACTGGGCAGGAGATAAAAACAATCATAAAATATAAAATAAACAATACAATACAATAAGAAAAAATAGGCTTTGCATGAATGAAATCAATGTAGCTAATTACATTAAGATAAGGAGTAGAGTGGGGAAAAAATCTTTGCATCAGAATTCTTACTATCTAAGATATATAGGGAACTGCCTCAAATATATGACCAAAATTTATTCCCCAATAGATAAGTGATTAAATGATATGAATAGTTTTCAAAAGTAAAATTGCAAATGAGCACCAACCATATGAAACACTTTTCCAAATCACTAGTAATATGAGAAGTGCAAATTACAACAATTTGGGGGTTTCACCTCCTCTTTCCCAAAGTTGCAGTGATAAAATATAGGTATAGCCTATATTCATAAAATTCTGGTTTTTTTATTATTTTGATTAATAACATCAACTCATATTTATATATCACTTTCAGGTTTATAGAAGAGCACTTTGCTTACAATAACCCTGTGATAGGTAGTACAAGTGAAACAATTCCCATTTTTTCAGATGAAGAAACTGAACCTCAAAGAGCTCAAGTGAGTTGCATAGCTAACAAGTGTTTAGAGCTAGATTGCGAGTCAAATGGTCTTTCCACTACATTGTGCCTTTCAAGTTCTAAGAATTGTGGGTTTAATTAGATTAAAAATAATTCAAGTGCTTACTGTTTACAAGGCTCTGCTGATACACAAACAGATCTAACATTAGGTATATGGGTTCGTGACAAAAATCTGACTATCTTTAAGTGTTTACTAATAGTAAATAAGAAATATACATAGCTGATCAAAATTTCCAAGGCTGTTCTCTTTTCTCTGATCTGCTAGATTATGGGTTTCAACACGTTTCCTTTGGGAGAAAGGATTGAACAAGATGACCTTGGCCCTAAGGTATAGAGCAATAGGGAGTGCTATTATTTCAAGCCTTGCATCTCTGGATACTCTGGTAGACAGCATAGATTTTATATGATTGGATATTTCAGATTTATTGATACTAAAAATACTAGTAGATGGAGGACAGAATTATTTATTTTTCTCATGTTTGATTTTTCATTATGTAAAACATCAAAGTCAGAGCTCAAGGGTTGATCATCCAGTTTTATTTTTTAATTTCTAGGCAGAATTTGTTTTTTCACTGTGGCCTCTTGGCAGAAGTAATAGAAAGTGCCTTTTCCCCCTCCTCTTGCAGTCCTGAAGGGATTAAATTCTTTATCAGCAGTCCTATGTCTTCATAAGTTTTTAGCATACTTTCTTAAGGGCAAGGTAGATTTAAATAGGACTCTTTGCACATGTCAGGATTTGGGAGCCCAGAATTTTTAGATTAAAATGCTGTATGATTTGCATTTAGTACTCACTTTTTACATATCACATAGCCTTTAGACAGTCAAAATGCTGTTACCAGCTAAGATGAAATTGAGTTTTTTTTTTTTACTTGATAGCTGAGGAAAAGGAAGGAAAGAAGGTTGTAGCAATGGTTGAGGGGTACTTGGGAAATTCCAGGGTTTTGTTTTGAAGTGTGCATGTTGATGCCTAAGTGGTAAAGCATTTTTATTCAACATTTATTCAACAAACATTTAAGAGTCTGAATGTACAAGGCCCTGTGCTAGGGACTTGGGAAGATAAAAAGATTAAATTAAACCTGGTTCCTACTCCATTCAGCAGCTTACATTTTAAATGCAAACTGTCCCCAAAGTCTTGATGAAGTTTTAGGGTATTAAAGTTGAAAATTGCACTAAGACTTTTGGTATACTTCATATATCTCTGTGTAGATCTGAATGAATAAATGAATGAAGAAGCTTTTTATGTAGTTAATGCCTTCTCTTGTAAATCAATAAGCATTTATTAAGCATCTTCTATATACTCGGCATTGAGGTAGGTGATAAGAATGCAAAGAAAAAATGGAAAAAGTCTTTGTGCTCAAGGGGTTTATATTCTATCACTCCCTGGTGGAGTACCCTTGGAGTTAGGAAGATCTGGGTCCATATCTTAACTCTGACACTAGCTTGGAGGTTTTCAAACAGAGGCTGGATGACTGCTTGTCAGCCATGTTATATTGGGGATTTCTTTCATGTATAGGTTGGACTAGATGGCCTGTGGGATCTCTCCCAACCTCAAATTCTGTGATTCCATGATTCTTTGTGACCATGGGCAAACAATTTAAACCTAGTTTCAGTTTCTGCATCTGAAAATGGATATAAAAATACTCGTGGTATTTACCTCATCAGGTTGTGAGAAACAAATGGAATAATGTATGGCAAACAGTCAAATTTAAAGGCCTACATACAATTCAGCTACCATTGTCATTGTCAATGTCATCATCATCATCATGATCATTGTTGTTATTATTAAGAAGCTCACACTTTCTTGGCCCCTTCTATTTTACAAAGGCATATTACTTACTCTAGAACTCCTTCATTTATTTGATTGATGCCTTTCTGGTACAGTTCCTCCTAATTTGCTAAAATTCCTTGCTTTGGTCTCTTAAAAAGCTTTGAAAATCTTGTTCTGTTAGTGGGGAGGAAAAGGGTATGGGATAGGGAGAAAGGGTAGGGCTGGAGCTAGCTCTGGCAGATTTAGCTGGTACTTGTATGTAAGCAGGGAAAATCATTAGGGGAGTGCAGATGTCCTCTTTAAATAGGCGGATGCTGGATGACTTGAAGAGGGATGCTGTCCAGAGTGAGAGTACAGGCAAGGTCAGAGAAGGCTCATGGGATCATGGAAACAGTGTTTGGTGGTGGTCTCTGTCTCCTGGGTATTTTATCCTTTGTCTCTGCATCTGCGTGGGCAGCTGTTCTGGCAGGCCTCTGGGGGCAGGCTTCCTGATAGTGTGCGTGCTTCCTGGCTTGTCTCTGCAGTCCACTAGTGTGAAGATGTCTTGTTCCAGAGACCAGACACCAGACACAGATCCCTTCTAGCAAAAGAGAGCTGAGCAAAGTTGAGACTATATACCAGAAGCAGCCTAAGAGCTGTGGATTTGACTATAAAAGCAGATTTCATTCTGCCCTATCACCCTACTGTTCTTGGTTGAGATGGGCCCCTCTATAGGTACTTGGATGTGAAATGTTATTCTGTCCAAAAGTGTCTGATTAATGTGAAGTGATAAGGGGATGGAACCACTACATTAAATGGGCTGAACATTTTGAGATGGCTTCATATATATATATATATATATATACATATATATATATATATATATATATATACTTACTCATTGCTTTGGGCAATGTTTTAAATCTACATATGAGAGGCAGAATGTGGAAGTAGACAGAGAACTGGCAATAGAGTCAAGCAGATCTGGGTTCCTAATGCACTGCTTTGGACTACTGTATAGTAGCTGCAGCACCCTGGACAAGGCACTTTGCTCTTCAGTGCCACAGTTGATGGCAGGTTGCAGAACATTTGTCAATCTACACTGGGAGAGGTGAGTACCTAGGGCTCCACACCATGGAAGTAACTGGTCCACTTACAAAACCAACAACACCTAGACATAAATGTATACAATGACAGGCCTGGAATACTAGCTAGCATTTATGTAGCATTTTTAAAATTTACAGAACACTACAAATATTATCTCATTTGATCCTCACAACAAGAGAGGTAGATGCTATGATTATCCCATTTTTACAGTGGAATAAACAGCTAGTAAATGTCTAAGGAGGGATTTGAACTCAGAGGCCAGCTGGCTTCCTCAGCTTGCCTCGTCATACTGATGGTACCTGATTGGTGTTTTAACAATCGGGCTAGCAGCTGCTGTGAAGGTGTAAAGCCAACAACAACCAGCTCAGAGAATGCTGCAAGCCCAGATCCTTTTCATCTGCTTTACTAAGGAAAGCAACATTAAGGGGTCAACAATCTTACTTTAATCCAGCATACAAATATCATTTACTTAGTTCAGGGGAAAAAACCAGCACCCTGAATTACAGACCAAATACAATTCGTAGTTATCAACACCTGGGTCTTCAGCCGGAAAGCTCATTACAACGGCTGGCCCAGAGTCATGTGCCACTCCTGCTGTGGCTCAGAGCTCTGAGAGAGAACGCTAACCTCTGTGCTTATATATCCTGTTCAGGGCCCCAAGGGCCCAGACCTTACCCAGGCTGGGCGTGGAGAAGTTCCCCGCCCCCAATATCACAACAGATACAGATCAATGGCTCTCAGTTGTCTCAGTGCTGAGAAGTACAAAAACATCCCACTTTATTTGCCCCATTCAAACAAAGGCCAGAATCACTAAAGGTGAGCAGCAAAAAGTCCCACCTTAGTTACTGTTACAATTGGGTCTTCTCACATTCTGGTCCTCGACTCTGTAGGACTCCCCAGGAACTAGATTTCATCTATTAGAAATTTAGAGACTCTCAGACTCCAGGGAACTAACTGATGCTGACTAAATTAATAAAAATGATTAATAAGCTAGAAAGATGGTCTATTAATTTATGTGGCTAAGCAGATGTGATATTCATGTCATCTGGTCAGAGTATTTAATGTAGTCACACTTCTTCCCCTCTACCTTCCTTGGGCCAAAGCATAGTTTGGCCTGAGAAAGTACTGAACCAGATGATTTTTGAGACTACATGCAGCTTTCACATTCTGTGAGTCTGTAAGTAGCAATCTCTCTGTTAAATGTTTGTTGCCACATGACTGAACCATTGACATTCATGTCAAAACCCCTGAAAGACCCAGAACACTTAGTGTCATGGTTCCTTTCCTGTGAAAAATTCTTCCAGCTACAGGAAAAACTCTGGAAAAAAGAAACCTTAATGCTAAACTGAAAAAATGAAAAAAATTATATTTTTCAGAGGTGTGATTACATTAGCCTACCATGAAAACCTACCATGTAGCTTGATTCCCATCACTACTCCCTCCATCCCATTCCATTTAGTCTTGGATTAGATGGAACCCAGGTCCATGCTTACATGGGTTTCTGAGTTTCCTTCCAGCTATGAAATTTGCTAATTCTTTAAGTGTAAAGAGGTGTTGTCCGTTCATTCCCATCTACCCACTGGCTCTCCCTAACTCACTCAGGAAAAGAGTATAGTGGCCACTCATGGGCCTGATACCAATAATGATCAGCATAGAAGCTTTAACCTGTTTTTCTAACCTGGACAGATTGGCTCATCTTTAGGCAGCCTGGTAGCCCTCCATTTCTGGGGGCTCGCCATATTGGTGCTGGACATAGTTTGGTCACTCAGGTGTTTTCATTCCTACTGTAATTCAGAACTTTTGAATGCAAGTGATCCACCAGTCTCTGCCTCTCCAGCAGCAGGTACTGGAGCAAGAGCTTCCATGCCTGGCTCTGATTTCATTTAAAGTAGCTGCAATCGCACTATACCGCTTGTGGTTTTTAGGTCAGGATAGGGAACTTTTAGGAGCTTTTCTGCAATAGAGAGAATGCCTTAAAAGGTTAATTCCCCTTGAAGACAGGCCCAGGAGGGGTTGGAAGGATCTATTAGGATACTTTTGATTTTCTGCAGGGTTTTTGGATTGGGGAATGTGCTGGATCCTTTAAAGGCACTCTGAGACAGATTCTCAGGGATCACTCTTTTCTAAATCTGCCCTAGCCAAAAGAATATTGGCTTTCACTAATTTCCTGAGATGGGGGATCTATTTGGAATTGGCTCATATATCTCCTAGGTGGTACAGTGGTTAGAGTGCTGGGCCTGGAGTCAGGAAGACTTGTCTTCATGAATTCAAATCTTACCTCAGGCACTTATGAGCTGCGTGACCCTAGGCAAGTCACTTAAACCTGTTTGCCTCAGTTTTCCCATCTGTAAAATGAACTGGAGAAGGAAATAGGAAGCCAGTATCTTTGCCAAGAAAACCCCCAAAAGGGGCCGTGAAGAGTTAGATACAACTAAAAAATAAACAACAAGAACAAATCTCTTCTTTGTCAAACACCAAATCTAAGCAGTAATGATGTTCTTTCCCTCCAGTGAAATCCTGCATGTATATTTTTAAAAAGATAGAAATCATTTTTTATGTTACCCTGAGTGGCAATGGTTGAAATGAAAACAAAACAAAACAAAAGTGTTTTAGCACCTATTTGTCTATGTAGAATGGCAACTTTTGGGGCAGCTAGGTGGCGCAGTGAGCAGAGCACTGGCCCTGGAGTCAGGAGGATCTGAGTTCAAATTGGGCCTCAGATACTTGACACACTTACTAACTGTGTGACTTTGGGCAAGTCACTTAACCCCAATTGCTTTGCCTTTCCCCCTCCCCCCAAAAAATAGAAAATAGAATGGCAACTTTCTTTACCAACATTTTATGGTAAGATTGCCAGATAAAAGAATGTATTCTTTCCTGCAGCTTTAACCTATATCAAGCTCATAAAAATAGATTTGTATAATTTGCAAGTTCTAGATTTGAAGAAACATTGAATTTCTGCTCATCTCTGCTATGTAGTTGTGCCATTGGAAGAGTTGGAACAAGTGGGAGAAGAAGTAAAGATTAATGAAAAAGAAGTAGCATCTTTCAAGTGCTCAGATTAGATAAGAAGAAAAAAAAAAGAAACAAATTTTCTAGGATAGAAGCTGCTTTGAAAACAATTTGGCCATAACCAAGAAATGTGTTTTTAATAGACCGTTAGGTTTAAAAGAAAGTGATTTTATTTCCTCACCCCCTATAGGTTCAGAGTGTGGCTGAATTATAGGGATTGTGGGTCAATTTTTAAAGTTGCGTGGCTGTCCCCTTAGTTGTAGCTATATGTCTTCCTGAAGAGTGTTTTATTGTTGGTCTAGAAGGGAATCACTGAATTACTGAAAATTGCTCTATGTTGTTCAGTTATTTATTTTGTTCTTAAGAACAAAAAGGCAAAAGTCTTTTAAGGGCTTTTAGCTAAAGGTAATCCCTTCACCTATGTATTTATCCATTTAAAAGCCTTAGCTAGAGCTAACCCCTTCACTTATACTCTTACTCCATTCCTTCCTTTCTCCTCCAGGACTTTCCTCTTCAATTCACTCTTTTTTTCCCTCTTGCAGTTTCAGTCTCTCCCTTTTCATTGACTCCTTCCCGATGGAGAAGTGGTGTGATGTTATGGCCAGAGTGTTGTACTTGGAGCCAGGGAGCCCCAAATTCCAATCCTATCTTAGACACTTACTAGCCAAGTAAACTTGGATAGGTCAGTTAATCTCCCTGGGTCTCAGTTTTCTCACTTGTAATATGGAGTTAATAATAGCACCAATTTTAAGGAATTGTGAGGATCAAAATAGGTGATGTATGTGTAATGGCAAGCCAAGTGGGACTTTTCACTGTTTTTTCATTTGGAGGGCTTCCCAGCACTAAGGTAATCTAGTGCCTTTGATTGAATCAAGAATCTTTAAGGACCTGCTTAAGTCACAAGAAAGCCTAAGTCACACGAGTTTGAGACACATGGTTGTGATGCCCTCTGACCCTGGAGAAGTGTATATATACTCTGAGGTTAGCATTTTGCTTTGGGGGCTTACTCATTGGAAGAGAGATTTGGCCAGACAAGACTCAGGGTAGTTGTTAAGGAGCCCCCTGGCTTTGAGAACCCAGATGTTGTTGCTTTTCTCTCTGGAAACTATGCATGTATTGTTATGGACAGATAATTAGAAACCCTGTCTGCTGATTTGTGTTATTTGCTCTGTTTATATAATTTCTGCTTGTAATTTCTGTTTGTGTTTTCTCTGAAGTTCAGGGTGCTGTCTTTTTCCCCTGAACTAAGTGAATGATATATGTATGTTTGGTTAAAGTGAGATTGTAAACCCCTTAAAGTTGCTTTCCTTAAAAAGCAGATCAAAAAACCTGTGCTAGCAGCCCTCCTGTGTGCTGGTGCTAGTGGCCTTACACCTCCACAGCAGCTGCAAGTAACATTGTTGTTACAGCATGTGAAGTACTTTCTGAACCTTAAAGCCCTAGATAAATATGAGGTTTCACTCTAAGAGAAGAAAAAGAGAAAACAAAACCCTCTTAGTCTCCTGGCCTTAGCAATCCAAAGCAGAGCTCTAAGTAAGATTTTTTTGCACTGAGAGCAAATATCATGAAGTCTGGGGCAAATGGTTTAGAAGATAATCACTTTTGGTGTTGGGGCAGGCATGACAATGTGGGGAGAAACAGAGAACCCAAGATAGTATGAATCACATTCTTGGAAGACTTTCCTTTGTCGGGTCATTTTTATAGCTTTCTATTTAAAACTAATTTTTGTTAATAAGTAGGCAGTAAGGTCAGTTATTTCTTTACATTTATCATCTAATAAACTTGATTATTGGGAGTGGGGATAAAGTATTAATCCTTCACATACCATCTATATGCCTGAAGTGGCTCAAAGGGAGTCAAGAAGAAGCATCCATAGAGTCTCTTCCCTGTATCCTTCTCCAAGGAACATTTTGATTCCTGCCAGAAGGATATCAGGAAGTTGGGGCCAGAGGCTAGATACTCTGTTCTCCCCAGAAAGAGGGGGTAAAGGGCTAGATTATATCTATCTTCTCCCTTAAATTTTATTAATCTAGGAAATACAATTTTTAGGTTCGAACCATAGCTCCTGATCACTATTTCTTAATGGGAAGGAGGGTCTCACACTAATATATTCCAAGGCTTTACTCCTTTCCCACCAAATTCCAGTTCCACAATGAACACATATAACAAATAGCAAAGAAACCCATCTACCCTAGTTGGTAGCAAAACAGAAATCAGAGAAGGTATACGTATGAGAATACATGCCAGGCAAAACAGATTGAATGAGTTATCTTACTCCATTGAGATTGAGAAAACTCAGAGCAACCAAGAGAGAATCCTAGCTCTTACCCAAGAGAAAAATCCTTGAAGTCTCTAGTATAGCAAGCTGGAGATAGGGATATCATAGAGATTGGCAGCAAGATTAGAATGCTGTATTCTCTCTCTGTTTCTGTGTCTCTCTGTTTGTCTCTGTCTCTGTCTCTCTCTCCCTTTCTCTCTCTATCTCTCAGCTGGAAGCCAGAAGAAGCCAAAAACCTTTCTCCTCTCACCAATTCTGCCCACCTCTCACCTAGGCACAAGACAATGAGTAATCAATTTCCACCAATGAGAAGAAAGCCCTATGTGATCGACCTTTTGAACTTATGCATCAAATAGGTCGACACTTTGGGAGATGGAGTAGAAAGAGGAGTTGAAGCTACTTGCCCTACTCCTCCAGAATCATTCTCAAAGTAACGTTAGAGCTACAAAGAACCTTAGAGTTCATCTAATTCAACTCCACTACTCTGCAAAGGGAGAAACAAAGCTAAGGGAGGGGAAGTGAATTGTTTCATATCAAAGACAAAGGCTCATTCAAGGAGGCTGAACTGAGGTAGAGCTAAACTAAGCTGAAATATTCCTAAACCGTTAGAACTGGAAGTGATCTTAGAGGCCGCCTTCTCCAATTCCATGGTTTTATCATAAAGGAAACAGAGGTCCATGCTTAGTGTCAGAAGGAAAAACAAAACAAAACTGTAACACTGTTCTTTGGACTCCCAGACCAGTGCTTTTTCTGTGAGGTTGTTGAAATTTGGATGTGTAGGGGCACTGTCCCTCTTATGTAGCAGCAGTCCTTGGTCTCGCAACTTAAGACAATTAGCTAAGAAAAGAAAGGGGGCATTCTGGCTCCCAAACTCACCTCCCCCATTCCTTAGGAATATTTCAGTAATTCAAGAGGGCAAATTTTGGAAGGAAATATATAGTGGATGGGGGAGACAGGAACATTAACCTCTAACAAGAGTTAACAACCTCAGTACTGGCTCCTTCCCCTTGCCCCAGTCATAGAGAATTCAGTGGGAGAGGATTCATAGGCCAGGAAAGGCTGAGGTGTCATCAGGGAGGCAAAACCTGTATGCTAAGGATGCTGTCTCTCTTCTATTTTGTACCATCTCTCCCTGGAGGGCCCCTTTTCTGAGGGTGGAGGATGGGGGCCCTTCCCAACCTGCCACTGTTTCTAAGTTGTCCCTGCCTCCCAGGTGGCTCCAATGTGAGCTACTGAAAGGGAAACCTGATTTAAAAAAAACTGTAATTATTAGAGAAGTGATAGATTAAGGATCTACATTGTAATGGGCTCTATACTATTTCTTGAAGCCATATTGAATAGAAACATCCATTTTACAGGAGACTCAGGACAAGAGCCAGGAACATCAGACTTAAAAGAGAAATCTAAAGAGGTACTTAAATCTGTCTCTGATAGCATAATGTAGGTAGGTAATTAAAATGTTTTATAAAGGCAAAGGAGAACTCCCAGGATTTTTTTAATGCAAAATTGATTTGGAAAGTCTTGGAGTGAACTGAAGGATGTGCGAGAGAGTAAAAGAAATGTGAATGTGCTTGATATCCAGAGCATGAATAAAAGGAGGCTAAAGGTTTATCATCAATCAACAAATGTAAGAAGCTTCTTGTTGTCCAAAATCTCTTCCTTTAGCCAGAGCTGGGATCATAGCCCTCCTGAAGCTGGAAGGTTCTTACTTTTAAACCAGTTACATTAACTTCTGCAAGTTTAGGACCTTATATACTCCTATCTCTCCACACTAAACCCAAGTAAAATATGAGAGTATTTGGGGTAAAGAATTCTGGTCCCAAGACCAGGCTCACATTTGTGTGCAATGTCTGATAGACTACCTGAATTCCTGGTTCCCAGACTCTTACGTCCCTTGACATCTGCCACCAGCTTTTTCATTCTGACTTTCTCAGATGATTGGTTTCTTTTCTACCACAGGTAAATCATAAACTTTCTGCCTCCCACTGTTAACTCCCTAGTTTTTATGATCAGATGACATGTGTACCTTGCACCACCAAGTTTCAGCTGTAAGAAATTGGCCTGTTGGGGCACAGTAGAGCACCCACCCTGGAGTCAGGAGGATCTGAGTTCAAATTTGGCCTCAGACACTTGACACTTACTAGCTGTGTGACCTTGGGCAAGTCACTTGACCCCAATTGCCCTGCCTTCCCTCCCTCTAAAAATTATATATGTATACACACACACACACACACACACACACACACACATATATATACATATAAACGAAATGGGCCTGTTCCTTGTTCTTTACAGATGTGAGCTATTTAGGTCACCATTGACTTTGAAGGCCAGGTTTTATCTCCAGGAATGGGAGGTTTCCTCTGTCTCTCTGATTCATTCTATTCTGCCCCATTTATGCCCCAGTGTAACAATAAACAAAGCCATACTTAAGTAGTGGTTGTAAATAGGTAATGTTTAATGAGATAGATAACAGGTTGTAACTGAAAGTTTTAATTTTCCTGTTTCTTTTTTTTTCTGTATTAATGATGTAAGCTTTCTGATAATCATGGCAGCTTCTTTTTTTTTTTCCTACTAATGATAGTATAATGGATAGAGTGCTGGAGTTGGGGAGACCTGAGTTCAAATCCAGCCTTAGATGCTTACTGGCTGTATGAACCTAGTTAGGTCACTTAACCTCTTTGCCTCAGTTTCCTCAGCTGTAAAATGGGTTCATAATAGCATAATAGCACTTACCTCACAGGGTTGTTGTGAGGATCAAACAAAATAACATTTGTAAGAATTGCTTAGCACAGTGCCTGGCACATACCAAGTGCTATACAAATGCTTATTCCCTTCACTCCCTGCAATAAAGGTTAGAAATTCATGATTCGATAAAATATATTGCTATCTTAATTGTTTTATTTTTAAGAAAAAAACCACTGAGTATGCTACTTCTTTCTTGATCATCCATGCAGTTATTTAATGTAAATATAAGCTAGGGACTAAATATAAGCTAGGTACCTGATGGCAGCTACTCAACTAATAGGCACAGTATCCAAGACTAAGCCATTAGCCTTTAAAGGTCTAGCCCACAATGTGACAGCAAATGGCATGGAATCCAAAGCAAGACGCTGACCAAATAAAGTGGTTAATCTGAATTGCACAAATGATTAGAGCTAGCATCATCTTTATATAATCCAGAAGCTTTATGCATGCACTTTTTTATCGTCAAAATTTTAGAAGGAAACAAAAAGGTTTTATTTAAGGAGTATTTGAAAAATGACGCTCTTATTAACTTCTATGTGATGTGTTACCATTTCAATAAAATGAATAATACTTTGATTGTAGAAGTTTTCTGATGTCCTTTATATAAATATTTTCAAGCTCTGATAGAATATGTTTCTTGCTGGTGGTGATGGGGGGATATTTTTGTTTTTAAACTGGAAACTTCAGTCTGTGAAATTGATTAATTCCTATGAAACCACTTGGAAAATTCAGCTCACAAAGTCTTAAGAATTGTCATTGCCTCTTCTGCGTATCACAGATAAGTATATATAATTTCTACAGTTATAAATGCTATTCCACCCACAAGCAGCAGTCAAATACAAGAATTACTCAAGACTCAGAGCAGGTAATTTGTGAAAAATAAATCAGGAAACCAAAATGTAGTTATAGTATCTCTGTAAGATGGGAAGTTTATCCTTTAATTACCATTCTGCTTGGATTTAGCCTAATTTGCTATATAAGAAAATTTTAACTTAACTTCTATGTACCAGTAAAAGGAACCATAACTACAGCAGAGTCACTAAGACTTCGTATCAATATGCCAAGATTGAGATGGCTCTGATAGCATTTAAATCTTCATTCTGGTGCTCAATCTTCGTTCTTCTTGACCTTTCTGTAGCCTTTGATGCTGTGAATTATTCCATCTTGCAGAGATTTTCCCTCCTCTCTGAGTTTTCATGACACGGTTCTCCTTCTTCCTGGCTGAACTGTCTTTCCCAATATCCTGCTGCATGTCTCATTCCCTATGCCCAAATATACCCCCAGTCTCTTCTTTTTTGCCTACATACTCTCTCAGCAAACTCATTAGCTTTCATGGACTTAACTACCATCTCTTATAATATCAATAAAGTATGGGAGGATGAGGAAGCTGAAGCAGATAGATGTTAAGTAACTTGCCCAGGATCACACTGCTAGTAGGTGTCTGAGGCTGAATTTGAACTCAGGTCTTCCTGATTCTGGGCCCAGTGCTTGCTCTGTGCCACCTAGCTGCCAATCTATATAGATGACAGCCAAATCTACCTATCCAGCTTTCTTCTCTCTACTGACTTCTAGTCCTTCATCTCCAACTGCCCTCTCAAACTCAGTTATGATGAAAACTGAACCCATCTTTCTCTGAAAATTCATCCTTTCTCCTAACTTTTTCAACCACTGTTTTTCTAATCAACCAGCTTCAACTAATCCATTATCCACTACTGGTAAACTGATATTCCTAAAGATGGGTCTAACCACACTATTCCCTACTTCAAGAAACTTCTGTATCTCCCTGTGGTCTCTAAGATCAAATAAACCTCCAGTTGGACATTTAGAGCCTTTTGCAATCCATTTCCAGGCCCTTCATGATAAGTCCAGTCTTCCTTTCCAGGATGAGTATACATTACTCTCCCTCATGCATTCTACTTCCCAACTGAACTGACCACCTTGCTGTTCACAAACATGCCATGTCATTCCCCTCTTCTGTATTTTTTACAGGCTGTTTCCCATGTCTAGAATGCTTTCTGTCCTTACCTCCACCTCTTAGAGCCACCAGCTCCTTTCAGGCTTTAGCTTAAGTGACACTTCCATCAAGAGGCCTTTCAGATTCTCCCAATTATTAGTGGGTCTCTTCCAAATAATCTTGGATTTGCCAAGCACGTGCTTGTCTGTGAATATTTTTTATTCTCTGCACTTCCCTCACCATCCAAATAGAATATAAACTCCTTGAGGGCAGGGATTGTCTTTTGTATTGTATTGTGCCTAGCACAACTCTGGTATATAATATGCTATAAATGCTCTTTGATGGGTTACAGTGTAGAGCAATAGCTGACAGGTCGGGTATGTAGCTAACATATACAAAGGAAGGGCTTCCTCATCCTTGGGGACTGTGGCTCACCATTGTACTCCTCTAGTCCCTTGATTTCCCTTTCTCTGCTCCCCTTCCCTTGCATGTCACAGTCTGCAGCAAACTCCTTTGCCTCAATGGATTACCATATTCAACAGTCATGCCACTGTTAGGCTTTTCCTGGGCCTGAGCTCACCTCACTCCCTTCAGGTTCTCCATGAATTGTTACATTATTATACATTTCTCCAATCTTCTCTCTTACCAGTTCTTTACAGAAATCTTCCTTAGTAGCCAAATTCATCTTCTAGTTCTCCTTTTTCTTGCCTCACCTCAATATGTCACGGGTTTCCCTCTTTCCATGCGTCTCCTGGTTTTCTCTCAACCAAGAAAATGCTATTTGATATGATACACAGTAGGAAGCCTCTATAAGTTTTTGAATAAACAAGTCTTGGAATAAAAAATGTTATCAAAAGATTATTCTGATACAGAGCCTTATTTAGAGCAAGGCAGGCAGCACTTCATCCCCAGGGTGCCCACATTTAGATGGTCCTGACAACATTGAAACTTTTCATCAACAGGCCCTGAGCTTAGCAGTTAGTAGGCAAGAATAATTAATTTAAAGAGGATGCTTCTTCAGTCCTCTGATGAAAATGTGTGTTTCTTAAAAACTTGTATTATTTGCATTAAAAAATAGAAAATTAGAGGCTCTCAACCTAGAAAAATGAACAAATTAACAATCCTAAAAAAATAAGCAGGATTTCTGTCTAGGTCTAACAATAGGGATGTCATTTCATTGGTAAGGTACACTAATTACTTCTGTTTGCAGTTTATATGGCATTGAGCCCTAGAATGCTATAGGGCCTTGACATCCATGCTCACTCAAAAGAGATTGGCCCAGACTTCCTAAGGATGAAGAGTGCCAACTTGGGCATGCAGATGGATACATAATCCAATGAGTTAGTCCACCAGGATACACATCTTGGAAAATATACTGCAGATGTTCAGTGAGCTCGCCCTAGAATGAAATAGGAGGATAATATTGGATTATATCACATTTAGGAAATTGTGTTGTGTCCTCAAACATCCTAAGTGACTTCCTGCTACAAAAAATTCATCTTTTTAACACCCAGATTTTCTCATGGACATTATGTGACTACAAGATCACAGAATATCATCATCTCAGAGAGATCAAAATGATGGCTGACTCAAGGTATAACATAAGTAAACATGGTGGATGTAAGCAGCATATTACTAATCAAGTAATTAGTATTAATTAGAATTGCTTACAGGAATTGACATGAAAGACACTTAAAGTATGTATGACCAGCAAAAGAAAGTAACCTTATCATGTAGTTAGCAGGATAATACATGGATGGATAACTTTAATGCAGTTTTAATGTCCACAAAATATTTGAAGAATCACATAAAGGTACTTCCTGTATACTGGGAGATCAGCTATGGAGGATTTATGAGAGAACAAGGATAAGAATAGTACATATTTAGAAGGCATGGTTTGGTGAACATCTCCATTGGTAGACAGTCTATAATGAGATCATATATTCATTGAGGCACTGATGCATAGCATTATTTTTTGTTGTTCAATCATTTCAGTCATATCAGTCTCTTTGTGACACCATTTTGGGGTTTTCTTGGCAAAGATATTGGAGTGGTTTGCCATTTCCTCCTCCAGGTCATTTTGCAGTTGAGGAAACTGAGGCCAACAGGGTTAAGTGATTTGCTCAGAGTCACATAGACAGTAAGGGTCTAAGGCCATATTTGAACTCAGAGAGATGAGTTGTCCTGACTTCAGACTTGGTACTCTATCCACTGTGCCAGAACAGCAACAAGGCTCCTGGACTGAAGTACCTTGCCTTGGCTGCTCAGAGATCTGGACCTTGTGAATCTGTTGGACATTGCAGATCTGAGATGAAAGTGAATTATCTGTTCTGAGTTTGTGCAAACTCGTCTTCATCTTCCTCAGGATGTAGAATGACTAGAAGGCGCTACTGGAGATATTTTATGTTCTCTCTCCTTCGTTACTGCAAGTCCTTTGTGTCTTGAGTGTTCTCTGGGAAAGAGGAAATTAATTGCTGCTCTAGACTCGATTTGTTGTTGTTATTGTTGAGTCATTCAGTAGTGTCTGACTCTTCATGACCCCATGAACCATAGCGCTCCAGGCCCTTCTGTCCTCTGCTATCTCCCGAAATCTGTCCAAGCTCATGTTCGTTGTTTTCATGACACTATCTATCCATCTCATCCTCTGTCATTGCCTTCTCCTTTTGCCTTCAATCTTTTCCAACATCAGGGTCTCTTCCAATGAATCCTACCTTCTCATTATATGGCCAAAATATTCAAGCTTCAGCTTCAGTATTTGACCTTCTACTGAGTAGCCTGATTTAATAGCATTATTTAGGAGCATCACTACCAAGGCTGGCTGTGGGAAAACCCTGTCCCAAAGATGTGCATATAGATAATGCATGTTTAACCTCATTGAGCCAGGAGAGAGTGAGAAACTCTTGTGTAGTAAAGCTGAGTCTTTAAGGTTTTTATTGGGCATTACAAGCAGTCAAATTCCAAACATCATACTCTCTAAAGGATAGACTAAATGAGCTACACTATAAACACAAGGGGATCTATTTTTCCTATTTGAAAAAAATAAAGTGTTTGTCATTCCTGTGGTTCATTAGGAATTACAAGACTCCTCCTTGTAACTTCTTAAGCATTAAAAAAGTCTTTTAAAGTTAGAAAAACATGAACCATTTCGTTACTTACTAAAATATATTCTTGTTTTTTAAGGTCAGTACTGTAGGTATGATTTGAAGACGAAAGGTATATGAACATGTATGTGTAAACATCTCTCCTATTGTTGGCTGTTTGAACAGCAAAATGGATTGGAAGATAGCTTAAATTCTTTGATTTGTCAAAATTTTAAACTCTCCTCAAGATTTTCATTGATTCTGACAATTTTACCGGAAAGTACCCCATCTTCATGTTGCCACCTCGACTTCTTTTTTTCTACTTAGCAAAACATATGTCTTAGCCAAATGGTAAGCTACCACCTCAGATTTCCAAAGAAATTGAAGCAGAAAGAAGAGGTGAAATATATTACACTTTCATGCTTAAATCGATGCTTCTGTGGATTTGTGAGCTCATCAATGTGGTACTTCCTTCAGTGATGCAGATGACAACCCATCCATGCCTTCTCATCCTGTGACTCTTGTCCCTGTTCTTCTGACTCATTATCCCCATCCTTTTTTTTAAAGCATTGCTATATCAAGGAACTGAAAATATAGTTTGGTCTTTGTTTTTCTTATCAGTTATCTTTTTAATATTTTCAACTGACAGTCCAATATACACCGCATTTGAAAAATGATTCGGAATTCAGTGATTATGTATCATTAACCTCTTTTTGGTTTCTACCTATAAAAACAATTATTTCCCCTTATTCCATGCTTTGAACTCTTGAGAGCAATGAATATCTTTTGAACTGAATGGGCATTTGGTTCTCCTATCATGAAAATGAACATTTAGAAATGTTTTAAGTGGAATATGTGGATAGACATTTGGTTAAATCTGTCTGCCAAATGTTTCTCACTTGAAGTGCTTTCAGATTTTAAAAATTTGATAAGCATCATTCAAGCAATCCTGTAATATATACTGCACAAGCAAATCTAGAAGACCAGGTCTGACCATGCCATTATCTTCCTCAAGAATTTTCCCTACTGCTGCTAGGATAGAATATAAACTTATCTGTTTGACACTTAAAACTTTTTGCAATCTGGATTAAGTTTCTCTTTCTAGGTATTTCCCATTACTATCCCTCCCACATTCTATGGTCTGGGCAAACTAGAAACTCTGTGAATGTTTGGGTGTAAACACCTGCTCTATTTTTTTAACTTAATTCAGCAATATTGTTTGAATGGCAAAACAAAGAGCTTAAAATCTTGGGCTTGCAAAAATTTTAAGCTCTCCTCAATATTCTCATTGGCTTTGACTATATTACCCCAAAATGCTCTGCCCTCATGTAGTCAACCATCTATTTTTCTTCTTGAGAAAAAACTTCTGTCTAAGCCAAATAGTGAGTTATAATCCAAGAGAGATTTTCAAAGAAAAGGAAGCAAAAAGAGGCTAAATAGATTATATTTTTATGCTTAATTCCTTTCTTCTGTGCATCTGTGATCTCTTGGAGTTAGCTCCCTGTCCAGTAACATTTCCTCTCTTATCTCGGTATCTTCACACAAGCTGTCTTTTATTCCAGAAATGTTTGCCCTCCTTACTTCTACTTCTTGGAATCCCTGATTCTTTGAGGCTCAGCCCAGATGCAACATTTCATGGGAGGCTTTTCCTGATATCCTCAATTGTCAGTCACCAACCACAATTCCTTTGCATTTACTTTGTATTTTCTTGCAAATGTCAACTAGAGAAGAGATGGGAGGAACCTCAGAAGTCATCCAGTTGTACCCCATCCCTGAATTTTACAAAGAGGAATCTGAAGCTTATAGAGCTTACAGCTCAAGGTTATATACATAGTAAGTGGTAGAACCAGAAATTAGACCCTAGGGCCTCTGATTCCAATCTACCACTTTCTCTACAGCTCAATAGCTGCCCCTCAGCAGAATTTAACTCCTTGAGGACAGGAATTCTTAATTCCTTGTCTTTGCACGTAGCAAATATTTAATAAAGGCTTATTGAACCAAGTTGAATTTAATTGAAATTTTAAAGTGTCCCAACAAAAGATGTCCTGAAAGAAGCTGGCAACTTGTCTTTATGCTATCACAATTGGAAAGGAGCACTATCATTTTCCTAGTGAGTTAACTCTTCAGTTCCTAGAGAGCGACCAAGGTGCATATGAAAGTGTTAATCCTGTTCTATATTAAAGATATTTTGAGAAGGAAATTCTATAATGACATCTCTGCCTACCCATTTTATAATGCATAGACTTCACCCTAGAATGATACTTCGGAAGGTCCTTCACGTACTTCAAGGAGTCTCTGTTCATTCTGATAGAAATGCCTAGTTTCTCATATTACCCTGTGTCAAAACTGGAAGTTTTTGCTTGGAATTTCGGGGGAAGGGAAGGTTGAAATGTGTGGTGCTGGTGGCAGGGGAATGGGAGCAGAGGCTGTGTTCCTCTCTGCCCGTTCATGTTCAAAACCAATTTCATGTTCAACATTGGTTATTGTTCCCCGCCAGGTTGATGGGATTTAGGAGTTCCTTCTGTTATGGCCAGATTACAACCTTTTGCTGACTCCTTCTTTTGTGCTTGCTTTCTCTCATAGAAAGGTCAGGTGCCCCAGAGGTTTCATCTCTTCCTTAAAGCAGAATCATAGAATGAAAGAGTTAGGAGGGAATTAGAGACTCAGAGCTAAAAAGGACCTGAGAGGTGTTTCAACAATCCGACTAGCAGCTGCTGTGGGGGTGTAAAACCAACAACAACCAGCTCACAGAACGCTGCAAGCCCAAGTTCTTTTGATCTGCTTTACTAAGGAAAGCAATGTTAAGGGATTAACAACCTTCCTTTAATCCAGTATACAAATATCATTCACTTAGTTCAGGGGAAAAAGCCAGTACCCTGAACTTCAGAGCAAATACAAACAAATTACAAACATCAACAGACCGACCTTGTCTGATTCAAATCCCAATGCATAGTTACTAGGGTTTAACAAAGTCCCAACATCTGGTTTACGAGCTGGAGGGCTCTTAGCTACAGCTGCCTGGAGTCTCCACATCAGCCCAACACCAAGAGTCACAGCCCTAAGCAAATAGCTCTGTCTTCCCTTTTTATGCAGTTTCAGACATCATCAAACTCACCTGAGAGACCAGAACTTAGGCTCCTTTGATTGGCTCTGGTGTTAGCACCTCCCTTCACTGACCCCGTCTGGAGCCTCACCTTAAATACCAATTCATACCCACATAGGCTTAGCACCTAATAGGGTTTTGGGCCTGGGGCTTAGCACCTAGTAAGGCTCAATCAAAGACACTTAATTAATCATGTTAAAACAGTAAGAAAGTCCCAACTTAATTGATATTACCCAGTTCAACCCCTACCTGCATTTCCCCTACAAGAGTTCTGACCAGCTGCCAGTCATCCAGGCTCTATTTGGAAACCACTAGTAATTGAGTGCTTGTCACCTCCTAAAGTAACACATGTGACTTTTGGACATCTCAAATTGTTAGGAATTTTTTTTCATAATGAGCTAAAATTTCTTTGCAACTTTATCCAAAGCCCTGACTTCTGACTCTCCCCTCCCCAGGGGTAAACAAAAAAGTCTGATTCAATTCTTCTTTCACACAATAGTCCCCGTTTTTTCTTCATGCTAAATATTCTCAGTTATGTCAACTAGTTTCAGGCTTTCTTATTATTTCGTTCTTTCTCCTTTTACCTGGCCAATATCATTCATAAAATGTAGGGCCCAGAACAGAACACAATACCTTGTGTGATTTAACAGGCCAGAGGGGCTCTCACGTCCCTGGTTTTAGATATTATACTTTTACATTAATGCAGCCTAAGAGTAACATAGTATAGGCGCGCGCACACACACACACACACACACACACACACACACACATTCTTACTCAGACACATTCTGGGTTGACTCACAATGAGCTCCCAGTGCATTAGAAGCCCCAGGTATTTAAGATTTTTTTATCTGAGCTAGTGTCAGTTCTGAGCATACACAGAGGATAATTTAATGCTAATATTAATGTTTATCTGACTTGGATTTTGAAACTTGTTCAGAATTTGAAATATTTTGAGTATTTTTAAAGGGGACAAAAGAGACATTACATATTAATTTAACTCTATAGGCACTTGGACTAATTTTCTTTTGTGAGTTTGCTAATCACAATAAGTGAAAGAGAGGAAAATAGCATTGTGAAAATGCACTTGTTATTCAGTATGTGAGTGGGAAGATTCTTGAATTATTCCTCATGCACTTTGTGCCAGAATAAAATAAGACCGTGTCCTTGACATCCCTTTTCTTCTGGTAACCAGTCCTCTTTGGGACCACTGAAATGTCAGCAGGATTTGTGTTGGTTTTGTTGCTGTTGTTTTCTTAGCAAAATGCTAGGCCCTATATGTATTTTCCCTGGAGATAATGTAGCTAAACCCAAAAGGGCATATTTGTTGTCTGTATTTAAAGGTTAAAAGCCATAGGATGAAAAATATTTCTCATTCTCTTTGCATTTGTGTTATAGAATTTAAGGTGATGACAGAAGAACGGTAGCATTATAGATTTAGAATGAGAATGGGCCTTACTGACCATCTAGTCCAAACTTCTCACTTTACAGATGAGGAAAGTGAGGCTCAAAGGGATCAAGGGAGATATTCAAGGTCACACAGGTGCTAAGTAGCAGATCTGGGATTCAGGCTCAAGAGCTTTGACTAGAAATCAGATGCTTGGAAATATGATAGAAAGAGCATTGGATTGGGAACCGAGAGACTGGGGATCTATTCTAGGGTACCCTGCTATTAACTATTTGTATGACTATAGGCAAGTCATTTGATCTATCTGAGATCCAGTTTTTCCATCTGTTAAATGAAAGGGTTGGGCTAGGTCATTTCCAAGGTCCCTTCTAGCTAAAAAGTCAATGACATACAGTTTGTTAGAAGCTAATTACAGGAAAACACAGTTGCCCTGCTTCACAAATCTCACTTGGCTGCTTCCTTTTTTTCTTTTTACTTACAAGTGTAGGAGTATATATGCATGCAAGTACATATGTAACTTTCTCCTATGAGGGAGCCTTGAAATATCCTAGCATTGGTTATTCAATTGAGGAGGAGACTGGAGACACCAATTCCTTTTTAATATTTTGAATTTGTCAATCAGGAATGCAAATAGGGCCTCCTATTTCATGTACCTCTATTTATCCAAAGACCATGGGGATAACTGGAATGTGGTGTTTTGTTTTGTTTTGTCATTTGTTGGAAATCCTTAGCCCCAGAGGGGGTCAACATCTCTAATATTTCAATTAATAATAATATCTATGACTTTGGATAACCTCAAAGTATGTTTTGGCCCAAGAGCATAAAGTTCTGCACAGTAAGAGTTCCCCAATGAGGCCACTTCAGATGTTTATTAACTTAAAATTCTTAAATAATTCATTGTCAAACTAAATTCCTAGATGGATTGAAATAGCTCTTAGTGAGGCAATTCCTTAGAGAACATTTTAAAACAACATTGACCTAATCTAGAATTCAAATGAAATGTTAGGCACATTGGAGACATTAGCATGCTTATAATTTTATCACGTCTATGGAACCAATACATTTGTCCTTGCTGCAGCTTGCAAAGGAAGGCAGTGTTTTTTTGTCTTCTAGCTCAGAATTGAAAATAATATCCTTTTTGTTCCTTGTTCAAATGTAGTTTTCCTTGAAAAGCTCTTCTGTGGTTCAGTCAGAGCCTACACGTATATTAAGGTCAATTTGTTTTCACCAAGAAAGCTTAAAAGCTTTGAGTTGACTTTTCATTTGCAGTGTCATTATCACTTAACAGGTAAAATAAAGAGGTTTTCTCCTCTCCTTTCCCCTCATCTCCCTCCCCTCTCTTCTCCCTGTTTTGGAGAGAATTACAAAACTAGTTGATAATGGGAATGTACAGATATATAATTACCTGGTCTTGAGCAAAGCTTTTGATAAACTATTTCATTTTATTCTTGTGTTGGTGATCAAGGAGGTATGGATTATAATATAATCAGATGGATGCAGAACATTTTGGAGGACCAAATTCAAAGGTTAGTTGCTAATGATTTAGTATCATCTTGGCAGGAGGTCTCCAGTAAGGGACCCCAGGGATCTGTGCTTGGTCCTATTAATATTTTTGTCAATGACTTGGATAAAGGCATAAATGGTAATCTCATCAAATTTGCAGATGACTCAAAGCTGGGAGGGAGAGCTCATGTAGGTGATGATAGGTTAGGATTCAAAAATCAAGAAATCTAGAATTTATTAAGCACCTACTGTGCACTATGCTAGACACTGGGGATATAAATACAATGAATAAAATAATTGCAACATCAGGCTGAATCTAATAAGATGAAATTTGATAGGGATAAATGTAAAATTGGCATGTGTTTACCTTAAAATTGATTCCACAAATATAAAATGAGGATAGGCAGTGTTAGATATTTTGAAAAATATATGAGTTGTTGTTGTTGGTGGTGGTGTGTGTGTGTTACAAGTTTAATGTGTGTCCATAAAATATCATCCCCAAAAGCTAATTCCATCATGGACTACAGAGAGAGAGGACTAGATTCCAAGAACAGAGAAGGGATGTTCCTATTGTACTCTGCTCTTGTGAGACCTTAACTGGACTACTGTGTTCATTTCTGGGCAGCGCAATTTAAGAAGGCCATTGTTAGCCAGTGAGTGTTCAGAGGAGGGCAACTGGACTAGTGAAGGGACTTGAAATCATGTCATCTAAAGATTGCTTGAAACAACTGGACATATTTAGCTTGGGAAAAGAACACTTATTTTCGAGGGAGGAGGTGTCATGATAGCTGTCTTAGAGTATCTGATGGTCTGTCATGATGAGGATGGATTTGATTTGTTCTTTTGGACCCAGAGGATAGAGCCAGGAACAAGGAGTAGAAGCTCCAAAGGGGCCAATGGAAGCTTGATATCAGTAAAAACTTCCTATTAGAGTGTCCTACAAGTGCAACACACTGCCAAGAGACGTGGCAGGCTCCTCTTTTCTAGTTTGCATGCAGATGTTGGATGGTTGCTTGTCAGGTATGTTAAAGTGGGAATTCTTTTCCTGTATATGTTGGACTAGATGGCCTTAGAGGTCTCTCCTACCTTTCAAATCCTGTGATTTTTTCATTTAGGCCCAATTAACTTATTGTTCAAAAGCCCAGTGTCCTGTCACCAGGGAGAGGTTTTGGAGTGGGACATGAGTACGGGCTTCTTTTGGTCTATGTATTCTCCTGATGTTGTGCAAGACAAGTTTGTCACTTCTTAGCTATACTCTACCAAACTGATTCTCCAACCTTCCACAATAAGCAAGCTAAATCTTCTTCTCTCTTTAGGAAGCATGCACATTGATTTTCTACTTGGAATATGGCCAATGGCAAGGATAATGTGCTTTCATCTGTGGAGTTCAGGAAATATCTATTTTTTCCTGCTCTCCCTGCCAATTAAATCTGGACTTCAAGTTTTTAAACTATCTTAACCCTTTGAAATACAACTTTGCATTTGGAAATATTGCTTATGATTTAGAAACTGAAAACAGCTGATTTGCATATGATCTATCATTACTGGGGTGGGAATTTTTTCCTAGTCGCAGGTACTTGGTGGTGCTTTAACATTTGTTAAACATGTAAAACAATACATGATAGGAGATGCTAGTGTGGAGGTGAAACGACCAAGATGCAAATGATGCAACCTTGTTTTCTCATGAAGCTTGTAGTCTTTGCAGAGGAATAAATAAATATATTATATGTAATATGTAATGTATAGTACATAATATATAAATATATAATATGAACATATTATATATAACATAACACAAATAAAAATAAATAAAATTAATGCTTTTTTATTGTAAAAGGATATTTATAACTTTAAAGTGAATTGTCTGGATCAAACTCTTCCTCCCACAGAAAATATTTCCTCAGCGAGCATCTTCAAGAATCTTTAGCCATCTTCTTGGAGTTGAGGTGTTCGGGTGTCATGAAAGTTTGAGACACTGATTCACTGGTGTGACTCAGTTCCTTCCTAAAGAAGCTTTTTCCTAGTCCCATAATTATGAGTGGAAGATTCTCTAAGCCAGATATTAAGTACTGGTTTTCAAAAAAACATACTATTTTGTCTAATCAGTTTCTGTTGAAGAATCTACTTGGAAAATGGCCAGGTTGATAGGCCAGTATGTGCACAAGAAAAGTAAGGAACAAAATACTTTACATTAGAATTCAAGTCATAAAAACAAAACCAACTTAATTATTTGAAAGGGGATTCATTTTGTGAGAATGCTATGCTTCAGAAAGATAAGAGGAAAAATAAAGAAGATAAAAAAGATTACACCTCACTAAAGAAGTGTAAAGGGGAAAAGGCCCAGGGCATTTATGATGCATTTTGTTACAGAAACCTTTCATGTCAAGTGGCAATAAAAGAAGGAAGGAATTATGCTTTGTTCTGGGAACAATTTTTATCACTGTCACAGCGCAGGCCCTTGAGGACTTCTGCTGGACAACTGGCTGTAAAGAAAAGAGAGATTAGGAAGAACCTGAAATCCACAATTCCATGTAGGAATTTTAAAAAATAATATTTAATGAAGCCTCTCCTTTGTAATTGTCTGAGCAATCTGAGGTGGAAATCATACAAATGGGCATCAAATGTAGAATGAGAATGGGTAAATTATTCCTTATTGTTCTTTTAATAGTCATAATGGATTCCATGGAGAGGGATAGATTCTGGACTTATGATTTTTTTTAGTATAAGGTACTCCTGGGTGAGGAAAACCCCCTTAACTGATGTACTTTGGTACCTTCTTTGCAGCTTGAAGTCTTGGGGAGGCTATGCTGTAAGGCAGTTAGTGGCACAGTGGAGAGGTAGCTGGGCCTGGAGCGAGGAAGACATGAGTTCAAATTGGGCCTCAGACAGTTACTAGCTGTGTGACGCCGGGCAAGACCTTTAGCTGCTGTCTGCCTCAGTTTCCTCATCTGTAAAATGGGGTTAATAATAGCACCTACCTCCTGGAGTTGTTGTCAGGATGAAATGAGATAATAATTGTAAAGCACTTAGCACGTGGTAAGTCCTATATAAATGTTCATCAGTTTCCTCAACTGCAAAATGGAAATTGTAATAGAATCTGCCTCCTAGGTAGGTTTATTAAGAGGATAAAATGAAATATTATTCTCAGTTACTGATTATTGTTCTCAGTTAATGATTATTAATTAGAAAATTATTATTATTACAAAATTGCTTGGAACACTTCCGGACTACTTTATCCATGCTACTCATTAAAAAAAAAAAAGCATCCATAATAGATTTTCCTCATTTCAGGCAACACATAGAATGTCTCCCAGGGCTAGAGCGGTAGACATTGTTCCTTCTTTAGAAGGCTTAGATTGGACATCAATCCAGGAAGTACCTTCTTTTTTCTTTTTCTTTTTTTTTCTTTTTGAGGGGGGAAGGCAGGGCGATTGGGGTTAAGTGACTTGCCCAAGGTCACAGAGCTGGTAAATGTGTTGAGTGTCTGAGGCCGAATCTGAACTCAGGTTCTCCGTGGGGGGTTGGTGCTCTACTCACTGCGCCACCTAGCTGCCCCCAAGGAAGTACCTTCTAAGGTCATGAGCTTTTGCTACCTTTCATATGGACCCAGTTTATGGGTTTTCTATAGTGAAATACTTGTTAAAATCTGTATAAGTATGGGTTGTTTTTTTTAAGACCTGTGATTTCATAGGTCTAGGGATTTCCTAGTTACGAAGCTCCTTCTTCAAACCCCAGTCTGATGATTCTTCTGTAAATCAGAGAATTGAATGTGGACACTAAAAGGTATCTGATTTGGTCAGAGTCATATAGCCAGAATATGTCAAAGGTAAATCTGGAGCACCCAAGACTGGCTTAGTGCTCATGGCCAAGACATAGGTTTGTCATTTTATCTTTCTGGTTTTTTTTAATCTGTAAAATGAGAAGTTTGGATTAACCATCTAATTCAGAGGTTCCCAAACTTATTTGACCTACTACCGCCCTTTTAAAAAAATTACTCAGCATTTCCCTGGAAATCTATTTTCTTTAACCCTTTAATGGTTTTTTAAAAAAATATATGCCATTTCAAACAAATATAAAATGTTTTTTTAAAAAATGACATCTCAAATTTAATAATTTATTATAAATTTGTGGTTTCTTTTCCTGCATTGAAATTTTTATGACAAAGTATTGCATCATGTAACCATACACTATCATATTGTAAGCAAGTTATTACGCACATATATTCCTACCGATGCATGCTGGACTTCCTGACAATGTGCAACATGCTCACCTGCCAACACTAGCTTGTTAAAACCTGTTGGCAGACTTGACCATTGATTGGTTATAACTTGCATTTTGTGTGTTTATTTGGAAAATGATGTAATCACTATGACTTTAACTCTGTTGCACAACAGGTGAAACATGTACAAATGATTTTTCAAAATTTTCTTCTTTCTTTATGCTTCTACTGTCTCCTTATTTTTATTCAACATCCCCAATTGCACCTTTGCTACTATCACCCCCTGGATCAGTCTAGTGCCTCCCCCTCCCCCAAGGGGTGTATTGCCCAATTTGGGAACCTATGATTCTAATTCCTTTCAGTTTTTACATTCTATTCTGTTCTTATCTTAGTACTGTGATTTCCTCAGTTCACCAGTATATGCTATAATGTCTCTATAACTCAGGCTGTATTCCAGTGGGGGTATGCTAAAAACCAAAAAATGAATTGCCTTTACAACCAACTTGTTGATGAGCTTCTCCAGAATGGTCTGAACAGTGCCTCCTCACGTTAAAATTAAAAGTTTTCCAGATTGTTGGGGTCAGCTGGAGCTTAAGTTTCATTGGTATGGCCACGTTCATTAATTCTCCTTACTTCAGAGCTCCTGTCTGCCCCTTGGAATGGAAGCTCTTAGAGGGGAGACAGTTTCATGTTTTTTCTTTGTGTTCCTGATGCTTATAATAGTGCCTTTTCAAGTCAAAAACTATTTATTTATTGAGCATATTTACTATGGGCCAAGCATTGTGCTAAGTGCTGGAGATACAAAGAAAAGCATCTCACAAGTCTGATGGAAACAACCTGTAAACAACTATGTACTAATGAAAAATATGTGGTATAAATTAGAGGTAATTTCAGAGGGAAGGCATTAGAAAGGGGGGACCAGGAAAGGCTTTTTGCAAAAGATGGGATTTTAGTTGAGACTTGAAGGATATCAGGGAGGCCAGGTGGTATAGGAGAGAATTCCAGACATATTGGACAGTCAATGAAAATGCTGTGTTCAGTAGGTGCATAATAAATGCTTATTGATTGCTGTGAGGATCAAATGATGTACTTATACTCTGAGAAGCATAAATAAATTAAATTAAAGACTTGCAATTTCACTTTTTCTGCAGAATTTATAGGTTTATAGAGCTGACTGAGACTCAGATTGGTTAAGTGACTTTCCCATGTTCATATAAGAAGTGTCCAAGTCAAGACTTGAACCCAAGTCTTCTGACTATAGGTCTGTCACTTTATCAATGATGCTATGCTGCCTCAATGCTTGGGAACTCTAACTATTGGGTACTGTTATCATTATTAAATCTAGATTAGCTCTACACAAAACCCATTGATGAGCCGTCATTGATGAGCCACCATTGAGCTACCCACTATTAATTGGGGCCTTGTCCCTTTCCTGGTAAAACACCCTGAAATGATCATCAAATTGAATTCTTTGATGTTGTTCTCTACTGTAGCACTGTGATCAGATATCCTTTCCAGATGTGCTTAATTACTTCTCAAAGATATTTTCTTGTGAAATTTACCTGTAACTCCATTTTTACTTTGCTTTGGAGAATCTTTTTTCTCAGTCTATATGCATCTTTTGCCCATTTGGATGTCTTATCAACAAATGTCTTCTTTCCTGTTACTTCTAAATATAACATAATTATATAGCACTTAAGCTCTACCAAATATTTCCTCACTGAAGAAGGCAGTACCAACAATGAGTGACTAACAGTCACTGTTTGTGCTTCTGTTTGGCATAAATATAGTTGCTTAATGGGGGGGGGAATGTTTTTTTTGCTGTATTCTTACCAGTAAAGTTCATTGTAATGAGACTGATTAAGTACTAATTAAAAATTAATACTATTTTAGGGGCTATTAGCTGATGTTTGGAAATATTTACACAACAGTGACTTTTCATTACAAAGCTATTAGTTGTGTTGGGATAGAACCTTAATTATCTCAGAATATTTAGATAAAAATATTGTCACATCTTTGAGAAAAGAACTAAAATAATTGTCTGTCAGCATTTACAATTGTGCATATATACATATGAATATATGTACACATCTGTATATGCGCATGTAGTGGGGGCATATGTATATAATGAGTAAATTCTTGTTTTGTAGGGAGAGGGTCTGAACCTTTTTTTTAATGAATTTTTTTTTCAGTATTTGAAAATCTTCATTCTCTCTTTCTTTCCAACTATTCCCTTTAAGAAAGAAAGAAAAACAAAGTGCCTATGATAAACATATATAGTTAAGTAAGAGACACTCTTCCATTTTCCAATGTCCAATGTTGTAATAGTAATTAAGGTGGGGCTTTTTGCTGTTGACCTTTAATGATTCTGGCCTTTGTTTGAATGGGATAGATAAAGTGGGATGTTTTTGTATTTCTCACCACTGAGACAATTGGGAGTCATTGATTGATTTGTATCTGTTGTGATACTGGGGGTGGGGAACTTTTCCATGCCTAGCCTGGGTGAGGTCAGGGCCCTTTGGGGCCCTGAACAGGGTACATAAGTGCAGAGGGTGGCTTTTTTTCTCAGAGCTCTGAGCCACAGCAGGAGTGGCGTGTGACTCTGGGCCAGCTGCTGTAATGAGCTCCCCAGCTGAACACTCAGATGTTGATGACTATGAATTGTATTTGCTCTGAAGTTCAGGGTGCTGGTTTTTTCACCCTGAACTAAGTAAATGATATTTGTATGCTGCATTAAAGTAAGATTGTTAACCCTTTAATGTTGCTTTCCTTAATAAAGCAGATCAAAAGGATCTGGGCTTGCAGTGTTCCGTGAGCTGGTTGTTGTTGGCTTTACACCCTCACAGCAGCTACTAGTTGGATTGTTAAAACAAATGTCCATGTCCACATTCCTAGTACTAGTACTAGTATGTTTCAGCTTGCACTTTGAGTCTATCACTTCTCCATTAGCAGGTGGGTATTATGTTTCATCATGAGTCTTCTAGAATTGGGGTTGGCTGTTGTATTGATCAGAGTTCCTAATTCTTTCAAAATTGTTTGTCTTTACTATATTATTTTTTAAAACAATTTTTATAAATGTTTTATTCCTTATATTATTGCATAAATTGTTATTCTGGTTTTTGCTCACTTCACTCTGTATCAGTTCATGCAGGTCTTCTATGAAGCCATTACCTTCATTATTTCTTTCGGCACAATTGCATTCTATGTCATTCTTATGCCATAACTTGTTCAGTAATTCCCAAATTAATGGGGGCTTTCTCAGTTTCTAGTTTGTTACCACTATAAAAAAGCTGCTCTTAATAGTTTTTTACTTTTTTATTTAGAGTTTGTTTTGTTTAGGACTAATTTCTTTCTTAAGCTATATTTCTTCTTCCTTTTCCCTGTTTTATAAAATTAATTTCTGTACCTAACTGTATGTTTAATCTTCCCTCCTTTGACTAGTGCAGACAAGAATAAATTCAAGCATTACTCTTCACACCCCTTTCTTCTGCTTTATATAGACTTCTGCTTTGTTGTTGTTGAGTTGTTTAAGTCATATCTGACTCTTCGTGACCCCATTTTGGGGTTTTCTTAGCAAAAATACTGAAGGGGTTTGCCATCTTCTTTTCCAGCTGAGGAACTGAGGCAAACAGTGTTTGAGGTCACATTGAAACTTCCTCTGAAAATGAGGTTCCTGGTCCACATGGTTTACCCTTTTACTGCTAGTACCATGACTGTCTCTGTGCTGAAAATAGGTGGCTCCTACGGAGTAAAGGCCCTGAGTACTTGCTGCATAAGGCCACTATGATGTGAGACAAAAGTTGAAGAGATACAGCTATCTTAAAAAAATAGATATGTCAGAGATGTCGTTGTGATATTTTTGGTGGTTAATTTAATTGGAAAATAATTTTCCTTTAGAGGAATTTTCAAAAGTTGGATCTATTTTGGGAAGTTAAAAAAGTTCACAATGAGATGTCCAAAAGAGATGTCACCATTGCCCTAGTGGCAGCTATCAAAAGTGCAGGTACAATGCCTGGAAAGATCATTTTACTTCACAGAACTACTGTATAACATTTAGAGTAATAAAGCATGTAACATTTTGAGTGATAAAAATATATAGCTATTCCTTTAAAGGATGGTCTTAGTTTTAAGGACAAGAATAGGTTTGAGGATTATGTAATATGAAAAAATATTTCTTATTATGCACTGATATTTTTAACTATATTCACACATGTAGATGTAATGTGGATAGTAATGACATATTTAAATAAACAAAAATGCCAAAATATATTATGATTTGATTTTATTAATATAGATAAAGAGTTGAAGTTCTTAATATTCCTTCAGTGATGATTTTTTTGTTTGAAATGTCATTGGAATTTTAGATAAAATGGCATATAATTTTCTTCTAAAAACTGCTTTTCCAGGTGTGGAAGTCACACTGGTTTCTCAAAACAGAAGGTAACGTTTGGCAGCTAGAAAGACTTTGAGAACAGGTCCAGTGATAGATGCTAGATCTGTTGCCCAAGGACCAGTCTAAATAAGTTTAAAGATTCTGATCAGTAGGTTGGCTACAGGGTGTTAGATTTTTTGGCAGCAGAAACTCTCAAAGACCTTGTATTGAGTGGGATTTTAAATTGCACTGGTAGAGAGCCAGAAATGGAGAGAGTTGAACTAATGCAATATGCTTAGTTGGTTCATCAGCCAGAAAAATAATATCTTCTCATTGGGTGCTGATGATATTGAAGCCAGGCTACTTGGTGAAACAACTGAGAAGTGTAGGGAAAATGGGAGGGAAAGAAGACAGAAAAAAATCCAAAGTGGAAGAAAGAAGTCAGAAGACAGTGTAGCAGGCCTGAGAAGATGGTGAAGATTAGAAATAGCAAAGGGGACAGACAGCAAATAGAAGTTGCCTCTGACTATTCTTTGCTATAGAAGGTAATAGCTTGACCTATTTCAGCCATCCCTCAAGTTGTCACAACACTACGAAGACAAATCTATGAAACAGCTCTTATACATAAAAGCACACAGCTTTACATGTCTCACTGGTTCTGAAGGACAGCATATTTTATTCATTTATTCATTTATTTGCAACACAGAGGCAGTATGGTGTAGTAAAAGGAATACTGAATTGGAAATCAGGAAGCAAAAAATCTTCCTAATGATGACCGAGAGTCATTAAGATATGGTTAAATTATTTTCAGAGCACTTTATTCACAGGATCTTAGGATCATAGCATTAGGAACTTAATAGCAAATGTATATTGACTATCTAGAGTTGGAAAGGACCTTAGAGAACACTGAGTCCAAGTCCTTCATTTTACAAATGTTTAAGAAGGCTGAAAATGAATGACATAGCATTTATTAAGCATTTATAACACTTACTTATTAAGTATTTATATTTATTACAATACTTATTATACTTACTATAATAATACTTATTAGGCATTTATAATACTTGCTATGTGCAAAACACTGGGGGAGGCGGAGCCAAGATGGCGGCTGGTAAGCACAGACTAGAGTGAGCTCCGTACCCGAGTCCCTCCAAAAACCTATAAAAATGGCTCTGAACCAATTCTAGAACGGCAGAACCCACAGAACAGCAGAGGGAAGCAGGGCTCCAGCCCAGGACAGCCTGGATGGTCTCTGGGTGAGGTCTATTCCACACGGAGCTGGGAGCTGGGAGCTGGGAACGGAGTGGAGCAGAGCCCAGCCTGAGCGGCGTGGACGATCCAGACCGGAAGCCGGGCGGAGGGGGCCCTAGCGCCCTGAATATGTGAGCTGCGGCAGTTACCAGACCCCTCGACCCACAAACACCAAAGACTGCGGAGAAGGTTAGTGGGAAAAGCTGCGGGAGTGGAAGGAGTTCCTGGTTCGGCTTCCAGCCCCGGGGGCAGTGGAGGTGGGGAAGCTACGGCTGTTGCTGCTTCCGGCTCCAGGCCCACCTGGTGGGAGGAATTAAGTGGCGGATCAGAGCAGGAGTGCAACAGCCTGCTGAAGATCTAAGCCCAGTCTGGACTGGGGGTCCTTGGGGAAGGAGGAGTGCGGCTCTGACAGAGCTGGCACCTCCCCCCCAAACATAGAACATAGAACTCGTTAGTCTACAAGCAGTCATACCCCACTGAAAAACTCAAGGGTCAAGTTAGTTGGTTGGGAATATGGCCAGGCAGCGAAAACGTGCCCAGATTCAGTCTCAGACTTTGGATTCTTTCTTTGGTGACAAAGAAGACCAAAACATACAGCCTAAAGAAGACAACAAAGTCATAGAGCCTACAACAAAAGCCTCCAAGAAAAACATGAACTGGCCCCAGGCCATAGAAGAACTCAAAAAGGATTTGGAAAAGCAAGTTAGAGAAGTAGAGGAAAAATTGGGAAGAGAAATGAGAAGGATGCGAGAAAACCATGAAAAACAAGTCAATGACTTGCTAAAGGAGACCCAAAAAAATACTGAAAAATACACTGAAGAAAACAACACCTTAAAAAACAGAACAACTCAAATGGCAAAAGAGCTCCAAAAAGCCAATGAGGAGAAGAATGCCTTGAAAGGCAGAATTAGCCAAATGGAAAAGGAGGTCCAAAAGACCACTGAAGAAAATACTACTTTAAAAATTAGATTGGAGCAAGTGGAAGCTAGTGACTTTATGAGAAATCAGGATATTATAAAACAGAACCAAAGGAATGAAAAAATGGAAGACAATGTGAAATATCTCCTTGGAAAAACCACTGACCTGGAAAATAGATCCAGGAGAGATAATTTAAAAATTATTGGACTACCTGAAAACCATGATCAAAAAAAGAGCCTAGATACCATCTTTCAGGAAATTATCAAGGAGAACTGCCCTGATATTCTAGAGCCACAGGGCAAAATAGAAATTGAAAGAATCCATCGATCACCTCCTCAAATAGATCCCAAAAAGAAATCTCCTAGGAATATTGTTGCCAAATTCCAGAGCTCCCAGATCAAGGAGAAAATACTGCAAGCAGCCAGAAAGAAACAATTTGAGTATTGTGGAAACCCAATCAGAATAACCCAAGATCTGGCAGCTTCTACATTAAGAGATCGAAGGGCTTGGAATGCGATATTCCGGAGGTCAATGGAGCTAGGATTAAAACCTAGAATCACCTACCCAGCAAAACTGAGTATCATGTTCCAAGGCAAAATATGGAGTTTCAATAAAATAGAGGACTTTCAAGCTTTCTCAGTGAAAAGACCAGAACTGAATAGAAAATTTGACTTTCAAACACAAGAATCAAGAGAAGCATGAAAAGGTAATCAAGAAACGGAAATTGCAAGGGACTTACTAATGTTGAACTGTTTTGTTTACATTCCTACATGGAAAGATGATGAGTATGATTCATGAGACCTCAGTATTAGGGTAGTTGAAGGGAATATGCATATATATATATATAATATATGTATATATATGTTTATGTATATATATATAAGTGAATGTGTATGTATGTATATATCTATGTGTATATGTATGTATGTGTATGTATGTGTGTATATATATGTATATATATGTGTTTTTATATATATATATGTAAAAGAGAGAGAGCAGACACAGGGTGAGTTGAAGATGAAGGGAAGATATCTAAAAGAAATAAAATGAAATTAAGGGATGAGAGAGTAACATACTGAGAGAGGGAGATAGGGAGAGATAGAATGGGGTGGATTATCTCGCATAAAGGTGGCAAGAGGAAGCAGTTCTATGGGAGGAGGGGAGAGGGCAGGTGAAGGGGGAATGAGTGAACCTTGCTCTCATCAGATTTGGCCTGAGGGGGAATACCATACATACTCAGTTGGGTATCTTACCCCACAGGAAAGAAGAGGGAGGAAGATAAAAAAAAAATAAAAGGCGGGGGGGGGGGGTATGATGGAGGGGAGGGCAGATGGGGGTGGAGGTAATCAAAACAAACACTTTGGAAAGGGGACAGGGTCAAGGGAGAAAATTCAATAAAGCGGGATGGGTTGGGAAGGAGCAAAATGTAGTTAGCCTTTCACAACATGAGTATTGTGGAAGGGTTATACATAATAATACATGTGTGGCCTAGGTTGAATTGCTCAACTTCTTAGGGAGGGTGGGTGGGAAGGGAAGAGGGAAGAGAATTTGGAACTCTAAGTTTTAAAATCAGATGTTCAAAAACAAAAAAAGTTTTTGTATGCAACTAAAAAATAAGATACACAGGCAATGGGGCATAGAAATTTATCTTGACCTACAAGAAAGGAAGGGAAAAGGGGATGAGAGGGGAGGGGGGTGATAGAGGGGAGGGCTGACTGGGGAACAGGGCAACCAGAATATAAGCCATCTTGGAGTGGGGGGGGGAGGGTAGAAATGGGGAGAAAATTTGTAATTCAAACTGTTGTGAAAATCAATGCTGAAAACCAAATATGTTAAATAAATAAATTGCATTTAAAAAAAAACACTGGGGATTTAAATAGAAATGTAGCAGTCCCTGCTCTCAAAGAGCTAACATTCTAAGGGTGGAGACGACACATAGAGAAGGCTTCAGGAGCAAGGAAGATAGAAAAGTGCCACCCATGGTCCTTTGTGTGCAACAGCAAAGCAGATGTCACCTCTTCTTAAATGTCATTTACATTGGTAAAATCCTATCAATTTCTGATGATGGACCATTTGACAATGACACTGACCTTGGTGACAAGAGCCAAACTTTTTTTGGTCTTCAAAAGATGGAGTTACAGCACCTGCGAAAGCAGTCACATGTAAGGCTGCATCTCCAGAAGCATTGCTTCTTGGGATGAGTTCTTTGGACATTTGCTGTAAGCATTGCTATTTGCCAGGCTCTTGGATTCTGGGCAGAGAATGATACAATGCATTTTATTTATTTTATTCTGATCTTAAGAAATAAAACAAGTATTTCCATAACATAGTAGACTAGAAAAAATGATTGCATATGAAACTGAAAGTCTATTACGTACAACTTGCTATTCTTTTTAAATATATATTAAATTTATCATGCAACTTTTTCTTTTTTTTTTGTCTCTTCCCCAACTCCTCCCAAGATGGCTTCCATTTGACACAAACACATATGTATTATTTGCATGTAAAATCATTCTATACATACTTCTATTTATCAGTTCTTTCTCTGGACTTTAAAGATTTTGCTAATGAAAAATGATTTTTAAAAGTTTCCGTACTCAAAGAGTTAAGCTTCATTTATATGAAGTAGTAGATGGTGCCAGATTCTTTTGAGAAATTTCTGCAGAGCCTGTGTGTGTGTGCACGCACACCCATACTTATATACTATACTAGACAACAGAATTATTTCCTTTTGGATGGAGGTTTCTAAGAACATATTGCAAAACCCCAGTCATTTACGTAAAATCTACCACTAACGGTCCATAATATTCAATGGAAAAATGGGCTGAATTCATATGAAAATTAAATCTGTCAGAGGACAGAATATTGGATATAGTGATTCATGTTCCCTCGACCTTCTTAACTATTTTTATAAAGATGCAGAAAAAATAATAGAACCAAACCAAACAGGTGTCAGCCACATATATGTTTTGCAGTCAAGCCTTCTCTCTTTCAGCAACAGTGCCACTTTCTTAGTTCATACTGCATTGACTCCCTTTGATATATGGATGGGGAAAATCACACAGTCCCCCAACACTGTATTATTAAACTAATGTGTCACTGATTAATCAAATACAATTTCTGAAGAACAGTGCCATAGAAATTTTTTCCAAAGCCAGAAGGCATTAAAAGGAATTAATCTGATTTGATGTCATTATACTACAAGGGATTTTAATTTCCCCTAATAATGTTGTTAATTTTATTTTAAAATATTTTTGAGAGCTAGCTTGATGTCACTGGCATATTGTTCTCTGCCATGATCCAGGAAATTTACACTCATGGGTAAATCTTTATGTATGGTCCTCCCTGATTAACAGAAGTTAGGTAATAAACTCAGCAACCCCCACCTCCACCTATGGAACATTCTGCCTCTTACTCTTCCTAATGAATGTTTTTTAGCTTACTTTTACATCATGAAAACCTCCAAATTCCCCTCTCTTCTCTCTTCCTTTGACAACCTCTCCTACTTTCCCTTCAATTCATTTCAGTGAAGGCTATGCTGTATCCTTTGGATGGAGATGAACGACCTTTTCTCCCCTCTGCTCGGTGAAGTGGTGAAGTTTTCGTTTCCTCTGTCGACACAGGAGGCAGGGAGTGGGCAGTTGGTGGTAGTGGAAATAAAGGTGAAAGGCAATGGATAGAGTGAAGTAGTTCCAAATGAATGTAGAAAAACAAACATGCATGAGATGTAAAATCTGACAGGTACTTCCTTTCTACCAATGTGCTCCAAATAATGCTGGAGGAAGATGTTTTTTCATCCTAATTGCATACGCAAATATGGGTAAAATTCTGAGCCTTAAAACATGTCCTAGGATAGATGGAAGGGAGGTGTGCTGGAGAGCTGAAGGATGGGACAAATGTTGTTTGTTCTTTTCTTTAAACTGCTAATGGCACAGATAGTTTCTTCCTTGAGGTTTGTGATTTTCTGTTCAATTGAGTTTATTTTCTTAAAAAAAATTTTTTTTGGTTTATTTTTCCTGGCTCAGCCTACATATTTGGCAGTAACACTTCCGTCTTTGGGGAATGTTGTCATTTCATGTTGCCCAAAATTTACAGGCCCATTACCAAGACTGACAAGACTAATAAACTAGAAAGTTTTCTTGGTGTATATGTTTACATGTTTGTTTATGTTTATATGTGCATATATATGTGTTTGTGTATGTACATGTTTTTTAATTTCTCCTCCTTGGAGTGTTGTGTTTCCCATCTTTGCAAAGTACATCACTGCCTCCATTTACAAATTCCAAAAAAACAACAGCTTATAACACTCCTTTTGACCTCCTCTACCTAAATTTATTTTTAAATTTAAAATTACATTTAAAATACTAAGTAAAAACTAGTTGAGATGTCACATGGTTTATTGGAAAGAACCCTGACTCATCACTAGCTTCCCTGTGAGAATGGCCTCAGAATCCTTATCTGTAAAATGAGAGGTTTATACTAGATGATCCTTCAAGGCCCTTCCAGGTCCAATGTATTTTTGTTTTGACATATGTGTGACATTGCATATAACTAATGTAGGTCATAAAAAATTCGTTATCTTACATGGTAATTTCTTTAAAGCCAAAATACATTCAAACTCCATAAATTAGGTGTTATAGCAACTACATTCAAGTTTCCTTGCTGGAAGTCAAAAGTATCCCATGCCATGTAGATATTTGCAGTGATAGCACATTGCGGTGATATGGAAGGAACCCAGAGCTCCTTTGGAATGTTACTGAGGCCTTAGATAATTTTAGTGCAGATCAGTAGGGCTTTTGGCATCATTCTAAGAAATGCACATATATTGCAAAATTAAAGGTTTTAGGGATGCGGAAAATGAGATTTCAATAATGACTTCCCTGAATTGAAAACTGTAGCTTAGCAGCTGGCTTCTAGGGCTGCTCTCTAAATTGCCTGTCTTTGAGCCTTTCACAGGTCTTTCTGGTACCCTTAGAAGCAAATGGTATTTATGTAATGGGGCAACTCAGATGGTGAGTTTTATGGATTTTGTGTATCATCTGTGCATGTTATAGCACTGTGCAAAATGCTCAGAGGCAAGGGTATATTTTTAATCAAATAAGTGAAAACAAGGGAGTATAATTCATCATAAAAATAGAATTTGAACAAATTCTAGTCAGGAGAATATTTGCTGGGTGTCATACTCAGCTCCAAACCATGCTGAAATGAAAATTTGAGCAATATGACATTGCTGTAATGTCTGGGAGGCAACAGTAACAGAGAACTTCAATCTGTCCTGCAGCAGCCAGAAAGCCATGTAGGTTTTTACCATTTATGGTATCCTGTAGTATTAATGCATCTAACACATAGTAGGTACTGAATCATGACAATCATCTTATTTTCGTAGACATCTTTAAAGTTTAAAAAATCCACTTCTTCTGCAACAATTATGTTAAGGAAGTAGTGCAAGTATCAATTCCATTTTATAGACTGAGAATCTGAGACTCAGAGAGGCTAAGTTAAATCCCTGTGGTCACTCATCTCAATTCATTTCCCAAATTTAACTGAAATGAAAGAGCTGAATTTTCAAAAGCAATAGGTCCTAGAACCAGTTGAGTTATGACACAAAAGAAAATACAGAATGATAGCTCACATTTTTCTAGTTCTTTACTATTTAACAAAATGTTTCCCTTAAAATAACCCTTTGATAAATGTGATACAAACTGCATTATCTCCAATTTGCATGTGAGGAAACGGAGGCCCAGAGGAGTTGAATACATTGGTCTCACAAAGCAAGTTAGAGTCATAGTAAAGGATTGGAGTCCATCTTCTTGACTTTATATCAGGCACTCTATTGGGAATTAGAGAAACCGGATTTAAATTCTGACTCACTCACTACCTATTTGTATTTGGGTAAATTATGTAATTTCTCCAAGAAAATGATGAATAATAAAATATTTGTTGTTCAGTCACGTCTGACTCTTTGTGACCTCATTTGGAGATTTCTTGGCAAAGACACTGGAGTGGTTTGCCATTTCCTTCTCCAGCTCATTTTATGGACGAGGAAGTAGGCAAACCTCTATTTTTAATGACTTGTCCAAGGACACACACCCAGTAAGTGTCTCAGGACTGATGAATCTTCCTGATTCTAGGTCTGACACTTTATCCACTGTGTCACTTAGCCACTCAAAGCATTTATTAAATACTTAATGTGTGCCAAGCATTGTGTCACTGTGCTGGGGATACAAATGCAAACAAGCAAGATAGCCCCTGTTCTCAAGGTGTTTACATTCTAATGGGCCAGGGGTGATAACATATAGAGGGGAACTAGGAGGAATGAGGGTGGTGGTCAGTTACAGGCATTTTGGGATATAGATTAAAAATGGTCAGGAAGTGACATGGAGGTTTTATTCTGGGTATGATAAGAAGAAAGGGTGAGAATACCTTCTAATAAAATGTGATCATAAAAACTAGACTGAAGAGATATTTTAAGTAGGAAGTAGAAACCATGAAAATCAGGAATTGATCTGCTTGTCAAGGAGATATCGAATGTTTGCTGGGTAGAGCAACTGGTTTTTAAGATTTGTTTGGTTTCCTGATTTTGCCTGATTTATATTGGTTAAACTTCCAGAGGAAAATGTCATTGTATTTTTATATCTTTTTAAAAAATTCCATTCTCATTTTTCAGCACTAATAGCTTAAATAAATCAGGTTATGATTGTCTCTGTTGTATACCATATCTCTTCTTTCTTATTCTTTCTTCAAATGTTATATCAGTTTTGATCTTTGTTCTAAAACATTTAAGTTCTGATGGTAAAGAAACCATTGACCCCCACACTGGTGGGGTCATTTCCAGTCATTTTCCACCCGTTACAGCAAGAACCCATTTCATTCTCTGAAATGTTTTTTGAGACTCATCCTATTCAGTACATCCTAGTTCTCTTTTTATTTATTTATCTATATATTTATTTACTTGTTTTATTTATTAAAAGCATAGGCACTTTTTTATTCTCTCTGTCTCTTTTTCCTTTCAGTTCCACATCTTCTTCCTAGGGTGGCTTAGTGGATACAGTGCTGAACTTGGATTCAAGAAAAGCTGAATTCAAATTTGATCTTAGACATTTACTAGTGATGAGCCCTTGGGCAAGTCATTTAACCTCTGTCTGCTCAGTTTCTCCAGCTGTAAGATAGGAATAATAAAAGCACCTACCTCCCAGGGTTGAGGATCAAATCAGGTAACATTTGTAAAGTGCTTAACACAGTGCCTAGAGCCCAGTAGGTACCTAATAAATGTTTATTCACTTTCCCCTCCTTCTATCCTACCCCTTCTCTGCCCAATAAGAAGGCAAGAAAAACAAAACTTGTCAGCTCTCTCTTCTTAAAGAAAATATTTGTCATAGGTAGGCACAAAATCTCTATGTCCTCTACAAACCTTCAGTCACTCTATTCTTACTCCTGAACCAATTTTTTCCAATATCATTTTCACTATCCTTTTGTAGACCTACATTTACATTGAAGTCACTTAATATTAAAGACTATCTTAATTAAATGTGGAGAGTCTCATCTAGCACTTCACAGAATTTCTCTACCTCATAGACCCAACAGATTTTGGTGATTAAGCTGTCATCATGTTCACGGCGGTCCCTTTTAAAATGATTACCGTGAGCACTGATTGAAAATCAAATATTTTATAAAATGGTCTCTTGTATTTGTTTTTTTTTTTCTTCCAACTTTAATTTATCTCCCCAAGGAGAACCTGTGAGCCATCTTGCCTTTTCTCTCCAACTTCCTTTTGTCTTCTGGTTTCATTTATAGTGAGAATGTAAAAATGGATGAGATTCAGTTCCCTTGGGCTCACATTTATTTATTTAGTTATCAGAGGACAAAAGTTCATACCTAGAATGCCAACAATGAAATGAATGAATGTTGGTAGATGGTCAAAGAATGATTCTTAGCAACTTTGGCCTTCTTTTCTGCCTCTCTGCCACTGTCTCGGCAGAAGCAGAAAAGGGCCATATAGGACTAGAGGACAGTGTATTTTCCTTTGTTTCATGGGCTTCCAAAGCCGAAGAATTCATTACTAAGGGGCTATTCAACCAGTGATGAGACATTGTGTAGTTAGCTATGCTCATCTGTGGAAAGTAGACATGGGATGTTGTTTGAAACCTTTCCCCCATAGTAGCATAACTGCTAGTTCACAGTATCCTAGATAAAGAGCTGGAAGAAACCAGAGAAGTCATCTTAGTTGAACCCCATCATTTTGAGGAAATTAAGGCCCAGGGAGGTAAGTGTTTTGCCCATCACACAAGTAGCAATCATTAGTGGTAGAATTCGAACCCAGTTTCTCTAACCCAAAAGTCAGTGCTCATTCTAATATATCTTACAACCTCCTTGTGGAACCTGGCATACCTCCTTCTTTTCTGGGAGAGCCTAGAAAACCTAGCATCACCTTAATGCCACAAGAAGGCATCAGAGTAGGACTTTGTGACAGGCTTGATCCTTCATAAATAAATGTATGTTTGTATTTCTGTAAGTCTTATGTCTTGCATTTAGCAAGCCAGGTTCAGCTAATCATGGTTATGACAAAAGATAGCATAGAGGTACAATATCTTATTTCAGTTAATAAAGTTTTAGTGGTGATGGAGCTGCCTTGAACTGTCCAAATTTGCACCCAGTTTCCTGTGGAATTACTCACATTTCTTTGTGAGACAGCTATCTTGAGTTGAGACAATTTTTCTTTGAATGAGCTGACCTTGGTGTGACTCAAACCTATGCTAGCAGCCTCATTAGCACGGTGAGCTAATGAAATGATTTAACAGGCTGGGATGTATTCTGCTTTTCTACAATAAGCTTCAAGACAGGAAATTGGCAAAGGAACAAACATTTCAGCTAATAAACATTTATAGGCTACCACTGGGAAATTACCACTTTTTTCTTTATAATTAATTTATTGGATGTTATTTTTAAAATATGACTATAAGAGAAGCAGATAAAAATTATGCAAGTTGCATTTAGAATTATCAAATCCTAAAAATTTTAAATACATCTGTCCTTGAACCTACCCTTTTTATTGTCTTTTAAAATAGTAGCATTAGAGTAAAGGAAGGAGCATTGAGTAGGAATCAAGAGATCTGAGTTCTAATCCTGGCTCTGCCACTAACTAGCTATGGGTTCTTGGGAATATACTGAATTTCTTTGGATATCAGTTTCTTTCTCTGTAAAATGAGAGATTGTGCTGGATATTTTCTAAAGTTACTTTCAATTATTAGACTCTCAGTTATGATATCTCTAAAAAGTACCTGGAAAAACAACCTAACATGTTGGGTTCATTTTCATCATAATTCATGACCTACCAAAATTCTGGGAAGTTTATTTTATACATTTGTTTTTTTTTCTTTTTTGGTTTTTTGGCAGGGAAATTGGGGTTAAATGACTTGCCCAAGGTCACACAGCTAGTATATGTGTCAAGTGTCTGAGGCTGGATTTGAACTCAGGTCCTCCTGACTCCAGGGCCAGTGCTCTACTCACTGTGCCACCTAGCTGCCCCTATTTTATACATTTGACCTTGTTGAGAAATGAGTACAAATTTTAAGATTTAGAATAACTTTGAAAGTTAAAAAAATACACCTTGAGAGCACAAGCATTCTTACGCCAACAGTCTTATTATAAAAACAGCTGGAGTATTTTTGAATTGTAATAATGGAAAAAAACAACAACATATTGGCCTGGACTGAAACAGGAAATGTTTTGCAGAGCCCATTGCCAACAAGCTGCCCCAAAACTAAGGGTTCCAATGATCCTTAAGGTTCAACAAGTCGTAGAGGCCTTCTATTGCACAGAGAAGTGAATCACATTCTTGTGCTCCCATATTCCCCTGTTTATATCAAATTTCTGCTGAAAAGAGTAAAATTCATTTTTATGTGAAATCTTTTTTTTTAAACTTGCAGCTTACCTCTCTGAGCCAACATTGATCACAGAATTTTAGCTCCTTTTATGAGAGAAATCACCAAGATTCAAGGAAAATAGGTTTTTACAAAAAATGCATTTGGGAAAAAGCAATGTCATCTGACTCAGTGTTAGCTATGAACTGGATTATTTTCCTTAGATATTATTGAGTAGATAAACAATTTGTGCTATGTGATTTGCTTTTACCACACTAGGGTATCAACAAAATATTTTCCTTTAAACCATCACATCCACTACATACTAAAATTCTACAGTTCATATTTAGTAAGAATTGGATTATTTCAGTAAGTTATTTTAAAAATGCAAACACTGTTTTCCTATAGTCTTTAGCAGACTTTGTTATGGAGGAAATTCCAATCAATCACTTCCTAAGAGACCCCAACCTACTTAATAGCACTGAATGCTCAACCATCACATGCATTCCTAAATGCTATTACAGCATATTCCAACACAGACTGAAATCCCATTTTCCATAGCCAATCATAACAACATTCTGGCATAGACCCAAGGCATACCAAGCTTTTAACTTCTGTATCTCAGAACCAATTTTGCATATTAAACCCCAAATGGAACCTGTCCTTTCTCCTCTTCTGACTTTCTTTCAATCAGCAAAAGTAACAAAATAAAGCACTTAAGATAAACTTCTAAAAAACATGCATTTCTCCTCACCCCACCCAAACCAATATACTCAGACAGCAATATACTGGGTATTATCTAAGTATAAAAGTTATTCAGTCTAATTGGTTAATGTTTAAATTTTTTTGTGAGAATGGACACTAGATTGTAAGAAATGACTGGTGACCTATCATAGAATCAAGGATTTAGAGCTGGGATGTACCTAAGAGATTACCTAGTTCAAACCCTGCATTTTACAGATAAGAAGAATGAAACCCAAGTACACTGAATGACTTAGCCAGGATCACAAAGGTAGCAAAAAGCACTGCTGAGACACAAAGCCAGGCCATCTTACTCCAAAGCCAGCACTTTTTCTACCATACTATTTTTTTTTGTTTTTGTTTTTTTTCTACCATACTATCTTTGATATTCATTGATTAAGGAAGTCAGCACACCAAGGTTTCTGTATAGCAACTGATCAATGGTGTGTTGAAGCTCAAATACACTGCAGGAGTGGGGAACCTGCAACCTCAAGGCCACATGCAGCCTTCTGGGTCCTCAAGTGAGGCCCTTTGACTGGATCCAAACTTCACAGAACAAATCCCCTCAATAAAAGGATTTGTTCTGTAAAACTTGGACTCAGTCAAAAGGCCATACCCAAGGACTTAGAAGGTCACATGTGGCCTTGAGGCCCACAAGTTCTCCCACCCCTACATCAAAATATTGGTTGTGTGAAAACATTTCAAAACATTGGTTCAAATATTCTACTATTGTTTTTAGAAGTTATATCAATACAAAAAAGGTTTGGTGTATTCTTGGATTTCAAGTAAAGTAAATTAATTTTCTGTGAGCAATCTACTTTTCTTGGAAATAAGATTTTAGAAATAGGAAATATATCAATTTTTGTTATTTCTGGTATTTTTTTAAAAAGAGAGTGGCATTGATTATTGTCACAAGTATCTGTATGCACACACACACACACACACACACACACACACACACACCTGGGTCATTCCTAAACATGATGGCTAAACATATGATGTGATTTGAAGGGAACAATGTCTTTCATTATTTTTAAAAGTATGTCTGTAGATTATAGGCCACAAAGAGAAGATATAGGCAATCCAATTGTCCCAATTTAAAAAGTGACTACATCTGTGTGATCTGAGTAGAAAAAGTTGCTCCTTGGCCACTGGACACTTGGTAATCCCTGACTTTGGATCAATACCTGCATGTATCTTTGTTGATAAGTTGTTTCTCCTGTACAGACCCTGATTTATTCTAAGGTTAAGGCTTTTTAGACATGGTTGTGTTTGGAATGATTTATTGACTATTTTCTATGCTACAAAAAAGCTTTCTTTTGACTCAATTCTTCCAGAATATTGCTGACTCAAAATGGGACTACTTGTCACTTCTGATAGATAATCCTTTTCTTCTTGCCCTTAGACATTGGCATGTATCTGGCCTATGGTTGCATGTACTAATTAGTATTTGCCTTCATTTCTGGAACTGTTAAGCAGCTCACAGCTCTGCCCTCCGTTCCAAAACTAGCCTCAACCATAGGTGACCATTGTTTTCCCCATCCTATGGTCTCCACACATAACTGGGTAGCGATGAAGTCAGATAATCTACTCCAAAGTATGTCTCATAGCAGTCCATTTGAAGTCCTGGCTGTGTTGAGACACTGTGATTCCTTTTAAAATGCCAATATATCACCTAAGAGGAAATAATAAATCATTAACACCCAGTAACATATTAATAGATTGGAGTAAGCTCTTAAGGAAATGAACACAGTCCTGGGAACTTTTGATGGGATTAAGGAGGAAAGGAGAGACATGAAACATGGCAAACTCCTTAGGGAGTCCCCAGAGAGGGCACCATAGTAAGGTAACCTGAGGATCATCAGAAGAACTCCTGGGGCCTGGGAAGAGGATGCAGGAAGAAAATAAGAAATCACCAAAGACAAATTCTGCTTTAGTTAGTATTTTACCTTGAGCTAACATTATTTCACATCCCCTGCTTTACGTATTGAATAGCTTCATCAGTAATTAAAAGATTGTGCAAAGAAATTATCTAGCTAAAGCTGTAACAAACAGAACAATTTTGCCCTGCCCTTCCCCCCTTATCCTCTTGAGCTCCTATATATATATATATTCCAAAGTGAAAACATTCCTAGGAAGTTTTAAATCAGATCATTGAATAAAATGCTTGTTTTTGATTTTCTTGAAGCAGAAAGTTGTCTTTTAAACAGAAAGATATATTTCTCCTTTCTATGCCCTAAAACATCTGTCTAATTTTCCTACATTTTACTGTTATAATTTGTTTCCATAGGCAAAATGCCTCTTCCATAGGCAGAGAATTTTGTATTGCTCTGGTGAATGATATAGTGGAAAGGATGTCAGACTTGGTGTCAAGAGTTACCTGGATCACTTGTGTGACCATGGACAAGTCTAATGACCTCTCTGAGCCTCTTGTTTTCTCATCTGTAAATTGGAATAGTAACACCTATTGAACTTAACTTACAAGTTAATTTGTGGTGAGGATCCCAGGTGATGATGTGTGTTGAAACACCAAGTGGCACTGATAGCCCCTACCCTCATCTTATTCCACAACAAAAATCTGAACTTAGGTGGTCTGATGCTCACCCTGGTGATTGTATTTCTTCTTTGGTAGAAGCGCTGAGGAAATAACAAATTCTCAGTGGTCTTCAGAGAGGGAACAGATTTGTTCCTTCGTTTTCTTCCACTCTATCATCTCTCCCTATTGAGTAAGATAACAAGTCAATAGATAGCACTTACTTCCTATAGAATGCTTGTGAATAGTATGAATTTAGTCAGAAATCAGCTCTCAAGACTTTATCTCTTCTATGAACTTGCTTTTTTAAATAGGGTTGAAACCACCCCATTTTTAGATTTGATACCTTGACTATGTAGGAATATTTTATGATTGAATCAAACAATCAGAACTGGGTTTGAACAGGGCCATTACATGTTCTTGAGTCAATCAAGGGAAAGACTGGATCACAGAAGAGAGATTCTGAGCATCTAGATTATAAATGTTAGAACATATCCAACACACCTTTAAGGAACAAAGGGAAGAACAAAGGGGATATCAAGGAAAGCAGAGTACATAGGCTGGGGGAAGTTCCAAGAAAAGGTGAGCTTTTCTCCCAATTTCCCTTCATAGTGCTTGACTATCCATAAGCACTGTAATATAATCTTTTATTTTGTACTCAAACGTTCTTGATAAACTAAATTTTTCCTTAACTACAGAGAAGCCAGGGGTTAACTAGAGATAAACACAAATATAACTTTAGGCAGAAAGCCTAATCTAGCCAAGGTGTTAGGAATTTTCCTAACTGGGGACTTAGAGAGATTGTGACTAAACTCAGAACTTTTTATGTAAAATTAACTCCCTAAAGCTTAAGAGGGAACCAAGTAGCCCTAAAGGGCCATCATATTGCCCTGTAGGTTTAAAAGAAGCCTGTCGTTGTACCAGGATGTTACCTAATGTTTTCTCTACTCTAATCATATGATCGATTTGTCACACTTCAAATAATGCATAGCAAACATCTACAGCTGGGCTGGCAGAAACACCCCTCCCCCAACATCTCCCAGGCCTAGACAGTCGTATGTTAGTCAGTAAATAGGCTTGTTCTCAATCCCGGAGTTCTAGGAAATATGTAGCTAGAATCTTTTTAGTTCTTCACAATAGCACCCCTGGAAATGGATAAAGGAGTGCAGACAAATAGAAAACATTTCCCATTCAATACTAAACTCATGTTTCTAGCAAGGTCAGTACTTAGATGAAGACACATGAATTTTGGGCCTGAGACTGCTGGCTCATCCTCCAGGCAGGGAGCATGAATTTGCTCTCCAGTGGCTCCCAGGGCCAATGCTTTTCTCAATCTAGCTGTTCTGTGGCTAGAAAGAATCTCTGACCTATTCTTTCTCACTACCCTTCATGGAGCAAGGTGAGTGAACTCAGTAGCCGATCCCACACTTTCTCCACTCCCCGCCTCAGTCCCTCAGCAGCAGCTAAACTTGACCATCTCTTCCTCCTCCCCAACCATGTGGTAATAGAGAAACAGATGAGGTGAATGAAGTGAGGTTGTTAGATCTCTAAAACTCTTTATTATAATCCTTAAAATTCTTTATAAATGTTAGTTATTAATATTATGTAGATAGCTAGGTTGTATACCTCATACGACACTCACATTTTCTTAAATTACTATACATATTGTTTATATTAGTGCCAGAATAATTTCGTATTTCTATTTAATTGTACCTATCTCTACATACTTAGATTAACTTAAAGAGCAAGTAAATTGGAAAAAATTAAACATATATGTATATGTGTACATATATACATACACACACAAAGTACACCAGATGTGTTCTTGTAAAATTGGGGGGTAACTAAAATTGTATATAGTAAAAATAATAGTAACTAAAATGTATATACTTGAAATATTTTATATACTATAATTACTTTATGATTGGCAAAGTTCTGCACATGTGTTTTCTCATTTTATCCTCATAGCACCCTGTGAAGTATTTGTCATTTGCTGGTAGAGATGGAGAAAAGATAGTACCACTCATCTGTGAGGTTACCTCAGAAAATGCATGATTCTGAGGCTAACAGCAAAGAATGCTAGATTCATTTCCCACTGTAACAGTTTCACAAAGTAAAAAAAAAAATGCACATTGTTTACTTTAAGATAATAACCTGGGCCTTGCTTTTTAATGCAAAATGGTAGGTATCTTTTCATTTCAGTCAGATCTTGTTTACTTCTCTTGAGTGAGGAAACTAGAACAATCCTTTATATATTTGGAATAATATTTGATGTTGAATCAAAGCAGAAAGGTATTTGTTTTTTTAAACCACTTTAAACTTCTTCTCCTGTTATCTTCCTCTGTGATGTTTTATGCGTTAGAAGTTTATGAAAGTGGATGTGAACAACAGAATTCTGTATTGGATTAAAGAACCTCTCCAGGATCCTCAAAGTGATGCTGAATTCACTTTCCTTCTTTGTTCATTCATTCCTGAATTTATTAGTCATAGGATGGAGAGCTAGGAATCTCTTTCTTATACAGATGAGGAAACAGGGATCAGAAAGGAGAAGTGAAGAAACCAATGCAGAAAGATTTTGTGACTTGTCCAGCAACACATAGGATGGAAGTAGCAGATTTCAAACTCAGGACCACTGTCTCCAAATTTTCTTTCCACTATACCACATTTCAAAGTCTGACTCATGCAAATGAAAAAAAATCCAAACAACTGACAGACTTGAGTACTTAGGTGTATTCAGAATAGGGATGAGGATCAAGATGGAGAGGGGTCTGAAAAACATGCCCTATGAGTGGTGGTTGAAAGAATCAAGGCGAGTTATCTTAAGGAAAAGAAGGTTTAGTAAAGGAGGAGGGGAAATGGGCATTATCACTTTCAAATATTATTCATCTTCAATGTATAGTAAACTTGTAGGTTTAGAGTTGAAAGGTGCCTCAGAGGCTATCAAATCCATCCCTCTCATTTTACAAATTAGGATACTGAGGCACAGAGAGATTAAGTACCTTATGATGGGTCACACAGCAAATGTCTGATGTTGGATCTTAACTTAGGTCTTTCTGACACTAAATCTACTGTCTTAGCCACTACTTCATAATTTATTCTGTGTGACTATTGTTTTTTTTAGTGGGTTGTTGTTTGTTTTTTGTGAGGCTATTAGGGTTAAGTGACTTGCCCAAGGTCACAGAGCTAATAAGTGTCAAGTGTCTGAGGCCGAATTTGAACTCATGTCCTCCTGACTCCAGTGCCGGTGCTCTTTCCATTGTGCCACTTAGCTGCCCCTTCTTAATGAAGCAACAAACATTTATGGAATACTGATTATAGGAAAAGCATTATGCTACACACGGGGAAGATAGAGAGAAGAATAAGACATAATCTTTAGCAAAAAGAATAAGGAGAGAAGTATATGTAGAAATAATATAAAAAGTGCTATGAAAATTGAAGCAGCAAGGGGTGACTTCTGGTTGTGGAATGGCAGGGTTTTCAGGGAATATTTCATGGAGGATGTAGCATTTGAATTGAACCTTAGATGGGGTGGGGGGCATCAATGAGCAATAATGGATAGAGCTTTGCACTTAGGGTCAGATATATACTGATAGTATACTTACTAAATATACATCATATACTTACTAAATATGTGACCCTGGGCACATCACATAACCCCACTGGGAGTTAGTTTCCTTATCTGTAAAATGAAGGAGTAAGACTCTATGACCTCTAAAGTCTTTCTAGTTCTAAATCCATGAACTTTGATCCTAGAATGTGAGGTTTGAGAAGAGGAGTAGTAAGAGGCAAGACTGGGAAGGTATGGTAGAACTAGATTGTAGAGGGCCTTCAGGCTGAACAATTTGGATGTCGTTCAGTGAAGACAGAAGGCCATTGAAGGTTTTTGAGGGTTAACATGAAGGTGGCACTCTCCATGCATAAGGAAGATTAATTTGGCAGCAGTGATTAGCACACTGTTATAAGAATTCAGACAAGAACTTACAAGGGCCTGCACTGTGGTGACAAAGGAAAATGAAAATGGAAATGAGGAAACAATTCATGAAACAGTTTAGAGCCAGAATTAAACGGATTGGGCAGTTGATTAGATGTATGAGGGAGAGATCATTTCTGACTGGGGAATCAAAGACGAAGTAGCATTTGGGCCAAATTTCAACAGGTAGATAGGATTCACCAATGAAATACCTTGTGATTTGTTTCTTTGGTAGCAACCTAGTTCTAATACTTCGCTACCACAAAAAGTTTCGCTGTGAACATAAGGGCTTTTCTTTCTGTTTTTGATCTCCTTGGGTGTATGCCTAGCAGTGGGATCTCTGGGCCTAGTCATTTTTAAAAGGGTAAGTCCATGTTGCATTCCAGAACGGCTGGAACAATTCACAGCTTCACTGATAGTTTATTACTTTGCCTGTCTTCTATCTTTTGTCAATTTGGCAGAAACTTAATTCCAATGGCAGAACTGGTTATAAGAAGTGGTCAGAAGAAAGGCCTTTAAAGATGGTATTGAAGTTCTTTTGGAAGGCAACAATTTATTCCTAATCCAAGGTCACGTAGTTGTTGTTTGTCCTTCATTCTTGAAGAGAACCACAATGTCAGGAAGATGATGCCATGACTTGCAAGTAAATTAGATTTAAGTGAGGGAGGACTGTGCAAAGTCCTCAGCCCCACTTTCTCCTCTGGAGTCATGTGGATCCAGTGGCAAGAGATAAATCAGGAGGACTGGAGATGGTCCTGGATGCAGTGGGAGATCTTGGTCTTTTTTCCCCAAAAGTCAAGGAAAAAGTGGGAGGAGGTTTGGCACTTCCTAGGGAGGAACGGAAGGAGGTATAATGACAGGGATCAGCGGGCAGGAAGAAAACAGTAATAAGATGAATAGGCACAAAATACCTGGATGTGGGATGGGCAGGCCAAAGAGATTTCATGAGAGGCAAGCAGAGGAAATGAAGATGGATTAAGAATGTTTTGTGTTTATTTCTTTCTTTGGATGTGGTCATTGTCCTAGTCCAATCACGGGATCAGGCAGGAATAAATGATGTATGATGTTTGGAAAATAAACGTGTAGAATGTGATCACTTTCTCAGCTGAGAATTATTTTTGTTTAAGAAAAATGACAGTAGTAATGAGATCTTTTGATTCCTTTTAGTTGTTGACAATACAGTATTAAACCTACTACTAGAAATCTTGGCAGCCTCAGTTACCGATTCTGTGCAAAGCTTTAAGGAGTCACAATGGTCTCCAATGCTGATGAATTATTTTTTTTAAAGCTTGGAAAATTCAATTGGTTATGGTAAAGAAAATTTTTATTTACTGACATTGTTTCAACTTATTTCATTGGAATTATTTGGCAGAATTATTCATGGAAGGTACCAGAAGTTGAAGACTTGTCTTATGGAAATACTAGCAGTAAAGTTTCAGTCTTCTATATTCGAAAGCTTAAATGATGAAGGGAAATTGGTAACTGGGATTAGATTTTAATGCTGTTGGTGTTTTTCCATGATGGACTTGAAAGCTGCAGAATTACTTTGGAAGACTGTAGATAACTCTGTACCACTATATGCCAAAATATTTCTTCATCGATTGCCAATCAATGATAGAAGCCCCCTTTGACATATTTGGAAGTAAGTCAAGGCCTCTGGAATTCATGATTCTCCACTTTGGCTTCCTTTCTCTTATAGTTATCCTACTGTATCCTCCTTTAATTTGGAGTACTTGGGAGGGCCCCTGTGGCCTTCCTGGTTACATGGTATGATCACATCATTAGTTGCATTGGAGTGTTTGGCTTCTTCCACATCACAGCTGTTTAGAAAACCTTGGGGGTCAAATTTGGTAAGCCCTATATATATCTGTGGAGATGGGGGTAGAATTCTATGATGACTTCTTTTTTTAATTTCAGAGGATCTATTTTATTTTATTCTTAATTTATGGACTACAGCATTTCCATAACATAGCACAATAAAAATATGATTGTACATGAAACTGCAAATCTGCTGTGCACAACTTGCCATTCCTTTAAAATATGCAGCAAAATTATCACATACATTTCTTTTTTCTTTTTTTCTTCTCTCCCCTCCATCTCACCCTAGAGATGCACAATTTCTTAGCTGCCACTTGTATAGCTTTCATCGGCAGCCTTGTCTTTCTTGACTCTTGACTATGATGCTTGAGCAGCAATTGGTAATGACCAGCCTCAAGGAGTGGGTAACACTTTGAAGCTCCAAAGTGTACTAGAATGCAAACACATGAAATTGTTCAATGAGAAAAGCAGTTCAGAGAGACGAGGTTTTTAGGGATGCTGTCGCAGAGGTCCTTGAGACTGCTATTTACACCACTGGCCCTCAATGTGAAACAAAATTCTGAGGCCTCCTTGTGTGGACTGTGGCTTCTCTTTAAAAGTGATCCCTACAGTTCAGTGTAATATAGATTACCAATCTACATGTTATATCTTTTCTTTGTACCTGAGTCCATACTTTGAATTATTCTTTTGATAAATTTGTTAGTGTCGTTTAATTATCTCAATGGTGTCCAACTCTTCATGATCCCATCTAGGGTTTTCTTTATAAAGATACTGGAATGGTTTGCCATTTCTTTCTCCAGATCATTTTACAGCTGAGAAAACTGAGGCAAATAGAGTTAAGTGGCTTGTCCAGGGTCGCCCAGCTAGTAAGTGACTGAGGATAGATTTGAACTCAGGAAGAGGAGTCTTCCTGATTCCAGGCCCAGCACGCTATTCACTATGCCACAAAGCTGCCCTTGATAACTTAATTCTCTTCTATTTAAATCAAGTTGAGTCAACAAATATTAATCAAGCATTTATTACATACAGAGCACTCTGTAATAGGCACGATGTTCACATACAACACAATTCCTTCCTCAATGGAACTTACACTATAGTAGGGAGAAATAGCACATACACAGATAATGCTAAGTAAAGTCAACAGGCTTTTATTTAGTGCTTATTATGTGCCAGGCACTGTGCTAAACACTAGGAATACAAATACAAGCAGGAGCAGACAACACATAAAAGGAAGCTTAAAAATGGGGTGGGGGTGGAGAAGGGGGCACCTAGTTTGGGGGACACGATTGAGAAAACTGGAGGAATAAAGTAGAAAATGAAAATAACACCTAATGATGTGGGATAAGCATGTAAGAGAGGTAAAAAGGGATTCATGAAGTCTCTATTGCTTAGGGGAGCAAAGAAGACTTCTTGTGTAGATGGCATTAGGACCATTACTGATACAGCCCAACCTTGCTTCCATCACAGGGGGAGTGATTCAACACGAGTGACTTAATTCTCTCCCAACTGCCTCATTAGCTAGGCAGACTTTTCCTCCAGCCCCAGGCATCATGAACCTGACCTTAGGAGGTATGTGGGAAAGGAGAAACAGGAAGGCAGTGAATGGGAGGGAGATACCTGTACAGAGTCCTTAAGAACTGTTGAAGGTTATAATTCCTAAGCTAGAAGTAATTGAGGGACTTGAGAGGGAATTATTTATGAATGGGATGAAATCTCCTGATGAGGGGAGAGTCAAACATTCTCATGGGTTACTTGCTTTAACTTCCTGTTCTTTCTCTTTAACTCCAGTCTCATTAAAAAGATAAGCTAGAAATTTGGGAATAGTCTTCTTCCCAAATATTTACTTTTATGCCTAAACTTTTAACATATGATAACAGAAATCCTAAGCTATATGTTGCATTTTACCTAATCCTTATCTATAGAGAAGCTAAGGGGCAGGTGGATCCCATTTCTATAGAGAGATGTCTTACCTAGCTAGATAGCTAAACTTGGATCAGTATTTGGAGTCATTATAGAGAAAATACAAAGGGGGGAAAGCCTTTATTAGACTTTTACAAGCTTGGCAATGAAATCTAAGACTAAATAAACTCCTAGATTTATTGTCTTTATGTCTATGAGCCACAGGATATATGACTCAAAGGTGTAGCTATTTTCTTTCCCCTGGAAAGCAGTGTACATTGGAGTTCCGGAGGAAGCCTCACTCAAGAAAGGAAAATCCTACCGCCATGATGGAAGAAGGAGGGAGATGGAAGGACCATCCATAGGCACAAGCAGGGCCCCAGGCTTAGAGATGATTGACAGCTCAGTCTACCTTGTTCTCCAGTGACACCTTGTGGTTAGACTGATATTATTGGGGTCAGAGAAGCAGCATAAACTATGCTGTGGGCAAGCACCATGAAATATTCCCTCAGATCAGCTTTCTAAGACACATTAATTTAGGAGGAGGTGGAAGAGATCCCAGGATATAAGGCCCAAGCAGGAGAGCAAAACCCTTGGAAATTGCCTGCAGTGAAACGTTAAAATTTAGAAGTTCTGGGGAGGCTGTTACCTGGGTCAGATGAGGGTAGGGCAGAGTGTGACTAGGCCAGGGAGGAGTTCACCTGGAGCATACTAACCAGGAAAAATTACCCTATTGCATAGCTTCCTGTTTCAAGTAATTGTTCATGAAAACTAGGTGCAAATTCAGTTGCATCTAAGTTGCTAAAGGATAAGAACTGCCAAAAAACCCTAAATTTGGGTTCCTTGAGACAAAGCCCTGTTCAAACTAGGTTCAATTTAGTGTGGCATCTGTACTACACTATTAAGGATGGATAGAATTGAACAGGTGTAGGAAGAGGGAACAACGTAAGCATGAGGGTAAGGAAGTGCTGAACTTGCTTGGTGAAAGTTTCGGTTTGGGTTGTTGATTTAGAATTGTAAAGGACCGCAGAGGCAACACAGTATAATCCCATAATTTTAAAGATGAAGAAACTGAGGCACAGAGCAATTAACTAACTCACCCAAGATCAAATAGGCAGTTATCAAGATGTGAAACCAGGTTCTTTGAATCCATGGTCTTTGTACTATACCATGCCATAGAGGGCAAAGGCAGAAGAGAGGCTGGCCACAGATTCTAAAGGGCTTTGAATCTGAACAGAGTGGAGACATGACTAGATCCATGGAAAAGAAAAATAAGCAAGTCTAGGATGGATTCAAAGGATGGTTTAGAAGGTGGAGAATGTAGGCCAGAAAATGCAAGGGCTAATCAGGGCCTGTACTAGGAATGTCAATTGTCGGTTATGGGAAGAGAGAGTAGGGAGGGACTATGAAAGAAGCTCCTGATGTAGAAAAGACAAGACTTAATAACTCAGGGAATATTTCGGATGAAGGAGAGAAAAGAATCAAGAATACTCCAAAAGATAGCTAAATGAATTTGCTATTGTTGAGTCATTTCAGTTGGGTCTGACTCTTCATGACCAAAGACATTGGAATGGTTGGTCATTTCCTTCTCCAGCTCATTTTATAGATGAGGAAATTGAGGCAAACAAGACTAAGTGACTTGTCGAGGATCACACAACTACTAAGTGTCTGAAGCTAGATTTGAACTCATGAAGATGAGTTTTCCTGCTTCCAAGCCCAGTGCTCTATCCACTGTGCTACCTACCTACCCCTTCAAGGAGCTTCTTGGGAAGGAAAAGTTGAGAAGCCAGGAATGGTGACACCATTAGCACAGGGATTCTTAACCTTCTTTGTATCATGGATACTTTTGACAGTATAGTAAAGCCTATAGCTCCCTTCCCAGAATAACGTTGTTAAGCGTATAAAATAGCATTGCAAAGGAAACCAATTATATTGAAATATAATTATCAAAATGAAAAACAGAAAACAAAAAATTCACAGACTTCAGGTAAAGAACTCCTGCATTAATGGTGAACTCAGAAGTAGAATCAGATTTTTGTTTGTTTTTAGAAGTCGTAGCTCTGTTTTGGACACATTGATCTGGAGACGTCTGGTGGGATGTGAAGATAAATGTCCTGTAGGCAACTGGAGAAATGCCAGAACTGAAAGTATTGATTTGTGAATCCAAAGAGACTTGACTAAATGAAGAATTTCTATTTTTTGATTCTAACTGAATTTGATTTTTTCCCTGAGGCCCTTTTTCTTATGCTTCATTCACTAAGCTCACTATGCAAAAGCTGCTTGGTTACATACTAATCAATAGATATTTTGATCTGAGTACCCATCCAAAGTAATTTGCTTTGTTGTTGTTGATATTTTCAAAGCACATCACAGCTTTTCAAAGTGTTTTTTTGATGCAGAGTAAAAAAGATTGTTAGAATGTTCTGGAGGGTTAATTGGAGCCAATGAAACCTTGACTTGCCACCACTTCTATTGTAATAAGAATCTTTCAAATATAGTGATTTTAGGGAAGCATTTCTCAACCCAAATGATAGTTTGGACCAGTAAAATCTCTAAATTCTCCATCAGTAATTTCAAAAATTACAGGGATTCCTGAAATGTACATTGTCTAATCAACTAAAATAAGCATTTACTGAATGTTTACTTTGTGCTAGGCACTGTACACAAGAATAATGTGCTAAGGATACAGACAAAAGTGAAATGGTCCCTGCCCTCAAGGATCTTACACTTTAGTGGGGTAGATGACATGTAAATAAATACAGCTAAGTATTGATTAGCTCAAATAATTAATCCCCTGAAGTGGCCATATTTATTCCAGTTATGATCATATAAAATGGGATAATTGGTTCAAGTCAATGAAGAATAGATGGAATGTAACTTTAATTCTTCAATAAATTCTTGTACAATCTTTTTAAAACTCATTTCTTTTATCACTGAAATAACACACTAACCCATACTAAGAAATCATACTTAAAGATAGATACATAATACATAGATACATAGATACAAAATATATGCAATGCTTAAAACCTTTAGAACTTAGAGGTGATCTGTGTGGTTGTTTTTCTCTCTCACATACTAATTTTCCTAACCTTGAATTTAGCTATGAATCTGGAAGATGTAAAGCAGGGCCAGAGAGATACGGTCAGATTTCTCTGCTCTGATTTTATTGCTACACAGATGGTTTCTTTCAGACAGTCATTTGAAACACGATTATAAATATGAAATCTTCACAAGTGATTTTCAAAATGAATAATCCAATACAAGAATGGTAACTTTCACAGATAAGGAAACCCATCTGTGACAGTAGAGAAATCCTATGGTGCATAGAGGCTAAGGGAGCTGGCTGCCCACACTATCCACCACTTCATGCCATATGCCTACCGTCGTTTGTAATTGATCAGGTTTTGTAGAAAGACCTCTTTAGCATTTCATCTTGGGAGACTTTTGTTCAATTCTTATTTCTACGAATTTTCTCATTTTGAATGTTTTGTCTCCAAATGATGAGTAAGATTTGCTGGTTTTATGCTTTCACTGAACAAATCATCTCTACAAGTGACATACTGTGGTCTTGCCAAACTTGTTCCTGATTAAGGACAATCTTGAAACAATCCACACTGTGCCATCCAATCAAGCTTATTCTTTTCTTCTTTTTAGATACCCTGACCAAATATTAAGCTACAAATTCACTTACATTATATTCTTTTTTTTAAAACAGTTTATTATATTTATTTATACAAGCATGTATTATCTCTCCCGCAAAATACCCTCCCAACAACTAAAAAAAAGAAAAGAAAAGAAAATCCTCATAACAAATATGCATGGTCAAGAAAACTAGGAATCCTCATTGGCCACATCCAAAAATGTGTCTCATTCTGCCTTTTAAGTCCATCATCTCTCTTCATTTTCAGACCTCTGGTCTTGTGGTTTATCATTTCAGTGATCACAGTTTTAATGTCTATCAAAGGTATTTTTCTCTATAATGCTGTCAATGCATAGATTGTTCTCCTTGGTCTGCTCACTTTACTATGCATCAGGTCATAGAGGTCTTTCTAGTTAACTCTGGAACTGTCCATATTGTCATTTCTTTTGCTGCTATAATATTCCATTTCACTTACATATCATTATTTGTTTAGCCATTCCTAAATAGTTAGGCATTCCCTTAGTTTCCAAGTTGGAGGTTTTAAAAAGAGAGGGCCTTAGCAGCGAGTAGAGCACTGGCCCTGGAGTTAGGAGGGCCTGAGTTCAAATCTGGCCTCAGATACTTGACACACTTACTAGCTGTGAGAGCCTGGGCAAGTCACTTAACCCCAATTGCCCTGCCTTGCCCCCTCAAAAAAAATTTTTTTTTAAAAAGAGAGGGCCTTTGCAATAAAAATTTTGTGGTTGAGTAAAATTTTACCAAATATCCATGTAAGCAGGTCTTCAGATGGCCAGTTGGCAAACCCTATTCTAGAGTTTTGATCTTATGACCAGCCATATTGGTCTACTCACTATTCTTCACAAGTGATGCCCTATCTCCTATTTCAATGCCTGTCCATCATACCTGGAATGCTGTTGCTTTTTACCTCCATCTCTTTAAATCTTTTTCTTCCTCTATCACTTGATTCAAGAACCACTTTCAGTGAGGTCTTTCCCGGTCACCTCAGAAGCTAATGGCTTTCCCTTTAATGCTACCTTCTGTCTACTCTCTATCATCATTGTCCCTATTTTTATACATGTCGTTCCCTGTACTCCACCCTTAACTGAGTGTAAACGTCTTGAGGGCAAGCACTGTTTCTCCCCCCTCCCCCCCACAACACCAGAACTTAGCCAAGTTCCCAACATAAAGTATATATTTAATAAATGCTTCTTGATGATTGATTGAGGTATATACAGGTATATACAGAAGAAGAGCTGTTGGAATATAGAAATCTAACTGTTTTTATGGAAGACTAATGAAAACTATTTCGAGATAAGACTCATAGATAGGCATTATGAAATATTTTGACAGGTTGCAAAGATTTTTTGGAGGTACCTGGAATTATATCCATACTATAAAACTAAAGAAAATATACTTGGAGTATAATTTTATTTAGCTTATTTTTAAAAGATGATTCAGAAATTTTTATTCCAAATAAAGACAAGGAAACATTTTTTACCATTTTCTTGCTATTGCATCTAGGTGAGTAGGTGCTTAATAATATGTCTGGAAAAGAAATAGAATTCTTTTGGCATGCACAATGTTATAAGTTTAGGTGACCCCAGAAAACTGTAGTGAAAAGGGATGTTAGAGATTTTCTAATTAACCTGCTCCATTTTATAGATAAGGGAACTGAGTCCCAGAGTAAAGCAGTGACTTCTCCAAAGTCAGATGGCTAGTTAGTGCCAGAATCAGGACCAGAATTTGTTTCCTCTGCCTACCAGGTCATTGCTCTTCCCACTACACTTCATTGCCTTAGTGACATTCAGAAAACACGAAGATGAGTAAGAGGAAGTATTTCTATCTTGCTGAGACAAGGTTATCACCTGCCTTCTTGGCATCTCCCTTATTTAAGCCATTTTGTCACGTGCACAAAGTATGTGCCCAGGCTTAGACTATATCTGTCACTTGGGCCTATCCAATTCGCATAGTTTTAGAGTATTGGGGAGCGCTTCTTGTGACATGTCATGAAGGGTTTATGGCCATCAAGCAGAATACCATTAAAAAGGATGAGGAGCAGGGAAAATTCAGCACAGAACTGAGGCAGGAACTATCTACCAGTTGCTTTATTTGTAAGGTAGTCAGTATAGTGCTATACTTGGAATCAAAAAGGCAGGAGTTCAAGTCCTGTGCCATACTTATTAGCTCTGTGAATCTGGGCAAATTATTTAATATTGTACTCTCAGTTTCCTTATCTGTAAAATGAGTATGATAATAGCATTTAGGTTGTAGTACTACAGGGTGTTCCTTAAGTCTGGACACATAGGCAAAAATGCATATTTTCAAGAAATCAAATGAATGAAATTTTCAAAAACATTTTATTTAATTGAAATATTAACAAATAACATCTTCAATATGATTTCCGCCATTTGTGATGCAAAGGTTGATGCGGTTTGCAAGATTCATGTGAACTCGATGCAATAACTCCACGTTGCCATCAATTTTAGCACATTCACTCTTTATGCGTTCAATCAAGCGTGTTGCATCTGTGATTTTCATTGAGTACACCTTCTCCTTTAGCATACAACAGAAAAAGAAGTCAAGGGGACTAAGGTCTGTAAACATTCCAAATATTTCCAAATATGCATTTTTCCATATATGTCCAGACTTTAGGGATACCCTGTATTGGGAGGATTAAGTGCTATATATGTCTTAAACCCTATAAAAATGCTAGTGCTTGTTATTATTATTTTCCCTCTCTTCTTCAGAATGTACAGTATACTTCAAAGGCCTTCGAAAGACCCTCATGTTTTCTGTAGCACAGCCCCCACTTAGGGGCAAGGGTGCAGAGGCATACAGGACATGAAGTAGTCATGTGCGTTTATTGGTATGTGACCCCAGAAAATTGCAGTGAAAAGGGATGTTAGAGATTTTCTAATCAACCTGCTTCATTTTATAGATAAGGGAACTGAGTCCCAAAGTGAAGCGGTGACTTCCCCAAAGTCACGAATGACACGAATGCTCATAAATGGATATTTTCATTGTGCTTTAAAGTTTGCATAGGGCTATGTATGTTTGACCTCATTTGACTCTCACAATAACCCTTTGAAATAGGTAATACAGGTCATTATCCCCACCTTATAGATAAAGAAATTGAGGGTTTGTAACAACAATGTTGTTAGCAGCTGTTGTGGAGGCAAAAGACCAACAACACCAGCACAAGGAGGACTGCTAGCACAGGTTCTTTGATCTGCTTTTCTAAAGAAAGCAACTTTAAAGGGTTAACAATCTTACTTTAATTAAACACACATATATCATTCACTTAATTCATGGGGAAAAGCCAGCACCCTGAACTTCAGAGAGAATGCAAACAGAAATTACAAGCATACATTACATAAACAGAGCAAATAAACACAAATCAGCAGACAGGCTTCTAGCTGTCTGTCCAAACAATACCCCAACAGTTACCAGAGAGAGAAGCACCAACATCTGGGTTTTCAAAGCCAGGGGGCTCTTAACAATGGCTACCCAGAGTCTTGTCTGGTCAAATCACATGACACTCTTCCACTGAGTGAGAGCCCCCCCAAAAAATGCCAACCTCGGATCTTATATACCCTTCTCAGGTCAGAGGGTATCACAACCATGCGACTGAAACCTATGTGAACTAGGCTTTCTTGTTTCTTAAGCAGGTCAAAGACTCTTGATTCAACCAAAGAAACGAAAGACAACAAAAAGTTCACTTTGCTTGCCATTACATTTAAAAGGCAAGACTCATCAAAGGCACATGATTACCTTAGCATTCTAAAAGAGAAAACAAAAATGTCTCACCTGAATTATCATAACAGGGTCAGAGGGTTTTAATGATACTGATATGCTGAACATCACATGGCTATTAAGGGTCTGAGGTGGGTCTCCGGTCTTTTGAAGTCCAGTGGTACATTCATTAAACCATTCTGCTTTATAAATACTACGAAGCTTCCAACTTGTGAAGCTTTTAAAATTTCTTTTCAAAGTACCAAGTCACTTCTTTCTAGTCCCTTTCACCTCTTACAAGTAACCCCAGGATAATGCAGTTAAAATTATGCTAGATTCGTAATTGAAGGCCTAAGTTCAAATTCTAGCTCTGACACTACCTATATAACCTTGGCAGGGGTGTGTCAGCTCTTAAAAAATCTGTCCCACACTGTTAAGTTAAATCTTCATTATTAACATTTTGTCTATAACTTTCTAAATTCCAGACAATCAAGACAGTAAATTCCTGATTTGTAGCACTTGCTCATTTCTGAGGATTATATGCTCATGTTGAAAAATTAATGATTGACTCTCATGAGCTGGTATGAGCTAGCTCTGATATATCTCTGGACCCTGGGGAAGTTACTAAATCCCTCAATGCCTTGGTTTTCTAATTTATAAAATGAGAGTGTTTGACTAGATGACAGCAAAGGCCCTTTCTGGATCAATATCTATGATCTTATAATCTCTTATCAAATTTATGAATGATCTGAAAGTGTGAGCAGTAGCTAACACAGTGGATGGTAGAATGAGGCTTTCAAAAACATCTGGACAGATTAGACTATTGGGTTGAATTCAAAATATTAAATTCAGTAGGAAAAATCCTTCACTGGAGTTAAAAAAATAACTGCGCAAATATAGCTGGGTAGGTACATTTATATGATAACTCATACAAAAGAGACTTGGAGGTCTTAGTGAACCCAAAGCATAATATGAGTCAATAGTGTGACGTGATTAACTAAAAAAGGAAGGTGATTTTAGTGTTAGCTTATAGAAATATGCTATCTACAACACAGGAAATGGCAGTCCTACCGCATTATGATCTGTACTAAGCCCCAAGTAGAATGGCATGTTGAGTTCTGGGTGCCACATTTTAGGGGGTGACATTGACAGGTTAGAGCATTTTCAGATGAGAGCAATCAGGATGATAAAAACATTGACAACCATAACCATAACATACCAATAGAAGCTGAAGGAATTGGGGGTGTTTATCCCAGAGAAGAGAAGACACGAAAGCTCTTTTGGAATATTTGCAGAGTTGTCACATGGGAGAGACATTAGACTTGTTGTTCTTGGCTCCAAAGGGCAGAAGCAAGACTCTGGACTATTTTTTGTGTTCCCAGATCTTGTCCCATAGCATGCAGTTAATAAAGGATTATGGAAGTGAAATTACAGAGATGTAGATTTTAGACTGACATAAGGGGGGAAAAAACTTCAAACCATTAGAACTGATAAAGAGTTGAATGACATGGACTTCTTCAAGAGAGAATGAGTTTCCCAACAGTAGAATGACTGAGTATAGCAAATGCTCCAGAATGGTTTCTTGTTCAGATACTAGTAAGATTAGATGACCTCTAAAGCCTTCCAAATGTAAGATTATAAAATACTCCATTTACTTTAGTGAAGTTAGAAGACTTCTTGCTTTCTTTTGTCCCTTTCTCCCATCAAACAGTAATGATATGATATTATTTATGTTATAACTAACTTATACTTAGATGATAATATAGTAAAATTTTAGAGATGAAATTGAAAAGCTTCTGCAAAAACAAAATTAATGCAGTTAGAATAAGAAGTAGTTGAATGGAAAAAATTATATAAAATTTCTTGGATAAGGGTTCTATATAGATAACATACAAATATATAAAACTAAAAGCCATACACTAAGAGAAAAGTGGTCAAAAGATATGAACAAACAATTACCAAAGAGGAATTGCAAACTATAAAGAATTATATAAAAGAATGCTCTGAATCACTAATAATAAAAGAAATGTAAATCAAAACAACGCTCAGGTTTTACCTTTTCACTTTACACTCAAATTAGCAAATTATCAAAGATAACAATAGACAAGAATAGACAATATTGATCTATTTGTGAAAAAAATAGGCACATTAATGAATTGTTGGTGTAGCTGTCAATCAGTGTGTTTATTTTGGAAAATGATTTAGAATTATGCAAGTAAAGTGCCCTAAATATACATTCTTTTGACCCAGAGATTCCATTAGTAGACATATGCTCCATCCAAGAAGGCCACTGATAAGAAGAAAGTTCCCATATACACTAAAATATTTATAGCAGCACTTTTTGTCATAGCAAAGAACTAGAAATAAAATAGATGCCTATCAATGGAGGCATGGATTAGCATGATAAATATAATGGAAAAGCATGGAAAGTCTTACATATGTTGATGCAAATTGACGTAAGCAGATCCATGGCAACCATATACACAATGTCGACAGCAATGTAAATGGGAAGAATCACAATTAAAAAAACAATTGAAAATGAATATTTCAAAAGCACAAAGACTAAGTTTGGCTCCAAAAAAGAGATACAAGAAACCTCCCCCACTCCATCCCCTCCCCCCAACTCATTTGCAAAGCTATGTAATCCTCGGTCTGGTAGTGCTTATATTGGTCAGATTTCTTTTTGGATGTATTAATTGGCTGTGCTTTTTCTTTTAAAAAATTGTTATATGGAAGGATTTCGGGGGGATGAATTTAGGCTATGCAAAAATAAATGTTATCAAGAAAAATTTTTCTTTTAGAAAATAAAGGAATGTATATTAATTTTTAACTTTTCAAGGATTTGCATTGTAAATCATGAAATCTCAGCATTGGAAGGGACCTCAAAGTCCATCTAATTCAACCCATACCTGAACAAGAATTCTTTCTACAACATATACAATATCTGGTCATCCATCCTTTACATAAAGACCTCTGGTGAGTAAAAAGCCATTACTGACCATCCTACTTTTGGCTGACTCTAAATGGTAGGATTTAGTCCTTACATCATGACTAAATTTCTTTTTTCAAAATCCTTGCTCCTAGTTTTGACCCCTGAAGTCAAGCAGAACAAATTTAACCCCATCTTGAGCAAAGATGTCATGTCCTCTTTATGTCTTTATGTCTTCTGTTCTCTAATTATGCCTATTCCTTCAAACAATGCTCATATGCTATGGTTTCAAAGCCCTTCATTCCTATAGCGCTTCTCAGGATGTTTTTAGCCCATCAACATCCTTCCTAAAATGTGTTCAGAATTGAACACAACACTCCAGATATAGTCTGACCAAAAACAAGGATAGAGGGACTCTCACCTAGGTCTCCACTCTTCTTCTGAAACATGGCGACCAGGTTGTCACTCCCTCCCTGCCTCCCCCCCGCCCCATTCCTTGAACCACATAGGCACAGACACAGATACACGCAGACCCATGCACACGCACGCACACACACACACACACACACACACACACACACACACACACAGAAGCACACTCTACCTTTCTATTTGCATAGCAGTAGAATAGCCTCATTGTCTGAGTTTCTCTTGCATGTAGTCTATAAACTGCCATGACACTCGGTTCATAGGTGTCACATAATACATGTGTGTGTGATGTTGATTTAACAGGTATGTGGCATCAGGGAAATTTTTGACATTGATTCAATTAAATATAACAAGTACTTATTATATGCTTACTATGAGCAAGGCACTGTGCAAGTTGCTAGGGATACAAATAGAAAAAATAATCATAATAATTTTAATCATAGATATTAAAAGGTAAGAAAAGCAAAACTGTAAAATTGGTTTGGCTATGTAAAATACTCATATCAGACTTTATGTATTATTTAGCTTATTTTTTAAAAAATCATATTTATTTTATTTTGAATTAAGAAATAAAACAAGCATTTCCATAACAGAATAGAATAAAAAAGATGATTGTACATGAAACTACAAATCTATGTTTACAACTTGCTATTCCTTTTAAATATATGATAAAGTTATCATGTAACATTTTTCCCTTTTTTTCTTCCCCCTTCCCACACCCACCTCCCCCTTTGCCCTAGAGATGACTACCATTAGGCACAAATATACATATATATGATATATATATCATATATATATGATATGTATGATATATATATATATGTGGGTGTGTGTATATATACATATATACACACAAGTATAGAGAGAGATCTATGTATTTATATATAGATATCTATCTTTCTATCTATCTATATATAGATCTCTGTATACGAAAGCATTCTATACATCTATTTAGCAGTTCTTTTTCTGGATATAGAGAGCATGTTTTAAACCTAATGATCAAATGACCGCATAGGGGCTTAACACACCTATTTGTTGTTGTTCAGTTGTTTCAGTCATGTCAGACTCTTCTTGACCCCATTTGGGGTTTTCTTGGCAAAGATACTGGACTGGTTTGTCATTTTCTTCTCCAGTTCACTTTATAACTGAGGAAACTGTCAGGGTCACTTAGCTATTAAGTGTCTGAGGCAAGATTTGAACTCAGGAAGATAAGTCTTCCTGACTCCAAGCCCGGTACTCTATCCACTGTGTGACCTAGTTGCCCCTTAACACCTATGCATATCATTAAATATATTTTGTACAAATAAAGAACGAATGAATAAGATTACCCAACAACATTTATTTCATCATAACAGATTATTCTCAGTCTTCATTGTTTGTTGCTCTCTACTCGTACAGCATGATCATGTTTACTTCCTGGAAAAGAATTAAGTTAACATCCCTCTGAGATACTTTATCTTTTGTTTTGTTTTTGTTAAAGACAGATCTCTTACTCTCCTTACACAGAGCATAGAATAGGGATCTTGTGAACATATAGGTTCTTAAATTTTTTTATAATGACTGGATAAACTGCTATTCCTAATAATAAGGCTGTGAAAAAACCTGATAATCATAAAAATACAAAAAGGTTCTATATTCATTCATTTATTTATGTATTCATTCGTTTGTTTGTCTGTTCCTTCATTTGTTTGTCTATATTTGTGCATGAATGTGTTTGCCCAGCAAATGAGGCAGTTACAGCAAATTATCTGTAACATACCTTTTACTTCTGACATTGTATGGTTCTGGAGCGGGGAAAAAGACGTATCTGAGACTCTGTGCCTGGGCAAAATGCACGGTAAACTTTAGGGAGCTTTCTGGGAGGTAATTTGAAGCAGGGGGCACAAGGTATTGACTTTTATTGATATTCCTTTCGGCTCCAGATAGAGTTGATAGGTCCTGTTAAAAAAAAAAAAGATGAATCTGAGGGAAGCAGAATTTCTGTGTTGAGATGGCTTTAGTCACTCAGAGGAGCTAGCTTTAGGTATGTTGGCAGGCGAACAAGTACAGAGAAAGAAAACAAATGGAGAGAACAGAAGAATTTGCTGTTCAAAGTGAAAAAGATGTTCAGCATCGTCTGACTTTTCCCCAAGGAAGCAGTTGGCAAAACGATTGTGTTCTGTAGTGTATAAAAATTAGCCTTCTTATCCACCATGCTATGGATTTGGATCCCTCTCAGGTATATTAACTAAAAAAACACATTTTCGTAAATTTAAGCAACGCTCACATGGATTCTATATGAATTCATGAAACAAATATTAGTATATGCTGCCAAGGCATTTTGTTTAAATTCCAAGTAGTAAAAAAAATATTCATGAACATATTTAACAAATATTTCCCCAGGTAGCATAATTGAACTTAACCTTGAGTTCTTTACATTCCAGTATTATATTTAAATCCAAACTTTTAAAAAATCAAATATGGATCTGAGATTTTTACCTTGACCATTTATACTCTCTCCACTCTATAGCAGGCAGCTCTGTTATGGAAGAAAAAACACTAGATTTGGAATCTGAAGACCTAGATTTATGTCCTTACTCTGCCACTTGCCAAGTTGTCTGGCCTTGCAGAAGGTCATTTAATTTCTCTGCACCTTCATTTCCTTATCTGTACAATGATAATGATAATATATCTCCCCTAGTTATCCATCTGGCTCAGTATGAGGAACAAGTGAGGTGTTGTATGAGATATAGGCACTTTGTAAACCATAAGGCATTATATGAAAGGGAAGCAGAAATACTGGGCCAGGAGGGACAGTCATCAATCCAGGCAGTGGGGGCCTAGAGCAGAAGTTTCAAATACCAAAGAGTTAACATCCAGGGTGTGGTCTCTTATGTGAGCTCAAGTAGGCCCCTAGCAAAGCTATTGAGAAGATAGGTGGATTTCATTAGATTATGGAATTGCGTATATTCCATTTTGGTGAATTATATTCAATAATAATATATTTAGAGTTTGAAGGTACCTTAAAGCTTATTTCGGGCAGCTAGATGGTACAGTGGATAAAGTGCCAGGCCTGGAGCCAGGAAGACTCATCTTCAAGAGTTTAAATCCAGGCTCAGACACTTACTATTTTGTGTGACCCAGGGCAAATCATTTAATGTCTCATAGTCTAAGTTTCCTATTTTAAAAATGGGAACAATTAATAATAATAATATTAATAATAATAGGATCGTTGTGAGATAACACGTAAACCTTAAAGTGCTAAATAAATACTAGTTTATCATCATCATCATCATCATCATCATCATCATCATCATCATCATCTTTCCCATTAGAATATAAGCTCTTGAAGGCATGGAGTATTTCTTTGTATTTGTATACCCAGCACATGGCAATTTGCCTGGCACATAATAGGTGCTTAATAAATGCTTGTTGATTGTTATATGCAGAGACCATAACAGAATTAATAGTATTTGTCTAAAGATGTAGGTTGCACATCAGATTGGGAAGGTATAACTGCCAAATGTCATTGCTGTACATCAGACATGAATTGTATATCTGAATTGAAATCTGAGGTCTGTTGGTGGGTGGTTAACATAGTGATTTGGAGGAAGCTCATGGTCTATCAACCACATTGTTCTTATGTGACCAAGTATCACTTTTTAAAAAATTTAGTATTTTATTTTTGCCCTGTTACATGTAAAAACACTTTTTAACATTCATTTTTAAAACTTTGACCAAATTCTCTCCCTTCTTCCCTCCCCAACCCCACCATTGAGAAGGCAAGCAATTCAGTATAGGTTATACACATATAGTCATGCAAAACATTTCCATATTAGTCATGTTGTAAAAGAACAGACCAAAAAAAACAACCCCTCAAGAAAAATAAAGTAAAAAAAATATGCTTCGATCTGTATTTAGATACCATCAGTTCTTTCTCTGGGGCTGGATAGCATTTTTCATCGTAAGTCCTTCACAGTTGTCCCGGATCATTATATGGCCGAGAATAGCTAAGTCACTCACAGCTGATTATCTCACAATATTGCTGTTATTACTCTGTACACAGTACATTTCACTTTGCATCAGCTCATGTAAGTCTTTCCAGGTTTTTCTGAGAGCGTCTTGCTCATCATTTCTTACAGTACAACAGCATTCCGTCACAATAACACAGCACAATTTGTTTAGCCATTCCCTAATTGATGGACATCCCCTGAGTTTCCAATTCTTTGCCACCAGAAATGAGCTGCTGTAAATATTTTAGTACATATAGGTTCTTCTCCTTTTGTTTAAATCTCTTTTGGTGTACTTGGGATAGTACTATTGCTAGGTCAAAGGGTATGGATGGTTTTATAGCCCTTTGGACATAGTTCCAAATTGCTCTACAGAATGGTTGAATAGGTTTACAACTCCACCAACAGTGCATTCTTGTCTCATTTTTTCCACATCCTCTCCAATATTTGTCATTTACCTTTTCTGTCCTATTAACTAGTCTAATAGATATGAGGTTGTACCTCAGAATTGTTTTAATTTGCACTTTTGTAATCAATAGTGAGTTAGAGCATTTTAACTTCCTATCTTTTGATCATTTATCAATTGGGGAATGAATCTTATTTTTGAAATGAAGCCTTTATCAGAGAAACTTGCTTCAAAATTTTTTTCACAGTTACTATTGCCAGCTATTTCCCTCCATCCTATTTCCTCCTCTGTTTATTTTATTCTCTTTCTCTTTTCACCCTGTGCCTCCTCAAAAGTGTTTTGCTTTTGACTACCCCCTCCCCCAATCTGCCCTCCCTTCTATTGGCATATCAGGAAGTCAGGAAGACTCCCTTTGCCAAGATGTTGACTCATTTTTCGTGAATTTCTTGCATCACTTTTGTTTCTCTTCCCAATTTTTCCTCTACCTCTTACTTGATTTTCAAAATCCTTTTTGAGCTCTTCTATGGCCTGAAACCAATTCATATTTTTCTTGGAGGCTTTGGATGTAGGAGCTTTGACTTTGTTATCTTCTTCTGAGTATGTGTTTTGATCTTTGTTGTCACCATAGAAACTTTCTCTGGTCAGATTTTTTCTGTTGTTTGCTCATTTTCCCAGCCTATTTCTTGACTTTTAATTCTTTGTTAAAGTAGGGTTCTGAATCGAGGGTGGAGAGGGCACTGTCCCAAGCTTCAGGGATTTTGTGCAGCTGTTTTCAGAGATACTTTTAAGGACCTGTAAATTTTCAGTTCTTCCAAGGTGGTATGATCTCAGGACAGGTGTATTTGCTATTTGCTACTCTCTTGGCCTGTGCTCTGGTCTGTGTGTGGCCACAAGCACTCTTTGCTGCTCTGGAACTGTGACCAGGGTCCCTGCTCTACTGTGGCTGCAAGCTCTGCTATGGTAGTGTTCTGGACTGTGACCCAGATCCAAGTATGGGCAAAGCAACAGAGACCTGCCTCAGTGCTAGCAAAGAGACCCCTGAAATCTCCATCTGACCAGTTGTTCAGTCCCCTTACTATCTATGGGCTGAGAGCTCTAGAAGCAGCAGCAGCTCCTGTTGCTGATTTAGTGGCTTCCAAGGCATGCTCCTATTTTTCTGGGGCTGGGACTCTACTGGAGTGGCCTGTGCTGGACTATACTCCACTCTCACTCCAGTGTGGCAGACCTTTCCTGTTGACCTTCTAATTTGTCTTTGAATGGAAAATTATTTCACCCTGTCTTTTTGTGGGTTCTGCTGCTCCAGGAATTGTTTTGTGGTATTATTTAAAGGTGTTCAGGGGAGTTTAGGGGAGAGCTCAGGTGAGTCGCTGCCTTTTCTCTGCCATCTTGCCCCAAGTGTCACTTTTGAGAAGAGATTCCTCAGTCCCTAGATAAGAAGAATGGGCAATGCTGCTAAATGCCAGACCCCTAGAGATGCTTCAAAGCTGAGCTTGGATCACATGAGTTCAAGCTTACAGTCTTCTTACTCGGCTCTGTCCAGAAGGTGGTACAGGTTTCCAACTTCTCTGCCTGTTGCCTCTGAAATCAGCACATTTACTTTTCCTTAGGCTTGCTCAAGGAATTTCATTGCTAGGGAATACAGGATAACACACTATGTTTTAAGTTAAGGGGGTGGGGAGGGAGGAAATATCATAAGATACCTTATTTATAGGAGTGGAGAACCCTGGCTTTCAGTGAAAGCGTAAAGGAGACATAACTTCATGGGAGTGACTAGACTTTGCTCACGGGTTTCAAAATTGAGAGGACAGTGATCCTTCTGGGCTTTGAAGGGCTTTGATGTTTTGCCACATTTTGTCCTCATTGCCATTGCACTACTACTCCGATGAATGCTGTGTATAACTGTGGGAAAGTATATTCCGGGCTTCGGGGAAAATGTTTTATACCAACTTTTTTAATGATACCACCTTAGTAAATACGTTTGCTAAACACTATTTAAGTCTACTCACTCACTATTAATTGGAAACAAACCAATGGGGGCTTGTGAGCTACCATAGTAGGAATAGTCATCTACAGAGTTATACTAATGATGATTCTGATGACGGTGATGGTTCTGATGGTGATGATGATGATGATGATGATAATGATGATGATGATGATATAACATTTACGTAGTGCTTATTTTGTGCCAGGGACTGGGCTAATTTCTTTGCAATTATTGTCTAATTTGATCCTTGTAATTACCCTGGGAGGTAGGTGCTATTACTATCCCCATTTTACAGATGAGGAAACTGAGACAAACAGAGGTTAAGTGACTTGCCCAGGGTCATACAGCTAGTAAGTATCTGAAGCTAGATTTTAACTTACAACTAGAGAGCCACCCCTTAGGGGCCCAAATCTGTGGGTGAACGTGAAAGTTGGAGGAAATGGTCAAGAGGGGTATTACTTTTATATGTAGGAGATCAAGGTCAAGTTTAACTGTGTAGTTTCCAGAATTTGCTTTTTGTCCATATAAAAAAATTTGCACATTTGCCCATCTTTAGTTCTCCATAATTCCTGAAGATGAGTGATTCTGAGATCCCATACACAAGTCTATCCAATATCTTCAAAGGGAAGAGAATAAGCATTTATATGATGCCTACTATGTGCCAGACATTATTCTAAGAGCTTTACAAATATCTCAATTGATATAATAATCCTTCGAGATAGAGGCTATTATCATCTCTATTTTACAGTTGAGTAAACTGAGGCAAACAGAGTTGAAGTGACTTGCCCAGGGTCATACAGCTAATAATTGCCTGAGATTGTATTTGAACTCTGGTCTTCCTTACTCCAGGCCCCATGTTCTATCCACTCTGTCACCTAGCAGCCCCTGAGTAGCTGCCACTGGGCATAATTCGCCTGACTTAAGGGACTTGAGAGGCAGTTAGCTACTTCCTTTACCCTCTGTTCTCTTATTTGGGGCTTCAGTTTCTTGCTTCCCTGTCTAATACCTTTTGTGTTATACTACAGAGACTCCTTCCTTTCTCTAGTAGAAAATAGCAAGACACTTCAGGCGGCAATTCCATTAAGAATATAAATTTAGGGCTAGAAAAGACTATAGAAGCACTGAAAACCCCAAGTTTTACAGATGAAGAGACAGAGACCTAGACAGGTGAAATTACTTGACAAATGAGGGAGATAATAAGAACTGGAGATGGAAATCGAACATAGGTCCTCTGATTTCAAATCTTATCCTTTTTTCTTCCCCTGTCACTCTTTCTCCTTGAAGGGGGCCCAAAGCACCTGCTATGTGTGGAAATCTTTGGGAAATGCCAAAGTACTTAGTCTTCAGATTGCCAGCGCATAAACCACAATGACATAAGTGATTTGATGAGTGACCGCCTGCTTCAGCTGGCACACTGCTGGACCTGGAGTCAGAAAACCCGAGATTCAAGTCTCAGTTCTGCCTCTTATCACCTGTGTGACCTTAAGTCACTTAACTTCTATGGGTCTCATTTCCCTCATCTGTAAAATGAGGATCTGTCTAGATGAACTTTACATTAATTTTCTTATTTTTATGGATCACCCAGCTATATTGATATACGATACTTGGGGAAATTTTCTTCTGTGAATTCATAAATTTTAGCTCCTTTAAGGCACCATGTGTGAGCTCTACCCCATCTTAAAATTGATTCTTTTGAAACGCATCAGATCTCCTCTTGGAATCTCATGGTGATATTGATTTAATAGGAATATGGTGAATGTATCAGATCTAAAAGAGACTATAGCTGATAATTTATATTTAAATCTACAAAGATCATTTTGATTACTCTATAGGCAGAAGAAAATTCCTCAAGTGAGAGGCTTAATTCACCTAAGCAAGCCCTGGCATAATTCCTTTTGATCTGAGCAGTCTCTCTGACAAACACACTAACACACAACTTTCCTCTTTTGTTTAAGTTTTTAATCTTTCCACCAAAATGCAAGTTGCATTGCGTAACCTAAAAAATACTAAGCCTCAAATCAATTTTGCCAGACTGTTTTCACAGTCTGTGTTTGTTTTTTTCTCTCTTTGCAATGTCTTTTTTTTTTATTTGAAACCACATTTGGGTACAGACATTCGGGGTGTAGTGTCACCCATTGTATTGAGCAATCTTAGTTTTTAAACTTTTCCAGCTCTGGTCTATTTCACATAGACTTCTACCAGTTGCAAATGGCATTTTCGACCTCAGCCAAGTGTAGGTTATTAGGTTATGAGTGCCAAAAATGATGAGTCGTCTCCACACTTCTTCCAGAGTGAATAAAAGCCAGATTGTAAAATAATTACAATTTCTTGAAGCGGAGCCAGCCACACAACCCTGATCCATCCATCTTCATTAATTTGTATATAGTTCTTATTTTCACAGAACAAACTTTCTGAAGGTACTCACATGGGAATGCTGAACCAGCTGCACAACTTTTATTTTGAAGAAAAAAAAAAGTTGAGCCTCAGAGCAGCATGTTTTAAAGACGGGGAGGGACTTAATGTTTCAGAACTCTTGACCAGCGTGTGGAAGAAGTGGGCTCATGGCTGGAATAACCTAGGGTGTTTCTACCTGGGTAACACTTGGCAAAGTTTCCCACTTTCCTTGTTCCATTTCTGAGGGTCCGGCACACTTCTCTTGCCCAGATCAACTTGACTCTTCAGTACTGTTTTGCACACCCTACTCCGTGGGGGAGTGCAGCAACGTGCCTGTCTTATGTGGCCTCTATGGCCACATTGCTCAGCTGCCAGGGAGAGAGGAAGTTTTCCCCAACTATCAAAAAAAGGAGAAAAAATCCCTCTTTTCCCTGTGCTCTTAGCAGCACAGTAGCAAAGGATAATCTCCTCTTTGGATTTTTTGGAGTAGTTTCCAGGAAGAAGTTAACTCTCCTCCTTTAAATGGATGACCATGTTACCATCAAGAAAAAATATCTCCAAAGACCGATCTTTCGGTAAGTGATGCTATAGCTGCCAAATGCAATAGCTTCTCTCTCTGTGTTAATTCAGGGCTTTTTGGATCCTAAAGCAAAGCAAAATAACAGAATGTGTCAGAAGTTTAACATTTGGTTACAGTGCCCCGCATTAGATGGGCTTGCAATTTAGACTGGTAACTAGATTAATTCAGGACTCATGGACAAGAATTATGTACACGTTCTCTGCTATCATCTTTACCGGTGACTTTTTTCTCCCCTTAATCTTAGCTATGCATTCCCAGGAATGGCAAAATGCTTAAGAAACTTTTGAAATGTTATGCAATCCCTTGCTATTCTCCAAGGTTTCACAGTCCTCTAAATGCAAAATATTGTTCCTGGTTCATTGAACTGATTACATTCAGGAGGCAGTGTTTCAACGCCTGGAATACTGCACCTTCCTGAGGCACTCACTTTGTGTGTGGGGATAGAATCTTGACATCCACAGCCCTCATAACTGCAGAGTAGATTTCACATCCCGTGTTGGTGGATGGGACAAGTAGCCAGGAAAATGTTGATTTCAGGGTGACAGAAGATTTCTGTCATGGGTGAAGCTGCGGCCAGTTAGTTGGTTGGAACTAAACTTTCTTGGCTGTTTGTTTTAGGTGATAACAGTGGTCTCATTGATGTATACATTGTCTTGGTTTCCTATGCATTTTAAAGGCCAGACCTGCATTGTCTCTAGTACCTGAGTATTGAATGACACAGAATACTCCTGGACCTGTATTTCTGACAGGACTTGTTTCTGAACCTTTAGAACATGAGTTAAAACAAATTAAAATTGGAATAAGCCTGAGATGTTTCACTACTTTACTTTCTAAACAATAATATCGTAAACAGGATTATGAGTGTAGTACAGACAATCAAATCCAAATTGAACCTGCGGGTGATTGATATAGAATTAATTATGGGATAATAGATTTTCCCAGAGGGAATTTCAGGGAGCTCGAATCATTGGAAAGTTTGAGATTGGACCATGTAGAGCTGAGTGCTGTATCACAAATAGCCATGCCTGTATAACAATATATGTATGATAGCTAAAACAGTGGAAGAGAGTGAGGAGCACATTGTAAGCATTTAATAAGTGCTTGTTTCAGGGCTAATATGTTGGAAATGTATTATATGTAACTAGACACCACTAAGTATAGTCAATATACTACATGTAAATATAGATATGTGAGTATATGTAAACATGCATACACACATACATATATATATATATATATATGTACACACACACACACACACACATATATCAAATCTCATACAACCAGAAGAACAGACTAAAATTGTCTATCAACATGAGAGGCAGCTAGATAGCACTAGGCTAGAGCAACAGGATAGAGCACTTACCTGTAGTCAGGAAGACCTCAGTTCAAATCTAACCTTAGGCACTTAGTAGTTATGTGACCCTGGGAAAGTCACTTAAACTCTGCCTTCCTCAGTTTCTTCATCAGTAAGATGGGGCTGATAATAGCACCTACCTCACAGGGTTTTTGTGAAGATAAAATTAGATATTTGTGTAGTGTCTAGCATATAGTAGGTACTTCATAAATGCTAGTTCCATTACCCTTCTCATCTATATTACTTGGAATTTACTAATCCATCTGCCATGCCATCAAATCAAATGAGACCTAAATTTTTCTCCAAGTTAATCTATTCCTTCTTAGATACACATGTATGGAAACAATGGATAAGGAAGATATCATTCTTTCTTAAAGTAGGTATGAACAATGGGCTGGAATGATTCTTAGCAGAATTTGCATGGTGACTCCTTTGATTCTTTCTTATGCCCCCCTAACTCCTTTCTTTCCATCAAAGGACTTGAGTCTGCTATAATTAGAATTTTAGTTACATAAATCCACAGTTGCCCTCAGGAAAATGGCACAGTTGTGACTCTTAGCTCTTCATCTACTTTTCTTTCATCCATTTGCCCAACTGAACATTATTAGATATTTAGGTGCCTGAGGCAGTTGGGATGGACATTGCTTAATTCATTCCTCATTTGTCATTCAGTCATTTTCAGTCATGTCCAATTCTTTCTGACCCTCTTTGGAGTTTTCTTGGCAAAGATACTGGAGTAGTTTGTCATTTCCTTCTCCAGCTCATCTTATAGATGAGGAAACTGAGGCAAACAAGTTTAAGTGCCTTGCCTAGGATCAGACAGCTAGTAAATGTCTGAAGCCAGATTTAAACTCAGGAAGATGAATCTTCCTGACTCCAAAACTCTAACCACCATGCCATCTGCCTGCCCTTATTCATTCCTTGGTCTCCTAGAAATAATGAGTCTGATTCTCAGAGGATTTCCTCCGCCTCCCCTGTCCTGAACCAAAGTTTATAATAATAATAACGAAAATTTACAAACTGTTTTAAGGCTTACGAAGCAATTCTCTCCCAACCCCAACATTATGATGAAGTTAATATAGGTTATCTCTATTTTGTAGATAAGAAAACTGAGGCTAGGAAAGGTGAAATGATTTGAACCATGGTGGCACAGAAAATGTAAAAAATGTAAGATTTGAGACCTATGTCTCCTGATTCCTGGTCCAGATTCCTTCTACTGTAACCTCAATTTACCCATTACAAATGGGTATACAGTTAGTATACTACTCCCTAGGTTGAACTTATTGTTTCTGTTTCCTAAATAACATCATAGTGGCCTGGAAGAATTACTTTAGATTTCAAAAAATGCCACACTGGCAATAGGAGAATAGTTTAAACCTGTCGTGAAAAGAAACTCTTGACTTTCTGAAAAATAACCTTAGGATGAATATAGGTGGATAGGTAAGGATGGGTGAAATGGGCTCTGAACTATATGTAGTTGGTTGTGGCAGTGGAGCATGAGGAGGAGGAAGTGAAAGAGCAGGAGGAAGAGAAAGAAGAGGAGGAGGAGTAGGAAGAGATGGAGAAGGAGAAAGTGAAAGAGGAAAAAGAGAAGGAGGAGGTGGCAGAAGTGAAGGAGGGGGAGGTGAAGGAGGAGGAAAAAGAAGAGGAGGAAGAAGAGGAGGAGGAGTAAGAGGAGCAGGAGTAAGAGGAAAGTGTCTTGTAAGATAAGAGTAACCAGCTATGATTCCCTGGAGAAAGTTTAAGGCTAGTCTCTGGTAATAGAGCAACTTTCACTTCCTGTTTGTTCCCTCAAGGGTGTACTGCATGCCCATCAGATACTCGTTGGCTTAAAATAGCTGCTGTGTGCTCCCTTGAGGCCCTAGGGACATGCTATTCAGAGCTTAGGCATAACTGGGAGGAAAGCTCTATTTGGCTTTGGCACCAAACCTACCCAGGTTCCCTGTTCCCCCATGGTACCCTCACTTACCAGAACTGTGACACATTTTTCCAGTCCCTTGTAGTATCAAATTTGGAATGGCTTCCAGCACATAAGGGGTCAACCTAAAGCCTAGAGGGGATTCTTCTCTCTCACATACACATATATTACATACATATATGCATATGTATATTTGTGTATATACTTTGCCGTTGTTCAGTCATGTTTGAGTCTGTGTGACCTCATTTGGGATTTTCTGGGCAAATATACTGGAGTGGTTTGCTGTTTCCTTCTCCAGCTCATTTTATCCAAGAGGAAACTGAGGTAAACAAGGTTAAGTGACTTGCCCAGGGTGACACAGCTAATAAGTGTCTGAGGTCAGATTTGAACTCACAAAGATGAGTCTTCCTGACTCCCGGACTTGCACTCTATCCAATGTGCCACCTAGCTGCTTCTGCATATATATATTTATATATGTATAATTTTATGTTTTACAAAGACTTTTCCTCACAACAAGGCTACAAATTAGGTAGTTGAATGATGATTTTTGCCATTTTCAGATGAAGAAAATGAGGATCACCTAGATTTAAATTATCTGCCTAATATCACAGGGTTAATGTACCAGAGCTGAATCTAAAACCTATCTCTTTCCCTACCATAACATATAATGGAGGAGCCACCGCAGGGTAGCCAAGAGCCTGGAACATGTGAGGGGCAGCTGAGGGCAGGGCCTGGAACCATCTGTTAGGATAGAGGACAACTAAGACAGCTCACTTCATGGGGCGAGGGTAAGAGTCTAGTTCTTAGAAGTCTGAGGCCACATTGAGAACAGTGGTGGTACACACCTGCAATCTCTGGTGGATTACTTAAACCTGGGAGTCCTGAGCTATAGAGGGGTCACAGCAGATCAGACGTATGTACCAAGCCTGCCACCAATACAATGAGCCTCCCCATAGTGGGGAAGGAACCAGGCTGTTTGGAAAAGGAACAGGTCAAACATCCCTGCTGATTAGTAGTGAGGTTGGGTTCGTGAGTGGCCCCTACACTCTTAGCCTTGGTGAGATCAGGGAGAGCCATTTCAAAAAAAGGAAAAATAAAGAAGCAAAGGGACAGTACCAGGAGGTAATCCACAAGGAAGAGGCCAAGGCATCACTGTTAGAAGGAGACTAATGCTGAAATAACTATTGAGACATGGGTTTGGGAAGTCTGTGGACAAAGCCCATATTAGATATCGTGTCATGGAAACAGCTCTAGTCCTGGAGTCAGAAGATGGATTCAAGTCCTGACTCTGACACTTATCAGCTTTGTGATTCTGATTTAGTTCCTTAACCCCTCTGAGTTTCTCTTACTTTATCTGTAAAATGGGAATAATACAGCCTGATTCACTTACCCCACAGGTATGTTGTGGGAAAACACTTTGTAAATATCAGAGTGCCCGCAAAAAATGTAAATTGCTATTACTATAATCATGTAGAAGTTAAAAGCCAGAGATTAGGTGAGGCAGGGTTTGTGCCTAAAGACAGGCTTGATGAAATCAAGTCAAAGCACTTTTTAAGCACCTTCTAGGTGCCAGGCAATGTGTTAATCACTAGTGATACAGAGAACGGCAAAAGACAAGCCCTGCTTGCCAGGACCTTGTAGTCTGATGGGGGAGACAATAGGTAAACAACCATGTACAAACGAGATATAAACAGGATAAATTGGTAGGTAATGAACAGAAGGAAGGCATTGGGATTAAAGGGGACTGGAAAAGGCTTTGTGAAGAAGGTGAGATTTTAGCTGGGCTACGAAGGAAGTCAGGGAAAGCAGGAAGCAGAGATAAGAAGGGAGAACATTTCATGCACGCTGGGATAGTCAGTGAAAATTCCTAGAGTCAGGAGATGGAGTATATCGAGTGAGGAATAAATAGCAAGGATGCCAGTGTTAATGGATCAGAGTATGAGGAAAAAACAAGGCGTAAGAAGACTGGAAAGGTTTAGGATATCTGATAGGCCAAATTCAGGTCACAGTGGGGTCAAATTACTTCAAAAGGAGCTGAAATGAGTTCACTTCTTTTTGGAAAGGGAAGGAATCTGCTGCTGATGGCATCAGGCATTTAAAGCATATTTGGGAGAGGATCTTTGTGAGACCTGGATCCACTTCAAGTTCTAATTCTTAAGGCCCTGTGTCTGAGTAAATCGTCTCATCTTCATCTAATGTCTTCAACAGTTTTGCGTGGGCTATTGGGGTATTCATGCCACACAATCAATTTTTATTTCAGCAGGAGCTTTTTGAGAATAATAACAGATACTCACATTTTCTCACTTGTGCCTAACAGTCCTCTGAGACAGGGTCTGGTGGAATCATTATCTCTGTTTTATAGATGAGTAAACAGTGGTTCAGAGAGGTTAAATAATTTGTCCACGATCGCACAGCTAGTAAGTATCAGTAGTGGGATTTGAACCCTTGTCTTTCTAACTCTAGGACAAGTACTTAATACTCTATGCTAAATGTGTTGCTTAGCCAAAGGAGCAATTCCAACAGGAGGAATTCTTAATACCCAGTGATTATCCAGTAAGGGAGCCTAGACTTTTGGTGACCTTTAAATCATGTACTGTTGGGGGTTACCTCCTCATAGATGTGGTCCTGTCGTGGAGCATGTACAGCCCAGTTACAAATCCCAGCCCCAGAAACCAGCTCACTGTCATACAGAGCACATTTGGGGAAATTTATAGGAAGTATATGATTTTCTATTTTAGTGACTAAAGTATATTTCAGTGGAGGGAAGAAGAAAGAAAGCACTGGATATGGAGTTAGATGACCTGGGTTCAAATCTCAGCTCTTCTACTAACTGGCTTTGTGGTCTTGGTTAGGTTCCTTAGCCTCCCCAGGCCTTATTCTTCATCAATAAAATGGAAGTGGGGTTAGACTGAATGATCTCTAAAGTCTCCTTCAGCTTTCAATTTATCATTCTATAAACAATCTAACATTCTATGAACATCTATGAACATTCTACGAACATCTTAGGTTGTAAGGGGACACATGCTACCCATTATATGGGAAGCCTTTCCTGTCCTCCTAGTTGTAAATCCTTTATTTCTTTTCAAGTTATTGGGTATTTACTGATCTTTTTACATGTTTTATCCCTCTGGTACAACATAGACTTCTTGAGAGCAAGGCCTGGCCTCCCTTTTGTCTTTCTATACCCCATGCCTAGTGCAGTACATTGCATGTAGTAAGCATTTAGTAAATACCTGTTGGATTGAATTGATTGGATTATTACCCTAAGTTCTAGAACCTGTGAAGCAACGAGAGAGATTTTTTTTGTTGCTGTTTGGATATTTTTGGTTGTGTCTGACTCTTCATGACCCCATTTGGGTTTTCTTGGCAGAGACACTGGAAAGGATTGCCGTTTCCTTCTCATTTTACAGATGAAGAAACTGAGGCAAACAAAGTTAAGACACTTGTCCAGAGTCACACCATAGTTGGTGTCTGAGGCCAGATTTGAACTCACGAAGATGGTCTTCCTGATTCTAGGCCTGGCACTCCTCTACTGTGCGAACCATCTGCCCATGCATGGGGCCTATTTTGGATCTAACAAATAATGTTTTTCTTTTTTTAACTGAATCTGTGATTTCATCAATATAGAAAGCTCCCAGTGGGAAACTGCCTTTACCAATGTAGATCAATATATTCTTTATGAAGTATAGTTTTAGAGACTTGCCTGGGGCTCTCAGCTATTAGGTAACTTGCCCAGGGTCACATAACTAGCATATGTCAGAGGTAGGTCTAGAACCCAAGACTTCCTGCTTTCCTTGTCAGGTTCAAATCACAGTAGGAGAATTTAGCTCAGCATATATTAAGGCACAAGAATAAACCATTGATTATGTAGTTTTTGTCTCAAGGAACAACTGTATCTCTCTGGGGAAAACTTGACAAAACACTGGACTAATCAAAGGTAATATAGACAGCCTTCTGGGGTGAGACATATAAAAGAAGTCAACACTGGATACATTTTAACATCACCTATTTAAGTACACATATTTTTAATGTCATAGCACATAGATTTTTATTTTTGATGTCAATTCATATGTATTATAGTGAAAGCTTAAAGCCTCTGGCAATTACTAAATACACAAGGGGTACAAGTTTCCACATAGCTGGGGCAGCTAGGTGGCTCAGTGGATAAGGCCCTGGACTAAGGGTCAGAAAGACCTGGGTTCAAATTCAGCCTCAGACATTTACTAGTTGGGTAACCCTGGGCAAGTCACTTAACCCCTGTTTGCCTCAGTCCCCTGGAGAAGGAAGTGACAAACCACTCTTTGCCAAGAAATTCCCATGGATAGTATTGACATTCTGTGGTCCACGGGGTCATAAAAAGTCATACACAGCTGAGGGTGACGTTCAGACTTTGCTTTTGGACTATGCATGGATCCTTGCCCAACAATAACAATTTACATTTCCACAATGATCTGCAGTTTGGAAGACACTTCTCATGTACATTTTCTACACTTCACAACAACCCTGAATAGGAAAGACATTATTCTCTTCATTTTAAAAATGAAGAAAATGAAACTCATCTTCAAAGCAAAGGATTTGCATACAGCTAAAAAGTGTAGTGTTGGGATTCAAACCTAGTTTCCATGGGTTCAATCATCTCTATGCAGATTATTCCTAGATCTATATATCCAGCCCGAACCTCTCTCCTGAACTTAGCCATACATCTCAAATTGCCTCTTGGAAATCTTGAGCTGGATGTATATGTACATATATGTGTATGCATGTATGTAAATATACACAAATATATACACATACTTATATAAATATATAGGGAAAGTAATTCCAGATATATTTTTATTAATGTCTGAGAGATAGTATGCTATATTTGATTTGGACTCAGGACACCTGGATTTGATTTCCAGGTCTGTTATTCTACTAGTTGTGTGACCATGTGGAAATCATTTCACCTAACTCTCTGAATTTCAATTTTTTCACCCATAAAATAGGAATCCAATACTTAAATTCCTAACTCAGATTAGGAAGGAAGAAAGGAAATAACCATTTATTAAGCACCTATTGTGTGATGGGCACTGTACCAAACACTTTACAATTATCATTTTTTTTATCCTCCTAACCCTGGGAATTAGGTATTCTTATCGTCTCCATTTTACAGTTGAGGAAATTGAGGTGGTTGTTGTTGTTTAGTCATTTTCAATCATGTCCGACTGTTTGTGACCCCATTTGGGGTTTTCTTAGCAAATACACTGGAGTGGCTTGCTATTTCCTTCTCCAGCTCATTATACAGAGGAGACAACTGAAGTGAATAGGGTTGTGACTTGCCCAGGGTAGACACAGCTAGTAAATGTCCGAGTCCAGATTTGAACTCATATTAGTTATCTCAGAGACAGAGAAGAAGGTGCTTTGCCAAGCATAAAGAGCTGTATTAACATGAACTAGTGTTTGTAGAAAAGGAGCAAGTACTGGCATGATTCTCAGGGCTACTAGTAGATATTGTGGTTGGGGATGGTTCAGTGGAGCAGAAGTACGTGAAGCTAGCAATGATTTGGAGAATAATCCAAGTACAGGTATAGTTGCAGAAGGATAAAAGGCAGCCTATCCCCACAGAGTCAGTAGGAGGTTGGGTAGAAGATAGGCCTGGGGAGACATCCCCACCCAAATTTTAGCATCCTTGGGCAAAGCCCTACTTGCCAATCTTAGTGTTTATAGTCTTTGATGTTATCATGGATAGTTGCTTCCAGGTACTTTGGGGATGAGGAGAGAGCATATCTTTTCATTGACAGGAATACTCAGGCAACCTATAATGAAAAGAAGCAAATGATTTTGTATCAAGAGGGAATATAAATCTTTGGTCCTTTGGCACAGAACCTAAAAGAAATAAGAGCAGGCCAATCAATTAAGTAATCATTAAGCATTTATTAAGCTCCTACTATGTATCAGACACTGCTTTAGGTTCAGGCACTCAAAGATAAAATCAAAAAAGGCCTGACCTTCACGGACTTTAGCTTCTATCAAGGGAGCAACATGTGCTAAATAGATCCAAAATATCCACAGAATAAATAAATGATAATTTTGGAAAGCAAGAGAAGACACTAGCAGCTTTGGAGTAAAAAAGGGTCTAAAGTAGGAGATTAGGAGATGGTTCTTGAGTGGAGGTTTAAAGAAACTAAGGCCTTACAAGAGGTAAAAGCAGGGATGGAGAGTGCATTCCAGGCACGGGGACAGTCTTTGCAAAGGCATAGTGATGGGGGACGAGGCTCAAATGCAAAGAGGACAGCAGACATAATGAAAAGCAGACAGTGCACTTAAAAGTCATTGAGTACACTCCATCTTTGACATCTATAACTTTGTGGTTTGATTTTCCTGAGTATTGTGAGGCTAAGGGACTCTGAGTTTGCCATTAGCAGTGGCTCAAGCTTTTGAGAGACAGTATAGTGTGGTAACTGAAGTGAGATTACCTTGCTATTTACTAACTACGTGACCTCGACTGAACTGCAACTTCTTTATCTGTAAAATAGGGATTATGATCACATAAACTAATAAACATAGAATGAGATTTACTCTCAGACTGATTAAGGTAGAAATGAGAAGAAATAGTACCATTTTGTGGACTGAATAGAATTAATTTTTGGCCTATTGGTGTCTTAAAATTATTTTCAAGACTATGTGCCTAGAGAAAAGAATGGGGAAGGAGTGGGGACAATAGATGTCTTCAAATATCTGAAGGCTTCCTGTGTGAAAAGGATATTAGATTTGTTTTGTTTGGTTCCAAAAGGAAGAAGTCGGAGCAACAGGTAGCAGATTTAGCAACAGAGACAGATTTCAGGCAGACACAGGGAAGGTGTTATCTGACTCTTTGTGACCCCATGGACCACCACATGTGGGGCCCTTCTATCCTCCAGTATCTGTTGAAGTCTGTCTAAGTTCATGTTCATTGTTTCCACGACATTATCTCTCCATCTCATCCTCTGTCATCCCCTTTTCCTTTTTCCTTCAAACTTTCCCAGCATCGAGGTCTTTTACAGTGAGTCCAATCTTCTCATTATGTGGCCAAAGTATTTAAACTTCAGCTTCAGTATTTGACCTTACAACTAATAACCTGAATTAATTTCTTTATATACTGACTGATTTAACCTCCTTGCTGTCCAAGGGACTCTTAAAAGTCTTCTCCGGTAGCATAATTCAAAAGCATCGGTTCTGTAGTGCTCAGCTTTCCTTATAGCCAACTCTCACAGCCACGCATTGCTCCTGGACATAGCTTAGCTTGGACCACATGGACCTTTGTCAGCAAAGTAGTGTCTGGAATTGTCCAAAATTCTTGGCTTCCTTGGGAAGTATTAAATTCCCTATCACTTGAAGCCTACAAACAAATGGCCACTTGTATATTGTACAAACAATTTATGCTCAGGTGTAACAACAATATGGCTTGCCACTACTGTGGCTGTATAAGGCCAATAACACCAGCACACAGGAGGGCTGCTAGCACAGGTCCTTTGATCTGCTTTTCTAAGGAAAACAGGTTTAAGGGGTTAACAATCTCACTATAATCAAACATACATATATCATTCACTTAGTTCAGGGGGAAAAGCCAGCTCAGAGCAAATACAAATAGCAATTACAAACAGAAAATATCAACAGATCAAATAACACAATTCAACAGACAGGCTTTTTCTGATCAAGACATCACATACATAGTTACCAAAAAGAGAAGCACCAACATCTGGGTTTTCTTCAAAGCCAAGGGGCTCCAGCAGCTATCCAGAGTCTCTATACCAACACTCTTCCAGTGAATGAGAGCCCCAAACAAAATGCTAACCTCTGAGATTTTGTACCCTGTTCAGTGCCCTATGGCTTCACACCTAATCAGCAAAAGGGTATGGGTCTGGGGCTTTGTACCTAGTAAGACTTAATCAAAGGCACTTGATTACTTTAGCATTCTAAAGGAGAAAACAGTAAAAAAAAAAAAAAAGAAAAAGGTCCCACCCTAATTACCTCAGGCAAGGGTTGTGTTAGATGGCCTCTGAGGTAGATCTTGACTCTGGGGTTCTATTTAAGTAGGTGTTCAAGAGCCAGAGCCTCTGCTTTTATTCTGATTATGATGATGTTGTGAAGGAATTGAAGTATATATAGGAGGCACTCATCAGTATTAATGCTAGAAAATTTGCTTCAGAATCATTTTCTATTCAGACAGGCTGCTATTACATTTACAAGTGCAATAAAAAGATGTTTGGTCTGTCCATCGTTAGACAGTTCTGTTAAGTAACAGAGAATTAAACAATGGATAATTTTTGATTGTCCCCTTTCTAAAACCAACTTGCTGTGGGTGGATGTTATTAGATTATTTTATAGTCTTCTGGCTTGTATAATAAGTGTTTGCTGTATAATTTTAAAGCTCTGCTCAAGAGGCTTATTGGATTTTATTTATTTGGGCTTTGCTTGTCAAAGAAAAATCCTTGGGTTGTTAATCTGGATGAAATTTTATTAGAATTAAATTGATAGTAGATGAATAAAAGTTTGAAGTAGGTAATGGCGATGTCTGCCTTCCATGATAATTTTGTTCCACTTATTTACTAGAAATAATATTGTTACTTATCTGATGGAGAAACTGGGATGCAAGAAAATGGAAAATGAAGCACAAAACTCTTTGTTTACAGGCTGTTATGATAATGAAAGTTATGAATTCTCAATGTCCATTTACTAGGCATTTGATGCTGATGCTCTGGCTGCATGAAGCTGGTATTGTGCTCAGGGCCCTCCCTAGATTGGATTGTGAAACAGTCTTAGCTTCCTTCCAGCTCTCCTTTCAATATTCTTTGCCACCATCCTGTCACCTCCCCTACTGCCTGAAAGCATGCTCATGTCTCCCCCATCTACAAAAGCAATCCTCATTTGACGGATCAAATGCCTCCACTTCTTGCCTTACTCTCTTCTTAACTCTCTATAGTCTGGCTTTAGACTTCATCATTCAACAAAAACTCTTTCCAAAGTTACCAGTGATCTCTAATTGACAAATCTAGTGACCTTTTCTCAGTCCTTATCCTTCTTGACTTCTCTGCGGCCTTTATACTGTCAGTCATCCTCTTCTCCTTGATACTCTGTTTTCTAGGTTTTTATGATCCTACTGTGTCCTGGCTCTCTTCCTACCTATTTAATCACTCTTTCTCAGTCTCTTTTGTTGGATCTGCATCTAGGTCACAGCCCCTACCTGTGGATGTCCCCCTGATGCTTTATTCTGGGCCCTCTTGTCTTCTACATGTATATACTGTTTATCTTGGTGATCCCATCAGCTCCCATGATTTCAATTGTCATGTCTATGTAGATGGCTCTCAGCTATACTTCTTTAGTCCTAACCTCTTTCTTGACATCTAGTCCTACATTTACAACTGCCAGTTGGTTATCTTGAACTTGATGTCCCATAGGCATCTTAAAACCAACATGTGCAAAACAGAACCCATTATTTCCCTCCCCTCCCAAACCCTCCCTCTTTCTAATTTTCCTATTAATATAGAGGGCATACCATCCTCTCAGTCACCCAGGCTCACAACTTAGATGTCATCCTTAAATCCTCTCTCTCTCCTTCTCTCTCTGTCTCTGTCTCTGTCTCTGTCTCTCTCTCTCTCTCTCTCTCTCTGTCTCTGTCTCTGTCTCTCTCTCTCTCTCTCTCTCTCCCCCCCTCCCCACTCCCACCGTCTGTTACTAAATTCTGTTGATGGTATTTTCATAACATCTTTCATATAGCACCCCCTTTATCTCCTGACATTGCCATCATCTTTGTGCAGGCCTTCATCACCTCATGTCTAGGTTATTGTAATAGCCTTCTGATTGATCTCCTTGTCACAAGTATCTCCCTATTCCAGTCCATCCTTCACTCAGTTGTCAAACTGCTCTCCCTAAAACTGAGCTGTTACCATGTCAGCCCCTCAGTTTAACAAATTCCAGTATCTTCATCACCTCCAGGATCAAAAATAGTCATCTGTTTGGCATTCAAAGCCCTTCAAAACTTGTCCCTCTCCTTCCTTTTCAGTCTTCTTACACCCTACTTCCTTCCCCTTTGACCTCGCATCATCTGGCATTCAGTGACACTGGCCTCCTTAATATTTTTTTTGCACCAGACAGTCTCTAGACAGTGAACTTTTCACCATGCCATTCCCATGCCTGGAAGGCTCTCCCCTTCATGTAGATATCCTAAAATCCCATCTAACAGAGGAAACTTTTCCTGACCCTATTTAATACATCTTGCCTTACATGTCAATGACCTCCAATTTATCCTGGGCCCTTTGTACATGGTCGTTTGCATGTTGTTTTCCCATTAGACAGCAAGCTCCTTGAGGGCAGGGACTGGTTTTGTTTTTTTTTCCCCTTTCTTTGTATCCTTAGCACTCAACTCAGTGTCTGGCACATCAGTGGGTGCTCAGTGAATATTTGTTGATGGACTGATCTGTGATTTCTGTATTATAAAGAACTCCTAGAAGAGGAAATTCCCTTTACAAATGCAGTTCCTCAACTTCTTTGAAACTTATAGGGAATTGCCTAGAGCACTGAAAGATTAAGTCACTACCCAAGGTCACACAGCCACTATGTATCAGGCAGGACTTGAAACCAGGTTTCCTGGCTTGACTATTATTCCATGCTGCCTCTCCTTGACTTTAGAGATATGTGCAATAATCCTTGTCCAAGTACTTTTCAGGCTGAGGACAGTAATATTTAAAATGGAAATTCTAATGATAAAAACACTATTAAGACCCAAAGCATTGAATCTTTTAAATCTCTTATGATGGAATTTCAGATCACAGGGTTGCTGCTTGGAGGGAGAATAAATCTCTCCAAAGTTTTCATGTGGGTTTCTACCTACTCTGGTAACATATAAGGCAGTCCCTGACTGCATTTAAAAAGAAAATTGCCTTTTATTATCTTCTTCGTTCCTTTATTGCTGTCTGGGCTTAAGCCCAGGCTTCATGTTGTTGGAAATTACAGAATGAAGAGGTATATCTACTCTCTACTTCATCAATTCAAGTACTTCCCCCACCCATTCCTCCCCTTTCCCCCCAGTCGCCAAAGCAAAAAAAAAAAAAAGGCCTAATTTAAATTTCAGGCAAGAAGAGAAAGTACCTAAAACTCAAGACGTTGCCTCTGTTTTGCAAGTGGCTTAAAAGAAAAGCAGAGTTCTAGGAACAGGCAATCTATCATTTCTCATGCAAATGTTAATTCCCTTTCCTGAAGAGAATGCAACTCACACACTTGCTACAACTACACTTACAGAAGGAAATGATCTACCTTTGAAGTCGAACTGGATGGTAGTTTTAGTTACAGGGTTAGAGATAGAGATGGCTAGATGTACACACGCACACATATGTATATATGTATATATATATACACACACACATATATATACGTATATATATGTGTGTGTGTGTGTGTATATATATATAATGATACAGAACTGTGTATACATATCCATAACTGCATACATACAATATGTGTATATATAGTTATATATCATGTATGTATATATACATATACATACACACACACACACCTATATATACTGAGGGTAGCCATTAAGCTCAGAGTAGAGAGAGCTCTGAAGAAGACAGAACTGAGAGAAGAGAGAACTGTGAGAGAGACAGAGAACCGAAAGAGATGGAGAGACAGAGAGAGAACTGGAAGGGCAAGGGCTTTCAGAACTGTGGGAGGAGGAGAGGACGCAGGCAAGCAGACAGTTAGGATTCGTGAATGAGTGTTTATGGGAAGGCCCTGGCAGAGGGGAAGGTTACAGGGTGGCTTGGCTCCTTGCTGTGATACTGTCTTTTGATTTCCTTGCTGTTACATTGAAGTGAACTTACTGGTTTGGGGATACAATTGTTGCTATGTCGAATTGGAGTTATTGGTTTTGGGATTTGATCCACTGGTGTCTGAATAAAAGTTTTACTTCTTTTTGCCTTCTATACAGAGAGTCTCATATTCTGTGATTCAGAACTATACAGGCATATTCATGGTCACGATCGATATCGTGAATTTGTCTCACTGATACAGCAAGGAAGGAGATGGAAGAATGAAATAGCAGCCCACATTTATGAGCCTGAGAATATGAAGATTTTAATTTCATTTCAATAAACATTTATTAAGCACCTACTATGTGCAGAACACTATGCTAGAACCTAGGTAGAGAAAAGTTTTAATAAGACATGCTTCTTGTCTTTATGGAGCTTGCAGTCAGTCTAGTGAGGGTTAGGGAACAGATGAAAAATAAATGTAGGTAACTATCATATGGCAGCTAAGTGGTGCAATAGATAGAGTGCTGGACCTGGAGTCAGGAAGATTCGTTTTTGTGGGTTCAAATCCAGCCTTAGATACTTGCTATTTGTGTGACACTGGGTAAGTCACTTAACCCTGTTTGCCTCCATTTCTTCATCTGTGAGCTGGAGAAGGAAATGGCAAACCAATATCTTTGCCAGGAAAACCCCAAATAGAGTCATGAAGTGTCAGACATGACTGAAAAAGGACTCAGCAACAACAACAATAATAATATACAACATTATGTGACTGAGACACACACACACACACACACACACACATAAAAGGGCTATGTAAGATCCAACAGTGGAACCTTGTTATTTTCCAAGGAGATCTGTATATATATATATATATACAGATGAAGGAAGGAGCAAATATCCCCATATAGGGCATAATGTGGGAAATGACACAGATGTGCGAAAGTATAGGTCACATTGGGGAATAGAGAGTAATCTAATTTGCATAGAGAATAGGATTTATAGAGGAGAGTAATGTGAGATAAATCTTAATTGTAGGAGGTAGAGTTCCAGATTGACATAAATATAGATATATTGAAATATAAATATACATATATATGAATATATATCATATATATTACATATAGATATACATAAATCAGAAAGGCTATTGTGGCACCAGCATGAAGGATTGATTGATTCAGAGGCCGTTGCAATGCACCAGGCAGGTGTCTATGCAGACCTAGGGTGGCAGCAGTTGGAATTGAAAGGATGAGATATATTCAGGGAATGTTTCGGATATGGAATCAACATGATTTCATAACTAATTAACTATGAGAGGTGAAGGAGAAAGGAGTCCTAGATAATCCCTTAGTTTCAAACTGGGAGACCAGTAACAGTGATAGAAATTATTAAGTCAGGATGAAGAAAAATTTTAGGGAAGAAGATAATGAACTTAGGGATGTCAAATACCCAGGATGGTGATGAGCCACTTGTTCTAAAGCAGCTTTATATTGCCAGTGTTGGATGAAATTGTTTTTAAATCCCAGGCCTAAACTTTCTAATCTGTGAGCTACTCTTGAGAATAATTGCCTGGCCAAATCTGATTAAGCACGCATAGGCCTTGTCTAGGTCTATATTGTTGTTGTTATTAAGTTGTTCCAATTGTGTCCAACTCTTCATGACCTCATTTAGGATTTTTTTTGATAAAGATACTGGCATGGTTTGTCATTTCCTTCTCCAGCTCATTTTACAGATAAGAAAATGGAGGCAAACAGGGTTAAGGGACTTGCCCAGGGTCACACAGCTAGTAAATGTCTGAGGCTAGATTTGAACTTGAGAAGATGAGTCTTCCTGACTCCAGGCCTGGCACTCTCTCCCTACACCACCTAGCTGCCCAGGCCTATATTAGGCAATAAATATTGAATTGTAACCTGAGGTTCAAGCCTGGGCATTTGCATAAGACTCTCCTCACTGATGATAAGAAATATTATTCAGTATTCTGTGCCCGCATGAGAGGCAGAGTGGTTGAGATCTTTAGAGAAGAGAGGTTCTTCTAGTTTCCATCTTCAAGTGAGGACACATGTGGTTCTAGGCTTTCTTCAGGGAGAGGCCTCTGGATAGAGACAAACCAATTATAGAGGACCCTATGTCTGTATTCAGGCTTGAACGTTGGGCTCAATCATGGTCATTCACAGGTTGGTCAACAATTACATTTAAGAATGGACAATGCACTCAGGGTGCTAGTTAAAAGAGCAGACCTCGTTCCTGTGTTTGATTAATTTCTCATCTAAAAGAGCGACGAAGACAAGCAAATGTGATGCTCAGAAATATAAAAGAGGTAGCGGGTAGGTCAGATGTTGTGTTGGCTATTTGTAGGGTGTAATGGATTAAAACAAGTGCTTGTTTAAAAAAATAGAAGAGATTGGTTATGGTTATAAGAAACAGGAAGTTGCTCATGCATGTGACTTGAACAGTGGCTCAGAGAGAGAATTTAAGTTCATGAGTAATGGGCCAAAAGAAGGACCAATGCGGTGGACACAAACTGAGGAAAGAACAGAAATGCTGAATGTTCATTTCCCCATTGGTAAGATAGTAAGGGACTACATAAGGCTATGGACAAATATATTAACAAGTCAATAAAGATTTGGTTTAAAGGAAGCTGTCAGAGAGCATGAAGATTATCAAGTGGTAGACATACAAATGAGAGCTTGATTTCAGGGTAGTTTTGATCACCATGAATAAAATCGTTCCCATTGTAATTATAATTCTGATTATGTTCTTGTTTCATTTTTATTGTGATTGAGGTAGGATAGTAGATTGAGTGCTAAACCAGGAATCAGAAAGACCTGAGATTAAATCCTTCCTTAGACACGTACTAGCTATGTGACCTTGGGTAAATAACTTAGCTTCTCAGCCTTAGTTTCCTTATCTGTAAATTGAAGATAATAATAGCACCCACCTCTTAGGGTTACTGAGAGAATTAAACAATATAACATACATAAAGATCTTTGCCTACCTTAGAGCATTACATGCATATTATTAATTAATAATTATAACCATATTAACAATCATAATGAAAAATAAGGACTTAACTTCAACAGAGCACCAGTAAGGGGAAAGGGGTCCTAAGTATTGGCATGCTACTTGAACATCAAACATTAGTGTCCAACTAATAGGTGACAGGGCCAATTTAATGAAGCATTTTATCACAACTCATAGCATAGGTTTATCTGTGACGCAATTCAGATTTGCTTTTGTCATTAACATAGTCCAGAGGTTGTTAGCATCCTTTGACATTAACAACTGCTTTTTTTTTTTTTCAAAATCAAACTAGCAGACATCTTCCTCCACTTTACTCCCAGGCTTCTAAGCAATTCGTCCATCAACCAAGCATTTGTTAAGCATCTACTATTTGCCAGGCTCTTTGCTAAGCTCTGGTTTAGCAAGGCAAAAATGACAACCCCTGCCACAAAGGAGCTGACACATTCTACGAGGGGAGACAACGAGCACACATACAAGTATCTGCAAAAAATTCAAGGTCATTTGTGGGAAGTGGGAGCATTAGGGGGTGGGGGATAAGGAAAGGCCTCATCTCAAACATAATATTCAAGTTGATTTTTAAAGGAATCTAGGAATTTTAAGAGGTGAAGAAGATGGAAACGTTTCCAGAATGAGGGATTGTCTGTGCAAAGGCATGAAGAGGAGAAAGGGAATGCCCTCTATGAGGAAACATAAGAAGGCTAATGTGACTGTTTTAAAGAATGAATGATGGAAAGCGTGGTAGGAGAAATACCAGAATTCTCTGAGGTGTGGTCTGGGTTGGTCATTTTCTTAAAATATTGAAACCTTCTTTGAGACTTAATTGACCCAGGAAGCTAGAGGCACAGATCATTGGTGTTGCCTCCTGGAAGCTTGAGGACAAAAAACCATGAGGCATAACTAGGACACCACACTTAGAAACTTAGAGGAAACTCTAACTCTTGGAAACTTAGAGGCAGAGAAGCTGTGCTCCACTGAATCAGTGAGCATTACTCTCACTTCATATATTTGTTGAGTATCTTTTCCCTGTTTATAATTATGTAGACCTCATTTTGTTAATTGTTAAATGGACTATGAGGGTTTCATTCCATACTAATCACAAATTCAAGTGATCTTTGCTCAGCTCTGTCCTTCAACAGGATACAATAAGACTAGAAAGATAAATTGGAGTCAGATTTATGAAGATTTTTAAATGCCAAAAGAATAGTTTTCATTTGATTTTGGAAGGAGAAGCCACCAGAATTTATGGAGCAGAGGGATGACGTGGTCAGACAGGAACCGCAGGAAAATCTCTTCAGTAGCTTTATGAAAGATGGTTTGGAGAAAAGAGAGATTTGAGGCAGTAAGACTAATTAGGAGGCTGTTAAATAGTCCAAGGAAGAGATGATGAGGATCTGAGTCAGAGTACTGGCCATGTGAATGGAGCAAAGAGGATGGATGTAAAAGATATTGTGGAAGTAGATAAGATTTGGCAATTGATTGGATATATGAGATGAGAGAATGAGGGGTTGAGTAGGGAACTTAGGTGACTTAGGGAATGGTGGTGCTCTTTGGCAGAAAGAGGGAAATTCAGAAGAGGGATAGGTTTGAGTGTAAAGATAATGAGTTCTGTTTTGAGTTGTGAGTCCAATATGAGATTGGAGCTCTGGAGTCAGGCCTTTTGAAGCTAACGTCTTTCCTATGTCTCAGTTTGACTGAGGCAACAGTTCAGTGATTATAAAGGAGGAGAGAATGGGAGACTATGACAAGGTGTTTTGAGATGTAGAGTGAAGAAGAAAAGGGAGCTAATGACAAATGACCTCCATGGGAGTTATTTGCACAGAGATAATAATTGAAGCTGTGAAAACTGATGAGGTCACTATAAGGGAGAGAGTATAAAGAGAGAGAAGAGGATCGAGGGCAGAGTCTTGGGGTAGAGTTACGGGGTTCGTCTGTGAAAAGGAGGAGTGATAGAAGCTAGTTTGAGGGGACGGTAGGGTCAAGCGAATGTTTTTAAGGATGATGAAGACCTGGGCATGTTTGTAGCCAATGGTAGAAGAAGTAGCTAATGATAGGTAAAAGGAGAAAGGCCTTGCTGAGTAGAAGGTCCATTTCTTCATCACAGACCAGAGTTGTTGTTATTGTTGTTTGTCCTTCATTCTAGAAGAGGACCTTGACATTAGGAAGGTGATGCCGTGACTTGCAAGTGAATTAGATTTAAGTGAGGGAGGGCTGTGCAAAGTCACCAGCTTTATTCTGTCCTCTGGAGCCATCTGGGTCCAGTGGCAAGATATAGATCAGGATGACTGGAGATGGCCCCAGATTCAGTGGGAGACATTGGCCTTTTAAGCTAAGGTCTTTCCCAGGTCTCAGTTTGACTGAGGCAACTCCCATTCAGTGATTATAAAGGAGGAGAGAATGGCAGACTATGACAAGGGGTTTTGAGATGTAGAGTTAGGAAGAAAAGGGGACTAATGACAAATGGCCTCTATTTTCTCAGTAACATATAAAATAGTCTTCTACTAAAATGGTAGGTAGGGTCTAGTGTGTTCTCCTTGCCACACTGAATTATCCATTTGTATTATTTCTTTATTGAGAAATTCACCCAACTTTAGCCTCCTTTATAACTTCCCTTGAGTCTTCGTTCCTTTAAAGCTCCCCTTGATTTTCTCTGTCCAGTCTGCTTTGTCTGCCTGGCCTTTCTGTTATTTATTTTGCCCTAAAGGCTCCTGAGTATAGCTAGGCTAGCAAATCTTGCTCATTCCTTTAAGGAAGTTTGACATCCTCGCCCTAGTCTTTAACAATTAGAAAACCGTCCAGTTGAATGAGTAGTAAATATAATGTTACATAAATACATTTTTGTGAGTTTGGAAAACTGAATGAGAAATATTTTGATAATTTGAAAAAAATACCTCTGAACAATGTCATACTGTTGAAACAACTCCTTAGGTTGTTTAAGGAAGTGGCAGATAGGGCTGTGTACCCATGAATCCACTCAGGTATTACTGTACACAAAAATCTGGCAGTCCATACCTGGGGCATGAGTCACTTTGGAGTTTCATTTTGTTTATTAATTTCAATATCTCATACAGAAGATATGTACACTTACCACTTAAAGACTTAACATAGTTCAGCGTTGTAACAATACTATCTCACACATTTGTAATGCTATCAAACTCTTCAAAATAATTTCAAATTTCTTTCTTTTATTATTTTAAATTTACCACATTTTTATGAGGTAGATGTTTATAATCATCCTTCCAGAGATGTTAAGATGGAAGCTTACAGAGGCTGCTATTTTCCAGAGGTCAAACTGCAAGTTAATGGCAGAGATAATGCTAGAATCTTCACTTCTAGCCTTATGTTGTGGGTCCCTCTCCCCCACTATTAGTGAATATCATTTAGAGATAATTAACTCAATCTTCATTTTCAAGGCAATTTAGATTAAAAAAAAACCTATCTAATAATGAGGATGATTGAGTCAAGCCACTGGAGACTGGATTTTCATAAAAGAAGTACTTAAGTGACATTAACTCTGATGTCAGGCTAACCCAATGACATTTCTTTGAGAATTCAGGCATTTTTCCACTAATGGAGGAAGTCCTTTAGATCAATCACCCTCTCTTCTTCTTCAGGCAATCAGAAATTTCTTGCAATACATGATTTGCCTGGATATTTACTTTCCTTTCTAAAGATGCAGAGAAAGATGACCTGAGGAAAAACCTACTTCTGAATGGTTCCTTGGCACCATCTCCTTGGGATGCAAGTGAAGAGATTTGATGAAGAGCAATAGGATACTCCTGAATGGAATTTCCAAAGCCTATCCCATTACATCAATTTCTGTATCAAAGAAAGAAGAAGGAAAAAAAGAGATACATGGATTTTTAACTAGTTGTTTTAGAGTATTTTTAAACAAAAAAAGATTACTACGTTAATATAAACAATGTTTCTCCTGAGCCTAAATTTTCCTAGGCAGCTAAAAAACATTGATAGATGTTAAGGGAATGGGTTTCTCTGCTGTCATCCACTAGAACAAAAATGAATCCTCTATGTGTTGATTCTATCAGTAGATAAAAAGAACCTGTCTCTGGATGGGTGGCCAGTCTATTCACCCATTTGCAGAATGTACTTTCATGTTTACATAAATCCCTTAATATGTGAAATACAAATAATTCTTAAAATTTCAAGGAGATATTGTTTTAATTTACTTCAGATCATTTTCATACACTATAAAACACACATGTTTTATTATTTCAAAACATTATATTTTATTGCCATTTTTTTTCTCCTGAAACATTATACCAGAATTTATTTTCTGGGAAAGCCAGAACACTCCCTTAAGCCAGCAATTTAATGCCCTTACATGGTGATTTTCCCTCTCTTGAGGATCAAAATATTCGAAAGGACTTTACTACAGGCAAGAATACTCTATGTGGGAAAACACTGATAATGTCAAGACTTGTTCATGGAGCATTCAATTTGGAATTTAGATTTTAGTGTGTGGAGTTTGCTCTAAAAATCATCTCAGTGTCTGATTAAAATAATGTATACTTCTGGCAGCTCAAAGAGCTCCTTATGAATAGGTGAAATATTAGACATTATAAAAATCTAAATGAAATACTCTCATTTTTATATTAAATTCTTGGAATGATCTGGCATAACCGAATTGTTTGCCAAAATTTCTGTAAATTTGCTTTTTTCCTCAATCACATCTTGCTGTTTTATGAGGTGATATTGCTTATCCTCTTCCTTTGTAAGTATTTACAAGCGAACTTATATTCTAAATTATTGTTGCCTTTGGCTATCATATCTATCCACTTCATAAAGGCATCCAGTGTTTGCTGGCTGATGCAACTTATAGGCTCTTTAGGTCTCTTTATTTTGATGATTGATTTATGTCAGTTAAACTTCCATAGGCTGTGCTGAGGGTCTGTCACGTTAGATATTTTATCTATTATCAGTATCAAAAATTTGCTTAAATAGGTGAGTTGGAATTGCCTCCATTATGAACTATATCTTCTCAGTCATGTTCTTTCTTCTAAGTTGACATTGCTTTTTATCTTGGCTGAAAAGAGTTGGTAGTCCAACTATATACAAGATAGCAGAATCAGAAATGATTTCAAATTTGGAGACCTGTCTGTTAAAATGTAGTCCATTTATTTAATGTTTTTGATGTTGTTTGTTGTTCTGTATGTGAAGAACAACCTTTCTTCTTTAAAAAATTGTTGATATATTTTGGTTTAATGCCTCTTTCATTTCCAAAAATATCTCTCCTATCTACCCTACCCAGAGAACCATTTCTTGTGACATAGAATGAAAGAGAGAGAAAGAGAGAGAGAGAGAGAGAGAGAGAGAGAGAGAGAGAGAGAGAGAGAGAGACAGAGGGAGAGACAGAGAGAGAGACAGAGAGAGAGAGACAGAGAGAGACAGAGAGAGAAACAGAGAAAGAGAGAGAGAGAGAGAGAGAGGGGGAGAGAGAGGGAGAGAGAGGGGGAGAGAGAGAGAGAGAGAGGCACAGACAGAGACAGAAACAGAGAGAGAAGGAGAGTAGGGGAGAAAGAGAGATGGAGAGTGGGGAGGGAGGAAAGAGAAAGAAAGTGGGGTAGGGGAAGAAACATTTAATAAAACTAATGAAATCTTCACCCAAGTTTCACAGGGTATGCAATGTACCATCCATAGTCTCACAACTATGCAAGGAAAGGAAGGAAGTATATTTTCTTATCCCTTCCCCATGGTCATATCTGGTCATTACAATTGCACAAAATTTAGTCTTGATTTTTTTCTTTCCATTTATGTCAATCACTTTGCATTGATTCATATGTCTTCTTATGCTTCCCTGAATTATTCTTTGTTGTTCCTTTTTTTCTTACATTCATATAACACAGTATGTTTAACCATTCAGTATTGAGGGGCATTTATCCTGGTTCCCATTTTTTGTTGCCACAAAAATTGCTACCATGAATACTTCAGTGTACGTAGGACCTTTCCTTCTGTGTTTTGTCCCTTCATGATATAAGCCAGGCATTTGGATCTCTGAGTCAAAGAGTATAAACATTTTAGTCATTTTAAAAATCACAGCTCTATATTGCTTTCCAAAATGGTTGGGCAATTAGCTATATCAATGGTATATTAGTGTGCATTTTCTCAATAGTCCCTCCATCATTAACTGTTTCCAATATTTTTTTCATTTTTGCAAATTTTCTGGGTGTGAGGTGAGACCTCAGAGTTATTTTGATTCGCATTTTTCTTATTAATGATGTAAAGCAGTATAGTTGCTACTGCTTTTACAATTATTTCGTGAATGGTTTGTTAATGTGCTTTGAATACTTTTCCATTGGGGAATAGCTCTTAGTCATATTTTTGTTGCCTATATTCAATAGGCATTTATTAAGTAACTACTGTGTGCTTGGAACTGTTCTAAGTACTGAGGACACAAATAAGAAAAAGAAAGTCCCTACCCTCAAGGACCTTATAATCTAAGCCCACAAGAGGAAGCTGGAAAGGTGAGGGAGGAGGAGAGTGACACAACAGGGGTTACCTAGCAGCTCACACAGTGACTATGGGAGCATCTTGTTCCGTGGAGTTGAAATGTATCAGAACATTACTGATATTTGGTGCAAAAATTTTCCCAATTGGAGGCTTCTCTTCTTATCTAGTTGCATTGCTTTTGTCTATGCAAAATCTTTTTGATTTCATGCAACCAACATTTAAAAATTTTATCTTTTGTGATCATCTTTGTCCCTTATTTCTTTAGTTTTTCTCCCTATCTTAAACGTGAAAAGTACGTGAGTTTGATCTCATCTAATTTTTTATAGTGTGATCTTTTATATTCAAGTCCATTTTGAGTTGATTTTAGTATATGAGATAAGATATTGATCTAACCCTATATTCTACCAAATTGCTTTCTATTTTTCTTTTTTTTATGGAAAGAGTTGTTTTCATACTAGGTTATCCTATCTTGCCTAGGCAAGAAGTATATTGCCTACTGAAGGACCCAATTTCAATATAGATTGTCACTGAAGATTTAACCTGCTCTTTTTTCTGACCTGGACAGTGTTTGCCGCTCCTTAGCCAACCTGGTAGTCCTCCACTCCTGAAGTCTTACCATATTGGGACCAGACAGTGGGAATATCAAATTGGCTCTGGGCCTATTGCATCTTAAAATTTCTACATTCAAGTGATCCACCAATTTTAGAAGCCCCAGCAACAAGGACTATAGGTGTGTCACACCATGCCCAGCTAGCTTTCTGCTTTTTGTTTATTAAGCACTAGATTGAATTGAGTTGTTTCCAATTCTTCCTCATATAGATTGTTCCACTGAGCTATTTCCCCCCTCCCTTTTTCAAAATCAGCACCATAATGTTGATGAATACTGTTTTATGATATAATTTGGAATTTGGAAGTACTATTCACTTTTCATTCTAACTTTTTCCCTATTACTTCCCTTGAGGTTCTAGACCATTTATTCCTCCAAATGAACTTGTTATTATTTTGTCTACATTTATAAAGTATGCCCTTGGTAATTACAGCACTAAACCTAAAAATTAATTTAGGTGGCATTCCTGTTTTGAATATAGTGGCACAGCCCAACCATCACTAATGAATATCTCTCCAATTATTTAAACTGGTCTCTCTAAGGGTTTCTAGACAAACCATTATGTCATCAACTAATAGAGATAATTTTGTTCCTTCTTTGCTTTTAATAGTACCTTTAACTTCTTCCTTTTATCTTGTTGCTATAATTAGCATTTTCAAAATTCTATCAAATAATATTAGGGAAAGGGGCAACCCCTGCAATACTGCTATGTTTACTGGGATTATTTTCCCGTTGAAAATAATGCTAGTTTTTATTTCATATATAAATATAGTTTTATACATATATAAAATAATATTTTAAAAATACTTCTCTATACCTATACTCTGTAGAGCTTTTGACATAAATAAATGTCATAATTTGTGAGTCTTTTTTTTCTGAATGCATTCATATAACCATGTAGACTTGGGTGTTTGGTCCCCCCAAAATCATGAGAACCACCTCCTAGGTATTAGAGGAGCTGTTATCTTTATAGAGAAGGGGTATGAGGGAGGAAGTATTTGCACAGAAAAATTCAGAGGTGCTTCAAATATTAAAGTAGGTTGTATCGCTAATATGAATTTAATGAAATGCTTTGGGCACATGTAGTACGACCCCTGCTGTTTGGAGCTAGGTTTTGTAAATCCAGCTGTGGGGAGAGAGAAGGATTGTTGGAAGCAGGGTCTATCTTTTGCATCTCTCCTACCCATCCCCAGAGTGCTTAGCACAGTTATGGGCAGTGGTGTGCTTGAGCCAGCTCAAACCAGTTTGCAGGAGAGCTCGTCTTTAAGTTTTCAGTGTGAGCATGTATAACTTGGGAACTTGCAAATTATAAATTAAGGTTTGATTTATTGTTTTGTTGATTATCTAGACCTAAGAAAGTGATGGAGAAACTGAAATAGTACCTATTAAGTTCTAAAGTGTGTCTTGCATATGTTTTCCCCAGAAAGCCAGTTATTAAACATTTACCAACACCAGTAGTTGTGGTTATACTAGCCAGCATTAGCACCATTAAATATATTGTGGAATTTGTAGCTAGGTGTCTCATTTTGGGGACACCTAACCCCTAGTTGTAACCTACCTTCTCCCCTCCAACTTCCAAAAGTTACTTTTTAGGTTTGGTTTTTTTTTTTTTTGAGGGGGGAAGGCAGGGCAATTCGGGTTAAGTGACTTGCCCAAAGTCACGCAGCTAGTAAGTGTGTCAAGTATCTGAGGCCAGATTTGAACTCAGGTCTTCCTGACTCCAGGGCTTGTGCTCTACTCACTGAGCCACCTAGCTGCCCCAAACAGTTACTTTTTAAATAAACCTAAAACTATTCCAGGTTCCAATAATAATAATTAATAATAACTAGCGTTATGTAGTGGCTGAACATACGTTAATTCATTTGATTCTCACAACCCTGTGTAATATTATCTCATTTTGTAGATGAGAAAGTTGAGGAAAAGAAAAGTTAAGTGACTTACCTAGGGTCACACAGCTAATGTATGTCTAAGGTGGGATTTAACCATTCAACTCTGCAGTATTTTCTTATTGAATAAATGAACACTAGCTTATTAAATGCCTGAAACATGCCCTTTTTGATGGTATTTTTAGACGTAGCATGACATAATAGATAACTGGCTTCAGAGTCAGGAAGACCTAAGTTCAAAACCTGCCTCTGACACATACTGGATGTGTGACCTTGGGTAAGTCACCTAGACTCTAGGTACTCCAGATAGCTCTCTCAGACTATGGATTTCAAAAGAGATCCTAGCCTTTACTGATATAGGAAGTTCCATATAAAGAGAGAAACTCTCATAATCGGCAAACTCAAGACATGCCTGGTAGTCCCAGTATAAAATCTGATCAGCTGTGGCTTTGGAAGGCTAGGATCAAGTACCCTGTTGGAGGAAAAACTGCATTGTCATCATTGCTGTTACGAAGTGATTTAAATAGAAATTGGGCCTATGTGACTTTGCTTTCTAATTTGGAGAGGAGTTTACATTTTTCCTTCTTCTTGCTAAATGAACCTCCTTGCTAGAGATTTGTTATTAGTTGTTGTTCAGTCTTGTCTGACTCTTCACAACCCTAGTTGGTTTTTTTTTTTTTTGGCAACGATGCTGGAGTGGTTTGCCATTTCCTTCTCTTGCTTATTTTATAGATGAGGAAACTGAGGCAAACAGGGTTAAGAGACTTCCCCAGAGTCACACTGCTAGTAATTGTCTGAGGCTGGATTTGAACTCACAAAGATGAGTCTTCCTGAGTCCAGGCCTGTATCCACTGTAACACCTAACTGCCCTTGCTAGAGATACTGCAAACTTAAAAGAGGAAGGAAAACACCTGGGGAAAAGCCCTTGGGAGGGGAGAGCAGAGGAAAGGAAGAGAATCTAATATGAGGAATAACTGACAATACAATAACTAACAATAACTAACCACATCAGGGCACTTTGACTTTATTTTACTTGACCAGAACTTAGTCACATGACAACCCAAGTGTTCGGTGACTTTAGTGACCATTAGGATGATTTATATAAGGATGAATTATTTATTCCCATATTTGGCACTTAACTGCGTCCTCCTTTCTACCTTATAACAAATCAGACTGGAGAACACAGAAGAAAGGTACTAGTTTCTTTTAATCTTTCTTTGCCTGGGTCCTTCTGACCACATACTAGGGAGTTAGCATAGATCAGAATCATGTCTGAAACTTTGTCTTGTTTATCTCCCAAGCCTGCCAATATCCTAGGGTGGAGGAGCTGCTGATGGGCACTGATCATCATGACTGCTAACATCTATTTTTCTGCCATTCTGTCTGTGGCCATTTGGGAATTTTTGACTTCTAATAACCCTACTCTTTGGTATTGAAGAGCATGTCTGCACGTTATATTTGCTAAATTATGGACATGCCATGTTTCATTGCTTCTACTTAGAGAGTAGCTTTGCCTCACATTTCTAGAGAGCTGTACTTCATTTGACCTTCACAAAAGCTCTATTACGAAGGCAGGACAAATCCCATTTTACAGATGAAGAAGGCAAAGCTCAGAGTATTTGAGTGACTTGTCCAATATCACTCAACTATACATCATTCCTGGAATCCTCTCTCTCCTACCTCACTTTGGCTTCTTAAAGAGTTACCACAAATGTCACATTCCACAGGAGATCTTTTCAGACATTCCCAGGGGTTAGTGCATTTCTTTCTGAGATTATTTTCCTTTTACTCTGTATGTACCTTGTATATACCTGGTTATGTTATTGTCTATTCCTTTAAAAGTACACTCTTTGAAGGCAGGGTCTATTTTTACCTTTCGTTCAATCTTCAGAGTTTAGCTGAGTACCTGACATATAGTAGGTACTTAATAAATGCTCGTTGACTGACTACAATGAGGACAGGTTAGAGACATGGCAGTGAAAAGGTCTTATTCTAAGCTCACTATTCTTCCTACTACTCCATATTATTGTTGTTTGTCCTTCATTCTCTAAGAGGACCATGGCATCAGGAAGGTGATGCCAGGACTTGAAAATGAATTAGATTTAAGTGAGGAAGGCTGTGCAAAGTTTCTAGCCTCATTTTCTTCTCCAGAGCCCTCTGGGTTCAGTGGCAAGAGTTCAGGATGACTAGAGATGGTCCTGGATCCAGTGGGAGACCATGGCCTTTTCAAGTTCAGGTCTTTCCCAGGTTTCAGTTTGACTAAGGTGATGCCTATTCAGTGATTAAGACTAGGTAAGAAATGAAGCAAAGAATGGCCTCTTTTACCTAGTCACACAAAAACAAATCAATCTGGGAGGGGAAAACCCTCAGGATTTCTGGCCAAAACAGAGACACTTGCTATTTACACTCACTCTGAGCAATCAGGACCAAAACAATGACCCCTGGGCTTGGGCTGGGACTTATTGTTGACCAGTCAATGAGAGCCAAAGTGATTTAGGTTTAAGGCATGGTTAAGTAGCTCCATTTGAATCCCCACTCCATGCTATAAAGAAAGGAACAGCTGGTGCCCCGCTACAATCCCTTAGGTCAAGAGGTCAAGATTGATAGGCAAACACTTCCTTTCCCACATGGCTAGCATTTGTTAAAGTGTACAGTGGAATAACTAATAGCACAGTCAAGTTGGTTGGTTCAAATAACAGCCCCCTGATGCTATTTCCATGGAAAAAGGTCTCAAATAACAGCAACCACAGAGATGAAAGAAAAATAAGTGATAAAGGTTGGTGATGAGTATACATTTTACCAGCTAGGAAGGGAATGCCGATTAGAGAATATCTATTGTAATTGGCATAATGACAGTATGGACTTCTTACCCTCATGTCCTTCCAGTCAACACAGCTGAGTCCACTATACCCCAAACTACAGGTTGAAGACTGGGCCCCAGGTTCTCGGATCAATTTATACCTTAGGGATAGGGAGATATGGTATAAACACTCATAGACCTATAGATTGTGTCTAACCTAAGGTCTTGGCCCTAATGCATGGGCTTTGGCTTGTTCTTTACAAATGAGACCCTATCTTGTTCTCTAGTTTTAATAGCAGAGTTTTTTTCTTGCTGCCTATACCCTAGCTTTTGTGTAAATCCTGTCAGATAATGCCAAAGGCTTTTTGGTCTGGACTACTGTTTTACCTTTGCCACTCATCCCAGGGAGTAGAGTCCTGCCATTACTCACCCTTGCTTCTGTGATGGGCTTCCCATGGCTTGGCACACTACCTCCATGATACTGATAACTTATTTGCTTGAACCACTGGAAATTTTGACTCTATTAGATTATGAATTCCTTGAGACCAGAGCCTGCCTTTTTTTGCCCTTCTTTGTGTCCTGCATACTTAGCACAGTATATGGCACAGAGTAGGCACTTCATAAATGATAGTTGATTGCCTGCTATCAGACAAACTAACATAATGGCCCATATTCACCTCTCAGAACATCTACTGGGTCGCATTTTATGAAGATCAACTTTAGGCCAATTGGTTACTCATTTGGACTGCCAATAGAGAGGAAAAGACACTAGCAGCTGGGGGAGGAGGAATGCTGTGAAAGATCACCTCAATATGCTACCCAACTGGCTAAAATTTCTTCTATTACCCACAAATGGTTTCCCACCTTGATGGCTCTATAAAATCTCTCATCTTTGGCTATACCTAAAGTCCTTTTAAAGAAAATGTTTTGCAAGACCTAATCTGTTTGCCATGTTTCTATATATTCAATTCATATTCCATGACAATAAGATTCCTCGTATGTGAATAAGTAAATGTGAATTATATATAATATAATACCAAGTCATTTCAAAAAGCAGAAGATGCTAATAATTGTGGGGATCAGGAAAGACTTCATGCAGGCGATGGCTCCTGAGATGTACTCTGAAGGAAACTGGAGATTTTATCATGTGGAGGCAAGGAAAGAGCACATTCAAGACATGGGGGGCAACCTAGACAAAGATGTAAAAGCAGGGGATGGCATGTCATGGATGAGGAAAAACTAGCAGGCCAATACCACTAAAATGAAAAATGCTTGAAAAAGGAGTAAGATGAAATAAGACTGAAATGGTAGGTGGGAATCAAATTTTGGAGGGTTTTACATTCCATGCCAAGAGTTTTATCTTTTACTTTAGAGGTGACTGGGAGCCATAGAAGATTTTGGAGTGTGTGTGTGTGTGTGTGTGTGTGTTCGCATGTATGTTAGAAGTGGGGTGGGGATTAGGAGTTAAAAGATAAAAATATTAATCTGACAGCCCTGTGGGGAGTGGATTAGAGGGTGGCTATGTACATATGTATCCAAATTGTTGCATTTTTGAAATATATGCACAACAGGGGAGAAAACATGAATGATATTAATTTCCTCTGTTTCAAAATAAGAATGAACAGTAAAGTAACTCATTGCTATTCAAAACTGTATTATAAAATCAGATTATGATCTTTCATGTTTGGAAAGCATTTTTAGTATTTTAAAAAGCTGTCCAAATATTAGTACTTAGGCCCTTAATTATAGTTGTTTTAGGTGAATGCATATGGGTTTGTTTATTTCTTAGAAGAACAAAACACGTTAAAAATGGATTTGAAAAGAATGATAGAGCATCTTATTGTGTGGCCTCATAATCCAAATGCCATCTGATAGGAGTGTTCCTTTCATATGTTAATGGGCCTCATTTAAGAATGTGTAGGACTGTTCACAGCTTTAGAATTGCTAGGTGGCATGGTGTATAGAGTGCTGTACCTCTTCTCTACAGCCTTTCTCCTCATTGAGTCTCCTCTTCCTGCATGGTTACCACCCCACTTTCAGGCCTTTGTGACCTCTTTCTTGGACTTTTAAAAAATAGACTCCCAATTGATCTCAGTACTTTCAGTTTCTCAGTTTTCTCATCTACCCACACACAGAGATATTAAAATAATCCACCCCAGGCACAGGTTGGAACATATCATTCCCTTGCACAAAAGCCTTCAATGGCTTCCCATTGCCTTTAAGGTAAAATACAGTATTTTCAATCTATTGCTTTTATTGTTCATTTGTTTCAGTTGTGTCCAACTCTTTGTGACTCCGTTTTGGGTTTCCTGGGCAAAGATACTGAAGTGCTTCGTTTGCCATTTCCTTCTCTAGCTTATTTTATAGATAAGGAAGCTGAGACAAAGAGAGTTAAGTGACTTGCCCAGAATCACACAGCTAGGAAGTGTCTGAGGCCAGATTTGAACAAATGAATCTTTCTGACTCCAGGCCCAGAGCTCTATCGATGCACTGTACCACCTAGCTGCCCTAGTCTATTATTTAAAAACATCTGAAATCCGATTCCAATCTAACTTTCCAACTTTCACATTACTCTGAATTTGAGGTTCTCTGGCTTTAACAGTCCATGTCTGGCTCCTGTGCCTTCTCCCAGGCCAACTCCCTGGCTGAGAATGCACTCTCTTCTCATCTATATGTCCTAAAATTACTGTCTTCCTTCAAAGCTCAGCCTTCCACCTTTTCAAAGAAACCTTTTTGGATCCTCCCAAGTTAATACTCTCTCCCACATCAATGGACCTAGGACTCCCTCATAACTAATCCCATTTCCAGTGCAATATAAACTGTTTGAGAGCCAGCACTATTGTCCCTTTCTTTATCCATATCTGGGAAAGTCCCTTTCACAAAACAAATACTTAATTGAATTGATTATAATATGAATAACAATGCAAGAGATTACTCAAGAAACCATTTGATCAAATGCCAAATTAGTGTTGAGACAATAAAGGCTGTGGTAGATATTGCTCAGGGCGGCTAGGTGGGGTAGTGTATAGAGTGGGGTCAGGAGGACCTGAGTTCAAATCTAGCCTCAGACACTTCCTAGTGACCCTGGGCAAGTCACTTAACTCTGTTTGCCTCAGTCTCCTCATCTGAAGAAGGAAGTAGCAAAGCATTCTGTTATCTTTGTGAAGAAAGCTCCAAATGGGGTCATGAAGTGTTGAACACAACTGAAAACAACTCAACAACCACAAAGACAGAGATCACTGGGATGGAGTGGTGAAAAGAGGCTCCATTAAAGAGGTTGGCATTGAAATGGGTCATAAAGAGAAGGATGGGGGCATATTTCAAGTATGGAAAGATAAGATGGAAGCAAAGCTGTTGAGCAGGAATGTGCATATGGTATATGAACTCTGAGATCCCATGACACAGGCTTCCTTGGAGTTCTTCATACAAGATACTCCATCTCTGGACTTCTGGCATTTTCACTGGCAGCCATACTTGGAATGTTCTCCCTCCTTACCTCCACCTCCTGATTTCTCTGGCTTCTCATCTAAAATCCCATCTTCTACAAGAAGCCTTTGATTATCTCCAATTTATCATGTACTCACATATACAAACATATACACGTGTGTATATATGTATACACATACACACATGTATATATACACACATACACACATATATACACACACGCATATATATAAAATACATATCTTGTTTATACATAATTACTTTCATTTTCTTTCCCCCATTATATTGTGAACTCCTTGAGAACAGGGACTGTGTTTTTGTTTGACTGATAGATTGGGGTTTTTTTTTTTGTTTCTTTTTGATTTGTTTTTACCGTTCTTTGTATTCCTAGAACTTAGCGCAGTACCTGGTATACAGTAGATGCCTAATAAATGCTAATTGACTGACTGATTTAAGGGATAATACTTAGACCTATCAGGTTAGAGCAAAGGATTTGCAGAGGGAGATTAGCACATGAAACCTTCCCCAATCTCAAAGCCCCCACTTTTTTAACCAGGTGTCAATTTAAGTCTTTCCTATAAGCATGTAAACTTTTCAAAATGAGCAACCCTGGTTAAGTCATGTGTCCTGATGTATGGTTGAGAAAATATGTTACTCTGTTTCTACTTCTAGGTCCTAGAAAGGCCATGGTAACTTCATGATGGAGATTCACAACATACTATGAAATAGGTCAAGCCTAAGAAGAAATAGAGAGTATTTTATTGTATTGTATTGAGCTGATTGTAAGAGAGAAACTTGAAAATTTGTCTGCCAAGTGAATTGCCAGAGTTAACATTTAATTGTTTCTGAGTAGGGAAAAATGTAAACTTCTCCTTCTGTTGAGAATTGCCTTAGGAATCACTCTTGAGGCATAATACATGGGTATTCTGTTTTCCCGTGTGCTTTTGGCACAATGGCCTCCAGGAAATTGACCTGTGCAATGGTGACAAGTATGACCACTTTTGGCTGCATGAGCCTGCTTTTCTGTGTCAATGATTATCAATCAAATGGGGAGTGGGGGTGGAGGGGATAAAGTTTCCAGGGTGAAGCAAGGGATTGATTTTAGTGTATCTGTAACATGGAGTCTCCAACTTCTAGATTTCCTCAGGACATTTTCCAAGTATGTTTGGTTTTTTTTTAAACTTGTGGAATACATTTTTTCCTTCTTCTGTTTTGTGCTTAGTGACCATTAATGGCCAAGGAGAACAACATGAATTTTATTTTCTCCTCTGTAGTATCAGGGACTTGTAAAGTTTCCAGGATTGTTTTGATTCCATCTCTTGATTTTGAGTAAGTATAGGTCATGTCAGGAGAGAAACACTGGATCAATAAAACCCTCTCATAGTGTGTGCCACTGATGTGATGCCTAGTATAATGGGCTTGTGAGTCAGAGACAGTTAGGATGTTTTGGCAAACTTCATATTTTCTAGATGATCTCTAGTGAAGTTTAGTTTCACAGAATCACAGGGCCTCAAGAATTGGAATCAGAGATCATCGAATCCAACCCGAACTTGGAGTTCTGTATAGAATATGCCTGACAAATGGCCATCCAGCCTTCACTTGGACACTTCTGGAGAGGAGGAAATCACTAACTTCCAAAGCAATCTACTCCACTTTTCAGTGGATCTAATCATGTGGAAGTTTTTCCTTATGTCAAACTTAAATTTACTTCTTTGCAATTTCTACAGTATTGCTCCTAGCCCTGCCCTCTGGGAAAGATTCATCATTCCCTGCATAAGTTTGTTCTTTAAAAGATCACAATTTCCTTCAGTTGACCTTCAGATGGCATGGGCTTGAGGCTCAGAATGTTTCCTTGGCAAGTACAGATTTCAAAAGGCCAGCATCAGCTACACAATACAATGACGAATCAATCAGGGTAACATGTTAGTGGAAGAGAGTGACAGTAAGCTATGGAAAGTACTAATGAAGAGAGGTCAACATAGCAAGATAATTTTTTTTTTAAATAGAACAGTTTGACAAGTCCTTTGAATAAACCCTTCAAAAGATTGCCCCAGACTCTCTTTCAAGGACATGTCAATGGAACAGGGTATAAATTAGGTCAATGACAAATGATCTTACACAGACTAGTTTTGTTGAAAAAAAAATCATAATACATTTGGCTCTATCTCTGTCTGTCTCTTTGTTATAATCACACAGGCAGGATGCCATTCGTCATTTACATGACCTTTTTCAGTTATTAATAAATATTCAAAGTGTTGCCTTTTACTGTGATTAGAGATCAAGAAGTGCTGGTGAACTTTTCATACAAACTATTGGACAAGAACAAAATTCTAATTTCTTCACTGTCCTTTCTTCTTGCCCAAGCTCATTCCCCTTTACATCAAAATTTTCATTTCTCCCTTTGTGACTCTGCTCATGCTGCTCCTACCAATTGCAGGGCTCCTCCTCCAACCCCACCCTCCCTTAAATCCTTGTATTGCTTCACCTCAATTTCTGCCTCTTCTGTAAAGGCTCCCCAGGCTACTCCAAAGCCCTGTATTCTCTCTTCTCTGAATTAGTATGTCACACTATTTTGCAATTCGTTTCGTAATATCCTATCTCCGTAATATTCTATTGCTTGATGTATCTTGGTTTTGCATCCCAAACTCTACTCTAACCTTGGAGTCATCCTTGACTCTCCTATCAGCCTCATCTTAAGTGGCACTTTGGACAGCAAGCTGAACTTGGAGCTTCAAGACCCGAGTTGGAATCTTGCCTCAGACACTTAGCAGCTGTGGGATCCTGGAGAGTTAAACTCCCTGTTTGCTCCTCTAAAATGAGGATAATAGTAGTACCTGCCACACCGTGGAAAGACTAAACACCTAATAGTCACTCCACAATGTTGATTGATTTTATTTTTACACAAGAAAAGTGTTACTGTTAATGAGGCAGCATGACGTAGTGCAAAGAGTGCTGGACTCGGAATCAGTAAGACTTGAGTTCAAATATTGCCTTCAAACTTTCTAACTCTGTGGCCATGGGACTCTCTAAGCCTCACTTTTCTCATCTATCAAAGGAGCATAATAATATCATTGGTACTTACCTCACAGGGTTGTAGTGAGTCTCAATTGAAGAAATCTCTGTAGAATACTTTGCAAGTGGTAGGATGCTATAAAAATGTCTACCACCACCATACTACCATCTTTATTCTCATATTCTCTCTTTCTCTCCCTCCTTCCCTGCCTCTCTTTCTCTTCTCTTTTCTCTCTCTTCTTCTCTTACTCCTTCCCTCTCTCTTACTTTGTCTATCCCTCCCTCCCATTCTTTCTCTCTCTCCCTCCTTCTTTCTCTCATTGTCTGTCTTTCTCTGTCTCTCTCTTCTCTCTATCTCTGTCTCTGTCTGTCTCACTGTCTTGCTGTTTCTCTGTCTGTCTCTCTCTCTCTCTCTCTATCTCTCTGTCTCTCTCTTCTCTCTGTCTCTGTCTCACTGTCTTGCTGTTTCTCTGTCTCTGTCTGTCTCTGTCTCTGTCTCTCTCCCTCCCTCCCTCCTTCCCTCCCTGTTGTCATCTTGTGTGATAGTTCTTTTAAAGTGCCTTCTACAGACCATCAGTAACATCAACTGTGGTTTAGATTTAGGTCATAAAACAGCAGCAAGAACATATCCTTGTTGCTATGCAGCAGAAACTGAAATGTAGGGGATAGCATTCAAATGCTTATACTATTTTTCTGAGTCTAGAAGTCTCGACTCCACCACAGACTTGCACACTTGTAGCTCCTAAGCACTTGTGGCCACCCACACAGAAGTTTGCTAGCATGATAGGACCAGTCTGCCAGAGGTCATAGCATCTTTTCCAAAGTATTCCAATAGGCTAGAATCATGAAAGAATAGGGAATTTGGTACAATTTTATTGAGTCCTGAACCTAGAATCTGGAATTAGTTGATTATAATACTAACTTCAGGGAAGCATGACAATATATACAAAACTGTTCATCGACCTAGAACTGAAGGGAACTTTAGAGGTCATCTAATCCAACTCCTTCATTTTATAGATGAAGAAGTTGTAGCTCCAAAGGTTAAAAGATTCAATCAAGGACACACTCATGGGTGTCAGAGCCAGGATTAAAACTCAGGTACTGTGACCCCAAGTTCAGCACTACTTAGACTATATCTTTTACACATCAACAAGGTATATGAACAAACATCTAAGAACACCTAAATTTTCATGGATTTTAATGGAATCAGAGTACTGAAGTCAATATTAATTTGAAATAAAACATATCAAAGGAAAACTCAGAGGTTTCTGTTATTCCTATTACATATTCCTACTTGCTACAAGAAGAATAACACATACCATGGAATCCAGATGTACCTTTCATCCAGGACTACTGAAATTGTCAGGTGAATGATTTGATAAATTATGTTAACCATGCAAAAGAAGGAACAAACAAGTATCTTTTGTATACACCTGTACTTGAAAAAGATATCTTGCTTTTGTCTGTCTCTGAACAATTCCTATAGAGCAGCTAACCACTCCAGGTCCTTCTCCCAATTTGAATTTCTAGCTGGCCTGTCTAGATATGGAGTGGAAAGATTAGGGTAAATATAGAAAATATCATGTGGTAAATGGCTACTGATGATCAAAGAACTATTGCTTGAAGAGGTGATGTTTTTTGTTTTTCAGCTGGAGCCCTGTATTGTGCTTTCATGATTCAGTGTTGTTTGCCTGCCTGTTTCTCTCTATCTTTTTCCTTGACTGAACAGGCATCCTTTTTCTCTAGTTTCCCATCACAGAACATTCTTTGGATGTTTTTATTGTCTTCCATTCTAATAATTCTTATGATATTCTACTGCCATTCTTCCTTGATAGATTGCTTAAGGTGAAAATTTGACAGAATCTATTGAAAATAATTTAATTGCAAAGTCCCTGATGCGCTAAATTTATATTATAAAGAAACACTGGCTCCTCATTTTTCTCTAAATCTTTGGGGAAATCTATCAGAAAACACATTTTTCCCTTACATCATTCCTGGGATAAAATGTGGCTTTACCTGTTTTCCCCTCAAGCTTTTCTTACTTTTTTTCAAAGCAAATCAGCACATATTTATTGAACATGTTTGTATGTGCAAGTCTTTATGCCACTATCATAACTGGGAGGTTCGGTGCTGTGGCTTTGTCCTCAGGGTGTTCAAATTTAGAGGATGCTGGCAGCTCTTGAACACAGGGACTTAGAAATACCTAGTTTACTACCTAGTTAGCAAGAACAATGAATTAATTAAAATGAAAATCGATCGGATGGCATGTTTTCTCCCTATCACCAGAAGTACCTCAAGTTATTTCCTCCCAGCCTTGTCCTGTTCTTTACCCTGCCCAGTCTTTTCACCAGAAATGGTCTTAGGGCTTTTGTTTCTTCATTCCCATTGCATTCACTTGAATTTTTATTCAAAGATAGTTCATATTCCTTGCCCTAGGTGCCAAAGTTTATATATATATAGTTGGGGAGATAGAACAAAAGTACATGAAAAAATGAAATTAATCATAAATTGTAGGTGATTTAAATTCACAATGAATGGCACAGTCAGCAAGTGGTCTGGGGTCAGAGGAGGGTGAAATCTCTTTAGGTTGGTCAGGGAAAAGTCCATAGTAAACTTTGAGTTGAGTCTCAAAGGAATTGTAGGAGTTGGAGGTAGAGGGGAATGTGCAGGTATTTTAGCTCAGTGGAATAGGATGAGCAAGGTGTGTGCAGAGAGGGAAATGTACACATGTGTAGGGGACAGAGAGTAACCGATAAGGCTGGAGGGAAAGTTTCTAGAAGTCAAAATCCAGAAGGTTAGAAAGGTAGATTTGACCAGAGTGTGAAGGATCTAGATTGCTGGGCTAATGATGTTGGACTTGATTCTTTAGGAAATGAGGAATTATTTGAAGCTTATTTATACAATTACTTTTTCTTTTTACTAACTTTAATTGCTGCTAAACTTATAATAATAACATCCCAAAGTTGGACTCAGAAATTATTGAGACCAGCTCGTTATTATACATGAATAATTATTTTCATTTTTTTCTAACTGTGAATTTAAAGTACCAGTACCATATATCAGTGGTCTCCAAACTTCTTTGAATGTGTACCACTGTCAGTTAAAAAATTAGCATTACCCCCAACATAGGTATATTTGGTAAATTGTACATATAATGTACTTCATACAACTTATACAAAATAGAAATTAAAAAGAATAAGAGAAAAATGAAGTAATATTTGATGCTAGAGTAAAGGGAACCTCTGGAATTGAGTAGGGGGTAACATGATCAAACTCATGCTTTAGCAATATCAATTTGTTAGCTTTGTGGAGGATGGACTGGAGAGGGGAGACACCTGGAACAGGGTGACCAGTTACAAGTTAATGAGAGAGAGAGGGAGAGAGGGAGAGGGAGAGAGCGAGAGAGAGCTTTATTAAGAACTTACTATGTATAGTTAATTCACTATCCTAGACCCTCAAGCAGCTTACATTCTAATGGGGAAGACAACACATAAAAGGGAATGGGAAAATGGGTGGAGGTGCACATATAGGGCAACATAGTGTGGAAACAATGAGTGTAGGTACTATGTGAGAGTAGAGAGCAAAAAAATCACTCTTACTGATGTCTTGGAGGCAGAAATGACAAGAATTTCCTGAGAAGTGAATAGTCGAAGATGACGATAAGGTTGTCAGCCTTCTAAGTTACTGGAAGGAGGGTGGTAGTCTTGAGATAATGATGGACATTTAGAAGAGGGATGGTTTTCTGGGGAAAGATAATATAAGGAGGTCTACAGTATAGCTCACAACCTAATCCTGTCTGTTCATTCTATGTGTCTCACTCTGTTCCACTGAAAAATGAATAAGAGGTTGTGGGTTTGACTATATCAGGGAGCATGGGCTACAGCCCACTTCCTACCCTCTAAATGGTTGATCATACATCTCTTAGGAGAGTGACACTAACTCCCCTTGCCCCCCTCCCCCTTTGTAGATGTCTATTATAGGTAATAAGATGGTGGAATTAAGACCTGCTATGGACCTTAGAAGAGAAGGGAGCTAGCATTTATTAAACACCTATGACATGCCTGGCGTTGTACTAAGCACTTTACAAATATTATCTCATTTAATCCTTATAACAGCTAGGTGCTATTTTGATATCCATTTTATAGTTGAGGAAACTGAGGCAGAGATTGTCCAGCTAGTAAGTATCTGAGGCTGGATGTGAACTTGGGTCTTAGAGATCATCTAATTCAATTCTTTTACTCTATAGATGAAGAAATAGAAATTCCAGCGAGGTTAAGTGTCCTACCTAACCATACACACACTCAAAAGAAGTGACAGAACCACATAAATCCTTAAAAACATTTTCTTTTTGGACCTTATATACGTAAATGGCATACTCTATATCACAATTCCTATGTTGTTTGTTTTAGTATGATGGGATTTTTGGTATGGTAGAAACAAAGGTAAAATATTAGTTCTTGACTTATTAATGCTAATGTTTTGAAATACTATCCATAAGCTGTGAAAGGGCTAAGCAACATCCACTGTTCTTTCCCAAACTGTAAATGAAGACTACGTTTTCTCGTGATTTTGGTTGTGTATTTGATTGTTGCCAAGTTTAGGATGAACTAGGGACCTAGGAAGCACTATGTAAATAGTATCTGTTATGGAAAAAGATTTGTAGGAAAACATGCGCGCACATGCACACACACATACACACACACACACACACACACACACACACACACACACACACAGTGATCTAGAATCACGATTGTTTCTCTGCAAAGAGAAAAACCCCAGAATAACTCTGCGCAGCAATGTTCCAGTTGTCTAAGGAAACTCTTTGAAGAAGAAAGCTCCTCTCTTAGTTACACATGCTCCCATACTGATTTATTCACAGATGCTCAGAAGTTTCTCTTTTCTATCCGTTGTGCCTGCTTAGTTTGGAAGTTATGTTTCATCGTGGACCACAGATTGCTTTTTTTTATTTCCCAGAATAGGAAAGGCAGGCAAATTCCCTCTCTCGTTTTTTCTCTAAAAAGGGAAGAAAAATGTACAGAGAGCAAATTCTTCACCACAATGAGACCTGAAGGATGGAGAGAGAATGAATGATAAGTAGACTGGAAATGAAAAAGAGTAATTATTTCAAAAATGGTTTTTGGCTTAGAGTCTATTTAAAAGCTGAATCTCATCCCTGTGCTCAAAGATGGTACTTTTTTTCCCCTAACCTACTGTGAAAATGCATATTTTTCTATAACATTTTCCACTACTAGGTGGCACAATAGATAGAGCACTTGACCTGGGATCAGAAAGCTGTGAGTTCAAATCCAGCCTCAGACACTTATTAGTTGTACGACCCTGGGGAAGTCATTTAACCTTTTGTTGCCCGTTTCCTCCTCTGTAAAACAGGGCTAATAATAGCTCCCAGGGTTATTGTAAGGGTGATATGAGACAATATTTGTAAACTGCTTGATAAACCTTAAGACACTTCATAAATGCTAGAGCTATTATCATAATATCACTGTTGTTCCCCAAGAACAGCTAGGTGGGGCAGTGGATAGAGTGCCAGGCCTGGAATCAGGAAGACTCATTTCCCAGAGTTCAAATCCAGTCTCAGACACTTGTTAGCTCTGTGATCCTGGGCAAGTCACTTAACCCTGTTTGACTCAGTTTCTTCATCTGTAAAATGAGCTGGAGAAGGAAATGGCAAACCACTCCAGTATCTTTGCCAAGAAAACCCCCAACGAGGTCATGAAGAGTAGGAAGTGACTGAACACGACTGAACAGCAACAACAATTGTGCTCAAAGTGAGACTGACTGATAACAGATAGACAGTCCATGTGCTGTTTGCTCACTCTACACCAATGAAATCACAGATTGTAAGCATGGGATTGTAGGATGTATAGATGGAAGGGCTACGACAGAGCATCAGCACAATTCCCCCCATTTTTCAGGTGAAGAAACTGGGGCATTTAGCACAGAGATTAAGTGACTATGTCAAAGGTGACCTGTATTAAATGGAAGAGGAGGGATGGAACTGAGCTTCTTTGGTTTTAGTCTGGTGCTCTTCTACCTGATTTAGATTCAGACCACAGATTTTATCCACTGACTACAAATATAAATCCATTTGAGTTATTGGATTTTCTCCCATATCCATGAACGAACTAGTTGAAAATCATTCTACTTCCATGGATAGGTAGGTAAAGAACACTCCCATTGATGCTATAAATTGTATTCCCCTTCCATTATTTTGGATTAAGAGTTATTTATACTTGTGATTTTATCAGTGTAGATAATTCCTCAGTGTGTAGACTCACTTCAATGATGGAAATTAACAGCTTGTCTTTATATTATATTCTTAGAGAGCTGAATTAGATTTTGAAAGAGTAAGTGATTTAATTAATGTGGTGCCAAGAAAGGGCTTAGACACAGGTGATCCCAACTCCAAGGCTTGGACCATATTACTGTGCCTCTAAAGATGATAATGATGGCTCACATTTAGATATCATTTAAGGTCTATAAATAAGTTTTCTCATAAAAACTCTGAGAAGAACATAGTAAACGCATCATTATTCCTATTTTGTAGATAAGGAGAAAGTTTAAGTGACAAGGGCATGGCGCTAATAAGCAGCAGAGCCAGGACTCCAAATCAGATCCATTGACCGAATACCCACATCACTAGTTGGCCTTCTTAGAAGATAAATCTTTAATAGATCAAGAATTTAAAACTATTCTTTGTATAGGTTCTTTTCCAAGAAATAATTATGTCCATGATAACACAATGTGTAAAGGGAAGAAAAAAACACATAATTTTAAAAAATTAAAGTACTTTGTATTACCTGATAAGATACTGAAGCAGTATGCTAATAACTCTGACTGATAATCAATTGGGGGGCACACTGGAGGAGGGGGAGAGACACATCATTGACAGTACTAGAAGCTCCCCAGCCTCTCAGGGTTACTCCTGGGACCTAGAAGAGAGAACTATTCAGCTACCTTCTGGGGATTTGGTCCATCCATGTGATTGGGAGTTGGGGAATTAGATAAATAACTAAATTACATACACACACAGAAATTTAAAATTTCACATAAAAATATTGGTTATTAGGCCATATGTAAACATTTCACATATATGTAAATAAATTTGAATATATATTTTTCTAAATGTAATTAGTGGAGATTTAAAAACAAAATAGTAATGTCATGTGCCTACATATGGTGTCTGTATATACACACATAGTCAGGCATGTATATAATATAAAAATATGTATTTTTAAAACTGCTCTTTTAAAATTTGTAGCTTACTTATTCTCTTTTCATTTTTTTCTTATTATAGTGAAGGTTTTTTTGGTTTTCCATTTTCTTTAATTTTTGAAAAAATATAAATTCCATATGTGTGTGTGTGTGTGTGTGTGTGTATATACATAAAACGTTTAGAAACATATACCTATATAAGTTTGTGTATGTATGTGTGTATATGTATACACAGGGGTGTGCTGGTAACTGTTTAATAGCTAGCTCTCTAGACAAAAAAGAACTCATGATACACTTTTAAGTTTAATCTATGTTATTAATTCATTTTTTGCCCTCACCATCACTTTTTAAAGTTTAGAAATCAACAAAACAAATCAAGCCCTGATTTAAAGCATTCACTGATTTCTGAGATGTAAATGTTCACTCTGAAAATTTAACAATCAACTCTCAAGAGCCAGTTTGAGCTGGCATTATGGTGCCCCTGTATATGTATGCATATATATATACATATACACACATATATGTATAGTGTACACATATGTATAGTGTATACACATATGTATAGTGTACATACACATATCATGCATACACACATGTATATTATACACATGTATAGTGTATACATACATGAAGGTATACATATACTCATATTTATTGTGCACATATGTATTTATATGTGTATATATATATCATAGCTTAATGTAGCTTTGAATTTACATGGTTTAAAAACATATTGTCATGTTATGTGTCTACTTCCTTGAAGGGAAATAACTCCAGAAAATTATGATCTAGGGCTGGTTCCCCATCCCTATTCAACACTGATAGCCAAAACATTTTAAAAGACATTGTCTAAATTCTCTGTGGCTGTTTGACACATGTGAATAAATAAATAAAGCATTTATTACATGTTCACTATGTGCAAATCATTGTGATAAGTGCCAGGGATACAAAGAGAAAAACAGTCTAGATGTGACATTCTAATGGAGGAAACAACACACATGGAAGGTTTCATCTGCAACTCAGATAGAAAGGTCCCATGATCCTTCTGAATGCAATGGCAAAGTACATAGTAATATTATTTTTATTGAAAAAAATCAAATACGTTTCTTATATTGAACAAGTTGGAAAGACTTTGCAGACAAGAACTTTCTTTTCTGAGACTTCACTAGATGTGACTGTAGCATCTGCAGGAGTGGTTGCTAGGCTGCGTCTCCATGGGGTCGATCCCTAGGATGATGTCTGAAAGTACTAGGCTTGAAGCATTTTTTTTTCAAAATCTAATTCAGAAAATTGAGGGGATGCCCATCAATTGGGGAATGGCTGAGCAGATTATGATATATGATTGCAATGGAATTCTATTTTGCTACAAGAAATGACAGGCAGGATGCTTTCAGATAAACCTGGAAAGACTTGCATGAACTGATGTGAAGTGAAGCGAGCAGAACTAGGAGAACATTGTACACAGTAATAGCAATGATGTGCAATGATCAGCTTTGAATGATTTAGCTATTCTCAGCAATACAATGAACCAAGACAATTCCAAAGGACTCATGAGGAAAAATTCTCTTCCTATCCAGAGAAATAACTGACAGAGTCTAAGTGCAGATCAAATTATACCACTTTTCACTTTCTATATTTTTTCATGGTTTTTTTTCCTTCTGGTCTGAGTCTTCTTTCACTATATAACTATCATGGAAATATATTTTGTATGATTACACATGTATAACTTATATCAAATTGCTTACTATCCCAGGAAGGGGAGATAGAGGCAGGGAGAGAGAAAATTTGGAACTCAATTTTTTTAAAAAAAATGAATGTTAAAAATTGTCTTTACATACAATTAAGAAAAATAAGGAATTGGAAGTTGGTTGGCAGTTAGTAGGGATGGCTGGCCTCTTCTCCACAGAAGCTGCTTCTCTTAATGATGACTGTGAGGACTGGGCTGGAATCAGGAGCAGTGGTTTGGAGTCAGGGGATGCTGCCACTTTCAGGGGTCTTATCCTTATCCAAGTCTGTCGGTAGCAGATGGTCAGCAGTTGTTAGTGGTGATGGGAATGGTGGACCCCTTCTCCACAATTATTTCTCCCCTGAATTATGACATCAGGGAATGGGTTAAAAGCAGGTCTGTTGTTTTAAGGACACTGTTATTCTCAGGGCTTTTAAGTTCAGAGTCCTGGGCTGTTTCCATTTGGTTTTTATATGGTGCCCATTGTTGTAACATTTCAGATTTGATTCCTGTATGGGTCGGTTAACTTCACAGCCTTGACCAGTTGCTTTAGAGATTCATGCCATTAGTCAGAAGGAACAAGAGAGGAGAATGGATCAGTAGAAATCCATCACCCCTTTTGGAAAAAGAACTCAGAGAATGAGTCCTACTGATGCTATGTCAATAGTCTCATTTTTGCACAAGCAAGAGCATGCATGCATGCTTTCATTCAATCAACTGCTCATTCATTGTGAAGTCCTCAAAGATCACACGGCTGAAATTTAATTTTCATGAGATGAATGAGTCAATTATAATTGAGAGATATTTTTCCTGGCAGAGTCCATAGCTTTTAACCTAAGCAAGATACATTTGGATAAATATCCCCTTTTAGAGATAAAGACATGAAAAATTGTTGTAAATAAAATGCTTTTCAACCTTCCTTTCTGCCATAAAAATGTATGCATGAGCACTAGTTTTGTGCCCACATGTACTTTTCTGTCATATCTTTCTTCCCACTGTTACCCACTGGAATGATGTATCTTTATTTTCTCAATCTGTGGTATTCTTATTACTTCAAAATTCTTGCTTATAAATGCTATCTTTTGTCGCATTTATGCCATGGAAATTCGGCCAGATGGATCTCATCCATGGCCATCTTTCCGTCAGATATTTGGTCTGCTAGGATGCAGTTGTTTCTGGGTTGGAGGCAAAGGATCTGGGCATCTTGTGGCCTGAAAGGCTGACAGCTTTCATGGTCTTTCTCACTGGTTCCATATTCACAACAAAAAAGAGGTTTGATAATGTTTTTGAGATGATATTCTTAGAAACACTCACATGTGAAATTTGTTCCAGGATGTGAGGAGAGAGAAGAAATTGCACATATTTAGCTGTTAACATTTCAGGACAATTTGGTGACTATTTTATGAAATCCACTTAAGAAAATCCCTCTACCACCTTTATTTCATCTTGAAGAAACAGTTGGCATGGGTTCTGATTTAAGTAGTCTTAAAATGAAACATTTCCTTCTTGGGAGGTAGATGAGGGCAGTTAGAGCCAGCTAAGTGTAAGATTATTGAGATCAAGCCAAAGTTAATGTGGCATCCAAGGTTTACTTAATGGCCAAAATATGTTTTAGCATTTTCAATTAGGTCTTTGAATTCTGAATAAAGAAATGGTAGTTTGGGGACTTGTCTCACTACTTAAAATTCTGAAGGTAGAAATTATCCATGGGAATTGTCCCTGCCTATCCTACAAACTGTCCTGCTGCTTGAGATGTTGTTGGTGGTTTGAATCTAAAGCTAGCAACCTCTTAGTTTAGGTTTGATGTTGGTACAAATGAAGCACTTATAAGTCAATGAGCGTTTGACAAAGGAAGAGGTTTACTTTACCCTAACCCAGCAAGGATATGCAACAAGGTTATAGTGGCCCTTAAGTTTCTCTGAATGTATCCCCAGAACATCCCAACCCTCCTCTTCCCTCTATCTGGAAACATGCCAGTAACTGGCAAGGAAGGACACAGGCACCCACCAAGTCTGAAAGGCTCCCAACTACACAGTGTGGGACCTTTCATGCTCAGAGACCAGGAATCTGGATCAGGGAAGCTGGGACCAGTCAAGTTATATGGGAGGAAGAAGTTGTGTCAGGGTCGGGGAAGATGGGCCAAGAAACAGCTGGTCCTATCACAGATGCTGTTCAGGAGATAATAATGCGAGAGATTTTGTGAAAACCTTTATAAAAAATTGCTATGTGCTACCCTTCTGGCATATGCTAAAAGCTTAAGCAAATGCCATGCCTTGTTCAGATTAGAAAGACTGCTCAGTTTCAATGCAGATAAAGCCAAACTAAACAGGAAATCACATTTTTTTTCATCTGAAAAATCTACTGTGCAACTTGATAGGATCTCATATTGGAAAACCGTAATAATGAATATACAGAGTTTTCTTATTAATATTCTCCTTGGAGGGTGGGGGCATGAACAGGAGGGAGGCCGACTGAAGGCATTTTAAGTAACACATTACACACAGCCAATTATTTACACCCAACCGCATTTTAATCAGGGAAATGATCTGCTGCAAAATTCATTACAGTGACATTGTATGTTCTATGTTAGGATTTTAAAACAGAAAGATAAAAATGGCTCTAAATTTTTCTATAGTTTGCTCCATTATCAGATTCATAGACAATGTGGACAGTGGCAAAAACCCAGGATTGGAAATCAGAAGACCTGTGTGACCTTGGGCAAGTCAGTTCAGAAGATACTAGTGGCTAGAGCATGGTACCTGCCAAATAATAGGTGCTTAATAAATGCTTATTTCCTTGTTCCCCTTCTTCTCTGGGCTCCATTTTGCTCAGCTGTAAAATGAGAAGTTTGGGCTAGATCACATCTAAGGTATTTATCTGGCAATAATAATCTATGGGACTTTAAATCATTGATCCAACCATAAAACCTCAGCTTCCGAGCACAGTCCTGGTACTGCGGGTATTCAGAGATATTAACTGACTACAAGAGGCTTTCATTACTGCTGAATGAAGTTTCAGACAGCTTTGTTGAACTTACCTGTGGGGTCCAGAGACTTTCTCAAGATGAGAACCTTGCAACTTTGTTTTCCACTATTCCCTGGCATCTAGCCATCCTTCATCTAGTTAGTCTCCTTACTGTATCATGAAGATGCACTCATTCTAATTTTCGCCCATGTGGTCTCTTTCCTAAGGTCACCTACCTCTTTTCCTTTACGCTCTACCTGTCTAAATCCTCTCCATTCTTCCTCCAGCTCCCACATCAGGTTCCATCCCTTCATTAAAGGCTTCCTTGATGCTGCCCACATCTTTGCTTTCCCTCTCTTCCAACCTGCCTTAGCACTGAAAGTCACAAGGTCATAGGATTTAGAACTGTAATACCATCATTATTATTAGTATTAATAATTGTTTCAGCATAATGGATGGAGAAGCAGTCTGGGAGTGAGGAAGAGTTTAGTTTAAGACCCATCTCTGTCCACCACTGGCTGTGTGACCTTGTGCTAGTCTCTTAGTATTCTGGGAAACTCTTTAAGTTTCTGACAGCTTAAAGACATGGAGATAATGTTTTGAATGATTGCACATGTAAAACCTATATCCATTTGCTTACCTTCATAGGTAGAGGGAAGGGGAGAGGGAAAGGAAGAGAATTTGAAACTCAACATTTAGAAAAAAGAATGTTAAAAATGTTTTCACATGTAATTGGGAAAAGTAAAATATTAAAAAATAAAATGACAGTAAAAAATATAAGTTGCTGAGATAACTATATATAGTTATGTATAGTCAGGGGTGTGCTATAGTGAAGGGAGTTGCCTCTCTTGGGAGCTGCCTACAGCAGTGAATCATGAGTCCATTTGCTAGCCCTGTTATTATTTTGTTAACAACAATTGATATTTATGCAGTAGGCTTCAACTGATACAGTTATCCTGTTAGGTGGGTGTTATTTCTACCTCCATTCTACAGATGGAGAAATGAGGTTTAGAGAGGTAGGATGATCTGTTCATGCTAAGGTACCTAAGAGAAGATCAAAAAAGATATATGAATCCACACCCTTTTGAATCAAAATCCAACACTTTTTCAACACCATGATGCTGCTTCTGTGGAATATTTTGAGATCATTTAACCCAGTTTAATTGCTTTAGAGAAGACAGCTAGGTGGCACAAAGTACCTGGCCTGGAGTCAGGAAGACTCATCTTTGTGAGTTCAATCTGGCCTTAGATGCTTACTAGTTGTATGATCCTGGGCAAGTCATTGAACCCTGCTTGCCTCAGTTTGCTCATCTGTAAAATGAGCTGGAGAAGGAAATAGAAACCAGTGCAGTATCTTTTCCAAGAAAACCTCAAATGGCATCACAAAGAATTAAATATGACTGAAACTGGCTCCAAGCCTTGCACTTAGCTTGCTTGAAGAATGTTTGGAGAATTAAATATACTTTTGTCTTGTCTCATTGATTATATTTTAAGCCCCTCCAGAACAGAGACTGATTTATTTACTCTTCTGTATGACTCAGCATGATTCTGTACACATAGTAGGTGCTTAAAAATGATTGTGTGATTAGGTGGTTGAATGATTGAGACCATGAATAGAAGATAGCTGCTGCTTTTATGTTTTTTATAGCTTTATATTTTTTGATTTTTGCAAATCCCCCCTTTTTTACTTCCGTCCCACTGAATCTGTATTTACATTTTTTTCAGTCCTTAGAATTGACTATAAAATGCAATTGGTTCTTGCAGTGATTTCAGACCAATAAATGCTGTCATCTGAGTTCTGTGAAAATAACATAGTAATCTAGTAAATAGCTTCTTTGAGTGAGGAGTAACTTGTGCCTAAATCTTTTTATCATCTGCCTCCCTTTTGCCTGGGAAAGAGAGAGGCTCCTTGCCACCTTTGTGCTTTGGTAATGAATCCTTTTAACAAAATTTGCATTTCAATCTCTTGCACATGGACAGGGTACTTCTTTCCCTTCTTAACTTTAGGGGAGTGGGTCTTTGCCCTGTACTCAGAGGAGTCACATGTTCTACATTAAAAATAGAAATTCTTCAGAAATCCCTGAGAGTAGAGTGCCTTTGAGGGTATAATCAGATAATGGGAATGTCTCAAATTTACTTCCATTTTTATTTAATAGGAGGGTAACTACAAGCACATACTATCAATGGGCATATATACACAAATCAACAACTCATCCTCTTAGACTACTTACTCTTCTTACTAACAAAGAAAAGCAAAGGAGACAGACAACATTTTAAAAAATTGAATATTTTAAATAGCCATGTTTTTAAAAGTTATGTAGAATTTTTTTTTCCTCCTGGTGGTCTCCTTTTAAGGTTGAAGATATTCCCATTGAGTTCCTGTGAATAAGAAAAGATTAATTAAATAGGAAATTCTTCTCCATTTTCCCATCCCACATGAATGGCTAGCCATTCTTTACATGGGATGATGTTGCTGATGACTATGTTGTTTGAGAAGTTTGTTTTTCAAATATGAATTTATATGTTCATTTATCTAGACTTATGCCTAGTTTCTCCCTTGAGACCAGTGAGATCCATCTATGCCACTGGCCTGCCTACCCTTATGCACAAAATTGAGCAGTCAATCAATACCAAGGCTGAGCAACTGGGAGAGTAAATTCACCAAGACCCTGTTTTGGGGCTTGCTGCCCTGCCCATTGGCAATTCTGAGGATCCCATTCATACCTGGTAAAGCTAGCTTGCCAACATTCCAACTGGAAAATTATAGCTGGTTAACCTTTCCAACTCCCTTGATATTCTGTCTATTCAGCATTTCCCACTCCCTGTCACTACCGTGTGCCTCCACCCTACCTCCCAATTTTCTGATTTCTTTATCCCAAGTTTTTTGGGTATCTTCACACATCTTTTCTTCCTTCCTTTTAGTCTCACACAAAAAGATCCTTTCCAAGGATAACCTCTCCCCATTGGGAGTCTTGACTTTGTCTCCTAGCTTCTCAGAGACCTCCTAACCTCAACAGTCATCTCCCTGTCTTTGGCATCTCTGTTTTAGCTGCTTCCTTTTGCCTTCAGACTTATTCAGTATACTTGTATAACAGTAGCTGCTCCTTAAAGTTATCTCTACATCATCACTCTCACCTCCCTTTCACTTCTCCAGAGGAACCTTTCTCCATGCTGCAGAGCAAATTAACTGTTTGCTCCAATGCTCATTTTCCCTGCATCTGCCCCATCACTTGTGCCATTCCTTCTACCCGGAGTGCCTTCTTTTATGTCATCTTAGTCAAAATCCTATCCACGCTTTAAGGCTCAAAGGTCATCTACTCCATAGAACTTTTCTCTATAATCCTGCGGCACTCTTTAATATTTCTATAACACCTATCAACATTCTGCCACATTGTGTAGTTATTTATGCCATTTCTAAACTCACTAAATTGGAAACTCCTTGAAGATGGGAGCCATATCTTTTTTTTCTTTTTGGTATCCTTCACAATATATCCTATGGTTTCTTATACATAGCAAGCACTCAATAAATATTTGTTGTATGAATGAGTCAATGAATGACTGAATAAATGAATGAATGAAGGGCTGATGTTAGAAGTATAGTCTGTGGTCATGTAATAGAGTAAAGTTAACTGAGTTATTTAAAGATCAAATCCACAATGTTTACCCATTAGTTCCATTTTAAAAATAGTTTTGCATACAGGTTATAGTTAATATACAAGGCTTCATTTATAACTTCTCCTTTTCCACTTCCCTTCCCTCCCTCCTGGCTTTTAAAAATTCTTGGTGATATTCATTCCTGGTAACCATTTTAAAACTAGCACTAGCCACAATAAAAGAAGTGGATTGTGTTATTAATTCAACAAATATTTATAGCGACACCATGCTAAGCACCATGGGGAATGCAAGGAACATGACACAAAGTCATGGTCCTGGACAAGCTGATAATCTTGTTGGAAAGACAAAACAAAACCTGCAAAGTTCAGTATTGATATTAATAACAATTCTCTAAGAAAATCTAACTCCAGTGGTTCACTTGATGTGGCAGTGCTGCATAGTAGATGGAGTACCAAAACTGGAGTCAGGAAAGCCTGGGTTAACATCCCCCTCAGACACATATCACCTGTACTCCTAGGAAAGTCACTTAATCACTCTGTGCCTCAGTTTCCTCAACTGTAAAGTAAGAAGATTGGATTCAATTGTCTCTGTGGTCCATTCCAGCTCTACATCTATGATGCTATAGTTCTGAGTCTTGGCACAAGAATGGCCTTACAGGATATACCACTAAAATGCAAAATCCAGCAGTTACCAACAAAATAAAAGGCATCGAGCACATTACAGAATGGATTTTGTGTTTTTCACCTGAGAACCAGCCTAGCTAAGTTCAAGGAGAATCGCTAGCAGAATCTGGGCCATTAGGAGGTATACCATGAATTGTGAACTTTGCAGCCCAGAAATTATGAGTCACTACGGGGAAGTAGTCAAGGTAAACAGAGGACCTGGAACTGAGAGACTTAGGTTTGGGTCCTTGGTCTATACATATTAGTCATTTGACCACAGGATAGTAACTTCATTTCTGAGCCTCAGTTTCCTCATCTGTAAAGTGGGGATAATATTTTCAATAACCACTCATAGAGTTGTTATGAGGAAAGTGTTATGTTAACTTTAAAGTATTATATAAATGGAGATTAGTATTGTCTGAAGGATAGACTCATTCCAATGAATGAAGGACTTTTCATTCCAGTGAAATCAGCTCATAGGAGAGAGATTGCACTATAATTACTCTTGTCAGCAAGCTTTTTAGTACCCACTTTGAATGTGATCTGGCTGAGGAAAGCCAGAGCAAGGGAAGCAGAAAATGATGAACAACTTATGGGACAAAACCAGGGCAATATACTAGCAGTATACACTGTCAAGAGGTCAGATGGGCTGCAGAATTCCATAGCCAGATGGAGAATCAGGAATCAGAAGGTCTTTAGGTATGGATGGGATATTACAGGAAGAAATAACGGAAAAAATAGGTTAAGAGACTGGGAATCCAGAGTTCAAGACAAATAAACAGGAGATGAGGAACCCAGGCACAGATTTTAACCAACATATCTTTAATACTATCAATAATTTTTTTAAAAAAAGTTTGATGCTCAGTCAGTTCTTATAGACTTCCCCTGAAGCAGGACTCAGTTCCTGAACTTGGATGCCTTGGGGTTTTCAAGAGGAAATAAATGGAAACACCTAGCTAGAAGGGGGTGGGGAGGATAATAGAAAATAGTTCTGTGTTCTAACGACTGTGGGTTGGAGTGGTCAGGGAAGACTTCCTTGAGAAAGAGACACTTGAGCTGGGCTTTAAAGAATGAATATCCTCTTTATAGGCAGATAATAAAGATGGGGAGAGGGAAGGGGAAGTGATAGGGAATTCTAGGTAGAGGGCATGATGTAAGCAAAGACGTAAATGTGAAAATGCACCAGGCAGGTTTAGGGAACAAAGAATAGATGAGTCTTGCTAGAGTTGGCTGCAGCATGTCTTTTAAGAAGGAAGGAGGGGATGGAAAAATCAGCCCAGCACAAAAGGAATACTTTATCCGTGAATAGTTTAAATGTGAGTTAAATGAGATTCAAGGACCTCCCAGCTCTTGACTGTGCAGGTCATTTAACAGGAATCTTATGAAGGGTCCATTCCCATCATCACTTTCCATTAATACACAGCTGTACTCATGACTCTGTGGATAGAGATCATTAGCACTTGTATTAACAACTTTTGGCATTTTGTCTTTGTATAATCCTCTCTGACTTTTGGCAGTCCCAAATATTCCCCACAGCATTAAACTCTTGTTTGAATACATTTTCATCCCAGGAGAATTGACTTCTATTTTTAAAATAACATTTCAAAAACCCAGAACAGAGGCTTTGTTGGAGCAGACCAAAAACACTGTTTTGAGAAGTTATTTCCTTTTTTTTCTCCTAACAAAACACAATTTGGCAGGACCTTGATCCTAACTGGGAACTGGTGCCTGTAGATATTAAAAAGAATAATTTAATATGGAAGAAGTCTATATTTGAGAAATATTTCTAATATATACTTCACCACTACTTTTTCCATGACCCTTTTTAGTATTAATGTTATAAAATCATTTCTCTGAATGGTTTTAGGATCCTAGTGGCATTAAGTTGAGATCCTATTCAGCTTTTTTTTATTGTCAATCATTTCTTCCATTTATTAGAGATTATACCAAGCCCAAATGTCAAAGTTAACCCAGCAGAGACCTCCTTCTCTTTATTCTTTAGACCTAATCTGATTTGAAAGACTATCTCTATACTGAAACATTGACTCCACAGGGTCAGGTTTTAAAATGATAGGCTCAGTTGTAAGTGTGTGGGATAAGCCAAAACTACAATGGCTGTATCAAAAAAAATATTTTTTTTACTAAGGCAGGTAGTTGGTACATTAGACAGAGTAAAGGACTTGGAGTCAGAAAGACCAGAGCTCAAATCTTGCCTCAGATGTTTACTAACTATATGAATCTGGGCAAGTCATTTAATCTTTCTCTGTCTCAGAAATAAAATAGGGATAAATAAATAAAATCTAGATATATAAAATAAAAATAAAATAGAGATAACAATAGACTCTACCTCCCAGAGTTGTTGTGAGGATGAAATAAGATTATGTTTGTAAAACTCTTTCCATGTCTTGAAGCACTATATAAACGCTAGCCAGGATGATGATGATGACGGCTTCTGTGTTAACATCATAGTCTTTTTTCTGGAGATTACTTCTTCCCTTGTAACAAAGAAAAAACAGGTAAAGCAAAGACAACTGATAACACTAGCCATATTTGACAACATATGCAAATTCTGCCTTCTTGGTACCATACCTCTTTGCTCAGAAAAAGGCAGGTATATTTTATTATCAGTTCTCCATAATTATTATTGGTTGTTGATTTTTTTTCTCCTTTCTCAGATTTTGCCTTTTTAAAAAGCGATCTTTACATTGACATGTTTTAATTACTGGACATATTCTTCTGGTTGGTTGTATTTTACTTTGTAATGGTTCATTGAGATCTTTCCATTTTCCTCTGAATTATTCATTTTCATCATTTCTTACTTATTAATAATCTGAACTTATATACAAAAGTTTGTTCATAATTAATGGATGACCATCTTGGTCCCACACTTCTTTGCTACCCCAACACAGTGCTGTTTCTGACTTCCTTGGTGAATATGTCTTGTAATAAAAATATTGTGTCAAATATTATAGACAGCTAGTCATTTTTCCTGTGTAATTCAAAGCTGATATCCACAATGGAAAAATCAAATCACACCTTTGCCAATTGTGTATTAGTGTTCCTGTTTTCCCATAGCTCCACCAACCTTGATTGTTTTCACACTGGGACATCAGAATTTGAATGTGCATTTCTCTTTTTATTAGATTGTTTTCATATAATCAATGATAATTTGGAATTCTTTTGGAAGCTATTTTTTCCTATCTTTTGATTATTTACCATGGAAGAACTCTTGGTCTTAAATGTAGTTTTGACTTTTGAATCAGAGGACCTGGGTTTAAATATTGGCTTTTCTACTTATTATTTTCTGTGTGACTTTGGGCCAGATACCTTACTTTTCTGGTCCCCACTTTATAAAAAGAGTTAGGCTCTGACCTCTCTGATCACTTCTGGCTCTAAGCTTATGATCCTATAATACAACTTATGTCAATTCTCTCTCTATTTTGTATAGCAGGCATGTATTAGTCAAGATATTTGATGCTAAGATTCCCACCCTTCTCTTGATTTATCTGCACTGGTTTTGTTCTTTCAAGAGTTTTTCAAATTTATGTAATAAAAATTCTGTACTTTATCTTTTATTGTGACCTCTATTCCTTATTTGGTTAAGAATTTCCCCTAGCCATAATTGTGAAAAGTTCTTTCTTCCATCCTTTTCTAATTTTTAAATGCATTTAAAAAATGAGGTGGCATATTAATTTGAAACTAATTGTGGCATATGTTATAAGATCTACCATAAATCTATTTTTTTTCAAATTACTTTTTCAATTTTCCTAGCAGTTGGACAGACGCATTTTACATCATACACAACTATATACATATGCACTTTAGAAGGCAATGGATTTTGTCTTTGCTGCCTGGGAATACTGTGCTAATTTGAAATTCTATATCAACATTTTTCCTAAGAAAAGCTGCTACTGTGGCTGCTCTATCCCTGATGCTAACTAGTTACTACTAATTAGTTCTTGCTCAATGCTGGGGACTCAAGAATGTCTCATTCTTAAAGACATTGAGATCAAGCCAACTAGGTCTCTATCATTCTTGTCTCTCCGTTACTCTGCCATCATGAGATGCTGTATATGTAAGTCGATTATTATCCCTGAATGAATCCAAGGATCTTAAAGTTTTAAGAAGTTCAGCTTCCTCCAGCTTCTTTATCTTATGAAATCTCCTCCGTGACTTCCATGACAGGTGCTCATCCAAACTTTATTTCAATATGTCTGTGCTTTTGTTCTTGCTTTTCTGTGTTCCCAGGAAACCCTTCCTTTCCCTTATTTCTTGCTGAATGACTTCCCATCCTTTAAAACTAAACACAAGTGGTACCACCTCCATAAATCTTTTCTGGTCCCCCACTCAGGAACAGATATTTATTTTGCAATTCTCTTAACACATGTATTATTACTACAAGACTATATATTGTCACTTTATTTCTTTAACTTATATGCAGAGTATAACATGCAAAATGCCCAATTGGATGAATCAAAAGCCAGAATTAAAGTTGCTAGGGGAAATATTAACAATCTCAGATATGCAGAACATACCACTCTAATATTAGAAATTGAAGAATTATGAAGCCTTTTATGAAGATGAAAGAGGAGAGTGTAAAGGATGACTTGAAGATTAACATTAAAATAAAAAACTAAGATCATGGCAACTGGTCCCATCACTTCCTAGCAAATAGAGGGAGAAGAAATGGAAGCAATATCAGATTCTGTATTCTTGGGTTCGAAGATCACTGCCAATGGTAACTGCAGCCAGGAAATTAAAAGATGCTTGCTTCTTAGAAATAAAGCTATGGCAAATCTGTACAGCATGCTAGGAAGCAGAGACATCACCTTCCTGACAAAGGTCCATATAGTCAAAGCCATGATTTTTCCAGTGGGATTGGACTATTTGTAAGGAAAGCTGAGCACCACAGAATTGATGCTGGAGAAGACTTTTGAGAGTCCCTTAAACAGTAAGGAAATCAAATCAGTCAATACTTAAGTAAATTAATTCAGACTATTCATCAGAAGGACAAATACTGAAGCTGAAGCTTAAAGACTGTGGCCATATAATGAGAAGAGAGAACTCATTGGATGTTGGGAAAGTTTAAAGGCAAAAGGAGAAGGGGAGGGGAGAGGATGAGATGTAGACATAATGTCATGGAAACAACAAACATGAGTTTGGACAGACTTAAGGAGACAGTGATAGACAGACAGATAGATAGATAGAGCGGCTTGGAGTGCTCTATGGCCCATGAGATCTTGGAGAGTTGGACATGATTGAACAATAACAATAAGACATGTATATGATACACTGTATCATACCTACCCATGCTTAATTCACATCTTCCATTAGCCTAAGCTCTTTGAAGGCATATGGACCTCTTCTTATCCAAACTTTCTTATCTCTCCCAGCTTCTGGTATGTAATTCAGTACTGAAGGTGCATTTGTTGAAGAAAGAACCACTTCACAGGGCAACCATTTCCATTACTGGGCATCTCTACTTAAAAAAAAAAAACTGAAGTTCTAGCTTATATTAAACTGAGATCTGTATCATAATTTCTACCCATTAGTCTTAATATTATCTTCTGAGAAAAAGGAATAAGGCTTACTTCTTCCAGATGACATTCATTCAAAAGACGAACATGACCATCATGCCCACCCCTAAATCTGCCTTTTTCCTGACCAACCATCCCAATGGATTCGTTTATTAACATTCTTTCCAAAAAGTGGCATCTAAAATGAATATAATACTTCAGGTGACATCTGACAAATGGCAGAATTCATCAGAGTTGTAACTTCCACCATTCTCTACATTACCTCATTAAATGCAGCCTAATATCTCACTCATCAGCTCTGTGTCATTCATAGATTTCCTAAACATTCTCTTCTGAATTCAAGTCATTGAGGTTGATCCATAGATGGAACCTAGCATGGGATTTCTCCCCACAGGTTGACAGCAATCCATTTAGCCAGTGGTTTTTGTATGTTGGGTCATCTAGCTATCAATCCACCTAACTTTCCTATCATTCAGATTACATTTCTTTTTTTGGTCCGCAAGGATTTCAGTAAAGACTTTGACAAGTTATTCATTGAAATCCAGATACTCTAAGTATTGCCTTCTCTTTATGTATTAGTCTAGTAACCCTATAAAACCTTTTCTTAGTGAACTCATACTTATTCTCGGAGATAATGCACTAACCAAGTGTGTGACCCTGGACTTAACTTTGTTTGTCTCAGTTGTCTCATCTGTAAAATGAGCTAAAGAAGAAAACGGCAAACCATTCTAGTGTCTTTGTCAAGAAAACCCCAAGGAAGGTCACAAAGAGTCAGATACAACTGAAACAACTAAACAATAACTCATGAATAATCTCAGCAAGACAGTTAGGTGGCATAGTGGATATAACACTGGATCCGGAGTCTTGAAGACCTGAGCTCAAATCTAACCTCAGACACATACTAGCTGTGTGATCCTAGTCACTTAATTTCCATGTGCTTCAGTTTCCTCAACTTTAAAATGGGTTTAATAAGATCAAATGTAAAAATTGTAAAGCACTTGACACAATGCCTGACACATAGTAGGTGCTATATCAATGTTTATTCCCTTCCCTCCATTTCTTTCATAATCTGTTTTAGAACTTTTTTTCCAGGAATTAATATCAAAGTCATCAATCTATAATTGCTAGTATCTATTTCTTTCCCTTTTTGAAAACTGTTGCTTTTTCTCAGTTTTATGACTTTTCTTTGTTTTCTTAACTCCTCAAACATCACAGATAACAATTAAATGATTGTATCTACAAGTTCTTTCAGTGCCTTGGGACTTATTTTTTCTGGCCCTGAAAGCTCAGACTTATTTAAAGCAGTGAAATGTCCTTTTATCATCTCTTCCTTGAGAGCTTAAGCTTCAACTTCTGCCATGACCCATCCCTAAAGAAAGAAATAACTGAAATCATCTTTCACATCTGCCATACTAAATATATCAGCTTTTTAAATTAAGTCTTTCAATGAACAAATATCTATTTTCTTTCACTTCCCCTTTCTCCATTTGAAATAAAAGAAAAAAGCCTTGTTTTGCATACAGTTAAGCAAAAAAAATTCTGACATTGGTCATGTCCATATATCTATATCTATATCTATCTATCTATCTATCTATCTATCTATCTATCTATCTATCTATCTATCTATCTGTCTATATATCTTTATGTACCCTGAGTCCATGAGCTTTCTGTCAGGAGGTAGGGAGCCTGTTTCCTTATTAGTCCTCTGGGATCAGGGTCGGTCATTGAGTTGATCAGAATTCTGAAGTCTTTAAAAGTTATTTATATATAGCATCTCAAGAAATTTATATTTATCTTGTCATGAGAGCAGAAGTAAATGATATAACCTGAACAATGTGACGTCTTGGAATTTGACTATTCATTTCTGAACCATTAAATTTGTGGAAGAGTCTGTTCTTTCTGTTCTCCATTAGCTGACTGCTAAGTTTTCTAGTCAAAAAAATTTCACCAATGGATAATCAGGGATTCAGAGTTACTGTAGGTAAATAAAAGGTGTCCAAACATCATAGTGCAATTTTAAGCTTTAATAGGAATTAAATGTTACTAAATATCTTTACTAGCGTAATTAAACTCTGGTGTTTAAAACAAAATCATCTAAAAACATGAACATAGCTTTCTTATGCATAACAATCACTAGCCTCAGAAGAAGAACCTTCAAAATAAAAAATTAGGATAAATTCTAGGGAAGTTGTTAAGAAAAGGGTTAGATTAAAAGTTAAGTATAAGTGAGAAAGGCATCACAATGAACTGTTTATTTCTTTAAAAGCTTCCTCTATAAGAGCTTCTCTTTATCTGTTTAATATTTGGGTTTGACTATTTTGATAAAAAGGATGTTTTTTGGTAAATTAGTTAATAAAATCATGCTTATAAATCTAATGGGTTTAGGCCAAAGTATAATGGAAAAATCAAACACTTACTGTCTGAAAGTAGTGGACCTTACTTTCAGGTTCAGAAATAGTGTCCCTTAAAAACCCCTTGAAAGTTGAATTTGAAAGACTGCAGTGATAATGGCACTCTATTCAGGGAAGCACATAGATGATATTTAAATCAATTAGATTTACTAAGATCAAGCTTTAATGGTAATTGAACTTCTGCTTTAGACTATCTTATGTGAAGCAAATAAGGGTTGCCTCTGTTTACGTTAGAGCTTTGCAGGAATTTGTTTATTGTGGATCTAATGAAACTGAATGAACTAAGCACCAAAGTTCACAAAAAGAGCTGGAAACAAGAACTAACAGCAGGAATGACAGATGACTGGGCCTTCTCTTCTGCACAAACATAAGAGGAATTTTATAATAATCTGGAGAGAACAGGCTATGTTTGTGGCTCTGCTAATGCCAAATAATAGCTTTGTATGCTCAACCTTCTAGGAGGTTTGGTGTTTCACCTTCTAGGAGGAAAAGGTGAAAGAGTCGGAGGAAAAATCTTTCGTCTTTTGATTACATGGGGGAACAAAATGTTATTTACCAAGTTAGAGGAAGTTGCTTTAGTGAGACAATGGTCAAGAGAAGAAAAAGGGATCTGAAGAGGTGACAGGAAATTCTTGTCTTTGTTGGGAGGTTCAGGAGTTAAAGATGCAACAGAGGAGAAAAGATCATGGAACACTGGGAGCTAAATAGTAGGTACAAGGATCTTCCTGTAGAGAATGAGCTCTGTCACCTCAGGAGTAGCTTCCTTTGCTCTAAGGAGTGATGGTGGAGGTGCCCTAAAGACAGAGATTATCTAGTAATAGTACAAGATGAAGTAAGTAAAGGTGATCGGGGACTCCTTGCCAAGTATTAAAAGGGTGGTTGGTTATTTGTTGACTTGGGATAAAAAATAGTGAGGTCTGTTGTCATCTCAGGTCACGTATCTAGAACACAATAGAGAACATCTGGAGACCTTCTCACCTGACAGCCTCAATCTACTCCTGATGATGCATATGGGGAATAGAGATACTTCCAGAAGGAATGGAGAAAGCATTACCAGGAACGATGACATTCTGGCAAGAAAATGATGTTGGGGACAAAGTACTATTTGCATCTCTTCTGCTATTTGAAAATAAGAGGACTTAAAAAAGAGAAAGGCAGCTTTGAGAAGTAAAGAGCTGGTCTTCAAGATAGTGTCTTCTGTTAATTTGATAAGCATAGCACCATGCCTTCACAATTATAATTAGGGATGACATCCAAGTCATTGATTTAAAAAAACAAAGCAGAGATCCTTGGAACATTACACCAGAGTCCTCCTTCCAAGTTGACATCAAACCATGAATGATGATTGAAATAAGATAATGAAGGTTAAGTGCTTTGTGAACTTTATGTTACTAGATATCATAATCATCTTCACAATAATTATTGTTATTCCTACTATTCTCTGGATCCTGCCATTCAGCTACTTCCAAATCCATCTATTATAACTTTGCCAACAGCTTCTATACCCCATCCATAAAAATAACATGAGAAACTTTATTGAATGTTTTGCTAAAATCCAGTCATGCTGTTTTCTGCCACATTCCCCTGACCTGTCAATCTAGTAACCCTGTCCAAAAAGGAAACGATGTTAGTCTGGCATGATGTGTTCTTGATGAAATCATTCTAGCTATGAGTAGTCACTTCCTTTCCTCAGTGTCTATTAAGCATCCCATTCATATGTTCAAAAAATTCTTCCAGGAATTGAAGTCCAGCTCACTGGATTCTAGTCAGATTCCTCTCTTCCCTTTTTTGAGTATTAGAACATTCTGTCCTTCAGCCCTATGGCTCTTTTCACATTCTCTACGATCTTGCCCAAACTCCCATCACTGGCTCAGCTATTCTACTTTCTCGTTCTTTCAGTGCCCTGTAATACCCATGTGTCTTCTGGGCCTAGGGACTTGAACTCATTCAAGGCAGCTAGGTGCTCTCTTACTATCTCCCTATCTATTTTGAATTTTGACTTCTTATTATCCATTTTAGTTCTAACCTTTCTGGCCCAAATATCATTCTCCTAGACAGATAGAATAGAAGCAAAATAGAGCTGAACAGCTACATCTTCTCTGTGCCACACATTATCATTGTACTATCACTCTGTCAGCAGTCCTGTTGTGATCCTCCTCTTCTTCATCAGATCTTTTGACTCTAAGTTCATTGCTCCCTCCTAAATACCCATTCCTTCTCTCAATGCTCCTATTTATATTATTATTATTCCATTTATTTCTATCATATCTGATTCTTGTGCCTATCTCACTCCACATATATTGCCAAATTTTAAAGACACTGCACTAAAGTAGCTCTTATATCCATCTTGTCCTTTTCATTCCCACTGCCACCACTTATTTTAGGCCCTTAATTACCTAACTATATTATTATCTCTCAACCAGTCTCCCTACCCTCTATCTTTCCTATCAGATCTACCTTTGCACATCATAAGCACTCATTAAGTGCTTATTTAATTGAATTGTATCCTACACATCTGCAGCCATATCAATATCCATTGTCTTGTCCTTTCACTGCTCAAAACCTTTTTGAGGGCTCCCTATTTTATAGTGAGGACAGGTAGGTGTCACAGTGGATAGAGTGCAAGGCCTGGAGTCAGGAAGACTCTTCTTCCTGAGTTCAAATCTGGCCTCAAACACTTACTAGTTGTGTGACCCTGGGCAAGTCACTTAAGCCTTTTGCCTCAGTTTCCTCATCTGTAAAATGAGCTGGAGAAGGAAATGGCAAACCAGGCCAGTATCTTTGCCAAGAAAACCCCAAATAAGGTCATAAAGAGCTGGACATAACTGAAACAACTCAACAACAACAACATTGCCTACTGAATTAAGTCTGTTCTTCTTGAGTTAGTTTTTAAGTTTCCTTATAAGCTGTCACTCCTCACTAGACTACTCAGAAATCTTGAAATACGTAATATGTTTGTTTTACTCCTTGCCTTTGTCCGTGTCATTCCCCCCGTGAACCCTACTGTCTCCACTCCCATCCTGCATCCCTGACCTCCTGGACATTCTTCAAGGCCCAACTCAATCCCTTTCTCCACATAGACTTCCCTGATTTCTGATTCTTTGCTCTATCTGCTGAAGCTTTACAACACTTTGTACTGTCTTATGTACTAATATTCTATTTTTATTTTCATTATCTGTTGACTTCTTATCTCAACTACTAGACTGCAAAATTCCTTATAGGCGGTGATCTTCTCTCATTTATCTTTGTACATCCTTAGTACCTTGCAGACCTCTTTGAACATAGTGCTTAGTAAATGTTTGATTGCTGCCCTGAAATGAATTGATCGTATTGTATTTAGAAGCTTGTCAGGAAACTATCCATCTGGAGTTCAACTTAGTTAAAAGACTATACTAGTGTGAGACTTTTAACACCATAGAAAAATTCAGTAATATTCTTTCCTATGATTGCCTTCATGATTTCAAGACAGTTTTCAGTTGCTTAAATCTTGTTTCCTCCCTCTCTCCTCCATCCAAAATACTGTCTATTTGGCTAATATTCAAAGTTAGATATAGCTGGGACTCTAGCTCAAAATTGATTTCTTTGCTCTTTTTGAAATATGGATGAAGTTAAAACACTTTAAAAGTCCAAGGCCACTTATGATTCAAAGGCTTGTGATTTTTTTAAAAGATATAATTGCTCTTCTACCTGAAATGAATGCAAGTCATGATTAACCATAAACAAGTTCTGTACTAGGAAATGTTTCTCTAATAATCCATCATGTTGGCCTCAGAAACAGTTATCTGTTTGGAGTGTTTCTAAACACTGTGAAAGAACCACACTGCTGGGGAAGTCAGGAAAGGAAATGATAGTGAAAAGGAACTGGAATTCATGTATTCTTAGGGTGTCATTACTTGAGACTTTGCAGCTCATCTTTATGACAATCCTAGTCAGAACTTGGAAAACTAGATTTAATATTCCCGCCTTTTTTTATTCATTAGATTTTGTTTTGGGAGTCCTTGGCCCTTGGAAGTTTGATGTTCAGGTCCTGTAAGGAGAGAGGACCATCTTCAGGAAATAAGACCACATAAACATATTATGCAGCTAGGGAATCAACTGACAACCCTACCCCCACAATGCTGGGTAATTTTGGATTTGGCATGGCCATCTGAGCTTTCTCAGATGGGGTGGTTTATAGAATTCAGAGAACAAGGAGCTCATGGGAAAATGCCTTTTGTAACCTTTTCTCTGTTACTTTTCTTGACTAGTTTAGAGCTTTATTCTCAGCTACATAAAAGCATGTCTATAACATACCATGTGGGTTTTAGCTGTGCAATTACCATCTTGACATGTGAGTCAAACAAAAAAAAATACTTCACTAAAATGACATCAGTCATTTCTGTGATGCACCAAAAAAAGAAATTTCAAAATTAGAAAGATATATGAATAAATGACCTTCAGCATTCAATCCCTGTATCTCAGGAACTGATTTTTAACTCCAGGTCATTTATATAAATCACTAAACAGTCAGATAAAAGTTTGTAACTTTGCCTTCTCAAATGGGTTTTTACCTTATAAAGGACTCCTTCAAAACAATTTAAAGATAGGGCTACTTTTGTTATTGTTAATTAAAGGTTTTGATTGACATTTTCCTAAATTTTACCAACTGTATTAACTGAATATCACTTAAGTAGTAGTGAGTTTTGTCAAAACATAATTACAGTTATCATTATCTTCATCTAACAAGTCTTAAACATATTATGAGATATCTTAAACTCTGTTCTATTAAGAGCTTGGTCCCCAAGAGACATGCCTCCTATTCCTTTCTGTTTATTGCCAGATCTTAGCCCAGTGCCTGGCACATAGTGTTTGCTGACTGACTGACTCTCTCTCTCTCTCTCTCTCTCTCTCTCTCTCTCTCTCTCTCTCTTTCTGTGTGTGTGTGTGTGTGTGTGTGTGTGTGTGTGTGTGTGTGTGTATAGACAGGAAGTGTATGTGAGTGAGTGAGAACTGCAAGAGTAGTCAAGAATGATGGGAAGGAGTGGGAAAGTCCTTTATCTAGGGGGGAGGAGGAGGATAGTTCCCCTGGCTGCTCTTCTTCCTAGCTGGGAATCCCAGCAAGCCATGGAGAAGGGAGTTGTTGTTTTAGTAGCAGTTTGGAAAGATTCCAGTAGATCCCAATCTCAAGCTTGTGGGGCCCCTCCCTTAACTCTTAGGAGTGACTCATTTTGGGACTTTTTAATCTGGTATTCCCAGTTTAGCATTTAGAAGCTTTAAAAGGTTCTAAAATATTTTTCATATTTGCTGGAACTACTTTGTAACATATTTACTATGTGGAGCAGAATTAAATATAAAATTGTCTCCAAACTGAGTTACAAAGGATGTAATTGCTACAATACTTAGAAAGACTTGTTATAAGGTTATGTCATCTATGAGGTCATCCCGTGGCATGAGCATAGCATCAGAGTAAGACCCCAACACATAAGGCTCTTAATCAGAATCCCGGCTAGCTTGGAGGGAACAGAATTTTGCCCCATGGTACTGGCATAAGAAGGGAGAACTTCCTCTCCCGGAGACCTCTCTGTCTCCCCGAATCTCCTGTGACTGTGAAAGTAATCACCTCAGGAGAAGGGGCCATCTCACCCTCATTCCCAAAATGATTGGAGGAAGATGGAGAACAAATGGACTACTCCCTCCCTTGATTTACCTGAACTTAGGGTAAAATCATCATCTGCCTCCCACCCCCCTACTCAACCATTTTTGCTCCCTGGTGAAAAAAACAATTTATTCTCAGTAACTTTTTAGATATTCATTTTGATCTTACCTATACCAAGATTATCTCAAGCATCATGTACACACCTGCCACTGATCCCTACGTTGTTCCTCAGAGAAGAAGGACTGTCTTGGGGGAATATTGTTTCCTACATTTACCTGTTCCCTTTTTTGTGGGATTTGTACATTTCCCTTTTTGATTTAGAGGTATTTCAACTTATATAAGTATCAGAAAGTAACCATTTGAATTGTTTTCAATTTTTAAAAATTTCTTTGCCATCCTTTTATCTCTTGAAAAGTTTTTCCTTTTGCATATGGAGAATAGTTTCATCATACCAACACATAAGGCTAAAAAAATCTGTGTGAATTTGTTATTGTTAAAGGGTATGCTATCATCTCATTTTAAATAAATGTTACTGTGGACAGGTTCCCTTCTGGGTAAGGCAGGGCCCTGGGAATCTGAGATTAAACCATATTTTTAAAATAAATCACCAATAAGAATAATAATTTAAAAGTACATGGGGACCTTTTTTTGGTCCTCCTTAGTATAGCTTCCATGCATGAACTTTTCATACCTCAGACAGGTGAAGTCCTGTTAATACCCTCACAAGATCTTAACTAAGGGCTTGGTTTCAAGATACTCTCATTGGCTAATTTCGCCCCTACCTGTTGGTTTCTTACTCCTAAAATATAATTATTAACAAATTATTAAACCATATGATGTAATCAAAGCAAAACAGCTTAATTAGATTCAGAGTAATTAATGGTAATGTCGAGTGATAGCAGGTAGAATAAACGATATCAGCCACAAGCAGTCTAAAATTACGACAGGCCCCATCACATCCGATGATCATTTTTTCATCCCTGGACTTGGATGACTAGGGTGCTCAGGGTTAGGGTATCCCAAATGAGCCACCACCTCAGAACAACTCTCTAACTAGGCAGAACAGATAAGGCCAGGGTAAAACTTGCCACAAATATTGCCCTTGGCCATTTCTTTTCTTTTTTTAACTAGTTATATTTCTGCTTTAATCACAGGAATATGGCACTTTGAGTTCACAAAGCACTTTCCTGACAACAACCCTGTGACTTAGCAGCATAAAAGTTACTATCCTCAATTTATAGATGAAGAAACTGAGGCACAGAGTAAGCTTTCCGACTATCTTGAGTCACAAAGAAAGTATGCATCAAAGCTAGGATTCAGGTCTAGGTCTTCTGATTCTAAAACCAATAGTCTATCCATTACAACACAGTTGTCCTTTGTTGACACTTGCTTTTGTATTTCTCATTCTTGTAAGCCCCTCTCTTCATTAACATTCACTACCACACTATATTCGTATGTCCAACTGGCTTGATAAACTTTAGCGTTCTGACTGCCTGTCAATGGTAATTGGTCAGCTGTTGGTGATAGTGGTAGTAGAGGAGATGGACTCCCTCAATAATGGCTTCAAGGGAACTGGGATAAAAGCATGACCTATTTGAGGAAGAAGAGACTGTTGCTATTCCCAGATTTCTTGAGTACAGGATCTGGTCATATCTGCACCCAGCTGGGTCTGAGGGGAGAGTGTTCTTCGAATGTTAGGGGTAGTTTGATTCAGCAGTCACCTGCTGCCTCTCTCTCAGGAGAAGAAGGGGATGATAACGAGTGCAGGGTGTTAAGAAGTCGATGATGGGGAAGTGGAAGAAGTAGTAGACTACAATATTCCTACTGGAAGTCTGGCTACGGAGGGGAAGAGAGAGATGGTACAGTAGACCGAGATCAGAAAACAGTGGATGGAAGACTTTTTTAGGATCGGGAAGACTTGAACATGCTTGTAGGTAGAGGGAAATGAACAATCAGAGAAGGGAGATTTAAGATGAATAGGAAAGGAAATGAATGATCTTGGACAAATCATTACTTTTCAAGTGAAGTTCTAGTCACTTTCATAGCTGCTATGTTCTCTATATCAGACAATCAAGGTCATAGGTACTTCATAGTCACACAAGTACCCTTAAATCTGCTGTTGAGGCCCTTCCATAGGCTGTTCTGGTTTGTTGCAGGAATGGAAGAGAAAAGCTACATGCCTCCTTCCTGGAAGGGGGTGGAGGCAGCATATGGCTTCTATGAGACCATAGCCATTGCCATTTTTGTTCCTTTTCTGGTATCTTCTGATCCTTTTCCTTCCATCTCATAACTTTTCAAAGCACACATGTAGGGAAGTAGGACTATGCCACACACTCAGTTACCTAGCAAAGCTTCTTTCTAGACCCCTTCCTAGTTAATTCCCTCTTTGTTCCAAAGTCTTTTGGGGAATATTGTTGAGAGACAAGTCTTGGCACACTCGAATGTTGGTTTGCCTTTTGGGAAACACCAATTCTTTAAACTTAATATCAATTTGTTATATGTTATTTGTTCTTTCTTTATCAATTGAGATCTAGTTAGGCAGGTTCCATATAATTGAGGTTTTAATATATTGATTCAAGTATCATATGTCAAATTCTTAAGGATATTTATCAAAGGAAATTCACAAAAGGTCAGTAAATTCTGAGCTCATAACAAAATGTAGCCAATTGTGTTAAAAACAAGGATAATCTGGATTTACCTTAAGCAGATACATACATTAAGAAAAAAAATTAAAATAATTAAGCAGATAATTTAAGTGAAACTCAGAATGACAGAGTAAAAGCAAATTAATTCAGACAAATTCATGAAAAGGCTTATCTGAATTATGGACTATTTTCAAACAAATACATCAGGATGCAGTGAAAAGAAATTTGAATTTGAAGTCAGAAGAAGACCTGTGTTCAGAACCTGATTTGATTATTTTCAACCTGTAACCTTGGGCAAGTTGAATCCCTCTTTCTGAACTTCAGTTTCCTCATCTGTAAAACCAAAATGTTGTACTAGATGAACTCCAAAACCTCTTCCAACTCTAAATGCTATGATCCTAAAATGTTTTCTTGATTTCCAAGTATATGGAATAATTCAAACTCAGATAATAGGATGCCAGCTAGCATAGAGCCTTAGGAACTCACTTTAATGAATAATAATGATTCATTATGTTTAATTAGCATATGATTAATGATGAGCATTTCCTTTGTATGTTAATAGATGCTTCCAAAGTGCTTGAAAACATTATTCTCTTACATATTTTAAACATTCCCTTGGACATACTATTTAAACTATTAATGTTCACTATATACACAGACTTGCTAAATAAAAAGATAAGTTCAGCCCAGATTACCTCCACTGAAATTGTCATTCTTTCTATTGGAATCTGATTATGGTCTGTCATAATCGGCTTTAGTAATATATTCAATGTCATAAGAATTGGGTCAAGGATTCTTAATATTGAATTTTTCTTGATAATAGTTTAGATGGAGGGGTTGAAGTAGTGTTGCCTTTGTTTAATATATGGTTATGCCTGCAGCTAGAGAAATAAATCATCTTCCCTTAAACCCCAAAGACAGCTGGAGACAGAACCACATGAGGGCTTAGTTCTTCAATTGTGTGGGTGTATTTTCTATCCAGGAGAAAAGAGGTCTATGAATTTAGCAATGTGGGGCAGCTAGGTGGCACAGTGAGTAGAGAACCAGCCCTGGAGTCAGGAGTACCTGATTTCAAATCTGGCCTCATACACTTGCCACACTTACTAGTGGTGTGACCTTGGGCAACTCACTTAACCCCAATTGCCCTGCCTTCCCCGCTCCAAAAAAAAAGAAAGAAAAAGAAAAAAAAATGAATTATCAATGTTCTCTTCTTTTTTGATGTGGAATTTCACTTATTCATATCTTTACTTTTTGTTTTGAATTTATGATTTGATAAAATACAGTTATTTTTAGGAATGACTCAGTCATTTAGATATACATTTCAAATAAATACCTAAGCTTTAAAACACTCTAAGTTCTCCTAAACCACCTTTATTCTATTGATTCCCTTAAGTTTTTGATATATTTATATTTATGACAAGTTTAATCTGTGTGTCTCTGAATCATTAGTGTATAAGTCACTAGAACATTACTTTGTAAGATTTATCTCCTCTGATAATTACCAGGTTAGATGAAGCCCATGAGTCTAAAGTTGAGGTAATCATATTTTAGACTATAAATAAGGAGAAAACCTGGAAGACGTTAATTCATTTCCAGCCTTGGACAATAAGGTGTATGACATCTTAAGCAAATTTAGAAATATCTCCTTCTCAAATGGACTCTTCGTGTTTGACCTGTGGGAGAGCCTTCTGAGCTTGTATCGGTATGATCAGCCACAGCTGGACACACTGTACATTGACCCTGACATCATGATGTCATTTTGGTGCTCTACAAGTACAAAGGACGAACAACGACAGAAGCAAGTGTCCCAAGACAGTGTATCTTCTGTCTTAGTGGCTCTTTTATTTAGCTGCGTGCCTTTCAATGTGCTTCTGAAAATTCTGTTCAAAGATTACAGTTGGAGAGATAATCTGGTATAGGGTCTAGATGAGTAACGGAAGGGTAGTACAATGATCCCTCAGTTCTGAGCTTCTGATACTTATTAGCTGTGTGACCAAGAGAAAAATCACTTATCATCTCTGGACCCATTTCCTGACTTATGAAATGGGGATATTATCCCTGCATTGTGTGATTCTCAAATTGTATAATGAATGTACATCGCCTCGCAAATGTTAAAGCATTACGTAAATGTCAGTTTTTTATTACTATTGACCTTGCAGTCTCCATGGAGTTTTAAAAATATTTCAAATCCTTTTCTTTTTCTCCCTTTCCACAGCTAAACTGTTTCTGTATCTTAATACTCAGCAAGGGTAGTTTGGAAGTTGTTTTTATAATCACTCAATGACCTTTGACTTTATCTTCAAGTGGTACAGCTGTTCCATGTTAGATATTGTTATTATGTGAATAAACATCTCAACTGGGACTTTCTCAGCGCTGAGTATAAACAACTGTTACAAAACTGTTAGAAAATTGTGGTTGGGATGTGCCAAATCCCACCTTCCTCATTGCAACCGAGAATATTTTTCAAGCAAAACACGTTTTTGGCAGAAACATGTTTGAAATTCACAACTGAAAATTTCATGCAATGTGTCCCCGAGTGGAGCTATTAGTACTATTAGCTTTGAATGTTGCCTTAAAGGAACAACACAAAAGTTACAAGTTGTCATAGAAACAGCACTGCTGCCAAAACCCTGTTTTAATTAAAAGCCATTTTGAAATCTGTGTTGCTGTGAAATGGTTTTTTGAGGGGAAAAAATTGCTATAGATTTTTAAGAATATGGATTTGAATTTTGATATAACAGTACTTCAAGTATTTGTTAATTTATGAAGGTTGCTGATACATGATAAACTAAATATGAGATAAACTGCATTTTGTCAATAATAATGATATACAACATAACACAATGAACTACTGTCCTTTATGGGAAGCCTTTCCTACTCCTTCTAATTATTGTTTTCTTCCTCCTCATAGTGTCTTATATTTAACTATTGGTCAGCATTTTATATCACTAAGTATGATAAAAGATTCATTAAGGCAGGAAATCTTGCTGTTATCTTTGTATGCCCAGCACCTAGTATCATACTCACTACATACCTAATAAATGCTCATTGAATTCAATCAGATCTCTAGGATGCAGGAACTGCATTGAGATGAATTATTTGGAAAGATGTCTTTAGCCTTACATTCTGATTTTGAAGTGAATAGCATTAAATTTTATTTTTCTAAAAATAAGAAATATTTGACCAAATATTTTTCAAGAAATGAATGAACAATTTTTTCTACTATAGTTTTACTAATTTTTGCAATTTGTAGGGAATCTTATGGACGTTCTTGTTTTTCTATCTCTGATTTCACAATGATAGTATCTTTATAGTAAAAAACATGTTAAAAATCCTCAGCTATACGTAATTGATTTCCTTGTTCCATTGGTGAATATGCTCCCATATTTAATGATGATTCATGGTTCCTTTAACAGTTCTATTCCAATGCCACATGGTGACATGGTAGTGACCTTGGGTTTGCAAAAGCTATATCAATTGAACACAAATTCTAATAGAACCTACTAACCTGCAAATGCTTCAGAGAGAGGCTTTGTGAGGGGCTATGAGTTCTAGCTAAGGAATGAAAACAATCTCTGCTTGCCAGAGTGATTCCCATTGGTTGATGGTATACATGCATGCACATACATACATATGTGTATGTATGTGTGTGTGTGTATGTGTGTGCATGTATTTGAACTATACAACTCACTGGAGGGAAATAACTTTTTTTTTTGGAAATTTTGAAATATCCATTTGTGCTTTATTAGGATTCAGTAATTAACAACGAATATTGGGAAAGATGTTCTCATGGACATATTTGTCCTAAATTGTGTTTTTATTTACATATGTGTTTTTAGAGACAATATATAATTTCCTAAACAGGCATTAGAATGGAATTCAGGAATCCAGGATTCTAGTCTTGGCTTAACTAATCACTAGTTACGGCAATCTCTGGGCCTTAGTTTTCTTGCATTTAAAATGGAGTTTGGATTTGATGATCCCTGAGATTTTCTGTTCAGTTTGAGGATTCTAGAATTCTTAATATTTTTCCTTGAATCTGGGTTGGAGAGGAGGGAGAAAATCAATAGTAAAAGGTAAAGTTATGAAGTTGAAAGTACATTTACATTTCAACTGGATATTGCCTACCATTTTTGTTTACCCCAAATATTAGACAGGCCCTCAGGGTACTTTGGAAATTAGTATTCATAATTGACCAAAACCTGTAACATATGTATCTATTCTTGTATCCATACTCCCTTAAAATTTCTTTCTTAGGCCATTTTCCGTAATGGCCTCCCTCCTTTCTGCCTACTCCATTCCACTTAGGACCTTCTAGTGTTTTGCTGGTCCTTTCTCACATGTTCACTCCTACTCATACTGTTTTTCACTCTGGATTTTCTCCTAAAATGGAGAAAGTAGTGTTAGCTGCCAACTAGTTTTGTTTTCTCTTTGGAATAACCTGAATAACTGTAATCAAATTTTGATGCCTGGCTCAGGCCGTCCATGCGGCTGCAACTGGTTTCTGATTTGGAATGGGTGACCTGTCAGGGGGAAAAAAGGTGTCTTCATAGTGACTGAGGTTTATTAGAACCCTGAAGTACCACAAAACTTCATGCCAGGGAGGTGACCTCGTTCTTCTCATTAAATGCTTTAAATGGATAGATCCCATAGTAGTGGTAGCTAGGCAGGCAGTCACCAATGTGGCATTGTGCCTAGTACAAAGAGTACCAGGAAGTGGCTGTGAAATCATCACATGAAAGGAGGCAGAAACAAGGGAAGCATTTCTCTCTCCCTCCCTCTCTCTCTCTCTCTCTCTCTCTCTCTCTCTCTCTCTCTCTCTCTCCCTCTCTCTCTCATCTCTCTGAAAAAAAAATTCCTCAAATGATAAGCAAATGCAATCCCTTTATTTGGTTAAATGTTATACTGGTTATATATATATATATATATATATATATATATATACACACACACATATATATATATACATATATATACATATACATATATATATATATATATATCTGCCAAACCTTCTCATATCCTTTTTTAAATTTTTGTGATTGTAGAATAATAAAAGGATAAGAAAATACATAATTACAGTGCATCCTTTATTGAAATACAGGGGTTTTAAACCTTGAAGGAATCTTCAAGATCATCTAGTCCAGGGGTGGGAAACCTGCAGCCTTTTAGGATTGGTTCTGTAAATTTGGATTGAGTCAGAAAGCCCTGATCTAGTCCCCAGATCTAGTTCAACTGCTTATTTTACAAAAGAGGAAACTGAAGATGATAGAGTTAAGTGACATGTTTAAACTTGCATGGCTAAGGTTGGCATATATCTGTAGTCCCTGCTGCTGGGAGTCACTGGTATATCACTTGGGTTTAGGAGTTCTGTGCTATAATGGGCTAAAGTAGTTGGGTGTCCATACTAAGTCTAGTACGAATATCACGAACCCCAAGGAGCTTGGGGTTGCTAGGCTACATAAAGAATGATGAACTAGCCTATGTAGGAAATGGAGTTCCCCCAAGGTCCTGTGCTGATCAGCAGTGGGCTTAGACAAAGGGTGTGCTAATTAATGTTTAACAACTGTCTCTCAAAAAAAGAAGTGTGCACTACATACTTTTACATAAGCTTACATAAGTTTAATATGCATGATCAACATTTTCTCCATCACCGACAATTAACAAAACAGTATTTGTTTTGTATTATTTGCCAATTTCCAAATCTAACATTGAAAATTTAAAGAAAGAAGGGAAGGAAGGAAGGAAGAATGGAAAGAAGGGAAGGGAGAAAGAAAAGGGAAGAAGGAAGAAAGAAAGAAAAGGAAAGCTATACAGCTCGTTAATGGTAGGGCTGGGGATAAAACTTAGGCCTCAACTCACAGCACAGTGTTCTTTCTCCTACACTACGCTATGTTGACAATATCATAGATTTGGAGCTCTTAGGTCATCTAGTCGAATCCCCTCATTTTACAAATGAGGAAGTTGAAGAGCAGGGAGGTTGTGACTTGTCAAAGATCACAGCTGTAATATGGAAGTAGGAATTTGAATCTGGGTCCTCTAAGCCTAGCTAGGGGGTGTAGTATATAGAGCACCATGCCTGAAGTCAGAAAGATTCATCTTTGTGAGTTCAAATTTGGCCTCAGACACTACCTAGCTGTTTGACCCTGGGCAAGTCACCTAACCCTGTTGTCTTTAGTTTCCTCATGTGTAAAATGAACTGGAGAAGGAAATGGCAAACTGCTCCTGTGTCTTTGACAAGCAAAACCTAAAGGGGCTAACGAAGTGTCAGACATAAAGACTTAATAACAACAACCTCTAACGCCAGAGTCAACCTCTCTCATAGCTCATTAACAGTCAGTCAGTTGGTCAATAAGCATTTGTTTAAAATTTATTGAGCACCTACTGTGTGCCAGGCTAAGTGCAGGTAATACAAAAAAGGCAAAAGGTAGTCCCTGCCCTTGAGCCACTCATGACCTAACGAGAGAGACAACATGCAAAGGACTATATACAAACAATCTATATAGAGGATAAACAGGAAATAGTTAACAAAGGCAAAACACTAGAATTATTATTTGATTATTATTATTAATGTAATACTGCAGGAAAATTAAGTCTCCCTTCTGGAAACTAGCTCATTATTATCAGCCATGAATATATATGCTCCTTATGGTGATTCTAGAGTCCATATTAGATTCGTCATGCCTCCATTACTGATTATTTGTGTGTTGTCCATCACTAATTGAGGACATGTGTGTAAAAAAGCATGATATAAGAACTGAGAGTTACTCTGCTATGAGAGGGTTAAAGAGAATGAAATATAGAGGTAGAAGAGAGCAGGATTGGAATCCAGGTAAAATGAAGGTAATGCTTCTGTCCTAAGACTGAAGACTCTTGTCAAAGCACCTTAGTCTAAATCTTAGATCTATTTCTTATGTTGTTGTTTTTAAGTCATTCTCCAGTCGTATCCAGCTCTCCATGACCCCATCTGGGATTTTCTTGGCAAAGATAGTGGATGGTTTGCATTTCCTTCTCCAACTCATTTTACAGATGAGGAAACTGAGGCAAAAGACTTAAGTAATGTGCCCAGGATCACACAGCTAGTGTCTGGATTTGAACTCATGAAGCTGAGTCTTCCTGACTCTAGGACCAGCACTCTATCAACTGCACAACCCAACTGCTCAGATTTATTTCTTTTAGTCTGTTAAATTGATTGGCCTAGAATGTAAATCTGACCTTATCACCCCCTCCCTCTATTCAGTGCCTCCCTGTTACTTCCAGGATCAAATACACAACCCTCTACTCAACTTGCCCTTCATGACCTCTCCTGTCTTCTTACCCCTTACTCCCTTCCACGTACTCTGTGATCCAGTAACCCTGGCCATCTTTGCTGTTCCTCACATAAGATGCTCAACCCACTGACTCTGTCCTCTTGCACGTACTGTCCTCTCTGCCGCCAACACTCTCCACCCTCATCTCCACCTGCTGACTTCCTGGCTTCCTTCAAGCCTCAGCTGAAGTCTAGCCTTTTCCTTTACTCGTCCTCCTTAATCTTTGTGCCATCCCTCTGACACGATACCCACTTTATCCTGTGTGCATCTTGTTTGTACATAGTTGCTTGCAACTTGTTTCTTTTCGATTGTGATTGCCTTGACAGCAGCGACTGTTACTTTGCCTTTTTGTTTCCCTAACTCTCAGCATAGCGCTTGACACATCATGCTGCAGTTGTTTAATAAATGCTAGCTCACTAACTCACTGTGACCTCGACTTTTTGAGACTTAGTTACTTCATCCGTAAAAAGAAGAGGCTAGACTAGATCTTGACTTCTGTAAACTTGTTTTTTAATAATATTTCGATGACTATATTTTAATATCATTGAATTCAATAAAATTTGTTTCCTTTGTAATCCTATGTATTTTGTTTTATGCATTGAAAATATTTTCTGAAAAGGGATCTATAGACTTTACCACACTTCCAAAAGGGATCCATGATACACAAAAATATTATCTAGACTTCAGAGGTGTCAAACACACAGTCCAAAACTTTCTGGAGTGCAGCCAAACCAGATTAAAATGTGTTGGGAAATATTTAACAAAATAAATAAATACAATAAAATATAGTTAACATATTTTAAAACGTAAGTCAATATGTGGCCTGCAGGGATCCTTATAAATGGTTTAGTGGCCTCTGTTTCTTTTTGAGTTTGATATCACTTGACTGTATGATCTCTTACATCCCTTCTAGTTCTAAACCCTATGATCCTATAAGGTTATACATAGGAACGGGCAGTGGGAAGCAGATAGCATCTAATTTGAATGCTGTGTAAGTTTTCTTTACCTTATATCCTCATTAAGTGTATCCTGAATGTGTGTGGTTGTTAGTCTAATAAAAATGTCATATAGTTTGGAAAGTAGGTATAAAGGTTGGTAGTTACTGATGCTCCCTTTGTTATCTTGAGGGGGGAATCAATAAAACAGGAGGCTTCTCCCCCATACTTTTGGTATCATCCCTTCCTTCAGATAACTTGTAGATCAATCCCCTAATGAACTGAAATTTTTTTTCATCTCCACCATTAATCTCCTATATGTCCCCTTGGTCTAATCCGGCTGCTTTTCCCATTTTATTCCCTTTAGTGCCACGCATATCACCTCTGTAATAAGCACAACCAGGACTATTATGGGAAGAGTCCAAGTGTAGTGGTTCCACTGACCTGGAGGTCAAAAATATATTTTTATAAAAATATTTACATGTCTTTTCCATCTTTTGTCCTGTTGTTTTCCTCTTTCCAGATTCATCACTAAATGCCTTTGGAATGATTTAGCTTACTTGGGTCTCTCTCTCTAAGCTTTCCTTAAATTCAATCTACCCTCTCTTCCTGCTGCTTTTATTGTTTATTTTTAAAGGGATAACATTCAAATTGTTTCACCATCCCTCTCTGTATGACTTTTCAAATGAATTTTTTATTTTATATCAGTGTTGCCTTTGGTTGCTGTATCTTTCCACTTAAAAAGTTTATCAAGTGTTTGCTAATCAAGGTTCTTTTTAGATTCTTTCAGTCTCCTTGTTATGGTAGACCAGAATTCAAATCCACCCTCATGTGCTTACTAGCTGTGTGATCTTGGACAAGTCAACTTGACCCATCTGCCTCACTTTCTCTGTTTACAAAATGGGGAAAATAATAACACCTACTTCTCAATGTTATGAGGATAAAATGAGACAATATTTGTAATGTGCCTTGCAAACCTAAAAGCACTGTATTAGTGCTAGCTGTTACTGTTGTTGCTACTACATTATTTATCATTTCTATTCCTTTTTTCAGGGTCTGTACTCATTTTTGCTGTAGCAAGGTGACAACTGTACAGAAAACTGATTCAGGAATAACTACAGCATTAGTAATTAGTTGTTTCCTGTCTGTTAAAATATAACTGGAACTTAAGCGCCTAGATGAGCTCACAAATCATAACTGGAAATCAGGGAGAGCCTCTACCAGGAAGACGAAAACGACAACAAAAAAGTTATTTCTCTAGAGGTAGTGGTATGTTTATATTGACCATTCTGGAAAGTTTCCCTTAGGACCATATTCATGAAGTGTCTGATAGGACTCAATACCACACAGTCATAGTATTGAGAAAGTTCAGTGAACCATCTGGAAGTCAAATCTATCACTTTGACATTCTTTGTACTGTCTTCTGACCAGCCACAAATATAGGCTATAGTGGAGAAGTCGAAGGCACGATATATAGTTCGACAGGCGAAAATAGAAGCTTCTGGCCTGAAACTTTTAGATAAAAGGGCAGTTTCAGAAGTTATATTGGAAAACTTTATGTTAATTTTAATTATCAAAGGTCATAATGCTGAGGTTGGAGAACTTGTTGGCAGAGTCATCTGTGTATGGTAAATGTAGTAAAATTGTTGCTATCTGTGGTCCTCAGGTAAGAGTTTATATTTAATACTTTTCTTAGTTTTCCCAAAACTTTTGAAACTTTCTGCTTCCCATAATTATTTTCAAAATATGGAAATTGCACTTTTTATGAAAGAAAATATTGTTTTAGCCTAGTTCGAATCCATGTTTCGTTTTTGTTTTAGCTAAGAAAACTAGGGGGCAACATGAGAATCAGATTCCTACCACTGTACTCTTTAAGTGAATTATTTGAATACTTTCCAATCATTCTAACATTTTCCAAAATGTTCACCTTATTTTTCCAAAATTAAATTTTATTTGAAAAATACTCATTTCTCAAGGTCTCCTAAAGTTTTATGCTTTCTACCCTTTTTAAATGTGGGAGAAAAATATGTTATTTCCTTCTATGCTTAGTCTAAGAACAGAGAGACAACTGCAGCTTTGTATCTAGTTTAACCCTATCAACTCTACTATACTGACTGTCTTGAAGTACAGTAGGAACGTAACTATAACATGGATGTGTTATTCCTGGCATTTATGGATATTAATAAGTATTTCAGTTTTTTTAGTTCCTAGTGTATTTCACAAATGATTTTTATTTCGACAATTTATGAGTTATTGAGGGAACTATTGTTTACACTGGAGTTCTCAGAGTTTCTGTTCACCAAAAATTTATCACCATAATTGTAGCACTTTTACAACTTTCTCATGAGACTCTCTTTGCTTCTCTCACCAAGATAAAATAACATGTGCTGGTCAGCCTACAGCAGGCAGATATCCAAGTCTCATAATTATCCTTTTAAATATTTTGATACCTCAGGTGATTTGTAGTACAATGGACCAAACTCCTAAACATTATCTGATTTTGCAGGTCTGAATTTAGGAGCTTCCCCTCACTTTAAGTGAAAATGGTCTATTAAATGCTGTCTGAAATGCAGCAGCTGTGTTGTGTTGAGAAAATCTTACCAAAATAAGTGTTGTTTGTCATGCCTCAGGTCAATGCCTGCAGGCACTGCCTTTGGTTTCCTGGCAATTGGGCAGAACACCCACACATTAGAAGCAAAATGAACTTTAGAGAGTCCCTAAGCAAAAACAAAACAAAAACAATAATAAAAAGAAAACAAAAGAAAAGAAGAGAAATAATTCCTATCCAATAGGAGTTTGAGTTCTACTGGAAAGGGAGGAAAGTGTGATGTGGTAGAAAGTGTTGAATTTGCTGTAGGAGGACCTGGGTTCATTCTAGCTTTGCCACTTGCTAGTAGTATAATATTCAACAAATGACTACGTATCCTTGAGCCCATTTCCTAATCTATAAAATGAGGAAATCAGACTAAATGACCTCTACAATTCCTTCCAGCTGTACATCTATGATCCTATGAGCACATTAAACAAATAAACATATACGTTTAAGGAGGGAAAGAGGACACTCTGGAAAATGATAAACTGGTCTACACATTTAATGCTTTTCAAAAGAATTGGCATGTGACCAACAGTATTTAATTTGTGGAGAACTATCGAACAGAGTATGATATCATTTCCTAATCCAGATTTGCATCTAGAATATTAGCTTAAATTAAACCAAAGAGATTCAGATTGATCATATTAAAATAATAACCTTATATGGCTCAGTAAAATCTCTACATGACAGAATAATTACCTGAGTTAGAGTCTGTGAAGGCTTTTACATTCAAGGATTAAAAGCAAAATACTGTGAGTGATCACGGATTGTAAATGTGAGGTGCCTGAGCTGACATTTGAAATACCTCAAGTGAAATGATTAACACATGCAGTGTTAAAATGAATTCTAAAATTTCGGTGAAGTGAGACAGGAAACCCATACTCATGCTCAATGGCATATGGGCAAAAGCACTGGACCTGAGATTGACAGTGACCCTGGTCAAGTTATTACACTTTGTCTCTTGATCTCAGTTCCTTCATCTATAAAATAGGGCGCCTAGACTAGTTGAGTTCCAAGTTACTTTCCAGTTGTATATCCTATGAGTCTATGAACTTGGTGCTGTCACTACCTGTTACTGGTCTCCTGCTCACTTTTATCTTTAGTAACAATGCCTTGTTTTTTGTTGTTTTCTTAGCATCATTTTCATAGCTTACTCCAAAAACTAGCAACAATATACCTTTCTAGCTCCTAAATATGTATAGCTCCCTCATAACTTCCAAAAAGACTTTGATTTTTATCTTGGGTAAAGAGTTTTAAAGATTCTAGAAATATAAGCATGATTTGGCATTGGGAAAGGAATGAGTCCTAAATATGCTCCATCCTTTTATTTTACAAAAGAATATTTAAACTTATTGACTCATCTGTAGTTGTGGCAGGGGGAACCAACATGATTTCTTTCAACCATTTGGAAAACATTAGGGTAAACCATTGGGCAGTGAACTCTAAAGGGACAAAAATAGACTGTTGTATTACAGGGCCATCCAAGACTACAGGGATAAAACGACTCCATAGGACATTTCTGGAACCATTGAAAACATTACTTGTCAATTTCAAATTCATGCTTTCTTCAGACTGTCCAAGTAAAATACATTCGTTATGGTTCAGGGAGTTTTCTGCTATTCAGAAAGATCATTCTGGAGAAAACTAAGCGATGCCTTTTCTTTGTGATTAAATGTCCAGCTTCTACTAAAAGAAGTAGTCCAAGTTGCAAGATGGCACCAACAGGAGACTTGTAATAACTACATTTATGTAAGACTTTAAAGTTTGTAAGGTACTTTACAAGCATTAGTTCATTTTCATCTCACAACTACCCCATGAGGTAGATATACTCAAATAGACTTGTGATCTCAGCAATGTGGGTATTCCCTTCCTGCTACCATATGCAGTGATTCAGATCATAACCTTTTCATGTCTGCCCATTCTCTGTAATTCTTCTGCATTTTCTCCCATGAGCTTATCACTCCCTGTGCTGGGAGCCTTCTTTTCTTGCTCTTGATACTATGACTATATGAATGGATCATAGGGCTATTATCCCATCTTCTATGGGGTAGGTAATACATATATAGTTATACTCATTTTATATATGAGGAAATTTGACTTGGTGGCTATAGAGCTGTCTTCCTACTCTTTGATTCTCTGATTCTGTGACTTACTCACTGTTACCAAGCTGGGTAGAGTTAGAGCTCCTGTGTGAATCTAAGTCTTCTTAAGTCCAGTTTTTCAACTCCTATACAACACAACCCATCTATAAGAATACATTTTTAAAGTCTACAGATAGCACGATTAGATCTATAAGAGGGAAGCATTCCCAAAGATTTGATTATCCATGCTGTCATTCTTCTCTCTGTTGTGCATCGATACTTATCTAGAGAAAATGCTTAAGATTAGGCAACGTGTGAATTAAGTAACATGCAAAATTAATAAAAAAGAGTGCCTGTGTTCAAGGTCAAGTGAAATTTCACTTCTAGTCTTGTAGTTTGTGGTGGTTACGGAAAATCTAAAGGAAGGAAAGGGGATTAAATCTAGCAAGATGAAATATATGACCATGTTGGAATACCCTGGTATATTCAACTCATCCATTTAGGTTCAAGTTTCATAAATGAGCTGCAGGAATGGTTTGATTTAAAACTATGACATTGTATTCTAAGCATTTTTGATAGCGACCTCTAGATTCTTCTGGCATTGATTCTTTTATTCCTCGTGTATAGTTGGATTATTTGTCGGAATTTTAAAAAAGAAATTAAACTGACGTATGTCATGCAAATATCCTTTTCTCCCCTCTTTTTTTTCCTACCCTCCCTCCAAAATTATCATGATAATTCTGTGGTATAATTGAAAGGAATAGCAAATTGTACATAGTAGATTTGCAATTTTATGTACAATCATCTTTTTTATTGTATTGTGTTATAGAAATGCTTGTTTTATTCCATAAATATGTATTAATGTAATAAAAATTAAATGGAAAAATGGAAAACTTACATACAAAAATGTGATTCGAACATATCTGATGTTGTTCTTGAGCTACTAGAAAAATGATGGCATTACATTGAAACAGTAGCCATTCACCAGGGCCTATGGGCATGCTAAAGAATGGCATCTTGGAAGGAATAAAAGAATCACAACCAGTTCTTAGAGCTCAGAAATTGTGATTTCTGACTTTCCTAGTTTCCTATAAATTCCATGAAGTACCTGGTTTATAAGGAATTGGAAACTTCATTTTGAAAAAGAGATGTATACAATGTACATACTTTCTATACCTTAGTGAAGTAGGAAAAAACAAAGCAGTTCAAGAATACGAAAAAAAATGTGATGGGAAAAGACATATTCAACAATAACTTTTACCTTGAAGGAATTGTTCTCTACTTACCTAAGGATGCAAGCAGAAGGAGGAGGGAGGCTAGAGAAATGATCTCATGCAGAGAATCAGTCTTGGGCTGTGTCTTGAAGGAAAAAGAAAATATATATATATATATATATATATATATATATATATATATATATATATATATACATATATATATATATATATTACAAGAGGTGGTGGTGAGGTGGGAGAGCAATCAAAACACTGGGGACAAGCAGTGCAAAGATATGGAGATAGAGTATCTTGTGGGAGGAACAATAGGGTGGCCAGTTTTGTTGGACCACAGAATGAGTAGAGAGGAGCAAAGTGAAAGGTAGGATGGGTCATGGTTGTGAAGACTTTTAACTACCAAATAGAGGAATTTATATTTTACTCTAAAAGTAATCAGGAATGAGCCAAGTTTGTTCTTTGTAATTTTGTGACATTTGCTTTTGATTTTTTGTAGTTGTTCTTTCTCTTCATTCTTGCAGTCATTATGTGCATGTTTTCTTGGCTCTGTTCACTTCACTATGCATCAGTTGATGTAGATGATTCTTTGCTTCTCTGTATTCATCACAATTTCTTACAGCACAGTTATATTCCTGGTGTTCACATATGTTAAGTTACCCACTTGCCACCATGATAACAGATCAGGGATCAAATGAGCTAATCTGTGGGTGGTGAAAAATTGTGTTTAGTAAAGACATGCACTGGAACCGATGAGTTATTTTGAATTCTTGTAAAAAGTGTTATAAATTGTAGCTTCAAATTAAATTGGGTTGCTCTGATAAGTGTTGTGCTAATAGGAGTCTAGGTAAAGTAAAATGTCATTGCTATGGTGATTTGGGTTTTAGGAGAATGGAAAATAACCCAAGCAACAGTGGATAGACTTGACCGTTGGTCCGCTAAGTTTATTTAGCTAGACGGTTCCTCTGTGGGGATGCCTGGTATTTAAGTTTTTTGAATAGCAGCCTATAAGATGAGGCTCATGGAGAAAAAGGGAAGCCACTGTGGATGAACAACGAAATTTTTTAAAATACCATAAATAAATGGGATAAACATAGAATATTCCCAAAAAAGACACACTTTCCATTTCTCTTGGCCAAAATAACTTACTGACCTCAGACTAAGCCAGTCCAGTACATTCGGGTAATACAGGCATTGAGTACTCATCTTGCTAAACTACAATAATAAATGGGATGGAAAAGCCTTCCAGTGACAGGCATTTGTTTTTGGATTTGCTGACAGGTTGTTTATTGGTTTTGGTCAGCCCTGGGCGAGTGGAATTTTTAAAGGTGTGTTTATGATATCCAAAGGTGTTTGAAATCTTGGAATAAAATTGGTTAACTACAATTAGAGGACTCTGTTGAACTCAGTGAATTACTTTTCTATGACTAGGAAAGGAATGTGACCTCACAGAAACAGAGAATGTTAGAGGTAAAAGGGACAATTAGGCTTAATTTAGTATCTCAGAGATAGCAAGGCTGTAAAGGAAGACCACTGGACACATCGCGTTAACATTCTGTAGCACCATTTCTTAATCTGTAGGAGGTAATGCTTCCATTACCTACCTTACAGGCTTGTTATGTCCGAAACAGCTTAGAAAATGCTCATAGTACATGTTGGGTACTGCAGTCACAAAAGTCCTACTCTAGCACCTTGTCATGGCATGAGAGTGAACTGAGACCTTGAAAGTTATACTTTTGGAGTGCACAATAGGGAAAAAAATGACATTTACATCAAATTATTACTTTTCAAGCCATTGGCAGTACAAATGCCAGTATTTTGTACCCATATTTTAGAGTCAGGAAGATTTAGATTTGAATCCAGCCTGAGACACTAGCTATTTAACCTTGGGCAATCACTTAATCTCTCTGGAGCACAGATTCCTCACCTGTGAAATGAGGAGCTTGGAATTCATGACCTCGAAAAGGTTTCTAACCCTAGAACAGGCTGAAGCCTGTGAATCCTGTGCTCCTGGAGTAAGTGTCAGTATCCTGTGGCTGTCTTTTAAGAGGTAATAGAGAAAATAGGGAACTTGACTCAGTTAGAAGATCTGGATCAAGTCTTGCCTATGACACATGTTAGATCTGGGCAAGTCTCTTAACCTGACAATGCTGTAGACCAATTTCTAAGACAAAGACAAGTGGCTGACCTGCATCAGAGGAAGAAGATTCCACACCATTGTGAATTTCTTACAGTAATGAAATGACAGGTCAAGATGAAGATATCATCATTATTATAATAATAAAATAACTCATTTCTGAAGAAACAACCAAGAAGGCATCTTTATTTGAGAAATATTATGGCAAACTTATTGTAGAGGGTTTGGGCCCACCTTGACAGGTTGTACTGGGTGATGAATAAAAAGGCAGTTTTTAAGAGTTGTATTTCATGTTACAATTGAAAACATGTCATGGTCCCTGAATATAACAAGAGGAAATGGAATATCAGATGATTAGAGAGACCATGGCAGGCAGTGAAAAGCACAGAATCTGAAGTCAGACTATCTGGGTTCCGAATTTAGGTGGCTATTTGCTATTTGTGTTACCTTCAGAAAGTCACTTAATCATTCTCTGGCCTCCCTTTTCTCAATATTTAAACAGAGAAGGAGATGTTAAACTAGATGGCTTCTAAGATCCCTACGATTAATGGAAATTATATGTAAGGGAAAATACTCTTAAACGACAGAAGTCCAAGAGTTCTAACTTTGAGACTAAATACTTTAGTGGCAAAAGTAAAATAAAATCAAAGCAGAGCTATCCTTAGCAGTTAGTTTGAAGAGCTCTGGGATTTTAGTATAGTCTTCTGGGATTGGAACTTTCATTTCAGATAAAAGCTGAACTATTAACTTTCTTCAATCATCAACAAATGACTCATTCCCAATTGTAGTTTCTTCTGCGTTAAACAATGTTACAGAAAACAAGGAATTTATTAAGTTATATTTAAGCCTTTGTACAAAATCCAAATTTTAAAAAGTTCCCTTATCAAGGTTTAAATTGAGTTTCCTCTGTCTCAATGACATTTACAGTTTGGCTGCAGAAAAATGAGAAGTTCTGATTAGCTAATACCTAATTCTTTTTGTCCTCGATTTGAGAGTGAGTCTGAACAACCATATTTGCCATTAGAATCATCTCCTTTCCCCCAGCTACGGCCAGATTTGTGTCTTTTAAGTCCTGTGCTGGTAAAGAAAACACTGCTTTAAAATTACATTTATTACCCACTTGCCTACCTAAATTGAGTAAATGATATTGCTATCCTAGTCAAATGCCTTTTCTAATCTAGGTGGAATGCTGACTCTATTGGTGGAAAATCTCTACCTCCCCTAGGATTCAAACAGTATTCAACTCTACCACTCTATGGGAACTCAAAATATTCCTTTCCCTGGTCTGTCTGGGCTCAGTCAGCCTTTATATCACAGTGAGGCTGGCATTTGGTTTTGTTGTTTCATTTACATGTAACCATCTGGTAAATGAAGGCTCAACGTTAATTATAACCAAACGACCTTTACCTGCTCTTTAAGGTGAATGTGACCAAGGTTTTTTAGGTGCAAAGAACTTGTAGAATGTCAAAAACTACAAGTAAATAATTGAGCTTATAGGTAAATTTGATAAATCCAAACCCAACTTTATTCTATCATTGTGGTAAGATATCAGCACTGCAGGACATAAACTGTAAGAATACAGCTAATTGCTAATTGACACTAATTGCTCTTCCCAACTTCAAACAAAGAAAGATATTGATTGTTTGATATTTAAACTCCCAAAAAGTAGTCCATTAATAAGAGTTATTGACAGCCTACTTGTACATAGCAACCCCATATTAGGGTATAATATGAAAGAAACACCAGAGAGAGTCCCTGAAGAGTTTTACTACAAAGAGGACCTTTTGCTACTTGATTATGTTCCAGGTGAGAAATTGTCAGTGCCACACTATTTCTCTCAATCCAGTAATAGCAGGAAGAAGTCACATTCCTAATTGTAGTGTGGTTAGTATATTTGAAGAATACTTACATTAACTGAAATTCTAGTGTAAACGCTAGAACACCTTAAGCCTGTTCTTAACCATGTGTGTGTGTGTGTGTGTGTGTGTGTGCGTGCGCACGCACATGCATGTGCGCGCCATGGGACTTCTTTCTCAATCTGGTAAAGACTATGGCCCCCTTCCAATATTTTAAAAAAATCATAATTGAAGGAAATATTAAATTTCAGTTAGAGGTGAGGGAAATAACGTGATGTATTTTTCCCCTCCAAATTTAAGACCTCCTGGAATTCCACGTAAGAACCCCTATTCTAGACCTACATGGGTTTGAGTTCCCATTTGTTGTCCTTGTGTAACTTATCAGCTTCGCTGAGAAAATGATCACAGAATAAACTCATTTGAAGATTGAAAAAAAAACTCCAATGCCAAATGTTATAATAATATTATAGCACTTTGCTTACCTCATTTGGGATAACAGCCTTGGGAGGTAGATAATAATAGTTAGCATTTATATAGTGCTTCTGTGTTTGCAAAATGCTTTATGTATATTATCTTATTTGATCCTAATATTATTTAATGCTTTTCCCTGGAAAACTGTTTTCTTATTTGATCCTTTATTGTTTCTATAACTCTACAACTCTGGGAGGTAGGTGATATTAATTCCCTCATTTTGCAGGTGAGGAAGCTGAGGCAGATGGAGGTTAAATTATTTGCTCAGCGTCTGAAGCCAAATTTGAACTCTGGGCTTCCTGGATTCATGTCCAGTACTTTACCTGCTCTATTACCTAGCTACCTCAGGAATTATTACTGCCATTTCACAGATAAGGAAATTAAAACATAAATAGCTTAAGTCTGAGTGATTCATGGTCATACAGCTACTAAGTATCCTGTGGGCTTTGAATGCACATCTTTCTGATTCTAAGTCTAGTTAGTACACTATCTACTACCCCACCTTATTCTATCTTAGTGGGATCTCGTCTTATTGGAAGCTCTCTTGGGCGCATTCTAAAGGATATCATTTTCAGTTGCATCTGTTGTGACAAGTTTCTTATTAAATTAAATATTTAATCAAGATTAATAAGGATAATTTAATTTAAATAAGATTATTTAATCCCATTACTATTGAAAAAAAAACCTCTCCTGTTTTAGAGACATACCCTCTTAATCTTTCCTTTATAAACTAGACAGAGAATCTCTATGTTTGATTCAAGTATTATTTCTTCTTGGAAGTCTTTTCTTGATTCTCCCAGTTGTTACTTCTATCTTCATCTTCAAGATAAATGGATAGATAGATAAGAGACTTATTAAATGTGCACCATGTGCCAAGTACTAGCTAATATACTATACTTGTCAAGAAATGCACATTCATATATAGTTGTATAAGGTGTCTAAGTATTCTAGTTATGCATCATTAACTAGAATAAATACATTGCTTTGAAAAAGAATGATGGGTGGGTGTAAAAGTTATTGGGTTAAAGAGATAGTTTGGAAACATCCGTGTGGTGTTAGGGAATATAATTGAGATACCTAAGGACTGTCTGATAGGAGTCTTTATTAGGAGTAGAAGGTACCCCTACACCCAAAAAGTCAAGAATATCAAAGGAAATAATGAAAAAATATGAAGAAAGGAGGTTTAGCAGTGCCAGATCTTATGCTATTTATAAGACAATAATTATCAAAATTATATGGCTATAATTATATGGCTAAGAAATAGAAATAAAGATTAATAGAATAGAGTAGACATAATTTATAGCAAAATAAACATAGTAACCATGTATTTGACAAGTGTAAAGACTTAAGATTTGGGGATAAGAATTTGTTATTTGGGAAAAATTGTTGGGAAAACTGGAAAGCAGCATGGAAGAAACTAGATATGGACCAATACCTCATACCATTTGTTGAGACAAAGTCAAAATGGATACATAACCTAGTTATAAAGAGAGATTTTACAAGAAAATTAGAAGAACATGGTACTTATCAGACTTGGGGATAGGTGAACAACTTATGAATAAATAAGAGATAAAGATTAAAGTTAGGTATAAAATAGATAATTTTGATTACATTAAATTAAAAAGGTTTTGTACAAGTAAAACAAATGTAACCCAGATCAGAAGGAAAGCAGAAAACTGGGGAAAATTTTATAGACAGTTAATCAGATAAAGGTCTCATATTTAAAATACATAGGGAGCTGTGTCAAATCTGTAAGAATATGAGTCATCCCACAATTGATAAATGGTCAAAGGTTGTGACCAGGCAGTTTTCCAGTGAAGAAAACAAAACAATTTATAGTCATATAAAATGCTCTAAATCATTATCAATTAGAGAAATGAAGATTAAAACAGTTTCGAGATATCATTTTAAACCTATCAGATCAGCTAAAATGATATAAGGGAAAAGTGACAAATGTTGGAGAGGATGTAGAAGAATTGGAATACTAATTCATTGTTAGAGGAATTGTGAGATGATCCAGCCATTAGAGAACAATCTGGAATTATGCCTAAAGAGTTATTAAACTACCTATACCCTTTGACCCAGCAATACCACTACTTGGTCTGTTTCCAAAGATGATTAGAGAAAAAGGAAAAGAACCTATATGTTCTAAAATGTTTATAGCAGCTCTCTTTGTGGTGGCAAAGAATGGGAAATTGTAGGGATGACCATCGATTGGTGAATGACGAACACGTGTGGTATATGATTATGATGGAACACTGCTGTGCTATAAGAAATGATGAGCTTTATGATTTTAGAAAAAAATGGAAAGACATGAAATAATGAAAAGCAAAATGAGCAGAACCAAGAGAACACTGTATACAGTAACAGCCATATTGTTTTAAGAACAACTTTGAGTGAATAAGTTATTTTGTCTATCATAAATACCCAAATTAACTATAAAGCACATATGAAGAAAGACCCTATCTGCATCCAGGGAAAGAACTGATAAATAGAAGTATGTATGGAATACTTTTACACACTATATTCTATTTCTGTCTAGTGGTTGCCACCTCTAGGGTGGGATGGGGGAGGGAAGAAAAAAAAAGAAATTTACATGATAATTTTGTTGTCTGAAAGGAATAGCAAGTTGTACATAGTAGATTTGCAATTTCATATACAATCATCTTTTTCATTGCACTGGTATTGAAATGCTTGTTTTATTCCACAAATTAAAAATAGAAAAAAGTGAGTAGAAGGTGCGTATTACATAAATTGTTGAATGATTTGATTGATTGACTGATTAGGCACAAGATTTCAGAAAGATTCTATGCATCATAGAAGGCACAGTTGCTTCTAGTCTCCTCTTAGATTCTCCCCTAATATAGTTAATTATTGATAACAAACAGGCCCTAAGAGGGGGAGAAGAAATTAGTAATCTCATCTCAATCAAAGCTTAACTTTTGGTCATAAAATGTGTGTAACTCATGGCCAAGAACCAAAAAACAAAGCTGATATGATTCAATATAGAGGGTTTCTCAATAATCATATTCTTTTTGGCTTATCTCCTTCTCCTCATTTCCCTCAGGAATATCAGAATTTTATTCTTGCCTGAGTTTCTTTACAGAAAGAAGAAAGGTCCTTCTCCTAAATAAGCATTCAGACCAAAACAAAACAAAATTACTTTTAAAAGAATATTGTGTAGACTTTGTTTAAGCCAACAATAACAACAAATACAAAAGCTTGTACTTAAGCCTATAAACAGCCAAAATAACCCCTATTCCCTATCTTATGGGCTCCACTCACTTCAGGAACCTTTATGTTCTATCCAGACTTATAGTACTCACCTGGAATTGAAGACCCCACTGGAGAAAGCACTTGAGGGTGTGAGTCAATTCTTCCCTTTATGTCAGAATGAAAATATCAAAGACATACTAGAAGAACCAGTTCTCTGGATCCAGGAGGTTTTGGCTCAGGAATTCCTCTATTTTTTAATATCAGAGATTAGAGAGGCTCTACAGAGGTGAAAAGGAAGAGGAATCTAACTATCCTTTTGCTCAGACTCCACCACTTGCAGTGAATCCTAGGGATTGGTCCTTGTACTCATGTTATAGTTTAATTTAGGAAGCAGAGCCCAACAAAGAGTCTATCCAGGCTGGGTCAGCCCAGAAGGAGCTTATGGTATCCCAGGAGTTAGTTCCTCCCCATTGGCATTGCTTATATCCAAATATTTCAGATTGAATGTTGGAACGTGCACCTCTATTCTTTCTTTGTATTTACCACTGGGACTCCACTATGACTAGTTTGTGTTTCTATAGCTCTTGACTTGTCCCTGGACCACCATAAACTGACATTGTTAAAATAAGGATGAACACAGGTTGGAGTCAGATTGCTTGGGGGATGGGGGCAGATTTAGGTGTCACTGTCAGATTAAAGATTTTCTTTTTAGATTATATAGGCATTTGATAAGAAGTCACTAGAAGCTTTGCACAAAGGAGGGACTGGTCATATTGCACATCAGAAGGATTATTTTGGCATTTTTGTGAATGATGAATTGGAGGAGGGGGATACTGAATTCAGAGATACTAATTAAGAATCTATGGAGATAGAAATATAATCTAGCAGAGAGATTATGGGGACCTGAATTAGGTTGGTGACTATATGAAAGGAAAAAAGGAAATGATTTGAAGAAATATTGAGAAGGTAGAAGCAGCAAGGTGGCACAGTAGATAGAGCAGTAGACTTGGAGCCAGGCAGACCTGAGTTCAAATTTAGCCTCAGACACTAGCCGTTTGACCCTAGACAAGTCAATTTCTGTCTGCTTCAGTTTCCATGTATAAAATTAGGATAACAGTGGCACTTCTCAAGGTTGTTATGAGGATTAAATGAGAAAACATTTCCAAAGCAATTTGCAAACTCTAAAATTCTATGTAAATCATCACCATTATCATCATTAGTAGTAGCAGTAGCAGTAGTGCCATTATCACTCACAGAAATACCAAATTCTGGCACCTGATTGGATACAGGTAGTGAGGGAGAGGGACGGCTCAAAGATGATGCAGCTTTTCAACCTGGATGACTGGAAAGATAGCGTCATTAACAGAAATGGGGAGATTGGGAGAGACTATATTTACAAATGCAGCATTCTATTTCAGAGTCTTTTAGAGACTCTGGGAAATGATTTCACGTACTTCAATACTTGATAGATCTCTGATCTCACTGATGCTGCTCCTCCCTTCCAATAGTGTCACTCACAACCCAACCTCGTGCTTTAGTGTGTTAGACAATTCTTTTTTTTGTCCTGCCACTAACTCCCCATAGAAAGTCCAGTAACATGCTGGAGATTTCCCATTTGATGTTCCGTGAATCCTGGTGCAACCTCCATCTGCCATCCTTGGCTCTATCATGGGATATAAGGAAAAAATATCAAATGGATGAAAAGCATCTATTGTATTGAATGGCGCACAGATGGTTAGGCAGTCCACAGAATTGGTCCAACAGAACATGCGTCTTAGACAGATGCTGCAATATAGACAAAGATCTGGTCTAGAATTGAAGAGTAGGAAAGTAAATAGGCTGGATTTTGTTTGGGGAGTTGTGTTAATGATCTTAATGATCCCACTGATGAAAAATCACATCCTTCTATCACCATCATTCTTCTGGTGATGCTATATGCCTGCAAATCTTGAGCCACCAGAGTTTCCAAAGAATCCAAACTGCTTATGACCCAAATGGTTATGGAAAGATAAACAGCAGGTGTAGGGAATCTATAGTATATTAATCACTAACAATAATGTGCACAAGAAAAGTGGGGTAAAAGATACGCAGAGAATGTATCATTAGAATAAGAGATGAGCTGGTTGTAATTTTACTAATAGGAGGAAATATGTGTTTTAACAAGTTTTTATATATTAGGTAATTTATATAGTAGACTATAAAATGACTTTAATCTTACTGCTGGGAATTGAATAATCACCTTTGAGAGTTGTATTCAGTCTTCTACGCTAGGGCTTTATTCCAAATTTTCTTTGAAAATGCCTTACCAGGGGGCGGAACCAAGATGGTGGCTGGTAAGCAGGGACTAGAGTGAGCTCCATGCCGAGTCCCTCCAAAAACCTATAAAAAATGGCTCTGAACCAATTCTAGAATGGCAAAACCCACAGAACAGCAGAGGGAAGCAGGGCTCCAGCCCAGGACAGCCTGGATGGTCTCTGGGTGAGGTCTATTCCACGCGGAGCTGGGAGCTAGGAGCTGGGAACAGAGTGGAGCAGAGCCCAGCCTGAGCAGCGTGGAACAACCAAACTTGGAGTCGGGCGGATGGGTCCCCTAGCGCCCTGAATATGTGAGCTGCGGCAGTTACCAGACCCCTCGACCCACAAACACCAAAGACTGTGGAGAAGGTTAGTGGGAAAAGCTGTGGGAGTGGAAGGAGTTTGCGGTTCCGCTTCCAGCCCCGGGGGCAGCGGAGGTGGGGCAGCTACAGTTGCTGCTGCTTCTGGCCCCAGGCCCACCTGGTGGGAGGAATTAAGTGGCAGATCAGAGCAGGAGTGTAAAGCCTGCTGAAGATCTAAGCCCAGCCCGGGCTGGGGGTTCTTGGGGAAGGAGTAGTGCGGGTCTGACAGAGCTGGCATCTCCCCCCCCAAACGTGGAACATAGAACTCGTTATTCTACAAGCAGTCATATCCCACTGAAAAACTCAAGGGTCAAGTTAGTTGGTTGGGAATATGGCCAGGCAGCGAAAATGCACCCAGATTCAGTCTCAGATGTTGGATTCTTTCTTTGGTGACAAAGAAGACCAAAACATACAGCCTAAAGAAGACAACAAAGTCATAGAGCCTACAACAAAAGCCTCCAAGAAAAACATGAACTGGCCCCAGGCCATAGAAGAACTCAAAAAGGATTTGGAAAAGCAAGTTAGAGAAGTAGAGGAAAAATTGGGAAGAGAAATGAGAAGGATGCGAGAAAACCATGAAAAACAAGTCAATGACTTGCTAAAGGAGACCCAAAAAAATACTGAAAAATACACTGAAGAAAACAACACCTTAAAAAACAGACTAACTCAAATGACAAAAGAGCTCCAAAAAGCCAATGAGGAGAAGAATACCTTGAAAGGCAGAATTAGCCAAATGGAAAAGGAGGTCCAAAAGACCACTGAAGAAAATACTACTTTAAAAATTAGATTGGAGCAAGTGGAAGCTAGTGACTTTATGAGAAATCAGGATATTATAAAACAGAACCAAAGGAATGAAAAAATGGAAGACAATGTGAAATATCTCCTTGGAAAAACCACTGACCTGGAAAATAGATCCAGGGGAGATAATTTAAAAATTATTGGACTACCTGAAAGCCATGATCAAAAAAAGAGCCTAGATACCATCTTTCAAGAAATTATCAAGGAGAACTGCCCTGATATTCTAGAGCCACAGGGCAAAATAGAAATTGAAAGAATCCATCGATCGCCTCCTCAAATAGATCCCCAAAAGAAATCTCCTAGGAATATTGTCGCCAAATTCCAGAGCTCCCGGATCAAGGAGAAAATACTGCAAGCAGCCAGAAAGAAACAATTTGAGTATTGTGGAAACCCAATCAGAATAACCCAAGATCTGGCAGCTTCTACATTAAGAGATCGAAGGGCTTGGAATGCGATATTCCGGAGGCCAATGGAGCTAGGATTAAAACCTAGAATCACCTACCCAGCAAAACTGAGTATCATGTTCCAAGGCAAAATATGGATTTTCAATAAAATAGAGGACTTTCAAGCTTTCTCAGTGAAAAGACCAGAACTGAATAGAAAATTTGACTTTCAAACACAAGAATCAAGAGAAGCATGAAAAGGTAATCAAGAAATGGAAGTTGCAAGGGACTTACTAAAGTTGAACTGTTTTGTTTACATTCCTACATGGAAAGATGATGTGTATGATTCATGAGACCTCAGTATTAGGGTAGTTGAAGGGAATATGCATATACATGCATATATGTTTATGTATATATATATATAAGTGAATGTGTATGTATGTATATATCTATGTGTATATGTATGTATGTGTATGCATGTGTATATATATGTGTGTTTATATATGTGTGTATATATATATATATATATATGTAAAAGAGAGAGAGCAGACACAGGGTGAGTTGAAGATGAAGGGAAGATATCTAAAAGAAATAAAATGAAATTAAGGGATGAGAGAGCAACATACTGAGAGAGGGAGATAGGGAGAGATAGAATGGGGTGAGTTATCTCGCATAGAGGTGGCAAGAGGAAGCAGTTCTGTGGGAGGAGGGGAGAGGGCAGGTGAGGGGGGAATGAGTGAACCTTGCTCTCATCAGATTTGGCCTGAGGGGGAATACCATACATACTCAGTTGGGTATCTTGCCCCACAGGAAAGAAGAGGGAGGAAGATAAAAAATATTTAAAAAAGGGGGGGATGGATGATGGAGGGGAGGGCAGATGGGGGTGGAGGTAATCAAAACAAACACTTTGGAAAGGGGACAGGGTCAAGGGAGAAAATTCAATAAAGCGGGATGGGTTGGGAAGGAGCAAAATGTAGTTAGCCTTTCACAACATGAGTATTGTGGAAGGGTTATACATAATGATACATGTGTGGCCTAGGTTGAATTGCTTGACTTCTTAGGGAGGGTGGGTAGGAAGGGAAGACGGGAGAGAATTTGGAACTCAAAGTTTTAAAATCAGATGTTCAAAAAAAAAAGTTTTTGCATGCAACTAAAAAATAAGATGCACAGGCAATGGGGCGTAGAAATTTGTCTTGCCCTACAGCAAAGGAAGGGAAAAGGGGATGAGAGGGGAGGGGGCTGATAGAGGGGAGGGATGACTGGAGAACAGGGCAACCAGAATATATGCCATCTTGGAGTGGGGGGGAGGGTAGAAATGGGGAGAATATTTGTAATTCAAACTGTTGTGAAAATCAATGCTGAAAACCAAATATGTTAAATAAATAAATTTAAAAAAAAAGAAAATGCCTTACCTCGTACCTTAGTGATCTGACAAATGTAATATTCAATTCTAAAGGACCTCTAGAGTAGGAAATCACATTATTAGTGCTCCCCTTATTAGCACATTTTATCATACACTCAAAGATAGGAAACTCATCCTAGTGATTAAATTTCAGCTCATTTCCTCTTGTTTGGTCTCCATGGAAAAGAGAAAATTTGGTCATCATCCCCTAAATGCTAACTGTCTTCAATCAAATACCATGTGACTAGGTTTCCCTTTCTCATCTCTGATCTTCCTATACAAGTCTCCTGGAAGTCCTAAAAATGCTGGGCTGAATCTTATAATTATACAGTTGTGTATTCTGTTGCTAACTGGAAAAAAATTTCTATTTTTTGCTAGCTGATGTAGATCTATAAATTTTTCCTTTAAAACTGTGTTTTGCGAAGTAAGTTTTATGAGACAGGGTACTTTTACATTAGAATCGTGGCCAAAAGAGGAAGGGGGAAAAAGGACTGGCAAGTCTTTTGTTCCATTATTTATTCCAAGAGATGGCTGGGGGAGTTCTCAAGGTTTTTAGAACTCTGCTCAAAGCTGAGAGCTGATATTATCTATGTAGCCTTTTTGGTGAACTTTGTAAGACTTTCCTGTTATATAGTGCATTCAAAATACCACTTTTTGCCTTTCAGCATAGGTTTTCCCCTTTACAAATGCCTATAAAAAGTGCCATTTTGGCTGAGAAATTTTTTTGGGCAGTTCTGTAAATATTTCAGATCTATGTGGTCTCTTGCTAATTCAACAATCTCTTTAACTTTTCCTTCCAGCAAATGTTATATATTATTTGGCAAGAGCCAAAAGATTCGTGCTCAGAATATGTATAGGAGTTTTCTCTATATTTGCCATTTGATAGAGCTGATTTCATTATTAGTGTTACTGATCACTAGTTATATGGGTGTTTTGCCTTGAGTACTTTAGATAGAAGAATTGAGAAAACGAAAACTGTTAATTGGCCTTCCTTCACAGGAATAAGAATGAGAAGAATAGAAAGTCCTTTGTATTTTTTAATGAGACCTTTGTTTTTCATCTACTCTGTATAGGTTCAAAGTTTTTATAAATATATTAAAAGGAGGGGAAAGGATGAGAGAGAAGGTAAGTAAGTGGGAGAAGCCTTAATTATTATTATTTTTATATAATAATATGTTATTATATTAAAATAATATAAATAATAATAAACAAATAAAATAAATAATATTTTTATTAATAATTCTTAATAATAACAGCAATACACTTCATATTGATATTAATTGTGTTTACTGTCACAATCCTTTCTTATTCTGAGGTAAGAAGGATTACTTAGAGAGTATAGGAGCTTTCCCATCCCCCACCCACATCCCTTCTGTTCGAATTTCTTGATGCTTGTAGCAGAAGAAGAAAAGATGGTAATAACAAGGGACTAGTGACAAAAAGTACATGCCTGTTTTTGTGTCATTGTGTAGAGTCAGGGAATGGTCAATTTACGTAAGCATGGTCTGTCTGAAACTCTATCATTTTTTCCCCTGGGATTTCACTGAGGAGGGTTTCAGAACTTGCAAGAGGGATTTCAAGTTTGTGAGTAGTGGTCATTGTCCTTTAACCGAGTCGTATCCCCAAAGTGAATTCCCAATTATCTGCCATACTTGAATAATTTATATGCAAGGCATTTAGCAGTCACATATTATGCTATTGGATATAGTTAATCTATGCTCTACTTAATGAGAAATATTCTAGTTATTAGAATTATTATGTAGATCATGAGAGGCACCTGGATAGCCTTCTTTGATAATTCAGAAGTTACTTTTTGTTTTTCTTTGCCTTAGAATGTTAATGACAAATAAAATCATCATTAAATTGGTAAAGCAAAGTGACAATTAATAGAGTTTTTTGTTTGTTTGTTTGTTTTTTGCTTAGAGTAATGTTGAATATGCCACTTCTCATTGTTATACAAACCTGTGGCCAATAAATTTACTGAAGTTGCACACACTACTGTCAGAAGCCCTGAAAAAGAAGTGTGTGTGTGTGTGTGTGTGTGTGTGTGTTGGGGGGTGGATAGCATAGGAAGGAGATACAGGAATAGCTTAAGAAAGTGATTGATTATTATTAATTAATAGACAATACTTTGGTAGACACACTGGACTTTTTGTAACTTCTCATGCCATTTAGTAAATCATTGATATTAATTATAGGGGTAGGAACTGGACCTGCAATTTCTTTAGTATAGAAAATTTCCAGATGAGGAAGCTCTCACTACTAAAACAGGTTGGTAACTCTTCTGCAACCATTATTTTTTTTTTTTTTCACGATTATCACTGAAGTTGTGTTTATTGCCTTACAGTTTCAGTGGGAGAAAAAGATTTTTTTTTTTTTTTATTGATGCATATATGTTTAATATTGGTATTACTTCATTACATACGGTACCTTTTACAAGATGTAATTTCCTTCCTTACCTCTTTCTTTTTTTTTTTTTTAAATTTTAATTATAACATTTTAAATTTTAATTATAAAAAAATTCACTTGTTAATTGATGTGTCTGGTCCTTCTGTTAAAGCCCTTCCCTGTCTGGCTACGATCAAGCTTTTTTTTTTTTTTTTTTTTTTTTTAAATTTCTTTATTTATTTTTAGTTTACCACACACGGTTGTACATAGTTTTGAGTTCCAGTTTTTCTCCCCTCCCTCCCCAAGACGGCATCAAGTCCCATATAACTGTCATGTATAACTTCGCATTGAATTAATTTATGCTCTAGTCAGGTCGTGGAGAAGAATTTTGACCAATGGAATGAATCCTGAGAAAGAAGAAACAGAACCAAAAAAAAAAAAAAAACCCCAAAAACAAAAACAAAAGAGAAGCAGAAAAGGCGAGCATGTAGTGTGCCTCAGTCTGTATTCAAACTTCGCAGTTCTTTCTCTGAATGAAGATAGCATTCTCCATCGTGAGTCCCCTGGAGTTGTCCTTGCCCTTTAGGTTGCTGAGAAAAGCGCAGTATGTCAGGGTTGGTCCTCACGGAATCCACATATCTGTGGCTGTGCACAACGTTCTCCTGGCTCTGCTCCGCTCACTCAGCATTATGTCGTGTAGGTTTTTCCAGGTTGTTATGTAGTCTGCATCATCCCCATTTCTTATGGCACAATAGTATTCCATCACCTTCATATACCACAGCTTGTTCAGCCATTCCCCAATTGATGGGCATCTCTTTGCTTTCCAATTCTTGGCTACCACAAAGAGAGCTGCTATAAATATTCTTGTACATATGGGTCCTTTTCCCGCTTGCGTGATTTCTTTGGGATACAACCCTAGAAGTGGTATTACTGGGTCAAAGGGTATGAACATTTGTATAGCCCTTTGGGCATAGTTCCACACCGCCCTCCAAAATGGCTGGATCAGCTCACAACTCCACCAGCAATGCAACAATGTTCCAATTTCCCCACATCCTTTCCAGCATTTATCATTCTCCTGATTTGTTATTTTAGCCAATCTGACAGGAGAGATGTGGTATCTAAGAGTTGTTTTGATTTGCATTTCTCTAATCAGCAGCGATCCAGAGCATTTTTCCATATGCGTGTAGATAGCTTTAATTTCTTCCTCTGAAAACTGCCTGTTCATATCCTTTGACCATTTCTCAATTGGGGAATGGCTTGTATTCCTATATATTTGGCTTAGCTCCCTGTATATTTTAGAGATGAGGCCTTTATCAGAGATACTAGTTGCAAAGATTTTCTCCCAATTTTCTGCTTCCCTCCTAATTCTTGTTGCATTGGCTTTTTTTGTACAAAAACATTTCAATTTGACATAATCAAAATTATCCATTTTGCATTTTGTAATGCTCTCTATCTCTTGTTGGGTCATGAATTCTTTACTTTTCCACAAATCTGATAAGTAAACTATTCCTTGCTTTCCCAAATTACTTAGAGTATCAACTTTTACTCCTAAATCATGAACCCATTTTGACTTTATTTTGGTATATGGTGTAAGATATTGGTCTATGCCCAGTTTTTGCCCTACCATTTTCCAATTTTCCCAACAGTTTTTGTGAAATAGTGAATTATTAGCCCAGAAACTGGCTTCTTTGGGTTTATCAAAGAGTAGATTGCTAAACTTGTTGATTTCACCTGCTTGTGTACCTATCCTATTCCACTGATCCACACCCCTGTTTCTTAACCAGTACCAGGCAGTTTTGATGACTGCTGCTGTGTAGTACAGTTTAATATCTGGTGTGGCTAAACCACCATCTCTAGCATGTCTTTTCATTAACATCCTAGATACTCTAGACCTCTTGTTTTTCCAAATGAATTTTGTTATTATTTTGTCCAGCTCAGTAAAAAAAATTTTTGGTAGTTCGATTGGTATGGCACTGAATAGATAGATTAATTTAGGTAGAATTGTCATTTTTATTATATTAGCTCGGCCTAACCATGAGCAACTGATATTTCTCCATTTATTTAGATCTGGTTTTATTCGCGTGAAAAGTGTTTCATAGTTATGTTCATATAGGCCCTGGGTTTGTCTTGGCAAATAGATTCCCAAATATTTTATAGTGCCTTCAGTAACTTTGAATGGAATTTCTCTTTCTATCTCTTGCTGTTGGGCTTTGTCAGTAATGTATAGGAATGCTGAGGATTTATGTGGGTTTATTTTATATCCTGCAACTTTGCTAAAGTTGTTTATTATTTCAAGTAGTTTTTTACTTGATTCTCCAGGATTCTCTAGATAAATCATCATATCATCTGCAAAAAGTGATAATTTAGTTTCTTCTTTTCCTATTCTAATTCCTTCAATTTCTTTTTCTTCTCTTATTGCTACAGCTAATGTTTCTAGTACCAAATTGAATAATAGGGGTGATAATGGACATCCTTGTTTCACCCCTGATCTTATTGGGAATGCATCTAATTTATCCCCATTACATATAATGCTTGTTGATGGTTTTAGGTAGATGCTATTTATAATTTTGAGGAAGGTTCCCCTTATTCCTATGCTTTCTAGTGTTTTTAATAGGAATGGGTGTTGTACTTTGTCAAAGGCTTTTTCTGCGTCTATTGAGATGATCATATGGTTTCTGCTAGTTTTGTTGTTGATATGGTCAATTATGCTACTAGTTTTCCTAATATTGAACCATCCTTGCATTCCTGGAATAAATCCTACCTGGTCATGGTGTATTATTCTCGTAATGAGTTGCTGCAATCTTTTTGCTAATATTTTATTTAAAATTTTTGCATCAATATTCATTAGAGAAATTGGTCTATAATTTTCTTTCTCTGTTTTAACTCTACCTGGTTTGGGTATTAGTACCATATTTGTGTCATAAAAAGAATTTGGTAGGACTCCTTCTTCACCTATTTTCCCAAATAGTCTACAAAGTATTGGAATTAGTTGTTCTTTAAATGTTTGATAGAATTCACATGTAAAACCATCTGGCCCTGGAGATTTTTTCCTAGGGAGTTCGTTGATGGCCTGCTCAATTTCTTTTTCTGATATGGGGTCATTAAGAAATTTCACTTCCTTCTCTGTTAGTCTGGGCAGTTTATGTTTTTGTAGATATTCATCCATATCTCTAAGGTTGTCAAATTTATGGGCATACAGTTGGGCAAAATAATTCCTAATTATTGTTTTGATTTCCTCTTCATTAGAGGTGACCTCACCCTTTTCATTTTTGATACTGGTGATTTGATTATCTTCTTTCTTTTTTTTAATCAAATTGGCCAAAGGTTTGTCAATTTTATTGGTTTTTTCATAAAACCAGCTCTTTGTTTTATTTATTAATTCAATAGTTTTCTTGGTTTCAATTTTATTAATCTCTCCTTTGATTTTCAGTATTTCTAATTTGGTATTTAATTGGGGGTTTTCAATTTGCTCTTTTTCTAGCTTTTCCAGCTGTCTGCCCAGATCATTGATCTCCTCTTTCCCTATTTTATTCATGTAGGCATTTAGAGATATAAAACTCCCCCTAAGAACTGCTTTTGCTGCATCCCATAAGTTTTGGTATGTTGTTTCATTATTGTCATTCTCTTGAATGAAATTATTAATTGTTTCTCTGATTTGATCTTTGGCCCACTCACTCTTTAGAATTAAATTATTTAGTTTCCAATTAGTTTTTAGCTTATTTTTCCATGGTACTTTATTAAAAATGATTCTTATTGCGTCATGATCTGAAAAGGATGCATTGACTACTTCTGCTTTTCTGCACTGGATTGTGAAGTTTTTATGCCCTAGTACATGGTCAATTTTTGAGTATGTGCCATGTACTTTTGAGAAGAAAGTATATTCCTTTTTATCCCCGTTCAGTTTTCTCCAGAGGTCTATCATATGTGCCTTTTCTAAAATTCTGTTTACCTCCTTAACTTTTTTCTTATTTATTTTGAGGTTAGATTTATCAAGTTCAGAAAGGGGGAGGTTGAGGTCTCCCAATATTAAAGTTTTGCTGTCTATTTCTTCCTGTAACTCCCTTAACCTCTCCTCTAAGAATTTGTATGCCTTACCACTTGGTGCATATATGTTAAGCAATGATATTGCTTCATTGTTTATGGTGCCTTTTAGCAGGATATAATGTCCTTCCTTATCTCTTTTAATTAGATCTATCTTTACTTTTGCTTTGTCTGAGATTAGGATTGCTACACCTGCTTTTTTTACTTTAGCTGAGGCACAATATATTTTACTCCAGCCTTTTACCTTAACCATATGTGTATCCCCCTGTTTCAGATGCGTTTCTTGTAAACAGCATATTGTAGGATTATGGTTTTTAATCCATTCTGCTATCTGCTTCTGTTTTGTGAGAATGTTCATCCCCTGCACGTTCAGGGTTATGATTTCTATCTGTGTCTTTTTCTCCATCCTGATTCCCCCTGTTTATGCTTTTATTTCTCCCTTTCCCCTTCTCCTCCCCAACAAAGTTTTGCTTTTGACCGCCGCTTTCCTCAGTTGACCCTCCCTCTTTATTCCCCTCCCTTATCTTACCGTTACCCACTTGCTACTTCTCCTCTTCCTTCTGCCCTCCCCCCTCCCTTTTTCCCCCCTTTCCCTCCCACTTCCCGTAGGACAAGTTAGATTTCTAAACTTATCAGAGTATGTTATTCCCTTCTTGAACTAGATCAGATGACAGTAGAGCTCAAATACTGCTCTTCTCCCTCCCTTCTTTCCCTCTACTATAATATGTTTTTTTGCCACTTCCTTTGGTGTAATTTACCCTTTTCTACAACCTCCTTACCACTTCCCTCATAGCCCTCCCTTTATATCTCTTATTTATATTTTATATCTTTACATCAGTTAATTTATACCGGCATTCACAACCTATGTATATCCCTTTCATTTGTCACAATAGTTGTACCATTCCCAAGAATGACTTATATATGTATATGTGTATATAAATATATATATATATATCCATATATATATATATATATATACATACAGACATAAAAAACATACATAAGATGATATAATCTGACATAGAGATGTAAACAACCTAAGCTTATTGGTTAATGAGGTTTGTGGGGTTTTTCCCCCTGGTTACCTTTTTATGTCTCTCTTGAATTTTGTATTTGGAGATCAAATTTTCCATTGAGTTCTGGCCTTTTCATCAGGAAGGTCTGGAATTCCCTTATTTCGTTGAATGTCCATCGCCTTGCCTGGAAAATTATGCTTAGTTTTGCTGGGTAGTTGATCCTTGGTTGTAGTCCCAGCTCCTTTGCCCTTCGGAATATCATATTCCAATTTCTCCTGTCTTTTAATGTGGAAGCTGAGAGATCCTGCGTGATCCTGACTGTAGTTCCACGATATTTGAATTGCTTCTTTTTGGCTGCTTGCAGTATTTTCTCTTTAAGTTTATAGCTCTGAAATTTGGCTATAATATTTCTTGGTGTTTTCAGTTTGGGATCTCTTTCAGGGGGTGATCGGTGAATTCTTTCAATGACTATTTTGCCCTCTGGCTCTAGGACCTCTGGGCAGTTGTCTTTGATAATTTCTTCGAAGATACTGTCAAGGCTCCTTTTTTCATCGTGGATTTCCGGTAGACCAATAACTCTCAAATTGTCTCTCCTGGATCTATTTTCCAGGTCAGTTGTTTTGCCAATCAGATATTTCACATTTTTTTCTATTTTTTCATTCTTTACGTTTTGTTTTATTACTTCTTGATGCCTCATAGATTCATTAGCTTCCACTTGCTCAAGTCTAATTTTAAATGAGTTAGTGTTTACATTTTGCTTTTGAGCCTCCATTTTCAATTGGTTGATTTCACCTCTCAGGGTATCCTTTTCTTTCTCTAGATTCTGAATCTCCGTAGCCATTTCGCCAATCTTATTCTTTAGGGACTTGATTTCATCAGTGAATTTTTTTTCCATATTTTCTTTTAGCTCCCTAATTTGGTTTTTAAAGTCCTCTTTTAGCTCTTCCAGCAGTGCTTTTTGGGCTGGAGACCAGATCATATTAGCTTTTGAGGTATCTGATGTATCTACCGTGTCATTGCTATGTTCTTCTATGTCGATATTTTGATCCTGCCTGTCTCCATAAAAAGAATCTATTGTCCTCGGTTTTTTTGTGTTCTTCTTCATGTTGGATTGCCTTTTGCTGGCGTTAGAACAAATTTCTATCTGTGAGTCTCAGGGCTTTCTGTCCCAGCTTTCTTATTCTGGGGTTGTGAGTCTAGAATTATAACCTTCAGTTTCCTGAGGTGTGGGGGAGGGGTCTGGCTCCCTGGCGTCTCACTCCCTATGGGTGTTCTCCAGTACTTGCTTTTCAGCAATGGTCTCAGCTGTTTGTTGTTTGAGCTGATGACTGGCGCTTCCCCTGGAGGAGCAAGGTTACGTCTGGGCTCCTGGCGTTGACCCCTGTCCACTCTTCCCCTCTGGGACTAATAAGCTGCTGGTATTTGTCCAGTGAGGCCCTGCTACTCTCTCCTCTGTTTCAGTTCTCTTTTTTTTTTTCCCGAGGAATTCTCTGGGTGAGGGGGGGAGGGGTTAGAGCCGTTTACCTGGCCATTGAGTCTTGCGGAAGTTCAAAAAGCCGAGTTCCTGGGTTTTGCAAGCGTGAGGAGTGGGTGTTTTCACGGCCGGTGGCGTTGCGCTGCCTCTCGTCGCTCCCAGAGACTGCCGTCCTGTGTTGGGAGGCCTGGGAATCTCTGCCGGTCTCGGGCGCCCAGCTTTCTCCCAGCCCGTCTCCCACGTGGATTTCTCGGCCGGCCGCTTCTGCCTTGGTCTGGAGCAGCTCCGCACCGAGCACTCTCCGAGCCTGCAGGTTCGTTCCTCCGGCCTTTCAAACTCTCCCGGCTCGGAAATTTGCCCCAGGCAGACTGCTCGCGGTTTCTGACTCTCTCAAATCTGCTCAAATTCACTTTTTTAGGGGAATCTGACAGACCTTGTGAGAGAGCTCCGGTAAGACTCTGCCTTCATGCGGCCATCTTGGCTCCGCCCCCCCTGCAACCATTATTTTAGACAGTTGCCTGGAACACTGAGATGTTAAGTGACTTGCCCAGGAACACACAGCCAGAAAGTGTGAGAAATCGGATTTGAGATCATCTTCCTGGTTCTGAAGCCACCTCTATCTACTACTCCATTCTGCTAATCATAGAACTAATGATAACTTTCATTTATTCAGTGCTCTTAAGAGTTCAAAGAATCTTTCATTTTATTGGATCATCACCACACTCCGAAGTAGGTAGGGCAGGAATTGCTAGTTCATCATGAATTAATTTCATTCATTTGGCAGTCTTGAATTTTCATATCAATGTTGAATGGTAATGGTCTCTTGGGCTTCATACCTCATCTACTTTACAAATGAGGAAGAGGCATTTTAATAGGTAAGATCTATTATGGTGATTATTTCATAAATCTTGACATTTCTTTCATACATGATTAAAAGTTTGAACACATAATAACACTTTGATAAATTGGAGCCCAACTATCCAAAATCCCCAATTCTATAAATTTTATGCTTTGGGCTTCTAAGGAAAAGAAACAAGCTGATAGTAAAGATTCTTATTTGATAGATCTTGGGCCTCGTTGGTGTGGATAGTTCTTGGACAAATTCAGATCACAACCTCCCCATGCTTTCATCCCTTGTATGATTCTTGGCCATTATCTTTAAATAAATTCTCCGTATAGTATTGATTCAATATGCTGGAATCCGTTCTCTTTTGGTGGACAATAGTGTAGCACTTGGGCTGTCCATTATTCTCATGTATTTCCTTGAAAATGTATGTGTTTTATGCCACAATCACTGACATCTTATTGATAACATGCTGCAACCTCTTAATACCTACTAGGAATCTTTTGACTGTCTTTGGGTTAATTGTATTTTGATCCTTCTATAATGGGTCATGTTTCATGATCCATAATCATGTACCATCAACCTGGAAAATACTGTTGCAAGTTAATAGATATTTTATGTTAGAAAGCAGCTAAGGGTCATTGAGAACAGTGCCAAATTTCCCAAATGTGCTCTAACCTGATTTTCTTATATTCTTATGTTCAGTTCTGCGCCCAGATCATTTGTCGATTGGCATGGTTAGGCAAAATGCATTGTGTGGATGGTCCAAGGACTTTCAAATATTACCAATATTGTCTTTTCTGTACTCAGAGATATAATTCATCTGGGGCAGAAGGTGTGTGAATTCACCAAGGGCAGCTAAGTGATCTTATCCCAGTTATCTTATGCCACTATCATCATATAGTTCTTATCTTGAGTCTCAAGATATCATCCTATTATCCCCTTTTGGCTGTCATCACCCCTATCATCCATTTTTGTTCCACTCTCTCCAGATGGACAGTCATTCTTTTTGATGGGTAGAACAGAAGCAAATTAGAACCAAGCAGTTTTGCCCTCTCTCTGTCATAATTTCTCATTTTCCCATGTACCCTGAGTAATAGTGGTCCTGTTCTTTCTCTAATATTTCTTTTTTCTTGGAATACAATTAAAAACAGACCAGAACAACAGCAACAAAGAAAATTTTTTTAAAAAAAATCTTTGTTGTCCTTTGTTTTCCTCATCAGCCTGAGCTTATTATGAACCTCAGCTCTCTGTGTAAATTATTCATATAGTATAGTGTCCTCTATGTATTTGTATTTAACTTCTGTTACCTGGCTTTGCTTCCATCTTTTGTTTTTAAAAATTTTGAATTCATAGATGAGTTCCCTATATTTCCACATATGTCTCTTTAGATAACTCTTTTTCTTGCTGGAATTATAGTGTGTGTGTGTGTATGTGTGTGTGTGTGTGTGTGTGTGTGTGTGTGTACGCGTGTGTGTGTGTGCATGTGTATAGAATTTTAGTCTTGAGAGCTTACTATATTTCCTGGACTGATTTCTGTTAGAAAAACTTATGCCTTGGGCTCAAAAAAATCACAATGAAATTGGTATTTACTTTTCTTTACAACTCATTTTAAAATATATTTTTATTTATTTTATTTAATATTTACCAATGACATGTAAAAATTTTTAACAATAAAAGTTAAAGAAATTTTGAGTTCCAAATTCCCTTCCTCCCTCTTTACCCTCTCCCCTCCTTGAGAAACCAAGCACTTTGATATCAGTTTTATATATATATATATATATATATTTATATGTAAATAAAACAAGAGAAATAAAATTTGTTAACAATATGCTTCAGTCTGCTTTCAGAGTTCATCACTTCTTCATCTGGAGGTGGATAGCATTTTTCATTATGGGTCCTTTGGAATTGTTTTGGATCATTTCCTTGACCAGAGTAGCTAAGTTTTTCACAGCTGATCATGCTTACAATATTGCTGTTACTGCGTACAATGTTATCCTGGTTCTGCTCACTTCATTTCATATGAGTTCATGTCTTCCCAGGTTTTTCTGAAACCCTTCTGCTACTCATTGTTTCTAATAACACAATAGAATTCCATCACAATCATATACTACAACTTGTTCAGACATTCCCTAATTGATGGGCATCCGCTCTATTTCAAATTCTTTGCTACCACAAAAAGAACTGCTTTAAATATTTTTGTACATGTGGGTCCTTTTCCCTTTTTTTATGATCTCTTTGGGGTACAGACTTAGTGGTGGTATTGCTGGATCAAAGCGAATGTATGATTTGATAGCCCCTTGGGCATCGTTCCAAATTGTTCTCCAGAATGGTTAGATGAGTTCACAACTCTACCAACAGTGCATTAGTGTCCCAATTTTTCTACATCCCCTCCAGCATTTGTCATTTTCTTTTTCTGTTATATTAGCTAATCTGATAGGTATGAGGTGATATCTCAGAGTTGTTTCAATTTGCATTTCTCTAATTAGTAGTAATTTAGAGCATTTCCTGGGACTATTGACAGATTTGATTTCTCCTTCTGAAAAATGCTGTTCATATTCTTTGACCATTTATCAACTGAGGAATGGATTTTATTTTTATAAATTTGGCTCAGTACTCTATATATTTGAGAAATGAGGCCTTTATCAGAGAAACTTGTAAATTTTTTTTCATTTTCCTGTTTTGCTTCTAACTTGCACTATATTAGTATTATTTCTGCAAAAGCTTTTTAATTTCATGTAATTAAAATTATCAATTTTACTTCCCTTGATCCTCTCTGTCTCTTATTTAATCATAAACTCTCCCCTTATTCACAGATCTGATAGGCACATTTTTCCATGCACCTCTAATTTACTTATGATATTACTCTTTATGTCTAGTTTGTCCATTTTGACCTTATCTTGATATACAATGTGAGATATTGAACTATGCCTAGTTTCTACCAAACTGCTTTCCAGTTTTCCTAAGCAATTTTTTTCTAATGTTTAGTTCTTACCCCAAAAGTTTTGATTTAGGGGTTTATCAAACACTAAATTACTATGGTCATTTACTGCTGTATATCATGTTACCTATTCCACTGATCCACCATTCTATTTTTAGTACCAGATTGTGATGATCAAACAGTTTGAAATGTGGAACTGTTAGGTAGCCTTCCTTCATATTTTTTTCATTGATTCCCTTTATATTCTTGACCTTTTGTTCTTCCAGATGAATTTTTTATTATCTTTTCTAGCTCTATAACATAATTCTTTGGCAGTTTGATTGGTAAGGCATTGAATAAGTAAATTAACTTAGGAAGAATAGTCATTTTTATTATATTGGCTCAGCCTACCTCTGAACAATTAATATTTCTCAAGTTGTTTAGCTCTGTCTTTATTTGTGTGAAAAGGGTTTTGTAACTGTGTTCATGCAATTCCTAGCTTTGTCTTGGCAAGTATATTCCCCAAGCATTTTATATTGTTTGCAGTTATTTTAAATGAAATTTCTATTTCTCTCTCTTCCTCCTGGGCTTTGTTGGTAATATATAGAAATGCTGATGATTTATGTGGTTTTATTTCATATCCTGCAATTTTGCTGAAGTTGTTAATTATTCCAAGTAGTTACTAGTTGATTCTGTAGCATTTTTTAAGTATACCATCATATCATCTGCAAAGAGTGATAGTTTTGTTTCCTCTTCACCTATTTTTATTCTTTCAATATCTTTTTCTTGTTTTATTGCTACAGCTAGCATTTCTAGTACAATATTGAATAATAGTGGTGATAATGGACATCCTTGCTTCACCACTGATCTTATTGGGAAGTTTAGCCCTAATATATACATATATATGCATATATATATTCATGTATGTATATATATATATATATGTATGTGTATACATACATATATATTCCTATTAAAAACACAAGAAAGCATGGGAATAAATGGAGCCTTTCTTAAAATGGTAAAGGTTCCATTTATTCCTATGCTTTCTTGTGGTTTTTAATAGCAATGTGTATTGTATTTTATCAAAGGCGTTTTCTGTATCTATTGAGATAACCATATGTTTTTCTTTTGGTTTTCTTTTTTTGGTTGTTGATATGGTCAGTTGTGCTGATGGTTTTCTTAATATCGACCTAACCCTGCATTCTTGGTTTAAATCCCACCTGGTCATAGTGCATGATCTTCGTAACATGTTGCTATACTCTCCTTACTAGTATTTTATGTAAATTTCTTGCATCGATATTTATTAAGAAAATTGGTCTGCAATTTTCTTTCTCTGTTTTTACTCTCTTTGGTTTGGGTATCAAAACCATATTTGTGTCATTAAAGGAACTTGGTAGAACTCCATCTTTACCTATTTTTTCCCAAATAGTTTATGTAGTATTGGGATTAATTCCTCCTTAAGTGTTTGGTAGAATTCACTTGTAAATCCATCTAGTCTTGGGATTTTTCTTAGGAAGTTTATTTATGGTTTCTTCAAGTTCTATTTCTTAGATAGGCTTATTTAAGTATCCTATTTCCTCTTCTGTTAATCTAGGTAGGTTATTTTTTAAAATTTTCATCTACTTCACTAAGATTGTCAGTTTTGCTGTCATATAGTTGGGTAAAACAACTCCGAATAAATGCTTTAATTCCATCTTTATTGGTGGTGCATTTACCCTTTTTCATTTTTAATATTAGCAATTTGGTTTTCTTTTCTTAATCAAGTTGACCAATAGTTTACCTATTCTGTTGTGATATTTTTTCACAAAATCCACTTCTAGGTATATTTATAAATTCAATGGCTTTTTAAAATTTTCAATTTTATTAACTTTGATTTTCAGGATTTCCATTTTGGTGTTTCACTGGGGATTTTTAATTTGTTCTTTTTCTAGTTTTTTTTAATTGCATGCCCACTTCATTGATCTGCTCTTTCTCTTTTTTATCGATGTACACATTTAGATATATAACATTTCCCCTAAGTACTATTTTGGCTGCATCCCACAATTTTGGAATGTTGTTTCATTATTATCACTCTAATGAAATTATTGATTGTTTATGTGGTTTGTTCTTTGACCCACTCATTCTTTAAGATTAGATTATTTAGTTTCTGATTAATTTTTAATCCCTGCTTCCATATCCCTTTATTAAATGCATTTTTATTGCACCATGGTACGAAAATAGTGCATTCAATATTTCAGCTTTTCTTTATTTCTTTGTGAGCTTTTTATGCCCTGAGACTTGGTCATTTTTTTGTGAAGTTTCTATGTATAACTAAAAAAAGTATATTCCTTTCTATTCCTAGATACTGCTGAGAAAAAAATACACTACTTTTTATTCCCATTCAATTTCCTTTAGAAGTTTATCATATCTAACTTTTCTAAGTTTCTATTCCTTTCCTTGACTTCTTTCTTATTTATTTTATGTTTAGATTTACCTAGCTGTGAGAGGGCAAAGTTGAGGTCCCCCACTAGAATAGCTTTTCTGTATATTTTCTCCCATATTTCATTTAACTTTTACTTTCAGGATTTGGATGCTATGCCATTTGGTGCACATATGTTTTGTACTGATATTCCTTCATTGTCTATGGTTCCTTTTAGCAAGATATAGTTTCCTTGCTTATCTCTTTTGATTAGGTCTATTTTTGCTTTTGCTCTGTCTGAGATCATGACTGCTACCCCTGCATTTTTTACTTCAGCTGAAGAATAACAGATTCTGCTCCAGCCCCTTATTTTATTTGACTCTCTGTGTATCTCTCTGTTTCAAGTGTGTTTCTTGTAAACAACAGATTGTTTCTAATCCATTCTGCTATCCATTTCCGTTTTATGGGTGAGTTCATCCCATTCATATTCACGGTTATGATTACTAACTGTGAATTTCCCTTCATCCTATTTTCTTCTGTTTCTCCTTCTCTCTTTTTATCCTGTCACTCCTCTAAAGTCTGTTTTACTTCTGACCACTACTTTCTTTTATCTGCCCTCACTTTTTTTCACCTCACTTTCCCTTATTGCTTTCCCATTCTAGTTCTCCATTAGGTAAGATAGGTTTGATTACTAATTGAGTATGTATGTATGTGTATGTGTGTATATATACATATATATATGTATGTATACATATACACACATATGTACATATACACATATATATATTTTTTTCCCTCTTTGAACCAATTTAGATATAAATGAAGTTGAAGTATTGTCTGCCCCTCCCCACCATTTTTTCTTCAACTGTAAAAACTTTTCCTTGTCTTCCTCTTTTATGTGAGATAATTTTCCCTTTTCTTCCTTCTCCCTTCTTCAAAAGCATTCCTTTCTCATCTATCCATTTTGTTATCATATCCCAACATAATTGAATCGATCCCATGACCTCTTTCAATGTAGAATCCTTCAAACTGCCCTAATAATGATAAGATTCTTAGAAATTATCTGCATCATTTCCCCACATATTAAAGTAAACAGTTTAACCTTATTGAGTCGCTTATGATTTCTCTTTCATGTTTACCTTTTCATGCTTCTCTTGAATCTTGAAAGTCAAATTTTCTATTCTACTCTGGTCTTCTAATCAAGAATGCTCCAAAATTCCCTATTTCATTATGATCCATTTTTTCCCTTGAAGGATTATACTTAATTTTGTTGGGTAAGTTATTCTTGGTTGTAATCCCAACTCTTTTTTAATTCTAGAATACCATATTCCAGGCTTCTGGTAGCTGCTAAATCTTGTGTCATCCTGACTGTAGCTCTACTGTATTTGAGTGGTTTCTCTCTGGCTGCTTAAAGTAGTTTCTCTTTGATGGGATCTTTGAAATTTGACCATAATATTCCTGGGAGTTTTCATTTTGGGATTTCTTTCAGGTGGTGATTTGTGGATTGTTTTGATTTCTATTTTTATCCTCTGGTTTTAGGATATCAGGACAGTTTTTCTTGATAATTTCTTGAAATATGATGTCAAGACTCTTTGGTCATGGCTTTAAAGTAGTCTAATAATTCTTAAATTATATTTCCTCAATCTGTTTTCTAGGTCAGTTGTTTTCTGATGGTATATTTCACATTTTCTCCTGTTCTTTTTCATTCTTTTGACTTTGTTTCTTGATGTTTCATGGAGCCATTAGCTTCCACTTGTCCAGTTCTAATTTTTAAGGAATTATTTTCTTCAATCAGCTTTTGTACCTCTTTTTCTATTTGGCAAATTCTGCTCTTTAAGGGGTTATATTCATCGGTGATTTTTCGTGTCTCTTTTTACATTTGGCCAATTCTGTTTTTTAAGGTGTTATTTTCTTCGGTATTTTTTGTGCCTCTTTAACAAGCTGTTAATTGTCTTTTCATAATTTGCTTCCTTTGCTTTCACTTCTTTACTAATTTTTTTATTCTATCACTCCATTTAATTTTGAAAAAAAAATTAGTTCTTCCAGGAACTCTTGTTGGGCTTGTGTCTAATTCACACTTTTTCTTTGAGGCTTTGCTCATAGCTGTTTTTTTTTCCTTCATTGTCTTCCAAGTTTACGTATTAATCTCACCTGTCACAGTAGTAGTTTTGTGGGATCACATTCTTTTTTTGTTGTTGTTTGCTTATCTTTTCATGCTAATTTCTGATTTCAAACCATATGTTAAAGTTAGGCTCTGTTCCCAGCAGGGGGAGAGTAAGGGCACTGTCTCAAGCTTCAGGCTTTTTCACACTGCTGGTTTTAGAGCTAGTTCTCAAAGTTTGAAAGTTTTTGGTGCTTCCAAGGTGGTGTCATCTGGGAAAAGGTGCAGTCGCTGTTCTGGTCTGCACTCTGGTCCTAATCCAGGAAGGGTGCCTGATTCCTTGGGATTGCAATACTGCTCCTCAGCATCCCTGATTTCTTGGGACTAGAAATAATACTGTTCCTCAGGGCCTTGATATCTTATGACCAAAACCAATAATGTCTATTGGGGCTTCCACTGCTTCTTAACCAAAAGTGCTTCTCTCTGCCCTTAAATACAATCCAGAAGAAGATATAGAGTTGACAAACTCTAATAGAGTTGATAAACAGAGTCTGGTCCTGCATCAAGTGCTAGCACAGGGATCTCCTGTAATCTCTTTTTGACAACTTGTCTGATCCCCTTACTGTTTCTGGCTCAAGAGCTCCTGAAGTTACTGCTTCTTTTCTTACCACTGGTCCCATCACTGGTATTTCATCCACAAGGGCTTTGGGTCACTCCACCCTTGTGTCACAGATCTGTCTTTAAGATCTCTTAAGTTGTCTTGGGCTGGGAAAACGTCTCACTCTGACCTTTTGTTGGCTAGACTCCTCCAGAATTTGGTTTAAGGTGTTATTTTAAAATTGTTTAGAGGGGAATGTTGAGAGAGCTCAGCTGAATGCTTTCAGTACTCCACCATCTTAGTTCCATCTGCAGAAGTGTCCTACAACTCATTTTTTTAAATGATTGCTTAAAACATAATATTAATGATCTATTCTGCATCATGGTGGCACTAATATTTTTATTTGGTGAAGATCTCAATCATAGTAGAGCCCTGGGGGACAGCAGAGGAGGAGAAAGGAGATGAATGGGGCTAGAACCCCATTATTCCCAAGATAAGAGTCACACCAAGAGTCAAATTTAAATTTTGAACAGCATGAAGTGATTTGGTCCACGTGAATTGGAATACAGGATCATATCTATAATCGATATGCACTATTCTTTTTTTCTCTAAATGTCTGTTTGGCTATCACTATTGATTATTCTGGTGACTTTCTGACTGCACTGTATAGCTTCTATTAAATGGATTGTTATTTAAAACATAGCTACACTAGAGTTCAAAGATAATATCATATTAGAAACTGATGAAAATGGAATAAAATGGGCTCTGTATCTAACCAATGCCCTGGTCTTCAGCATGTTAGCTGAAAAGAGAAAAAATGAAAACTTCAAAGAGATTTATTTACCTGTTTCCTTTTTGTGCCTGGTGAGGGAATCTCTTTGTATTCTGCTTCATCCTCTTTTAGAGAAGGTTCACTAGTGATGGTATTGATAGGAAAATGGGATGAAGAGATAAAGGGATGAAAGATTGGAGGACAGAGGTCTCTTCTAGTACATTATTCTTAAAGAGCTAACAAATATTTATTGTGTTCTAGCCCTTTGTAATAATCTTGAAATGGCCTGTCTTGTGAAGTTGTCCTAATTAGCAGCATTAAAAAAACACCCTAATAATGATTTATATACTCTTAACTTCTGGTTATTTTGTATTTATAATTCAGTTCCTTGAGGTATGAAGAAGAAGCTAATAATAATATTTACCATACCGTATTTCAATCCCTTTGAAGATGATGATTAGTTCTGCAATTCACCAAGTGGGAATTTTTGGTAGATTTCTAAGATTTACATTATCTCTGTTTATCTAGAAAATTTAAAGAAAAAGCAAAAGCATGAAACCTTAAAAGCTTGAATTAGGTTTGTTTCCTAATTTTTTTTCCTCTTAACCAGAAGCATTTTAATTTTCTCTTTCAAATACAGACATTTAAACAGTCCAAGTGGCATGACATAGGCTAAAAAATCACTAAAATGATTAGTTGGGGAATTCAGTTCTAATCCTCATTCTTCTATTAACTGTGTGACCTTGAATTGGACTTTAAATAATGAAAATGTAAGAGGTGTATACTCACCAAAGGTGTTTGTTCAAGTCATGCAAGATACCCTATACCGGCTGTAAATGCAAGAGAGAATCTTAATCGATGGTGGGCTCCTTTAGATGATTTTATTTGTGGATGGTACTGTTATAGTCTCCTCTAGCCCTCATGACCTCTTCACTGCTGGATATTTTCTAGGTCTTCATGTTGGTATTTTGTATTCATGTACAATCTCAAGTGATCTTCAGCATTCACCCAACCCAGTGAACTTAATATGTGATTAGAGAATACATATTACAATCTGTATTTTTCAAATATATATTATTTGTGTTATGGATTCTAAGCTAACTTATTAATAATTTAAAATAATGTTTTTGATTATTTTTAATCCTCTTCAAAAACAAATCTCTATAGCTAAGGAGGAAGTGCTGCCTGGTGGAATTAATAGAATGCCTGGGTTTGGAATCAGGAAGACAAAACTAGTCACTGACACTGAGTATGTGACCCTGGCCAAATATTTTAAACTCTGTGTGTCTTAGGAAGCTCTCTACAACTTAACTACTAAGTCATAGACACAGTCAGTCTGACTAGATCAGTACTACTGTCTTATTTTCTGCTTTAAAATAGAATTTCCATTCATGTATAAAAGGACTGAGATCATATTAAATATTTCTTTGTAAAACTTGAACAACGTAGTGATATGAAAGGAAGCAAAGATAAAATAGATTTGTCTTTGTAAAAGACAAGTAACATTGAATGAATTCCATATATAAAGTTAAAGAAGGATTCTGAAGCTAGAGCTATTGGAGTCTCTTAATTGTGACCCTTTCATTACACTAATGAAGTCAATAATAGTAATAATATTAGTAACATTAGCTAGCCCTTATACGGTGTTTTAAGATTTGCTAAGTGTCTTGCATATGTTATCTTATCTGATCTTGTTCAATCACAGATACGGTATTTAGTGTTCCTTGGTGCCTTTGGATGAGGGGAAAGAAATGTCAGTCTCTTAGCCAAGGTTAATTTCATGTCTTCAGCTCTTCTATAAAAAAAACAAAAACAACAAAAAAAAAAACCAAAAAAACCCAACTCCTTTGCACACTGTACTATAAAAACAGTAACATTGTTTGTTTGTTTGTTTGTTTTTTGGAAGTGCACCACCCTTAGAAAGGCATTTTATAGGAATGATGAAAGGAAAACAAGCTTAAGATTTTTAAACAGCTCTTTAGATGCAGCCTAGTTACCTCTAAAATATTGGCTTGGGCTATTTGATCAGTCATGCGGAAGAAAACACATTACTTAGAGGTGCTGGGACCAGAAGTGATGGTCAAAGTTTGCTTAGGAACTAAAGCTGTGGTGTGGGTGTTACTGGTTGATCCTCTAAATGCAAAAGAACTGAAAGGAATCCAAATTCAAGCTAATGATTATTTATTAAGCCCCTGCTCTATGTAAGATCTTAAGCCAGGCACTGGGGTACACAGACAAAATAAACCTAGCCCTGCCCTCAAGGAACTTACCTTCTACTGGGCAACTATTACATGTAAACAATTGAGTGTATATAGATGCTAATTTGAGGAGAAGGGAGAAAGTAGTAACAACTAGTGGTACATAAGGAGAGCCCTGAAGGAGATTAGGGATACCAAACAGTAAATGTGGGGAAATAGGGCATGCTAGATACGAGGGACAGCCTGGACCAAAGCACGGAGATCGTGAAGGAATACCACATTCCACTATAGTAAACACATTGTTAGCGCAAACAAAATGTTAGACACCTGGAAAGGTAGGCCAGAATCAGATCGCAAAGAACTTTAAGTTCCCAAGAAGTTCGTATTACATCCTAGAGGCAATATGGAGGAACTGAAGAGCAGTTTCAACTGAAAGAAAATGGTAGAAACTAGATTATCACAGATTGAGGAATCGGAGGGAGTAAGGAAATAGAGGCAATGAGTATAGATAGCTTTTTCCAGGAATTTGGATATGAAAGAGAAAAAACGTATGGGATAAAAATACTTTAAGGAGATAGCACAGCCAAGTGAAAGTTGTTTAAGGCGTGGGGAGATAGATGTATATTCTGAGGCAACAGTGAAAGAGCCAGCACACAGGAAGATGCCAAGGTTATGGACTAGGGGGAATGTTCGAAGGGCCAAGATGCTAGTGGAGACAGGAGGAAATGGATCAAAAAAGAAGTAGAAGAGCTGGTCTCACTGCAGTGGAGTCTGTATGTTGGTGGTGGGTAAGGAGCAGTAAACAAAATTGATAAGAGGCGATAATAGAGATCACTTGGCAGCTAGTAAGTATTGCTTTGATTTTCTTATGTTCCACTATAAAGACTGAAAATACGTTCAGATATTCTGACAAAATATGTCTCTTATACATAGAGGCATATTCTCCAGTCAAATGAAGAACTGTTGAGTTCACTGGAATGCAGATTCAGTAAGCAGTTACCAGTATTGGGGACATCCCACTATACTCCTCCACTTGAATCATCCTCCCATCTCCTTTAATTGAGCACCATTCACAGTTACAGAAATGTGGGGCTAGTGACTGATTTTTTTCTTTTTAAATAAAAACTCTGTCATGTACACGGTAGTGAATTTATGGAATAATAGCTATAGGAGTTTCCCTCTCTCCCCCTTCTCCCTTCTTCCTTCTCACTACCCCCCCACCCCTCCCTTTTCCTTTCCCTCTCCCTTGTCCTCCCTTTTCCCTCTTCTTCTTCCTCTCCTTCTTCCTCCTGTTTCCCTTTCCTCTTCCCTGTCCCTCTCCATTTCCTTCTCCCCTCCTTCTCCCCGTCTTCTTTTTCTCCTTCTTCTCCCCTCCACTCTCTCTTCTTCTTCTCTTTCCTTTCTATTTCTTTCCCTTCCTCTACATTTCCCTCTCTTATAAATGTTTATTCTGTTCCCTTCCCCTCTCCTCTCTTAGTTCCTTCACCTCTAAGATAAGATAAAATTTATTCTGCAGAATTGCAGAGTTGTTTAGAAGATGAAATGAAAAAAGAGTAAGTGAATAAACTATGCAAGATATGAAACATTAGGGAAATGTAAGGGATTGATATTATTAGAAGAAAGTGAAAATATTCTTTTTAATATGACTGATTGTTTTAAACTTGTTTAAAGCTGATACATATGACTTTTTAAAATAATTTTTTAAAATGTTCATTCAGAATATTCAGAGCAGGGGCAGCTAGGTGGTGCAGTGAGTAGAGCACTGGCCCTGGAGTCGGGAGTACCTGAGTTCAAATGCAGCCTCAGACACTTGACACATTTACTAACTGTGTGACCTTGGGCAAGTCACTTAACCCCAATTGTCCTGCCTTCCTGCCTCAAAAAAAAAACCCAGAATATTCAGAGCAAAGGAAAATGCTTCATGATTTCATTGCAAAATAGCTATGTTATATATAAGTCAGTGGCCATTGAACACACTATGACTTCTACATGGAAATCATTTTGCCGTATGGAAAAATGTAAGTCATTACTCTTTGGGGCCATGGACTGTAGGCTCAGATTATAGGTCTGTATCTGGTTCCAATTGCTCCCTGGGAAGCCATTTGTGTGGTCTAATTACTCCATGTCTAAAAGGTGTTGAATGTATTTGTCACCTATATACTTAATAGTATGTTCTAAACACTTATATACTAAACATCTGTAAGGGGTTAGAACATCTGAAATGAAAGTTGATCATTGCCACCCACTAATTATTTACTACATACTTTGAAATCATACAGGGGGCTTTTGCAGCATGTGTAGAAGACTCAGTCCCTGCCTTCCTAGAGGCTCTGTGGGAAAGGATTTGTGCAGTTGATACATGATATAGATAATGTCCATGATAAAAAGCAAATTCATAGTTTTCTGATTAGCAAATTCCACAGAAGCCATAAAAACAAGGTAAAACCACTATTTAACATTGTGAGTTGAAACTTTACCTTTCTCCACTAAACCACACCAAGTTTGAGGAGTCCCCAGAACCAGTGGACATGATTGCTGAACTAATGTCAGGGATATTTGAAAGACTGTGGAACACATGAGGGGTATTTCAGGACTGGAAAAAGGCACATGTCTTGATTAAAGAAAATATTTTTAAATGAAAAAAAGAAACCACAAAATATAAACCAGTGAGCTTGGCTTCATTTCCTGGCAAAACTGTAGAATATAAAATGAAAGGGATGATTAGTGAAAAATCTAAAAAAGGAAGCAGTAATCAGAAAGGCCCAACATGACATGAGCAAGAACAAATCATACCTCATGAATATTATTTACTTTTTTGAAAGAATTTCTAAACTAGTAAAGCAGGAAATTGTTGCTGATGCAGCTCACCTAGATTTTAGCAAAACATCTCATAAATGCTACTCATGAAATTCTTTTGGGAAAAGATAAAGATTCTGGTATACTTTGGTGGATTTAGAACTGTTTGAATGAAGAGGCCCTAAGCACAGTCATTTATTATTTGATGTCACTTGGGAGGTGGAGTTCCCTGGGGATTTGAGCTTGACACCATATTATTTTCTTTTTAGACATTTTTTATCAGCTCTTTGAATAAAGGCATGAATGACATACTTATCCAATTTTTTGATGCCACGGACCTAGTAAGGGTAACTAGCAAACTGAGTGACAGAATTCAGTCAAATTAAATAAGGTAAAATTTAATTAATAATAATAATGAATGTAAATAATAAATGTAAAAGCCTCGTGCTTGAGTAAAAAACAAATCATTTTCATAAGTATAAGATGAGAGATCATGGCTAGACAACAAGGAGAATAATCTTGAGGCTTTAGTGGAATGAATTCTCAGTATGAGACAACAGTGTGCTATAGTGGACAAAAAAAAAAGCTAATATAATCTTATTTAAAGGGCCATAGTATCATGGCTGTAGTCCTGCTCTCCTTTATCTATTTTAGACCACTCTAGATCATTATCTGGAGTGAAGTCCTTTTGGATGGAGAACAAAAGAGGGCAATTGGAGTGGTGAGGGGCCTGGAATTCATGTCTTATGAGACCCAGTGAGGGAACCAGGGATGTTTTAGCCTGAAGACTCATGGTGGGGAGGTGCTATGCGATTGTGGCATTCAAAGTATTTAAAGCGCCAACATGAGAAAGAGGAACTTCAGCTTGTTTTGCTTTGCTCTAGAAGGTGGCACTAAGCACAACTGGTCAAAATTTCAGAGGCAAATTTAGACTTGAGGTAAAGGAAAAGTTCCTAACAATTAAAAGCATTCAAAAAATGGAATTGTTTGCCTCATGAAGAAGTAGATTTCTACTTTCTGGAGTTCTTCAAGCTAAAACTAAAAGGTCACTTGCCATGGAAACTATAAAGACGGGATTATTTTTCAGGTACAGTTAGTCTGGACTAGATAGCCTTGGAGGTCTTCTTTAGTTGTACATTTTTGTGATTCTGAACATTTGTTAGCTATGAAATATAATCATTTCTAATTGAGAGGTGCTTTTCTTCCCTCCTATATTACAGGCTCTTCTTGTGCAATACTTGAACCTAGCCCTCCTAGGTAACTTCTTTTAATATGTTTTCTATGTCAATCTCTGAAACCAAATATTTGTAAACATGCTGCACAAAGATATGTAATTAAAATGTGTTGACTTGGGGAGAATTTATGAACAAATAAACATGGAACATAATGTCCCTGCATGGAGGCTAGAGGTGGGAAGGAAAGAGAATACCAAATGAAACTGTAGGGGAGTGAGCAAAGTTGAATTGTGGTGTTACATCCTACAGTCATTAATCTAAGAAATCATTTGAGTGTTAGAAGAAAATGCTGTAAACTGGCTCTCGATAATCACCTCGGTTTTATATCTCATTGAAGAAGCAAAACATGTATTTGTCTTGGATTAATGATTAACATGAAGATGATCAACAGTGGTTTGTGTAAATGATGATTTTTGCTGGCTATTAAATCCAGATTCATTTTTTTCAAAGTCCTTTATTAGAACACAGAGGGAAGAAATGAACGTGTAAATGTCAAGATGAATTTTTCAAAGATCATTTGAATTTGAAAATGAATATTTTAATGTTATTGAAATGCTGGGAAATAATACCCAGATGCATTTCAATCTATATAAAGGAAATTTTGTGTTTGTGGAATCTCATCTAAATGGATGAGAGCGATAAAGTCTGTAGTGCCTTGCAGAGTGTATCTTATGGGAAATAATAGCACCACAGGCAGTGAAATTACTGAGCAGTGGGGAGTTTGACAATAAAGAATAGATCCTCTGCAATTATAGTCAGTCAGAATGTACTTTCAAATGATGTGTATAGATATAAAATGTTATAAACCTTAACTAAAAACTAGCCCATCCGCAAACTGTCAGATAGGACCGACCCAAGTGTCTCTATAAAGCTGATTTGAGGTTTTAAAGAACGTACCAAAATTATTTTTATTGAACTAAAAAAAGGGTGAACAAAACTAATGATACTAAATGCTTTCTTTAACAATACACGTTAAAAAACAGTGCAAGTGTATTAAAATCATTGATTAAATTTAAATTGTTTTATTAATCTTTATGAACATGTAGTAAAAGTTGATTTGTTTTTTAGTCGTTATATCATTTTTATCTATACCTGGTTTTCCTTCCACCAGTTTGTAAGTAGATTGCTCAGTGTACAAACAGATCTGTTTTAATGCATTTAATATATCTTTGTGAGATATATGTATCTTTGAGTATAATATGATTCCAGCCTCACCCTTTGGTGATACTTATCAGAGGTATCTGCCTATCACTGTAGGTCTAAATGACCGGTGAGTCATAGAAAGCAAATTCTCATCCCCTACTTCTCCCATCTTCTAACAGAGGGCTACTTCTTTCTCTTCTAACCTTTAAGAATAAAACAATTTGAGAATAAGGATTAAACCTCTTACTTTATGATATGACATGCCCAACATCTCTTGAAGACTGATGAAAATATTATTATTCTTAATATTCTGATCTGGTATTGAAGTGATAAATGACCATAGTGAATTCTAACAGAATGACACATTTACTGTATGTATTCCTTTCTCCCCTACCAGTTTTCGATATGAATATGAGACACTGTTTTTCCCCTCTGTATAATTTTCTCTCTTCATCGGTTATGATGCTTGTCATAAGAAGTTGGGGACTTTCTGAATGTTTAATAAGAATAGTTGAAAAGACATGGCTAGCTATTTGTTTTAAAATGAAAAATGTTGAAATATCAATCCTAGATATGAAGTCCCTGGCTAGGACTTTTCACTGCTTATGAAATTGGTTTGTCCTTAATGGAGCAGGCAAATGGACCTTTCCACCCTGGAAAGAAGACATGCTGTCATCATCTCATATGGCATTCCTTTTTGACATAGTAACTCTGTTCTATGACAAATATGTCACATCCCTTGTCTTAAAATATTTAAAAAGATCTGTAGTTTCATCAGCATGGATGTTCCTTCCCATAATGAAGATCACAATTTGCCCATACCGGCCCATCTTGTGTGACTCTTGTTAATGTCCTCCCAGAAGTTTTTCAAAGGTAATCCATAATCCACCTAATGTGTTGGGACCCTTTCTTGTATTTTCTTAATGTCTGGGTATCTAAATGAAGCAAATAGGCTATCCATTTAATATCCTCACTCTCACTACATGACTAGTCCATTTTTCTTCTCTATCATATATGTCTTTGATGCAATCTTTTATTCTAATTTTTATACTTTATTTTTGTAATGTTCTGTTTACTGGTTATTCTAATCATGAGCCTCTTGATTACCTTCTGAATGATACTCATTCATAATTCTTTGAAAAGATAGATGAAATTTAATAAGGATAAATGTTAACATAAATGAAATTTTTGATTCTTACATTAGAATTTAATATCTACCCATGTCTCTAATAAATTCTATCTTATAAAAATATTCTAGCCTGTTAAGAACTTTATGGAGTCTGAGTCTGTCAACCAGTGGGTTAGCTAACTCTCTTAGCTTTATGCCATTTGCAAATTTGCTAATGTTACCATCAATGCCTTTATCTGAGTAACTAATAATAATATAAAGCAACACAGCACTAAGTTCAAATTCATAGAACATTCCATTAATTACTACTTTTTTAGTTGGACCATCCAACCAGTTTTGAATCCATTTCATTTACCATTGTCCAGCACACAGAGATCTGGCATTTCTATGATAGCAGCATATCAGACACTAAGAAACTCCAGGTAAACAATGTGAAGCTTTACTTGCTCTTCCCTTTTATAATCCACAATAAATTTTTTTTTCTAGGAACACAGTAAATGTCACTAGCCTATTGTTTGCATATTCCATTTTTATATTTTCTTCTCTGAAGTCTGGGATGTCATTTATCCTTCTGCAGTACTGCAATATCTCTCCATCTTTCAAATATATGAACTATAGGTCATATAGATCAGGTAGGTGTTCTGGATAGCCAAGCTCTCTCATTTCTTTACTTATTTTTGGTATCAATTCCCTCTTAGTCATTTTTGTTTTGTATCTTCCAGTCCAATGGTCATTTTTCTGGGTAAAACAAAATAAAAATTGCACAGAAATTTGTTTCTGAAAAACAAAAGCAAATTAAGAATTGAGCAGGTCTGCCTTCTCTTTGTTATCCATCATGATTGTTCCAGTCCTTGAGCAATGGACTTTTTTATTACTTGATCATTCCCTTTTCTCAATGCATCAATAAACAAACAAAAACAAAACAGATTTTGGGGTGTTCTTAGCTTCCCTTAATCTGAGCTTGGGTGTTCCTGAAACTATTCTTCCAGAACCATCTTCTGTCTTTGTATATCATGGTAGCTTGACAATCCAAGGACATTGGGTTGGACAGCTCACATTGTAACTATGACACTCAAGAAAAGTCCTTAGAAAGTACGTTTAGCCTGTTCGTAGCATAAATATTGGTCCCATTCCTATGATCTAGCATTTTGAAGGCATTCCCTTGTATTGAGGTAGCCAAAATTCTCCAGAGGGTTTGGAGGCAATAGAAACCTGACAAAGACATTGCTGACTGAAGAAAGAGATGGTTAAATGAAGTGAGCTTTTTTCATAAAATCAGAAATAGCTAAGCCAGAAAAACTGGTAAATGATGAGAAAGAACCTTGCCTGATAGAGCCATTAAAAAGGAGGTGTCAACCTAGAGGAGAAAATTGACAGAGGGGGCGATGAAGTGAAAAGAAAACAGTCATTCTCACAGGCAGTTCAAAAGGCTTTTATATAAACATGAGGAGTATGACTAAGAAAATAGCATAATGAGTAATTCATGCTGAGAATGCTAACTAAGATATATCAGAATGACAGTGGGCTGAACATAAAAAGTCTTCTGAAACTTGATGCAAATCAAAAGAACAATGAAAAGCCCTCATGACATAGAATGGAATTCGGGACTGCTCCAGATGAAATGAACACCACCATTTCTAGCTTGTAAAAAGTTTTGAAGCCAAAGAAGAATATCACAATGCTGTGGAGAAAATGCACCTTGGAGTCTCTAACATTCAAATGAGGCTTTGGCAGCTGCCTCCATCCTGTGGATTAAGATCTTTTCATTCACTCAGACAGATAGTTATATGACAATGAAGAACTCCATAGACTACATTATATTAGTGTTTTGCCTTGTATTAGCATTTAATTATTATCCAAAGCTACTTATTTCCCTTTGTAAATGCATTATAAGAAAATTTGCCTTATGAGTGCTTGAATTTGTATATATAATAATACAGTCTACCAAATGTTAGATGACCAAGAATGTGGTGGTGTGGGATAATTTCTTCCAGTTATCCACCTGCAAGGTATGCCCAATCTCCTTGTTTCTTATCTCCGATCATCCAATCAATCAAAACCCATTAAGTACCTACTATGTGCCAGAAACTATGCATCTAACACCCAAATTTTAATCTCCAGTTCCTTCCTATGTTTAGACACTTCCATTTGGATGTCCCTCTGATGTTTCAAATTTAGTATGTCCAAAAACCATTCATCATCTTCCTTCTAAAACCTGTACCTCTTTCTAACTTCCTCATAACTATTGATGGTACTATCATTCTCCTGGTGACCCAGGCTAAATATCTTAGAATCATCATTCCTCGCCCTCTCCCTCCTCCCTACATCCAATCAGTTATCAATTTCTGGTATTTCTGCCTCCCCCAAATATCTCATACTCACAACCATTTGACTCTAAGTGTCATCTTCCTAACTTGAAAACCTGTTATCTCACCACTAAACTATTATTATAGCTTTCTAACTGGTTTCCCTGCTTCCGTTGTTTCCCCCTCTTCAAATTATACTTCCACTACTGTCACTAGATACACAGTTTATCATGCTACTTTTCTATGGGGAAAAAATAACTTTGTTGGCTCTCTATTGCCAATGGGATAAAATATAATATGAACTGCATAGTTTGAAATCCAAGGCCCACAGTCATCTAGTTCTAATTCCTCTTTTCACCTGAATTTCATAGTATCATCCTTTAAACACTCTAGCCAAACTGATTACTCACTGGTCTTTGATCTAATCTTATAGTCTTCAGGGAGAGTTACATGTTGAAGTGGAACTCTGAGACCTGAGTTCAAATTCAGACTTGGATACTTACTTGCTGTATGACCCTAAGATCGTTATTTATCATCTATCTGGCTCATTTGTCTTATCTGTTAAGATGGAGATATCACTGTTGGAATTGTTGTAAGGATAAAATGAGATGATGTTGGTAAAGCATGTTAGTGCTAAATATTATTATTAATATTATGTTCTGCTTCTTTGCATTTACATATGCTATTGCCCATACCTAAACATACTTTCCCTTTTCCTCATTTCTCTGCCAGTGAAAATGGAAATCAGCCTGGTACAGAAGAATGGGAAAAAATGAGTTTCCCAGCTTACACTTTGGGGCATTCTTTGAACTACTAGAGAAGATATACTGATTTGAAAATGTATACTGGCTGTCATTTTGTTTCCAAACAGAACATTGTCATGCAAATTGTGCCTAAGGTCTATCTGAATACCCTTTAGTGATATTCCAGTGGAATTAAAGATAGTCATCTCTTTCAAGGCTTATAAGGGAGCAAACAAAGAGGCTTCCAGGTAGATGGGGAAATCTAAGCAGCCAGGTTGAAATAAACTTAATATATTGAATCAATTTTTAAAAAGAAATAGTTCTGGAGTTGGAGGACCCCAGGTCAAATCTCCTAACACTTACTACTTGTTAGTGAGTTGGTTGGTTATTGTCCTTTTTTCTTGAAGAGGACCAAAAATACATCACTTTGCTAGAGTCAAGTTACAGTGTGTCCAACTGTGGCTATCAGACCAATCTGAGCTCAGAATGTTCTAGACAGGTTGGGCATAAATAGTACATGTGAACATTTGTGGTGGATTCTCTAAATTTGCACATCTTGGGGTTCTTTTGAGCTACTTCAATTCTTCCTTGCTCATAGAACACAGCACCTTCTCTGATGAGGGCACGTAATGCTGAGCAGTCCTGTGCCAGTGTTGCCCATGTCATACTGATGCAGTTTGGGGTTGCTGGGATTCCCAAAATGTCAGGGTCCAGGACAGCATCCACCTGGAATGAATTCACACACTCAAACCTTCTTCCAGTCAAATGACAAAGTTTATCGTAATGCCAATAGTAGCTGGTCAGGGTTCCTAGTGAACCTGCAGATTAATGGGAGTAAGACTGATGCTCATATACAAAAAGGATAGTGAAATGATCTGGATGGGATTAAGGAGTGGTAAGTAGTCTGGGGTGGTCCAGGTGCAGTGAAGGGTTTATCAAGTAGGCTAATTAGGTGATCTAAATGGGATTAAGGAGTAGTCTATAAATGCAAGTCATCTGGGGTGGGCCAAGAACTACAGTGAAAGGAAAATCAAGTAATCTAATTTGGTGATCTAGGTGGGCTGGGGTGGGCCAGTTGCCTTGGGTGGAGGCCAGTGATCTAGTCTGCTGATACGTATGGGAAAATTCAGGGACTGGGTTGCTCTAAAGACATGGTTCTTTTCTTTTAGGGACCCAAGTCCCATCACTCCATCAAGAAGAATAAAATATCTCTAATATCAAGGGAAATAATGGGGAAAAAAGACAGAAATGACAGTATAGTATTTCCAGGCCTCAAAATGTACTACGAAGCAGCAATTATAGAAATTATTTGGTATTAATTTAAAATTAGTGAAATAGACTTAAGTATTAAATAGTGAAGTAGGTAGATTAGACTAGGTAAGGGAGAATTGGGAATAATGGTACTCAGTGTTTAATAAGCCTGAAAACATAAACTACATTTGCATACAGTTGTTTTTATAGTTAGCATACAATTGATACACAAAGCTAGTATTAGCACATAATGAATAATAAACCAATAAACAGATTTCAGAGGAATGTAAACCTGGTATTTTCCTAGACCTCCAGCAAGACCCCCAGACAGGATTGATAGTGGAGATAGTGATATAGTGATAAATAGTCACCACTCCTCCCTCCCCTCCCTCCCTCTCTCTCTCTCTCTCTCCCTCTCCCTCTGTCTCCTTCCCTTCCTCCCTCTCTCTCTTCATCAGAACCCATGGGTAAATTGTCATCTTATTGTCTCTATTCAGATTTCCCACATATATATATATATATATATATATATATATATATATATATATATATATATATATATATACATATATATATATATATATATACATATATATATTTAACCTCAACATCTGTCCCATTAACTTCATTACTACAGCACTAATTGTCTGTTCAACCCAGATGTCCCAGAGACATTTAAATTCAACATGTCTAAAACTAAGTTCTTTATCTTTCCTCCCAAACCCAGTTCCCTTCCAAACATCCCTAAATCTTCCAAAAGCACCATCATCCCTTCCGGCCTTTCAGGATTACAAATTTGGTGTTATTTTCAAATCCTTACTCTTCTTTATATATCCAATCAGCTGCCAAACTTGCTGCTTCTGCCTCTGCAAAAATGTCTCACTTCTAATCCCTTCTCTCTCCTCAGTTATCACTTTAGTTCAAGCCCTCATCACCTCTCACATAGATCATTGGAACAGTATATTAACTTGTTTCCCTGCCTCAAGTCTCCCTACGTCAGCCCACAGAAATGTAAAATAAAGGTTTGCATGTGTGGAACAGAGAGTGGACCAGTTCTGATTGGATCACAGGGCTTGGGAGGCAAATGATATGCAATAAGGTTGGAAAAGTAGGTTAGGACAAGGTTGTAAAGGGCTTTAAAAGCTAAGCAGAAGAGTTTATATTTGATTCTAGAGGCAGTAGGAAGCCCTTGAAGTTTATTGAGTAGGAGAGTGCCATGGTCTGATCCATGCTTAAGGAAAATCACTTTAGTGGCAGTGTGGAAGATGGACTAAAGTAGAGAAAGATTCAAAATGGAAAGTAAAGATGGCCCTGCTCTCAAGGACCTCACATTCTAATAGGTAGAGACAGAACACATATGTTTCAGTTGCAAGTCAGATATAAACACACTTGGCCTCAGGGATTCCTGGAGTGCTTTGGCAAGGTATATCTTCTTTAATGTCATTTCCATTAATAACACCATATCAATTTTTAATGTTGAACCATTTGATGGTTATCAAGGGCTTTGGCTAATTTCTGTTTTGGATCTTCAGTACCTATGATTGTTGAGGAAGATGGGGCTGAGGTACTGCAAGGGGAGTCACTGGATTGTATCCCTTATAAAGACTGCTTTATTGGATGGTGGCTTTGGTGGGGGACGGGGTAGTGGAAGGAGAGCTGGCTTTTTCAGGGAACAATGTCTTGGTGATCTTGGGCTTATCAACCACTGGTCAGCAATTGGAAAGGATGATGGAATCTTTCTCAACAAGGTTGTTCCCCTAGATGTTGACTATGTTTTGATATGGAGCCCTGATGAAGAGATGGTCGCTGGAAGTAGCAAGTAAGGAGAACCTGTGAATGAGGACCTAGGGATTACTAGGCTTTCACAGATTGCACTGTAATAGAAAAGATGAGTATAGACATACGTTGTTTAAATTGTGAGGAGGGATAGAAATAGGTGGAACTGGAGAATTGGGGTGAGGTAGCTCTAAAGCTTGTCATCAGCGTATCAAGCAGTAATATATTTTTAAAGAACTGTGCATCTATAAAAGTTGTAGGAAAATTTTCTTGGAGGATCTCTTACCTTTATACAAAAAAATTCATCTATCAATATTTGACATTTTAACTCTGGAGATACAAATCATTACAACTGTCATAAAGAAAAATGCATGAGTACGAACATTTGGTTAACATGAATATCTGGTTCACATGTCAGTACTGTACAAATGAAGGTGTCCAAAAAAAAATCAAACCAAAGGTTACTTATTTTGGAGCAAGGTGAAACTGAACACAGACTTTTTGAAAAAATAAATAGTTTCTGATTAGAGGAAGTTAAATGAAAACCTATCTATGCTCAATGTCTTACAAGATGATATAGACCATTTTTCACTTTGTGTGTGAGTTCCACAACACAGCTGTTATTTGACAATTTTTTTTCCTCTTTAAATAGCACTGACAGACATCAGGAAGAGAATATTCAAGCTGATCACTTTAATTTTTTTAAATAGGCAGTTAACTTAATCTATTTAATATTTTGTTCTCTGATTGGACGATAAGCCTATGTATACGGGTATGTCTTTTATATTAGTTGATTGCAGCTGTTGTTTGGAACTCAAAGGTTTCCATGGGTGAGGCTGATTGAATAATCATGTTAAAAGCAATAAGGCTTTCATCAGTACATTTTAATTCACACAAGGGAAGGCATAAAGCCTACCTTGAAATGGGGCATGCAAAGGAGATGAGGGAATTTGGGGAAAGGAATATACAAATCACAGTCATTGGAAAGACAAGGATAAAAGTGGATTTCTGGAGAGGAAAGGATAACATCAAAAACTCAGCCAAGTGAGAGGCATCATCCTCCACAGTATGTGGATTTCAAATTGTCAATTGACTGACTAACTGGTTGGTTGGTTGGTTGGTTGAAGCAGGTCTGTTACAGGAACAAGAGCACTGGACTGGAAGTCAGATAATACAGATTCAAATTCAGACTCTTCTATCTACCTTCATAAACCTCAATTTCCCCATTTTGTAACCTGAGGGGATTAGCCTAAATCAGAGTAAGTTCTTAACCTAGAGTCTAAGGATAGATTTCAGAGCATCTGTGAACTTGGGTAGGGAGAAAAGCTTTATATTTATTTAAATGTTATTGGTTTCCTTTGAAATTCTTTGCATTTTATTTTATGCATTAAAAAAATATATTCTGAGGAGTCCATAGGCTTCACCAGACTCCCACTGAGGTCCATGATGCAAGAAAAGGTTAATAACTACTTAACGCAATGATATTGAAGGTCCCTTCCTGGCTTAAATGCTAAAACATCATGACCTTCTAACTACAAAGCCTTGTCCAGTGTAATGACTTTGATGATGGGAATTTCAATGCTATGTATTACTGTGCTGATGTTGAAGTTAAATCTAAGTTTGAAACTAAGTTCCCCTCTCAGTTGTGGGAACCTGGGCAAGTAATTTAACCTCTTTATGCCTCAGTTTCTTCATTTATAAAATGTTGCAACTGGATTCAGTGTCTTCTACAGCTCCTTCCAAATTGATACTTATGACCTTAAGAGCTATGATCACCTGAGGACTAGAAAGTTTGGAGAAGTTTGGCATAGGAATGTCTCTCTGCACGTATGGTATATGCTTTCAGGGAAAGAACTGGAAAACATGAAAGAAATCCCGTGAAAGCAAAAGAAAGGGGGCCCATAAGGAAATGCAATTTGCAGAGTGGCATGAGGGAAATAACCATCATAAATAGCAGGACATAAATATAATATATACCCCTACATAACTATGTACATAAATAGTATGTGACCCTTTATATTAAATTTATGGTTTTTAATTAATTTCTTTATTTTTAGTTTACAATACTCAGTTTCACAAGTTTTTGAGCTCTAAATTTTCTCCCCCCTCCTTTTCCTCTCCCTTACCCCCAAGACAGCATGTAATCTGACATAGGTTCTACATATACCTTCACATTAAACTTATTTTCACAATAGTCAAGTTATAAAGAAGAATTATAACCAATGGAATGAGCCATGAGAAAAAAAGAAACAAAACCAAAAAAGAAAACAAAAGGGAAAAAAAAGAGAGCAAATAGTTTGCTACAGTCTGCATTCAGACTTCGTAATTCTTTCTCTGGATGTGGATAGCTTTTTCCATCATGACTCTTTTGGAGCTATCTTAGAACCTGGCATTGCTCAGAAGAGCCAAGTCTATCAAAGTTAGTCATCACAGATACCATGTGTCTATAATCGTGTATAATATTTTCCTGGTTCTGATCCCCTCAATCAGCATCAGATCGTGTAGTATTTCCAGGTTATTATGAAGTCCATCTGCTCCTTATTTCTTATATCACAATAGTATTCCATTACATTCACATACCACAACTTATTTAGCCATTCTCCAATTGATGGGCATCCCTTTGATTTCCAATTCTTTGCCACCACAAAAAGAGCTGCTATAAGTATTTTTGTACATATGGGTCATTTTCCCACTTGCATAATCTCTTTGGCATACAGCCCTAGAAGTAGTATTGCTGGGTCAAAGGAAATTTATGTTTTTAACAAGACATTTTTCACCCATACATGTGCAGGTATATATTTATTTTCCAGTGGAAAGTATATGTTCATATAATAGGAAAAATTGACTCTGCTTGTAATATTTTGGGGAAGTTAATATTTTGTCCTACCTACCTACTTCACACAGGTGAGCTGGGGATATAAAGAGAAATGATGTTCTTGTTTTGGTGTCTGACTCTGTGTGACCCCATCTTGGCAAAGATACTGGGGTGGTTTGCCATTTCCTTCTCCAGTTCATTTTATAGAGGCAAACAGGGTTAAGTGATTCACCCAGGGGCACACAGCTAGTAAGCGTCTGAGGCCAGATTTGAACTCATGAAGATGAATCTTCCTGACTTCACAGCTAGCTGCCCCAGAGATGATATATGAGAAAGTATTTTGAAAACATATAAATGAATGAAGACCATTAGATATTAGATACTCTTATTAATGACAAATATAAGATTATCATTTTGCTCCACCAAAATGGATGAAAAGCGTTTTTGAACCACTTGAATATAATTGTTCATAATAGAAAGAAATTTTATTTTATTTATTTTTTTAGTGGGCTGATCAATGTTCTGGTACATCTGGGGAAAAATACCTGATTATTTCACAGTTTTATTAAATATTTCATTCCTAGTTTCTCTCACATAACCTAAGAGTAGAAACTCTTTCCTTTGTTTATCTAGTTCCCCATTCTGCTCATGATATTAATAACTTATTAACTCAAAAGAAAGGGAAGCCACGGGGCTTCTTGGAATTGGCCTGCTCTTCATAGCTGTCATGCTGAGCAGCAGCAAAGGTTTCAATACTGGCCATCTGTGCTAATAAAAATGATAACAATGTTCTTAGCAATCACTAGGACCACTAAATAGTAACATTTGCAATGGGTGGAGAAGGCAATTAAAGAACAAAATTAAACCCTGTTCTGTTTATTCTGCCTTCAAATTTCCTGTTTGCTTCAGTCATGTACTCAGGTCATTTCTGGCCTTGATTCCTGGAAGAACTCAATTTTCTACCCATGAATTCTCTGTCCACTACTCAGTTCTAAGTGGTAGAAAGATTTGTTTCTTTTCCTTCATTAATATCCCTTAATTTTTAAGAGCTTAATAAATGCTTTTTCATTCATTCATCCATTCATTCAGATTGGAGATAGTACCTACCTACCTTTCAAATCTTCAAATCCAATTTTGTGTTTCACTGAAAAACAGACCATTTCCCATTTTTTCTCCCTATTCAAATAAGTCATGTTCGGTTATTCTTTGTGCTTCGTTACTTCAAGAATATCTATAGTTAAACAATATGCATTTATTAAGCAGCTACTGCATACCAGGTCTTGTGCTAGCTGGTGATGAAACATAGACAAATATTAAAGAGTCCCTGCCCACAAGGAGCTTACATTCTACTGAGGGAGCCAACAGTTGCACTTGTAAGTAGATGGAAAATATATTTAAGATAAATACAAGGAAATTCGGGTAAGAAATACTAACAGCTACGGCAGTCAAGAAAGACATCATGTAAAAGATAACTTAAGCTTTGAAAGAAAGTAAAGATTTTCTAAGGTATGAATGAGAAGGGGAAAGACAGCCTATGCAAAGGCCTATAGATAGAAGATAGAATATTATATATACAAATGATTTGTAGAGGGACAAATTATTATGCTGCATTAAAAACAGCCAGGAGGTAAGGATTAAATAATGATCCCAGTATTGCCCATGATTGCGAACCTGGTAGGTTCCTAATAATCTCCAGGAATCAACCTAAACTAGTGTTAGTTCATCAGTAAACGTGTACGTATGTTTTTGGACAGATGTGTGTATGCTTGCATATTTGTGTGTAGCAAGCCTAGTTGAACTATTTTACACAATGTTAAATAATAATAAAAGATAAAAGTTTTCTCTCATCTGGGAACCACAAGATTAAATTGCAACTCATTTCTATCCCTACTGTCTGTTTACATAAATAATTGTTTTGGGCAATTCTCAGTTTCCATGTATTTCATTATTAGGAAAGGCAAATGTTTCAAGCCTTCCGTGATTTTAAGAGTAATAAATGTGCCTGCCTTTTAATTATCCTGAATTATAGCAGTATCATGATGGAGTTGTATTCATCTGTGGTTTGACTTCTGGCACCACAAAATTATAGAAGACAGATACACTGATGGTGTCAGTGTTGTCTGTACAGCATTTGTATAAAAACAAGTGTCAAAGCAAAATTAAAGAGATGGATTTGAAAGAATTGTTTTTGTTTTTTAACAATTAGATATTCTAAAAAAAATGTAATCTTCCTGGTGGGATAATGAATGTTCTATCACTGTATGTATTCAGATAGAACCTGTCAGTGATATAGAAAAGAAATACCCTCTAATGTCTCAGCATTGAGATCCACAGATTTATTTTAATTGGTGTTTTCCATTAAAGTAAATAGTGAACAATTGATTTTCTGAACGTGATTTTTTTCTAACCTATTTTTTTGAAGGGAAAAAGAGATATGATATATGTGAAAATATTTTGAAAGAAGTATAAACCAGTATAGACCATCAGATATAGCACACTTTTATTAATGACAAATATAGAATTATTTTGTTCCATGAAAGAGATAAAAAGTATTTTTGAGTCACTTGAACATAATTATTTGTGGTAGAAATTTTTTTTTTTAGTGACCAGTTGGTCAATGTTTTGGCAGCTCTGTGGGAAAATTATCTGTCTGCAATTTTACTGAACTTTTAAAAAAATATTTCATTCCTATTTTCTTCCCCGTAGCCCGAGTGGAAACTTCTAAAAAAATTGACCTTATCAATTCAACAGCATTTATTAAGTACTTAGTATGTACCAGGCACAGTGGTAAGCAGAGGGAGTACATATGTTAGCAGAAAGAAAGTCCTTTCCCTCAGGGATTCACATTCTAATGGGTGAAAAGAACACACAACAGAAGGTGAAAGGAGTGGGAAAAGGAAGGCAAAAGTAACCCCTGAGGCATGGTAGAGTTGGCCTGGAGTGTAGACTCCAGAGGAATGAAGCTTGACTGATTTGGGATCCCTCCTTAAATGCTAGTTCTGGAAAGAGCCATTTATCTTATCAGTGGGAAAGATGACTAGGGCTGTATAAATTCCCCAGCATGTAAATTCCAGGACTGGAGTGGGCTTCAGGGGGAAGTCCAGAGTACAGCCTAGCAAGGAATAAAAGTAAGTAGAGGGGGCAGCTAGGTGGCGCAGTGAGTAGAGCACCAGGCCTGGAGTGAGGAGGACCTGAGTTTAAATCCAGCCTCAGACACTTGACCCATGTGCTAGCTGTGTGACCTTGGGCACTTAACTCCAATTGCCCTGCCAAAAAAACAAAAACAAAGAAAACAAAACAACAACAACAACAACAACAACAAAAACAAACCAAAGAGTAAGTAGAGCCTGGACAGAAATGGCTGGCCTGGTCATTTTCCTTAAAATGGAGGTTCTAAGAGGAACTGATGTGGCTTGGGGTTGCTGAGAACTCTGAAAATGAATTCACACTCTTGAACCTTCTTCCAGTCAAATGTAGTTTATTGTAAAGCCAATAGGAGTGGGCAGGGTTCCTAGTAAACCTACAACTTAATGGGGGTGAGACTGATGCTTATATACTAAAAGGGCAGTGAAAAGATCTGGATGGCATTAAGGAGTGGTAAGTAGTCTGCCTTGGGCCAGGTGCAATGTGAAAGGAGTATTAAGTAGTCTGGAGTGGGACAGGTGCAACAGTGAAAAAACTGTCAAGTAAGCTAATTAAGTGTTATAGGTGGGCTGGGGTGAACCTTGGAGCAAAGACACCAGTGACCTGGGCTACTGAAATGTATGAGAAAATTCAGGGACTGAGTTGCTTTTAGACACATGGCCTTTTCCTTTTAGGGGTCCAGGTCCTATCACCCCATCAGAATCAGTCAGAGGAAGAGACCAATGGGGCAGAAAGTACTTTGAGAGTGAGGAATCCAGAGCTGGAGAAAATTTCGAGGATAAGGGAGCTTCTGTAGCATGGTTGAGAAAGTCTGCAAAGTCAGTAGAGCCTAGATAAAAATAAAATAATTAAATTGTCTTCTATTTTTCCTCTTTTTTATTTCAAATTTATTAAATAAAATTATTATTAAATAAAATTATTTTTCACTAAATAATTATTAAACACATGATTATTAAATGAAATATTTTATTATTGCATAAACAAATATTTTGCATTTTATAATACACTCACCTGCCATTTATCACATGGTTTAAAAGGAAGGACTCTAACAGGTGCATGGCTACCCACTGCTATCAAAGACAAATTCCTTTGTTAGGCAATTAAAACCCTTCACAGTACGGCTATAGCTTCCATTTCTATATGCATTTCATATTACATTTTCCTTCCTGTTTTCCAGGCAGTTTGCTTCTCGTTGTACTAAGAAGTACATTCCATTCATATCTTTTTGTCTTTTCATAAGCTGTTCCCGGTGCTTGGAATGCACTTTCTCCTCACCAAGTGGCAAGGCTTTGCAGAAGGAAAAGCATCATAGGAAGGACAGGGGGCTGGCCTGGATAAATTGAGGCACAGGGTAATTTCTACCAGATAGTGTTATTTTTGTCCAACATTATTTCTCTTGTATATTAATACTTCCAAAAATGAGGCATATCAGGACAACAGAATCATGGGGTGAGGTCTATAAAGGTGATGGCATAAATTTGATTAGAAGAAGGAGCTCAAAGCCAGTTTTTCATAATTTTTAACCTCATTGGGATAACAGGGAGGTTAAACAAGAAATACACAATCATCTAGTCCCAAAATCACGGAACAAAACTTTAGACTACTCTAAAAGGCAAGAGACCTAATGAAGATGACATAAAAAAATAATAAAGCAGTATTTAAAGAAAACTAGTCAACGTTAAGAAGTTGGAGAGAAGAAAAGAGGGGAGATTTTGAACAGTATATTTAATCGAGAGATGAAAGAGAGATGGGGCAGAAGAAGGGAAGAAAAAGATAACTAAAAAAGAAATAAATTTAAGTAAAACAAAAAAAACAATTAGGAATAGAGGTATACCAAAATAATTTAAGCAAAATTATTTATAGATACAAAATACTGACTTAAAAGATGACAAGTATGAAACAAAACAAAAAAAACCTACAAGAAAACACAAATCTAACTCACAATCTGAAATGTATTTAGACCAATATTACAGAGGTAGAGTCAAAATGGTGGAGCGAGGTAAAGTATTAGAATCTAGCTCTCTCCTTATATATATCCTCAACAAATATCAAGAACATGTACCAGACTGAATTCAGATTGGAAATGCCACCAACAAATCACAGGGAGTTATTCTTCTAGCCCAGAATGGTTAAGGGAGAGAGATCTATGGATTCTGAGGTAGGGTGGCTGGCCAAGAGCATGTGGTTGTAGTATAGTACAACAAATCTTATCAGTTAGTGCCTAGGGACTGAGAGAGGACTGAGATAGTGTACCATAAAAAGATTCCAGGGGATCCCTTAGCAAGTTCTGAGTACAGGGATGGTTCCATTTGTTAGCTCTGTTGCCTACCATTCAGTACTCGGGCACAGATTCAGGACAGTGTGGAATCAATGTGAATGTTGGCATTAGCTGTGACTGAGACTAGAACCAGGAGGCAAATGGTAGATATGTGGCTCTTATCCCAGGAGCAGAGTACAACATCACAGGACAAAGGGAGCTGGCAGTTCAATTGCTCCCAGCAGGCCAATAGTAGCAGAGTCAAGTAGCAGTCTACTGAAACTCTAAACCAGAAAGAAGCCAATAGACCCTAGCCTGCATCAGGAACTTGCTGAACTCTGATGAGTGCCCAAGAGGACAGTGTGAACTGACTTCCCCCTAGATTGCACCACTTTGGGAACACTGAAAACTTACAAAGCTCTAGCCAGAGCTGTGAAAGCAACACAAGGATGCAAGAGGACAGAGGGCTAGACATCTGTAATAGTAATTAAAGTGGGACTTTTTGCTGTTGACCTTTAACGATTCTGGCCTTTGTTTGAATGGGGCAGATGTTTTTGTATTTCTCACCACTGAGACAATTGGGAGCCATTGATTTGTATCTGATGTGATATTGGGGGTGGGGAACTTCTCCACACCCAGCCTGGGTGAGATTGCAGCCCTAAACAGGATATATAAGTGCAGAGGTTAGGGTTCTCTCTCAGAGCTCTGAGCCACAGCAGGAGTGGTGTGTAACTCTGGGCCAGCCATTCTAATGTGCTCCCCAGCCGTACACCCAGATGTTGATAATTGTATTTGGTCTGTAATTCAGGGTGCTGGCTTTCCCCCCTGAACTAGGTGGATGTTATCTGTATGCTGGATTAAAGTAAAATTGTTAACCCCTTAATGTTGCTTTCCTTAAGTAAAGCAGATAAAAAGGACCTGTGTTGGCAGCTTTCTGGGTGCTGGTTGTTGGTGGATCTTACACCCCCACAGAAGCTGCTAGCTGGATTATTGAAACAACATCTCCTCCATCTCCTCCCACCCCCCAAAAAAACTACAGGCTTCATGCTAGCATAAAGTCCAAAGTCCAGAAAGCAGGCTGGACGAATAAGCAAACAAAATAAAAAACCCAACCATGAAGAATTATTATGGTGACAGAGAAGTTCAAGAAATAAACACAGAAGAATGACTTGAAAACATCTACAAGTAAAGTCTCAAAGAAAAATGCATCTGGGACACAAGTCCAATAAGAATTCCTAAGAAAAATATAAAGCCAGGCCTAAAAACTATTTTAAAAACCAAATGCGAATGGTAAAGGAAAGAATTGAGAAAGGGGAAAGAACTAAGGAAAAAAGGTATGACAAAGCATTAACAGCTTAGAAAAAGAAATACAAAATATTATTGAAGAAAATAATTGCTAGAAATTTAAAATTGTCCAAATGGAACCTAATGAGCTTGTAAGACATCAAGAAATAAAAAAAGTCCAAAGATTCAAAAACTGAAAGAAAATGTAAACTACCTCATAGGAAATATGACTAACCTGGAAAATAAGTTGAGAGATAATTTAAGAATCATTGGACTACTTGGAAGCCATAAATAGAAAATGAGCCTAGCCATCTTATTTCAAGAAATCATAAAAGAAAACTAGATATCTTAGAACCATAGAGCAGAATAGAAATAGAAAGAATTTACTGATCACTTTCTGAGAGAAATACCAAAATGAAAACTCCCAGGAATATTATAGCTAAAATCTAGAGCTTCCAGGTCAAGACAAATGTATAGTTAGCAGCCAGAAATAAAGAATTCAAGTACTGAGAAGCCACAATCAGAATCTCACAAGATGTAACATCCACCAACATTAAAGGGGAGAGAGATTGGAAGATGATATTCTAGAAGGCAAAGGATCTAGGCTCACAACCAAGAATAAACTACTCAGGAAAACTAAGAATAATTCTGCATGAGAAAGAAATGCTTTTTTTTAAAATGTAAAGGACTTCCAAGCATTCATAATGAAAATGCCAAAGCTGAGTAGAAAACTTTACATAGAAACACAAGAATCAAGACAAGCATAACAAGATTAGCCTGCGTGAGAAATCATAAGGGACTAAACAAAGTTAAACTATTCACTTTCTTATATGGGGAGAGGATGTGTGTACCTTCACAGAATCTGATCATCACTAGGAGTCATAGAGGGTGTCTAATTAGACAAAGAGCCTGAATTTGATTCTGTTGTGTTTGGATGATCTCAAAAGAAGAATGGAATGAGTGGAAAAGATGAGTACACAGGGAGATAGAGAAAATAAAATGAAGAATGAGTAAAATCATCTCACATAAATGGGGCATGCAAAGATGTTTATACAATGAGGGGACATTGGGAGGCAAAGAGAGACACTTGAACCTCATGTTCATCAAATGGTTAAAGGAGGGAAGAATACATACACACAGGCAGAAATTGGATATAGAAATACATCTTAACCAACAGGAAAATAGGAAAGAAAGATGTTATGGGGGGGGCAAAAGGAGGAAAGACTAGGGAGACATTAGTTAGAAGCAAAACAGATTCTTAAAGGGGAGAGAGGAGAAAAAAAGAGGAGGATAAGTATAAGAGAATAGGATGGAGGGAAATACAAAGTTAGCAAACATAAATGTGACAATGGATGGAATGAATTCACCTATAAATTGAAAGAGGACAGCAGAACAGATTAGAAATTAGAATCCAACAATACATTGTTCACAAGAAACTCATTTTAAACCAAAAGATACACAGAGAATTAAATAAAGTGCTAAAACATGAACTGTTACACTTCACTAATTTGATCAATAAAAAAAAATAAAAATAAATGACCAGTATCAAAAATGAAAAAAGCTAATTTTCAACCAATTAAGAAAAAATAAAAGCAATTATTGGAAGCTATTTCATCCAGCTATATGCCAGCAAACAGAAAAAGTAAATTGGATACTTAGATGACTCTCTTAGATAAAGAAGTCTAATATTCAAAGGGAGGGAAAAACAGGACCAGATAGTTTACAAGTGAATTTTGCAAAACATTTAAAGAACAACTAATTCTAATACTATATATAACCTGTTTGAAAAAATAGGTAAAGAACGAATATTACTGAATTCCTTCTTTGACACAAATATGGTCTTGATGCTAAAACCAGGGAGAATTAAAGCAGAGAATAAAAACTGTAGATCAATTTCCATAATGAACATTGGTACAAAAAATTTAAATAAAATATTTGCAAGGACACTATAGCAATATATCATAAAGAGCATACACTAAAATCAGGCTGGATTTATCACAGGAATTCAGAGTTAATTTATTATTAGGAAAATTATTAGCATAATTGACCACATTAATAACAAAACCAACAAAAATCATGTGATTATATCAAGAGATGCAGAAAAAAGCTTTTGACAACACCAATTCCTATTAAAAATACTAGAAATCATAGAAATAAATGGAGCTTTCTTTAAAATGATAAATATTATTTATCTGAAACCAAGGTCAAGCATTAGCTTCAATGGGAATGACCTAGAAACTTCTCCAATAATATCAGAGGTGAAGTAAGAGTTATATCGACTATTTAAAATTGAATGAGAAATACTAGCTATATAGCAAAAAGACAAGAAAAATTTGAAGGAATAAAGATAAGCAAAGAGGAAATAAAAGTTATCTTTTTTGTAGATAATATGATGGTTTATTTGGAGCAGTGGTTTCAAACTCAAATAAGAACAAAGGTCACTAAACTGTAATGATCCTTGCAGACCACATATTGACTTAGAAAATTCACTCAGAAACTCACACTTCCTCAGCATACCCTGCCCCTGGGGCCCTTCCCTCCCTATGATTGGAGACAGGGGAGGAAGGACATTGAAGAACTCCTTCCAGATACTTGACTATTTAAGGATGGCACTCAGGGAACTCTCTTCATCATGTCCCTCATCATTTCTTTCCTTGAAGATTGCTTTCTTGGACTTCATATTCTCCAGGAAAGTAGCCCTCCAGGTTACTTGAAAACTCAGCTCAATCTGAAAACTTACATCTCCTCAGCAACCCCTGCCCCAGGGATCAGAGAGGGTATAGGAGGAGGACATTTGGGAGTTTCTCCCTGATTCTTCTCCATTTTTGGATGGCACCCAGGGAATTCTCCTCCTTGTTTCTTACCCAGACACCTTCCTGGACTTCATCATCTCCATAAATTCATCATTCTGTAAGATGAAATAAATTCAGAAACCCTTACTTCCTCAGGTCATTTCCCACTTTGGCTATAGGACTTCATTATGGCTCCAGTGGTGTAACCTCCCTGCCCCCTTTTTACCTTCTTTTTATGTGTTATCTTCCACATTAGATTCTGAGCTTCTTGGGAGCAAGGAATGTCTTGTGCTTTTCTTTATATCCTCAGCACTTGTCATAGTCTCTGGCAAATAGTCAATTCTTTATAAATGTTTATTGACTGACAAACATATATCTATACATAACACAAATTATCTAGGTTCTATTATAATTTTTTATTTGTTAAGTATTTCCCAGTTATATTTTAATCCGGTTCTGGTTTTACAAAGAAGTGTTGTAGGCTGCAAAAGAGACCTGCAGACCATGTGTTTTACATCTCTGATTGTTGCCATCACAGGTTTATAGATTGTATAGATTTAGAATTTAGAAGGACTTTCATATACCTATTTATGTCATTTTATTAATGGCTGCCATAAATTTGCAAAAAGTGTTTGATAATTTGCTTATGTAACCATTAGATATTGCTTTGGAGCAGCTAGGTTCCATTTAGTGCATTTAGTGAATCCTGTGAAGTGGTTAAATTATTAAATTTGTACCACATATTTCCATTGAGATTTCCAATAAAAACAATTTTAACATTTTACATAATTATAACTCTGTATAGTACAAATTTAAATACATGTGACTACTTCATAGGAGCATTCTCACTAACTATATCTGTATTCACCTAACTTTCCTCAACAGAAAGGGTAGAAATAAGAGTTCTCCAACTCTTTAGGGTAGAGCCTTCCCTCTAGGCCACCACCCACTTCTCCTCTATGTCCCTCTACTCTTCTTCAGCATCAGGGATACCGAAGATGGTTTGGTTTCCAAAGTGGGCAATACCACCCTGGGCGGGGGGAGGGCTGGAACAATCCAGGGTAGGTGGGGGTGGCAGTAGTAGCCTCATTGAACAAAAATAAGGAGGCAATGGAAGCAAAGGAAAGAAGATAAGAGAATTTTGGAAAACCGTTCTTATATATTTCATCTGTTATGTAACAGTTAAAGTTGCAGTGATTACATTATTTTCCAAATAAACACACAAAATGCAGGTTATAACAATCAATGGTCAAGTCTGCCAACATGTCTTAATAAGCAAGTGTTGGCAGGTGAGCATGTTGTGCATTGTTGGGAAGACCAGCATGTATCAGCAAGAATATGTGTATGCAATGACTTGTTTGCAATACAATACTATATGGTTATATGACACAATATTGAGTCATCAAAATTTCAGTGCAGGAAAAACTCCCCAAATTTATAATAAATTATTAAATTTAAGAAGCATCTATTTTTTTAAAAAATATTTTGTACATTTTAAAATCATGTAAATTAAAAAAAAAAACAGTTAAAGGGTTAAAGAAAGGAGATTTCCAGGGAGACATTGAGTAATTTGTTTTCGAGAACGGGCAGGTAAGCCAAATAAGTTTGGGAACCTCTGTTAGACCTAGGTGCACACAGACTTTTCTCATAATGAGCTCCACCCACAATTACAATTATATTCAAAATCTAGGTCTACTTAGTAAATATGCCTTCCTGAAAGTTACTTAGCCTTTCCCTCAGCTGCTTAGTTTCATAGGTGGAGGTTGGGTGGGGTAGGTAAGTTTACTACCCATTCATTCACCTTGTTACTCCTCCCTGATTCCTGGGGCTCTGTTCTGGTCTAAGTTGCATGATGATGCTGGCTATTCTAGGGACTAAGGACTACTTCTCTCTTAGCTGTATTGCCTTGCCAGCCTGTGTCTGATGAAAAAACCTCAAGGGCTTCCAGAGCTTCTATTACCCAATCTGTGATCTGATGAACTGCCTTCACAATGACAGCAAATGACATCTTTTAGGGAGCTTTGCGATTGATCCTTGAAAGCTTATAGTTGGGGGATGGTGGTGGGTTATTCTTATTATAAAATGCCCTCCTTTGAATTTTTAAACTTTTCAACTATATTTATTTTCAATAACCGAAGGAGATAAAGTATCTATAAGTCATTCATATTGAAGTTGTTATGATTCAATGACTATATTGCTTGTTACTGAGTTGTTATTCATTAGGTATTGATACTATTATAAAAAATCTGTTGTGACCATTTTTTCTCTTTTACTTTGTAGTCTATCCCAAAGTTGATAGATTTATTAAAATGAAGATTATAATTCAATGGGACAAAACAACTTCTCATTTTCATCCCAAGTGTGATGATTCTACATGCAAATTGTATGAAAGTAAAGTTTTAATATTTCTGGGGAAAGTAACTTTATAAAACTTCCCCAGGAGTGAATTCCAGTCAGTATGTCATAACTTATATAGTTAAGAGAGCTCTTAGCATCTTGGCTATATTCCTGCTTTGGTGATTTAAATCTGTTGTCTATTGTCCTACATTCCGTAGTCAATAGCCACAGAATGACATTATCAGTTTTTTGGTATACCTTTCTTATACCTAATTACCATTGTTAAGATCCTCAGCAACCTACTTTTATTTCTACTAAATATCCCTTTTAGGAGCAAAATGCTGATGTATGAGAGACATTAGGGTTTCTATGGAAAGTGCATTGTACTAAAAGTAGAATCTGGGTTTTAGAATCTATTTTTCATTATTGGGCTCTGTGAGCTTGGACAAATCACCTCATCTCTGTGCTTCATTTTTTCATCTAATAAATATGGATAATGAAAACCCTACTTCATACAATGGTGATGAAGATCAAAGACAACTATATATAGATATACATGTATAGATTTGTATATATATGAAGGCATTTTGAAGATGTAAATAGCTATGTAAATGAAAATATTGCTATTTCATTAATTATTATATGGAAGTATTTTACATAACAAAGGATAAACAAATCACAGAATTGAGAGGGAGTATAACATTGAGAACTAGCCTTGAATTCAGGAAGACCTGGGCTCAAGTCCAATGTTTGCCGTGTTCTACTTGTGTTACAGCGTGCAGGTTTCTTGGCTTCTCAATTCCCCACGGGTCTTTCTCTGACTATAAGTTAGAGAATAGTTGCTGATTTATATTGGTCAGTCAGTCAAAAAACATGTATTAAATGGCTGCTATGTGATAGGCTCTATGATAAATGTTGGAAATACAAGAAGAAGCAAAAGGTAGTCCCTTCTGTCAGGGAAATTACAATCTAATGGGGATACAACACAGAAACAAATATGTATAAATAAGCTATGTACAAGATAAATTTTAGAAAGTAATTAAGAGAGAGAAGGCACTAGAATTAAGAGGGGTTAGAAAAGGCTTCCTGTAGAAGATGGAATTTTAGTTGGGACTTAAAGGAAGCCTGAGAAGGTACCACCAGGGTGGTGACAGTATAAAAGGAGAGAAGGGGGAATATGCAAGATATAGTGAAAGATTGAGGAGTGGAGGATGAGACCCTAGGTTGTGAATCTGGGAGGATGGTAGTATCCTGGGCAGTAACAGGGAAATTAGGAAAATGGGACAAGTTGGAGAGAAAGATAATGATCAATTTTGAATTTGTTGAGTTTAGTTTAGTTTTGTTGACATATCTCATTTGATCTTCAAAACACCTCTGCAAAGTAGGTGTTGATATAATTCCCATCTAAGAGTTGAGGAAATTGTGACAAAGGCCTGACTTACTAAGGATCACACAGTTAGTAAGTGTCTGAGGTCACATTTGAACTTTCTATCTGCAGGTGTAGTGCCACCTTGTTCCCTTTGGCTAGATATAGCAGCTGTGTTGATACTCATAAGCTAAATATCTAAGCAGAATAATCTTATGATCATTTGTAACTATTTGTTAAGTTTATTAGCTAAATGCTAAGTCCATCCTAATTCTAAACACTTTAAAAAAATTTGCCAGTTTTTCCATAATGACCAACAGATTGTTTCTGGTGTGTTCTAAGGGCAGAAAGAAGAGTGGGGAAATGGTTAAATTGAGTGTGTTTGTCTCCATCTATGTTCAAGTCATGCTTGTGACTTTTTATTGAAGTGGATTATTATCCAAGGCAGTCACTGTCCTGCCATCCATCCCTCGAGTCACAGAGAAATCCAAGAATCATCCTCAACCTTCTTCTCTCCTCACACAATTACTTCAAACTTAACATGTCTAAAACTGAACTCATCAAAACATAGAAACTCAGCAGTGGAAGAGACCCAGGAGGCCATCTAGTCCAACCCAAGCCTATTCAAATCCTGCCCATCTCTCAAAATGCAAATTAAATCTCACTTGCTTTTTGAAACCTTTGACCATTCTAGTCCTCACCAATATCTTCTGCCACTGAATTCATATGGTACTCTTGGAGTCCATGTTATTTATTTTAAATTTTAATCAAATATTGACATTTAATATTTTTCATTTGCATGTGCCTGGTCTTCTCAACTAGACTACGTTTCTTAAAGTTTTAAACTTTATTTAACAAATCCTTCTGTGCTCCACAATGCCTAAACCAAAACCTTAACTGATTGATTCAGTGGTGGAAGAAGTAATATCTTCACATTTACAAATATTTGGTCCTTGCTGTCTGAGTTTTCCACTTAACACGAAGGTCTTTAATTTTTAAATGGACATGTACAGTTTTTTTGATATGTAACAAGAAGTGAACTATTTTAAGTCCCAAAAATCTAATTGGAAGACTCAGGATCCATGGTACTATGGTAACAGAAGAATCTATGACCAATCATTCTTGTCCGGGTACAATCCCCGTTTGAAGCCTCCAAAAGGAGTCCCCCTCTACGTTGGGCCCTGAGGTGGTGGTGTTGTTTTAAATTACTACCCTAACCTTTCCATTTTACAAATAAGAAGAATGATTGAGATTATTTGAGGGATGGAGTGCTGGTACCTGTGTATTACTATTGTTTTATAGGGACAAATCTAGGAAATAGGTGAGTGGGTACTTGTTTTGCGTTTTTCATTTCCAATTCTATATTACATTTTATGGTTTAATTATCTTTTTATTATTATCTTTTATCAGTGCCCTTGCTTTTGTCATTGCTTTGAAGAGATAAGAAGGTAATTTCTTAATAGCTCAAGGATTAGGTTTGCAAATTGAATATCGTTTTATTAAATATCGATTTAAGGCCATGCATATGACAGTAGGCAAAAACATCAGTCACTTATTTAAACACCCTGCTCAATATTAGAAATTAGCAGCTCTCTAGTGGATAATCTTTTACTTACACATTTTGTCTATGAAAGATAAGTTCAAAAAGGGAAAATAGAATCATGATTCTTTAGTGGATTTTTGGACTTTAAATTAATATAGGCAATCTCTATGTAATATTAATTGCTTCCAAAAATATGACATTAAATGAAATGGTAGTAATTTACATAGGAACTATATTATAAATGTGACAATACTTGTCACATGATGCATTAATGACAGTGGTGCAAAACATTGTTGGTTTGGACAAATTATGTGGGCCTATGTATGTATACCCAAGTGAGGATGTTACATATTCGATGACATTCTTCTTCAGTACGGAAAAATGTCTCCTGGGAGGAGTGACTTTTGGCATAAGGAATCCTCTGCATTTTTCTCTAAGATATGCTATAAGTTATAAACATACAAAACTGCATCTTTAATTTCGTTTGTTATTTTTTCTCATTGATCTATTTACACATTGGGGGAGTTCAACGTATACTTCTCAGAAATTGTCATTTCTTCTTTAAGTTCAGCTTAATTGTTCTATCTGCCCAAGGTATTAAATTATTTCCTGAGACCCTTCTGGTTATTAAAATTGCCTTATAATACTCAGTCTTTCAGTCAACAAATATTTATTAGGCACATGCTTTGTGTATCATACTGGTCTGAGCCCCATGTAGAATATAAGGATGATTAGGACAGTAAATAATCTTGCCCTTACTGAGGCCAGATTTAAACTCGGGACTTCCTAACTCCAGACCCAATGTTCTATCCACCATGCCACCAAGCTGATCCAGACAATTTTTAGGGAAGCCATTAATTCTCCAGGCCATCTTAGCATGACAAAAGTTCTTTGTGATTTTGCAGCAGAAATTGACAAACACTATTGCTGGTCAGTGTTTCCAAGAACAGGCTGAATAGGTTCCTTGTACAAATAGCTGGAAATAAACCAAGTCTCAAAATATAGTACAGTAGAGGAAATGGGACATAGACAAAAAATAACAATAAAGGCTATTCTTTCTCTCTCTCTCTCCACCTACACACCTATATGTGTGTATCTGTGTATATATACACACACATGTAATTTATACATATAATATATACATTTATGTAAAAATATATATATATATTTACAAAAATCATTCAGTTGATAAATATTTATTAAACTCCTACTATGTGCTAGGCACAGTGCGAAGCAGGAATACAAATACGAAAAAAAGAAAGACAGGCCCTGCCCTCAAGGCCTTTAGAAGTTAATGGGGGTGGAGGGAAGACAATAAACAAAAGGAAGCAATCCAGAGGAGTACAGTATAGTGGGAAATGGTGAGAGGGCTGGTTTGAGTGGGCTCACTTAATGGGGGTTCTGAGAGGAACTTTTCATCTTCCAAAAAGGAAATGAGTCCCAGAGGCAGAGGGTAATGATGAGGTATGAATTTCAGAGCTGAAGTGGTCTTGCATGATGAGATTCATGGGGAATGATGGAGAAGTCCAGAGGAATGTAGCCAGATGGGAAATGAAGGGATAGCCATAAGGTGGACCATTGACCATGACTCTTTAAACCTGTTCTTTGTCATAGTCTGCCAAATAAAATATTTCAGTCTTTAAAGTCTCAGAAGAGAAATTTTAGTAATTATACAAAAAATAGACCTTGACTCAGGATTAAGTTTTCCTTTTTAATCTCATTGTATTTAGAGGAATAAAGTTACAAAATGAAAATAAATCAAAATAGCATAATGACACATATATCTAATATAACATCATTTAACATCAATGCAGACAGCAGCTCAGCTGTAACTTGGGGAACAATTTAGAAAGTTTCCTCAGGCTAATGGAAATTGCCCAAGTTCACATAATTAGTAAAAGTCAGAGGCAGAATTTGAACCTATGTCTTAATGGCCCACATTTAGTCCTCTTTCTCCTACACAACGCTGCTTTTTGTGAGAGCTATAGTATAAACAGTATTCTGAAATCGTGAGTTATTTATGAGAACCCTCCATGAATATAGGCTTCCAATGCACACCTACCCTCCTGTTGAAGGTTATATTTTGAGACTTGATTTATTTCCAGTTATTTGTACAAGGAGCCAGCTCAGCCTGTCCTTGGAAATACCGACCAGCCACAGTGTTTGGCATATTCTGCTACGAAATTACGAAGCACCTTTGTAATGTTAAGGATGGCCTAGAGAATTAACAGCTTCCCTGAAGACTGTTCAAGGCAGCTAGATGGTATAGTAGATAAAGCGTCAGGTCTGGAGTCTGGAAGATCTGAGTTCAAATCCAGCCTCAGACACTTACTAGTTGTGTGACCCTGGGAAAGTCACTTAACCATGTTTGCCTCAGTTTCCTCGTCTTTAAAATGAGTTAGGGAAGGAAATGGCAAACCACTCTAGTAGCTTTGTCAAGAAAATCCCAAAGTGGGTAATAAAGAGTTAGATATGACTGAAATGACTGAACAACAACAAAAAGATTGTCCACTTAGAAGTCCTACTGGCATATTGAGTTCCTTAACAAACTGTTATCATCTTCAGCCCCAAACCCACTTTTCCTCTAAACTTGCTTTTTTCTGTTGATGGTATTACCAGGATCACCCACACCCCATCTTTGACTATTTACTCTATCTACTATTTACTCTATTACAGCCAATTATCTTCTAAGTATTATTCATTCTACCTCCACAATATCTTTTACATCCCTTGTTTCTTCTCTTAACTGCCACAACTCTAGTTCAGCCTGTGATTGCCTTTTGCCCAAAGCATTCTGATTACCTCCTAATTTCTTTCTCTGTTTCTAGTCTTACCCCTCTAGAATACATTCTTCACTTATCTACCAAAAGTATATGTTTAATGCACAGGCCTGACCAAGTAACAGCACTCCCACACCCCCAGGTTCAGGAACCTTCAGTGGTTCCTCATTGTATTCATCAACTCCTTGGCTTAATATTTAAGCATTAATGACATACTTCTGAGCCTGTTGATTTAAACCTTTCCATGATCTTACTTCAACCTAACTTTCTAACCATGGTTAGATTAAGATCCTTGGAGCATTTTATTCTCCTTGTTATGTTTTATAGAACAATCAAACAGACTCATTAGCTGTACCTTGACCTCATTCTGCCTTTCCTAAATCTGTTCCTTCCACTGTGCCATGTAGCTGCCCCAACTATAAGTTTCTTAAGGGCAGAGAATATACTTATATAGTGACTTGCATCATCCATTTAGCTGCCAAAGAAATCTACTGAAAGCCCAGATCTGACCATATAATTCCTCTACTTAATACATTCTAATGGCTCCCTATTACTTCTAGGATCAAATACAAAATCCTCTGTTTGATTTTGAAATCCTTTTTCAACCTGACTCCTTCCTACTTCACTGGTATTCTTGCATTTATGATCCAGAAACACTGGCCTACTTGTTATTTATTCCTCACATGAAATACTTCACTGGCTCTCCCTTGTGCCTGGAATGTTCTCTTTACTCACCATTACCTCCTGGCTTCCTTGGCACCCTTCAAGATTCATTTCAAAGTGCCCCTTTTTTGATAGGCCTTTTCTGGTTTCCTTCCTTCATCCCCCAAAAGAAAGACAGACAGACAGAAACACACACACGTGCACACAGAGTTGTTTCACAATGAGTTTAGCTTCAATGTTCTTGTATATGTTGTATTTGTACATCATGGGTTACATGTTGTCTTCCCCATTCGATTGAGTTTCTTGAATGCAGGGATCATATTTTTGGCCATTCTTTTTATCCCCAATACTTCACAGTGCCTGGTACACATTGTTGTTGTTCAGTCATTTTGGTCATATCTGATTCTTCACGACCCCATTTGGGGTTTTCTTTGCAAAGATACTGGGGTGGTTTGCCATTTCCTTCTCCAGATCATTTTACTAATGAGGAACCTGAAGCAAACAAGGTTAAGTAACTTGCCTGGGGTCACAGAGCTAATAAATGTCTGACACTAGATTTGAACTCAGGTCTTCCTGACACCAGGCCTTGTGCTCTATCTACTGTGCCACCAAGCTGGTATGTAGTAAGCACTGTACAAATGTTTGTTGACCGACTGATTTAATAAACATTTCCTGAATTTAATTTAATTGACCTCTGAGGCTAGTTGGCCCAGCTAAATATGGTGTAATGAATGTTTGGCTTATCGATGTAGACAAAATAAACAGATAATTTCACTAACTTGTAGGATCCCCAGGAAAGTCACCTCCCTCTGGAAATCTTCGATAAGATAAGACAGCCCAGTCTAGGAGTTAGTGCTATACTGTCTCCCTTCAAGCACAACTCAGGTGCCATCTTCTACTCATGACCTTTGCTGAGATCTCCCTGCCAAGTATTATTGCCCTCTTTTCCTTGAAATTGCTTTGTATTATCTTGTCTGTACTTTTTATTTTCTGATCTGTTGATATTTGTATCTCCTTGTCAAAATACAGTTCTTTGAGGGCAGATACTATTTCTTATTTTTCATAATTACTCCCAGCATCTAACATAATGCTTTGTTTATAGAAGAGACTTAATCAATATTTGTTGAATTAGATTTGTTGAATTGACTAGGAAGACGTAAGGAGAGATACTCGATAAATATAAAGAGCAAGCCTGTCAAATCTGGCTCCTTTAAGATGCCATTCCTAAAACCATCCAAAGAATGGCTTCTGTGAAAACTCAGGAAACTTGGGGAACTACGGAGAAAAAGGCCAGCAGTCTAGAGAAAAGCTAGTGCAGTGTTGGCACAATGTTTTTGACCCTTTCATCACTTCTTCCTGATACCTTAGAGCATTTTTCATATTAATAAGGGCCCATGTCTATTGAAATGAGGGCACAGTTGGTGTTTGTGGAAACCATCCACACATCTAGAGCATGTACAAAAGCTGGACATCTTGATATATCAGAGGAACCCATAAATTCACAGCCATCAATATTTATTCCTTAATGATTGAATCATTCACATAGATCACAGTGTACCATTAGGATTGCCTAAAATAGCCAAGAAATTATGTGATTCTGGAAACCTTAGCAACACAGCCATAATTCCTAAGCATCTGTCATTCCCAACAGTGTCTCAAAGAATGTCAGAAAAACATTTATTGTACTCAAACTTCACCTACTGTAAAAGTGTGATTTTTAAAAAGCATTTTGAGAAACAGCCTCTTTTAGTGTCAGGAGTTAAGTTCTAGGAATAGGCAAATAACTTTCTTTTCTTTTTTTTAAATTATGTAAGAATAAAAGAACTTATTTCCAATACAGTTGGTCACAGAGTCCTGTACAAATAAAACTCATTTCCTCCATTGATACAGATTGTAACCCTTCCAAATCTTTTCATGCTATATTATTCTTTTTCTTGAGGCAACTGAGGTCAAGTGACTTGTCCAGGGACATACAACTAGTAAGTGTCTGAGGCGATTTGAACTCAGGTCCTCCTGACTCCAGGGCTGGTACTCTCTCTACTGTACCATTTAGCTGCCCCATGCTTTATTATTCTTGTCCTGGTTTCTCTGTAATTCATCTATGGAACATTAACTCAATATGTACAAGTTCTGGGGGCAGCTAGGTGCTGCAGTGAATAGAGCACTGCCCCTGGAGTCAGGAGGATCTGAGTTCAAATATGGCCTCAGGCACTTGACACTTACTACCTGTGTGACCTTGGGGAAGTCACTTAACCCCAATTGCCTTGCCTTCCCTCCTCTGAAAAAGAAATATGTGCAAGTTCTTCACCTGGTTGTTTTAATGTCTTAGAGGCACAAAATGGACAAGGCTATTCATAGTTACAGACCACCTTCTTTTCCAGAGAGAATTTTCTTTTTTTAAAATATTTTTTCTTTTTCTTTTTAGTTTGCAGCACACAGTTCTATATAATTTTGAGTTCCAGATTTTCTTCCCTCCCTCCCCCCCTCCCTTCCCAAGACGGCATGGAATCCCATATAACTTCCATGTATAACTTCGCATTGAATTAATTTACACACTAGTCAAGTTGTGGAGAAGAATTATGACCAATGGAATGAATCATGAGAAAGAAGAAACAGAACCAAAAAAACAAAAACAAAAACCACAACCCAACAATAAACACAAAAGAGAGGAAAAAAAAAGGGGCGGGGGAGAAAAAGGCGAGCATGAAGTGTGCCTCAATCTGCATTCATACTTCATAGTTCTTTCTCTGGATGTAGATAGCACTCTCCATAGTGAGTCCTTTGGAGCTGTCTCTGCATATTGTGTTGCTGAGAAGAGCAAAGTCTGTCAGGGTTAGTCATCACAGAATCCATATATCTGTGGTTGTGTATAATGTTCTCCTGGCTCTGTTCTGCTCACTCAGCATTATGTTGTGTAGGTTTTTCCAGGTTGTTACGAAGTCCGTATCATCCCCATTTCTTATAGCACAATAGCATTCCATTACCTTCATATACCACAGCTTGTTCAGCCATTTCCCAATTGATGGGCATCCCTTTGATTTCCAATTCTTAGCTACTACAAAAAGAGCCGCTATAAATATTTTTGTACATATGGGTCCTTTTCCCACTTGTGTGATCTCTTTGGGATACAACCCTAGGAGTGGTATTGCTGGGTCAAAGGTAATGAACATTTTTATAGCCCTTTGGGCATAGTTCCAAATTGCTCTCCAAAATGGTTGGATCAGTTCACAACTCTACCAGCAATGTAACAATGTTCCAATTTTCCCACATCCTCTCCAGCATTTATCATTTTCCTGTTTTGTTATTTTAGCCAATCTGACAGGAGAGAGATGGTATCTAAGAGTTGTTTTGATTTGCATTTCTCTAATCAGTAATGATTTCGAGCATTTTTTCATATGCCTATAGATATCTTTAATTTCTTCCTCTGAAAACTGTCTGTTCATATCCTTTGACCAGTTCTCAATTGGGAGATGACTTGTATTCCTATATATTTGGTTCAGTTCCCTGTATATTTTGGAAATGAGGCCTTTGTCAATGACACTAGTTGTAAAGATTTTCTTCCAATTTTCTGCCTCACTCCTAATCTTTGTTGCATTGGCTTTTTTTGTACGAAAACATTTCAATTTAACATAATCTAAATTATTCATTTTGCATTTTGTAATGCTCTCTATCTCTTGTTGGGTCATGAATTCTTTTCTTTTCCATAAATCTGATAGGTAAACTATTCCTTGCTCTCCCAAATTGCTTATAGTTTCAGCCTTCATTCCTAAATCATGAACCCATTTTGACTTTATTTTGGTATATGGTGTAAGATATTGGTCTATGCCCAGAATTTTCTTTATAATGCCTTTTAATTGACCTCTGACAGTCAAGTCATTATTGGTCACAAGCCACTGGCATTACATTCTACAAAAAGTTAGGAAAACCAAGAAAATGAAGAGTCCATATTTAGTATAATTGAATGTTAAGTTCTAAAAGGAATCTTAGCAATCATTTAATTTAACTTTCCCCTTCCCGTTTTACCAATAAGTTAACTAAGGCACAAAGATACCCTAAATGTATCTAGTGAATTAAAAATTCAGAAAGAGAATCCATCCCTAGGCAGGTGAGGCACCAAGAGTAGTGACTTGTCCAAAGTCACACATTTAGTGAATGACAAATGCAGGACTAGACTCTAGGCATGGGTAACTGAGGACAGACTCAAATAAGATCACAAAGCTATTGAATGACAAACCCAGGAAGAGAACACAGGCCTCCATTTTCCTAGTCCAGATTTTCTACGTTATCCCACACTGACATTCTTTTCAATAGCACAACACAAATCAATCCAACCAGATGTATGTTATTATTGAAAGGGATTTGCCATTTAGGAAGCAAAAATAAAAGCTAGAAAGTTTATGTTTAGTCTTTTACCATAAAATCCTAAGAACTATTGTTATGTAGATTAATGCATTTTAGTAAGTAATTGTTTGATGGTGACCTGTGAAATACTTAATAATGTAATATAACATTAAAGGATAAATTATACTATGTTTAAAAGAATCCAGATAGTTTGAGGAAGTAGAGATAGAATGGAATGAGATGGGATTGTGGGACAGGAGGGTGGAAGATGGGCTTTCCTTGTAACCTTTCCAGTATTGTCAACCCTTGGGATAAATATCCTTTAACTAGCTATTGCTTGAAATTGGAGATGTCCTCAAGAATCAGTGTAATCAGAAAATACCTTCCTGAGGCATGAATACAACTAAAATTTTGTGATTATACCATTTGCTATTATTTTGATATTTTTGTGTTATTGGTGCTTTCTTTAGCATGGATATAATTAATGATGACTACTGTCCAGGACTAAGCAAAAAAAGCCTGTCTTAAAATCACCCCTCTCCACCTAATATTCCCTACTGTGATATATTGTGGTCTGATCACAGCTCCAACACTATTTCAATAATGTGGATCACAGCCACACATTGACTTCCCATCCTGTGTGATTCTTGGCCACGTCCTTTCACAAATCACTCCATAGGTGGTCTACTCCACATGCTTGAGGCCTTCTCCTGGATCTTTTAACATTTCATGAACGTAAGTATAACACTTAGGCTGTCCATTTGTTACCCTTCATTCTTAACCAAACAACACATCCACCCCCTCTTATAGTCACAACACTTCCTTGATGATGTGTTTTATCCCACTTCTTGGTAACACATTGTTATTCTCTCAGACTTTCTCCTTGTATATTTCCATTGCCCATTGGGTCGTTCGCAAGTTTAATTTTTTGATATTGTGGCATTCCTGGATTCACAACAGTATAGTATTACTAAGAGAATATTGCAGTAATAATACCCATTCTTGTCTTGTGGCCAGGAGTAGCTCTGCATCATCAAAAGGTCTTGGTAGTTTTTCAAAAGCAATTTGGTGCCCTCTCTTGTTCCTCCCTCAGTGGGAGGGGCAATGAGGAAAAGCCAATGCTGGTTTGGGTAATGGGTTGCTTTTTTTGTAACTTTAAACATGTTTCCTAGGTTAAGATACCCATTTTTTTAAACACTAATATATTCCTTTAGTGCTCTAAGGCTAATGATCATGGAATGCCACAATCTTCAAAGATTTAAACTTATGGAGAGATGAGTAGTAGGACTAAGTAAACTATGGCATATTATCAACAATGGTTTGTTCACAAGAAATGCTACAAAAGATGTGAACCAAGAAATGTGTAATTGAAAAGATAGTTGTATCTTGAGTGTGGCAAAACTGAATGTGTTCTGAGTGGTACCCTGGTACCCATGAAAATGTGAAAGATCTACATAACTCTGGGTGCCTCCCCTTAGGAAGATTAATGGGAGAACATGGAGAGGAATCACAAAAAATGAGGGCATGGGTCTGTCATGAACTGTACACACCAGTAGAGGGAGTACCTACGTCAATGAGATTACAGATCAATCAAAATTTAAAATGTGTTAGTCTGTAATCTGTTGTTAAACACTATTCAAAGCATCCAACTCACATGCTGTACCTACTGCCACCTCCTAGGGCTTTTGTGAATAAAAAAAGCAATACGTGGATATGGATGTGAATGAAACTTTACATCTGTAGATACATCATCTATATGACTGCAGTGAATATATATCTACATACATGCATGCAAATGTTAGCTATCACTGTGACTGTCATCATGACTATTACTATCATTTTCCTTCTTTTGACATTGATGAGTCCAATCCCTGAATAAAATTAAGAGATGAAAAGCTGAATGACAAAATATTTTTCTGTTTCAGTTCTTAGATTTAATTCTCTCTTGGTTTAATTATGAAAATAATATTTTAGATAAATGGAATGTTTGTGATATCTAATTAGCATTGGGGAACACTGGCTTTGTAATAATGACATTTTCGTAAGATCATTTTTGCTGATTAAGTGGGTGTTTTTAATTTGTTTGAAATTTTTCATAGTAGATCTTTACTTCGTATTTTTAAAGTTTTTAAAGTGTTTCATAGATTACTTGATTAGGGCTCCACAGCAATCCTGTGAGATATGTACTATAAGTATCATTATTCCCATTTTATAGATGAAGAAACTGACCATATCATTTTGTCTGAAAAAGATCCGTGTGTTTTAAAGGATGTCAAGCTCAAGATGAGTTAACAGTGCGAAGTCTGTTGGACCACAGATCTCATATGGCCAATAAGTTTCAGTGGTAGCATTCAAATTCAGATCTTCCTGACTTTGAGATTAGCACTGTACCTACTACCTCACCTTGCTCTAAATAATAGTGAGCGGAATATCAGTGTGAGTTCTGTTTGGGCTACTTCATGCTGTGTCTATTTTGTGAGGAGATAAAGTCTTTGAATAAGTACTATAAATAATATTTATTTCATCTGTTTTGCTCTAAGGCATCAGAACATTTGAAGGTTAAAGAGAATAGCAACAGAGGCAAAAAGAGAAGATGAACAGTCTTTTGGGTAATAGTGTCTGAAAAAGACTAAGTTAGTGAGAAAAATAAGGCATGAAAAGCTGAATTAAAAAAAAACCCACAAATTCTTTCTTCTAAGCTACCACAGAAATGGCAAATTTCATACAGTAGTTGACTTTCTAAGGTGAAAGGTAAAAAAACAACCTTGCTCTTCTTACAATATGCTTTTCTTGAAACAGGCAAAGTAAACCAAGCAAATAGAATTCATGATGACGAAGTAGGCATACATATAAAAATACAGGGAGTAATTATTATTCCTAGCCTAAATTTTAAAATATCATTAGTGCTGGTTCTCGCTGCTCTATAATCCCTTGTTTCTTTCTGCGTCCTACATGTGGCTGCCTTTATGCCCTTGATATTGTTTCACGGTGTCAATTCAATCATGAACTAAGTATTTATTAAGTACCTGCTACATTCAAGGAATAGCATTTCCAAGTTGGAATGAGCACAGAGGCCACCTAGTCCAAACCGTACCCGAACAAGGATTCCCTCTATTTGTGATTTGTGTACCTGAAAACTAGCCATCCGGCTTTTGCTTGAAGACCTCCACTGACGAGTAACCCACAGCCTCTGGAAACATTTGGCTTTCAAATACCTCAGATTTCAAGGAAGCTTTTGCTTAAACCGTAATTGCTTTTGCAATTTCTACCTGTTGCCTCTTGGGTCCAATGAAAAGAGGAAGGCTATTCACACTGTTAACGCATCTTGAGTTTGACATCCTTTAAAACCCTCAGATCTTTCTCAGACAGACTAATATCTAGCCACCTGACTCACATTTTGCTTGTGAGGATGATTTCTTGAACCCAAATATAAGACCATATTTTCCCCCACTTATGTTTCATTTTTTAGGTTTGGCCTGAAGTTCTAGCCTAATTAGGATCATAACTTGACTTGGTCATCAGACATGCTATCTCTTCCTCCAAGTTTTTGGTCATCTGCCCTTTTGATAAGCATGTACAAGTCACTGATAAAAAGTATAAATAGCAGAGATGCCTTGTTGCTCCACGGAAGGCTTCCTTCCAAGTTAATGTCAAGTTGTTAATAGCTCCTCTTTGGGTATAACTATTGAGTCAGTTTTGAATTCACATATTTCTACTGTCTTTGTACACATGTCTCTTCATTTTCCCATGAGAAGAGTATGAAAGACTTTGCCAAATACTTTGAATGGCATATTAATGAAAATATCTTCCCCATCTACTACTCTTGAACTTTCTGTCAATGTAATATTTCATTTGTGCTGCTAAATGGTTATTGACTACCCAAAAAATGTGTACATAAAACACTTTTAAGCTTAATCTGCATTATTAACATTTTCTCCATCACTTTCTTAAGTCTAGACAATCAAGAAAGCAGTCAATCAAGCCCTGATATATAGCTTTTCTAAGGCACAAATGCTCACGTTGAAAACTTACCATCAGTAAGCCAGTTTGAACTGGCTTCATCACCCCACTGGGGTTAATTAATTGTTTCAAGAAGACCCATGATGGGCAGCTAGTTGGTATAGTGGATAGAGCCCCAACCCTAAAGTCAGGAGGACATGAGTTAAAATTTGGATCCTAACACAAACAAAGATTCAGACTCTGGGCAAGTCACTGGGCAGCACCTTGATCGCCTCCAAAAAAAAAAGACTGTGAACAAACTAGATGGTTGCATAAGCAAAAGAGTGAAACCATTGCTGCAATTAATACATATTTGCACACAAAAATGAATTTTTCTATCACCTTAGAAGGCAGATTTCTGAGAAGAAAAAACAAAAAATAAGTGTGTGTGTGTGTGTGTGTGTGTGTGTGTGTGTATGTGTGTGTGTGTATGTGTGTGTAATTGATTATGGGGTGGAAGTGGGAAATGCCTGGTCCATGTAACACTGATTAAAGAGACCAAGTGGGGTCCTACAGTAAAGAGTCCTCACAATTAGAGATACCTATGGAATAAGGAAGATAAGGCAAGAGGGAGGGAGCAAATAGCTAAAGTAGATCTGTTGGGATTCCAAGAGAAGAGTTAGGCAACTTCACAGTTATAGTCAAACCTGATCTTATTTCTGTATTGAATCTGATTCAGCATCTTAGCACCTAGAGACCTTGGGCAAGGGGTGTACTGGAGCCAGCTCCCAGTAGCTTAAGAGAGGTCACTGTTAAATTTTGTGTGTGAACATTTACATCCTAGAAATTGGCAATTGCTACATGTGAGATCTTGATTTATTGTTTTGCTGTTTTTTAGTCCAAAGGTGGGCAAACTATGGCTTGAATGGTCAAATCCAAGTCACTGCCTGTTTTTGTATGCCCCATGATCTAAGAAAGGTTTCTACATTCATACATGGCTAAAAAAATCAAAAGAAGAATAATATTTCTTGACACATAAAACTATATGAAATTCAAATTTCATTAAGTTTTATTGGAACACAGAACATAGCCATGATCATTCATTTATATATTATCTATGACTGTTTTCATGATACAACAGCAGAGTTGAGTAGTTGTGGACAGAGACCACATGTGGTACTCTCATCACTTTGCATTATTGTTTGGCGCACTACAAATTTCAGTAACACAGTTATGATGTGACAGTTTTGAGTGGCATGCATATCATCACACTGCAGCATTTTATCTTATTTCTTATTATCATGGCATATTCATCATGCAGAAAAAAATAAAAGAAGAGGAAAAAAAGTTTTATTATGATTTTTTTGAGCCCAATGTTGAGATTCAGATTTTTCTGAATAAGAAGAATCACTTTCAACCAATATTATCAAACACTGAATGACTTTGGAAATTATTTTTTGCTGCAGACTCGATAGTGTTTCTTAATGAATTCAACCTAGATTTACAAAGCAAGATCGTGCTTATATGTGAATTTGTGCCGTGATAAAGTCAATTTCATGGCAATTAATGTTGTTTGAATCACAAGTAGTGTCAAGCTACTATGTACACTTCCTGTGTATCAAAGGTTAAAACAAGAAGTGAGATTTTTATTCCCACACAAAGTTGCAGAAGACAAATTTTTCTGAGCTCAAACTACAGTTCCAACAGTATTTTTTGGATCTCAATGCAAATGAAAAAGAAATTTCCATATTTCAGAATCTATTTCACTGCATTTGAGGAGCTTCCACCTAATAGACAATTGGAAGTGATTAATCCTCAATGTAATGACATGCTAAAAGGCAAATATCAAGAGAAGACTTGAAAAGGATTCTTTAAATGCCTCCCAAGTGGATATTTTTAACTAAAAATGTATGCTCATAGACTGATATCAGTATTTAACAATACCTATCTGCATTTTTCAAATTTGAAATATACAAAATCTCATTACAGATCAGCATTAACAGATGAATATTTGTAATCTATTTTTATGATAGCAAAATTTAACTTTGAATCCCAATTAAGCAAAACGTTAACCTCCCAGAAAGAATTCCATCCATTTCATTTGTATTACAAAAAATGTACTCAATTATTATTACTATATTTGAATTTTGTCAGTAAAATTTTTGTGGAAATTTGTTTTCTCTGTTGTTATATAAATGCAGAAAATTCTTGATTTTGCCTCTGGCTTGGAAAGATTAAAATATTTATTACCTGACTCGTTGTAGAAGAAAAATTGCTGAACCCTGAAATAAGAATAATTAGAATTAAGAATTCTAGAATTAAGAAAATTTTAACAATGATGATTGCATTTAAAAGTGTATATGAATAGACTATTTTTTTAATGAGATCTGGTTGTTAAATCTTTACCAATACATCCTTGCATCCTCTATAAGCATTGCTTGGGCTCAGCAGAAATACAGTAGAAATCTCAGAGAATGAAGTTATTATTAGACTGTGGGTCTAGTGTCTATAGGCTAAAAATAATGATAATAATGACAACAATAACAAATAGAATTTATATAGTACTTTCAGGTTTGCATAACCCTTACCTCATTTGAACCTCACAGCACTTCTGCCTTGGTTTATCTTTCTTCAAAGTGTCACAGACATAGCTGATGTGGCAGGATTATATTTAATTACCTTTATTGCCAGCATTGCTGCATGAATTTTAAGCTGGAGAAGAGAGAACTTGACAGCTTTTCTTCCAGAATCTCTTATTGTGGACTATACCACCACCTAGAACTACTGATTATTTTTAGCAAAGCAAGCCATATTTACTTTAATAAATAGAACCAATTGATCTTTTCACACACATACATCCATTTCTTTCAACAAGATGAGACAATTGTCCTATTATGGGATCTAGTTGGAACCTCAGAGTCTAATTCCTGGCCTTCTACAATTATTTTGGTGCCACCACGGAATTCCTTGGAGAAGGCTACCATTTTGCTATGGTCTGGATGGAAGATGGTTTGCAAACACTGGATCACAGAGATAGCAGTCTATGGTCAGGGGCAGTTCTATCACCAATACTACTAAATCATTTTCATGTCAGTATGGGCTCAAAACTTTAATATTACAGTGATCCTCATCAAAGCATTAGCCCCCTGAATATCGAGAAATTTTCTCCTATAACTTTTAGCATAAAAAGCCTATCATTATTTTGTACTCCAGGAAATTGGGAAAAGAAAAAATAATGAATGGAGGAAATAACACTCATTTATAAATACCATGTAATGGACTTATTCTACCTTTTTCACTGAGAAACATCAATGCAAATAAAATTGAATGATTTGATTAATTAAAACATGTAAAGATATTTTGTTCCAGTTGAAATATTAAGTATTTCCACAGCATTAAAAAGCACAGTTCTTTGAAGTTAAAAAAAAACAAGATTATCTTTTCCTGTCTGGGCAGAGAAATGAGTCTGTTCTTGTCTATCCCAGAGGGTCCATTGGAGTTTTTAAGCTCAGTGGAAAGAAAGGGCAGAAATAAAATTGGTTGACATTAGACACAGCTTGGTAAGTTTTATCATTTTATTGCTGAGCAAATTTGCCATTCAAGCCTAGGGACCAATTAGCCTTTATTAATGGTGGTATGAGAAGTATGCTTGTGTTTGCAATTTTCAGCTATGTTGAGTTACTGGGATGAAGACAGAAGACTTGCTTGATTAATTTAACCTAATTGGATGATTCCCTTATGTGTAGGGAAATGTGTTTGAATAACAACTGAGTATGTTAGACATTTTTTCCTATTCAATAAAACTTCATTTCTTGAAAATTCAGCTCCTCTGTGAAGAGTTACTATTATGTAAACCTACCAGTCTGTCCATCTACCATTAGGGATAATTTGATTATGTTTATTAGGGTATCTATCTTATTTATGTTCATGGCTGACATTTATTTGGTGGTTTAAGGTTGATTTGCATCTCCCCTTGAAACTCGGAGCTTCTCAAGTTTAAAGATGTTATTCACTAGTTTTCTTTTAAAAATATCTTCTCTCAGCTCTCATTAAAGTGTTTTGCATAACATAGGAGCTCACACCGTTTTATCAGTAATGAAAATTTTCTGGATAAGGACTACTACTAATAAATTGACTTTTTTCACTTTCATGGCTTTTTAAAATACAAAATGAAGGTTGTTCTGATGATATTTAGGGCAAAACTTTTCAAGGATGGTAATTTTTTTTTCATGCTGTTCTACAATGAAATAATTTTGTGTCACATTTATTCTCTGAATTGTCAAAAGTTGGAGTAAATCATTAGATTTGTGAAAGAATAACTTCACTTACAGAAAGACTTTGGTCTGGCTTCAAAATATCTTCAGTTGCTGACAGAAAAACAAGGTAGATGGATATGTCCTTTAAACATTATTAGGACTAAAGAAAGTGGAAAAATACAATTAAATGTAAAATAGGCCAGTGGTTTCGGTGGAGTGAAAATTCAAGAATACATCTTTTATATCTTTTCTCCTCCAATAGATTTCAGTTCCTTGAAGTAAAGATAGAGTTTGAACTAGGAATTTTTGTGCCTGGGGAAAAAATGGCATATATGCTCCTACAAATCCACCTTTTTGGACAGATATAGTCTATTTGGAGACATTAAGGGGTGGGAATAGGCAGTGATGTAGGGCCAGGTTGGGGAGCAATAATGTCGTCAATAACAGTACTATTATCTAATGCTTACATGGCACTTTAAAGTTTATAAAACATTTCCCAAATATCTCATTTGATCATATTACTATCCCTATTTTACGGACAAGGAAACTGAAACAGTTGGAGATTAAGTGACTTGCCTAGGGTCATGCAGCTAATTCATGATGGAGGTCAGATTTGAATTCAGGCCTTTCTGAATCCAGGTCCGGTGCTCTAGGATTGGACTAGTCCTGGCACCTATAAATGCACTTATATGGTAGCTTCCTGCTTTAACTAAATATTCTGGCTAAGTACTAATTCACTTGTTTCTTGGCCACCAAAGTACTGATATGTCATCAATGTCTTCATAATTCCCGTGCATTGGGGAAAAAAATTCTTTGCTGAGATACCTAAGTTACTTCTTAGGGTAGAGATGTATTAACATTGATGATTGCTAAAAAGGAAGATTTAATCTTAGAAGTTCTTACAGCAAAGAGATTGCTTCTTTTTTACACCCCTCAGGAAATTCAGATTAAGAATCACCACTATAGCAATTGCTGATAATTTTATATCAGACTTTAGAATTATGACTGTTGTACTGAATAACAATGAATTGTCTAACGACCTTACCAATTTGTAAATTTACCAAATTGTATTTTAATTTGGTGGGTATATGTTGATTAATACTCATCTAATTAAGCTCTTGGTTGACATCAACTTTATGAAGATAGATATATACATATATATGTCTTAATAACACTTATATATGTATGCATACACATATATGTATTTATATATACACATATATACACACACAGTATATTGTAGTGCAATTGCTAATCTGTATTGAAAGGGGATTTTTTCACCATAACTCCTTAAAGTGATGAAATCAAAGGTCTAGACCAAAAGCAACCAACCAAACAAAACCATTAACTTCCATTGCCTGTATGTATGGTCACGGTTATGTGGTCAGAATTAAATTATAAGCTTCTTAAAATTTGGAGTTAGGTCAGCTGTTCTCGGACGTTTCCAAAACCTTTTGGGGCCACTATTTCCTATTAGTGTTGCATCATGTTATTTATCAGGGTACCAATGTTAGCTTTTGTTTGTCATTTGAAAAAGATGTTAAATTGAGGTTTGATAATTTACAGTCCTTTAAAATCTGTGATTTTTTCACAAGAGTAGGTGTGTTGCCATGGTGTTCTGGCTAACTGCTAATTTAGTCAACAACAACCATCTTCCTCATCTAAATTACTTCAACACTCTCATTATGTCATCTTTATATTTTTGCTCAAAAAATTGTCATGTTAACAGTAGTGTTCCCTTTCCCCCCTCTATGTTTTGGTAGCATGAGTTCAGGACCCCAATCACAAAAAAAAAACAATTGACTTTTTTCTGATCATGCTTAATTTTCAGTGTTCTCTATTAACAAATATCTACCCCCAAGTAGGCTTGAAGGGCAGAGAACTGTCTTATCTTGTTAAGGCATATGTATGTATCTCCCAACATGGTCTATGTACATGAGATAAGATTTTGGCTAATAAGAAGCATAAAAGGTTAAAACCTGGAAAGATTATCAGTTTGCTCTTTTCACCTAAGTGAAGGAAATGTCTATATTATAAATTTTAACGATGACTGCTTTTTTGCTAATGCAATACTGCTTCTATACTGAATATTTTGTATTTATGACTATAGAGCCCCCAAGGGCCCTCTAAAATCAAAAGGGTATTTTCATCTCTACAAAATCTTTATGGTACCCTTCACACCTAGAAAGCATCCTTGATGATGAGAAAAGGAAACAGAAAGGTTTTCTCAAGGTTCAGAGCAGATCACATGATCATATCATCATCAGCACCATCATCTTAATTATTATTGATGTCATTCTTAAGGTTTGTAAAATGCTTTACATACATTATTTCATTCTCACAACAACTCTGAGGTAGGTACTATTATTTCTACTTTAAAGGTGAGGGAAATGAAGCAGAGAGATCACACAGCTTTTAAGTCCCTGATGTGGGATTGGAGCTCAAGTCATCCTAACTCTAGGTCTAGCACTCTATCTGCTGTGCCACCTAGCTGACTGAAAGATATAAACAACAAAACTTCTCTATCTTCTTTTGGTTTGTTTACAATTTTTAAAAAATCGACTTAGTAAAAACAAAATGTCATCTTTTTCTAAAAGGTGCCCCACATGCATTTGTAAAAGTCCTATAAAATTTCTTCAAGGATGCAAGTAATAAGAAAGAAACCTTTGTTTGAAAATCTCATAATTATTAATATTAACTGAGGCACAAAACCAAAAGGTATACATACGACAAAGATGTTTACTAGTGTCATAGAGATATCCCAACACAGAATGGAAGAAGCACTCCTTACATAAGATGGAGACTTCAGATGATTCTGCTGGGGGAGCAAAATATACTGATTACCTCAACTCCTAGAATATAACAGGGTCCCCTATAAAAGATCCATAATCACTCAAAGGAGTTCAGTCTATCCACACAAAGAAACCCAAGTGAATGAAGAATATCTATTGTTCAAAATACGATTTACACTTATATAACCAACCTACAGGGCTGGTAAATTAATACAGGTATTGTGGTGGGTTTTGTTGTCATTCCATCATTTTTAGTCACATCTGACTCTTCATGACCCTATTTGGGGATTTTCTTGACAAAGATATTGGAATAATTTTCCATTTCCTTCTCCAGTTCATTTTTCAGATGAGGTAAACTGAGGCAAGCAGGATTAAAAGACTCACCCAAGATCACACAGCTAGTAAGTGTCTGAGGCAAGATTTTAATTCATGAAGATGAGTCTTCCTGACTCTTAAGCCCAGCACTCTATCCACTGAACCACCTAGCAGCCCCTTATGTTGTGGATAGATAAATTGTGAATTGATACAGAATGGTTAGAGAATTGAACAGGAGGAAGATAATGGTATGGACTGTCTTTGGGCAATCCTAATAATGACTTTAAGATTATTCCTGAAATGAAGGTTCAACTTTTTAGAATCAATATTGTTTTCGTAGACCTATATGCCTGCAAGTCACGCAATATCACAGCGTGTGGAGAATCAAAGCTCAGTGTCACTCACAGGCAATGGAGAAGCACAAAGCAGTCTGTGCAATGATGAATACTATAAATAAGCTCCAGCATATGACAAATGAAGAAATGACCAGGGGATCTATGTCTAGAAAAGCACTATCCCCATTTTACAGATGAGGAAACTGAGGCAGACAAGGTTAAGTGACTTGCCCAGGGTCATACAGCTTACAGCATCCGAGTCCAGATTTGTACTCATGAAGCTGAGTCTTCCTGATTCCAAGCCCAGTGCTTTATCCATTGTACCATACGGCTGCTGAGAGTATATATTACATTTTTTGGACTAATTGAGAAGTTAAGGCTCTGAAAAAAAAGATATGATTTGCTCAGGATCACTCTGGCTAAACTAGTGCTTGGACTTAGGCTCTCGTCTTATGTTCTTTCTACTATACCAGATTACCTTATGCTTCTTTGAAATAAAGACAATACTGATTCCAAATATTTTAAGTTTGCCTCTCTAAAAGCAAAGAAAAATTGACAACTCCCAATAATAGCATTATATACTTTTCTCACAACATCCCAATGAAGTAATTCAAACTTTATAATTTCAAGTTTACAAATAAGGAAACTGAGGAGACTCGTAGAAGTTATGTGATTTGTCCAATGTGACAAAGTAAGTGTAGGAATTGGGGTTCAAACCTAGAATCCTTGACCCCAAGTTCAGTGTACTTTCTGCTCTGGCATTCTTATCCATTAAAAAGTTTATGCCTTTTGACACTTGGCGGTCAGACATTTTCTACCTCACCACTCAGCAGCATTTCCCCAGAGATAATCTGATTAGCTAAAACAGGTTCAAATGATTGGCAAGTGCTAATGGATTAACATTTTCTGTCTCACTGCTCATCGACATTTCCCCATAGGTCATCTGACTGTTAATTCAGGGGCTTTATTAATGGTGCCAACATGTTGAGAGTGCTCTCTTCCTCTCTCTACTGGTTCTTTAGCCCACTCCCCTTAAGCCTTGTGGTCCTTTATGATTCTCTTCCATGTAGTATCATGAAAATCTTTCTTCTTTCTCATGCTCCTACCTTTCACCCACATGCTATGTCTTCCTTGGGATTGCCCTGATATAATTGTATCTGACTGGGGTGGACTATCCTCTGTGAACCCCCAAGGCTCCAGTCACTTGAGTTCCTAGAATTCTTACATATGGTTCTGTTTATGATCCTTCCCAGATAACATATGCATATAACAGGGTCTTTTGAGAACCAATGGCTTAACTCACTGGTTTCATCATGGTAATGTGACTAATATAAGCAGCACTGTTTACTCAAATCTGGATTACACAAAATATTAACAAAACCACTACTTGCATTCTTAGTACTATACACAGAGAAACCACAATTTAAGTTGAGGTTTCAAAAATAGTGTAGAATTTATACATACTTTAGTAGTTCCCATAGAAGCATCACTCATCCTCTTAATAGGTTGCATAAGGTTCCCTATGAGTTAATTAGTAAGAAGTGATTTGAGAAGTTTCACGTATTATTTTTTGATTTTAAAAATATGGGTGACCATGTTGGAAAAAAATTAGTTGGAGAATTATTTAAAATTAACATTTTAAAATAGCAGTTATTAACTCCTCTGAAACTATAAACAAGATAGAAACAAGGGGAAATAGAATGTTGATTTAAAAAAAATGTGCTGTTGGAGATCAGAGGAAAAAAAAATCAGAATTTTACTTCCAGAGGAAAGCATTTCAAGGGCCTAATGATGGGCAACATCATGAGCTTGGTAAGTGTGTACTTTCCTTTGTAAAATGACAAAAATACAATGGAATGTGAGGCAGCCACAAAAACTTTAAATGTCAGGTCTTAAAAACTGCAAACCAAGTTAAAAGCACCTCAGAGAACATTTCAAGCAAGCATTTAGATAGTACCAGAAATTTATGTGAAGATGTGCCTTCTCATCTCCGCACAGGCCATCATTAGCTCAGGGGTCGCCACCTGATTTCAACAAGACATTGTTAGAATAACAACAGCATGTTCTTAGCCTTTGAAAAAGATCCCACAAGGATCATCTTAGCCAAATTGGAAATTCTAATTACAATCCTGTGTTCTTGGATAGACTGAGCAGCACAATGGTGAAAGAGATAGGAGCTTAATCTGTCCTCCTAAAGAATACAGAAAGCTAGAAATGATAGAAATGTAAGTGATAACTGCTTGGTAGTCAAAAAGTTGGCACTATACCTCATATTGAAGTGAAATGGAGGTTCAAAGAAAAATACCCCAACAAGACATGAGTTGTTTTTGTTTTTTTTTTTAAAGAAAAGGGCAGGGTGACAAATGAATGACTAATTTAGCATTGGGCAACTGGAACAAGATACCCAGAGGTCTGGAAACAAAAGGACCTAGGCTATTGTGACTTGCATTTAAAGGACTCCTTATTAGGGAAGTTAAGATGCTACATCAAGATCAGCACTCTGGAAAGAGACCTCAGTTTGATTATGAATAAACCTTTCAGGGACAACCTCCAAGGGCAGTCATTAACTTCATTTTATTATGACAGGTGTGTGCTCCCCATTGCAGATGGAAATCTAAAAAGTGACCCTGTATCTGTTGAGCAACTGAATTTTAAACTTCAGTTACCCTGCATTAATATCTCTGTTTTCAAAAACTGCAATGAGTAAGGGACTTGAGGCAAGATGGTTGAATGCCAGGTTGTGCATAGCTCTAACTCTACCCACTTCCACCTCCAAAGAAGAAATATACCAAGTAATATAATGAAAGTAGTAATAAGAAGGGGGAGAGTACAAGTCTTTACTAGGTAAGCACTACAGAAAAAAAAAGTGTCCCATTGCAGGCTCATCTCTCTGTACCTGACATTATCTACTCATCACCCAAGTATGGGCCCATGCTTCAAGTTCTGAAGTGAGCTCCATGTTTCTTGGGGGAAGCGAAAAGGAGAGAGGCAGGAAAAAAGGTCTTCTTATAGCTTCTCAGACTTTCACTAACAATGATTCGATCAGAGTCACCCTTTCTGAGTGATTTAGAGCAGAGATGTCAAACATTAGCAGCAGTACATGTGAATGGAGCTAGAACTAGATCAAAATGTAATGAAGAAATATTTAACAAAATAAATAAAAACATAATCAAACATAGATAACATTACATTTAAAAGTAAGTCACTCTCTGGTCCACAGGGATCCTTATGTATGAATTGATAGCCCCCATCTCTATTGGAATTTAACACCATCGGTCTAGAGAGACTCCCAGGTAAGAAAGGGACATTTCAGCAAAAGGTAGCTTACAATGCTACTTAGAACATAAGCTAGGTGAATACAGTGCCAGGCTTGGAGTCACGAAGTCCTGAGTTCAAATATAGTATCAGATACTCATTATCTGTGTGACCCTGGGCAAGTCACTTAACTTCTATCTGCTTCAGTTTCCTTAACTCACAAATTTAGATAATCACATCACTTCCCTTGCAGGGTTGTGGTAAGGATCAAATGAGACAATAATTATAAAGCACTTAGCATAGTACCTGGCACATAATAAGTGTTATATAATGTTAGCTATTATTATTATTATTATTATGATAAGGAATAGGGCTTTTACAGGGGGGAACGAGTGAGTGGTACACTAGAAATGTAGGCACCAAATAGACTATACAGAAAAGTAAAAGTAAAAACTGTAACAGGACCAAGACTGGGGACTTTTAGGAACATGGATGAGTGAGGGGTCATGGTTAAGCTCTACCCCCATCCATCACTGAAAGACAACCAGCAATGTGATCATTAAAATAATTAATAATAGGAAGTGTGGTATAGTGTGTGGTTCAGTTGACTTGGAGTCAGGAAGTAAGGCATTTAATCTCTGAACCTCAGTTTCTTTACCTGTAAAATGGGGCCAATAATAGCATCTAACTTAGGTCGTTGTGAAGATCAAATGGGATGTGGGATATACGGATCATAGATTTAGAGCTGGGAAGGACCTTAGAGGCATCTGATTGAATTTACACATTTTTTGTAGGATGAAACTGAGTCCAAAATGTAGTGTTAAGTCAATTGCTCAATGTCTCAAAAGTGGTAGTAAGCAGCAGATCTGGGATTTTGCCCCAAGACTTTCTGACTCCTTGAGTCCGACTGAACTATGATGTCTGTGATATATACTTTGCCCTCAAATGCTATTGCTGTTGTTGTTTTCACAAGTAACAAAGAGGGGAAAGAAAAAAAAATCATAGAAAGGACTTTACAAATAATACAAAATCAAGAATGACTAAAAAGGGAGGAAAGGAACAAGAGAAAAGGAAAGGAACCAACACAATAAATAAATACTTTGGGGCAAAGAAACCATTGAGGAAAAGGGGGGAAAGTGCTATAATTATTAAAACTGGACCTCTGAAAATGACAATTTAATAACTGCAAAAACTCCAGAATGGTTCAGAAGAACAATAAAAGAATTTTTAAAAGAAGAAAGGAAGAACACTAAGATAGAAGAGAGTACAAAAGAAGAAATAATTAAAACATAGTGAAAATAAACAAGAGAATGGGGGATATTGAGCAAACAACAGAAATATCCTACTGAAAACAAACCTTTGTAAAAGAGAATGACAGATTTGAAATATAAAAATGAGGAAGCACAAATTAAACAAATACAGTGGATGAAACTGAAAGTTGAATGTAGAGGGAATATTGGGGAGAAGAGGATGACCAGTCAAAGGAACAGTGGTGAAAAGAGCAGTTATGATAAAATGAAACATCCTTATTTGATGTGAAAAAAAAGGTTTAAAATCACTCATATCACTTAAATATGATAAACTTATATAATTTTCAATGTATAATTTTTTTAAACTTTTGACAAGAGCCAACTTGAGTGATGCAATCTAAGATCAATAGATCATAGGTAGAAATCTGCTTCTCATTGAGACTTGCTTGGAGAACTGAAAACAGACTTGCTCATTTCAAGGATGGTATATGTCAGAGGCAGGATTTGAACTCAGGTCTTCCAGATCCCAAGCTCTCTAAACATTATACCAGGCTAACTCTTATCTATTTTATGAACCATTTATAAATGAAAAGGATCAAATAAGAAATTTAAATAAAATTAAGAAAGTAAAGGCAATCTTCCAGAACATATATATGAATATATGCACACATGTGTGTGCATGCACATGTACACATATGTGAATATCTACATACATATACACACATCTTAAATTGATTGATATGTATACAAGGTAATAGTACAGATCTACTAATTTTTCATCCCATTATTTTAAATTTAGGTTTCAGGGTCAGTTTTAGAGGATTAAAAGTAGTTTAAAATTTTCATATTTTGATTTGATTTGGGTATATGATCACTAACTTGACCATTTCGTCATTTATTTCTTCAGTGGGTCTTTTTTTTTCTTTCTATCAATTACCACCCAACAAATTAGGTCAACTGAATTAGGCAAGGCAACAAGCATTTATTAACTCCTTCTTTGTGCTTAGCATATATTCGTTACTATGTGACAGGCATTGTGCTAAGCACAGGTGGTACAAATACAAGAAAAAACAAAGTTCCTACCCTCAAGAAGCTTGCATTCTAATAAGGAGAGACAACACAGAAGTGCAAGCTGAAAGGAGGCAAGTTGGGGCATACAGGGTCAAAATCAAGAAAATCAGAAGGTGGGCATGTATAAAGTTTGACCATCCTGGATCCTCTCCCTTAACTAAAGGCTTTGGGAGTTACAAATGGGAGAAAGGGACCAGCATAAAGGAGGGATATTACAGAGTTAGGTCTCAGTGTTAAGCAAGTTCCAGTATGAGAGGCAACTGAAGCAAAGTGGCAATGTCTGGAAAGGTAGAAGCAAAGCCAGGAAGGGAAACTGGCGGTTTTAAGAAAAAGAACCAGAATGATCTTGGCCACTCTGATTATGCTGGTCATTCAGACAACTTTGGTACCATTCCTCTCATTCCACTTATTTCATCAATTTTTTTCCAGCTAAAATGGCACACACTAGATGCAATGTGATATTTGCATGTAGTTATCTTTCCTCCCTCAACAGTAAAAGCATTTCCCAACATCTGGCTCTTTGGAAAAGTCATTTATGAGTAACATTTTAGTTGTTCCTACTTTGCCATGTGGTTAGCATTCAGTCAGGTTACTTGGAAGTACTTACCAATTTTAATGTAGTCCTACATCCATTTGTCGGATGGACCTGATTAGAGATGTTTACTTGAAGAAATACTCTCCTAAATACTGCTGAGACAAAAAAAAATGTTTACATTTTTAGCATCATTCTTGCCTAATACTTTCAAAAAGTCATGATAAAAATATTCATGTCTATAGACAAGAATTTGAGGAATTGTCACAAACTCACATTAAAAGCTTTAGGAAAGAGTGGAGAAAAAAAGACAAAAATTTGAAGACTAAAATTAATTGATGCCAGTGACTAATGGATTTGGAGTATATATAATAAATGGTAGCTGACTTGACTTGACTATTGAAAGTTCTCAAAGAAGAAACTGGAATTTTACTTATCAGGGATGCTGTTGAGAGTAATTTAAACTTACATTTGGTTCCTATACATAAGTTCAAATAATCAGCTTCATGTATATAAATATATAACATATATACACACACATATGTATGTATATATGTATATATGTATACAGTGTGTGTATGATTGTTGTTGAGTCATTTTCAGTCAGGTCTGACTATTCATGACCCCATTTTGGGTTTTCTTGGCAAAGATATTGGAGTGGTTTGCTATTTCCTCCTTCAGCTCATTTTACAGAGAGGAAACTGAGGCAAATAGGGTTAAGTGACTTCCTCAGGGTCACACAGCTAGTCAATGTCTGGGGCCACATCTGAATTCAGGAAGATGAGGCTCCTTGACTCCAGACAAGGTACTTTATCCCTGCCTCTGTCTGTCCCCATATATAATATATACATACACATGCATGCATATATACACACATGCATGTATGTGTGTGTATGCAGTTTTTCATGCATGCACACAAAACTCCAAATCCATTGGTCATTGTCATCTACTAATTGTGATGTGTGTGCACTCACATACACACACACAAAATCATATGATGTTTGTGGTTTTATATGCATGTATATAAAGATACCTCCTTTTCCACAGGCTAAACATCCTCAAGCCCTCTAAAAAAGTAATCATAAAGGTTAGGATCCCAAAACACTTCACTATCTTGGCTTTCCCAGTCTAGACTATCTCCAACTTATTAATGTCCTTTCTAAAATTTGGATCCCAAATTAAATTTAATACTCCAGATGTGGTCTGAGCAGAAGAGAGTCCAGTGTTATTGTAACCACACCAGTATTGAACACCATGCCTCTCTAAATATAACAAAAGACTGCATTAACTTTATGGCTACTCTACCACACTATTGACTCATTTTGGGCTGATTCTAATCTTGAATTCTTTTGACTGCCCCACAACTTTGCTTGATGCCTTTAACACACACACACACATATACACACACACACACACACACACACACACTTATACACCCATGTACCCACATGGAGAAGGCATTCAACATTTTAATTCATATTTATGATGCCTATCATGTTCTTAAATTATTCTAATCTTTTTCAATCAGTCAGTCAACAATTATTTAGTCTCCATTGCATTCCAGGCACTGTTCTAAGTCCTGGGGATACAGAGATTTACAAATGAAATAACCTTTGCTGTCAATATACTTACATTCTATTTTGAAGAGAGGTGGAGAACAACTTGTATATGCATATATACAAATACATGTATATGGATATACATGGATATATACATATCAATCAATACACATTTATTAAGTTCTTACTATGTACCAGGGACTGCCCTAAGCACTGGGGATCCAAAGAAAAAATGAATAGATTTTCTCTTTACTGGGATGCTGCCAGCCGTTGGAAAGTTGTCTAGGATAGACCAGAAAAGGTCAACTTTTTCATAAACATCCCTTTTGCCTACCAGTTTTCTCAAGGCCTTTGCATCAGAATTGGCTAGAGCCTCCTGCAGATGGTTTACAGGGGGATACACACAACACTTGAGTCATCCTAGTGTGAGCTATGTCTCCACTTCAAGGACCATCACCAGCACTGAGCCTTCCTTGATTCTCCTAACTGAATGTGCTGTTTTCCTCCTCAAATTGTTTTAGGTCACTTTGTCTAGAACTTTCCTTTGCTTTTATTACAGTCTGCCATAATTATTGGACCCTATTCCATCATAACCCCTTTGAAAGCAGAGATTGTATGGTTTTCATCTCTATCTCCAACACCTGACTTACACATAGTCAGCACATAACAAGTGTTTTTGAAGCGAAATTGCATTGAATTCGGATGAATGAATGTCTCTGTTCTATTATTTGTGGTCTAAAGGTCATTTTTCGTGGCAGAAGAGTTGGAACAATATCTGAAGTATAACATTTTCTCTCTGTTATCTAGCTAGTGGTCTGACTATACTCAACATTCCTTTCTTTCAATGATAAACTATAGCCTCATTTATTTTTCTGGCATATCCAAGAACTTTGTAGAAAATTAGCCACATTCCAGTTGGACGTGTGTTCCTTTGAGGGCAGGAACTGTTTCATTTGTTTCGTATTTCTAGCTAGCACGGTGTCTGCCCACTGAAGTCAACTAATAAATGCTGAATTAAGTTGAATTTCATTAAATGAAAAAAAAAACCTAATATACTCAATTTGACCCAGGCATTAAGGAAAACAATGTTACCCAAACCTTAGATGCAAAACATGACAGAGAGAGTTACTTCTTTTTCTTTAATTTCTTTTTAGTTATTTCATTAAATATTTCCCAATTACATGTAAAAACATTAACAATCTTTTAAAAAAAAATTTGAGTTCCAAATTCTCTCCCTTCCTCATCCCTCATCTCCCCCTTCCTTGAGAAAGCAAACAATTTGATACTGATTATGTGTGTGAAGGTATACAAAACACATTTCCATATTAGTTATATCACAAAAGAAAACAAACATAAACCAATAAAAATAAAGTTTAAGAAGCATACTTCAGTCTGCATCCAGAGTTCATTAGTGCTCAAATAGTTACTTCTTGAATATACAGGAATCATTTAGTACTCTGAATCCCCGAGGGAGGAAGCAGTTGGAGAAAGGAAACCCTCCTAACTTGCCTAGATTATTGTTTGTTAAGTGTGGAGATAAGAGGTAGCAGATAATACTAACCTAGGAAATTTACTGATGCCAAAATATAGGACTTTTATCTACTCTACCACCAGGACCAAGACAACTTGGCACAGCAGGAAGAAAGCCAGCCTTGGAGTCAGGAAGATATAGCTTCAACTCCTATTTCTGACATATATTGGCTGTGTGACCCTGGGCAAGTCACTTAACCTCTTCTTGCTCAAGGCACCTTTCTAAGACCATTTGTTGTAAAATAGTTTGCTGTTGCTGATTCACATTAGGAATTGGAAAGACAGCATGGCATAATAGATTGAGTGCTGGCTTGGCTTGAAGCAATAGGTCCTTGGGTTTATATCCTTTCTCAGATACTTACCAGCTGGATGACCTTGGACAAATGGCTTAACTTCTCTGGGCCTCTCAATTTCCTAACATGTAAAATGAGAGAGTTAGGCATGTTAGCCTCTAACATCCCTTCCAGCTCTAAATCAATTTAATTATGGGGCTATAAATTTTGAAGTTCCTCATTATGGTGAAATCTCAGGTCTAGATGAAAATAAAGCAAACAAAAGAAAAACTCCAGGGTATTTCCCCCTTCCAAGTTTGAAACTGAGTGAATACTCTTTGTGGCTTCTTGTAAATCAAGATGAGCAGCCAGAACATAGCTTTGTGATCCTTGCTGTTTATGTTATCACTCTTTAGCTCTGAGCATGATGGATGGCTCTGGAGGGAGCCAGTCTGAAGACAGGGAGGCTGTCAAAGATATGAACTGAGGTTATGATTTAAAACTGAAAATGGCAAGAATCATGGAAAGAGAGAAGGAAGGGAATAATAGGGAGTAGCATTCTGAGTGTTTACAGAATTTCTCTAGCTTAGATCTGAAGTCTGCATCAAAGCTGAAGGAGGAGAAAACAACACATGAAATGACATATCATCCCTTTGTATACCGCTTTTCATGATACATTCACACAGGCACACATACACACACACAGACACATAGACACACACACCCAGTCCCACTATGTTTACAAAATCAAGGGTTGAAAAAAAAGACCAAAATATCCTAGATGGGAACTAAAATTATTTCTTTTATTATAAAAAAAATATTTTTCAACAAATTCCATGTTGCCCAAACTGGCTGCATTTTCTGATCATGATAAATACTAAACTCCCTTCTAGCTCAAGGTTGGTCCTTTCATTGCGCTATTTTGTTTTAATGATCTCCATTCTTTCTGTCTCTAGATAATGAGGGTAACAGGACACAATGGCTGCTTTTTGACAGAATTTGGGTGGCATCTGCCATGGAGCTAAGGATCCTAGGCCCAGAGCTGGAAGAGACTTTAGAAGCCATTTAGTTCTATATTCTCATTTTACGTTTAAGGCAAATGAGGCCAAATAAGGGCTAAGATCACATACATAATTATTATCAAAGTTGGGATCTGAAGCCAGGTCTTCTGATCTTAGAGTCAGCGTTCCTTCGATTGCACCAAGATGCCCCTCTCAAGAAACATTTTTGTTTATTAGGTTTGTTTATGTTGCACAATCTACTATAATTTGGAATATTTCCATATTGACTTTTCTGCCCACATTTTTTTTGGAGAGGGGAGGTGTTTTACTATTGCTTACTATTCAAAGTATTTTATATGATTTTCATTCTCTTCTTAAATATTTATGATCCCTAGTAGCCCATTGTCCTGCTGCCAATGGAATGGCTCAGGATAAATATCCCAGTCCAGCTTTCCAAGTCTCTGTGGCATATTTTGGTGGAAAAGGCCCTGCTTTTTGTCAATAGAGTAAGGGAAATAGCATAGCCATTTCTCACTTTCAGGATGCTTCCATGTTTCTCTTGTCCTCTCCACTTTCTTCCTTTGGCAACCATTTCCCAGATTTGTTTGATAAAGTCACTTGTGATACTTTTTCTGTCTTTGCCAACTAAACTATCACATCATCTAAAGTCAGTCTCTTTAGCAATTGGTTTATTCTTTAATATTCTTTGTGTATCTCACTATGATCTCCAATGACTCTCTATTACCTCTAAGATAAAATACAAGTTTGCCTTTTTGTCATTTAAAGCTTTTAATAACTTAGCTCCAACCTGCCTTTTCAGGCTTTTTACATTTCAGTCCCCTTCTTTCACTCTATATTCTAGCCAGGTCAATTTATTATTCCTCACAAATGGCATCACCTCTTCCTCTATTCTACCTCATGTGGTCATCTTATCAACTCTCATGAGTTTAGTGGTCATTTCTATGCTGACAGTTCTCAAATCTACCTTTCTTTTTTGTTGTTTTTTTTTGGAGGGGGGAAGGCAGGGCAATTGGGGTTAAGTGAGTTGCCCAAGGTCACATAGCCAGTAAGTGTGTCAAGTATCTGAGGTTGGATTTGAACTCAGGTCCTCTTGACTGCAGGGTGGGTGCTCTACTCTCTGTGCCACCTAGCTGCCCCCAAATCTACCTTTCTTGACCTAACTTCTCTGTTGACCCTCCTCACCGACCCTGCATTTCACATCTCCAACTGCCTTTTAGACATTTGGAACTACATATCCAGTAGACATCTTAAACTAGCATGTCCAAAATGGAAATCATTATTTTTCTCCCTAAATTCTCCCCTCTTCCTCCATTCCCTATTATTGTAGAGGGCAACACTATCCTCCCAGTCCCTCAGGCTCACAACCTAGGTGTCATCCTCCATTTCTCACTATCTCTCATCCCCTACCCTCATATCCAACTCTTGCCAAAGCCTTTTGATTTTACTTTTGCAATATTTCTCACATATTTCCCCTTCTCTCCTCTCTAACTTCCACCTTGCCAGTGCAGGCCCCCATCACCTCACAATTGGATTGTAACAATAGCCGCTCATTGGTCTTTTTGCCTCAAGTCTTTCCTCATTCCAGTCCATCTTCTATTCAGCTGCCAAAGCAATTTTCCTAAAGTTCATGTCTGACCATATTACCCCACATCCCACTCAATAAACTCCAGTGGCCTCTTATCACCTCCATGATCAAATTACCTCTGTTTGGGGTTCAAAAGCCCTTCATAACATAGTCCTATTCCTGTTTCCAGGAATAGGTTTCTTACACCTTATCCCCTACTGTGTACTGTACAATTTCTTGCAATTCTTTGAAAAATACAATACCTCAAGGTATTATTTCTGGCTGTCCCCAATGTCTGGAACACTCTCCTTCCTTATCTCTGCCTACTGGCTTTCATGACTTCCTTTAATTCCCAATTAAAATCCCATCTTCCACAGGAAGAATTCCTTGAACCTTTCTTCCCTCTGTCAATTATTTCTAGTTATCCTATATGCAGTTTGTTTATATATATTTGTTTCCTTGTTATCTTCCTCATTAGATGTGGCCTCCTTGAAGATAGGGACTATCCTCTGGGCCCTGTTTGTAACCTCAGCATTTAGGTCAGTGCTTGGCACATCGTAGATGCTTAATATATGCTTAATAACTGACAGAGAAGGGGCTGTTTTGTATCCTTTGTGCCTAGCACAGTGATATTTAAAAAAAATTATTGGTTGTTTGGCTTGACAATTCCCCTAGTATTTCCCAATTGTTATATCATGAACTTTATTTTATTTAACTTCATTCTAAGCACCCCATAGTTGTTTTCATGTATCTTAGCATGTCCTTTAAGCATGTCATAAGCAAGCCTAGTCACCAGATGCGGCACAACAGTATTGATTTACAGGTATAGTTGTCTATGTATTTAGACAACTTGTTTCCCTCCATTTGCTCTTTGGCTTGTCTTACAAAGGCCTGCACAACTGGAGAAACGGTTTAATTTGGACCATTCTTGTCCCTTTCAGAATATCTTTGTGTACTATCCTTGATGAGTTTTGACAAGTTGCTGTTTTTAATTTCTTCTTAAATACCATGGTGACTGATTCCCAAGTTACCAAGTATAATATGTCATGGCTCTCTCTTCAACTTTAGTTTGATTTTGCTTATAAGCATAATCCTAAATAACTCTACTCTGTCCGTGCACCTATTCTTACTTATGGAAGATAAATTAACTTTGAATTGATCAGACATTCTCTGTGATTTTTATCAGACAGATAATATGTGGGCAGGGATGGCCCTGGGAAGAATTGTGAAGACCTCTTATTATGTTTCTACTTCTTGTCATCTGTCATATGTTTCATTTTCTCATGGTTCTGCTTGTTGAATACTCATTTGGATAGAGACTCTAGATCTTAAATTTTGTTTGGACCTTGGCCAATAGCAGAATGAATTCATAGAATAACAAGATCTTAAAGTTGGAAGAGGCCTCAGAAAACATATACTTAACTTTTCCTCTGAACAAGAATCCCCTCTACGACATAGCTAACACATGAACATTCAGACATTGCTTGGAGATCATTAGTGAGGTGGAATCTACTACCATAAGAAGCTCGTCTACTTAGGAAATGTTTCCTTACATATAGCTTAAATTTGCCTCCATGCTGACTGTTCCTAGTTCTGCCCTATGCAACCAAACAGTACCAGGCTATTCAGTTTTCTATAAAGCATTTCAAGTACTTGAACATGGCTATAATGTACCACCAAAGTCTTGTCTTTTCCAGGATAAATATTCTGTTCTTTACACATATTGTCTCATGATTTGGTTCTGAGGGTATTCACCATTTTGATGGCCCTCTTCTGGACACTCTCTAGCTTATTGATATCCTTCCTAAAATATGGTTCAGAGAACTGAACATTGTACTAAATATGTGATTTGTCCAAAGAAGAGAACAATGGAACCATCACTCCCTAATTTCTAGAAATTATGCCTCTCCTAATGTAACCCAAGATCACATTAGTATTTTTTGACTGTCATATCACACTGTTAACTAATAATGAGTTTTTGGTCCACTGGAGATCTTAGATCACTTGAAATTTTTATTAATATATTTTGTTTTTACATTGTCTAAATTTCCTCCTGAATCCTTCCCTCTCCCTGTCCTGGAGAGGTACCACTGCCCAGAAATTGAATGAATGAATGAAGAAAAGAAAAGAAATAAAAAATAAAAAGATGGAGGAAAGAAAAAAATCATCAAAGCTAACCAATACATTGAAAAAAAATCTGAAAAGATATGCAATGTTCCAAAGCCATGGACTTCTACCTCTTCAGTGTAGAGGTGTAAGTTATTTTCTGATACCTTTCTTGAATGCCAAACTTGTTCTTCATACTTGGGCAATATTTGGTTTGTTTTGTTATTGCTTCTCCCCACGCCATTTACATTGTCATAGTCATTGTGTATATTATTTTCTTATTCTTCTTTCTTCACCCTGCATCAGTTCAACTAAGTTTTTCCATGCTTTTCTGTACTCATCATCTTTGTTATTTGTTATAGTCCAGTAATATTCTATTACATTCATGTACTATAATTGGTTTAGTCATTCCTTAAATAGTATCTTCTTTTTCTGGTACTTTTGCAGATATGTTTTGGGCAAATTGCTCTCTAATAGGGTCTTGACCCATCTTATAGTGCTGAGAAAGAAGATTCTTTGAAAGTGAATGTACAACCTTATATTTATCCTTTTAAATTCTATCTCATTAGATTCATCCCAGTGTTCTAGTTTGTGAAGGCATTTTTGGATCACATCTTAGATATGTAGTGTATTAGTAACCCCTTCTATCTTTGTGCTAACTGCAAATTCAAAAAGGATGTCATCTACAGCTTTATCCAATTCATTGATCAAAATGGTTAACAATGAAGAGCCAACCATAAACCCCTGGGGCACCCTACTAAAGATCTCTTTTTGATTCAACATGGAATCACTAATGCTTCTCTTTGAATCTGGTAATTCAACAACTTTTAAATCCATCTAAGTGTACTTTATAGTCTAGCCCATATTGTTCAACCAAAAATATCATGAGATATTTTCACTAAAATCTAGGTCAACTAATACTACCAGAGTTAATTAAAAACTAAATACTATACCAATCAAGCTATCAAAGGGATGCTTTATAGAACTTGATAAAATAATAACAAAATTCATTTGGAGAACAAGAGATCTATAATATTAAGGGAAATAATGAAAAACATAAAATAAATTGGGAATAGTACTTAACATCTCAAATTATATTATAAAACAGTAGTCACCAAAAACCATTCAGTTTTGGTTAATGTGTATATATATATATACATATATATATATATATATACGTATGTATATGTGTGTGTATTTGCAAATATGTGTGTATATATATACACACATATATGTGTTTGTGTCAGATGAGATAAGGGAGAGTCAGAAATAATAGAATTCAATAATATAGTATTTGATAAATATAAAAACATAAATTACTTAGGAAAGAACTCCATATTTGATAAGAACTGGCAAAATTGAAAAGCAGTCTGGCTGAAATTAGGCTTAGACCAATACCTGCTTATACCATATTTCACAAAAAGTCAAAAATGTAGATGTTGCCTGATTATTACAGATAATTCCATTAAAAATTAGAATTGAAGCTGATCATAGGCTTTTCACAGCTATGGGTAGGAGATTTATTCAATGAAACAAGGACTAGAAGTAATAAGAAACAAAAAATAGATAATTTTGATTATATAAAATTGAAAAGCTTTTGCCCAAACAAAATGAATGCCTGTAGAATAAGAAGGGAGAGAGTCAAAGGGAAAAACATTTTATATCAAATTTCTCAGATAAGGATTTGGTATTGGAGATATATAGATAACTAACATATATATGTAAATAACCAAGTAACAGATACATGCAAGTATGTGTGTGTGCATGTCTATGTATATACATACATACACACATCATTCCCCAAAATTAAGTGGTCAAAGGATAGGAACAAGCAATTCTCAAAAGAATTGCAAACCATTAATAAACTTTGAAAGAATACTCCAAATCACTAATAATGGAATAAATATAAATCTAAATAACCCTGTAATTTCACCTCACACCCAGCAAATTAGCACAGATTATGAAAAATTAGAATAGTGAATGCCAGAGAGGTTGTGGAAAGATAGGCAGACTAGTGTATTATTGGTGGAACTATGAACTAGTGCAACTATTTTGCAAAGCAAATTTTAAATACGCAAACAAAGTGATTAAAAGGTCAGGTTCTTTGCTCCAGAGATTTCATAACTAGGCATATACCCAAGGCGGTCATTGAAAAGACGATCTCTAAATACATTAAAAACATATACCAACATTTTTTTGTGGGATCAAAGTACTAGAAACATATTGATGCTCATGAGTTGGGGAATGGCTACACAAATTGTGGTACATTATAATACAATATTACTATCGGTAAGAAATAACAAATATGATGAATAAAGAGAAGCATGGAAAGATTTATATGAACTGATAGAAATTGAAGTAAGCAGAGCCAAGAAAACAATGTACACAATGATTACAACAATGTATATGGAAAGAAATACCATCAAAAACAATTAAAAGCAAACATTGCCAAATTTCAAAGAACAAACATGGCCCCCAAGAAGAGATATGCAACACACATCCCCTCTTCCCTCTACTGTTTTGAAGATTTGGAAGATCCATGGGTGTGGGACATTGCATATATTTATAGATTTTTATGAATTAGTTGATATATATGTGTAATATATACATACATATATATGTATATATAGTATTGTGTGTGTGTATATATATATACACACACATATATGGGTATACATATACATATATATGTATGTATATATATGTGTATATATATATGATGTACTTTCAATAACAATGTTTTAACTTGTTTTATCCCAAAAGACAAGAATATTACGGAACTCTCAATTATGTGATGTGCCTGTAGCCCATAATATGGTTTTCTGCTCCAAAACCTTGTCTCTTAGACCCAGCTTGGTATTTAGTATGTTAAATGCTGTGTTTTAGAACAGACAAGACAATTTCTCTTTTTAATGGATTCTTATTACCATTCTTATAATTTTAAGCTCAGTGGCAGGCAAGCTTTCTTGATAATGGAAAAACCCACTTCTCATTCTGACAGTTTCCTTGTGCATCATTTTGCACTTTTATATTCATGACTCTTTTAAAAAATTTTTAATGTTAGTAAAATAGAACGGCTGCTATGAAGAATTATCTGGTTTTATCATAAACCTTAATGGTTGATAGTAAAATAGTAGTATTGTTTGGGTGATTAAACTGTGACTCAAAAGTTGTCCCATCCCCTTTATTTTCTTTACTGGAAATAAGTGCACACAAGTGAGTTAAGCTAGTCTGAAATAACTAACATATAAAAACTCTTTCAGGGCAAAGAAGAAATTCTAATAACCAATAGTCATTGGAGTCATTACTCTTCAAGATGTTATTCTCTATGTCCATTTTGTACATGAAAAATTTTTGTCATAACCATTGTCAGTGTGAAGTCGCTTGGATCTGTCAGTTGTATGTATACATGCATGACCCTGGTAAAATAATTTGACCTCTTAGGGCCCCACGCAACTTTTTAAGACCCTAAATTACAAAGAAGTTGCTAGATAAATTGGTACAGAGAATTCCCTTACCAGGGTTTTTATGGAACCTCAAAATTAATTCTGTCCACATTTTCACCTCTAAGAATTCCTAATTTCCTTCAAGTCAAATCTAGGTCCCTCCTACACGAGGCTTTTCCTGCCCCTCCTACTTGTTAGTTTTCTTTCTCTCTTGATATTACTTTGTTGATATATATCATAACTGGAGTAGAAGCCCTTTGACGGACGAGCCTGTTTTATTTCCCAAGGGCTAGTTAGCACAGTGCCTTAAATCGAGAAAGAATTTAATAAATGTTTGTCAAATTGAATTAAATGATAGTCACTGACTTCTGATCTATAGTAGTCTACTTATCCCTGTTACCCTTTCCAAGAACATATAAACCACTGGCCTTCCTCCTTTCTCAGCTCTACAATTCTTTCCATTGTCTTTTTCCTTCATATCTTTCATTTATTAGGTATGTGGAACAAAGTGTCAGTAATGAGGAAAAAGAAACTATAAGAAATCTTAGAATAACATAATCAATTCATCCTGATAAAAGTTAAGCTTTCACAGATAATCTGTGAGCGTGATTGAAATAGCTTAGCTATTGTTATGTTCATACAAACTACTAAACTTTACCAGAAACCATTTTGTGCTAATTCTATCCCAATAACACTTAACTTGTTGAAATCTAAGTGCTCTCAAAGGCCAGGTCAACATCTCAGTCTCAGGCTGCTACTTTTAATTTATGTTCTTCAATGTTTGACTGAGCCACATGTTGGATGGACCTCAGAGAATAAAATTTTGATGCAAGTCACACTTAAGCCCCTAATACAGGAGTGGAGAACCTGCGGTCTCAAGGCCACATGTTGCTTTCTAGGTCCTTGGGTGCTGCCTTTTGACTGAGTCCGAGTTTTACAGAACAAATCGTTTTATTAAGGGGATTTGTTCTGTGAAGTTCGGATTCAGTCAAAGGGCTGCACTTGAGGACCTAGAGGGCCACATGTAGCCTTGAGGCTGCAAATTCCCCACCCCCTACTCTAATATGTATAGAGCCCCAGGGAAGACTTTGGGGATACAATGACCAAAATGAGACTGTCCTAAAGGAGCTTTCACATAAAGTGAGCAACATAAAAAGTTGCTGTTAAATCTAGACCTTCACCTAAAAGTAAAACATTAACAGAGGCCGACAAAGAGCTTTGAAAATTTTATGAGAAGAGCTTCTAAGACTGTCAAATAAAGATCACACACACACACACACACACACACACACACACACACACACTGGTGAGGAACTTCCTTTACTTATGCAGGGATTAGTACCTGTTTTGTATGTTCAGCTGTTTTACAGTTGTGTCTGACTCTTCATGACCCATTCGCATTTTTCTTGGCAAAGATACTGGGGTGGTTTGTCATTTCCTTCTCCAATTCATTTTACAGATGAAGAAACTGAAGCAAATGGGGTTAAGTGACTTGCCCAGGGTCACACAGCTAGTAAGTGTCTAAGGTCAGACTTGAACTCACAAAGAGGAGTCTTCCTGACTGCAGGCCTGGCATTCTATCCATTATATCCCCAATTACTGACTAACTGGCTCCTTCTCTATAATAGCCAGAGAAAATTGCCTCAGTATTTTAGCATTGTTCACATAACCTTTAGAGTTTTAATCAGATGAAGTAAGGCTGTCTCCCTATAAGTAGCATGGAGAGTATTATGGGTGAGGCTCAGAGGGAGGCCTGAATAGACACATCTGTAGCCCTTCCCTGCTACTCTGTTTCTCCAGAGAGGGAAGTAAGAGGTTGGGACCAAAGGCTGGCTACCACTCTTCTCAGAGTGAGAGGGTGCTAGGCTAGAATTATATCTGCTCCCTCAGATATTATTAGTCTAGAGGATATAATTTTAAGGTTCAAGCTAAACTGATTACTATTTCTTAACAGAGGAAGGGGGTGCTCAATTCTTATACCCAAAGCTTGAATTCCTTCCCATCAAATGCCAGTTCCATAATGAAGACACATAGCAAATAGCAAAGAAGTCCATTCATCCAAGTTGATAACAAAATAGAACTCAGAGAAATTTAACTTATGAGAATATATGGCAGACAAAATACAGATTGAAGGAGCTATCATTGGGAGTGAGGCACCTCAGCTCAGCAAGAAGAATACTAGGTTTCACCTGAAGGGAAATTCCTTGATGTATTTAGCACAATGAGAATGAGGACATGATTGAAGTTCTACCTGTCAGCTTCTTCCCACAGTCTTCCTCGCTTTGCGTCCCTGAAGAGAGGTTGAAATCCTCTGCGTCTTCTGTCTTGATACTGGAGGCTAGAAAATGAACGCAAAGAGACTGAAAATTTCAGCCCAAAGAGACCAAAAAACAAATTTCCCTTCTCTCCAACTCTTGCCAACTCCATACAGGTGTAGTTATTAATCTCCACCCACGAGGAAACAGTCTCATACCAATGAACTTTGGGCTTGAGCTACAGAAATATCATTCTTTATTTCACTATCTGCCTTTAAAGAAGATTTTAAAATAGGATTTATTTTGGATCATTTCATCATCACTTTGTTGGTTAGAATTCGCAATCCAGATGCCCCTGGAAAAATTGTCTCACAATGAATGTTCTTTGTTGAGCCAGTGGGAGAAAAATAGTGGTCTGGAAAAAATTAATAAAAACAACAATAACAGAACAAAGCTAATATGATTTTTAGACTGTAATCAGAGACAGAGAGTATCCAGAGCTAGAGGGGTGATCGCCTTGTTTGTTCTGCTCTGGTCTGATCATAATTATACTCTTGTTTGAAATTCTGGGTGCCACATTTTAGGAAGGGTTTTAATAGGATGAATGAACAGTGTTCAGAGTACGGCAATAATAGTGGTGAAAAGCCTTGAGGTCATGCCATTTGAGGATCAGTCAAAGAAACTGAGAATGGTTGACTTGGAAAGAGAAAACTTACACATGTCATAATAGCTGTCTTCAAGTATTTGAATGCCTATCGTGTAAGAGGGATCAGATTTGTTCAATTCGGCCCTAGATGTCAGGACTAGGAGCATTGGGTGGAAATTTCAGGGAAGTAAATAGAGTCTTGATGGAACTTTCCTAATAAAAAGAGTTCTCTAATGGACCACCTCAGAAAGCAACAGTACATTCGCCCTCCCTGGTAGGTGTTCAAGGAAAAGTTGAATGACCGCCCTTTGTATATATGGAAGAGAAGGTTCTTTTTCAGGTACAATTTGTGCTAGATAATTTCTCTTTCTCCTCCCAGCTCTGAGATTTTCTGATGCTGAACAGAGTTTTATGGAGACAGCTCCGTGGGCAGGATAAAATTACAAACCAGAAACCTCCTAATTAGTACTTTCACTGTCTGTCTCATGAGAAATCAAGCATTTCTTCAGACGTAGGTGGATTAGAGGTCAGTGGTCCCTTTCTGGTGTTATTTTTTTTAATAGGGGAGGGGGTGGATCAAGCAAAAGTGAAACATTTCAGTAAACTGAAATGCCTGCTTTTTGAAAGATAATGAAATATTTTAGATAGGAAGCATAAATTGGTTATATAGCTCTAAAACAGGAACCTGAAGGCACGGAGAATTCACTGGCCTAGATTTATTTAGTCCACTCATCTATCCAGCATATAGACTTTTAGAAGAACTATCATTTCCATCCTCAACTTTTCCTTGCTCTTCCTTTGGGCCCTACTCTCCCCACAGTTAATAATTTATTGGGGAGAATCAGTGGTCAACCAAACTGTTTTATGTACCCTATGAAGGGACATTCAAATGGGAAGCTAGTGGCCATCACACACCTAGAGAGTCCTTACGCACAGTGCACCAGGTTTCACTATTAGCCCACGACATCTACACCAGTAGATTCATCTGGAATCTAATGAAAAATTGCCCCATTACTTGCATATGGAGCCAAATGGTCTATTGGGTAAGATTATCTTTTTTATTCTGGATTCACCCAGCATCTCGGTAGTTCTTGCTATGTTAAGCTTACATCCACCCTAATATATATATGTAATATATATATATATGTGTGTGTGTGTGTGTGTGTGTGTGTGTGTATGTATGTATGTATGTATATAGGTAAAATCTCCCTGAAGCTTTTCCCACCATTGCTATGGGTAGAAGGGTAAGAATAATTTTTTTCTTTTTTAAAAAATTTATTTTATTTTTAATTTATGAAACAAAACAAGCATTTCTGTAACATAGTATAATAAAAAAAGATGATTGCACATGAAACTGAGAATCTATTATGTACAACTTGCTATTCCTTTTAAATAATAATAAACTTAACATGTAAATTCCTCTTTTCCTTTTTATCTCCCCCTGCAGATGGCTTCCATTAGACACACACACACACATATGTATGTATGTGTATATATGTGTGTGTATATGTATATATAAAATTATTCTACACATGCTTCTGTTTGTCAGTTCTTTCTCTGGATGCAGATAGCATCTTTCTTCATGTGTCCTTTAGAGTTAATTTGAGTATTTATAATAGTCAAAATGACATTCACTCAAAGTCATTCTTAAAATAATATTGCTATTACTGTATACAGTGTTCTCTTGGTTCTGCTCATTTTGCTCTTCATTATTTTAAGTGAGTCTTTCAATATTTTTCTAAGATCAATATTTGATAAAAATTGTTGGAAAAACTGGAAAGCAGTATGGCAGAAACTGGTCATAGACCAATATCTTATACCACTTACCAAGATAAGGTCAAAATGGATATATGACCTAGATGTAAAGAGAGATATTATAAGAAAATTAGAAGAATATGGAACATATTACCCATCAGACTTATGGATAAGTGAACAATTATGAATAAACAAGAGATAGAGAGCAAAGTTAGTTGGAAAATGGATAATTTTGATTACATTAAATTAACAAGTATTTGTATAAATAAAACAAATGTAGACAAGATCAGAAGGAGAGCAGAAAATTGGGAAGATTTTTTTTTCAAGAAGTGATAGGCTCTTAGGGGTGACAGACCACCTCCATTAATTAGTATTCAGGGAAGGGTTTAGGCCCTAGGAGAAGACAAGTTCACAGAATCTCCAGGGAATTGCAGAATCCTAGGCCTGAGTAGACGTGGGTAGACATGGAAGCCAGTATACAATAAGCATGCCCAAGTGCTGGTAATTATTGACTTCTATGTGTGCTCTCCTGTGGTTTCAAGTCACGGCCATGAGATCTAAGGAGGCATCATATGAGATGGATGGTGTCCATTTTCATGGTTTTCCTATTGCAGAAGGAAAAGGAGTGGCCGTGGTATGTGCAATGGACTCACATATGAGCTTCCTTTCTTAAAAAATGATTTCAAAGAGGCTTGTAGTGTTTGCCCTTTGTTTTCGAAGAGGACCACGGCATCAGGGAAATGATGACATGACTTGCAGTTGACTTTGATTTGAGTGAGGGAGGGCTGTGCAAGGTCGCCAGCCTCACTTTCTCCTCCAGAGCCATCTGGATTCAGTGACCAGATATTCATCAAGATGACTGGAGATGATTCAGGATGTAATGACCCGGCCCTTTTAGGCTAAGCCCTTTTCATGTACTTATTTAGAGTGAGGTAATGCCCATTCAGTGAATAGGCCTCTTTAATAAGTGAGTCAAGGGATAGTCCTTTTAATTAGAAAAAAAATTAAGGTGGGAGGAGAAGACTCTCCGGGTTGCCATTACCATTGCCATTCACGCTAAGCCAGAAGGGCCCAAAATATAGCCATTAAGTGAAGCCTGGCCAGGGACCTATTGTGGTCCAATCTATGAGCTTCAGAGGGAACTGGGTTTAAAGTTTTATGAAAGAAAGAAGAAAGAGAGACAGAGAGAGACAGAGACAGAGAGGGAGAGAGAGAGAGTGAAAGAAAGAAAAGAAAGGAAGAAAGAAAAAGAAAGAAAGGAAGAAAGAAAGAAAGAAATAAAGAAAGAAAGAAAGAAAAAGAAAGAAGGAAGGAAGGAAAAAAGGAAGAAAGAAAGAAAAGAATAAAAAGAAATCTAGTCAGTAAACCCCAAGTTAAGTGGGTAGCTTCTGGCCATCAAAATTTGCCTTCCTTTGGAGAGGAGAAGGAGAAGGAGAGGGAGAGGGAAAGGGAGAGGGAGAGGATGACGTGAGTTACTCAGCTAACTGGGTCCCTATTTAGGCCGTTCGGTCTACTCACAGGTTGCAGATTGTGTTTGACAAACTGTTATTCTTCTACTGCTTCTGTTGCATGTCTTCTCACCATCAAAATGACCTCCACAAATTGAAACCTCAATTTTGGCTCTTGGTTTCCCATTCCTGTCTCATCCCCTGGATTTGGCTTTGACATTTGTAATAGTAATTAAGATGGGACTTTTTGCTATTGGCCTTTAATGATTCTGGCCTTTGTTTGGGGCAGCTAAAGTGGGATGTTTTTGTATTTCTTGGCACTGAGACAATTGGGAGTCATTGATTTGTATCTGATGTGATATTGGGGGTGGGGAACTTTTCCACGCCCAGCCTTGGTGAGGTCGGGGCCCTCAGGGCCCTGAACAGGATATATAAGCCCAGAGGTTAGCTTTCTCTCTCGGAGCTCTGTGCCACAGCAGGAGTGGCGCATGACTCTGGGCCAGCTGTTGTAATGAGCTCCCCGGCTGAACACTCAGATGTTGATAACTATGAATTGCATTTGGTCTGTAATTCAGGGAGCTGGTTTTTTCCCCTGAACTAAGTAAATGATATTTGTATGCTGGATTAAAGTAAGATTGTTAAGCCCTTAATGTTGCTTTTCTTAGTAAAGCAGATCAAAAGACCTGGGCTTACAGTGCTCTGTGAGCTGGTTGTCATTGGTTTTACACCCTCACAGCAGCTGCTAGCCGAATTGTTGAAACAACATTCTTTAGAAACTGGTCTCCGACCTATGAGAAATACTAACTGTAGTCTGCCCTGGGTAGCTAGGTGGTTCCATGGATAGAGTGCTGGCCCTGGAGTCAGAAAGACTCATCTTCCTGAGTTCAAATCCAGCCTCAAACATTTTCTAGCTATGTGATCCTGGGCAAGTCATTTAACCATCTTTGCCTCAGTTTCCTCATCTGTAAAATGAACTGGAGAAGAAAATGGCAAATCACTCCACTACCTTTGCCAAGAAAATCCCCAAATCAAACACTACTTAAAAACAAGCAAACAACTTTCTGACTCCAGGCCTAGCACTTTATCCACTGTGTCATTTAGCTGCTTCAAATTCAGCTCCTTTTTTTTTTTGGCAACCTGGAGTAATGTGTTGCATAGTTTCTGCATAATTGGTTTTGGACAGTAAGTCTAGAAAAAGGGTAACCCATCTGTAATTTTTGGTGGTGATATCCTGGCCCTGAATCAGTATCATAAATCTCTTTGTTTCTAGAAACAAATCTGTATGAATCAGCCATTTCTTTGATGGTTCATTATCAGTGAAGTCATATGGATGTCACCTTTGTAGGAACTTTTGGTTCCACTCTTGGATTTGAGTGATTTCATAGTCCCCGTCTGGAGGAAATCACCATTTGGTTACTTCTACAGATTCAGGAAATGTACCTACAATGTTATCGGCTTCACTGTTATTCTACTTCTTCTAAAAGTATTTTTGTAAATTTTTAACCTGCTGATCTATGCTCTGAAAGCTCCCATCAACCTTCTTTCTTCTTTTCAACAAAATTGTTGTTATTATAGTTGTTGCTGTTTTCATTATTCAGTTATCATTAACACAGCAGATCATGAATTACCACATTAAATTAGATCAATGATTTACCATTTCTTCATGTTTAGCTTGCGTATTTAAATATTTTCTGTTCGCAGCATCAGAAGTTTCCAAAATGCCTTGATCCCATAATTTTAGACTGTCCCTATGTAGCAAGACTTGTCAATACTAGAATAGTATTACTTGATTGGCGATGATGTTGCTAGATTTGGTTATGTAATCTTATTTTAGGAGGGAAATGTGAAGCTCTTTGGACATATACAAAATATATTGAACATGAGCCTTTAGGAAATTATAAAATATTGAATATTTTTATCTTTGGGAAATTGTAATTCTATATTTGAACAAGAAAAATACTCATTTTTTAAAAAACAGATCAATTCTTTTACTTCAAAAGAGTGAGTTGTTTCTTCTCTAACTCTAATTGCTTGAATGAATCAGATAGCCAGTCATTTATGTTTAAAGACAGTGTTGCTATTTTGAAACCTTTCTTCTCTTTGAGTATGTGCCCTGATCATTAGAACTGACAGAAGTCCCTTCAAAAAGCTAAACAGATCAAAGTTGGCTTACTTCACATTATTCTCTTTTGACTTTAAGGTTCTTACAACACTGTGGGGGGTGGGGGTAGGTTTCTTTCTCTTTGGAGAAAGCTAGATGTATCTTTTAGGGGTTCAATATTGCTTTAACCTTTTTTTCATATCTTTGCTAATCTAATTTTAAATCTGATTACATTTTAATTGGATTATGTATATAATTAGATTATGTAATATAAAATGATATTTTTTATCAGTTTTTAAAATACATTTTTTCTATCACGTTGTTGCTTAGAAACTTAGGGCTTAGCTGATGCTATACTTTTTAATACTAATCATTTATAATTTCATTCTTTGATGTTTCAATGGATCTTTGATCTCAATGATGGACTTCTTCCAATGATGTCCTCTTATTCCTCTTCAATTCATGTCCCTGTCTTCCTACAAATCTTCCACAGCAGGCCTTCATCTGAGGGGCTGGGGGCGTTCTTCTAGTTCCCTTGACATTGCATGAATACAAATCAAGCTGTCCTTTGATTGTTGCTCAGTCTTGCCACTTGACCAATGCACTTTCATAATTTCATAGTTTCTTACAAATCCGATTTTATCACCTGCACGATTACCAGTAATACGGAGACCAACAGAGTTTCAGCAGGTTACAGATGTTTCTCTTATGGATGATTTCAAAACGAAAAGGAAAACCTTGCTTTTGTTTGTAGATTATGCATTTTACAGATTTACCTGGTATAATCTAAATGGATTTATACAATTTTGGTTTGATATTTCAATTGCCTTTACCCATTAACTCCAACTTTCATTAATGCTTCACTTCCAGACTTCTAATAGTACTTTTTGGATTTTATTTTGTGCCTTATATTCTTCTTTAATTGATATAACTGAAGCCGTGCCTTCTCAATAAGACTATTAAGCATCCCTTTTTCTGCCTCTTATAGTTCTCACTGAGCTTGGTAGGCATTTAGCAGGTGTTCAACAAATACTTGTTAAAAAGAATTGAATATCATTTAGAGCTTTTAAAAGTTACTTTTTTGAATAAAATATTCATTTATTCTCTCTGATATCATCAACAATTTTATGGTTCTATTCAGTGATGAATAATTAAGGAATAGTGTATAGTTCAAGAACGAGAAATGTGTTGTGCTTATAAGCAACTGGACCAGGTTATTTAATAAAGATGCTATCAACTGTACAACTGAGCATCACTATATCTGGAATCACAGCTGTTCTATTGTGGTAATTTTCAGTAATTAATTTTAATGCAATTAAGGGTGACAAAACTATGGTAAAATGGAAAAAAAAACATACAGAGATCTGGAGTGGACGAGATCATGTTTATACTTTCAGCTCTACCATTAACTCAGTATATGATTTTCTTTTTCTGGTGTTTAATTTTCTCATCCGCAAAATGAGAGTCTTGGACTCAGTGTATCTGTGGCCCTTTTCTTTTTTTATTTTTAGTTTACAACACTCGGTTCTACATAACTTTGAGTTCCAGATTTTCTTCCCTCCCTCCCTCTCTCCCTCCCCAAGATGGCATGGAATCCCATATAACTTCATGTATAACTTCGCATTGAATTAATTTACACACTAGTCAAGTTATGGAGAAGAATTATGACCAATGAAATGAATCATGAGAAAGAAGAAACAGGACCAAAAAAAAAAACCCCAAAAACAAAAACAAAAGAGAGAAAAAGAAAAAAAAGGGGGGGGGGGGAGGCTAGCATGAAGTGTGCCTCAATCTGCATTCATACTTCATAGTTCTTTCTCTGGATATAGATAGCATTCTCCATCATGAGTCCTTTGGAGTTGTCTTTGTACCTTGTGTTGCTGAGACGAGCAATGTCTGTCAGGATTGGTCCTCACAGAATCCATATATCTGTGGTTGTGTATAATGTTCTCCTGGCTCTGCTCCGCTCACTCAGCATTATGTCGTGTAAGTTTTTCCAGGTTGTTATGAAGTCCGTATCATCCCCATTTCCTATAGCACAGTAGTATTCCATTACCTACATATACCACAGCTTGTTCAGCCATTCCCCAATTGATGGGCATCCCTTTGATTTCCAATTCTTAGCTACCACAGAAAATATCTGTGGCCCTTTTCAATTCTGTGTCACTATGTCTGTGTGATATTACCTTGAGTTACTGTGCTGTTGAGCTGCAGGTAATGATAATAAGAGCTCAGATTTACATAACACTTTTAAATTCATATATAGCACTTTCCTCCTAGTAGCTGCATGAGGTAGCCAATGGATGTATTATTTTTATTGGGCAGATGATAAACTGAAGCTCAAAATTGGAAAGTAATTAATACTAGTAAGTGGCAGAAATAAAATTCAAAACCAAGTCTCTCAAGTCTAAGATCAGTCAGTGCTCCCCTCCACCCCCACCCCACCCCCCATTATATTACATCATTTTTCCAACTAGCATCCCTCCTCTCCAACAAGCTGGTGAAACAGTGATACTATTAAGCACCTAATAGCCATTCAAAGGGAAAGAAGTATGATCATGATGATAAGAAACTGTCAAGTGCTAGAAAGTCTCTCTGTGTGTGACTGCAGCACATAAGAGTTTAATTTGGAGGATGCCTCACCAATCTTCTAAACAGAATGATCACTAGGCAGAGAGTTACCAGCTCAGGTTTTAAAGGCATTTTACAAAGTAGCTTATTCACAATAAACCTGAGGCTATGATATGTGGGTATTATTATTACCTAGATCAAACCTGGTTTAACAGAGAAAGGGTGAGTGTATGAGGAGAAAGGGCTTTTCTAATGCTTATATAAAGTGGTTGCTTGTCATTTACTCTATGGTATTCATGAGGCTGAAGTGCAACTTACTAAGTCTCTTACAGTGGAAGAAACTGAATTATGATTTAGAATAGTTTTCATTTAATTTGTTCATTTGATTTGGTTTATTTATACCATGTTTATGTATTTATGATTCTTTGACAAGTAGGGAGATTTAACCATATAAATATTTGTTAAAATCTTATTCATTTGGGAAACCACTAGGCTGGTGTTTTGGGGGGATGGGGAGGGGCTGGCTATGAATTATACGTTATGAAGGTGACTATAAAAATATCACTATTTGTATTTGCATTTCTCCAATCAAAACACTTTACCTATTTTTATCTCCATCAACATTGTTATTCTTTTCTATAAAAATAAATTTATTATTTTACTTATTTTAAAAATTCTTCTTTTTTTTCAATTTTGAGTTCCAAAGGAAGGAAGAAAGGAAGGAAGGAAAGGAGGGCGGGAGGAAGGGAAGGAGGAGACAGAGAGAGAGAGAGAGAGAGAGAGAGAGAGAGACAGAGAGACAGAGAGAGAGAGAGAGAAGAAGAAGAAGAAGAAGAAGAAGAAGAAGAAGAAAGAAAGAAAGAAAGAAAGAAAGAAAGAAAGAAAGAAAGAAAGAAAGAAAGAAAGAAAATACTTTAATTTCCACTCTGTTCATTGATTCTCTCTCTGGAGGTGAATAGCATTATTTTTTTTAAATTATGAGTTCTTTGGAATTGTCTTATATCATTGTATTGCTCAGAGGAGCCAAGTCTTTCAGAGTTTATCATCATTACAGCATTGCTGTTACTGGGCACAATGATCTCCTGGTACTTTGGTACTTCTCATTTCACTTTGCATCAATTCATATAGGTCTTGCCATGTTTTCTCTGAAATCATCCCTCATCATTTCTTATAGCACAGTAGTATTTCATCACAATCATATGTGACAATTTGTTCAGCCAGTCTCCAATTCTTTGCCACCCCAAAAAAGAGCTGATATAAATATTTTAGACATATAGGTCCTTTTCCTTTTTCTTTGATCTCTTTAGAGTACAGACCTAGTAATGGTATTGCTGAGTCAAACGGTATACACAATTTTATAGCCTTTTGAGCATAGTTCCAAATCATGCTCCAGAACAATTGCACCAGTTCATGACTCTACCAGCAATTTATTAGTGTACCTATTTTCCCTCATCTCCTCCAGCATTTGTAATTTTTGATAGGTATGAATGAGGTGGTACCTCAGAGATGTTTTAATTTGCATTTCTCTAAGAAATAGTATTTTAAAACTTTTTTTTCATATGACTATAGATAGCTCTTATTTCTTCTCCTGATCACTGTCCATATCCTTTGATCATTTATCAATTGGAGAATGGCTTTGAATATTTACTGATTTTCTGTATAGACTGGTGTTTAAAAAGCAATATAATATACACCTAAGTATATTCAATATAGAATTTTCAAAAAAGTTTGCATTTGTACTTATAATCAATCAATATGAATTTATTAAATAGCTACTATGTGTAGGATACTTTGATACTCATATTACTCCTATTTTGGAGGAACTTAGCTGGGTTTAATGTAAAAGTAATATGTAGATTAAAGCTCATACTGGTCTCTAATAGGAAGGAGTGCTAAATCAAATGGCAAACTATTTTGTTGAAACTGAAGAATAGAGTTAATAAGATAGAAATTTCTAGGAACAGAATCATTCTCACTCTGCCCCACCCACCCCAATTTCCCATAGACTCAGCCTAAAATGGAAAGTTTGTATGGTGAGTTATGGAAGGGTTTAGGCTTTGGTTGTCTACCTTGAATCATGGGTAGAAGATCCCCCGCCTGAGTTCTTATTGCTTCATTTCCCAGAACATGATTGATTGTGCCTTGCTGCTTCTCATTTCTGCCTCCTGAAGATGCTTGATGGGGCCCCAGAACTTTGTTTCTGTGCCAATTCACCCTTCATCTGTCTCTGTTTAAGCATAGGCATTTTGGCTCAGTGCTACACTCTTTTCCATAAACTGTCCTCTGTCCAGCTTCTCCCTCTGTGGTCCTCACTGTGCTGCTCTCTGCATCTATAGCTTCTCTTCTCTTAAGTTCTCTACCCCTCTGTTGCTTCCCACTGTTGCTATGAAGATCATTTGGGGAGGAAGAGATCATCGGTTATGAAGAACAGAAAGAGCTTCATGTAGCGGATGGTGCTTTTGTTGAACCTTGAAGAAAGGTTAGCGAGGATCACGTAGAGTATAGCCAGAGAAAGACAGAGAGCCACATGTGAGGAACTTTAAGTATGCAGACTAGTTTGGTTGGACCATAGAGTACATAAAGGGAAATAAATTGTATAAATATGAAAAGATTGAAGGGAACCAATTTGTGAGGAACTTTACGTGGAGACTAGAAAAGTGGATATTTTATTCTAGAGGTAATAGGGAACCACCTAAGGTTATTGTATTGGGAAGTGATATGGTCAAATCTACACTTCAGGAAAATTACTTGCTAATTTATTGACTAAATGATTTTAGTCTAGAAGTATCTCTTTTTTCCTAGGTAAGGGATGGAAATGGAATTAGAATAAAATATTTTCAGGTGGCTATGCCGTGCAACCATATTTAATTAATAGCTATGCTCCAAGCCCTAAAATTCTTTTGTCTTGGTACTGGAAATCATCCAAAGTAATTTCTAAGAAATTCATCTAAAGTATTTTGGAATGGCACCTCGGTGCTTTTATAAGCCACAATTTGTTTTGTAAGCACATTTTTCAGGAAAGGGATTAAATCCTAACAGGCAATATAGATAAGCAACAAATCTTTCTGTATATTTTATCTCTGCAGAGTTGGGGAATAGGGAACACATATTCCTTGTTTCTGGCATGTGTGGGTCATTATAGAGAAAAATAATTTGCTTGTAGTTTATTGAAAGGCATTCATAAAATATGTACATAATTTCTGGAAACATTATTTCGATAATATGAGAACCCTTCATCATTGGCCATTATTCTTGAATTTCAAGAGCTTCCTTTTTTCTATAGAAAACCAGCCAACCTGGGCTCTGTGGGGAATAATCAATACCTGAAGGCCACCCTTTTTGAAGTTTCTACTCCTGTAGAGAATGAGAATGAATAGACCATGTTGTATCTATAGGTCACATTCTCTTCTAGCCACCTGTTTCATTCTAAGTGAAATTGAAAGCATTAATTATTCTGTTCTGAAAATAGAGCTTAAGGTCTTAATATATTCTCAATCTTCTCTCAGTATTTTATTCCAGGTATGTCTCTGATAATATGTGTATTTGAGATAGGTGTGGGATAGTGGAAAGTATACTAATTCTCGAGTTGGAAGACCTAGATTCAATTCCCGCTCCTGATGCTGATGACGTTGGCGACCTTAAGTCATTCCTTTAAACTCATTGAGTCTCACTTTCCTCATCTATAAAATAAAGGGGTTTAACTACACGGTCTTTTAGGTCCATTCCAGCTCTAACCCTTAGATCTTGTGATTTTTTTTTCTTTTCCCATAGATGCCCTAATGTTTCTTTTTTTTATGCTCAATCTAAAGGAACTCATTTATATAACTTTGGACAACATTATAAAACGTTGTTAACTGAACAAGAAATCGCTGAGGAATAGGGAAAAGAATTCTGTCAGGTCCTCGCAAAGTATAGCATAATAGATAGAGGACTAGACTTGGAGTCAATTCAATTCACTTCAATAAACATTTATTAAATATTAAATACCTACCACATACCAAGCACCATGCTACAAATGAGAAAAAGAAAGACTACCTGCCCTCAAGGACCTTACAATTTAATGGGGAAAGACCACACATGAAATACACAAAAGAAAGCTTAGAAAGGGGGAGAAGGTACTTCGTCCCAGGCATGATGATGTTGGAATAGATTACAAGAGAGAAGCTGGTAGGAAATGGTTGGTCTATGAGATGTCTGAGCCCTTTTTAAATGGAGGTTTTGGGAGACATTTTTGTTCCACACTCCAGCCCTCCAATCAGAGAGGCAGAGGCTACTGAGAATGCTGAGGAAGTGCAAGAACCAAAGTTAAAGTTGTCTCTGCCCAGGATGACGAGTTAGTTTTCTAACGCTGAATTTTTAGAGTCCAATTGGAAGTAGTTGCCCAGAGCAATAAGCTGGTGACTTGGTCCTCAATTATTTTTCCCCAGTAAAACTTACTTCATTTTTTCATTGGTATTCTTTTGCTGTTGCTGAATTTCCTGTGTCTTAGGCTTCTCATATTACTTGGTGTAGTTAGAGGGAAGGTCAGGGGAAGTTGCCCCTTTGGAAACCTCTCACTGCCATCTGCCCAAGAATCTTTTTCACCCTGTTATTTTCTGGTGCATAACAACCTTATAAGCTTAAAAAATCCTAACCTTGGAAATATAGATGAATAAATAAATGAAAAATACCAGGTGTTTCGTAGTTTCTGCACAGTGTTTTATTGGGTCCTCTTCTTTTCAGTGGCAAGTCAGATGGAAAGGTCTTGTGGTCCTCAGGGCGCAGCAGCAATAATGCCTCTTCTTAAATGTCATTTCCACTGCTGAACTCATATCAGCTTATGATGCTGAATTGTTTGAGAAATGAAGCAGCTCCTAACCTCAAGGCACTTACATCCTATCAAGAAAGACAGTCTATACCCATATAAATATATAAAACAAACATTAAGAGGATAAGCATAATGTCATTAAGTATAGGGTAGTTTGAGAGGGAAAGCACAAGCAGTTGGGGGAATCAGGAAAAGCTTCATATAGAAGGTGTTTCCTAAGTTGTGTCCCTTGAGAACAAACCCAGAACTGAAAAAAAAGTGTTAGAAAGAAGTTTATTAAGTTGTCTGGCAGAGGGGAAGAGGCGTACTAGGTGGCCTGTTCCACGTAACCTCTATGCTCATTAGATAGGATTCAAACAAAGAAGCAAGGAAACAATCATCTGTTCCAGAAAAGACACATAGGTCACTTGAGATGTCTAACAGGAGGAAACGCCTTATATTCTTTGTAATGATTTCCACTGCTAAAATCATATCAGTTTCTGATGTTGAACTGGTTGACAAGGCCAAATAAAACAGTTCCTAACCTCATACTAACTAATATTTGGCCTTGCTGGAGGGTTTTTGGGGTCAGCGTAACCTGGATATCCTGAGTTAAATACTAAATGAATCTGTTTTCTAAGCAACACATCTGGTCTCTCAGTCAAGCTGGGCTAGGTTTAAACAATACAATAAAATTTTCCTACAATTCCCCACCTTTGGGGTTTTTTAAAAACCCAACATTGCTATTACTAAAGGAATCATGATTACAGAAGTGGAGAGGTAGGCTAAGGTTTCAAAGGAAGTTCATTAAAATAACCCAAGTCAGATAATGCATCTCTTTCACTGCCCATCTTATCAATAACTTGATAGACTTCCTTCAAGGAATGATAGGGACCATACTGGTAACAACTCATAGTCAGAGGGATCAAACTGAGGAAGCATCAGGGGCTGTAAGTCAGGGGAGTTAGACTTGAACCAGGAAACAAGACCAAAAACACAATACAGGGAGATTTCCTAGTCATTGAAAGAACACATGGCCACAAGAATAACAAAAAATGTTTAAAAAGATACATTCCCAGTCCCATGCTTTCTCTGATGTCATAAAAGTTGACCAAACTTAAATAAGCAGAGTCATAATTTCATACATCTTCTAAGGAAACAAGCCTAATTAAACAGCTTCTGTAGATAAACTAAGTCAGGTTATACATTCAACTACATTAATCATCTTATTCAATCTTAGGTCTTAGCTGTCCCATGTAACCACCTGATCCTTGGAAACATTTTCCTTTGGAAATTGTGAAATAGACGTCATTCCCAGGGCAGTTCTGGAGGGGTATTTCTCTTAAATTTGGTTTTCCAGATACTAGTTTATGTGGTTAAAAGCCAATTCAAACCTTATAGAAGTAACTCTATACTTGTCCTTTTGTCATTGTTCTTAGTAGAAAATTTTTAAGACCGGTTATATCTATCTATCATCGGGGACAGTTAGGTGGTACAATGGTGTTGCAACAATTCGGCTAGCAGCTGTTGTGGGGTGAAAGACCAACACAAGCCCAACAACAAGAATGCTGCCAGCACAGGTTCTTTTGATCTGTTTTACAAAGGAAAGTAACATTAATGGGTTAACAATCTTATTTCAATCCAACATACATTCACTTAGTTCAGGGGAAAAAGCCAGCAACCTGAACTTCAGAGCAAATACAAATTACAAACATCAACAGACAGACCTTGTCTGATTCAAATCTCAGTGCATAGTTACCAGGGCTTAACAATGTCCCAACATCTGGGTTTAAAATCTGGGGGGCTCTTAACAGCTGCCCAGAGTCTCTTCCAGTCACATGCCACTCTTCCGGTGAGTGAGAGTCCCAAGCAAATAGCTCTGTGTCTTCTTTCTATACAGTCTTTGGACATCATCAAACGTCATCTGAGCAACCAGAACTTAGGCACATACTATTGGCTCTGGTCTTAGCAACTCCCCTTAGGACCCTGAGGGCTTAACGCCCACATTGGCTTAGCACCTAGTAATTAGGGGTTTGGGCCTGGGGTTTAGCACCTCGTTAGACCCAATCAAAGAGATTTAATTATTTTATCATTCTATAACCGTAAAGTTCCAACTTAATTTATGTTACAAATGGATAGAGTGCTGGACCTGAAGGCAGGAAGACTCATCTTTATAAGTTTAAATCTGGCCTCAGATACTTAGCAGCTGGAGGACCCTGGGCAAACCACTGTGCCTGTTTGTCTCAGTTTCCTCATCTATAAAATCAGCTGGAGAAGGAAATGGCAAATGACTCCAGCATCTTTGCCAAGAAAACCCCAAATGGGGTTATGAAGAGTTGGGCATGACTGAAATGACTGAACAACAACAATCTAGGATTCATCCAACCATCTATCTGCCTGTCTATCTATCTATCTATCTATCTATCTATCTATCTATCTATCTATCTATCTCCTGCTTCTTAGAGAAAACAATCTAATTTTGTTGCTTTCTCAAAGTGAAAATTTCTACACCATTATAATACAAAACTTTACATAAAATTTAAAACTTCAAATTTTCACATCTTTATCATATCACATCTTTGTTCTATCTTCCCTATTGAGAATATATATTATCCTCATATGTCATTGAAGAAAAAATGAGATACTTTAAGAACCTAATCATATACCTGAACATATGACTGAATGTATAGTAAATACAAATTCAAAATAGAAAAATTAAAAACAATAAGATCTTTCATACTTGCATCCAATTATAGTAACTCAGATGACTGAGTATTGCAACAACAATAGTTCATCATATATTAAAAAAAAAACAAACCTTTTACAATTCACCTGCCCTGGCCGTAACAATTTACATTGAAAGAAAGAAGGGACGTGGTTATAAAAATATCAAGATCCTCTCTTCAAGGGCACAGTCTGACCTGATGTCAGGAAAAGGAAACAGGAAAAGTTTCCTTAGCTCTGTTTCATTCCAGGTAATAGTCATAGTTAAGCTTTATTTTGGAACAGCCAATTATGCAGCAAAGTTTCTTATTATTCACAAGATATCAGAGTCAAACTGAGACCTTATCAGGTAGGAACCTTCCTCTTCAGAAAGGAAATAGCACAATGGGGAAAGAGGGTCAAGACGGTCCTACAATAGCATCGGCAAGGTCATCTTCTCAGCCTTCCCAGGCACAGACAGCCATCTATAGCAGTTCTCAGATCACACTCCCTTTGGACAGTACATAGCATTTCCCTTGAATGGAGGATTATCGGCTTAATGACAATTCAGACAAGCGTATCTGAAGTAAAAACTCAGAATAATATCAAATTACAATCCCAAGAGATTTTACCTCAAATAGTAAGTTTCATTAATCACATCTCAGGGCTGGTTATAGCTATTATTATTTTTCTCATGTTTTTGCCATAACAGTTAAAAATAAACATGTACAAGGTCTTATCTTATTCATCCTTTCTAGCTTAAATCCATCCTGGACCTAAAATAAATCATTAGAAAATTTTTTAAATCATATTCTGGGGTTTCTCACGTATGGTGAAAACCTCAATACATGCAATTCCAGGTGCAATTCCATAAGTTTCATAAGAAGTGGTCAAACAATCTGTCAGATTAAAAATCACTCTCCACAAAATAACTTATAAGCCCTTTCACCTCAGCCATGAGACATCTTAGTTTCTCATTAAACTACTTCATTATTTTAGAACTTTCTTTCAGCAAGGCTGATAAGATTTTACGACCTTGCTAAAGCTGAAGATCCAGGGGACTGAAAATATGAGAAGTCCCCAAAGAACTTTATAGATAGTGCACAATCTGTGATATTTTCCCAAACAGTAAATGATAATTATTATTAAAGCAAAATATACCCAACTGAATATTTGAAAGTTTTTCATACCATAATGACAACAGCCTATAAAAAGAAGAGTTAGTTTTCTGATGATATGATTGCATTACCCTCTGGGTATCATTTCTCAAATTAGCACTATCTCTTATGCAATAATTTCCCAAAAATCACAATACAAGAAAAATTAGAAACCTAACAAAAACGTAAATAATATTTTAGATTTTTAAGATATAGCAAAATTTATTGCCAGACAACATTATCCCATTCATAGGTGACAGTCAATGCCAAGATGAGATATAGAGATGTGAAGTATCACAAATGAGGAACAAATAGAAGGCCAATCTTGCTGAATGATAAATTGCAAGAGGGAAGTAATGTCCAGTGAGCCCATAAAGAAAGATGGGTTGACAGCAGGTTGTGAAGCACTTCACAAGCTACACAAAGGAGTTTTCCTTTTATCCAAAAGGCAATAGGGAGTCACTAGAGTTGATTGATAGGGAAGGGGGGGGGGGATAACATGGTCATTTCTGAGCTTAAGGAGTATCACTGGTAGCAGTTTATAGGATGCTCTGGAATTGTGAGAGAGCTAAAGCAGGGAAGTCAGTTGAAAAGATGTTACAATAATCTAGACAAGAACTGATAAAAGCCTAAGCTAGGGTGGTGGGTGGGTAAGTAAAGAGAAGGGATTAAATATGACAGGTGTTGTGAAAGAAGAAAAGTAAAAATTGACAGCTGATTGTCAATCAATCACCCTGGAGTGAGGGAGCATGGGGATTGTCAAGAACCATGCCAAAGTTGGGAACTTTAGGGACTGGGAGGATAGTGGTGGTTTTGGCAGAAATAGGAATGTTTTGGAAGAAGGGAAAGTATGGGAGGAAACAAAATGACTTAGGGTTCATTTATGTGTATGAGGGGAGGGATGGAGGAAAGCTGGGGAAGATCCCTGTAGTTTTCACCCAGGGAAAAAACTTCAAATTCTTGTCACTTTCCTTCCTGCTTCACTTCTTGCTTCTCATTTCCGTTCCCTTATACGAGTTTTTTTTTTTTTTTGACCAATGAGGTATGGCAAGAAGAGTGGTCAAAGGAGAGCTTGAATTTTTCCCAAAACTATTCAAAAGCAACAAATACACCAGTAAAACTATTGCAGATAATGTGTTTTTGAGATGTATATCTCAAAAATATTATTGTATCAAATATATATGTGTGGGTAAATGTGTTTTGATATATCAAAAGCATTGTCATATCAAAAATATGTGTATGTATGCAAATATATGTGTATATCTATACATACATAAGTTTCAGTGTCACAAAGCATGCCTAAGTTCTGTCTGGAAGTTAGTTTCACTAAGTGTTATAGGCAACTCTGTAAGACTAAGTTGCAGGAAAGAAGATGACCTGAACCGATAGATTTCATCTGGGAGTTCTCTATAATCAATGAAATCATAGGCTCAGATCCAATTCCAGTAACAGCAACATCATTAATAATGACAGCAATAATAAAATATGAATCAATCAATAAATGTAGCTTTGTAGGTATGTAAGCATATACCGTTATCAGTATCCTTTGTAATCTTAAAAACAATTAGGAAATTGCTACTTTGCCTTCTTCACACAGGAGAACGCATGAAGTTGTTCCCGGGCATTTACGAAATGAATCTTTCTCTTTCTGTCTTTCAGACTAAGATGTTTAGTAAAGCAGCTGGAAAAAGGTGATATCAATGTCGTGGATTTAAAGAAGAATATTGAATATGCAGCATCTGTCTTGGAAGCCGTTTACATTGATGAAACGAGGTAAGACTTCATTTCTTTGTGCACCCACACAAAAACCTCTTGGATATAGTGCATCCTAGGCCAGAATACCACCATCTTTCAGAGATGTAAAGTTTCTGCAGCTGATAAAAGAGACAGAGAACATTTTTCCTATTCATGTATGTGACCATAGACAAGTCATCACTGATCTTGCCGAGCCTATTTCATCATTTATAAAATGAGAATGACGTCTGTAATAACTATCTCATAGAGTTGTGGAGAAGCTCACATGAGAAAATTTATCTAAAGTGCTTCTCAAGCTTTAAAATTTTATATAATGGTCAGTTATAGTTATTATGATTCTAAACCTCAACTTCTAAACTTATTTTTTCCAAATTCTAAAATTTTAAATTATTTTTTCAGGTCAGCCATTTCTTACTCTTAATAATTATCCATATGAATCTATGCCTAATGTTAGAGAATTTGTTCTTTAATGGCAGAGGGGGAAAAACTTTGCAGCAACTATAGTTGTCTTAAAGTCAAATTGGGTTGTCTTGTGAAGCAGAGAGTTCCCTTTTACCAGAGTCCTTTAAGCTGAGTCTGCATGGCACCTTGTTGGGATTGATGTAGACGGTACTTCTTTTCAGGAGAGGATTGGGTTAGAAGATGTCTGAAGGGCCTTCCAACTTTAACATTCATTCTGTGACTTTATAGATTCTATCACTTCATACGTCTGTCACGTACCTTTAAACATGTCTCAGTTCACATAAAAATGCAAAGCAGCTGGAATGAGTTGTCTCTGCTAGTTTGTCTATTTTACGCCTGGAGCAAAAGTTTCTCCAATTGGGGACACAAGGAGAGAACTAAGGATCCTGACATGAGTAAAATGAGGGGAGGAGCTCACCCTTGCAGGTTAGCAGGTAACTTTCTATTGGAATTAATTGCTATTTTTTATAGGGCACAGGATAAGCTATGTGTAGATGATTCAAAGCCTCTTGGATAGTGGGTGGGGTGGGAGGCAGATTGGGCTCCCTTCTCCACCAATCAATCTTGCCTCCATAACCACCAGTCACGTCTGCATAAAAGCACCAAATTTCTTCCATACTGTTCTTTCACACTTTGATGTTAGTGGGTGGTGCCCTGTCCCTAGACATAGGTTATAACAAGGCTGCTACCCTCTGTTTAGGTTCAAAGGTAGTGAGAGATCCAAGGAGATGTGTATCTGTGTGGTCTTATACCCAGTCTGTGTGTGTGTGGGGGTAGAGGGCTGGGTGGGTTTAGAGGGGAATACATCAAGATACAGACAATAAAGAGGAGGAGGGTATGGATCCTCACTTCCCTCCTCTTTGTTCCTATTATGGTTTAGGGGACCTGTTTCTCCTCTTCCCACAGCCCAAGGAAACAAGCAACGTGGTATCTGGAGGAGTCAGAAGCTAATGGCCATGTGCTCTGTGTCCATTGACTATTCTCGTCCATCTTACCCTAATGTCTAGACACCAGGTGTCCACTGGTTCTCCAGTCCTCCCTTGAACAATACTTACCACCCTTCTGGACCTTCTTTCCACTATAGTGGGGAAGTCCTAGGTTATTCCAGGGCTAAGGCAAGGAATGTGGTAGATAGCTAAGTCCTCATTCAGGCTTGCCTTTTGGTGATGGGATAGCCCTATCCTTTCCTCTTCTCCTCTTCCTAAGTACCTAGTGGAGTTTTAATAGATAAGGGTTCCCTGTATCTATCTAGGGCTTGTTTTGTTGAGATCTTCAGAGTGTAGCATTACCAAAAGTCCCTACATAAAATGGTAACGCCAAGATTCTCCAGTATCACCTTACATAAGGCTTGACCTTTTATGTAACTTGAGGGGTTATCTATGTTAGACCTAAGCCTGGCCTAGACCCTTCTAAGTGTATGAATTATGGCTTAAATTTATGTGCTTTCCTATTTAGAAAACTTAGGCATTGGTTCTAGTAGGGGAACAAAGCTATATAATTACATACCCTTGACCAAAGCATGGCATTGTGGCATAGTGAGTAGAGAGTGGGCCCCAAATTCTGGAAGATGAAGGTTTTAGTCCCATTTCTGACACATGTTCTTTGTGTAACCCTGGGCAAGCACTCAATCTTGGATAGCCTAACCCAGTAACTTGCTTTGGTAGAAGAAATCTCTTAGCCTGAGAGTCGCCTAAACAGAGATGTCGAACTCTCTGTCCCAGGGGGCCAAAACTCCCAAGTATGGCCTGAACCAGATTGACATGAAAATGGAAAATGTTAGCAAAACAAATAAAATACAATACAACATAGATAATATTAATTTTCAGTTTCCTAAGTGAATATGCAATCTATAGGGATCTGTTTCTACTTGAATTTGATACCACTGCCCTAAACTAGTGAAATCATAGGTCTAGACTCTATTCTATTTATTGGAAGATTGTATTAGTCTAGGGGAAAGCCCATTGGGATTCATGTACTACCCCAACCCACCCCCACAGCGCCTCCACTCAGCTTCAAAAAACGATAATGTTTCCCAACTTTTTAAAGTACCAAAATTTCTTCCCAAATCACTATTCCAGCTGAAATCAATCACATAAAAAAGCTATAAGCAGCCACCAGACTCTACATTTATCAGACATATGGACATACATAAAAATGCAGAGGGGTATAGTCAGGAAGAAAAAAAGTAAAAGCATTGGTTACTTTGTGTCAGCAGCCAGGAGGGATAGACTTTTGTGTATTCTTCTGTCTTTTCTTCCTTCAAATGAGTATAATGGAAAGGAGGGCTAGAAGTGAGCATCCCACAATTCAGCTGAAAGTTTAAGGGCTTGGAGCTAACCCTCTTAGTAGGTGGCATGAAAAAAAAATACCATGCTTAATCAGGCCAGGCAGTCCAAAAATCATCAAACTGCTAGTCAGCTCTTGTTAGTTTTTGTCTTTTCTATCAGTTCTAATTACCGCTATCTGGAATAGTAGCTTGCAAGAGTCCCATAGCGTAGGGGGTACAGTACCGGTAAGCAGAAGAGTATCCCCCCTGATGGGAAGTATAGACTGATAATTAATTTGTGAAATTATGAAATGACTGCAGGCACACCCAGTTCTTTAGGTACTCACTGGGAAAGACCGTAATGGGCAGTGGGATTGAGTGGCAGTCACACTTTAATAACCACAAAAGGCTCAAAAAATGAAAAAGGACCTATATGTACAAAAATATTGATAGCAACTTTTCATGGTAGCAAAGAATTGGAAATTGAGGGGATGCCCATTAATTGGAGAATGGTTAAACAAGTAGTGTATGATGGTGATGGAGTACTATTGTGCTATAAGAAATGATGTGGGGGTAGTTTTAGAAAAAAAATCATGAAAGATCTATATGAACTGATGCAAAGTGAAGTGGGTAGAAACAGGGGATCGCTGTACATAACAACAGCAATATTTTAGTGATGGTTAGCTGTGAAAACCTTCACTACTTTGATCAATACAATGACCCAAGACATTTCTGAAAGATTCATGATGGAAAATGCTATTCACCTCCACCAAGAGAACTGATGAACTCTGAGTGCAAATTGAAGTCCAATTTTCTCACTTTCTATATTTTTCTTTCTTTTGTGACATGGCTAATAGTGAAATATGTTTTGCATGATTTCACATGTATAATTGATATTATATTGCTTGCTTTCTCAGTGGGTTGGGGAGGGACTGGAGAGAAGGAGAGAATTCAGAACTCAAAATTTTTGTAAGAAGACAATGCTAAAAATAAATAAATTTGTAATAAACATTTTAAAAATAACCGCAAAGGGTATGAGGGTGAACAGCACAGAAAATACAGAGACAAGCCACAAAAAGTGGGGATTCACAGGCAGACAGTGCAGAAATGAGGTGGTGATGGGATGGTGAAGGGAGGCAGGCAGTGTGAGAAATTCATTATCATACCATGTTAGTGCTAGAAGGTATCTTAGATTGTTTAATCTAGCCCCCTCATTTTTTAGCTGAAGAAACTGAGATTCAGTCAGTAACATTTATTAAGTACATACTATGTGTCAGGAACTTTGCTAAGAACTGGGAATACAAAGAAAGGCAAATGATAGTCATTCCTTGCTAACAATTTAAAGTAGAGATAACATGCAAACGGCTGTGTACAAATAAGCAGTATGCAGGATAAACTAGAGACAGTTGAGAAAAGGAACTAGCATTAATAGGGATCCGGAACAACTTCTTGCAGAAGATGGGATTTTAGCTGGGACTTGAATCCAAGAGGAAGAGATGAAGAAGGACAGCATTCCAGGCATGGAGGAAAACCAGTAAAAATGCCCAGACTGGAGATGGAGAGTCTTAATTGAGGAACAGTGAGGAGGCCAATATAACTGAATCATAAAGTACTCAGGGCATTGTAAGGTGTAAAAAGCCTAGAAAGGTAGAAGGGGGCAGGTAATGAAGAGCTTTCCAAAGAGAAGATTTTATATCTGTTCCTGTAGGTCAATGGTCTCAAACTCAAATAGAAACAAGGGCCAGTAAACTTTATTATATAAGGATCCCTGCTGGTAACATTGAATCAGAAAACCATGTATTGACATTATCTATGTTTTTATTGCATTTTTTTGTTAAATATTTCCCAATTACATCCTAATCTGGTTTGGGCACCACTAGGAGAGTGTTGTCTATAGCAATGGGTTAGGTGATAGTGAGCCACTGTGGTGATAATGTGATTGAAGATCTTTCCTACCCATTCAATAGGCCTCAGGTGGAGCTAGTTAAGAGAGGCAAGCCCATACTTTTGCGATGCCAAACAGTGATTAAAGATCTTTCCCACACTCTTTTGTCAATTGGGCATGAAGCCCTCAGGCCCTAAAAAGAACACACAAATCCAGAAGGTAGCCATTGGGAACTAAGAATTCAGAAGTCAGAAGGGAAGCCGTCTTCAGAATTCAGCCCAAGGAGAAGGAGTAAGAACTCCGAGTCCTCAGAGCTACAGAAGAGAGCGCTGAGGGGAGAGTGGAAACTAGAGAGCTGCAAACCAGAGGACTGAGATGGGAGAGGACACAGGCAAGCAGTTAGGATTCATGAGTGATTATTTATGGGAAGGCCCTAACAGCAGGGGAGGGTTACAAAATGACTTGGCTCTTTGCTGTAACACAGTGTTTTAATCTTCCTGTTGTTTGGGCTTACTAGTTTTGGAATACAATTACTGTTTTATCAAATTGGAATTACTGGTTCTAGGATTTGATTATTTGGTGCCTAAATAAATGTTATACTTCCTCTGCCTTTTACCTAGAGAGTTTTTCATACTTTGCCATTTTGAATCATACAAGCATGTCCATGGTCATCCCTGAGGTCATGACTCTTGCCTTACTGATACAGCCACTGAACTTTGTTGATTAAGTATAGAGTGGTGGTGACATGATCAGAACTACACTAAAGGAAGATCACTTTGACAGCTGACAGGAGGATGAACTGAAATGGGGGAAAAACCCACTTCTAGGCTATTACAATAATTCAATTATCCAATTAATCCAATTACAATAATCCAAATATAAGATTATGAGAGCTTAGACCCAGGTGGTGGGAGAGTCAGAGGAGAGAAGGAAGATTATTAAAGAGATGTTATGGATGTAAAATCAACCTGCCTTGGCAATAAATTAGATATAGGGGGTGACAGTAAGAAGTCATGGATGGCAATTAAGTTATGAGCCTGGGTGAGCAGGAGGAGGGTGGTAGAGAAGTTTGGAAGGAAAGAGGGGGTTTGGGAAAAAGACGAAGAGTTCAGATTTGAATCTGTTGAGTTTAAGATGTCTATAGGAAACCTAGTTTGAGATTTCCAATAAGTAGTTGAAAATTTGATATTGAACATCAAAAGGGAGTGTAAGGATGGAAAAGCAGATCTGAGAATTGTCCATAAAGAAATGATATTTGAATTCATGGGATCTGATGAGATCAGCAAGTGAAATAGTATAAAAGGAGAAAAGAGCCCAGTACAGAGCTCTGTGGTATTCTAACCCTGTGGTTAGTAGCTGTGACCTAGATGAAGATCCAGTAAAGAAGGCTGAGAAAGTAGTTAGATAGATAGGGGGAGAATTAGGAGAGAGTAGTGTCCTGAAAATCCAAAGAGAAGAGAGTATCCAGGAAAAATTGATCAATAGTGTCAAATGCTGCACAGAGGTCGAAGAAAGTATGAGGACAGAGAAAAGGACATTAGGTATGGTCATTAAAAGATCATTAGGAACTTTGGAGAGAGCAATTTTAGTTGAATGATTTGAGTGAGAGGAAAGGAAGTGGAAGTGCCTATTTTAGATGGCCTTTTCAACGAATTTGGCCACAAAAGCAGGGAGAGATATGGGATGATAGCTATCAAGGATACATGGATCAAGTGAAGGTTTTCTGAAGATGGGAGAAATATGGACATGTTTGTAGATAGTTGGGAAGTAGCCAGTAGACAGGAAGAAATTAAAGATAAGTGATAGAGTGGGGTTGATGAAGGAGGTAATCTGCTGGAAAAGGTAGGATGGAATGGGATCACTTGTGTATGTACAAGTGTTTGCCTTTAAAATGAAGTATTCTGTGCTACTGGGATGAAGGAGCAGACAGTGGCAGAAGGTGTCTGGGTGATGTGAGATGAGGAGGAGGGGAGAAGAGGCAGTTCTCAATGAATGGCTGCAGTTTTTTTCAGTAAAATATGAGTCAAGGTTCTCAGCTGAGAAAGTGGAGGAAGAGGGAACCATGGAAAGTTTGGAGAGGGATGAAAAGGTTTAAAAGAGTCCTATGTTGAGTGGGAAAGTGAATTAATTAATTAGGGAGGTGTAGAAGGATTGTCTTGTAGCAGTGAGGGCCTAGTTGAGGTTATGAAACCATGCTGACTGGGTCCACTGCAAATTTATATTATATAACTACCACTTGGAAAGAAAGTAGTCAATAAATAGAAGATATGTCAGAAATTCAGTATGCTGCAGTAGAAACAGCACTAGATTTGGGATCAGAAGATACCTGTCTTTTAGAAAAATCACTTTGGTGGCTGAATATAGGGTGGATTGGAATGGGAAAAGATTTGAGGCAGGCTGACCCACCAGCAGGCCATTGCAATAGTCCAGGTGCAAGCTGATGAGAGTCTGTGCCAGAGTGGTAACAGTGTCAGAGAAGAAAACGGGGGGCATTTGAGAGATGTTGCAAAGATGAAATCTACAGGCTTTGGTAACAAATTAGATATAAGTGAGAGAAGTGATAGTAAGTGAGTAGTTAAGGATGATTCCTAGGTTGTGAACCTGAGTGATTGGGAGGATGGTGTAGACCACTATAGTGATAGGGGAAGTTAGGAGGGCAGGGAAGATTCAGGAGGAAAGAATGAGCTCTGTTTTGGACGTGTTTGGTTTAAGATGGCTATTAAACATCCAGTTGGAGAAGTCTAAAAAAACAGTTGGAAATGGAGGATTGGAGGTTACAAGAGAGTTTGGGGCAGGATAGGTAGACATGACAATCATCACCACAGAGATGAGATTGCCAACTGAGCAGTATAGGAGAAGGATTCTGCTGGTTCTTTCTGCTGTGCCAGCTGTATATTCTGCCTTTACAATTCTTATTTCTTGAACCATTTGGAACATCCTGCTGTAGCTCTGTGTTCTCTATAGGGTCCTTTCCCTCATCAGGTGTTGATTCATTTTCCTTTCTCTTGAAATATTTATTCAAAGATATTTAGGCGTCCCTTCTTTTATATCTTCTCTGTTGCTTTACTTGCTGGGGCTCAAGGGCTTTGAGTTTTCTTCCTCCTGTGATCTTTGGTAATTTCAGTCTTCTTCCCCCTTATATTCCTCTATCGCTCACTTTCTGACTCCTTCTTTGATGTGGTAGATCCCATAAAGGCTAGACTTCAAAGCTGTCTCAGCCCCCTTTCACATCGGGGGATTCATTTTTTCACCAGCCTCAGTCTCTGTGTCCAAGTGACTTCCGGGTGGACAATAAGCTAAATGTTAGTCTCATTTCTTTCAGATCTCATGGAGGTCTGACCCCCCAGGAATACCCTCCCCCCCGACACACACACTCTTCTCTGGCTAGGCACTGATGCAGGATGATTCCCATTCATTTTCCTTCTGCCTTTTCTGCAGAATTGGGGAACGGTCTTGAATTCTGTGGCTTATTGTCACAGAATATCAGAAGACGTGGGTCAAAGGCAAGTGGGTGGTAGTGGTGGTAGAAGAGGCTCTAGTAACCACAAGGTAATTGAAGAGTGGATCCCAGGGCACTTGTGGGTCCTGTAGTGTAGCCCTAAGTATGGGTGTTGGTGGGAGAGGGGATACTGAGTGAGTGAGTTACAGATTTTATAATAATTTTCTCTGCTTATTTATGAGGTTGTTACTTCATTAGAATTCTTGGTGTCTTAACCTGCAGAGATAGCTTCAATTACTTTACCTGCTACTCATAATTTTTGCTTTAGAATGTTCTGCAAGGTCATAAGGATGAGATAAAAAGTCCAGACCTCCATTGTTCTGTGACCAATGAAACATTTTGTAAATTTTTGAACAATTCAAATTATTTTTGCAAATACATAAAACCCTTTGTTTTGCCTTGAGAATTTTATGATTGTAATTTTTCATTACATTGTCAATGGAGTGTTTTTATTTACAGGATTTCCAATTCTAAAGTCATTTATAATGCAGGTGTGTTAAACCATAAAATTTGAATTTATTGGTGCCTCAAGCTGATTGTTGTTGTCTTTTTTGAAACAACAACAACAATCATGATAATGGCTAAAATTTATACAGAGCTTGAAGATTTGCAAAGCTCTTTACAAATTTTCTCATTTTATCCTCACAATAGTCTTGTGAGGAGGTTGCTTTTATCATCCTTATTTTACAGATTTGTCATGCACGTGGAATTTGTCTGATGAGCTATTTGGTTTAGAGAGGCAACTTGTGAAAATACACCCGAGCTGGTAGATAATGAACCATGTTCTGCATTATTTTATTTTTTATTAAATATACTTTCTTGAACTTGTATAATAATGGCCTCAGAATTTGTTCTCCCCCCTTCTCCTTCATCTTAAAATAATTCCTTAAATGTACAAAGCAAAAGTGAGATGTGAGATTAAAAAAAAAAAGAAATGTCACATACTAGTTCTCTCTGACCTTTTCCAGTTTGCTCCTGAATTGGCTGCTCGGGATGATGGCCAAATCTTTCCTACTTTTCTTTGAATGAACAGCTGAGGTCTGTTACCAGGTCTTTATTAAGCTTAACAATGTTTGACTGTTCAAAATTATTTTGAGGATGAAGTCATTTGCCTTAGTAATATGTAACATCAACCAAAGTAAACCAGTATAGGTGTACATACCGAACCCTACCCTCCTTCCCCCGTCCCCCACACTTTTAAGTTGAAAAGTTATGGTCGACTGTATTCATAAGTATTTTGTGTGTTTTTTCTCTTCTTGATTTATAGATGTTATATCTCTGAACAATTCAAATGGCCAGGGACATGGGAGTCTAAACACCTCCTCAAATACATATTAGTTTTAAGTAGTTTTCTTATGCATTTCAAAATTACCTTTTTAGCAAGGGGGAAATTTCAAATACAATGTTCAAATACACTGTGATAGTAACCATGCTGAAAGTATTCTGTGATGGTAACACCAAAACATTGTCATTCTTTTCCTCCTGGGCCATTCCAGATTTTCTCTTCTACTCTCCTCTTTTTATCCCTTCATCTCCCATTCTATCTCTTCCAGCCTACTTCTCTCCTTTCATTTCTCCCACTCCCTCAGCAACACACATGCACGTACACATTCACACACACAAGCACACACAAATACAAGCACACACACTCATACCCCTAACCTCTTCTCTTATAAATTTCAGCGGCAACATGAGGAGCTTTAGACAAGAGTTTGACTTTTAATTTTATTGTACCTATGAATTCAGAATGTGATATTTAGCAAGTATGCAAAATTGATTACCTCACATCTTTTTTAAAGAAACATGCAGATTTAGATTATAGTTATGGATCAAAGAGCCAGAAGAAATTTTAGAGACCCTCTAGCCCAAACCCCTCATTTTTCAGATGATGAAACCGAGGCCTAGAGGTATTAACTGAGTTAAATCAAGATCATAGAGCAAGTATTACATCTGGGTCTTTAACCCAGGTCCTTGCATTCCAAAACCATGCCTTCACACTGTATCACACCGCCTCCCGTGACATGATGGCTATTTTCAAGTATTTGAATGGCTCTCATTTGGAAGAGTGAACAGCTTACGTGTAGCTAAGTGGCACAGTAGATAGAAAGTCAGGCCTGGAGACATGTTTTCCTGAGTTCAAATCTGGCCTCAGACACTTACTGTGTGACCATGTAAGTCACTTAACCCTCTTTGCCTCAGTCTTCTCATCTGTAAAATGAGCTGGAGCAAGAAATGGCAAAACACTCCATTATCTATGCCAAGAAAACTCCAAATGGGGTCACAAATAATTGAACATGCCAGAAACAACTGAAAAACAACAATGATACTGTATCAGTAGAGAAAAAAACTGACTCAAACGCAGCCCTAAATGTACATTCACTCTAAATTCCATTCCCACAGGAATGCTAATTAGCTAGGATTATCTGTTTATTAATTTCATATTATTTTTTTCAACTAACAAAATCCTATTTCCTTTCAAAACAAAATCCTTGTAATAAATATGCAGTCAAAGAAAATGAATTGCTGAATAGGCCATGCCCCCAAAATGTATATATATCTCATTCTGTATCCTGAATCCATAAACTCTCTGTCAGGAGGTGAGTAGCTCATGCTTCCTTATTAGTCCTCTGGGATTGTTACTAGTACCTGTACAGTTCAGAATCATTAGGGCTTTCAAAATTGTTTGTCTTTATAATGCTGTTTTTATTGTATAAATTGTACTAACCAGGACCTTAACCAGGACTGTTTAAAAACACATTTCAGCAATAGTAAGTTATTAATATAAGCTGTTTATTGACTGACTCCAGCCACTCTGTGATGGCAGAGTTCAGGGCTGTGGTAGTCTAAGCATGAGGATGGCCCTACATTATATCAGTCTGTGTAGCCTACAGAAAGCCACAGGGAACTTAACATATCTTGGCGGTGGGGAGCCTCATTCCTATTCTTGTATTAAGTGCCCTGTAGTTTTCTGTAGGCTCCCCTCCTACAGAAAGGATCCTGAGCGGATGTGTATAGTATTGATTGTATATATTCTTGAGTAGAATTGTCTCTAGAGGTGTCCTTGTATTATCTGTCAGGAATTGCTGATGTAATCAACATGGAAATTAGGACAAGGAGACACCAGTATTGATGCTATACTCAGCCATCTGCTGCATGTATGATTGAGGCTTTCACCTTCTCTTTTACCATGAGGGTATGTCTGTGCCAGGCATTTTTACCTTTGACCCCAAGGGGATAAAGTAAATAAGAATGGTTTTAAATAAGGCACAGAATTTACTTTTCCCATTGGCCAGTTCTTCCAGGGGCTGCTATTTTGTGGAGAGCCCCAGTCATGCTAGCTTTCATTATCTTCCTGGCCCTGTTCCTTACTCATGGACTTTATCCTTAACTCCCCTCACTGCTTTTCAGCTCTGTTATGTGTTCTCTTCTCACATTAATATGCAATCTTCTTTAGGGCAGGGACAATCTATTTTTTCTTTCTTTTTGTTTATATTTGTATCCCCAGTGCTTAGCATAGTGCCTGACAATCTGAATCACTTAAAAATGATTTTCTTCTTTCCTCCCTTTCTTCCTTCCTTCCTCCCTCCCTCCATCCTTCCATCCCTCCATTCCTCCGTTCCTTCATTCCTCTATCCCTCCATCCCTCATCCCTCATCCCTCAATTCCTCCATCCCTTCCTTCCTTTGCATTAGGACTAATGTATTGATTGTTGCCTTATACAATTCTGAAGTAACAAAAGGTTTCAAGAGCTCTAGAGATTTTTTTTACAGGAGAAGATCCTATGATTATATAATCAGACCCAAACGGATGAAATAGATGAGCTCTCACTCTTTCCTAGCCCTGTGACCCTATAAATACAAAAGGCAAAATGTTATATTTTAGAGTTCATAGAAATTTAGAGTAAGGAGGGAACTTGGAGATCAAGTCCATCTGCACACCTTTGCCCCCTACAATGCCCAACACAATTTTACAGATTAAGAAACCGAGATGCAGAGATTAAACAGCCTATCCAGGGTCACACAATTACATTTTTGTGAAGTAATTTGGAGCTAGCTTCTTCTGATCCCAAGTCTCATCCCTTATCTGCCATGCCATATTGGTTCAATATAGAGTCTGAATTTGAATGTTTTATTCCTCATAAAGTTAGAAAGGTACTATATTTTTATTAACATAAGAAGCAACTGAAAACATTTCTAATAAGGAGTGTTCACCATTGTTTCAATACATTATTCAAAGCTGAGCTATAAATAGACATTATATTATTTTCCTCATGAATATATCTTTATTATCTAATATATCTAATTCATTATCTAATGAATATGTAGGGGGAAAAGAGATAAGGTTTATTTTTATTTAAATTGAACTTGCAGATTGCTCACTTTTTCAATGTTTTGAATAGAAAATTTTATTCTTACAATTTTTTTTCTGAAAGCACTCTTGAGAAGCATTGTTACTTTTAAACTAGAAGGGTTAATTTACATATAAATAGAAAGAAATAGTAATTACTCCAAATCAATACAAAAAAACCAAATAAAACAGAGACCAAAAAGCCAATGCTAACTAATAATTTTATAATTTATTTTTATTTTTTTGCAGGGGGGAAGGCAGGGCAATTGGGGATAGGTGACTTGCCCAAGGTCACACAGCTAGTAAGTGTGTCAAGGGTCTGAGGCCGGATTTGAACTCAGGTCCTCTCGACTGCAGGGCCGGTGCTCTACTCACTACGCCACCTAGCTGCCCCTAACTAATAATTTTAATAGAAAAATAAAACAAAAACAAAATTTCATCTCCCATAAGATGCATTTGAAGGAGGAATCATTTTCAAAGTCAATGGAGTTGTAACAAGTAAGATTTCTCATAGAAAACTGTCTTTTTGCCTCCATCACAGGATATTGTCATGATTCCATAATGAACAAAGCTATTTATTTTGTTTTCAAACATAAATGTTGGTGTGTCTGTTTCCAGCAGTTGGATCCTTCTCCAGAGATAATCAATTCCAGATGTATTGTATTCCAATACCACATGACCTGAAAAAAATTTTGCTTTATTTTTAAAATTAAAATTTGAATATTTATACTGCATTATCCAGGGTCTTAGGAGTAGTCAAAGTAGGCATCTGTCTATGCAATATAATTTTAGAGGTGAGAATAAAAAAGTAATTCTTCCTTCCACTACCACTCTGCCCATTGTCCGCTAATCTGTACAATGATTCATAAAATTCCATGGAGTTTCAATACTTTGATTTAAGCCAAACAGAGCATTAGTATAGTATTATACTTCCTTTTAAAATACCTTCCAAGATTTATTATCACATTGGTCTGTGACTGAACCCAAATATTGCTGGAAGAATACAGTAAACAAAAGGCATTGACCCCCAGCAGAATGCGCTAGTGTAACTGAGAGGAGGATGTAATAGCAAAGATCTGAAGACACAGAAAAGCAGAGAAATGCTTTGAAGATATACTTTGCCTATTTGGCAATTTTGCAAAGGGCCATACCTGATCCACATGAATTGGATGCAGTGAGGTGAATTTGAGTCCTCAACATTTCAAATGTGCTGGTTTGGTTGTTGCTCAGTCTTTTGGGTTGCATCTGACTCTTCATGACCCCATTTGGGGTTTTCTTGGCAAAAATATTGGAGTAGTTTGGCATTTTGTTCTCTAGCTCATTTTACATATGAGGAAACTTAGGCAAAGGGGGTTAAGTGATTTGTCAAGGGTTACAGGGCTATTAAGTGTCTGAGGCCAGAATTGAACTTACAAAGATGAGTCTTCCTGATCCCAAGCCAGCCATTCTATCTATTGTACCTCCTAACTGCCTAAAACAGGGGCAAACATAGTGCTGCCCTGGAGAACTTTGTAAGCACGTAGTACAGAGGTTCTGAATCTTGTCTGTTATGGACCCTTTTGGCAATCTGATAAAGCCCTTGTACCCCTTTAGCAATCTGGTGACAGTTATTGACCCCTTGTCAAAATAATGTGTATTTTTTTAAAATCATGATTAAAGGAAATGCTAAATTTCAGTTAGAGGTTAGTGAAAATAAAGATTCAATTTCCCTGTTCAAGTTCACAGATACCCCAAAATCAATAAACATAGGCCTTGGAAGTCAATGGACTCTAGGTTAAGAACTTCTGAGCACTTCATTTTGTAGGTAAGGAGCAGAAATAAAGTGAGAAGCAAATTCCTTAAGCAACTGAGAAGTTTGACAATGTCCTTTTGTTTTATTTTAAAAAATGGAGAGCTATTTAGATTCAGTTTACCCAGAGCTCTTTGTCTCTCCCCTGGATTGATGGGCAAGAAATATAAGTAAGAGCAGCTGTTTGAGAAAGAATCCTTGGATAGAGTAGAAAATTGCACTGAACTTGAAGAACTCAGAAGCCAGAAGATCTGATCTGAATTCTAGCTCTCCTACTTCTTGTCCAGGTGAGCTTAGGTGGATCATTTACTCCTTTGAGTCTTAATTTCTTCATGATTAAAATGAGGCTCAGACTAGGTAATGTCTGAGGTTGAATTTTCCTCTGACATGATGATTTAAGATGAGAACCATTTATCAATCCTATTCTCAGCTAAGGTAATGTATTCAGGGTCTTTTCAATTTGTAAAAGAGTAGATTTTTAAGGACATCAATTTGGAGAGATTTGCGTTCAGTGTAATACCCTAGTATGGGCACTCAGCAGGCACTGAAAGGGAAAATAATGATTTTCACCAACTTTGTTATTTTGGGTGTGAGGAGTAAGGAATGTTGTGCTGAGTGTTCCTCTTTATAGACTCTTCTCACCTTGAAGATGGGGTGTGAATACCGCTCTTAGCTGAAGTCACAGTAGAATGTTGTTGGTTTTCATAATCTGTCCATCTGTGGAGCATTCATAATGGCATACTTCCCTCTTTATCCTAAGTAAAAAATAGGAAGATAATAAAAACTAGCATTTCTATAGCCCTTTAAGGTTCGCAAGTCGCTTTGCTTAACTTTTCTCATTTAAACCGTATAACAACCCAAGGTGGTCAATGCTTTAGGCATCTCTTTTTTAAATATAAGGAAACTGAGGCCCAGAGATGTTGTGACTCTAATTTATTCATGCTGCTAACTGTTAAAGGCAACATATGAAGGCAGGTCTTACTGACTCCCATACCAGCAGTCTATCTACTATATTATACTGATTCTCCAAAAAAAAAAAATTGCATTGTAAAAATCTTTTAACCAAATCTTCAGTTCACTGGATGAATAACAATTTTACATGGATATTTTCTGTCACTGGTGTAGTGCTCTTTGTTATCTGAGATGACTCTTGAAAAGGGAGGAATACTGGGGAAATATATGGTGATATTTTTAATCAGTTTTTAAAACTCATTTAAGGGGTGGAGCCAAGATGGTGGCTAGAAAGCAGGGACTTACCTAAAGCTCTCCCCCAGGACCATCCAAACACCTATTAAAAATTGCTCTGAACAAATTTTAGAACTGCAGAACCCACGAAATAGCAGAGGGAAGCAGGGCTCCAGCCCAGGACAGCCTGGATGGTTGCTGGGTAAGGTCTATCACACCGTGCTGGGAGTGGAGCAGAACACAGCCCAGCATGGGCCATGCCCGGACCAACCAGACCAGGAGCCAGGTGGAACAGGCCCTAGTGCCCTGAATCAGTGAGCTATGGCAGTTACCAGACTTCTCAACCCACAAACACCAAAGACAACAGAGAAGGTAGGTGGGAAATACTGCAGGGCCAGGGTGAAAGGAGTTCAAAGTTTGGCCACAGCTCTAGGGGCAGCAGAGGTGGTGCAGCTCTGAGGACAGAAATACAGCTGCAGTTGCTTCCGGCCCCAGGCCCTCCTGGTGGGAGGAATCAAGTGGTGGATCAGAGCAGGAATGTTAGTGGTTCTTGGGGGAGGAGGAGCATTGCTGTGGCAGAGCTTGCTGTGTAGAAATAGCTCTGAAAACAACAGCACAGTCCTTCAAGCTTGGAACAAAGTACTCTCTACTCTACAAGCAGTCATACCCCAATGAAAAATTCAAGGATCAAGTAGGAACATGGCCAGGCAGCGAAAACAGACTCCGATTTGGATTCAGACTTTGGAATCTTTCTTTGGTGACAAAGAAGACTAAAACATACAGCCAGAAGAAGTCAATAAAGTCAAAGAGCCTACATCAAAAGCCTCCAAGAAAAACATGAACTGATCTCAGGCCATGGAACAGCTCAAAAATGATTTGGAAAAATAAGTTAGAGAAGTAGAGGAAAAAATGGGAAGAGAAACGAAAGTGATGCAAGAAAACTTTGAAAAACAAGTCAATGACTTGCTAAAGGAGACCCCAAAAAATACTGAAGAAAATAACACCTTAAAAATAGACTAACCCAAATGGCAAAAGAGTTCCAAAAAGTCAATGAGGAGAATATTACCTTGAAAGTTAGAATTACCCAAATGGAAAAGGAGGTCCAAAGGACCACTGAAGAAAATACTACCTTAAAAATGAGATTGGAGCAAGTGGAAGCTAGTGACTTTATGAGAAATCAAGATATTATAAAACAGAACCAAAGGAATAAAAAAAGGAAGACAATGTAAAATATCTCATTGGGAAAAAACACTGACCTGGAAAATAGATCCAGGAGAGATCATTTAAGAATTATTGGACTACCTGAAAGCCATGACCAAAAAAGAGACTAGATATCATCTTTCAAGGATTTATCGAGGAGAACTGCCCTGATATTCTAGAGCCAGAGGGTAAAATAGAAGTTGAAAGAATCCACAGATCGCCTCCTGAAAAGAAAACTTCTAGGAATATTGTTGCCAAATTCCATAGCTCCCAGATCAAGGAGAAAATATTGCAAGCAGCCAGAAAGAAACAATGTGATTATCATGGAAACACAATCAGGATAATACAAGATCTAGCAGCTTCTACATTGAGGGAATGAAGGGCTTGCAATATGATATTCTGGAGGTTAATGGAGCTAGGATTAAAACCAAGAATCACCTACCCAGCAAAACTGAGTATCATGCTCCAAGGCAAAATAAGGATTTTCAATAAAACAGAGGACTTTCAAGCTTTCTCAGTGAAAAGACCAGAGCTGAATAGAAAATTTGACTTTCAAACACAAGAATCAAAAGAAGCATGAAAGGATAAACAGGAAAGAGAAATCATAAGGGACTTACTAAAGTTGAACTGTTTTGTTTACATTCCTACATAGAAAGATGATGTGTATAATTCATGAGACCTCAGTATTAGGGTAGCTGAAGGGAATATATATACATATAGACAGAGGGCACAGGGTGAGTTGAATATGAAGGGATGATATCTAAAAAATAAAATCAAATTGAGGGATGAGAGAGCAATATATTAAGAGAGGGAGAAAGGGAGAGATAGAATGGGGTGAATTATCTCACATAAAAATGGCCAGAAAAAGCAGTTCTGTAGGAAGGGAAGGGGGGCAGGTGAGGGGGAATGAGTGAATCTTGCTCTCATCAGATTTGACCTGAGGAGAGAATAACATACACGCTCAATTGGGTATCTTATCCCACAGGAAAATAGGGGGAAGGGGATAAAAAGGGGGGATGATAGAAGGGAGGGCAGATAGGGGGAGGAGGTAATCAAAAGCAAACACTTTTGTAAAGGGACAGGGTCAAGGGAGAAAATTGAATAAAGGGGGATAGGATAGGAAGAAGCAAAATATAGTTAGTCTTTCACAACATGAGTATTGTGGAAGGGTTTTGCAAAATGATACACATGTGGTCTATGTTGAATTGCTTGCCTTTTTAGGGAGGGTGGGTGGGGAGGGAAGAGGGGAGAGAATTTGGAACTCAAAGTTTTAAAAGCAGATGTTCAAAAAAGAAGTTTTTGCATGCAACTAGGAAATAAGATATACAGGCAATGGGGCATAGAAATCTACCTTGCCCTACAAGAAAGTAAAGGAAAAGGGGATGGGGGGACTGGGGTGACAGAAGGGAGGGCTGACTGGGGAATAGGGCAATCAGAATATATGCCATCTTGGAGTGGGGGGAGGGTAGAAATGGGGAGAAAAGTTGTAATTCAAACTCTTATGAAAATCAATGCTGAAAACTAAAATATTAAATAGATAAATAAATAAATATATAATAGGAAAAAAAAAGAAAATTAGAAAAAAAAACTCATTTAAAAAATGAAAGAACCTAAGGAGGGCCAACCAAGATAGTGAAATTGGAGAAAGTAACACAACTCAGTTCCTCATTAGAACTACTCCACAAAGATGGGGGCGGGGTGGGAATCCCAATGATAACAACTCAGCAGAATGAGTTCTGAGCAATAAATCCAGGGAAAAATCAGAGTAAGTAACTTGTCTAGTCCAGGTAGGAAAGGGGATCCAGATGAAGGTATTCTGACACTGGGGACTGGTTCTAAGCCAGGAGGACAGATAACCAGAGTGTCCAGTAATGGAGACTGAGCTGGGGCTATGCATGAGAGCAAAAAATGTAATTAAATCTAACATGGAGGGGCCTGATACTCTCTAGGTGCAAGAACTACCAATTAGCATCTTTTCTTTTCATCCTCCAGAGATAGATAGTATATCTAGTGTAGAATGATGAGGGAACCTGAACCTACAAATGATGGACCAGAACAAAGAGTTGTCAAGGAATTGATCAAGTTTATTGATCAAGGAACAGGAACAGAAGCAAGAAATAGTTGTGTAGCTCTGGCAAGAAGAAAAAGGGGAAGTAATAAATGGAGAATAAAATGGAAATAGATTCAGGGAGAGATTAGTCACAAGAAAAATAAATTCTGAGCAATGAGGGTGGATCTCAAAGTGAGGATTAAAAGGAAATTTTTTAAATGGCAAGAACTTGTTTGTGTTCTGTGCAAAGGAAAGGGGAAATGTAGAGGACCAAAAGCAGATGGCATTAAACCTCTAAAAGTAGTTCTGAGTATACTACTTGCTCAGTACTCCCTTTTTTTGTAATTAGGTAGTGAAAAACAAAAAGAAGAAAGTAAATATGAAAGAACAGAGTAGAAGGAAATATACAATTATCATAACCAGGAATGCAAATGGGACATATTCCATAAAATTGAAGAGATAGCAGAATGGATCAGAAAACAGAATCCAAAAATATGTTGCTCAAAAGAAACACACGAAACCTAAAGATTAAAGCAGAATTAAAATAAGGAGCCTGAACAAAATCTATTATACTTCAGCTGAACTTTAAAAATCATAAAGAAGCAATGATAATCCTAAATAAGACAACATGAAAATAGACTTGATTAAATGAATAAACATAAACCATATTTTATTGAAAGGTACCATAGGAAATGAATTCACTTCAATACCATGTATATATATATATATATATATACAGATTTACCAAATGATATGACATCTAAATGCTGAAAGGAAAAGTTAAGTGAATTACAAAAAGATATACATAATGAAACTATAGTAGTGGAAAACCTAAATGGATCCCTTTCAGAACTAAACAAAACTAACCAAAAATGAATAAGAGAAGTTAAAGGACTGAAGAGAATTTATATATCTCTGCCAGTTATTGAATGGAAATATAGAACAGTACACAAAATTCTCAGGTGTGCATAACATTAAAAAAGACTATGTGTTAGAAGAGAATATCCTTATGGAGAAATGCAGAAAAGTAGAAATATTAAACATCCTTTATAGACCACAATGAAAGAAGGATATGTTCAGTAAAGGACTGCTAAAGAAATTAAAATTAATTGGAATCTAAATAACTTAATCCCAAATAATAGATGGGTTAAGGAATAAATCATAGAAATAATAAATAATTTCATTAAATATAATGCTGTCTATGAGACAGCATGTCAAAATTGGAGATGCAAGCAAAGCAGTCCTTTGTGTAACATTTACATCTCTAAACACTTTCATCAACAAAAAAGAAAAAGAACAGATCAACAAATTAGACAAGCAACTAAAAAATCTAGAAAACCAACTATTTTTTAAAAATTAAGTACCAAAATAGAAATCCTTAAAATCAAAGAAGAGATTATAAAAATCAATAGCAAACACATGCAAGTATTGAATTAAATATAAAAAACTGAGTTCTGATTTTAAAGGTAGATAAACTCTTAACTAATTTGATTTTTTAAAGAGTAAAAATAAATTTTTGATATCAAAAGTGAAAAAAATGGATTGACAAGAAATGAAAATGAAATAAAGGGAATTGTTAGAAACTTTTAAAAATTAGAGATTTTGCCCTTTGTATGTCAACAAAACTGACTGCCTAAATGAAATGGATATATATTTATAGAAACATAAATGCCCAGCATAACAAGAAGTAACAGACTTAAATAATCAAGTCTCACAAAGAGAAACTGAACAAGCTATAAGTAAGCTCCCAAAGGAAGAGGGTGGGGGACAAATTCCTCCATGTTCAAATGAATTTGCAGAAAAGTATTATCACACATTAAAAAACTATTAATTCCAATATCATATAAGCTCTTTGAAAAATAGAAAAAAAGAGATTTTACCATATTCCTTTTCATAAAAATATGGTTTTGATACCTAAATCAGGGAAAGTCAAAACCGAGAAAGAAAACTGTAGACCAATATATCTATAATGAATATTGCTAAAAATAAATTAATAAATAATATGTTAGATAGGAGAGTACAAGAAAAATGTCATATCATGACCATTTTGGATTTATACCAGAAATGCAGAGCTGGTTCTATTTTAGGAAAAATATGAACATAATAGGCTATTAATAGCAAGAACAAAATAACGATTACATCATCGGATGCAGAAAGAGCTTTTGACAATTTGTAGCACCGATATGAATATAAAATATTGAAATAAACTAGGAAGGAAGGGAGAATAGTAATTCTAGGCTTCATAATATATAATAAGGCAGTAATCATCAACCCATTTGTTACTAGTTGAAATGTAAAAAAGTAAATCAAAGGAACAGACTAGATATGGAAGAATCAGAAATAATTGAACTAAATATTTATGCATATTTAAACTGGCCTGGAAAGATAAATCACATGCCTGTGGAGTTCACCTCACCATCCCTTTGGTTGGTGAGAGGGCGTAGTGGATATCTGGGAACTTCTCTCAGACCCTCTGTTTAAGGAGGGTGCCCAGGAAAGTTACCTCACCATTTCCCACTTGGCTGATCTGGATTTCTTGATCTCCAGAAACTCATCATTCTGCAAGATGAATTCAGCTCTGTAACACAAATGCTCTGATCATTTCTCATCTGGAGGGGTTTATCATGACCCCTTACCGGGTAATGTCTCACCCCGCCCCCCGCCCCCATCTCAACCTTTGCTTTTCAGCTGCTCTTGATATGTTGTCTTTCCCAAGTAGATTGTGGAGCTCTTTGAGGGCAGTGGACTGCCTGATGCTTTCTTTTTATCCCCAGTGCTTAGCCAAGTGCCTGGTACATAATTAGGTGCTTAATAAATGGTTATTGACTTTGACTCCCCAGAGAGCAACAATAAGAAATTTCAAAATGGTTGAAAAGAAACATGAAATCTACTAGAGGAGAAAGTGTGAATGAATATGTCAGAATTTATAGCTATCGATGATTTTTTAACACTTGGTAGATTGGTGGGAATCAATCACAGTGGAGAACTTACATAAAGAAAAGTGAATAACAGATTTGTAATACACGAATACCAAAGTAGACCCAAAAAAATCTTTTAGAAGAGAAACAAAAGCCAATAACATTAAAAGAATGCTTTAAAAAATAGAAAAAAAATTAATGAACTGAATATGGATTTTTAAAAATTGGAAGACCAAAAAGTAAAATAAACCCCACAGAAGAAATCTTAAAAATTATGTGAGAAACAGACATATTGGAAACCAATAAAGCCAATGGAACTGATAAAACTGGAATTTGGTTCTTTGAAAAGGCTAAAAAAATTATAAATATTTAGCAATATGATTAAAAATAAGAAATATTAAGGGGCAGCTAGGTGGCGCAGTGAGTAGAGCACCGGCCCTGGAGTCAGGAGGACCTGAGTTTAAATCCGGCCTCAGACACTTGACACATGTACTAGCTGTATGACCTTGTTCAAGTCACTTAACCCCTAAGGTAATAGAAGTCTTACTATCCTCATTTCACAAATGAAGCAAAAGTAAGCATCAGTGCCAAAAGAGGGACTATTTAAAAAAAAAATAAGAAATATCAAATTCACAAAAAAGAACAAGAACTGCAAAGAAATTGAAAGAATCCTCAGAACCTATTATCTTGCTTACATGTCAATAAGACTGAGAATTCAAAAGAAAAAGAATTACATATATATCCAAATTAAAAGAACACCAAATATGAAAAATAATATTAAGTAACTTAAATTTATAATGCAACCAGGAATGACAGCTAAACTTAACATCCTTAAGGAACTATCAAAGAAAAAGACATGTGGTGCTGATGTATTAAGACAATCTGTCAAACTTTTGAAAACAATAAATATCTATACTCAAATCTCAAAATTTGTAAAAGAAAGCATTTAATGCCTTTTATCAGACAAATATTGTTGTAACACCTAAACCTATTAAAATAGTATTTGTTTATAATATAATTTAATTTATACCATGGATATACAGATGGTTTACCATTAATAAAACAATGAATAATATTGTATTAAAAACAAAAATATCTAGAATGCATGATAATGTTGATAGATGCAGAAAAAGTCCTTGATAAAATTCAATACTGTATTGTTATGGGATATAGGCTAAAAAGCTTACAAAGTATAGGCATAGAGGGGCCCTTCTAAAAAATAATGATTAAAATAGATTATATGCAATGGGAAAACGTTAAAATTAGTTTCTCCTATAAATATAGGAATAAGCAAGAACGACCTCTTTTCTTTCCCCTGCTGTTAACTGATATGGTTCTAGTAATTCTAGTGATAGCAGTAACAAGAGAAAGAAATTAAAGGCAAATAATGGGGAAAATCATTCTTCTTTGTAATCGTCATGGTGGTATACTTGGAAAAAAATTGTAAAATTGTGTGCTACAAAATAAACTTATAGCAGCATTTTTATGTAGTAAAAACAAAATCTAGAAAGCAATAATTGGAAGGGAAGTCTCATTCAAAATAGCTGCAATATGTATGGCATAAATGGGACATGATCTACCAAAACACACTGGGTATTTGTATAACTATAAAAAGCACCGATTAAAGAATTAAAAAAAAAATTGAATCCCTGGAAGGATATTTAATTTCATGGCCACATATTGTGCCAATAAAAATAATAATAAAAATAATGTGACAATCACTTTAACTATTTAGTGCTATTCCAGTCAAACTGCTTAAGTGATACTTTCCAAATTTAGACAAAATAATCACAAAATTCACTCAGAGAAATAAAAGATCTAGGAAATAAACTCAACATTGAAACAACATAGAAAGAGAGGTGGAATAACAATTACAGACTTCACAACATATAATAAAACAATAATTGCCAGACCCATTTTTTACTGGTTAAAACACAGAATCAGAAATAATCGAACCCTGTTCAGTATTTGATGAACCTGGAAATATTAATCACCTTAGAAAAATACACCTAGGTGGTGCCATAACCACAGTGGACTGGGCCTGGAGTCAGGAAGACTTGAATTCAAATTTGACCTCTGACACTTAATAACTGTGTGACCCTGGGCGAGTCACTGAAATTCTGTATGCCTCAGTTTCTTCAAGTGTAAAATGGCAATATTTAAATAATATAAAGTTTGGGAAGTGTTTAACACAGTGCCTGCCTCATGTTAGGCAATAATTGAATGGGAAGTCTCATTCTAGAAAGAGAGACAGACAGACAGACAGAGAGGAGGGAAGAGGAGGGAGGCCTAGCATACGTATATTAGACCAAAAGCTATTTCCCAAAATAAAAGTAGTCAAAGAATATGAGGAAAAAGTTTTCAGAAGACTTGTACACTATTAAAAATCATATGAAAAATTACTTTAAATCATTCATTATGAGAAAAATACTAATCAAAAGAACCTAGAGGTTTCATCTCACACATAGCAAATTGACAAAGACCAAAGATACAGTCAATGTTGGCAGATTGTAGATAGGCAAACTAATGCACTGTATTTGAAAACAATTTGGAATTATACAAATAAAATGATTAAAATGTCCACACCCTTTCACTCAGATGTCACTAACAAATAGGTATATATCCCATGTAAGTAAATGGTAAAAAAGGAAGGCTTTTTGTGATTTCAAAAAATTGGAAACAAAGTACAGGCCCATTGATTAAGGAATGGTTAACGAGGAATGGTATGTGAATGTAATGGAATATTACAGAATGTAAGAGATGATCAATATGGTTAACACAGACAAGCATAGAAAGGTCTATGAACTGATAGAAGATGAAATAAGCAGAACCAGGAAAATAATATATGTACTCACTACAGCAATGTAAATGTAAAAAAAAACAGAAATCCAAACAGAATATTGTGAAATTATAATAACCAAGTTTGCTCCCCAAAGAAGAGATATGAGAAGGTGGTTGTCTCTTCTTCTTGACAAAATGGGAAATCATAGATATGGAACACTGCATACAAAATCATATTTCTTTGATACATTATTTAGTTTTGCTGAGCTTTTTTTTCCATTTTTTTTATTCTTTAGGATAAGGGATGGTTCTCCAGGACAGTGTAGAAAGGAGGGTGGAAAATATAAGTAATGTAACAACAAAAGGTGCCAATATAAAGGATTTTTAAAAGGACTAAATAAATGTCAATGGAATTGGGGAAAAGCACTAAGGTACGCTTCAGAAGCCAAGAGAAGGTCTAGTTAGGGTACAACTTAGGAGCAGTTGCTGTTTGAGAGAGAAATGTTCCATATATCTTGTTTGTGGCATGGGAGTTGAGGAGGAAATATGTCCCTATGTTTTGTTTTGTTTTGTTTTTTGGGGGGGAGAAATGTTCCTATTATTCACCTTGATATTCATTTTAAATATTGAATTGTCATCACTTCTATTATAATGCATGCTTTAAAATGTAAATTTATTCCAGTGAGATTATTGTGTTAAAGAATATTTTGAGCATAATACGGATTTTAAGTTTGCTCCTGTGAGATTTCTTCCTTGAAAACAGTGAGAATGCAGAAAACTGAATCATTTCACAATAACTCATATGCCACAACTCTTCAGGAAGGACTTTGCCAAGGTAAAGTGCCATACTTATTACATATCTTCTGATGCAATAGGAGTTGTGAGTGGAGAAGAGCTAGCCATTATTAGCCCCACACCCTTCCGTAATGGCCCAGAGTTGCAGCCATCCCAACTTGCTAGTAAATCTCCAAGTGCTGGCTGAGCAGCAGCCTGATTCTGGGGGTGTGACCACTATTTATTGTAGTATTAAGCATTTTAAAACTATTTAACATATATAAAACTGTGTGTTCCAATCTTTTTACTTATGTGGCACTGACAAAGTTTTTGAACCCTTACCCCCATTTTCCCCATAAACTCTGTTGGTGCTTCCCCAACCCATGGTTTTGTACAACTTGGAACTTTGGGGAAACACATATATCATGTTATAGCAGCACTGATTTTAGGTTGAATTCAGATATGGTTTGACCTGTTGAAAGAGAAACATTGGATGTTGATGGTGAACTGTGGATTTCAATAGACATGGACCCAAAGCATACCTTGGGTGGGGGATATATACTGAGAAAGCTCACTCTACAACAAGTGGGCAGGGATGAATATTAGCCAAAGAAAGTAAGTTCTAAAATGTACGTTTATGGAGAGAGGAACCGTGAGGGCCAGAGAAAGAATGGCCAGATCACAGAAAGGCCAATTTCTCTCCCTTCCTCAACTCAGTTTGGAAACAATCATCTATGATGGTACTTCTTTACCCAGTGGGCCAATTCCACCTGATAATTGTTGAAATACGTTTTTGGTAATGGTAGCATAAGGGAATAAGCATTCATATAGTGAGTGCTAGGTACCAAGCCCTTCTTGGTTCGATCCGCACAACAACCCTGAGAGGTAGGTGTTATTATTATCCCCATTTTATAATTGAGGAAACCCAGGCAAAAATGAGCCACGTAACTTGCCTTGGTTCACATGGCTAGTGAGTTTTGGAGGTCAAATTTGAACTCAGAATTCTCTGATTCCAGGCCCATTGATCTATCCACTGAGCCACCATCTAGCTCAACCACAAGGCCTTAGATGGAAGCCGTGAAGAAAGAGGATAGCTAGCTTTCTTTCTCCACACCTAATATCTTGTAAGGTGACCACTGAGAAGATAGTAGATAACATTGTGGGTTCTGGCTCCATGGGAATAATTTGATGTCCATTACAGTCAGAAATGTTTTCCCTGACATATATTTGCTAAACACAAAATCCCATGACCTCTTTTTCCCTGACCCCTGACCTTCTCCACCTCCCTGCCTCTACAAACCTTTCAGTTCCAATATGATCCCTTTGAGAGTTTAGTCATTTTATTTCAAGGAAAAAAAAATTGTGCATATAAATAGTTTCCAGTGATCAGCTGATCCCTGGCTGTTTGAATGAGCTGATTGAATTATAGCCAATTTTCACAGTTTCCCTTCATCCACTGACATGCACAGTCTTCTATTTCATGGAGTCCTTATTAAATCCATCCCAGTAGCGGCTCTGCCAGGGACTGGAAGCAAGAAATGGTTGAATACATCTCCACTAGCCTTTTGTATTGTTTTGCTCCTTAGTTTTATATCTGGTACCTATATATTCTAATACATAAAATGCCGTACTGATCTTTTTTCCATTTAACTTGGTTTCTTAGAAAAGGGTTATAAGGTACTATGACCTAATAGTATAGAAGTTTGAAGAATTACTTTCAGTTTAGCAACCTGTCCTAGGAGACACGATTTTTAAGGTATTAGATATTTTAAATGCAAAAAATAATGATTAGGGCATTTGATATTTAATTTTATTTTCATGTGGTTTCTTTGCACAAAAGGTCCAAGGAAATCTTATTTGTAGAAAGGCAAAAAGTAACTTCAAACTATATATATGTAATGTTAAAAGTTTTTATAGGTTTTTTCACATCCCTTATATTTTCCAATATCTACCTCCCTTCTCCTCCCCTCCCCCTTCCAGAGAGCTGATAATAAAGAGGGGAAAAACAGGTTAGCAAAACTAGCCAAAATAGCCAAAATGTCTGATGTTACACGCAGGTTTACTCTCACAGTTCTCCAAATTAACAAAGATGGTTGGTGAAGGTGTCTCCTCATATGTCTTTGGGGCCAAGTTTGGTCATTAAAATTTCACATCATGCAGTTTAGAATGTTTTGCTGTTTTCTTTCCACTTACACTGTGGTAGTCATTGCTTATGTGTTTTCTTGGCTCCGTTTCTTTTACTTTGCATCACTTGGCATGCCTTTCCGTGCATCTTGGTATACATTATACTCTTTGCCTCTTCAGTAGTCTTCTATGACATTCATGCACCAAAACTTGTTTATCCATTCCCCAACGTACAGAAGTTTAGTTTGTTACCTCAAAAGGTGTTGTTCATTATATTTTGATGTATATGTATAGATTTCATATCAAAATAACTTTAGCACAGTGCCTGGCACATAGTAGATGCTTAATAAATGCTTATTGAATTGAATTGTATAAATATACAGATGATTCCATATTCCATGTTACTTAGTTGTTTTAGTTTATTTGTTTGTTTTAGAAGGGGGTAAGGTCAGAATAGGGTCCAAACTTTCTTTTTCATTGGGGAGGGAAATGGGGGAAGGAATTCCCAGTGTGGAAAATCCCTCCACAAATCACTATCTCATATGTTACTTCTTACAGAATCGCCAGAAACAGTGGGAGGTTAAGTGACTTGTCCAAGGTAGAACCACCATAATGATGATGAGCATATGCCCAATCAAGAGGCAACACTTGAACCCATGTCTTCCAGATGATAAGGCTGGCCTTCCATCCACTGCCCTATTGCTTCTTAGCATTGCTTAGACTATTTAAATATCCTAAAGAATATTTGTGATGATTATCTTTAGGATACCTGGGTCATAATCAGACATTAGCTACCTGGGTGATCAAAGGCAATAACTGTATTAACAACAGTAATAAGGGAGGAGAGGAAGAGGGAGGAGACATATATAGAAAAAAAGGGTGAAGGAATGGAAGATGAGAAGGAAGTAGGTGTCCTTAAATACTATAGTGCTGCTATATTTTTAATGTTATTTTAAAAGTTTTTCAATTTTATCAGTATCTCAATTTATAAGGAGAGAGAGTACTGGATTTGTGGCAGTACCTGGATTTGCATCTAAGATTTTCTAGATTTCTATAGCTATCTGACCTGGGACAAACCACTTAACCTTTTAGCCTCAGTTTACCCATCTGTAAAATGAGAATCCAGCTACTTGCCCTATCTCCTTCATAGAACTGTTGTATGCAACTCATGGACCCGATCTTTCTTAGAATATGTTTGACTCTTGGGGCTGACCCCAAAAAAGTAATTTTCCTTTTTTGGTTCATTGCCCTCACCTAAATGTCAGCTACAGAATCATAGAATATTAAGACCATCACAGACTTCAGAGGTCATATAGTCCCTCTACTGACCAAATCATGTCCACAGAAAGACCGCTTGAAAATCTCTTCTGAGAGGGGAACTCACTGCTATATTCTCTCAACCCAAGGCAACTTGTCCCTTTTGGAGACAGTCCTAATTGTTAAGAGATCTTTCCTTATGTTGAGCCAGAATCTGGCTCCATATTCAATTCGACACACCTATGTTAGAATAAGGGCCAACCTCTCTTTAGAAGTTGTCAGAAAGCACTGAGTTCCATTGCTGTAAATTTCAATTTCAAATTTCAAAATTTCATTTCAAATTACTTTAGCAGTTTTCTCAAAGATTTCAGAAGATGAGATTGGTTGGAAACCTTTTTCAACCTAATGTGCTTTCTTCAGTGATTTTTTAAAGTTTAAAAGTAATTATCCGTAATCAAAATGGTCTAGAACTAGTAAGGGAGCGTAGGCATAAATGTGAATGAAGCCTTTGGCTGATGCTGCTTTCAAAGGCCTTTGTCAAGACACCTCCACTTCAAGATGCCCTTCTTCTTATTCCCCCCTTGATCACTGATGCATAAAAAAGCACTGTAAATATTCACAATTAGTGGACTGCCACCTACATTAGTTGAGGGGTAGGTCAAGCTGCCAAAAATAGCTCCCATATTCTAAATCTAGAATCAGAAAAAGCATTCAGTTAGTATTCAATGGAATGTGAGTCCCTTGAGGTCAGCAACTGTTTCATTTTAGTTTTAATACTGAAAATATCCAACATAGTGCTTGGCATGTGATAGATGATTAATGGAGACTTAAGGTGCAGTAGCTAGAGATCTGGGCCTGCAATTAGGGAGACATGAATTCAAATCCAGACTGAGGCACTAATCAGCTGTGTGACTCTGGGATATCACAACCACTGTCTGCCCTCAGTTTCCTCAACTATAAAATAGGGATCATGATAGCACTCACTTCCTAGGGTTATTGTGAAGTTTAAATGAGATAATGTTTATAAAGCTCTTAGCACAGTGCCTGGCATGTAGTAGGTGATTATTAAATGTTCGTTTTCTCTCCCCTTGTTCAATTGAATTGAACAGAAGAAATGAAATATGAAAAATATTCTCAGAAAAGGTTTCCTGAATGAGTGGATACCCATTCTCCTCCTTCCTAGCAAAGTCTAGCAATGAATTTTCACTTTCTTTCCCTCTGAGTTCCTGCCTATAAAGTAGGGAAGACTGAGCAAAGTCTCGGAAGGACAGGGTATTTGCTATTCATAGTTCTTGGGGGTCTTTACTTCACCCCAACAGCTGCATCTTTTCACAGCTTTTCCTCATCACTGGCAAACCTTGGCAGCTTCTCTGATTCTACTGGTTCACTGAATTCAGCTGGCAGCCTGATTTTCCAAACCATTCACAACTCTGTTACTGGGCAACTCCATAATGTGGGACTTACTTCCAAGGCAGCTAGGTGTCATGGTGGATAGAATATTGCACCTGGAGTCAGGGAGACCTGGGTTCAAATCTGGTTTCACACTTATAAGCTTTGTGACCCTGGACAAGGCAGTTAACCTATGACTGATTCAGTTTCTTCATCTGTAAAATGGGGTTGATAATAATAGCACCCACCTCCCAAAGTTGCTATGAAAATTAAATTAGATCATATTTCTAAAGCATTTGGCACATAGTATGTGCTTATATAAATGCTGGTCTCTTTTCCCTTTCCTTCCCCCTTTATTTCCAGCATGTTTTCTTGGCTTCTAATTAGCTCCTCTTTACAGTGACATCCCTTCACTGATGGCACAGCATCTGATTGAAATTCAGAAGCTCTCTCCCCATCAGGTCCAACTCTTGGGGTCTAATGCCTCAGAGAAAATGCAGTCCCTCGTGGGATGGCCATATGCTTATTACGTAGCACAACAGAAAGTGTTTCCCCTCATTTCTCCCTGCTGTGAAGTTTTATTGATAAACTTTTTGGATAACAGTCATCTCTCTAAATTATCTCAATGTGCCAACAAAGACAAAAAATAGTTGAGCAAACCTGATTGACTCATCTGCTTCATCCGAGAGTACAGACAATACTCCACACCCATAATTCTCCATCTCTCCAACAAAAGGAGGTGAATTCCTTCCAATCTTCTCTGAAGCCGAGATCGGTCATTAAAATTACACAGCATCCAGCTTCATCGTATTTTGCTTTTCACTTGTATTGCTGTAATCATTGTGTTGTTTCCCTAGTTCTGCTTACTTCATTCGCCATTGGTTAATATAAGTCCTTATGTGCTTTTTTTCAGAATTACTAATATTAGTTATTTCTTATTGTGCAATGACATTCCATGTAGGGCAGTTTATCCAGTCATTCCCCAGATGAGAGAAACCCACTTTGTTTTTTTACTTCTTTGCTATCCAAAAAAAAATAGAGGTAGCTGGTAGGACTATGTTGGCAGATAGTGGACACTCATTTTCTCTTTGAACTCCTGTGAACATATGCATAGCAGTGGGATCACTAGATCAAAAGGTATTGGTTTATTCACTTTTCTTGCATAATTCCAATTTTTCCCCTAGGATATTTGGATTTATTCATAACTTTGTGAACAAGATATTAGCATGCCTGTCCTTTTGCAGCTCTTCCAACATTAACTATTTCCATTATTTATCATTTTTGCCAATTTTCTGAGTGTGAGGTAAAAAGTCAGCATTTTTATTTATATTTCTCTTATTAGCAGTGACTTGGGGTTATCATTCATACAACAGTCTATAATTCCTTTTTTAAGAACTATTTGTTTACATTCTTTAATCACTTATCAATGAATCTTAGATTCCATCCATTTTCATCCCCCTCCCCCTTTTTTGTTTATTAAGGTACATAGACTGGAACATAATAAGCATAAATGCTTTTTCATTCACTTATTCTCAAGTCCATGTAGAAGTTACTGGTATAACACTTTGGTCTAAATTCTTACTTTTTTGCCAAACATATTTCCAGTTTTCCCTATGGTTCTAAATTTAAAAAATGCTTCCCCAGGTAGTTTGTGATTTTGAGTTTGACACTGGTCTATTGACATCAATTATTTCTGATTCTTGCTTAGCCAGTCTGTTCCATTCGCCTACTTTTCTATTTTCAACCACCAGCAATTAGGTTTAATGATAATTGCTTTATACAATATTTTGAGGTTTGGAAGCCCCATACCCTCTTCATTCCTACTTTTCCCCCATTGTTTCTTTTGATATTTTCTTCAAACTTTTGTTTCTTTAAATAAATTTTGGTATTACTTTGCTGAACTCTGTCAAGTAACCTTTTGATACTTTGGTAGGCATAAAACTAACCTATAAATTAATTTAGGCAGGACCATCATTTGCATTCTATTTGTGTAGCCCAACCATAAACAACGGATACCCCTCTAATTTGCATCTTTCTTTATTTTTAAAAATTGTTTGTAACGCTACATAAATCTCTAGTGTATCTTAGTAGATTGAGTCCCAGATACTTTGTGAATTTGAAAATTATTTTTTGATGTGAATTTTTTTGGTCATTCATTTTATTGCTATATGGAAATGCTGATGGTTTCTAATTTTTTTATTGCATCCTGTTACTTTAATTTGTTCACAGTGATTCTTTTACTGGTCCTTCCAGCTAGGTCATTTGACAAGGTTAGAGTTGATGCTTTTGTACTGCAAACTGGAGCTGAGGGCCTCCCATGGTTCAGTGGAAGGCTTCTCAGTCTAGGATCATTGAAAGGATGCAGCTGGATCACTGAAGAGATGTGGCCCAAAGTCCTTTGAATAGGTGGTGTCCAGAAGTAAGAAATAGGATCAAAAACTGATTGCCTGAAATGAGTTACTAAGTAGAGGGTCAGGAAGGATGATGAAGTAGGATCCAGTCCATAATTGGGTATTAGTATTAGATAATCAGTGTTGAAAATGAAGCAAATTTTTCATGGTTAGGTTGCAAGATAATTTGTCTTCTCTTAATATCTTGGGAGTTTTTGTGTGGTTTTTAAATCAGGCCACTGTCCCACCTTCCAGGTCCCCTTCCTCCAAATGAGTAGTGGACATCTGTGCTATAAGATCTAAAGTCCTTTCCAAGTCCAAGTCCATAACCTATGAACTATAAAGTTATTTTATTGATGGAACAATTGCTCCTAAGAAAAAATTAAATGACTTGCCCACAGAGGACTAGCACTTGAACCCTGGTCAGATGACTCCAACTTCAGTGTACTTCGCACACTATCATTCTGTGTACAGATTAATGCTATGTTGGATTCTTGGGATAAAAAGAGTCAAATTTTTCCACTACCATCTACTCTTCAGAGATACCATGGTGGACAGAGCTGCCTTAGAGGCAGAAAGACTGGGTTCAAAGAACTATCTCGGACAGATATTTTCTTGCCAATGCTGGGGGTGATTTATTTAACCTCTCAGTGCTCAAATAACTCTCTAAGAAGACAAGTTTCAGGTTGTTGTTGGTGTTTTTCCTTGTTCTCGAAGAGGACCATGACATCTGGAAGGAGATGCCATGACTTGTAAGTGAATTGGTTTTAAATGAGGGAGGAATGTACGAAGTCGAAGCAGGCACCGACTGATGTGTGTTGTTGAAAAACATACTCTCAACAGGAGTTCCTCTACCAGTGAAATATGAGGTCCGATGAGGAGAAGAGAGGAGAGAAGAGAGTAGAAGAAGAGGAGGAGAGGAAAAGCTTCAAAAAGTCCTATCTCCATTCTCAACCCATCACCAAAAAATACAAATCTAGAGTCTTTAGTTAGGTATTCATATATATATATATATACCTATGTTCTGTACTAGGAAGGTGAAGGAAGTGATCCAGCTTTAAACTCTGAAGTTCCTGAACTTAGTTACTGGACATTGATGCTTCCTTTACCTATTCTATGCCATGTAGATTCTGAAAAGATACTAAAGAAATGGCTGGCTGGCACAAAGGGCTACACTAGAATCTTTGCAAATAAAGAAAATCAAAATAAATCAAAATGTAAAACAAGTAAATTTAAGAAAAGTGACAATACAATTTTCAAAATTATGGTGGAGCAACTGAAAGACTTAATGTATTAAGAGTTCACAAGTGAAACCTCCAAAGAAACATTTTAAAATTACTGAATCAAATATTTAAGGAAATGAAGCACTAGTTATTGGTGGTAAGAAAAACAAAGACCAAATAAAAGAAGAGGTTGAAGAATTTTTTTTTTAAATCAGAGAAAGATTTCAATTTAGAGTTAGTTGATGCTCTAAAAAAAGTTCAGATGGAAATCATGGAGAAAATTAACAATTGGGACACTTTGATAGAAAAGCCATAAAAAATCTATAGACCCAACCAATAAATAGATTTCCTACATCAGAAAACAAAATTATATAAAATATAATGGAAATGGAAATAGAGGCTTGGGGGAAAATTACAGAATTAGCTAAAGACCTAGAAAACACAGATTTAATAGACTGAACTTCATGACACAAAAATCCCAGTGGTACTGTTTTAGCAGATAACTTACAAAAACAGAAGACATTCTGAACACAACATTCCAGGAAAATTGTCTTTATAAATTCCAAGAATTTGAAGAAAATTAGTAGAAAAATTCAAAGAAAAAGAATCCATAGGATCCTCCAAAATAATAACACATTTCAATATGCCCAGATACATTTTATTTAGTTTCCAAAATAACAATAGGGAAGTAAAGCAAAATCAAGCTATCAAAAGAAATAGAGATCATTTGCTAAGGAAGAATAATCAGGATCACTGGGGACTTTTCAAAAAGGATGGGGTGAAGAAAATGGAATATAACAAACAGACAATTATGAAGCATGAATCACAAACCCAGGATTAACTACTGGCAAATTTCAATATGTTCTTTTAAGAGAAAAGTTAGAAATTTGATAAACACTGAGTTTAGTAGATATATGACCTTCAAAGGAGTCTTTTAACAGCAATCAGACCTCCCCTTCCAGAAGTATTTTAAATAATGTGGACTCTTCTAGTCAAGATAAATTAGTTGCTAATGAAATGATAATTCTTAGATTATCACATTAACTAAATCATTATTTCAAAAAGGTGTTTTAGAAAAAGAAAAACAGAATAGAAAGAGAATGAGAGAAAACCAATAAGGACAAAATTAATAGGCAGAGAAATTCCTCAGTGAAGCTTCTATTATTGATGAAAGGAAAGTCCAAGTTAAGGAAATCTATGTAGGTATTAATGTTATAGTAGTCTGATATTGAATCAACCAATCAATCACCCCACCCTAAATGAAGTACAAGATACTCTAACCCAGATACTTTCATCATATGACAATATCTCAATTGGATCCAAAGATCAATCACAGGCAATAGACTAAGTTCAGAAAAGCTATTTTATGAAATTAAAGATTCTATGCAATGAATCTATTAAAATCACTTGAGGAGATTGGGGATTGGATAAAATAGCGAACAGTTATGAAATGTAGCATCCGAGTGGCAGACCAGCCTACTGGTAACTCCATTCAAATTTTATCCACATCCTTGACAAGAAATAAATTGGGGGGATATGGAGAGAAGAGAGCTTCTGTCTTCTCACCCAACTATTTAAGCAGAGGATGATATTGTAAACCTTGAAAGTTCAGAAGATTTGAGACTCCTTTTGGAAGTCCTAACAGTGTTTCTGAAATAGCAGGGTTTGATGACACCATCTACAGAGGGAGTTTTGGATAAACCATTTGAAGGAAGCTTCAGGATTACAAGGACATCAGCAGAAAATTACACTATGCCTAAGGGAAACCTCATGAAGACTACATTAAAGGGATAAAATTACTTCAAGCAGCTGGGAGCTATGAATTACCCCTTTGTCACACTTGCTTTTGTGGCAGGTGAAAGATGAAATAATTGAGGACATAAAAGTTTGAACTTCCAAGAATATCAACTTATTAAGCAATGTGTGCCAATTACCTAACGAATGGCCACCAGCCCCCTTCCTCAGCTTAGGGCTGGACCCTGAATACAGGGGGAGATAGACTTTTATATATTATAAACAATTAATCAAATAAGACCAATTAATTAAAAGAAAACAATTAACCGGGATACTTTAGGTAATCTGATTTCTAACTGGCAGAAAGATTAGGTACTTTCCAAGTGAAGAAGGGGAGAATGAACAGGTACAATTATCTGAAATCAGAAAAAGAGGTGTCCCACTCCCCCCAAGTGAACAATCAAAGGAGCATGGGAACAATAACTGATTGATCAGTGTGCGGGGCCAGTTTTCAGATAAGAAATGTGGATTGCTTGAGATGGACATTTGTGAAACCATTCTTGACATCAGTCTTTGGGTTTGACTGGTAAACAGCAGGTAGAGGTGGTTCAGGTTTCCCGACTCACAAGGCTAGGTTCAAATGCTGCAATAAGGTTTTCTCCCAGTTTCTACAATTGAATAAGGTTTTCTCACAAGACAGAAGGACTAAATCCATAATTGAATAGAAATGAACTGAGCTAGCTCCAGAATTGAATCACAAGATGGAGTCAGTTTGGTTCACCCAATTCCCACAATTAATCACTTGCTATCCTAATCCCCTCAATTCCCTCACTCTCTAAGCTTGAACTCATTTTCCCCTTGACTCCATATGTACTTGTGGGAGAATGTATCTCCAGTAAGTGAAGAAAAGGCAGTTGTTTTGTAACTGCTGCCTAAATTGATCTATCATAATACAGAAATTATAGAGGTAAAAACGTAAGTTTTACTATGCTTAAGCACAAGTTCAGGCCCCAAAGGAAAAAAAATAACTTGATTAAGATGAGGTCTCCAGCAAGGTCTTCTATAGACAAAATTACATCAGAGTGACAGTGAAATAATTATTTTAACATAGAAATCTTACAAGAAATTTACAATCTTGCACATTCCTCTTAGGTGATTAAAAAGTTAAAGAAAAGACATATAGTCCCATGCTTCCTTCAGTGCCATACATGTTGAACAAACTTAGTTATTCAGAATCATATTTTCACATATTCTGTAAGGAAACAACCTTAATTAAACAGACTCTATAGGTAAAGAAAGTCAGGTTACAGATTAAACACTGAGTTTGTAAAATCCCACACTTAGAAAACTACAAAGCTACATTTTAAAGAAGTCAGAATGGGCTAATTAAGACAAAAGGATTTACATGTTATAAAGACTTGGTATTAGGAAAATTTTTCCACCAATAAAATATTTTTGGAAGGTTTTGAGGATGCTTTGTTCTCTTCTTCCTCTCATTTGGGTTCTTATCTCAGGAATGTTAAAAGTCTTATCTTAACACTATTATTCCATGAGTTAGGTTTATGCTAATGAGGTTACTATTAATAGAAGACAGGCTTTAAGTTGACCAAAAATTGCAGGATTAATGTCCCTGAACCTGAATGATAAAAGCTAATAAAAGGAAATCAAAAATCCAAAATTTGCATTACAGTACCAGTGTTTTTTTTAACCATACTATCTTCACAAATATGCATTTCTAATTATCTGGCTAATTAATATCATCTGGTAATAAAAAGGGGGACCATATCAATTGGAACTGATGAGAAATATCTTTAGAAAGATATCCTCAATACCTCAGGGTTATGCCTAGAATTCTGAGGGGAATAGTAGTGGTCAGCCTCACTCTGAGGAGCCAACCTGCCAGTCCAGGGGGTTGGGAGAGTGAGTCCAGAACATGCACTACATTGTCATGGTAGGAACTTTGTTTAGGACGCTTTTGTTAAGTTTGAATTAATGACAAAACAATAGAGATAAGAATGTATATATGTATCTCAAGTAGACTACTAAAGGAAATACAACCCTAAAAATTAGAGCTTAAAATGTAAATAGTCTAAACTTCAATCAAAGGAAGAAGAGCCATTTAGTAGGTTAAAGAACCAAATCAAGCTATATGTTGCTTATCAGAAACATAGTTAATCCAGAAGGATGTAAATAATTTGAAAAGTAAGATGTGGTCTAAAATTTATCACGTCACCATCAGATCATGAAAAGCCTGAGGGGTAGTGATTTCAGATAAAGTTAAATTCAAAACAGGAAGCATTTAAAAAGTTTGAACTATGGACATTATATTATGCTAAAAAAGATTTCCTAAAAGTTATGTGTATATAAAGATTTTCAAAGTGATATATATGGTTAATAATTCTGAAGCAAATTTTATAAAAGGAAAACCTTATAAGATGATTTTTTTCTGAAAAAGCAATAATACAGACTATTATTACCCATTACCAGAACTATGATTCCAACAAAAAAAATATAGAAAAAAATTGCAGAACTTAATAGAGGAGCTGAGGGAGAGAGAAGTAAAAAGGGAATAAGCACTTATATATCTCCTACTGTGCATGAGGCACTTTTCTTTATAAAATAATAAGTTCCTTGCCAATAATGCAAGATCTTTTCATGACTTGATCTGCTTAATCAAGAATGGGTAAGACTTTGCTTGAAGGAATGTCAAAATTGTGGCTTATGAACATAATGGAATATTATAACACTCTAAGGAACAATGAAGGACAGCTAGGTGGCTCAGTGGATAGAGTGCCAGGCTAGAATCAGGAAGACTCATTTTCCCGAGTTCAAATTTGAACTGAGACACTAACTGCGTAATCCTGGACAAGTGACGTAACCCTATTTGCCTCAGTTTCCTCATCTGTTAAAAAAAGAGCTGGAGAAGGAAATGACAAACCACTCCAGTATTTTTGCCAAGAAAATCCCAAATAATGTCACAGAGTCAGGAATGACTGAAAAGAACTGAAAAAAGGAACAATGAATGCAATGAATACAGAGAAGCATGGCAAGACATATGAACTGATGGAAAGTGAATCAAGCAGAATCAGAAAGACAAAGATACAATGATTATAATAATGTAAATAGGAAGAAAAAACGAACCCAGCAACAAAAAAACAATCAATACTGAATGCTGTGAAATTATATTGACTGTGCTTAGTCCCAAAGAAGATATAGGAGAATTCATTTCCCTTCCTTCTTTGTAGATGTATTACACCATGGGTGTAATATACAGTATATGATACACATAGACTGGATTAATCTGTTGCTCAGTTTTGTTAAGCTCATTTTTACCCTCTTTTTGAAAGAATGAAGGAGGGATATATTGGGAAATGTTAAAAAACTTAAATATATGTGTGTGTGTGTGTGTGTGTGTGTGCGCGCGTGTGTGTGTGTGCGTGCACGTGTGTGTGTATGTACGCGCGCGCGCACACACACACACACACACACACACACATATATAGTTGTAAAGAATGAGTGTGGCTGAAGGCTTTTAAACTCCAAATTTAGGATTTAGCCCCTATTTTGCCTGGTTCCCTTGGTGGGATGGGACACAGAACATATGAAACCAAGGTTAAGCATCTCTCCCTTGTTCAAGGGGTAAAAAAAGCCCCTATATATCAAATTAGCAATAGTAACCTTTTTGTGGTAGCAAAGAATAGGAAACAAATTAGGTGACCATAATTTGGAGACTGGCTAAACATTTGTAATACGTAAATACAACAGAATATTATTGCTCCATAAGGAACATAGAGGAATTCAGAGAACCTTATATGAACTGATACAGATTAAAACAAGCAGAACCAAGAAAACTATGCGTAATGCCTGTATCAATGTAAATGGAAAGAACAATAAAACAAAACTGAATTTGACATGCTTGACAACAGAAAAGGGACAAGAAAACACGTGTTTTTTTTTCCTTTTGCTGAAAAGCTGGGGGACTATAGGTGTGGAATGCTGCACCTTCTATCAGAAATGGTTAACGCATTGTTGGTTTCCTTGAATTTTTTTGTAATCTTTCAGGATAAGGCCTAATGTAGCGATAAAAGGTATACTTTTGGAAAAGGTGGTCATATAAAAGCAAAAGTCACCAATACAGCTCTGTGCATTAAAAAAAAGGAATGCCACTGGTCACAAGGAAAAGTAGGTGGGAAATGGATGAAATGTCTTCTTCCCATTGAAAAAGCAATTAAAGCATCAAAGCACTTGGTCAACTAACCATATATCAATATCATCCTTATCATCATCATCGTTATCATCAACAAGCATTTATCAAGTGCCTATTATGTTGCAGTCACTGTTCTGGCAATAGAAAGAAAGAAAGGCAAGATTTCATGCCTTCATGAAGCTCACATTCTAATGGAAGAGACAATATGCAAACAACTGTGCATATATGTACAGTGTGCATGACTTTTGGAACCAATTGGTTCCATATATATACAGTGTGCATAGGAGGTGATCTCAGAGGGAAAGCATTGGGGTGGAGGGCAGAGAAGGAAACCAGGAAAGGCCCCTTCAAGAAGGTAGGATTTTACCTCAGCCTTGAAAGAAATCATGCAGGCCAAGAGTCAGAGGTATGGAAAAAGTGTATTCCAGAAATGGGAGATATCCAATAAAAAGGCATGTGGTTGGACATAGAGTGTCTAGTGGGAGGCAAAAAGAAAAGGAGAAGGCCAAAAACAAGCATCCCTAGATCATAAACTGTTCACCAAGGATTAAAGTACAAGAAGACTGGAAAGGTAAGAAGTGACCAGGTTGTGAAGTATTTAAGAAGTCAGAGGATTACATATTAAATTCCTGAGGTTTTTAGAGGGCCAATGGAATTTATTTAATAGAGAAGGGACATTGTCAGATTGGTTCTTTAAGATCAGTTTAATAAATGAGCAGGAGATTGACTGGAGGGGGAAGGGAAAGGAAGGGAATGAGTATTTATATAGTGCTTTCTATCCCAGGCACTGTGCTAAGCACTTTGCAAATGTTGTCTCATTAGATCCTCAAAATAAGGATGAAGGAGAGGCTTGAGGCAAGGAGATCAAAAAAGCAGGCTGTTGCATTTGAGGTGATGAGAACCTGTGTGATTTTCATTTAGAGAGTATATCACTTGAAAAATGCTAGCATTGCCAGAGAAAGAACTGATGGAGTCTGAATACAGATCAAAACATACTATTTTTACTTCATTTTTTCATGGTTGTTTTTATTTGGCCTATGTTTTCTTTCACAACATGACATATACATACACGTATACATATATGTATATGTGTATGCATGTGTACATATACACATATGTATTTCACACATATGTATGCATGTGTACACATACATACATGTGCGTGTATACATACATATACATATACACATACATTTACATATACATCTATGTGTGTATATGTATATACACACACACATTCCTGGGTTCTGAAAGCTGAGCAGGGTTATAAATACTGGTTAGGTTCTCAGGTTAGTCCACAAAAGTCTGTTTAATCCAAAATGCAACTGTGGTGCAATTTTCTGTGGATTTTTTCTGTGGAAAATACTGTGGAATTCTTGTGGAATTTTCTTCAGGCTTTGAGGGTATGTCTCTGAACTTGGAACCTGACAATATTGGTGTTGTCATGTTTGGTAATGACAAACTGATTAAAGGAGATATTGTGAAGAGAACAGGAGCCATTGTGGATGTTCCTGTTGGTGAGGAGCTATTTGGCCATGTTCTAGATGCCCTGGGCAACGCCATTGATAGAAAGGATCCAATTGGTTCCAAAACTCGTTGAAGAGTTGGTCTGAAGACCCCTGGAATCATTCCCAGAATTTCTGTGCATGATTCCATGCAGACTGGCATTAAGGCTGTGGATAGCTTGGTACCAATTGGTTGTGGTTAGCATGAGCTGATTATTGGTGATAGGCAGACTGCCAAAATGTCAATTGCTATTGATACAATCATTAATGAAACCAGGTCATTCTGCCATGTACCTGTCGTCTCCCCTTTTACAATGCAAGCTACTCGAGGACAGAGATGCTTTTTGCTTGTTCTTTCTATCTCCAGTGCTTAGCTTGTCAGGGAACAAAGAAGAGCCTGCTCTTTAACAGATAAGAGTGAAGAAAGATAGTGGAGCAAGATATCTAAATAATATGAGATGAGGAAGAAGAGAAAAATGCTTGAGAATAACTTTTTTTTGCATTGAGGTTTGAGGCAAGGTCCCTAGCTAAGAATAGAGGGAGGACGTTTTTGGAGGGACAAAAATATTTGTAATAGCCACTGTGGTGAGTAGGATAGTGACTCATTTGGGGAAGTGTATTGGGATTGCCTTATTCTAGTAAGAGCTCTAGTTAAGGGAACATGGAGCATAAATTTGTAATGTATCCACTCAGCATGGCTTCATTATTTTCTCCAACTCCTTTAAGAATCATATGATTAAGAAGAAAGGTGGGAGATGGCAGGAACAATCCATGTTTGGGGTTTTGGCAAGGCATGATTGGCAATAAGACAAAGGGTCAAGGGATTTGAAAGTAAAGGACAGTAAAAAGGTGAAGTGATTCATCAAGGATTCAAGATGGAGAAGGTAGAATTGTGTGGCCAGTAGAGGAGTGATGGCCTGGGAGAAAACTGAGCTGTGGAGGGACTCATGATCACAATAAGAATGAAAAATAGAGTTGGGGACTATAAGGCATAAGGAAAGATAGAATAAAAAATATTATGATGAGCAAAAGGTATTTCGGAGTTCACAAATGTGGAACAGAACACTTGTGGGTTATGGCAAGATCAAGAATATGACCAATTGAGGAGATCATAGGAACTGAGTAGATGAAGAGACTGGAGAGTTAAGGTGTTTGAGGGAACATAGAAACGTGTGTTAAAGCATGAGAGAAGACATCAGGGAGAAGAGAAACATAAGCCAGACACTGAACTTGTTGAGGACAGGAGTTATGGGGGCCAGTAGATATCAGCTGCCAGAATCCTGATTGAGTGATAATTCTGGATTTGAAAGAACTTCAAAGGAAGAGAGGTTGCTTAGTGATAGTGGTAGTGGGGGATTCTGGAAGTGGAGGTGGGAGAACAGGGAATATTCCACTTTCCCATTATGACCAGTGATCCTGGGAGTATGAGTCAAAGTGTAACCATTACTGGAAAGGATGGCCAAGGATGTAAAGTCATCAGGAGTGAGCCAGGTCTCAGTAAGTACTAGAAGATGGAAGGAATCAGAAAGAAAATGTTTTGAGAAGAAAGGAAGTTTCTTAATGAAGGAGTGATTTTAGAGGGCAGAGTGGGCAGATCTAAACTGGGACATGGTGGGGCATATAAGAGTTGAGAAGGATGGGAGTAAAAGGTACAATTGAGGGTTGGGGAATGGTTTGTTGTAACAACAAAGTGGCTAGCAGCTGCTACCGGGGTGTAAGACCCAACAAAACTAGCAACAAGAGCTGCCAGCCGATGTTCTTTTGATCTGCTTTACTAAGGAAAGTAACTTTAATGGGTTAATGATAACACTTTAATCAAGCACACATACACACACACACACACACACACACACACACACACACACACACACACCAGCTCAAGGCAAAAATGCTGCAAGCAGCCACAAAGAAACAATTCAAATACTGTGGAACCACAGTCAGGATTACACAGGAACTTGTAGCTTCTACATTAAAAGATCAGAGGGTTTGGAATATGATATTCCATAAGGCAAAGGAGCTTGGATTATAATCAAGGATCAACTACCCAGCAAAACTGAGCATAATCTTTCAGGCAAGGAGATGGATATTCAATGAAATAGGGGACTTGCAAACCTTCCTGATGAAAAGACCAGAACTCAACAGAAAATTTGATCTTCAAATACAAGACTCAAGAGAGGCAAAAAAAAGAGAGGAAAGGAAAAAAAAATTATTCAATGAAGGAAAACTGTTTACATCCCTACATGGGAAGATGATACTTGTAACTCTTGAGAATTGTATTTTTATTATGACATTTAGAAGGGCTATATATAGACAGAAGGTGTTGGTATGAGTTAACTGATGTGATGATAAGAAACCTAATTAAAGGGTGAAAAGGGATTGTAAGGGGAGAAGAGGAAAGGAGGAGGCAGAAAAGTGTAAATTACATTACATGAGGAAGCACAAAAACATATTACAGTAGATGGAAAGAAGGGAGGGAGATGCATGTTGTTTGAACTTTTGCTCTCATGGGATTTGGTACAAGAAGGGAATAACACATTCAGTAAGGTATAGACATCTTACTTGCCCTACAGGCAGTAGGAGGGGAAACGGGAAAGAAAAGGGAGAGGGTGGTTAGAAGTTAGGGAAGAAGTAGTAAAGGAAAAGGGAAAGGAGAGAGGGAAGACTGAAGGAGGCAGTGGTCAAAAGCAAAACTCTTTTGAGGAGGGAAAGGGAGAAAGAAAAAATAAAAGCATAAGCACAGGGGGAAATAGGGTGGAGAGAAAGACATAGATAGTAATCATAACTGTGAATGTGAATGGGATGAACTCTCTCATAAAATGGAAGCAGATAACAAAATGGATTAAAAACCAAAATCCTACAATATGTTGTTTACAAAAACCACATTTGAAACAGGGGGATATACACACAGGGTAAAGGTAAAAGGCTGGAGTAGAATATATTGTGTTTCAGCTGAAGTAAAAAAAAAAAAGCAGGGATTGCAATCTTAATCTCAGAGAAAGCAAAAACAAAAATAGATTTAATTAAAAGAGATAAGGAAACTGTATCCTGCTAAAAGGCACCATAGACAATGAAGTAATATCATTACTAAACATATATACAGCAAGTGGTTTAGCATCCAAGTTCTTGGAGGAAAAGTTAATAGAGCTACAGGAAGAAATAGACAGCAAAACTATACTAGTGGGGGCCTCAAACTCCACTTCTCTGAACTAGATAAATCTAACCACAAAATAAACAAGAAAGAAGTTAAGGAGGTGAATAGAATTTTAGAAAAGTTAGATATGATAGATCTCTGGAGAAAGGTGAACAGGGATAAAAAGGAATATACATTTTTCTTAGTGGTACATGGCACCTACACAAAAATTGACCATGTACTAGAGCATAAAAACCTTACAATCCAATGAAGAAATATTAAATGCATCCTTTTCAGACCTTGATGAAATAAAAATTATATGTAATAAAGGGCCATGGAAAGATTGACTAAAAGTTAATTGGACACTAAATAATCTAATCCTAAAGAATGAGTGGGTCAAACAACAAATTATAGAAACAATCAATAACTTCATGCAAGAGAATGACAATAATGAGACAATATACCAAAACTTATAGGATGCATCCAAAGTGATTTTAGAGGAAGTTTCATATCTCTCGATGCTTACATGAATAAAATAGATAAAAAGGAGATCAATGAATTGGGCATGCAACTAATAAAGCTAGAAAAAGAACAAATTAAAAATCCTCAATTAATTACCTAAGTAGATATAGTGAAAACCAAAGGAGAGATAAATAACATTGAAATTAAGAAAACTATTGAACTAATAAATAAAACTAAGAGCTGGTTTTATGAAAAAATATAATAAAATTGATAAAGCTTTAGCTAATTAGATTAAAAAAAGGAAGAAGAAAACCAAATTGTCAGTATCAAAAATGAAAAGGGTAAACTCACCACTCATGAAGAGGAAATTAAAACAATAGTTAGGAGCTATTTTGCCCAACTGTATGCCCATAAATTTTACAATCTTAATGAAATCGATGAATATTAACAAAAATATAAATTGCCCAGATTAACAGAAGAGGATGTAAAATAATTAAATAATCCCATCTCAGAAAAATAAATTGAACAAGCCATCAATGAACTCCCTAAGAAAAAAATCTCCAGGGCCAGATGGATTTACAAGCGAATTCTATCAAACATTTAAAAAACAATTAGTTCCAATACTATATAGACTATTTGGGAAAATTGGTGAAGAAAGAGTCCTACAAAATTCTTTCTATGATACAAATGTGGTGCTGATACCTAAACCAGGAAGAGTCAAAACAGAGAAAGAAAAATATAGACCAATTTCCCTAATGAATATAGCTACAAAAATTTTAAATAAAATATTAGCCAAAAGATTACAGCAACTTATCATGAGAACAATACACTATAACCAGGTAGGATATATACCAGGAATGTAGGGCTGGTTCAATATTAGGAAAGCTATCAGCATAATTGATCATATAAACAACAAAACTAACAGAATCCATATGATTGTCTCAATAGATGGAGAAAAAAAACTTGACAAAATACAACATCCATTCTAATTAAAAACACTAGACAGCATAGGAATAAATGGAGCCTTCCTTAAAATGATAAATAGTATCTGCCTAAAACCATATAAAGCATTATATGTAATGGGGATAAGCTAGAAGGATTTTCAATAAGATTGGGGGTGAAACAAGGATGTCCATTATCACCACTGTTATTCAATATGGTGCTAGAAATGTTAGCTTTAACAATAAGAGAAGAAAAAGAAATTGAAGGAATTAGAATAGGAAAAGAAGAAACTAATTTATCACTCTTTGCAGGTGATATGATAATGTACTGAGAGAATCAAGTAAAAAACTAGTTGAAATAATAAACAACTTCAGCAAAGTTGCAGGATGTAAAATAAACCCACCTAAATCATAGGCATTTCAATATATTACTAACAAAGTCCAGCAGCCAGAGATAGAGAAATACCATTTAAAGTCACTGTAGACATTATAAAATATTTGGGAGTCTACCTGCTAAAACAAACCCAGGAATTATATGAATACAATTACAAAATACTTTTCATACAAATAAAGTCAGATCTAAATAATTGGAAAAACATCAATTGCTCATTGGTAAGCTGAACTAATATAATAAAAATGACAATTCTACCTAAATTAATTTATTTATTCGGTGCCATACCAATCAAACTACCAAAAATTTATTTTTTTAGAGCTATAAAAAAATAACAAAATTCATCTGGAAGAACAAAGGTCCAAAATTTCAAGGGAATTAATGAAAAAAAATGCTAGGGAAAGTGGCCTAGCCATATCAGATCTTAAACTGTATTATAAAGCAGCAATCATCAAAACTACTTGGTACTGGCTAAGAAATAGAGTGGTGGATCAGTGGAGTAGGTTAGGTACACAAGACACAGCAGTTAATTACTATAGTAATCTACTGTTTGATAAATCCAAAGACCCCATCTTTGGGGACAAGAACTCACTATTTAACAAAAACTACTGGGAAAACTGGAAAATACTATGAAAGATACTGGTCATAGACCAACATCTTAAACCATATACCAAAATAAAGTCAAAATGGGTATACAATTTAGATATAAAGTCTTATACTATAAGCAAATTTGGAGAGGAAGGAATATTTTACCTGTCAGATTTATGGAAAATGGAAGAATTTATGACCAAACAAGAGATAGAGAACATTATGAAATGCAAAATGGATCATATTGATTACATTAAACTGAAAAGTTTTTGCACAAACAAAGCCAATGCAACCAAGATTAGAAAGGAAGCAGAAAACTGGGAAATAATTTTTACAACCAGTGTCTCTGATAAAGACCTCATTTCTAAAATATATAGAGTACTGAGTCAAATTCTTAAGAATGCAAGTCATTCCCCAGTTGATAAATGGTCAAAGGATATGAACAGGCAGTTTTCAGATGAAGAAATTAAAGCTATTGATAGTCATATGAAAAAATGTTCTAAAGCACTATTGATCAGAGAAATGCAAATCAAAACAAGTCTGAGGTACCACATCACACCTATCAGGTTGGTTAATATGACAAAACAGGAAAATGATAAATGCTGGAGAAGATGTGGGAAAATTGGAACACTAATGCATTATTGGTGGAGTTGTGAACTGATCCAGCCATTCTGGAGAGCAATTTGGAACTATGGCCAAAGGGCTATAAAAATGTGCCTACCCTTTGACCCAGCAATACCACTTCTAGGGCTGCATCCCAAAGAGATCATAAAAAACAGAAAAGGACCCAAATGTACAAAAATATTTATAGCAGCCCATTTAGTGGTGACCCAGAACTGGACATTGAGAGGATGCCCATCAATTGGAGAATGGCTGAACAAGTTGTGGTATATGAATATAATGGAATACTGTTGTGCTATAAGAAATGATGAGCAGGTGGACTTCAGAAAAAAAAAAAAACATGGAAAGACTTATATTAACTGATGCTGAGTGAAGTGAGCAGAACAGGAGAACATTGTACACAGTAACAGCCACATTGTGCAATGACTAACTTTGATAGACTTAGCTGTTCTCAGCAATGCAAGGACCTAAAACAATTCCAAAAGACTCATGATGGAAATTGCCATCCACATCCAAAGAAAGAACTATGGAGTCTGAAGGCAGATCGAAGCATACTATTTGCTCTGTTGTTTTTTTTTGTTGTTGTTTGTTTGTTTAGTTTTTTTCTTTCTTTCTCGTGTTTCCTCCCATTTGTTCAAACTCTTCTATACAACATGACTAATGTGAAAATATGCTTAATAAGAATGTATATATAGAGCCTATATCAGATTGTATGCAGCCTGCAGGAGGAAGGCAGAGAGGGGGGCAGAGAAAATATCAAACTCAAAAGCTTATTGAAGTGAATGTTGAAAACTAAAAATAAATTAATGTTTTTTAAAAAGTGCCAAAATCACATAAGCCTTTGGTAATCAGTTACATTTCCAGTATTACCTGGATGAAGCTCAGACTACAAGTATGATTAAGAGTCTTTAGAACACAATGACCTCACAAGTATTACACCACAATGAACTGTGTCTGTGCCCTTGTAGAATTGGTTTTTTTTTCTGTTCTCAGATCTGCATAAGCGATAGTAAAAATAGGATACACTTAATAGTAGTGAAATTGTTCATCTTAAATAGTTTAATGTCATGCTCCAAAGTGCTATGAAATCTGGTGCAAAATGGCCAAGAGAAAGGCAAAGAAAAACAGGGTTAGGATACCATTGGATATTTCAAAATCGCAATTACTCAAGGCTGCGACCCACAAGGAAACTAGAGATGCCTTAAAGTAAGTATTAGCATTTCTCATTTGTCAATACTTCTGTACCATTATATCACTTTTTTCTAGTTTGATCTCTGCCAGTATACCTTTTAGTAAAATGTTACGACTATTCATTGCCACTGCATCATTGTGATTTGACTAGTGTATTTTAAATGTTTTGAAATAAAGAAAACATTTGATGAATGCATCTGTGTTTATATAATAAAATAGAAGCTATAGGCCTTTTGACTGCCCCCCACACATTAAATGGAAAAATGGCAGCTCAGTAAAACATAAAATAGTTATACAGATCTATTAATTTGCATATTATCTGATTAACCTATAACATTCCTTCCTCTGGAACCAGATCCTTGTTATCTACCCCATGTAGAGTACCCAGGCCCTGTTCTAAAGGTGGGTTGGTGAGTTGTCCAGGATATTTTAGTGTAGTCTGCTGCAGTTAATACCCTCCTTTTTTGTTCTTGAGCATATTATTTGCTCTCTTTTTTTCCTCAGGCCTCACACTGTGTAAAGTTAAGTGCTAAAAAAGAATGGAACCTAAAGGTCAAAGGCTAAAATATGCCTGAAATAGTTTTGTTATTAACCTGAGGCATTTTGTGGTGCTGTTCAGTTGTTTCATTTGTGTCTGATTCTTTGTGACCCTCTTTGGGATTTTCTTGGCAAAGATACTGGGGTGGTTTGCTATTTCTTTATCCAGCTCATTTTACAAATGAAGAAACTGAGGCAAACAGGTTTAAGTGATTTTCCCAGAGGCGCACAGTTAGTAAATGTTTGACTCCATCTAGATTTGAACTCAGAAAGATGAGGCTGCCTGACTTCAGGCCTGGTACTCTATGCACTATGGCGCCACCTAGCTGCCACTCTGGTGCATTAACAAGGGAATTGTCCACTAAAAGGTTAACAATCTACAAGCCCTGAAAGGAGAGGATAGGCTTTGGGAATCCTAATTCAATCCTTAGGACCTGACCCCAAGCCAGTTGCCTGTTTTTCAAAACAATTAGACTCCATGGCTGCTACAGCTACTCTAGTTGAGGAAGCTTCTAATTCTCTAGTGGACCAGCCCTTGAAGCTCTGACTCCCCATCAAGTTCAGAGAATTCTAGAAGCAGGGAGCCACTGGTGGCTGGCTAGCCACAGGCTCACCAAATATCAAGCCTTGCTCTTAGATACCCCTGACCTAATTCCTCAGGTATGCCACACACTCCTGAACCTTAAAGCAGTGTAATATGTAGAACAGGTGATTAGGAGAGCTAGGTATGAAATAGGCATCTTTAATTCCCTCCAGGAAAATTGTCTTCTACACCAGGGAAATTGTCCTTTATACTAATATACTGTCTGTTTGGCCTTTGTTTGCTTAACCTCCTTGCCAGGTTTGTTTCCTCCAGGCTCCAAGCCTACAACTTCCAGATGACTGCTCAGACTATGTACCCCTTGAACTGGACCCATTGAGGCAGGGACTGCATTACACCCCTTGCCAACAGGAAGCAGTTTCAGAAGCTAAGACCTTTGTCCCTGACCCCAAAAGAATTTGGGTCCCATTCATTTGAGGGGGGAATGATGAGGGTACAGTCTCTGGGAACTCCCTTGAACCTGATGGAGTACAATCTCTGGAAACCCCCTTGAACTCTCCTTGAATCTTCCCACTAGATCTGGCCTTCCCCTGAGGCCACAGGCCTTTCATTATCTAGGCCCAAATCTCTACCTAGCATAGCCCTCTATTGTCCAGCTGCTTCCCACCCTTAATCCCAACAAAATTCCGTTCTCTTGTTTCCTGGAGTCTTGACCTCTAGTCACCCCAGACCCATCAAGATCCTCCTTAGACTCCTCCTCAAGACCCTCCCTAAACTCCTCCTCTAGTCACCCCAGACTACTTGACTCAGTTCCTCCCACAATCTTTCTGTATATAAGTCTCATCTTGCCTCCATGAAGGTGCTCAGATTCAACCTAGCTCAGTAGATTGAATGTGGCCCGCTTGTGAAAACAAGCATCACAAATGGTGAGATTTCTTAAGACAACCCAATATGGCAAATCTTTAATAAACTTTGTCTTTTTCCTTGACAAAAAAAAAAAGAATCTACAAGCCCAAGAGCTTTTCGAATTCCTTTCCCTTTAAATCCTAAACCATAGCATTTAGGGGTTTTTGGGTTTTGTTTTGTTTTACCTATTAACTATTGTACTTGTTACACCACATTGAGTTCACAGAATTTTGGGGAGTTAGCTGTGCTTCTGTCTTATCGCTCTACTAGGCTAACATTTTATCCCACACCATCACAGACTGTGCATTATCTAAACTTTGTACCTAGAGCAGTAGGCACTAAACCATTTTTGAATGAAGGAATCTACAATTTGATCTATGAAATGGTTAAGTCATATAAAATAATAATAATAGCCAGCATTTATATAGAGAGATTTAAGGTTTGCAAAGCACTTTTCACATGTTACATACATACATGTATTATATATATGTTCACATATATATAGAAAATGTGTGTGTATGTATATACATCCACACATATATACATATACATCCATACATATATAATTTGTATAGTGGTTACAAGTTATCATATATATATAATCATACTTATTTGAAGTGTTCATGAAACCCTGGGTGCTAAAAATTGCTCGCCCACTTATATTTTCTAATCCATGATTTTCCTTGCTATAGCGTTATTTTGTTCATGTTCGCACATTAAGGACCTGTCATTTCATTGCTCCAGAAATTATCTTTACTGTTGCAGGCTGCAGTTCATGTATAATGTGATGTTTTAAACTAACTTGAGACTCAGAGACATTAAATGGTGTGTTCATTGTCACCCAGTGACAAAAGTCCCATTTTGATCCCGGGATGTTCTAACACCAAGTCCATGCTCTGCGTGTTTCATCCTGCTCTCTTTTGCTTAGTTCTTTAAAAACAAACATACAGAAATCATCACTACAGTCAGTGGTTAATCCTGTTAGCTCAACATGATCCATGAGTAGGTTATTTATAGATCTGGAACAGCTTCACCTCTTCCTTACTTTTCCACAGTCCCCATTCCCATTGACAAAGTTCAGCAGAGAGGACACCCATTATTAGTTTCTGTGTTTAATGATCTCTCTTCTCCTTAAATAAACCCAATCATCTAGAAAGACTTCCAAATGCAGAACAATGCAGTGACTTCATAGCCCTTTCCAATAACACAAACCCATACATATATGGCAAGGATGTGAGGGAGGGAGAGCAGGGGAAGGTGTATTAAGAAGATAGCCCAGTTTCTTCTACTATCTTTACCACTTACTAGCAATATAACCTTGAGAACATTGTTTTGTTGTCTTTCTGGGTTTCAGACCCAGAACATTGGGATCATAGATTGTGAGACGAGAGTGACCTCGGCTTTGCCTAGCTATAAAATGAAGACATTAGAGTAGATGAAAGAAAGTCTTTAGTTTTAGCTTGTGATTTTGTGATTATATAAATATCCATATATTCCCCAGAGAAAATGCAAACCATGCATATGCACGCATAGGCACTGTGTGGTGCAGTGGAAGGTGTATTGGAGCTCCATAGATTCAGGAAGATTTGAGTTCATATCTTCTGTGAGACACTTAATAGCTATGTGACCCATGGGTAAATCACTTAAACTCTCATTGTGCCTCAATTTTACCATCTGTAAAATGGAGATTACAATGATGTTTACCTCCCACAGTTATCTTGAGGATAAAATGAGTTAATATTTGTAAAGTTTTTTGCAATCATTTAAGCATTGTACAAATATTGTTGCTGTTACTAATATCATTATTTGGTCATGGGCCACAATGCTGCGATCTAGACTCAAGGAAGTTTGAGTTTCATCCTCACACACCTCCATTTTTTTTCCAAACCAAGGCCATTTGTACAAGATCCTGCTGACTTTGCCAGTTTTCCCAGAGGAAGCTTGATATGGCGTGAACCAGAAATTTGTGGCCCTAGCTGCCCAAATTATAGATGTGTGGTTTTTTCATCATGTCCGACTGTTCATGGCCCCATCTGGGGTTTTCTCAGCAAAGATACTGTAGTGGTTTGCCATTCCCTTCCCCAGCTCATTTTACAGATGAGGAAACTGAGGCAAACGGGGTTAAGTGACTTACCCAAGGTCACACAACTAGTAAGTATTTGAGAACAGATTTGAACTCAGGAAGATGAGTCTTCCTGACTCCAGGCCTGTTACTCTATCCACTGCACCACCTAGACATAATATGATACAGTCTAACAAATTAACAAATACACACACAGACACAGACACAGACACACACACACACACACACACACAAATACTCGGGGCTATTGTGACAGGACACTGTGAAGTAGAGCCAAGTCAATTTAAATTAACTTTGTTCCCCAGGCCTATTGACTTGAAACCTAGCTATGGGCCCTTTGGGCAAGGGGTATGTGAAGATTACTCCACGGATTGAGCAGCATGCTTCTAAAGCCTCATAGAATCCCATCCTCTCCACCCTTTCCTTCAGCCACGGGCTGCTTTTCCCTCTTTGTGGCTTGTTTACCTTCTTGTGGAGTGTTTTTTTTAACCTAGAAATCAAGTAAATTTTTATTAAAGTATTTATCTAAATAAATCATCAAACTCCAAGTGGTTCATTGCACCAGATGAAGAACCCATTTACTGAATGTGTTTAGAAAGGGAGAGAGTATTTCTGTATTGCACAGCAGCTGAAGAGATAAAGTAGGAGTTGACAAAATGAAGAAACTTATCAGCTTCTCAGTTTTCTCCAATTTATGTTTTCATAGCAAGGTTTTATTTTGGTGTTTATTATTACGACATCTAGAAAATCAGTCTGCTAAAATTCACATAGAAATAAGGAAATCCATCACTAAATCAAATGAAATAAATTAGTTTTATCTATTTATTTTATTTCTTAACCACCAAAAGAATTATTTATGCCTCATTGCCCTACTCTATTACTATGGCTAATCAAGATGGACTTTTTTTTCCATCTGTGGTAAGTTTAAAAATTAAAGCAGTGGAGGGTGTGTTATTATTAAAATATCTTAAAGTTCCTAAATTCTCTAAAATCTTGGATAGAATTTTAGTTTTCTTAAAATTTATAGCACCTAAGACTGTCAAATGCATAATAGCCTCTTTTGTACTCTCTCCACCTTTTAAAATATTTGACTTGCATATTTTAATAAAAGTAAAGGCAAAAATCTATGCTTAGAATATCTTCTCAATTTAGCCTGTCTACATTTTTCTAGAAAACTGTTGGATACCGAAGATGAGCTCTCTGACATCCAGATTGATTCAGTCCCATCAGAAGTTCGGGATTGGTTGGCTTCTACCTTCACACGGAAAATGGGGATGACAAAGAGGAAACCTGAAGAGAAGCCAAAGTTTCGTAGCATTGTACATGCTGTCCAAGCTGGAATTTTTGTGGACAGGTGGGTGTAAACTCTGTCATTGCAAAAGTGAATAGTTACAAATTCCAAATATTGATGAAAGTAAAAAGTAGTATTGATGAAAATAAAAACAGCAGACCTTAAACTGGATTATAAATATACCTAGTGGTAGTAAATGGACTGTCTGTGTAGAGGCAGTGGGATCTTCCTCACAAGAAGGCTTTAAAAAAAGCCGGTTGGTTGTTTGTCATAGAATATAGGGAAATTTTCTTTAAGCATGGGTTGGCAATATGATTCTAACATTCTGTGAATCCGTGGTTTAGTAATCAGATACCCAGTCTCATCAAGCTACGTGGTAGTTATCCTGTACAATATGTTATGAAAATGAATCTTGCTAGTTTTTTTTTATTTTGACTTTTTTATACTAAGAAAAGGTTTAAAGGACCTTTTCAACAAATAAATGCAAAATTCCATTGATTGTAAGTCGACTGACAATACTTAATGGTACTTAAAACATTTTTTTTTTGTTAGCACATCTTTGGTGAAAATGTAGCATTTGATGAGAGCTGATTCTTCTGAATGACTTGATTCCCACACCGCAAATGACTGTGATCGTTTAAGAACTAAAGATTTATTGTCTATCAACCACCTAGGAAAATCTCTCATTTTTTAACCTAATAGTGCTTGTTGATTTCATTTGTCTGGGGGAAAGGAGGGTGGGTAGCAGTCGGGAAGGGGGAGGAGAAATCTGCTTTTGAAGATGTTTTATCACATCTTCAGTGTCAGCGTCAGTGTCAGTGTCAGCGTCAGTGTCAGTGAAGCAGGTCAGATCTGAGAACTTCCTGGAATCACAAAGGCAAAGCACTCAGTTAATTCTGAGATGTGAAAAACAGAGCATTTCTGATACCAGTCTTAATGTCAGTCATTTTGCTCCTTAATTAAGCACAGACAATTTGGAACTGAATCAGGCTTTCTGGAGTGAAGACTACTGGAGGTAATACTGGCTAAGTATGGATTACATGATCTAGAGTAAGTTTTGTCAGTTCCTTATATTACAAAATAATGAAGATTCTCTTTCCTGAAAAAGAACAACCCCCCACCATAGATGAAATTTAGATAGGAAAATGAAATTTGCAGACTGGCTCAGGATGATGATTTTCCCTCCCAAGATGACTTTAGCATTAAATGATGACCCCTATTAATGTTTTCTGATTCTGTCATGGTCTACCTTTACTTGTATTGAAAACTTAAATTTCGAATATTTTCTTTATGTAGGTAAGGCTACTTGGCTTCTATTTCAGTCTTCAGAATGAGAATGAGAGTGAAAGGTGGCTATGAGAAGAATGCTCTGTAATTGTCATTGTTCTCTCTAATATTCTGGAGCCATTATTTTTGCTTTAAAATCCTAGTTTTCTCTTTCTTCCTTTGGTGTCTCCTTTGTACTTACCTCCAGCCAACATATTAGCCACTTAATGGCTTTCTAATTTACTTGGTCTGTTTCAAAATTGATTACAGTGACTAAACTAGAAGTGAGCCACACTCTCATCCTATTTGTTATATAACCCTGGCCTTCATCAGCCTTTCACTTGTGATTTCATTGACAAAAGTAACTCCCAGGAAGGAAACAACTTTACCAATGCAATTAGGCATAGTCTCTACAACTTACAGTCTTAGAGTTGTCAAGACAAACACTGAGAGGTTGAGTAACTTGCCCAGGATCACACAGTCAGTAATTGTCAGAGAAAGAACTTCCCAAATCTTCCTGGCTTTGTGGCTGACTCTCTTTTGAGAGTGCAATAATAATAATAATAATAATAATTATATATATAGCTTTTATGTAGCACTTTAAGGTTTGCAAAATACTTTGTAAATATTATCTCATTTTGTCCTTGTAATGACTGGGAGGTAGATGCTAGAATGCCACTGATATTTTCTTTAATGATTCTAAGGCTAAACTAGTAAAAATTTGAAAGGGGAAATGGTTGCAATGTTGGAGGATCATTGCAATGACAAAAGAATAGATTATTCCTATTAGATTTTTCTTTCAAAAATATTCCTAAAACTAGGAAAAGTTGTGCCAACTACCTTTTTCTGTTTAATTTGAAATTGATGTGAGCCCTAAATAACACTGAGAAAAGGCCATGAGAATATTATTATTATACTGTTTTTCTCTGAAGGACACTATCCTTTTATCCATTTTTTGTGTCTTCAGAAAACATTGCAGAATTTAGAAATATATACAGAGATATAAGTTAGGATAACACTGCAACATATTTTCCATCATGAGGAAAGAAATTAAAAAGATTTTTGTAGAATATGTTGTATATGCTTAGTATGCATGTGTTTCTGCATACTGTGTTTTGTGCTGCCAATTACAGATATTTTTGGTAGCCAAACTAATTACCAAAATGTATCAAGGAAAAGGCTACAAGAAATTAATAGACTAGTACAGTAAGGGAGTTAAATCTTTTTTTAGTTGAGGAGCCTACATTAACTAGTGTATTCAAGGTTTAAATTCTTTAGGTATGTTTTATGAGATAATTTCTAGTGATATTAAATAGTGCCAACTAGAGAAATGTTTCCTTCTCCTTTCTAGTTCAATATCTCCATTTAACATTTAACACACTATTATATTCACCTTTCCTATTATATTCACCTTCTATAACAAATATATCTGTTGCTCAGAAATAAGGAAAAAAAAAACATTCATCTAGCAGAACAAACTTTGAATGCTGAGCTCAAATGGCATAAAGAACTTTGTATCAGAAGACAGGGCCTATCATATACTAAGCTTTCTATCATTCATTGGTTTGAAGTCGGAATGGAGATGTCATGAATTCCAAGCAACTTGCTCTTCTCGCGGAATGTCAAAGATTCTGATCAACCTGCCCATTTAAAAACCATATTAATAATATGTGACATCTATAGACACAAAAAGAGAATTTACCTACAAACTTTGATGGTGCTGAGGTTTCATTCATTGGCACTTCTTTTACCAAGGAAAGTTGCGAGCCCACCACCTCTTCTCACCTTTGTACCACAGTTCAGCCATAGCTTTCTATATATCCTTCACAGAAGATCCACCCAATAATGTTCTAGAGGATTTCCTATGGCTTTAAAAAAAAGATCTCAGGAATACCTTTATAACTCATTATGACCAGAATTTGTACTCTATGTTGACACAGACATCTGTAACTATTAATTTAATTGTTGCTATTCTAAGTGTGAATTTTTTATCTGATTTCCAATTCATTGATAAACAATTAGAGGAACTGAACCTCATTGTTACCAATATTCTCCCTATAAACTAAGCGAGAAGACATATAGAAGTTACAGCTTATTAAAGAGACAGCTCACAAGTTCTCCCTAGGCAAATGAAGAAGTTGGCAGAATTGTTTTCTATCATATAGAATAAAGAAATAGCACACAATAGCATAAAGAAATATCATATTATGCTATACTTAATCATCTCCACTTTCAGTATTCATTTTGTACATGCTCAAAAAGACTTACAAAGATATTTTAAGTGTTTATGTCAACATCTATTGCAAGGAATGAAGAAGCAGAGAAGGTTTATTAAGACATCAGCACGATTTTGATAGTTGGTGATTTTCAATGACATTGTAGGCACTAGGAAAAATTGCAAAAAAATGTATGTTTGAAAGGATTCAAAATTAAGAAATGAAGGCTTGTAGACTATTCAGAAATCTCATGCCCATATAACATGAATAGCTTCCTCAAACCTAGAGTCGATCAGAAGGTTTTAGGTATGGCAAGCACTGAATAACATCACAAAGGATGCTAGTTAATTATGTGAAAAGATTTCTGACTTGGCTACTTATGCAGACAACCCCTTGGATATTATTACAAAGACCAAAAATGAATACTAAATTGAATGAAAAAGTCCAGATGGAGAAAACACAAGAGTAGGCAATTATGACTATTTGAACTTGACCTATTTTTAAAAAATCAATTAAAATAGAAAATGGTAGAATGGCTTAGAATGTGCCCTCTGCTGGCAAAGTTTTCAAGGATCCAGGGTTACTGGCAAACTATATTAAGACATTGAGGTAGGACTTTGGTAGAAGAAGAGAGAACATAATGAATGATAAAAAGTAAACTAAACAAAAAGAAATTTTCCTCCAGATTTAAGGAACTACATGGAGACTGTCACTCAATAACTGTCTGTTTGTCTTTTTAGGATGTACAGACGGAGTTCCAGCATATCTGGTCTGGCTTACCCAGCAGGTGTCATCGTAACATTAAAGGTGAGAACTTTCCAAATTTTTAAATAAGTTAACTGTCAAAAATAACAAGAGTTTTTGGAATATGGACATGCTGGAGTGTATGTCAATTTTAGAAGTGCACAAAAATTTAGATATCCCACTCCAAATCAGAACCTAGTAGACAGAGTGAAAAGTTGATCACTAGAGCCTACATAATGACAATTTTCCCTTTTTATTTAAGAATTTGCATAAAGTAGCTTTAGGTGTGATCAAATTCAACCAAGTGTATACTTGGATATACGTAAAGAATAAATCGACTTGGTTTTGCTTTGAGATGAGTTTTTTAGTACTATGAGAAACTATAAGTACTATGAGAAAGAGAAGGTAAGAATAAAGTAATTATAGAGGAAAATCTTCTCTGTTATGACTTCATCATGAAATAAAGTTGATCTGATCCCTACAGTTAGATTTTCTGAATGGAGGTTGGCAAAGAGGGTTCATTGGTTCATTTGTTCTCACTAACTCCACCTTCTGTGGTACTCCCAAGGTTCTTACTGGGACAACTTGTTTTTTGGCTAGGTATTCATCCCCAATGACATTTCTTTAGGAGATTTGCTGACTTTTGGAGAAAATGTGAGATTTTTTTTCTCACATAATCCAACTAACTGAATTAGTTACTTGTGGGAATTCTAGTCCCAGGGATATCTGGAAGGCACTATACCTCCCAAAACACTTCCACTACTGTTCCTTGATACCCAATGTTCTTTAACAGGATGTAAAGCCTTTTATCTCAAAGGTAGAGAGAAATCTTAAAATTGAAATTCACCCATGAGATTCAACACATGCATTTAAAAATGGAGACAGCATGGAGCAAAAGAAAAAGTGCTCTATTTGACCCAAATCTTGCCTTTGCTACTACTACCTTACTACTCATTTGATGGTGGGCAAGCCATTTAACTAGTCTGGACCTTATTTTACTCAAATATAAAATTAGTATGCTGGGCTACAAGACATCTGAAGTCCCTTCTATCTCTCTATCTGTGATCCTGTGGAATGGCAACAGCCTTCCTCAAGGGCATATTTTATTGTGGGTAGAAGCTGCCAACACGTAGAGGATTTTGGTGGGGGGGGGTGATTCTTTGTTTATCGATATTAATCAAAACATTAAACAGGGAAATGTATGATCTCCAAAGATATTCTCCATAGTGATGGAGGCTATACTGAACAAAATCAAAATGGAAGAATAAATCCATTTGGATGGTGAGGTCTTCAAGTTAATCAATTAAGTTGGAGACAATGTAGGGGAAAGGGATACCCTAACTCAGGGAAAGACTCCCAAAAGTTTCTCATCTTCCTCTTCCCTGATGTTCTTTGCCCCATCAAGATTTGTCCTTAGTATATGTTAAATACCTTTCTCTGTTAAAATACTTTTCTCAGACCCCTCGCAAATTAACTGACTGGCCCTTACATAGTGCTTTGAAATTTGCAAAGTGCCTTAAAAATATCATCATATTTTATCCTCAAAACAATCCTCAGAGGTAGGTTCTATTATTATCTCTGAGGCAGGTAGAGGCTAAGTGACTTATCTAGGATTACACAGCTAGTCAATATCTAAGGCGGGATTTGAACTCAGGCCCTCGATACTATATCCAGCACTCTATCCATTGTGCCACCTAGCTGCTTGATGGAGTCCTGTCTGCAGTCCACGTGTTGCCTATTTCTTACCTAAAATCACTGACAGAGAGAAAGAGAATTAGATGGCATCAAAAACTAAAACATATCCACTTTTCTTTCTACAGGATGTAGATAAATGGTCATTTGATGTATTCGCCCTAAATGATGCAAGTGGAGAACACAGTCTGAAGTTTATGATATATGAACTGTTCACCAGATATGACCTGATCAGCCGCTTCAAGGTCAGAAACATTAGATGATGAGAAAAATTAATGAGTTAATATATGAATAAAAAGGACCGAATATATCATTACATAAGTCTCTTTTAGGGTTTATTAACATAACACTCGGTAGGAGGGAGTGAGAAAATATGTGCATATTTGTGAGTAGGTACACCGTTCACTGATATCATTGCTTTACACACTTCCGTGCTCCCTTAGAATTCATTATATCAATATATCTATTCACTTTCTATAATAACTATTATAATAAATCCCATTTATGTAATGTTTTAAAGTTTGCAAAGTGATATATACATACATATAGATACGTATATACCTGTGTATGTGCGTGCATGCGTGTGCATGTGTGTGTAATTTGGATCTCACAACAGCTCTGTGATATAGGTACTATTACTATCCCCATTTTAAAGATGAGGAAACTGAATCTGAGATAAACTGATCTGATCAGAATTATGTGTCCAGTAAGTGACTGAGGCAAGATTTGAACACAGATCTTCTCGACTGGAAGTCCGTTACACTTTCCATTGGTCCTGATCAACCTGATGGATGCTTCTAAAAGAAATCTGAGACCATTTCTTTTCTTTTTTCAAGGGAAAAGACAAAGTTTATCAGGGATTCATCATAATGGGTTGTCTTAAGAAATTCCACCCTTTGTGACACCTGTTTTCACAAGTGGGCCAGATTCTATCTGAGCTAGATTGAATCTGAGCCTGAGACCATTTCTTAAGGATACAATACTGGGGGCATTCGAGACAGATATATCTCTTTTGTAATATCTTGTCTCAAAATTACATAGGAGAGATTTACAATCAACTTGTGCCTTTGGGGCATCAGAATCATAACTAGCAATTCTGGCATCCTGGGAAATCAGTGCAAAATACGCTCAGAACCAGTAGCATGGACGGTGACTTCAACTTACCTTAGAGTTTTAGGGTATGACAATAACGCCCCAAAATAATTATAATGAACAATCGAGCAGCAGAGTAAATTAGTTAACAAATTGGCTTGCTAACTGCCGAAGAATTACACAAGTTAAAATTTTTGTACTCTGTGAGTTTTGGTGCCTTGAGGCTAATTACAGCTCTAGATTTAATTCACAGACTACAATCAATAACTTTAGTTATTAATATATAAAATATAATAGAATTTTAAACCTGGAAGAGCTCTTAGACACTCAATCCTTTCAATTCACAGATGTCTCAACTGAGTCATGCCTTTTAGAGCTGATAATTTTCTGTCAGAAAACACTTGTTAATGATGCTAAAAGATATAACAAAGTTGGGGACTAGAGTTTGACCTGGGAGTCTGTTGCAGCTATATTATTAACCATGAGCATAACCAAATATACTAGTTTATTTCATTTGAACACTGTTTTACTCATGTTAATTTTGTGCAGCAATTTTGTTAGAAACATAATGAATAATCATTGCTTTCCACAGATTCCTGTTCCTTGTCTAATTTCCTTTGCGGAAGCCTTAGAAGTTGGTTACAGCAAGTACAAAAATCCATATCATAATTTGGTTCATGCAGCAGATGTCACTCAAACTGTGCATTACATATTGCTTCATACAGGTATCATGGTAAGGAATCTTGTCTTTGTATCTTAGAGAACTAGGTTAAGCCTATTGATGCGATCACCCCCTTTAGAAAAAAAGTATCTAAGCTTCACCTATTGCTTTAATAAAAGAGAGGATTTTAATAGAAGTCCACTATCTCATTATGAATAGGACGTAACCATTATTTTAGACTTTCTGTTGCTACTTGTTTATATTCTGAAATTTATGCAAAATATATAGGTATTTTAACTTTATAAAAGAAGATAGCCAAGAGAGAATCAGAACATATTAACTATATATTTTGAAAAATGGAGACTAGTGAACAACTTTTATCTTCTAGTATGTTTTTCAAAGGTATTCAGCAAAAACAAAACAAAACAATAAAACATCATTACCTACATATATCAGATGACATTCTTTTATTTCTTCTGCAAATTCTTCGTTGGCAATATGTTGCAACCTACTCATACCTACCACACACCTCTCTATCATCCTTTGGGTGACACTGTGCTATTCTATGACTCATATGTTATTTGCCAGGAGAATATTAATGCTTAAAATATGGGTATTTGTTTCAGGGAGAAGCTGGAGGTCATTAAGAATACCATATGAATTACAAACTCAAGCCAACCCACTTTCCTCCTGTCCAATTCTAACTCCTGCTCTCTGTTCCTCCCATCTAAGAAAAACATACTGATGGACAAGCTCTAGGTGTTGCCTTATATAAAGTCATAATCTGTACAATGGGTATTCTTGATGGGCTTAATTGTTCTCATTTGAAAAGCTAGGATGAACTCTTTCTAGTAGTGATGGATTCTGTTTAGGAGGTCCTGCACTATTGTGGGTCTTGTTCCCATTTGAATAGCTAGGTTGAACTTCTTTGAGTGATAAGGGATCTCCCTTAGGAGGACCTGAACTGTACTGAGCCTTAATATAATGAGCACAATGTCATCCTCACCCAAGGAGACATAACAAATCTCATCATCTAACACGTTCCATTTAAAATCTTCACTGAACAACTTTCCTGACAGTGGCCAAACACCTTTGGTGATTGTGCATCTCCTTGTTTCCTGCTTCAGTTCATATTGATAACCAAAGAGTCTTTAAATTAACTTATGCTCATTGTATCTCTCAAGAAATATTGTGAGATTTTAAATTTTTTGATGTGTGCATGGGAGACACCTAATTAGAGGAGAGGTGATCTTCATATGACAGTCACTGGGCCAATTTCTAAAGCCTTTTCAGTTTGGTTGGAGTTGCCCAAACTTGACCTCTGGGACCCAAGGTTTTTCCTGACCAAAAAGATGCTTTCTCTTCATAAGATGAAGCAAGATGTAATTGTTATTCCAGGTGCTCAGTCCCAAGTCTTGTTCCTGTTGCTATATTTCATGGTTCCCACATGTTATTTCTTTTATATGCAAGCTTAGATGTACCCCTCACAATCCTCTAGGATACTTTCTAAAAGGTATAGCAGCATTCTCTGTCGTGTGACATCTTGTCTCCACCACGATCAAGCTTTGTTTATTTCTCTCTTCATGGTTCTTGATTTTTGGCTTTCCTTCCCTTATTCTGTTCCCCTATCCTCTCATTCAGTTTAACTTGTCTTTTTTCTGTTCTTGTTAATTCCTTTGGATTTGGCATTTATGGCTTCTTCTTTGTTGTCCCACTTATTTTACATTTCCCTGATGACCTAATTATCATGTTTCTTGTTCCTACTGGGTTGTAAAGGGCTAGAATCCTTCTGTAGTTAATGTTGATTATCAAAGAAAAAGAAAATCAGCAAGCCCTAAAGAAACAAAAGAGGCCTGGTCCAACCACAGTGTCATTCTATGGACCAAAGGAGCAACTAGTAAGTAATATCACATAGAAATATCCAGCAAGAAGCCTGAATTCATTCTTCTCTCTCTTCCTCTCCCCTTCTCTTCCTGTCTCTCCCCTTCTCTTTCCCTCTCTGTCTGCCTTTCTCCCCCCACCCCATCTGTCTCTCTTTGTCTCTGTCTCTGTCTCTCTGTCTCTGTCTCTCTGTTTCTGTGTCTCTGTGTGTCTCTCTCTCTCTCTCTCTCTCTCTCTCTCTCTCTCTCTCTCTCTTTCTCTGACAGAGAGAGCTAGCTTATTTAGACTCAAGTTTAAGTAGTAGCTCAAACCCTTAGAAGTTAACAGTTTTCATAAACTACTATTTTTTTCATGTAGTACACTAAACTCTTTCTTCTGAACTTTGCAAGAATATCCTTTAGAAGTGATAAAATACTTTTAAACTTAGTAAGACTTCATTGTCAAAGCTATGCGTTTAGTGATTTTCTTTCCCTGGGTTTGATATGCATGACATATTAGCATGAGGAAATAAATTGCTTCTTGACAGCTACAAATACTGTTATTTACAGTAGATAAAGTTACTGTGGATTGCGGCTAAAGATACCATGTTTACCTCTTCCAAAGGTCTCCATCTTGAGTACCACAATGCTGATAGTTTTCATTTTAAGAGGCTCCTTTGAAGACTTGTGTCGATTTTCTTTCCAGTTTCTACGGCTTTGAAAAAAAGACTAAAATCAAATAGCTATGCATGGCAGTTAAAAAAAAAAAGATTGTAAAGTGCATCAAGGACAAATCAGAGAGATTGTGTGGTGCAGCATAAAGATATCTAGGAGACCTTCACTTCAGTCTCATCTCTGCTACAGGCTACCTGTGTGACCTTAGGACATTTCCCCAGGGCCACGTTTCCTCAACAGTAAAATGAAAGGATTGGATTAGATGATTTTCGAGGACTCTTCGGCTCTAAATTCTAGGGTCTTATGATTGAAAGAAAAACGCTGGTATACTGTCACATGGGGTTATTTTGTCCTTTAGTCTGGCTAAGCTGTTTTTCTGTTTTTCTTTTTTTATAAAGGAAGGCTCCCTGGGGACGTGAGAGTGGGTTGAGGTAGCCGGAAATGACTGAGATGTAAAAACAAAAGGAATCAAAAAGGCTTTCTTGAATAGAGTAATGCTGAGCTAGAACTTAAATCAATAAAAATAAAACATCCTTCTATAATTTTCTAATTATAATAAGCAGACCTTCGACAAGATGTTATTTCAGGCCAAGAGGCAGGCCAGATTTCACCCTGTTTCCTGTTTTGATAACTTTTACTTTTCAACAAAACCAAACCAATTTTTGTCATTTATCTAAAGTGTTTCCTGTTAGTTGGGAAAATTCAAGCTATATAGTTTTGTTCCAAATGATGCTGTCTTTTTTTTCTTTCTAAGAGATCATTTTCTCAATTCCTTTTTTTCATCTGTCCAACGATATGAAATAAATTTTTAAAAGGACATTATATTCTATTGACTTCAAAACCAAACAAGGTCTGGAGATCATCTGAAGGACTATGGGGAAGAGAGTTCTGTAGAAGTACTATATGTTCTTGGTGTGTGTGTGTCTCTCTGTCTCTCTTTGTCTCTCTGTCTCTATGTGTGTCTCTCTGTCTCTGTATCTCTTTGTGTCTGCCTCTGTCTCTGTGTTTGTCTCTGTCCCTGTCTCTCTGTTTCTCTCTCTTCCATCTTTCCATCTTTGCATTGTAGGAGAATGCTGGTAAAGGTTTAATAAGTAGTTGCATGACACACTTTAAATTTTAATCTACACTATTAACATTTCCTCCATCACTTTCTTAAGTCTAGACAATCATTAAAAAAACAACAAATCAAATTCCTTAAGCCCCCGAATTTATTTGCACAATTTGAGTAGCTTGGTCAGAACTGTGCTTTAGGAAAATCATTTTGGCAGCTTCTTAAAGGATGGATTAGAGTATGAAGAAACTGGTCAAGAAGACCTAATTAAGTATTGCAGGTGAAAAATTATCAGAACCTGATCTATAAGATTCACCAATTACTAAGGTTAAAAATGCTTACAATTACTTAAACAAAAGGCTTTCAGGAGAGGGTTTGAGCTGCCTCCAGCATACTCTCCCCTTCCCCCCATGAAATATTTAGATAATTTAAAAGAAGAAAAGAAGTCAGAACTCTGAACAAAACTACATAGCTTGAATTTTCCCAGAAAACATTTTAGGTAAATGACAAAAATATATATCCTGAGGGAAGCATGGGAGGGAAGTGAGAATTAGTAATCTTTTTTTTTTTTGAGGGGGGGAGGCAGGACAATTGGGGTTAAGTGATTAGTCCAAGGTCACACAGCTAGAAAGTGTGTCAAGTGTCTGAGGCTGGAGTTGAACTCAGGTCTTCCTGACTCCGAGGCCGGTGCCCTACTCACTGCGCCACCTACCTGCTCCTGGAAGTGAGAATTATTAAGAAATTTCAGTGGTACAGAAACCCAGGACCATGTTGTGTTGACCTTGAATTGACCTTGAATCCTAAAGAGCATGATGATAATGAAGTACACACACACACACACCACACACACACACCACACACACACACACACACACACACACACCAGGTTGCAACAAGGATCTTCAACACTGTGGGAAGTACTACTATCCAGTGATTGCCTATGGGATCAATCCCCAAACTCAGAGATGACTTGGTAAGGACTGAGGTGGTTACTCAGTTTTTGATGTGACCATCATGATGTATTGAAGAGTGACCAACTGAAAACAACCTCTTCTTGATCTTTATAAGTCGAAAGTGTACCTTTGTTGCTGAATTTGCGACCAAAGTTGCAATGGCGCAACTATCAGTGCCTTGCCTACCAATTCACTTAACGATTGCAGAAATCAGCTCTGTGGGAAGGGTTTGGTACCTCCACAGAATGTGGGTGAATGGTATGCATTTAAGAGAGTAGCAAAATGAAAATTATAGTGGAAGAGATAGGAAAGGAAGAACAAATGTTGGCTACATTAAGTAGGGGTGTCACAGGAGCCAGAGTCCAGCCCCCGTTCTAAATCTTTGTACTTTTCAGTTAAATATTTCATTAGAAACTTTGCCCTAAACATCAGTATAAATAACTAAACATCTTTAATAACTATTTATATTTAATTTCAAAACTTAAAATATAATAATACTTTCAGTTATACTAAGTTACTTTAAGTTATACTAAGTCCCTATGAAGGACTTGTCCATTTATTCCCATTCACTTTTCCTCATATGATCATACAGATCATTCATAAACACTTAACTCCCTTTGATAACACTGCACCCTGGACATGCTAGCAAATAGAGCAATATTTGATACAGGAGGTAATATAGAACCACTGGGGTTTATTGAATATTGGAGTGACTTGTTAAGATTTGCACATTAGTAAAATCTGTTTGGCAGCTGTGTAAAAGACAGATTGAAGAGAGAGACTTGAGGCAGGCAAAAGCATTAGGAAGTACACACAAGAGCTGATAAGGGCCTAAAACAGGGTGGTGGCTATGTGATGTTATGGTAATGTATAATAAGACCGGAAAGGTTGGTCAGGGAAAAGTTATGGAATTCTTTAAATGCCAAATAGGAATATTTATATTTTGTCCTGGGCAAGTAGGTGGCACAGTGGATAGAGTGCTGGGCCTGGAGAAAAGAAGACTCATCTTCCTGAATTTAGATCTGTCCTTGGACACTAACTAACTGTGTGACCCTGGGCAAGTCACTTAGCCCCTTTTGCCTCAGCTTCCTCATCTGGAAAATAAGATGGAGATGGAAATGGCAAACCACCCCAGTATCTTTGCCAAGAAAACCCCAAATTGGTTTATAAAAAGTTGGATATGATTGAACAACAACAACATATTTTATCCTAGAAATATTAGGGAGCCACTGAATTTATTTGAGCAATTGAGTAACATGGTCAGAACTGTGCTTTACGAAAATCACTTTAGCAGCTTTATAGAGGATGGATTAGAGTATGAAGAGACTGGTCAAGGAGACTTAATTCAGAGTGTGTTATAATATTGTAGGTGAAAGTTTATGAGGACCTGAATTATGGTACTGGTTATGTGAGAAGAGAGAAAGAAAGAGATGAGAGAGAGATAGCATTTAGGTAGGAATGACAACCAGATTAGATATGTCACAGTAAGAGTTAATTAAGGACATCACTCCCTTGACAGCGAACAGTCCAGGTTGATGTTTATGTTGTGACCCTGGGTAACTGGAAGGATGGTAGTACCTCCAACAGCACTAATAATATATGTTTTGAACTGTAATCATCTGAAACTCAAAATAGTAAGAGTTGAATTTATTCCTCTGAAAGAAACCAAACCCTCCTTCTTTTGAGCTTCCGTCTTTCTGTCAAGAACACTAGGATCTTTCCAGTCACCGAAGTTTGCAGTCTTTATGTTACTTTTGAATCCTACTCTCCCTTACTCTATATGTATAATCAGCTGCAAAATCTTGTCATTTCTGTCTTCAAAACAACACTAGAATTCCTCCTCCTCTCTCCATTAACATAGGCATCCCTTAAGTTCAGGCTTCCATTGCCACCCACCTATATACTATTGCAATAACCTCCCAATTGGCCACCTTGACCCAACTCCTCTATTCCAATTTATCCTCTATCCAATTTCTAAAATTATTTTCCTAAAATCCATGTCTGACTATATCACTTCCCATACTCAATAAAATCCAGAGTCTTCCTATGCCTTCGAGTTTTAAAATCTCCCTCATCAGAATGTGAGCTCCTTTAGGTCAGGAGACAATTTCATTTTCATCTTTTTGTGCTTAGTATAGTGTGTCCAGAACATACTAGTTCCTAAATCAATGCTTGCCAACCGATTTATTGATTTACCATAATGTGTACTATGTTCTTCTTATTGTGTTTTTTTTTGTTTTGTACTATTTTATAAAGGTTTTTCCAAATTACTTTGCATCCTTATATTTATTCTAATCAAATTATTATATTCTATTACATTATCGTATTACATGTTTAACAATCCCAAGCCACTTTAACTTTGTATGTACAAGTTCCTTTTCTATCAAATGCATATCATAGTACCTGTGATCTAATAAAGAATTGTTGAAGATGAACTGGGTTGAGATGTGGAAAATGCTGTAGAAATATTATTAGTCTAGAAGAGACTCTTCTGTTCAGAAGAAACTCTTTGGGTTTTGACAATGAAAAGATTTAGGTCATTTGCCTGACTGCCAGAATTAATGGCTTGCAGTTTCAAGGTAACTGTCAGTGTGACATTTATGGAGCATCTCACGTCTCTCTTCGATGACTAATACAGCCTGTCATGTCAAAAAAGCTCCTAGTCTCATTGACTGAAACAGCCTTTAATGGAGTCATTGTTCTTCCATTTGTTAGTGTCATGAATGACATCTTCAGGCCCAGGAGTTGGTAGCACAACATACACACAGATGGATGGGTCTTCACCAGCACTCATTTCTTTTGCTACTTTATTAACTTGTGGACTCTGCACAGGTGACAGTGATGTGCTACTCAGATGCCTAGCTAATCATGTTCACAGTCAATGGCCCATGAAATGGCTTATTTTATGCAGTGCAGTTCTCTATTGTCTCAATATGATTGACATAAGGCAAGGACCTTTACCATTAGCTCACACTGGTGGATTGTTGGTACCACATTGTTTTCAGGCACTGTACTTCAAAAACAAAAATCAGTGGGGGAAAGGGGGTCTTTGAAACTACTGAAATCCAGTCCCAGGATGAGTTCTAGGAACACAGAGTGCCACATTCTCTTTTATTTTCATTAGGTTGATTTGCAGACAATGATACCGAGTAGCTACACACAGCAGTCTGTTAACTCTTTTCCTGCAAATGCTTTTCAATATCTTCACCTGTCCAAATTTCAATGTTTATAAACCACATCTAGGATCAGAGAATTTAGAACTGGAAATGGACCTTAGAAATCATCTAACATAATCCATTCATTCTACAGGCGAGGCAACTGAGGTCCAGAAAGGTGAAGAGAGTTGGCCAAGGTTTCATAGGTAGTGAACAGCAGACCTAGGATGCTTTCTTGGAAGACAGCTGTTGTGAAAAAAAAATGTTGTGCCCATTTCGTTTAATTACTAGGTTCATGGGCTCATTTAGAGCTGAATTCAGCCTCAGAGGTTTTCTGGTCCATGTACCTTTCTTTTACAGATACCAGAGGGGACAAACAACTTGCCTAGGGTCACGCAACAAGGGAATGGAATAGCCAGGATGTAAGCCTCGATAGGTCCTCTGATTTCCAATTTACTATTTTGCTTTGTTTTGTTTTTCTCCACTGAACTACCCTAAGTGTGGATAGAGCATGGGTCAGGTGTGTCAGTGTGACTGGGCACAACTGACCTACTTTCTCTACCTATCGTTTTATATCACACTGCTGATTACATTGTATTTACCCAGGCCCAGTCAAAGAAAGTACTAAAAAAATTTTTAAAGGAGTAATCTAGAGTAGCAAACTTAGCAAGCAAGCAAATGTAATATAATGACTAGCCATCCAGAAACTAAGAAGTAATTCATGCTTACCAAGATTTGGCTACCTCTCTAGGCTATTTCTAAGTATAATAGATCACTGTTATCCCCACCTTCTTGGCTCTTACCAGGAAGATAAATACAAATTATAAATACAATTATATTATAAATTATATATAATATATTATTATATGACCATAATATACAAGTTTTATATATATATTACAAATTATAAATACTGTTATATTATGAAGATAAATGCAAATCACCCTAAAGACCAACAACATTTTATCCTCTGAGATAGACCAGTTCAATGCTTTTGTCCCACCCTATTGATGAAAAGCGGCATGGTAGAGCAGGCAGAATACTGGACTCATATTTAGGAGTTCAAGTTCTGGATTCAAGTTCTGCTCTAGATACTTATTAGCTGTGTGCCCAAAGCAACATACTTACCCTCTCTGGGATTTGGTTTTCTCAACTGTAAAATGACGTGTATGAGCATAGATCTATAGCTGGAAAGGACTTTAAAGACTATCAAACACAGCCTCCATCATTTTACAGATAAGAAGACTGAAGTGTAGTGAGTTGAATGTGAGGGTTAGAAGTAGGATTTGAACCCAAGTGTTTCACTCCAAAGCCAGCATTTTCTCCTGTAACATAGATTGGCCCCTTCCATTGCTAAATCTAGTTTCCTAATAAAGAACCTCAGACAAGCAGGCTTGAAAATCTTTAAGGAATTCTGAGGCATATTGCTTGCCCCAAACCTAACAACATGCTCAATAATATTCATTGTTATCATTCATTTTATATGTTTGATGATTTGTTTCCATTTTCTTTATAGAAAGTTATTTGAGCAAAGGAAATTTCTACCCTAATTCTGACTCTCCTGCCTAGTTAGAGGTGATTGATTCTCCACTAAATTTCTACTCTAGTTTCTACTCCAATGATTCATCATGGCACAAACATGAACCCTGTACCTTGAGAACCCATGGTTTTGCTGGTAGTACATAGGTTCTGGCAGGTCCTACAAAGCTAGTGACTTGATTATGGCTTCCTGTCCAAGGACCAGCCTAGCTAAGTAGAATGGCTTATCTCCTGAACGTTCAACACTTGGTACTTTTTTTAAATCTAGGAAATTGATAAATGTATAAAATGGTCTTCAATCCTGTGGATTTAAGTGGGTGTAAAAGGAGACAGAAGAATTGCAGGGTTCTTAAGCATCCAAAATCATTAGTTTAACTGTTTGTACTCAACAACTCAACATAAATTTTTGTCCAGTGACCAGTAAGTTGAAGGAACTGAACCACATCAATATCTAAATTCTTACAGTAAATGAAACCAAAAGATAAAAGTAAGTTACAAAGAAATGGAATATCACTATTTTTCCTTTTGTAAGCAAATAAAGGAAATGGTAGATTTTGTTTCATCATGTGCCCAAAGGAAAAAAAGCAGTACTATTTCATGGGACATTTGAGTTATCTTGACTGTGGTGTTCAGGATGGGCATGAGAAAAAAAGACTACCATGAGGATAATTGCAGTTTATGTTGGATATCTGCCAGGAAGTACAAAGAAATAAGAAAATCTTCTAAATAACCTAACAATAACCTTGTCAAATTAAGTCAAACATCATCTACCTTTAAGCGTGTACACTTCGATGAGTATATGGGTACCAAAGAGTTCAGCAGAGACTACATTGAAAAAAAATTCATGATGAAGAAATGAAAGAGGGAAGAGAATCAATTCTATTTCAGATATTGCCTAGCTAGAACACAATGAAAATTAATGCCAAATTAGAAGAGAGGAAAGAAAAAAGGATTTTATGCAATTATAGCTATTCCAACCTAATCTGATGAAATAAGCTTTTGACTCTCAAAAAATAGGAAGGACAAAAATAAAAATCTCTCTCTCACTATTTCGTAGAAAAAAATAATCAATACCAAAGAGCAGCTACAGCAAGCGACTGAGAAAACCCAGAAAGTGCTTCATCCAGCAAGTATTTAATTCCCTGGTCTTGTGAGCAGATATGACAACCAAAACCAAATATGGATACAAGTAAAATATCTTGGAATTCAGTTTAATTTATTTTCACATTGATTTTGTACAATGTGTAAGGTATAATGCTACGTGTTAGGGAAGCAAAGAAAAAATAAATTGCATAATTAGCCAAAGTACCTTATAGGATATCTAATCCAATCCTAATTTTATAGATGGGGAAACCAAACCTCAGAGATGTTATGTGACTTCCTAAGGTCATTCAGTTTGTAGGTGGGAAAGCTGGATTTTTATTGAGAGGTACAGAGAATATGGGAATCCCTCTGTGCCTATTGCTTGTTTATTTCCAAAAAGCATTTAAATCAATAGAAACAAATCATCTTCAAATACTCCAATCTGAGTCTATGACAGATGTAATCATGGAAAGAACTTTGTTCAGCAATCTACTTAATATCAACTTCAGCCATGACATGAAACAAGGAAACATGCTCACGTGAGGTGTTTGCCAGTGTCACGGAGGAAGTCCTAAGTTCAAATAAAAATTCTCTTTCAATGAAAAGTTTCTCAAATGTTCCTATTTTTAAATGACATTTTACTAATTGTACCCAGTCCCCAGTTGACTACAAAACATCCCTAATGAAATCTATATTCATTTAAAAGATATCAGACTAATCACACTAGAAGGGGGAAGAATCAAACATAACTGATACTTCAGACAAAAAGTGGTATCATAAATAGGGAAGTTAAAAAGATGGATAGACTGGGCAGGATATCCCATTTTATACACATTGTGTTCGAGGTATCAAGCGGGACATCAAGGTAGGAATACTCTATAGCCAGAGAAGTGGAACAGATGAATCCGTGTTCTTGGCCTATGAGAACGTTCCTGGCATCCTGCCTAATGGCTCGTGTTCTAGAAGCACAAAAATGGTAAATTATAGGATCAAGACCCAAAGTCCACTAGATTCTAGGTCCTTCTGAAAGCTTAGTGCAAAGGGCTGTGGGTAGCTTAAGCATTGTAGTTCTGGAGGACTTTGGGAAAGCCCTTCCCACTAGAAAGAAAAATAAAAGTCTTATATCACTTTCTTGTGTAACTTTGGACAATTATTTTTCCTTTAATATTTTACCTTTCTCTGAATAATGTGGAAGCTCCCACAGATATTGCTATGCCTCAGTTGTTCACCTTTGAATATTGTCATGAAAGGAATTCTGAGATAAACATGGTCGGTTTACTAGAAAGGCTAGCGATTGCCAATAAATAAGGTCAAATGCATCTCAGTGACCGTTTGACCCTGAGTGAGGGCTGAAAGAGTCTTTTATAGGGAATAACAAAATGACAGAGCAAAACCTGAAGCAGCTTAGGTATGTCTTCTTTTGATTGACTAGAAAGTATCTTCTAGCATCATTTCATATTAAAACATTTGGACCTCCCCTTCTGAAACCCCCTCAATCACAAACAAGACATGGAATGTGGGGAAAATGGCAATTGTCACAACAGCTTTGATTAAATCATCTTGGCCTTTAGGTTAAGCAAGTTTCTCTTGAATGAGTGTAAAGGGCAAAGTTACAAGGGCAGAGGTACAAGTCAAAAGGCAAAGGCTGAGGTACAAAGTCACAAGAACAGAATCCTGACCTGAGGTTACCTGAATCACAAGAATAGAATTGTGACCCAAATCTAGTTTAAGTCTTAACTAAATAGAATTAAAATTCAATTTTTAATTTCACAATATGACAATTTCAGGAATAGTTCTATAATGGCATTGATCTGTCTACTGTACCTCCCATCATTTGATATTATGCACCCCTCCTTTGATCCTATTCCACCAATATTATAAAAAGCCTTGCTTTGCTCAATCATTTTGAGATATTTTTGCTCTACAATCAATCTTGGAGCTTCTCTAGTAAGTCAGTCCTATATTACCATAAATATCAATATACAAAATTACCATACATGTCAATATATGTATGTATATGTATGTATGTGTGTATATATGCATATATATGTATTTGTGTGCATATGCCTTGTTGGTTTTATAGTTGGAGTACTGGTGGTCCAACAATGTGAATTTTTTTTACTTTTGATATTAATATGAAACTTAATATGTATAATAATATTAATCTTAATGGGCATAATTACAATTTATAGGGAACTTTCATATACATAATTTCATTAGCTGTTCCCAACAACGCTATGAGCTACTGAGAGCAAGTATTACTAGTTCCATTTTGTAGATGAGAAAACTGAAATCCAGAGCAAAGAAATTACTTCTCCAATGTAATACAGCTGTCAAATGGTAAATCCTGCTGATCTATCAATCAGAACTCTTTCCTACAAATATATGTATATGCATACATGTATATTTATATGTATACATATATGAATAATACACATTTTAATTCATTAGCATTTATTTCTCTTCCTCTAACTTCTGTTTTCCACTGAAAAAACAAACCAAACCCTTATAACATACTCATAGTCAAGCAATACAAATTTCCACATTGGCCATGTCTATGAAAACAGGTCTTCCTTTGTATATCTTCTACAGGAAGCCTTCTAATTCTTAATCAATTCTCTTAATTCTAGTACCTTCCCTCTTTTAATTATTCGCTATTTATCCTGCATACAGCTTTTTTATACATATATGTTTGCTTGTTGTCTTTCTCTTTAGATTGTGGGCTCCTTAAAGGCAAGAACTCTCTTCACCTCTTTTTATATCCCTAGCATTTAGCACTGCTTCCAGCACATAGTAGGCACTTAATAAATGTATATTGACTGACTTATTGTTGACTGATTGAGTCTATTGCTTCTCTGTCAGTCTGTTACATCACACTGTCTTCCTGTTTATTCTATTGATTGGAGAAATAAGCAAAATATATTTCCATATTTTAGCATATTATCTGAAAGTCAGAGAAACTCCCCAATATATTGTAATTGTAGAGCCAAGTAGATTTTTTTTAAAATAAAGAACCAAGAGACTGTCATCTTGCTATAAAATCTTCAGAGAGTTTTGCAATAAAATGTGATTATGATCCCAAGGTTTGATTTATTGGTGGAATCCAATGAAATGAAATGGATTTGATAAAAAAAAATGTGGCTAATGCTTGAATTAAAAAAGCAGCGAGGGTTTAATATTTTAGCTACAACATGGTGTCCAGTTCAGTAAGTGGTAGCTGAATTAAAGGCTTCCAAGACAGCTAGCTCTCATTTCTCTCAGTAATATCTAATACCTTGGAGAATCCAATATATTTGTTTTATGGACCCAGGATAGGAAAAGAGAAAAGTCCATTAAAAATCAGGAGATACCTGTATGTTCTATAACACAATAAAATATGTCCTTATATTTGTTTATCGATGACTATTTCATTACCCAAAAGATAATTGAATGTTGCTTTTATTTACAAGCACTGGCTCAATGAACTGGAAATTTTAGCAATGGTCTTTGCAGCTGCTATCCATGATTATGAGCATACGGGGACCACCAACAACTTTCATATTCAGACCAGGTAAGTCTATTAGAGTAATAATAGTACCCCTCTCCCACCTACCCACCCATGGTCACAAAATGGAAGCTAATGAAGAGAAGAGACTGTAAAGTTTTTGCCTTTGTATACCCAAGACTTAGCATAGTATCTGATACTGGATCACACAGCCAGCATATGGCAGGTGGGAAACTTGAAATCATGTCTTTTATCAGCCTTGCCATGCTACCTCTTATCTGATAGTAAATGTATATTTAGTTAAGTTGAGTGGTGCTTTTATTACCTGGTTTAAGTCTCTTTGGTTAATTCCTATTCTTCCCTTAGCCTCCTAAATGTGGGCATTCTCTAAGGTTTAGTACTCAGTCCTATGTTCTTCTCTACGTAAACTTTCAGGTGGCTGCACATGAACCAATTTTAGCTCTGCTTTCTCCAGCTATGCTTATGCTTGGGGGCAGGATAAACCACTGGCTGAACTGAAACAAGGGTGAAACAGAGACTCAGGGAAAGTCTCCTACCTGTCCATGGATGATTCCTTATTCCTGATCCTCTCTTGAGCTCCAATTTCACATTTCCATCCATGAACTGAGACTTTCCACTTGGTTATTCTGCCATCACCTGAAATTCAACCAACTCAAAACTAAACCCATCCCCCCAAAATGAATTCCATCTTGAATTCTTATCTTGAATTCCATATTTCAAAGAATCATGGTATTACAGAGTTGGAAGAGATCTCATAGGTTATCTATTACTAACTTCTTATCTCCTTACCAACTCCTTTCCTTTTCAGTATCCTTGACAAGTAATCACCAAGTATCCACTTGAAAACCTCCAATGTCAGGGAATGTACTACCTCCAAGAGATGAATGTTCCATTTTTGGATACTCATATTTACTAAGAAGTTACTTCTTTTATTGAATTGACATCTACCTCCATTTAATTTTCCACATTTATGCTCTCCCTTCTGGGATCAAACAGCAAAATTCAAATCCCTCTTTAGACAGTTTAAGACAAGGACCATTTCTATCTTATTTTCTGTTTCCCAGCTTGTGAGATCCATAGTTTCTTTCATGTATGGTCATGTGACAAATATTCAAGTCTCCTCACCATCATGGTTAGAGCCTGGAGATGTTTCAGTTTGTAAATGACCTTCCTCTCCTAAAATGTGGCACCTTGAAATGAACACAATACTCTACGTGAGGCCTGCGCAGAGCATAGTAGAGTGATTTTGAAACATTTGGGAACTGATATTATAGATTCTAATCTGTTCTGGTTGATGAATGCCAATATTATGTTTAGTGAAATCTTTGAGAGAAGGTTCTGTTCTTTGCCTTCCCTAGCATAGAACTTGGCACATAGTAGGTGATTAATAAATGCTTAATTGCTGACTGAGTCGATTCATTATTGAGGCAATATGGCATCATGTATAGACTTTGAAACTGGAATCAGATAATCTTAGGTTCAAATTTCATCGGTGATGCCTACTAGCTGTGTGACCATGGCAAGCTTCTCTGAGCCTTGATTTCCCAAAGTGTAAAGTGAATATAATAATTCATCTTTTATCAATCTCACACCTGAGCCTCAAATGAGTTTTAATGCACGTAGAACACTTCAAAAAAGTATAGCACCAATTTGCCAGTTATTAAGATTAAAATGTTATCCTATATATGTAATATTTAAAGAAATCATTTGTCCTTTCCCCAAGTTCCCTTGTCTTACCCTCATCTCAATTCAGCCAGTGACTTAAAGCTGAACAAAAATGAGTTGTTACAACTACCTTGCAAGAAATGATATGTGATATCTGTCGTACTGCCCACTTTACATTACCAAGCAAAATATATAAAACGGAACCATAATCACCTATATACCCAATGTTCCAGTCATATTTGACATTTACTTAGTCCATTCCATGCTTTCTTACCTAGCTATTTTTTGGGGGTGGGAGGAGTTATTTTTGTTTGTTTGTTTTAGGTAATAGGGGTTAAGTGACTTGCCCAGGGTCACACAGCTAGTAAGTATATGAGATCAGATTTGAACTGAAGTCTTCCTGATGCCAGGGAAGGTGCTTCATCCATTGAGCCACCTAGCTTCCCCTTTACTTAGCTACTTTTGCTCACAATATTGAGTCTTTCTGCAGTATTATCCCATTCAACTGCTGAATTCCTACCCCTTGTTCAAAGACCATCACACAACATAGAGGAGAGCCTACTGGACTTAGATTTCTCTGGGTCTCAGTTTCCTCATCTGCAAAATGAGGGGATTGGGCTATATAATCACTAAGGTTCCTTCTAGCTATCAATCTATTATCTCAACTCAAATGCCTTTCCCTCCAATAAGCCTTATCCAGTTTCCCAAGATGCAAACGATGTACCTCTCCTCTGAATTCTGATAGCATTTCATGTCTCTCTCATGTCATACTTTATTTTTTGCCTTATTTTATTATTTATTTAATATTTTTAGTTTCCAACATTGATTTCCACAAGATTTTGAGTTACAAATTTTCTCCCCATTTCTTCCCTCCCCCCACTCCAAAATGGCATATATTCTGATTTCCCCATTCCCCAGTCTGTCCTACCTTCTGTCACCCCACTCCCCCCCTTATCCCCTTTCCCCTTACTTTCTTGTAGGGCAAGGTAGATTTCTATACCCCATTGCCTATATATCTTATTTCCCAGTTGCATGTAAAAACAACTTTTTTTAAGTATTTCTTTTTAGAGATTTGAGTACCAAATTCTCTCCCTTCTTCCCTCCCCACCCACCCTCCTTGAGAGGGCAAGCAATTCAACATAGGCCACACATGTATCATTATGTAAAACACTTCCATGACAGTCATGTTGTGAAAGACTAACTATATTTCCCTCCATCCTATCCCACTCCCCATTTATTCTATTCTCTCCCTTGACCCTGTCCCTTTTCAAAAGTGTTTGATTTTGATTACCTCCTCCCCCAATCTGCCCTCCCTTTTATCATCCCCCCTCTCTTATCCCCTTTTCCCCTACTTTTCTGTGGGGTAAGATACCCAATTGAGTGTGTATGTTATTCTTTCCTTAAGTCAAGTCTGATGAGACTAAGATTCACTCATTCCCTTTCATCTGCGCCCTCTTCCCTTCCAATAGAACTGCTTTTTCTTGCGACTTTTATGTGAGATAATTTACCCCATTCTATCTCTCTCTTCTTCTCCCAATATATTCCTCTCTCACCCCTTAATTTTATTTTTTAAGATATCATCCCTTCATATTCAACTCACCCTGTGCCCTCTGTCTATATACGTATGTATTTATGTATGTATATATGTATGTATGTATGTATGTATGTATGTATATTCCCTTCAACTATCCTAATACTGAGAAAGGTCTCATGAGTTACAAATATCATCTTTCCATGTAGGAATGTAAACAAAACAGTTCAACTTTAGTAAGCCCCTTATGATTTCTCTTTCCTGTTTACCCTTTCATGCTTCTTTTGATTCTTGTATTTGAAAGTCAAATTTTCTATTCAGCTCTGGTCTTTTCATGGAGAAAGCTTGAAAGTCCTCTATTTTATTGAAAATCCATTATTTTGCCTTGGAGTATTAAACTCAGTTTTTCTGGGTAGTTGATTCTTGGTTTAAATCCTAGTTCCTTTGACCTCCAGAATATCATATTCCAAGCCCTTTAATCCCTTAATGTAGAAGCTGCTAGATCTTGTATTATCCTGATTGTGTTTCCACAATACTTGAATTGTTTCTTTCTGGCTGCTTGCAATATTTTCTCCTTGACCTGGAAACTCTGGAATTTGGCTACAATATTCCTAGGAGTTTTCTTTTGGGGATCTTTTTCAAGAGGTGATTGGTGGATTCTTTCAATTTCTATTTTACTCTCTGGTTCTAGAATATCAGGGCAGTTTTCCTTGATAATTTCTTGAAAGATGATGTCTTTGCTCTTTTTTTGATCATGGCTTTCAGGTAGTCCAATAATTTTTAAATTATCTCTCCTGGATCTATTCTGCAGGTCAGTAGTTTTTCCAATGAGATATTTCACATTGTCTTCCATTTTTTCATTCTTTTGGTTCTGTTTTATAATTTCTTGATTTCTCATAAAATCACTAGCTTCCACTTGCTCCAATCTAATTTTTAAGGTGGTATTTTCTTCAGTGGTCTTTTGGACCTCCTTTTCCATTTGGCTAATCCTGCCTTTTAAGGCATTCTTCTCCTCATTTGCTTTTTGGAGCGCTTTTGCCATTTGAGTTAGTCTATTTTTTAAGGTGTTATTTTCTTCAGTATTTTTTTGGGTTTCCTTTAGCAAGTCTTTGCCTTGTTTTTCATGATTTTTTTGCATCACTCTCACTTCTCTTCCCAATTTTTCCTCTATTTCTCTAACTTGCTTTTCCAAATCCTTTTTGAGCTCTTCCATGGCCTGAGACCAATTCATATTTTTCTTGGAGGCTTTTGATGTAGGCTATTTGACTTTGTTGACTTCTTCAGGCTATATGTTTTGAACTTTTTTGTCACCAAAAAAGATTCTATAGTCTGAGTCTGAGCCCTTTTTCTTTGCCAGCTCATGTTCCCAGCCAACTATTTGACCCTTGAGCTTTTTGTGAGGGTATGAGTGCCTTTAGAGTGGAGAGTACTTTGTCCCAAGCTTTAGGGGCCTTGTGCTGCTATTTTCAGAGCTACTTCTACTCCACAGTCACTACAAGCTCTGCCACACCAGCCCTGCTACTCCTCCAAGAACTGTCAACCAGAACCACGACACAGATCCAAGCAGGGCAAAGCAAGAGAACCCTACCTCTGTCCCAGCAAAGCAATCCCTGCACTCCTGCTCTGATCTGAGGCTTGATGCCTCCCACCAGGCAGGTCTGGGGGCTGGAAGCAGCCACCTTGGGAGCTCTGGAAGCAGCCACAGGAGCTTCCTGCTGCCACCGCCACCACTGCAGGCTGGGGCTGGGGCTGGACCGCACACTTCTGTCACCCAGATCCTGAAGTTTTCCCATTAACCTGCTCTGTTATCTTTGGCGTTTCTGGGTTGAGAAGTCTGGTAACTGCCACAGTTCAGTGATTCACGGCCCTAAGGCCTGCTCCGCCAGACTCCTGGTCTGGTCCGTCCTGGCATGGCCCACGCTGGACTGTGCTCAGCTGCCAATAGACCCTTCCCAGCCACCACCCACCAAGGCCATCTTGGGCTGGAGACTTGTTTCTCTCTGTTATTTTGTGGTTTCTATAGCTCTAGAATTTGTTCAGAGCCATTTTTTTTACAGGTGTTTGGCAGGATTTGGGGAAGAGCTTAAGTGAGTCCCTGTTTCCCAGCCGCCATCTTGACTCAGCCCCCATTTCACACTTTATGTAGGGTTATATTTAGGACAGTATGCATCATCTTCCTTTTTGTTGCTGTTGTTCAGCTTGTCTGACTCTTCCTGACCCCGTTTGGGGTTTTCTTGGCAAAGATACTGGACTGGCTTGCCATTTTCTTCACCAACTTATTTTACAGATGAGAAAGCCAAGGCAAACAGGTTTAAGTGACTTGCCCAGGGTCACACAGCTAGTAAGTATCTGAGGCCAGATTTGAACTCAGGATGATTCTTTACTGGGCTCTCAATGCATATAAGACACTGGCTATATTTTCTTTGTGTCACCCCTCAGAAGCCAGCTAAATAAATTGCAGATTGCAAGCAGTCAACAAATGTTTGTTTATTGATCCAGTGGACAAATAAATGTCATATTTAAACCAGAGGTACAAAAATAAAGAAAAAAATAGACAAAGCAATTAAGCATAACCAGTGTACAATCAGATAAAGATTTTTAATCAAATGGAAATTGTGGTCAATTTAAATGAAAATGAAGCAGTTATATTCCCTAATATTACCTTGGTAAGATACTTACCCTGTTTTAGGGGAGAAATAAAGCAGTATTTAATTTTGCTTTTACCTGTCTCTTAACTACTTATCAGTCGGTTTTCCAGAAAGAAAAATAAGATACTTCATGTGGATAATTATTTCAGTCCCTACACCTGAGACTGAAGATCATGTGCAAACTGACTCCACATCCGTCATTAGTGCAAGGGCAGAGCATTATTTTCCCTTTCTTTTTCCCTCTCATTACATACACACACAAATACACACACACACACATGCACACTCAAGCACACATAAACACACATGCACATGCACACACATGCACACTTACACATGTGTGCATACACATATATACACACATGCATGTACACACATGCACACACACACACACACGCATGTACGACTAACACTTTCACATCCTTTCTACATAATTATGCACCTAAATGAGAGGCACCATAGAGTATTGGATGAAATATCCACCTCAAAGCCAGGAAGACCCAGGTTCGAGTGCCACCTCTGACACATACCTATGACCATGGGCAAGTCACTTAGCCCCTCAGTCTTCTAGGTGACCCTCTAAGACTCAAAGTTGCAAAAAAAGTGTCAACCTGTGTGGATAGAGGGAGTTTTCTTTCCATCCATGAGTTCCCAACATTGGTGAAATTTCTGATTCTGTTTCTATCCACTAACTACCTAAAAAGCAGCCTTCTTGACATTGATTAGTCGAAGTGTGCTAAATTGTACTCTGTTTTCAGTCTCCACATTTGGAGTTAGATCATTTCCAGTTAAACCAATTCAGGGCTTCACAGTTCCATGATCCTTAAGAATGAATGAATGAGAGGTCAAGTGCTTGGGAACCCAGTTGAAAAATTGGCTTTGAAGTCAACATTGACATGAATCATGAAGTCCTTAAACTGCAGCAAAATGAAAAAGGAAGGGGCAGTAATTTCCTCTTTTCAGGATGAGACTGTAGAGTCATATATTACCATGGATACTGGGTCTTGTTTGGAGTCTTTTCTTAGCATGTCAAGAACATTGTAAAGTACCACCCCCTACCACCACCAAAGGCACTTTATTCTCAGGATCTTATTAGATTTATGAGATGCAATAGTGCCCAATCCTTCTCCACAACTAAATCTAGCCCTTCAAAATAATTTCTGTTTATTTCTGAAAGCAAGATATAGTGGCATTTGGGGTCATATCACATCATAACACTGACAAAAACTGATATGATTAATTATGTGGGTCAACAGGGTCTGCATTTAAAGAAATTTTACATGTATACATATATATATATATATATGTGTGTGTGTGTGTGTGTGTGTATGTGTGTGTGTGTGTGCGTGTGCGTGTGTGTGTGTGTGTGTGTGGGAATCTTAGATTTTCCCATGATGTCAGTGAGAGACTAGAAATAAACAGGGATATATTACTTGGCCAGCTCTATTTCATTCTGCCTTAACCAATATCTCCTTTTCTCTTGTAGTTTCTTGATATTAGCTTTCAGTTCTGGTTTTCAACAAATGGTTGGTTTTTTTTTTTAACTTATAGTCAGGAGCAAAATATTAAAAGAAAATACCTATTAGAGGTATGCACTGAATGTATATACTCATCCTTTTGACAGTGATAGTCACATAGCCTTAAAATGGAAGAGCTGAAAAGGGCCTCAGAAGGTTATTTAGTCTAACTAGTTCATTTTAGACTTGAGGAAACTAAATCTAGAGAAACCAGCTGTGGTTTAGATGAAAGACTGAGCATCCTATTTATCCCAAAGGCCCTCCCTCTCTTTTTTAAATGGAGCATGAGGAGGCTGGATCTTAGCCTTGCCTACCCACTATGTAAGACCTTGGGAAATGTGGAGGAGAGGGGTGAAAAGGCAGGGAAGAATGTTGAGATTTTGAGCTAAATATCTAATCTGTGGGAGAGAGCAGGGTCTGATAAAATGATAATGTAGCAGATACAGAATCCATTCCATCTTCAGCAAAAAGTTTTTCCTGCACTACCCCCAACCCTCTTAATGTCAGTGTCTTCCCTCTGAATTTCTCTTCAGTTTATCCTGTTTATATCTTGGGTGTACATAATTGTGTACATGTTGTCTCTTCCCATTAGGTCCTTTAGGATAGTAGCTGTTTTTTGCCTTTCTTTGTACTTACAATGCCTAGCGTGTTTCCTGGCACATCGTAGAGAATGCTTGATGACTTGACTATCACTAATCTGAGCCCTTGCATGGCTTTTATTTCTATCAGCACTAGTCTAGCTGCTAATCTGTGATGGCTGCCTCTTTCTTTTTTCTTATAAAATGACCTGGTAAGATAAAATAGCTTGGATAATGGGAAGGCAGTGCTCCATTATGAAGCCAATAAACCATAATGATGTGTTGGAAATTTAAATCCATTAATGAGACACAAAGAAAGGTAGTTCTTCATTTGCCATGGTCATACAGAGGAGGACTGGAAGTCCTTCCCGGAGATAGTTGAATTTGTGGGACTAAGTGGATCCCATTCCACAAGAGGCAGTGATATGGAGTAGAAAAAAGAACTGGAGTAGGAGTAAGTGTGGGAGCTATCTTCATTTCTCAGTTTTACCAAGAGTTATCTGTGTGACCTGAGGCAAATTAATCTGACTTCTCTGAACCTCCATTTATTAATGCATAAAATGAGGTAACTGGATAAATTGGGTTAAATGTTCACTAAGGTCCCTTCTAGCTCTAAAGATTCTGGGATTATGAGTTATCTCTTTGCATGGATGTCCTCTGTAAAGAGAAATCTGTGCTCTACAAATATTGGCTATCAAAGACTGCACTATGTGTTTCAATAGTAAGGGTTTTATGATTTGGGGTATTTTTTAAGTCAAGTCAACAAGTGTTCATTAAATGCTTCCTACGTTCCAGGCACCATGCTAAGTGCTGGGAATACAAATACAAGCACAAAGAGAGCTCCTTCCCTCAAGGAGCTTACATTCCAACAGAAGGAAGGCAGTATATGAGTGGGGTTTGTTTGAAACCTATTGCCCAATATGAGAAGAATATAGTTTATGATTAGTAATTCATGGCAAGTAAGAGTCTTTGATAAGAGACATTTACTTGGTCATAACAATTACATTTCTAAATTGATATAGAGTAATTAAAGGAGTTGTGACAGAATATAGATACATATTCAGTATGTATATATATTGAAGATATAATTGAAGCCAGGCCATGATAAGCCTTTAATACTTTCTTCCCACCCCTCTCCCAGGAAATCCCCTTGTCTCCCAACATTTCTTCACTGGAAACAGTAAACTTTGCTTTTCCTAATTTATATACTTTCAAAAAATAAATCAGTGCAGTGAACTCCAACTACATTAAGATATGCGTATTTGTCCACAAGAAAGGTGGCAACCTTGCTGTGTTCTGCCCTGCACAGATCACATGTGGAGTACTGTTTTCATTCCTATGTGCCAACTTTGGAAAGGACATTGACAAGCATATCCAGACAGTATGATCAGGGTGTCAAGTAGACCAGAGATCATACAACATAAGCAACTGTTTAAACAACTGAGGATGTTTTGTCTAGAATGGGGATAATAATAGCACCTACCTTTCAAGGTTGTTGTGAGGATCAAATGAGATGATGTTTGGAAACTGCTTAGCACAGTGCATAGCACATAGTAAGTACTATATAAATGTTAGCTATCATTGTTGTTATTATTATTATTATTTGACTTAAGAGGGATTGAGAAAAGTTTCCTGTAGAAGGTGATATTTAAGTTGGGACTTGAAGGAAGCTAGGAAAGTTCTAAGATAGAAGCGTGGAAGAGAATGTTCCAGGCATGGGGAACAACCAGTAAAAAGACTGAGCCTAGAGATAAAGTATCTTTGAACATAAATTTCATATTTAAAACCTGAATTATCAATCATAAATATCTGATAAAAATTTTACATTGACAAAAAATATCTAGTACATTTAATAGGGGAAAATCACATTTCTACTTTTCCCTTTGGAATTTGCTGAGATCTTATGAGTTGCTTGTCTTAGAAAATTTTTTTTGTGAAAAGGGGGGGGGTAGGTGCAAAGGATGTATGTGTGTGGTTCTGTGTGTGATGTACTTGTGTTTCAATAACAGATACATGCATATGAAAAACCCGAACTGTACTTTCGTACTATTGGCTCACTTTTGGTGATGATTTTTCCTAGAAAAAGATTTCTGTTAACATGAAGCTCAGATGGAAGACCAATGTTGACTATTACATTGTTATTTCCTCAATATCATATTTGAACTACTTAATAATGAAGCCAAGCATCATATCATTAGGCCAGAAAAGAAGTTAGAGGTCATCCAATCCAACCCCCACCCCCGTGTTAAAGATGAGGGAACCTGGGTCTAAAGAGTTTAAGAGACTCACCCAAGGAGAACTGGGATTTGAACCTAAGCTCTCTGACTCCAAATCCTTTCTTCTTTCCATGACATGGAATGAAGTGATACTGCTAAACTTTAGCATATAGCAAGTAGGATTCATGTCACAGCCCAGAATTGGACAAGTAACTTGTTCAAGATGAAGCTGGAACTACAGTCACTTCTCCACTATGTGGTCAAATAGTGATAAATAATGGTTCAGATTATCTAATATTTATACTTGACTTGACAATGTGATTTTGCACTTTTGCTTAAATATAAGGGAAGATAACATTTTGAGGGCTTAACAATAACATACTCTAAAGACTCAACTTTCTTGTTCCACTGTTCAGCTATCCCCTTACCCACTAGGAATTGATGATAATGGTTCCTATGACCTTTCCACGGATGGAAAAGTATGGCATGAGTAAAGCTGAAATCTCTGGACTTCAGTTTTGTCAATTGTAAAATGAAGGATTTATATTGGCTGATCATGAAGACACCTTCCAATTCTGAGGTTTTATGACTTTAATAGTATGTGACTTGATTTGATGCTCAAGTGATGTGAAGACATCCATGAGGAACAAACTCCTTATTGTATTGAGTTCTTGATCTTTAATGCGAATTGATATTGAGGATTTATATTGACTTTAAGGTTACATTTTTCATTTTATTTAACAGCTGCATAACTGTCACTTGTTTTATACATTACACCTTGAAACATGTCCATATTCATAGGAAAAAATCAAATTAAGATCACAAATGTTATCTAATGCATATAGTACATAGAAAAGCTTTGCTCCATGGGAGGAAATATAGACACTAATCTGTCCAGCTTAGGTGGAGGTACCAAGAAGAATTCTTGTGTATTTATTGACAATGAAGAAATTTTATAGTGCCTTTTGCTTCTTCAGCACATTTATCTACTACTAGTATTGCTCAGATTTCTTTGGTGTAGGGACCTTCTGGTGAATAACTTTTACCAATGAAGATTGGCAGCTTCCCTGTAACACATACTCTTGGATTGTCACCTAAGGCATGAAGAAGTTAAATAATTTCTCCAACCTTCTCACACAGCTAGTATATATAGAAAGTGGGATTTAACTTGGACTTCCCTACTCCAAGGTCAGCTCTCCATCCACCAAGGCACTTTGCAATGAAATCACAGGTCTAGTAAAAAAAGTATTTTGAATATAGGTTAAAAACAGGATGTTTTTATGCATTTTAATACTTAATTTTAACTAAGATGTGGGAAATCAAATCAAATGCTGCCACATTTGGAGAGCTCAATAGGTTCATCATGAAGGGAAAGCCACATTGAAAGATACCCTTAATGTTGAATTTTTAGAATACTGTTTCTAATACCTCTGTGTATGTTCATTTTTGTACCTAGGTCAGACGTTGCAATTTTATATAATGATCGTTCTGTCCTGGAAAATCATCATGTGAGTGCAGTGTATAGGCTTATGCAAGAGGAAGAAATGAACATATTGGCAAATTTATCCAAAGATGACTGGAGGTAAGTCCTAAAGGACCCCAGGGGAAGTTCAGTTAATCAAGCAATCTTCATCTTTCCTATCTGCTTCACTAAGCAGAGCTTATTCTTTAAAGACATTTGCCAGTTTGGGGAAATGTTTTTGAATGTGAAGAGAATTCATACATCTTAAAAGCTATATAGAACTTCAAGAAATTGACAAATTCTGGAAACTGTAGAACCTTACTAGAAAGCATCTTCACTCACTACTTTTGAGTTTTTACAATTCTCTTGAGAGTTTGGCACCAAAAAATAACCATACAATTAGTATTAGTAGAAATATTATTGAAAATGAAATTCTGTTAAACTTTAATACTCAGACTGTTGTAGGCTATCGCTAGAAAACAGTACTTATTAGCAAGGTGTGTATGTAATGATTATATAATAGATTTATCTATTCATCATTTATCCATGTTCTGAGGGATATTCATAAGTTATTTAAGTCATTTGCAATATTACATTCAAAGACCTAAAGAAAATCCATTATGCTGAGGCCATTCCTGAATGATGGCAGAACTGGTCATTTTAGTCAGCTGAAAGGAAAGAATAAGTCAGTTACTTGGTGACATAGAGAACAAGTGATTAATTGAAATTTTCTCACTTTTTTGCCAGCTATTTTGGCGTTCTGTAGGCATTAACTAAACTAGTAGAAAATATAGCTGTCTTAGACGTGAGTATAGTAACTATTTGCCATTGTAAATGGACAATTTATTGGGAGGTTCTCACTAAAAATCTATAGTTTAGGAAAGGAATTCTAACTATAGGAAGAGTTAGTCTACAGACCTTCAAAGGAGAATCCTAATCACAAATTTTTGGAAAACAGAATTCTCTGCTACTCCAAGTTCTGTCTTTTTAACTCCCTTAACCAGGCTGTTGTCGTCATTACGATCAGTCTGACAGATAATTAGCAGTCAATCAATCCATAATAATGTATTAAGTTACATAGTCACTGTGCTAAGTTCTGGGAGAACAAAGACAAAAACAAAACAGTCCCTGCCCCCAAGGAGTTATGGAAGACAATGTATGTGTATGTATGTATGTATGTATGTACATGTAACATGATGGGGGGAGGGAGAGGTTAGAGATAGGCAGTAGAAACTGTGGAAACGCTCCATGTAGGAAATGGTACTTGAGCTGAGTTTTAAATGAAAGAAGGGATTCCAAGAAGCTAAGGAGATAAGGGAGTATATTCAAGTACAGGAGCAGGAGCAGAAGACGAAGTTTGAAGAACAGTATGAAAGCCAGTTTGATTTGACCAGAGAGCACATGAAGAAATATAATAGATAATAGTACTGGAAATGTAGGTTAGAACCAAGTTGACAAAGGTTTTAAATGCCAAACAGCATATTTATATTTTATTCTATAGGCAATAATGAGACATTGGAATTTATTGGGAAGGAGAGTGATGTTACCCAGAAGACTTCACCAAACTTCTGGCCTTTGTTTCTATATTTACTTCCCACTCAGAAATATCAACCACGGAGGATTAATATGCCCCCATATTTTTGTGCCCAAACCAGAAATGCCATAGCCCCCAATCCTCAATTACTCTGGTGCACTTTCTTGTCTAGAATCCTAGGCTCCTTCCCTAATAAAAGTCTATTTCTAAGCAAGTTGTTGACACCACAGTGCTTCAGATGAAAACACTGATGATCCTCTAAAACCAAACTGGTTTCCAAGAAAAGGTTTGACTAGCCCTAGACTCCCATCCTCTTGTTCTCTGTTGGCTCAGTGATACTCTGGGTCTCTATGAGTAATTTCTTCATTGGAAATAGTGACTCCCATCAGCTATGGGGAATTTTAATAATGGTGTGAATTTTTAGTGAAATTGTTGATATTTTAATCAACCAATTTGAGTGTCAAGGTGATCAGTTGCTTCCTCAAGTCAATTTACTTATCTCCATATGACATAATTGATAGAGTGCTAGAATTGGAGTCAGAAAGATCTAGGTTCACATTTCACCTTGGACACTTACTACCTATGTGACCTTTGACAAGTTAGTTAATTACCATGTACCTCCATTTTCTCATTTGTCAAATGAAGGGGTTGGAAAAATATGGCTTCTACATTTCCTGCCAGTCCTAAATCTACAGTCTTTTGATGCTATAGGATCAGGCACCAAAAAACTATTTAAAGCTGTAATTTACTATTCACTTGTAAATGGTAGCTCAATGTACACTGGTTCTTGGCTGGTAAAGTCACTGAATGACATAACGGCTTCTTTGGGGTTCCTAAAGACTCTTTTAAGAGATTCCATTCAAATCACCGAACATTTGTAGATCATCATTTTGTTTCACAGAACCTCAGAAGTGAAGGACCCGCAGAGTTTATCTAATACAACACATACCTGAACAAGAATTTCCTCTACAACATATATCAGACAAGTGACTCTCTAGCCTTTACTTGAAGACTACCTCTGGGCGGAGGGGAACTATTACAGGGCAACAAGGTGACTCAGTAGATAGACCACTGGGCCTGGGGTCAGGAAGACCTGAGTCTGGCTTCCAACACTTACTTGCTGTGTGACCCTGAGCGAGTCACTTAACCTCTGTCTATGTCAGTTTACTCAATGGTAAAATGGGGATAATAACCATACCTACCTTGCAGGATTATTGTGAGGATCAAATGAGGTACTATCTTTAAAATACTTAGCACAGTGCCTGGAACTTAGTAGATGCTATATAAAGGTTGACCACCACCACCACCACCACCATCACCATCATCATCATCACCATCATTATTGTCTTCTGACCAAGCCCATTGTGCTTTTGGATAGCTCTAATCATTTTTTCCTAATGTAAACCTCTGACATTGGCCTCTTGGCAACTTCCACTGAAACCTCACTGCTCTGCCCTCTAAGCCCGGGCAGAATGTGTAATCTTTCCTCACCATGGCAGTCCCCAAATCTCTGAAGTCCAATGTTACATCTTCCCCAAATCTTCTTTAATCATTTCTGTGATCCCCACCCCCCAAAATATCCTCATTAGGTCTTTGCATCAATGAGATGTTGCTAGATGTTCAACAACCAGCTCTCTGAAAATGTTTGACATACTTTTATATTTAAACCCCATCTTAAACTGAACAATCTTAAAATTTTCTTAAAACTAAACAATCAAGAAAAGAATTACTAAGACCTGATTAGAGTAGCATTTGCCACGGCGTAAATGCTCATGCTGATTAGTCTAACAATTGGCTCTTATGGACAGGAACAAGCTGGCCCCAACACACCTCTGCAAATGATTCATTTTCTTTCAGAAATCTGACTTTGTCGTGTCTATTCTTTCTACTTGCTTTGCATTTCTTTCCATTTTGTGTTATATTTTCCTCTATTATCATTTCAAAGATTTTGAGCATCTTTTTTCCTATTCCCATTTGCTTAATGGTAAGCTAGCCTTCAGTAGTTCTTCAAGTCATCCTAGTTATAAATTAATGTGTTATAAATATTTACTGGATATAATCATTAAAATATACAAAATGTAAAGTGTTGGATTTTGAAGATTCAATTCTACTAACTATAAATTTTCAGAGATCTATTTATCATGGAATTCCTGCTAACATTTCAACAATTAACCAATGTAACTGTGCAACTGAACTTTTAATTCTTTTATTATGGTTTGTGCAACTAGAGTAGCATGAAATGAAATAGGCACTTAAATGAGAATAGAATCAGAAGATTACAGGAGGAAAAACACTAGAAATTAAGTCTACCCTCTCCATTTTACAGATGAGGAAACTGAGGCCTAAAGAACTAAAAATATGTTCTTTAAGATCATATAGGGAACTGGTGGCAAAGCTAAAGCATGAATCTATGTCCTAGTCAGTGCTCTTCCACTCTACCATTAATGCAAGCAGCAGAATTTGGCAACTTATTGCCATGTTTCCTTACCTACTTTTCTCCCATTATAACAATATTTCTCTAAGTTCATAATTTACAAAGCATTTTTTCACAATAATCCTCTGTGCATAATCGTACTATTAATGACATACCCATTTTACAGAAGAGGAAACCAAAGCTCAGAAAAATATAGTGGTTATTTAGGACCATATCTCACAAGCAGCAGATCTGGGATTCATACCATGGTCCTCCTGTGTCAGAGTCTGATGCTACTTCCACTGCACTACACTGCTTTGGAGGGGAAAACACACACACAAACATGGGAAACACATTTTTTAATAAAATAGCTTATATTTCTAATAACGTGCTTCTGTTTGTTTAACAGATTTTTTGGTTAATAGCTACTGCAAATAATCCTGGTACTGACTTTAGTGAAAGTTGGAAAATAATAAAAAAAATTTCATTAAATATTCTTTAATGAGTTCCCTTTAGCTATTAAAATCACAAGGAAAATGTTCTAGTAAACTTCCTAGTATGAGGTATGAAATGCTTGAGAGAGTTTCTGGGTAATTAATCATTTTATTAATTATGGCTAGTGAATAATTAATAAAAGGATAATCATTTGGCTGTCTCTTGTAAACCAAAGAGGCCTCTCAATACTTATATGCCCTTGGAAGAATGGGTGTTCTGGACAGTGGCAATCATCTCTGGTTAACAATTAATGAGAGAATGAATATTGTAATGAGAGGTGGGCTTATTCTAATGGGGGCCTGGGGGATGTGACTCTGATCACTCAGTCTTGGACAAAGAGAGTTATCTCTGCCTAGACCACCCTTGTCTAGGGCAATCTAGACAAAAGGGGGTATCCACGTCCACTCAGAACAGTCTGGCTAAAACATAATGGGCAGGAACTCGCCTGGAACAAAATCTCTTTACTTTTGATCAGATCTCAACTTTCCCAGTTGGGTAAGTTTCTCCCCAAGATTTCATCTTATCATCAGCCCTGCATGTACTTCAAAGGCTCTGTGAATAATTACAGGGGCTGATTTCTGAATGAGGAAATAGAAAGGGGAAAGACCCTAGTCCTAATTCAATAATTGGTTATTAATATGACCACCAATTTAACAATAAAATATTTAAATATATGCATATACATATATAAATTTTCATTTGTTCAGCCATTTCAGTTATAACTGACCCTTCATGATCCCATTTGGGGTTTTCTTGGCAAAGAAACTGGAATGGTTTGCTATTTCCTTCTCCAACTCATTTTACAGATGAGGAAACTGAGGCAAAGAGGATTTAGTGACTTGTCCAGGGTCACACAGCTAGTAAGTGTCTGAGGCTGGATTTGAAATCAGGAAGATGAGTCTTTCTGACTCCAGGATTGGCACTCTATCCATTGCATCACCTAGCTGATATATACATACATACATATTCTATATATACATACATATTTATATTTATATATGTTTATATAGTAATATTTATAAATACACATACATATATTTTTCTAATGTTGCATATCTAAGAAGTTACTGACATAATGCTGTTCAAATGGACATTCCATTTTTTAACAGTTTGATTAAATCATCTAAACTATTTCAGCAATATACCTTTGGGGATCATTCAAACTGAACCTCTAACCTCAGTTACTCTCAATTATTAGACATATTAATAAGATGTCATATATATGAAGTTTAGGTTCTAGGAAAATATTCTGTGGCCTCACTCACAGAAGTAAACATTGGATTCCCTGGTGCACACACGTATTTGCAGAGTCAGCCTCCTTCTTGGCAGTCTCTTTTAGTCTGAGGAATTAGCAGTCCTGGTCTTTAGGATGTGACCATAACTCTGCCTTATTCACAGATTCATTGCTGAAAGCATCAGTTTTGTAACCCAAGTGTTCATAAGAAATATTGTTTCCCAGAGCCTCAGAGCTTAGTCACAGAGTTCCAGTTCCATTTGCAATTTGGCTCAGCCCCAGGAAGAAGGTGTAGAAATAGAGGGGAAAATAAAATGGAATTTAGGAAAGAAAACTGAAACAAGGAAATTAAGATTCACATTTGGTAAAATATTTGCTAAAAAATCAGGATTCTGGTTTTAATGTTGCCACTAACTAGTTACTTGATCTTGGGCATGGAGGCAGCATAGAACTGCAGAGAAAATGCTTAGCTTAGAGGCAAGAAGTTCCAGATTCAAATAATGCCTTTGATGTTTAGTTGTTAGATCCTGGGCAATTTACTTAACCTTTATCTGGCTCAGGCAATCCCCTGGGACTTATCTACTTAGTCATAGATAAGTTATCTTCTTCTTTGGTTGAAAAATTACAAATACCCTGAAAAAATCACAAACCCTTATGAATGACTTTGCCTCATTTCTATGAACCTGTTTTTCCATCTGCCATTCCTTTGTATTTCTGAAAATTTTCACCTCACCCCCAGCACTTCCCCGACCCACAGTCTTTTGCTAATGTGTGTAACTTCTTTCAAGAAGGCACCATTTCAAAATTCTAAGTCTCTTACCCCTTCCCTACACTCCCAACATCAACCTTCAGGTCATTCACTCTCTAGGAGCCTAGAAAGCAGTGTCAAACCCAATAGGTTGCTTTTTGGCATGCTCAAAAGTTTTTCTGGACTCAAAGTAATTTTTTTCCCTTGAGGATGACTTAAATAAGGCAATACTTGTAAAGAGTTTTCTTCCTCTTAGGACTTATCTCAAACAACCTCATTCTCAAGTAGTAGTTTTATTGCCTGCCTAAGTCCATCAAGACTATAAAGATTGCAATAATGATGCCCCGTTTAATTACAATTAATAGCCATAATGTGCCTTTCTATCTTCAGAAAGAAAAAAAAATGTGATTAACATTGGTGAAGCAAATGTTCCATGACGAGTGAATAAGATGCCAAATGAATCAACCTCCTTTGAATGTCTTACAGGGATCTTCGGAACCTGGTTATCGAGATGGTTTTATCTACTGATATGTCAGGTCATTTCCAGCAAATTAAAACTATTAGGAGCACTTTGCAGCAGCCAGAGGGGTAGGTTTCTTTTTCCTTTCTTGTCTTTGTCATCTTGGAACATTTAATTTTTTTTAAAAGCAGTTTTTAGTGGGGCCCTGGGAATGATAGACACCTTTTGAAAGGTGCCTTTGTTCTGATAATCAGACCATGTCCTTGATTTCACAGGATAGACAAAGCCAAAGCCATGTCCCTGATTCTCCATGCTGCAGACATAAGCCATCCAGCAAAAACCTGGGAACTGCATCACCGGTGGACCATGGCCCTGATGGAAGAATTTTTTCGACAGGTGCCTATTTCAAACTATGTGAAAATATCTGAGTCAGTCAATAAACATTTATTAAGCACCTACTATGTGATAAGCATTGGGGATACAAAGAAAGCCAAAAGACAGTCCCCGTCCTCAAGGAGCTCACAGTCTAACAAGGAAAACAACACATAAATATAAACTGAAAAGCAGGGGGGTGTGAGGGGGAGCAGAGGGAGCAAGACAAGTTTGAGGATACAGACTATAACAGAAATCAACCAACTACCTCTTGAATTATATGCTTCATGACCATGCTCTATACAAATAGATAGTCAGACTTTGCAGAAATACTTCATTTTCCACTTCATCACTGTCTCCAGAAATTCACTTTCCTTCCAGATCCCATCAAATCTTAAGCTCATACCTCCTCAGTACTTCCTGGCCCTGGGCCCCTTCTTTGGTCTGATTGAAGAAGGTGGAGGGTGGATATTGGAGAGTTCTTCCCAGATCTGCGGTTTATGAAGGGCAGCCACCTCGTCATCCCCGACCTGATGTAGATACTGGAGTCATTTGCCATTTCTTTCTCTGGTGTGTGCCCATTTTGTAGATGAGGATCTGAGACAAATAGGGGTTAAGTGACCTGTTCAGGGTCACGTAGCTAATAAGTTTCCACTGCACCACCTAGCTGCCCCGACACATACTTAGCAATAAGAGAGCTTCTCAAAGCTCTCTAGGACTATAACCTACAGAAGATGTGCTAATTTGCACTGTGGGACAAGTTTCAAGAACAGGAATTTCTCCACGTGGATGTCATTATAGGTCTAGACCAATACATAGACATATGCACATGTGTTATTTATACAATTGCATATATGTAAATGTGCATGTGTAGGCCTATACACATGTGTGTATTGCACAGGCCTTCTATGGTATATATCATGGTACCCCAGCACTCTCGAAGATTAGTAATGGCATTAGTCAACTTGATTTCTAGAAATATTCAGACCTTTCAGGGAAAGATTCTTATCCCAGCAAAGTCTGAAGATGACTACTATAGGTTTGCAGTTTCAGATTTAAAAGAAACTTTATTAGTGTCTTCTAAATTTGGAATTTGGAAGAGACCTTAGAGGTAATAGAGTTCAACTGCCTCATTTTGCAGATAAGGAAACCAAGGCCTAAAGAAAAGTTCAAGGACATATAAGTGGCAGTAAGTAATACTGGCAAAGTTGGTTTTAGGATCCAGGGCTTCTGACTCTAGCATGTTTTCTTGTGTTTTGATAACATTCTCATTATTAGGTTATAGCTGAGGGTAAGATGGCAATCAGGCTGTTGTCTCAAGGTCAACTCTCAGAGGTTTTAGTATTTCTGTGTTTCTTGATTCCAGTCTATGACCCTAACCAGCCTACATCTCACACATACATGTCTTTTACCATAAGGAGGAGTGTGAACAAATCAGCATGAATCCATTTATAACCTTTCTTTTGAAGTTTTATTGGTACTTTTTATTTTTACATCACAATCTGATGAGTACAACAGTTCACACTATGTGTCCTACCTCTCCAAAAAAAATGAAGGAAAGATATTTATTTCTTCAACTCTTTTCTAGGGCTAAGTTTAGCCATCATAATTGTCTGGCATTCAGCTTTATTCTATTCCATTTGTTTACACTGTTAGTGACATTGTGTGTATTGTTGCATCAGTTCATAAAAACCTTCTTGTACTTCTCTGAATTTCTCATATTTGTCATTTCTTCTCTTACAACAATATTCTATTATATTTATGTACCACAGTTTGTACAACATTTATGTACCATTCCCCAAATGTACAGGCACCCACTTGGTTACCACAAAAAAAAGTGCCGCTATGAATAGAAAACCTGTGTAAACATGAGACCTCCCCTCTCCTTTTCTGAAGTACAGTTAGAAACTCCAAAAAGGGCAGTTCCTGCTTCCTATATACAAAGCATATTGTGACACACATTTTTCTGTAGGCTATTTCTTAAAGAGAACTTCCATTTCTATGTGTTTTCATGTGGTTTTACATCATTTACAATTAAATTTGATACTTATCAGCGCTCTTCACTTTCATTCAGTTGAGTATATGTATATTGTTGATTTTTAGGAGAGAAAAGGGATTTCAAATTTGTGATTTCAACTATTTGGGGAATTACAGGGTCTAAATCCTCTTCAGCAATGCATATTGGCAACTTTTAATGCAACTCATAGCCTTAGAACATTGCCTGGAGGCACTAAGTAAATAAGCTGGCTCATTGTCACAAAGTTAGCATGTATCAGAGGCAAGACATACACACATTTTCTCTCTCTCTCTCTCTCTCTCTCTCTCTCTCTCTCTCTCTCTCTCTCTTTCTCACACACACACACACAAACACACTACACCCCACCCCACCCCATAAATACAACTATAACCACTAAAATTCACTCTTGCTGAGCATTTAGGGACTAACTATTACTGTTTCTCATTGTTAGCTGAATGTTTGTTTTCCCTTTCAGTAGCTTGCAAGTCACTTGGGAATTTGACAATCTGTTCCCAAGATTTACAATGACAGCATTTCTCTATTATTGTAGTGAATTTTTTATTAGCTAGAAGCCATTCATTTAGGATCCATTCAGTAAATTTCATATGTATGTGTATAAAACCTAAAAATGATCACAAGTGAAAAATCATCTTATATCCAAAGGAAAAGGTAGTCTGCAGGTTATATTCAATCCACACCTTGAAAATCCAGGAATACTAAAGGTGGTAAGGACTTCAGCAGGTTACAGATGAAGCTCAAACACATTTGGTACCTTGCCTACCATGGTCATCTAGTCAGCATCGGAAGCAGGATTACATCACACATCTCCTGATCAGGTTCTCTTTATTGGCTAGGCCAGATTGCCTCTCAGTGTCCTGGACCTAAAATAACAGTTTTATGGAGTTTTTGAACTTAAAAGCTAGTCCAAAGTCTATATTTTTATATATAAGAATTTTTTAATTAGATTTTTTTCTTACATTTTAAGTTATGAACTGTCTTCCTTCCTCCTCCTTTCCCACACGCCACTAGAGAAGGCCGCCAATTGACAAAGATTTATAAATATCTGTAAAACCATACTATGTATACTTCTACTTGTCATTTCTTTCTTTGGAATTGGATAACATCTTCCTTCCTAGGTCCTCTGTATTTGAACTGAGTATTTATAATACTCAGAATAACTTGGTTGTTCATAGTTGTTCTTCAAACAATATTGTTATCACAGTATAGAACTTTCTCTTGGTTCTGCTCATTTCACTTAGTATCAGTTCATGCAAGTCTTTTATGTTTTTCTAAAATCAACCAGCTCATCTTTCTTACAGCACAGTAGTATTCCATCACAACCTTATGCCACAATTTGTTCAGCCATTCCCCAATTGATGGGCATCCCCTCAGTTTCCAGTTCTTTGCCACTACAAAGAGAGCTGCTATAAATATTTTAGAACATATAGGTGCTTTTCCTTTTTTCCCTGATGATCTTGGAAAACAGAACAAATAGTAATATTACTGGGTCAAAGGATATAGATAATTTTATAACTCTTTGGGTGTAATTCCAGATTGCTTTCCAAAATGGTTGGATCAATTCAGAGTTCTACCAACAGTGTATTAGTGCCCTAATTTTTCCACATGTCCTCCACATGTCATTTTCCCCTTCTGTCATTTTAATCAATCTGACAGGTGTGAGATGATATCTCAAAGTTTTCTGTTTAATTTATATTTTTCTAATCAATAGTAATTCAGAGCATTTTTTGCTATGACTATGTATAGTTTTGATTTCTTCATCTAAACACTGACTATTTATGTCCTTTGATCATTTATCAATTGGGAAATGACTCATATTCTTATAAACTTGACAAAGTTCTCTATGTATTTAAGAAATGAGACCTTTATCTGAGAAACTATCTATAAATTTTTTTTCCTTGATTTTCTGCTTTGATCTTGGCTACATTGGTTTTGTTTTTATAAAACCTTTTTTTAATGTAATGTAATCAAAATTATCCATTTTACATCTCAGAATGTTCTCTATCTCTTGCTTATTCATAATTTTTATATCTATAAGTCTGATAGGTAATATGTTCCACATTCTTCTAATTTTCTTATAATATCTCTCTTTATATTGAGGTCATATATACATTTTTACCTTATTCTTGTAAATGGTGTAAGATATTAGTCTGTGCCTAATTTCTGCCAAAGTGCTTTCCAGTTTTCCTAACGATTTTTTTTTTGCCAAATAGTGTATTCTTATCCCCAAAGCTTAAATCTTTATATTTGTCAAACACAAGGTTACTATGATAATTTATTACTGTGTATTGTTGGTTTACTCTGTTCCACTGATCCACCTTTCTATTTTTAGCCAGTTCAAGATAGTTTTGATAATTACTGCTTTATAATATAGTTTAAGATCTGTTACTGCTAAACCTCTTCCTTTACTTTTTTTTCATTAATTCCTTTGATATTCTTGACCTTCAGTTCTTCCAAATGAATTCTGTTATTATTTTTTTCTAACTCAATAAAAGTATTTTTTGGTAATTTAATTGGGATGGCATTGAATAAGTAGATTAGTGTAGGTAGAATTGTCATTTTAATCATATTGTCTCTGCTTACCCAGGTATTTTATATTGTCTACAGTTATTTTAAATGGGGTATCTTTTACTATTTCTTCTTGCAAGGTTTTATTGGCGATAACAGAAATGCTGATAATTTATGTTGGTTTATTTTACATCCTGCTACTTTGCTAAAATTAATTGTTTTAGCTAACTTTTTAGTTGACTCTAGCATTTTCCAAGTATAGCATCTTATCATCTGCAAAAAATATAGTTTTATAATCTCATTGCCCATTCTGATTCTTTCCATTTTTTTCTTTTCTTATTCCTATTGCTAGCATTTCTAATACAATATTGAATAAAATTAGTCATAGTGGGTTTTATAAGGGTGTGTAGATCAAGAAATATGATGGTAAGGAGAGAGGTTAAGAGAGGGATTCTTAGAATGGATGAGGGTTAGGGAGGCAGTAGCTAAAGGAAATTAGACTTTTGAGGAGGGATAGGGTAAAAAAGAGAGGGAGAGAAGGATAAAGAATGAGGAAAAACGGATGGAGGGAAATGCACAACTAGTAATTATAACTTTGAATGTGAATGGGACGAGCTTGCCCATAAAATGGAAACAAATAGCAGAATGGATTAAAAACAAGAATGAAACAATATATTGTTTATAAGAAGCACATTTAAAAATGAGAGATACACATAGAATAATAATAAAGGCCTGGAATAGAATTTATTATGCTTTAGCTGATGCAAAAAAAGCAAGGGGACAGTCATGATCTCAGACAAGATTAAAACTAAAAGATTTAATTAAAATAAATATGAGAAAACTGAGGACTAAGTAAACAAATTTATTTTCTGCCAAGTCCAATTTGATTAAATTTAAATTTCATTAAATGCCTCCAGACACTGGGGGTAAATAGAGAGAGATGAAACAGTCTCTGCCCTCAAGGAACTTATATTCCATCAGAATGGGGAGAAAAGAAATACATAAGCATATAGAAATTATATGCAAAATAAATAAAATAAGGAATGAAACAATCATTTATTAAGCACCTATTTTGTGCCAGTAATTATGCTAAATGCTTTAAAAATATCATTGCATTTAATCTTAAAAAAAAAACCAACTTTGAAAAGTAGGTGCTATTATAATCTCCATTTTACACAACAGGAAACTGAGGCAGGAAGTAGTTAAGTGACTTGCCCAGAGTTACACAGCTAGTAAATGTCTGAAGCTGGATTTGAACTCATCTTCCTCAGCACTTTATCCATGATGCCTGAGTACATGTCGGAAGAAAGGAAGGAAGGAAGGAAGGAAGGAAGGAAGGAAGGAAGGAAGGAAGGAAGGAAGGAAGGAAGGAAAGAAGGAAACAAGCCTTTATTAAGTGCCACCCATGTGCCAGGGATCAGTTAAGTGATTTACAAATATTATCTCATTTGATTCTGGGAGGTAGGTACAATTATGATCCCCATTTTACAACTGGGAAAACCAAGATGAGGAGCAGTTAAGTGACTTGCCCATAGTCTCGCTTAGTAAGCATTTAAAGCTGGGTTTGAACTCAAGTCTTTCAGATTCTAAGTCCAATGCTTTAACTGCCTGACAAATGCTAGTAGGTCATTGTGAAAGAGGCTATATAATTCATTGTGTTGTTCTGGCTTGGGCTATCCTTCACACTTATTGGCTTAAAACTGAAAATAAAGCTACTGCTTAAGACATTTGAGAAAACTAATATTAGGAAATTAGGTAAACAATAAGTTAAATCAAATGAGGCCATACATTTCTGAGGTTCTTCATATGAGTCCTCAGTTTTCTAGTAAGGTGATCATCCAACTCCCAGACAACACAGAGACTGAAATTTGAATTACAAGTTAGAGGAGGAACTATTCAGCAGCACACTCAAAACCTTTTGTGTCCTTAAAGAATGACAAATAGGAAATCTGATGCTTTTACCAAAAAACAGTCAAGGTCATATCATTGAAGAGGTTTGGCATCATGAGACCTTGAAAGGTCAGGTTGTCTGCATTAATCAGATGGTGCCACTTAGTATAAAAAGAAATGATAATTTTAAAGAACTCTAGGGACAATGGGAAGCAATGGTATAGCCCAAGAAAGGTCAGAAATGGACAACCTCAGAAGCACAAGGGAATAAAAAGCCAACTTTAGAATACCCAAATGATAGCAAAGTGAGAAGTCCAGGAAAATTACTGAAGTATTCACAATCTATTCTAATAAACTCTGTTAACAAATACATTAGAAATGGATTCTTTGTTAGGATTGCCTCATCCTTTCAACTGTGAAATTTAATGAGATCGTAAACAAACTGCTTTGGGACCTGAGTTTTTTAATAATAGCCTCATATCACAATACAGTCCTGCAAGAACACAAATTTTAAAAAGTGAAAGATGTATAAAGCACCTTCAGGAAAATTAATGTACATGATGAAGAATTTGTCATTTTCAATTGCTATATTCATTACATTAAAAAATTCTCCTTTTAATAATTTTACCAAGCTATAACCTCCAGTGTCAAAAAGATTCAGACATTGAAGAAACATGGTGAATTATGTGATACCCAAAATAATCCTTGAGCCACCTTGTCCAGAAAATTTCCAAAGAAGAGTCAATCATCTAGTTTCTTTGGGAAATACAAAAACTCCTTTGTGTATCATCAAAGTTCATAGTTCCATTGGTGGGATGCCTAACTATGGATTTCTAGAAGCATGGCATGGTATGGTAGACACTTCTTTGGGTCAGAATACCTGAGTGAAAGACCTCTTTCCAACAATTACTGCGATGTACAAACTCAGACAGGTCTCTTAACCTTTGTACCTCAATTTCTTCATCTATAAAATGGGAATAACAATGCCTGAACTATCCAACTCTCAGGATTTAGTAATAAAAGTTCCTTGTAAATTATTATGCACTATGCAAATCTCAGTTGCTGTTATTCTTAGCCTGGTTGGCTTGTCAGGTTTCCATGGAGACAACACATTAGAAGGACTTTTCTCCCATAGTGATGTGTAGTTTCTTGTGCTTTGTTCCAAAAAATCTACAGGGCTGATAACCACAGAACAAAATGTAGTTATTATGATCTGAGCATAGGTAGCTGGTTTATTGATCCAAGAAAGCTCAGATTACACCTTCATGAAGCAATTTAAAGACGGCAGATGGGATGGGGAAAAGACCACCTTTGGACTTGGAGCCAGAAGATGTGGTTTCAACTCTTGGCTCTGACATTTGCAACACAAGCCATTTTACCTCATGAGCCTCATTTTCCTTATTTATAAAAATATGGATAACAATATTCAATACTTGGACTATGTACCTCAAGTTTGTTATGAAAATTAAGAGAGATAATATACAAAGTGCTCTGTGCATTCAAAGCACTCTACAAAGGTCAGCTATTTTTGTGATCAGCCATTCTCTTGGTGTTTCACATGGAACCTTAATGCACTGTCATAATGCCCAAATTATGCTCACAAAAAGAATTTGGAACAAGACCATTCTAACCGCTGGCATTCTAACCCTCAGCTCCCATGTTATGAGTGCTCATCATTCAGCTGCCAAATCATGAAAAATAAAAACACACCAAAAACGAGCCCTCAAATTGTACTTCTTGGTAAAGGAAGGCTAATTTCCAGATACTTGGCATATTTTGGAAGACTAAATGTTTTACATTCTCCAGATCTATTTTAAACCTGACACAAAGAGCTAATGGAAAAAGCACCATAGGCCAATACTTGCAAAGAAAAATGTCACGTCTGTTTGATGTTTTTGGTGGCCAATGGTAACATACAATGTGAACTTTAAGTGTACTGGGGAAAGAGTGGTCATGTTACATTTAGAACATGGTCCTTTTCAAAAAACCCTGTACACCAACTTTTCCTTGGCATTCTACTGAAAATATCGGTAGACTTAGTATTCAACAGGCTTCTTGTCTAAATTAGAGATACCCAAGGCTGGTGATTTAGCCAATTTGATTCAATGATCATATAAGTGCCCAGTAGGTAGGCACTGTGCTAGCTTCTAGAGACATAAAAGGCAAAAGAAAAAATATTTTCTGTCCTCAAGGTGCTTAGGCGCTACCTGGGAACTACAACATGTGCTTATATAAGAAAACACAAAATATAGAGAATAATTTCAAGAGGAAGAGGTGAGGGACATTGTTTGTTGAAATCAAAAAGGACCTTATGTATCAGGTAGCACCTGAGCTCAAGGCAGGGACAGCTTAGCATACAGCTTAGTGGCAAATTCCAATAGCAATAAATCTACCCTGTGTTTTTGTAGGATTTAGTTTCATAGGGAGCAAAGCAAAATAACCTCCAGCAAGAATTGGGGGGAAAGAAAGGGGGACGATCAATCAAATCAAATCAAATCAGTTCTTTTTTAACCAATATCCATTCTGTTGAATAATCTGTATATATCAGATGGGATTTATTCTACAATTCCTAATAAAAGAAAGCCCTTCCTGAAAAGAAACAAGTACTGACTCAATTTCTAGCATTTGAATAAACTAGCTTCAGTTTTTACCCCTTCTTTACTCCAAATGTTTGATAGGCATCCCTTTGAAGTCCGCATGAGATTTGTAGGCGTGGATGATATACTTGCCCAATTTGAATCCAAATTTGTTCCAAAATTCAAAGTTTCAATCATTTGGGGATCTGACTTGAGGAAACAGCTGATGGAGAAGTGGGCAGGCCTACTTCACCATTTAGATATACTGAGAAATAAGCTATGTTTGCTACAAAGTGCCAAAGTCAAAAGATCCTTTCAGAGTAATGTCCACTGAAAGCTTGAGGCCTGGTAATTCGTCCCAGTGACTTCATTTAGCTCAAAGAAGACAGAGGCAGACATATTAGCAAAGCTAAAAATGGCCTGGAAAAGAAAGCTGGGAGATACTTGTCTCTATTTATCTTCTTGATTGTGTACACTATGCTGACAAGATTCTAAAACAACCAGGCAGTTCAGTTAATGCAGTGGGGGAAAAAAACTTCAATTTATTGACAATTTCTATCACATCACTCTCTTTGGCACTATTTACACCAAATGGAGAGGGTGTATTTTGCAATTTTCAATCAGCTATTTTGTGTCCTGTATACAGGTGGAGAGAAGATTTGTTTAGAAGCAAGCTTGACACTAACAATTGAAAGTTTAACTCAATTGGAAAAGCAAAGCAGAAAAAAAGATTTTAGCCTAAACGTATCTACCTGCAGGCCCTGATCTGTAATGCATAGCTAGAACCTACATCATAGACTAGTTCTAAATGGCCCTCTGTTTTCCCATGGAGACAATGCTATAATTGGAGGTTGAGGCATTGGTATCAGGTAAATCATAAGTATAATCAAAAATACATCATAAAAGAAAATACGTAACTATAAATCTACCAAAATAATGCTAATCCAAGGCAGAATATCAGGTATGCCTTAAAAGACAAGCAGGTGCTTCTGGGACATGCCCAGTGGTGGAAAAGGCCTAGAAGTTTCCCAACCATATTTTTGTTGTTGCTGTGTCCTTCTGCTACTCAAGAGAGTTGGTGGCCTGGCTTGGGTTAAAGTAATAACTTCCCTGTCTGAATTCCCTGAAACTTTCTAGCAGAGGTTGGTCTTCAGCTTGTTGGGATGTTCCAGAGGAATTCATGCAAAGCTAATTGAGGGAGTTAGGCTAGATAACTAGGAAAATACTCTCTAACTCTCTAAATCTCTATAATTATTTTGAACAGTATAATTAAGCTCCAAGCCTTTAAAAATGGACACCTTTTCCTACATTCATTTATGCAAATCATCCTCCATGCCAAGAATATACTCTTATTTGATTTCCACTGCTAGAAAAACTTCTTCTTTCAAGACCACCTCCTTCATCTGAAATTGATCAAATATATTATAATGCTTTATCTAGGCTTTTTTTCCTCATCAAATTCTCCTTTGTGCCATAATTATTTGCCTCCCAGTTGTGTCCCTTTTTTAGGTTGCAGAGACAGCATAGTAATATGGAACTTATACTCAACTTGGAGTCAGGAGAGACTTGAGTTTGATCTTGGCTCCAACGTCTACTAGCCATGGAATTCTGGGCAAATCACTTTGAGCCTTGTCCTCATCTGAAATACAGAGGGAATAATCCTTATATTACTTAATTCAAAGTGTCCTTATGATGATAACGTGCACCTAAAAGTTTTTTATAAATGCTAGTTTTTATTATCATAAATTTCTTGAGGACAGAGACTGTATTGTTTTTCATCTCCATTTTCCCAGGTAGCAATATGTTTGTTGAATTGTAGATATACACCCATACACATAAATATATACATACATCTTATCTATATGCATTTATACACATAGGCATATATGTATATATATATATGTGTGTGTGTATATATATATAAATATATACACATAGGCACATATGTATGTGTATATATATATATATGTATTATATATATATATATATATACATATATATATATATATATATATATTTCTCAGTCTTTGATAATACACGTTATACGTAATGTCAATACTCACCAAAGGAGTTTACAATTCTAAGTAAAAGTCAAGTCAATTCAGCAAAAGTTTATGAAATGCCTACTATATGCAAGACATTATGCTATATCTTGGGTGTACAAAAAGGAAAATGACAGTCCATCAGGGGGCTTACAGACACATGGGAAATGTAACGTAAACAAATAAATATGGCACAAGGAAAAACGTGATCAGGCTAGAGGATGAATTTGGACGAATCGCTTTAAGGAGAGGGAGAACATTTATATATAGATATTTGGAGATGGCTTCATGGTAAGGGTAAGTCCTAAATTGAGACACGAAACAAAAGAGAAATTTCAACAGAAAGAGTGGTCAGGGAGAGTGTATAATAGGAAAGAAAAGCCAATCCAGACTCAATGCACTAAAAAACATGAAATAAGCTTTCACTACATAAAATATTTTTCAGTGCTACTATGCTAACTGTAATAGGATGATAGCTAGATCTGGGAGGAACTTTAGAAATCTAATGATGAGGAAACTGAGGCCTGGAGAGGTTAAGCGATGTAACTTGTTAGAGGAATATTTTTGCTTTCAACATTTCATTCATTCTCCGTTTATACAAAGCTGACGTTAGTGTTCACACACACAACAGGGAATATTAAATTTTATTAAGACTGAGTTTAACACTTTGTCCGTTGCTATCAGGGCACTTCTTTGAAGTCATAAAAATGAGGAAAGCATAGCCTCTAAAAAGATCCTCAAGCCAGCTCTCACAGAATTGCAGCTCTTATAGACACAAGACCATTATGGTTAGCATGCTCTTGGATAGTATGAATAGAATGAATGAATAACGCAGGTAAGAAATGATCAATGAGTAGTAATTAGGCAACATCGCCTGGATGGAGCCATATTTATGCTAAAGAAGGAAAAGCTGGGAATACTTATAATTAGCTTTTTTTACTGAGATCCTGTATAATTTATTTTTAAGAAGTCACTTTGACCTCAAGTTAATTCTTAATCAAACACACCTTCAGCACACAGTTTAATGAACAACAAGATAAATTCGACCCATGACTCCAAACTCATTTCATATTAATGCAGACCAAAGCTGGGCCTTTTGGAAAACATCAAAGAGGGGTAGTTTGACCTTGGCAGTTTCTAGTCTCTTCTAAATCTGTTCTTTTCCCTTTTCTCTATATCCTCTTCTCCAGTGTCCTAATACTCTCATTTTCCCTGATCCCTTCCAATGGTTCACTCCCAGGACAAAGTAATTAGATGAAAATGTTTCCCCTCCAAGGAGTATTTCCACTTTTAAAAAGTCATCACAGTGGTAAGATAAATAAATAACGATCTTCCAGTGAAAAGTTTGTGAGAAAGGATATCTGTAAACATGTCTGTGTGAATGAATGCATACTTACATGGTTTAATGTGGGGCAGAGTGACACATTCTCAGTACTGATGAAATCACATAGGTGCCTGACTATTCTACATTTTTATGTCAAGCCAAGGCTGTGAATTTTTGGAAGAAGCCCCTATCTATGATTTCATCACTTTAGTGAACTCCCAGTGTAGAAAGCCCTCTAGCATGTTATTTTTATCTTATAGTTCCAGAGAGTTGTCTGAGAGACTAAGAGGTTAATTAATTTGCATATGGCCATACAATTAATATGGAAATAGGACTTGAACCCAGCTTCTCCTGTCTACTCTGTCCTACATTCATGTCTGAATCATATCCCATAGTAAAGCTACTATCTAGAAGCCTGTTAAATATATAAGAATAAGGGGATTTTTAATACTTTGTTATTATGACTTTCTGATATTGTATTTATTCTCTTTATATATATTCATGTCTAGGTATGCATATATATGTATACATATAGATAAATATATGTATGTGTATATATATATATATGTGTGTGTGTATATATATGTACATATGTATGTATATATGCTTGTTGCTTCCTCCTTTATAACTTATGTACTTTGAGAGTAGGAACTATTTCATTATTTGTAATTATATCTCCTGGCACATAGTAGATGCTTAATAAATGCATATTGTTCACTGTAGACAAGAAGAGGAAACCATGGTGTAGTATTTATGAGCAGTACTACTAAATGAATATTAAATTCAATATTATGCTGCGAAATATTTTGTGGTGATTTGAAAGAGTCCCAGATCTAGCTCATTACAGTCAGGAAGGAACATTACTTAGCCAATATTCTAAAGAACTAAAGATATTAATGCTTCTTTCTTCTTTTCTTTTTCCCCCAAGAGGAACATGAAAAAACCCCACCAGTTTTATCTTTTTGCTCTGCACCTGGTTCTCTTTATCTAAAACATAATGAATAGTGTGTCATTTCAGCATTTCTCCTGAATATTTCTGTGCTAATGAAATTTCTTTTCCACAGGGAGACAAGGAAGCTGAGTTAGGCCTTCCCTTTTCCCCACTTTGTGACCGCAAGTCAACCCTGGTGGCCCAGTCCCAAATAGGTAATGTTGAAAAATGGCGGTGGGTAACAGTGGCAGAGAATATGTGTATGTGTACTTTCATTTAAAAATCAACTCTGTAAAATGTAATTATGCGCATAAAGAAATCTTAAAAACCCTAGATAAAATTTCATGTAAAACTTTTAATACATTCATATCTTATGTGTTTGAGAATCTAAAAACTTTTAAATGCTAATATAGATGTGAGTTATTATCTATACTGCAGAGGTTCCCAAACTTATTTGCCCTACTGCCCCCTTTTCAGAAAAAGAAAAAAAATTACCCAGCACCCCCCAGAAATCTATTTTCTTTAAAATATTAACAGATTTTTTTCAAGTTGCATCAACACTTGCTTGTTAAGACCTGTCAGCAGACTTGACCACTGATTGGTTATAACTTGCATTTTGTGTGTTTATCTGGAAAATAATGTAATCAGTACGACTTTAACTCTGTTACATAACAGATTGAACATGTATGAACGTTTTTTCAAAATGTTCTTCTCTTCTTTCCTTATGCTTCCATAGCCCCTTATTTTTATTCAATGCCCCCCAGTTGCACCTGAGGCTACCACTGGCCCCCGGGATTGGTCCAGTACCCCCAGAGTGTGGTATTGCCCACTTTGGGAACCTATGCACAGAGATACCTAAAAAGTACTGCATATCAATGAATAAATCATCAAGCTTTTATTATACACCTACTGTGTGCCAGACACTGTGCTAAGCTTTGGGCATTCCTAGACAAATAAATGAAACCATTCCTACATATGACCAAATAACTTTTCTTTGAAGTAGAAGCATTGATTATATTAAAAGGTTGAGCATTTTTATTTTAAAAACATACTTTAATGACTTTAATGTATATAATTGTTGAAACAGTTTCTAGAAATGTGAATTATTTTGAACAGATGATCCATCTAATGATCCAGGTATGTGGCAGTTCTGCACATTCTCTGATGTGTTCTTCTGTAAAATACCACCAGCCAGATTTTCTTTGACACTCCAAAGTTAGTCAATTTGCTCTCAAATGCATTCAAGGTATTAGGAGCTTTGAGTTAAAGTTCTATAGTTCCCTTTTGTTCTTTGATGCATCAGTTGGCATCTATGTAGAGGTTGAAATGGGCTGCTGTCTCATGCTCTTCCTATATCTGAGTGGCAAGTGCTCAGCAAAGACTGATGACCCCCTCCATTTTCTAACTATGTTAGCTTCTCCTTTGATGAGCATTTGAACATGTAGAAGACATTGCTCAATGTTGACATTTCCCAGCTGCACGATAAATGTTGTCTCCTAGAGATATCACCATTCTTCCTCCTATACACTAACAAATAACACTTGGCATCCACTGAATAGTAAATAGCAACTTGAAATATTAGCTCATTGACAGAAGGCTCAAGCTGCTATGGTTGGAGGGTGGAGTGGTTGCCTTCCTGTCACCTAGGAAAGAGGCATCACTCATTAAGTTATTTCATTGACTTGGTGTTTCAGAATCAGTCTTTGCTAAATTATTTATTCTATTTAATGGACAGCAGAAAACTTTATACAGAGGTTGATCCCTCCCAGTGCAAGAGAGGAAAAACTATTTCAATCTCAGTTGAGATTAAATATGCATTCGAGAATAATCTCAGAAGATGGTGGAGTAAAGGCAGAGACTCACCTGAGCTCTACCAATTTCCCCTCCATACGGTTTAAAATAACACCTCAAAATGAATTCTGGAACAGCAATACCAACAAAAGAACAAGTAAAACAAATTTCCAGCCCAAGGCAACTTGTAATCTTGAAAAGAAATGTTTTATCACATTGGGGTGAGAGTAGAGCACAGTCAAGCACAGTCCATTGCAGGCCATGCCAGCACAGTCCCCCACCTCAGCATAGGCCCCTTACCCCAGCAAGCCAACAGCAGACTTTGGGGATGACTGAATATATAATAGTGGCTTCTCAGGCCACAGATGGTAAGGGGGTCAGACAACTGGTCAGAAAGAGATTACAAAGGACCCTTTGCCGGCACTGGGTGTGGGACTTTGTTGTATCGTATATACACCTTTCTAGGTCATCATCTCCAGATGAGGATGAGGAGAAGGAACACTAGCACACTACAGCCTGTGACCAGAATGGTACAGGGGGCCTGGCCACAGTTCCAGAGCAGACGAAAGTTCTTGTGTTCACTCACAGACCAGAACACAGGCCAGAAGAGGAGTAAACACACCTCTATTACCCTGGATTAACTTACAAACCCCCAAAGCTAGCTCTGAAAAAAGCAGAATGAAAAACATGAAGCTTGGGAGACTGCCCCTCCACTTTGAAAGGAGATCCCAATTTTAACATTAAGTTAAAAGTCACGAAATAGAATGGGAAAATGAGCAAATGATAAAAATAAAACCTGACCATAGAAAGTTACTATGGTGACAGGAAAGACCAAAACAAACACAGAAAAACAGAATGTCAAAACATCTATATCCAAAGCCTCAAAGAAAAATGTGAATTGTTCTCAAGTCCAAAAAGAATTCCTAGATGAGCTCAAAAAGGATTTAAAATATTAAATAGAGAGATAGAGGAAAATTTGGAAAAGAAATGAGAGTGATATAAGGAAATCATGAAAAATGTATCAACAGTTTCGTAAAGGAGGGACCAAAATATACTGAAGAAAATAACTTAGAAAACAGAATAGCTCAGCTGGTAAAAGGCACACAAAAATCCACTTAAGAGAAGAACACCTTAAAAAATTGGCCAAATGGAAAAAGAAGTACAAAAATTCGCTAAAGAAAAGAACTCAAGATTAGAGGGAAGTAGAAAGCTGGGAAATAATTTTCATATCCACTGTCTCTGATAAAGGCCTCATTCCTAAAATATATAGAAAATTGAGTCAAATTTATGGGAATACAAGTATTTCCCCATTTGATAAGCAGTCAAAAGATATGAACAGACAGTTTTCAGATGAATAAATTAAAGCTATCTATAGTTATATGAAAAATGCTCTAAATCACTATTGATTAGAGAAATGCAAATCAAAACAACTCTGAGGTACCACCACCCTATCATATGGGCTAACATGACAAAACAAGAAAATTATAAATAATGTAGAAGATGTAGGAAAATTGGAACACTAAAGCATTGTTCATGGAGTTGTGAACTGATTCAACTATTCTGGAGAGCAATTTAGACCTATACCCAAAGGGCTATAAAACTGTTCATACCCTTTGATCCAGGAATGCCATTACTGGATCTGTATCCCAAAAGATCATAAAAAAGTGAGAACGACCCATATGTACAAAAATATTTATAGCAGCTCTTTTGTGGTGGCAAAGAATTGGAAATTGAGGAGATGGTTGAACAAGTTGTAATATATGAATATAATGGAATACTATTGTTCCATAAGAAATGATAAGCAGGCAGAGTTTAGAAAAACCTGGAAAGAATTAACATGAACTGATGCTGAGTGAAGGGAGCAGAACCAGAAGAACATTGTACACAGTAACAGCTACATTTGCGATGACCAACTTTGATAGACTTAGCTCTTCTCCACAATACAGTGATCTAAGACAATTCCAAAAGACTCATGATGGAAAATGCTATCCATATTCAGAGAAAGAACTATGCAATCTGAGTGCAGATTGAAGCACACTAATTTCTCTTCTTTTTCTTTCTTGTGGTTTTTTTTCCTTTTGTTTTGATTTTTCTTTCACAATATGATTAATGCAGTAATATGTTTAATAGGATTGTACATGTATAGCCTATATCAGATTGTATGCCATCTTGGAGGGAGGAGGGGGATAGACAGAGGGGAAGGGGAAAAATAAACAAAAATTTAAAACTCAAAGTTTTATAAAAATGAATGTTAAAAACTAAAAATAAATAATTTTTTTTAAAAAACAGTAAGAGCTCCTTAATGGAGGAAAAGGAGGCACAAAAAACTCGCTAAAGAAAATAATTCCTTAAAAATTAGAATTGGGCAAGTGAAACCTAATGAATCCATTAGACATCAAGAAACAAGAAAATAAAATCAAAAGAATGAAAAAATAGAAGAAAATATGATATAGCTCATTGGAAAAACAACTGACCTGGAAGATAGATCAAGGAGAGATCATTTAAAAATTATTGCGCTACTTGAAAACCATGATAAAAAAAGAACTTAGACATTAAGGAAAACTGCCCTGATATCCTATACCCAGAGGATAAATATAAATTGAAAGAATCCACCAATTACCTCCTGAAAGAGATCCTAAAATGAAAACTCCCAGGAATGTTATAGCCAAATTCCAGAGCTCTCAGGTCAAGGAGAAAAGATTGCAAGCAACCAGAAAGAAACCATTCAAATACTGTGGAGCTTCAATAATGACAACACAGTATTTAGCAGCTTCAACATTAAAGGAACAGAGGGGTTGGAATATAATATTCTAGAGGGCAAAAGATCTAGGATTACAACCAGGAATCACCTAACAGGCAAAACTGAGTATAATCCTACAGGGGGAAAAATGGATTTTTAATGAAATAGAGGACTTTCCAGCATTCCTAATGAAAAAACCAGAGCTGAATATAAAATCTGACTTTCAAATACAACTCTCAAGAGAAGCCTAAAAAGGTAAATAAGAAATATAAATCATAAGGGATTCAGTAAGGTTAAACTATGCACATTCCTACATGGGAAGATGATATTTGTAACTCTTAAGAACTTTAATATTATTAGGACAGTTACAAGGAGTATACATAGAAAGAAGGCACAGGTGTGAATTGACTATGATGGGATTATATGAAAAAATTAAGGGGTGAGAAAGAAGAATGCACCGGGAAAGAGGGAAGAACAAGATGGGATATCTTAAAAAATACAAAATTAAGAGGTAAGGAAGAGGGATGCACTGGAAAAAGAGAGAAAGAAGAGGTAGAATAGGGTAAATTATCTCATGTAAAAGAAATGTGAGAGAGTCTTTACAGTAGAGGGGAAAATGGGGGAGGGGGTAGCAGACAACCTTCAAACTTTACTCTCATCAGATATGGCTCAAAAAAGGAAATAACATACACACTCAATAGGGTATAGAAATCTACAGAGAAGTAGGAGGGGAAGAAGATACGAGAGACAGTGATAGAAGGGAGGGAAGATTAAAGGAGGCAGTAATCAGAAGCAAAACACTTTTCAGGAGGGACAGGATGAAAGGAAAAAGAGAAGAATAAATAGGAAAAATAAGATTGAGGGAAATACAATTAGTAATCATGACTGTAGGAAAAGTTTTATAGCAAAACTCTCTGATAAAGGCCTCATTTCTCGGTTCTCTCTATAAAGAGAATTGAGAAATTCTAAATTCTAAAACTTTGGAGAACTGAATCAAATTTATAAGAATACAAGAAATACAGTTGATAAATGGATATGAAAGGATATGAACAGGCAGTTTTCAGATGAAGTAATCAAAGCTATCCATAGTCATATGAAAAAATGCTCTAAATCACTATTGATCAAAAAAATGCAGAGTAAAACAACTCTTAGGTACCACCCCACACCTCCCAGACTGACTAATATAACAGAAAGGGAAAATGACAAATGTTGGAGGAGAGGTAGGAAAAGTAGGACATAAAGCATTGTTCGTTGGTAGAGTTGTGAACTGATTGAACCATTTTGGAGAGCGATTTGGAACTTTTCCCAAAGGACTATGACTGTGCATGCCGTTTGACCCAGCAATAACACTACTACGTCTGTATTGCAAAGAGATTTTTTTTTAAAAAAGGAAAATAATCTGGGGCAGCTAGGTGGCACAGTGAGTAGAGCACCGGCCCTGGAGTCAGGAGGACCTGAGTTCAAATCCAGCCTCAGACACTTAACACACTTACTAGCTGTGTGACCTTGGGGAAGTCACTTACCCCCAACTGCCCTGCCTTCCTCCCTGCAGAAAGGAAAAAAAAAGGAAAATAATCTATATGTACAAAAATATTTATAGCAACTTTTTTGTGATGGCAAAGAATTGGAAACTGAGTAGATGCCTACCAATTAGGGAATGGCTGAACAAGTTATAGTATATGACTGTGATGGAATACTATTGTGCTGTAAGAAAGGATGAACAGGATGCTTTCAGAAAAACCCGCAAAGACTTATGTGAACTGATACAAAGTGACGTGAGAACAGTTTACACAGTAACAACAATATTATACAATGATCAGCTGTGAGACACTTGGCTATTCTCAGCAATACAATGATCCAAGACAGTCCCAAAGGACTCGATGAAAACCTCTTTCTACCTCCAAAGAAACAACTGAGCTGAATGTAGATCGAAGCAAACTTTTTATTTTATTTCTCTTGGGCGTTGTTTTGGTCTTTTTTCACAACACGACTAATATGGAAACATATTTTTTCATGATTGCACATGTATGACCTATATTTAATTGCTTCCGCTCTCAATGAGGGGGGAAAGGGAGAGGGGGAGAGACTTTAGAACTCAATTTTTTTTAAAAAAATGAAGGTTGAAAATTGTTTTTACGTATAATTGGGAAAAATAAAATATTTTATATAAGAAAGAATAATCTTAGAATGGTATTAAAGAGGAGAACCATTGGTTTTGGGTGAGATCTAACTTAGAATCATTGATTTAGAGCTGAAAGGGACTTCAGAGGCAACCTAGCCCTGCCCCGTCATTTTACAGATGAAGACAGTAAGGCTTAGAGAGTAAGGCTTACAGTGGCCACCTAAATATTAAGTGAAAGGGCTTGTATTTAAACTCAGGTCCTCTGACTCTAGGTCTAGTTTGGTTCCCACTGTACCTACCAATTATTGACCCTTATTTCTAAAATTAGATTTTATTGTTAGAGTTGGCAGGAAACTTGCGGTCAAAAAGAATCAGAGGCCACGGATTGGTACATAAGGATCACTGCAGGCTGAATACTGACTTAGTTTTAAAATGTATTATTATATATCTTTTATTGTATTTTTATTTGTTTTCTTAAATATTTCCTAGTTGCATTTTAATTTGGTTCTGGCTGTCCTCAGGAGTGTTGAGGGCCACCTGCAACATGCAGGCCATATGCTTGACACCACTAGTTTAATACAAATTCTTCATCTTACAAATGTGGAAACTGAGGCCCAGAGAGATTGACTAGCACACCCGTTTCACAAAATTAGCTAATAACTCAGCTGGGAGATAAATCCAGATCTTTTAATTCCTAGGCCACTGGCTCATTCCACTGTACCATAAAGTTATTTTGTAGAAGAGCACAATAAAGGACCAGTTGACCTGATTCCTATAACGATATTTGTTATCCCATAGGCATCAGAGAATAACCTTGGGGATAATTGTCTCCGATATCCAGGAAAGCATAAATCTCAATGTCATTTTTTCTTCTTCTCAGGTTTCATTGATTTCATAGTGGAGCCAACGTTTTCTCTTCTCACGGATTCAACAGAGAAAATTGTTATTCCTCTTATAGAGGAAGCCACAAAATCTGAAAATTCTCCCTTTGCATCAAACAGGTTTGAATTTTTTCCTGCCTTTTCTTTGTAAGTTTCTTGAGATAAGTATTGTTTCTAAAGACAAAAGGGAAACTCTTACGGAACTTGTTATATGACACTGCCACCTGGTGGCAATATGGTAGAGCTACAATTGCAACTACTCAAATACATTAGCATGCACAAGGTACTGGATTATAGACTTAAAAGCACCTTAGAGGTCATCTAAAACAACCACCTCATTTTACATATGGGGAAACTGAGACTTAGGAAACGTGACTTGCTCAGTTTGAATAGGTAATGAGCAAAAACTGATACTATCTACATCCTATATTTTTCTGAGAAGTTAACAAAGAAAGAATTAATTTCAGGAGATTTTTTTAATGTTTAGATTCACTATGTATTTTCTGAAGAAGACCAGTAATATGTATATCTGATAGCTATTCCTAAATGTCAAAAAGATGTAGTTCATTTTCTGCAAACAGCATAAATATTATTGATAATAATACAATACTAAGCAAAAACTATCCATCATCTTTAGTGTTCTGGGATCTCTATATATAATCCATTGTGAGACAGTACCTGTTCTAAATCAACTTTCATGAGAAAAAATGACAAATGGATACAACCAAGATCTACACACTTTTCCCGAATCTCCAAAAGAATTCATGCCACTTTTAAAATGACTGACATTTAAGCTAACACTTAGATAGTATTTTAAGGCTTGCAAAGTGCTTTACATATGTCATCTTATTTGAGCCTCACAATAAGCACTGAGGAAGGTACTATTATTGTGGGGATTTGTTGTTGTTGTGGTTGTTACCATTTTACAGATGAGGAAACTGAGTGAGTCTCAATTCCAAAGTTATCTGACCCTAATAGGTCAGGACTAGATGGCTACCAAACTCCCTTGCAACTTTAAACATTGGGGGTTGTTTTTCCAAGAGAGTTGGGAGAAAAGGTGTGCTGTGTATGTGTATGTGTGTGTGTAGTTTATTTCTCAATAGGTCAGAGTCTTAAGGCAAGGTAGGTAATGTACTGGATAGAATGTTGTAGTCAGAAAGACCTGAATTCGAATTTTGCCTCAGATACTAGTAAGCAGTATAATTCTGGTCTAGTACAAATCCTTCATTTTATAGATGAGGAAACTGTGTTCAACTTAGGGGAACGCATTTGAAAGAGGTCACTGACAAACTCAAATGAGTTCAGAGAAGGAAGAAAGTGAGGAAGATTTAGCTGAGAGAAGAGAAGATCAGGGGTGATCTTGATCCAGCATGAATCACTGTTCAGACACTGTCATGTGGAAGAGGATATAGGCTTGTTCTCCTTGTCACCAAGAAACAGAACTAGGAACACTCATCTAGACTTAATGTGTAGAAAAAATTCAAAATACTTAAAGCTATCCAAAAGTTAAATCAGTTGATTCAGGGAATTGCAGGATCTCCACAACTAAAAGTCTACAAAGGGAGTACTTGTCAGAAATACTATAAAGAAATTTCCAGTCCAGGTATGGAGTTGGCTTCAATACTAGGCTCAGCTCTGAGATATTGTCAGCTGTTATAATGACTCCCACTAGAATGTAAGCTCATCGAGGGCAAGGAACGATTTGCTTATTGTCTTTGTACCCTTTAGCATCTCAGACAATGCCTGGAATACAGTTCACATACGCTTGCTGAATTGAATTGTAGGTTTTTCAAAGTCACAGAGTTGAATCTTGTAGGAGAGCCAGTGTTCATGAATGGGACCACCGTCAGCATGACACCTTGGGTTTTAATAATGGCCTCTCCTTTCTCCGAATATGATTGGTGCTACTCTGCTTAGTGGCCTTCATCGCCAAGTTCAGCTCTGGGCCAACTATGATTGAGTTCCTAACGTTGCTTAACCTAAAAAGCAACATTTTCTCAGAGTTGGACTACCCCTGAGCACCCTGGAATGTGTAGCTGCTGGAGTACAGGGCTCCCTACCTTTGGAGGAAGGAAACGGAATCTAACAATAGTGGCCCTGTTTTCCATGCCAACTGCCTTGTGTTGAGGGAATTTAATTGATTCATTCAACAGGTGCTGTGCACCAGACATTGTGTCAGGCACGAGGGATAGAAAAAAAAAATAAAAACAGTCCCTGCCCCCCAAGGAGCTTACTTTCTAACTGAGAGGAACAATGTACACACAGATAGTTTTTGTTGAGTAGTTTCAGCCATATCCAACTCTTCATGACCCCATTTGGGGTTTTCTTGGTAAAGACACTAGAGTGGTTTCCATTTCCTTCTCCAACTCATTATACAGATGAGAAAACTGAGGCAAACAAGTGTCTAGGGCCAGACTAGAACAGAGGAAAATGAATCTTCCTGACTCCAGGCTATTACCTAGGTGCCAGTGAATAATAATTTATGGGTTTGATTTCTGGTTTCTTCTTCACATATCCTACCTTCTGTTTCACATGGAATGGGCAGAGGGAGAGGTGAGGGAAAGTCTTGTCATGTTTTTAAATAAAATTTTGAACAAATTTTCTTTTCTTTTGTAGCTCACCTAACACTGGATCTTTAAGTATTGGGGATGCTCTAAAAAGGTCAACTGTTAGAAGCAACATAAGTGATAGGTCTAATTCCTCAGACTATTCTCTTGCAACAGTGGACCTGAAGAGCTTTAAGAACAACTTGGTGGACATCATCCAACAGAACAAAGAGAGGTGGAAAGAGTTAGCAGCTCAAGGTATTCTTGAATACATTTGCCTTTTTTCCATAGTGATGCCTCACCTAAATACTTTGGATTATTTTTCATTTTACTGTCTCTCTCATAACATGTTTATGTTCTATAGTCTCTCTCTCCCTCTCTCTCTCTCTCTCTCTCTCTCTCTCTCTCTCTCTCTCTCTCTCTCTCTCTTTCTGTCTCTCTTTCCCTCTCTCTCTCTCTCCCTCCCACCCTCTCTTTCTCTCCATTTCTCTCTCTGTCTCTGTCTCTCTCTCTCCCTTCCTCCCTGTCTCCTCTGTCTCTTCCTCTCTCTCTCCCTCCCTACCTCTGTCTCTTTCTCTCTCTGTCTCTCTCTCTCTCTGTCTCTCCTCCTCCCCCTCTCCCTCTCCCTCCCTTCCTCCCCCCTTATCCTATTACCCTCCACACCTTCTCCCTTTTACTCCCTTTGATAGTTTGGCTTTAAGTCTTCTAACATTACGAAAGTACAGTGGATTTGAAGAATGAAGACTCTGGGTCAAGACTTGGCAGGGGTCCTTCCAGGCTCTATTGTTCCATGACTACCTTGTTCTTTGCATTTGAAATAAGGATTTCTTGCATCATATACCATAAGAGGTTGACGTTTCTAATTGCTTTAGCTAAATCATCTGTTTGGCTGATCACTTATCTCCTGAGATTGGGAATTTATCTCTGGAAACTGCAGTGCAACAAACCTAGCTTCTGTATTGTCTGATATATTTGTTATTATCAATTCATCACCATTCCAAAATCTAGGGGATAGGGTTAATCAAGTCATATCATCTTATGCTTGTACAGATCTTTCTCAAATCACTTTCATGTGTTTATACTTCAAGTCTGCAATGGATCTGTGATCTCACTGATATGGCTCTTTCCTCCAGCAGTAAAGATTGCAACCATCCTCTTCTCACCCTGCATGGTTCTTGCTCATGTTCTCCCCAAGTGATCCACAGAGGATCTATTAATGTTGAACATACTGAATCCTTTCCCATGTCATTGAATTTTACACTAGGAAAAGGGCTTCACTCAGGCTATCAATTTATTAGCCCTTGTTCTTATTACATGAATAGTTAATTTGCTTCTCCAGTCACACATTTCCTAGTTGCTATATATTACCCCTTTATGTTTATCTGGCATGGATGAAACAAATTATGAAGAACAAGCCAAGAAGCTTCTAGAAGTAATGGAGAAGGTATCTTCTATTCAAGTTGTTAGCAAGTGCCATAATCTAATGACACTAATCACGTAGCTCTCAATTGTTCTTTGGGTCAATACTATTTTAACTCTCAAGAGGTCATGGTATTCTAACAGAGAGTATTTTTTCCTAACAAATTCTAGTAGAAACATTTTTAATAACAATAATTACTGGTTTTAGCTATTATTCTAGTTAATTCTAGACAATAACAATGTTTATATTATCAAAAGTTTGTGATGCTTTATCCTTTTTCCAAAGGGAACAAAAGCATATAAAAACAAAAGGCAAAAGAAATTTAAAAAAAATAAAGCTCTCAAAAGTCAATACACAGTAATTGGTTAAGTTCCAACCAGTGGTATGCTGGGAAATTTAATAACCTGCAAAAATTAACAGAACCATAAATCAAGCCCTGATTTGTAGTATTTGCCAATTTCTGAGATGTCAATGCTAAAAATTTAACAATCAGCACCTATGAGGTGGTAGAAGCTGGCTTCAAGGTATCTTGGGTTCCAACTACCTCATTGTAAGGTGTGAATTATGTACAGTGATAAGCAGGAAGCAAGTTCTTAGATTAAAAACCAAATAGAAATCATCTTTGAACACCCAATCCTCCTCTTCTTCTATATCAACTAACCTAATGATGAAACTAGACTGCTGTGACTCTCCTATGGTCAGGGGCTTTATTTGCTATATGTGTCCCTGCACTTTGCCATTCTTATGGTCAATTTATATTCATTTGATCCTACTTTTACTTTCACATCTAGGAACTAGCACTGCACCAACTCCTTCATCTGCCAATAAGTGGATGAAATCAGGTGTTTATTAGAGAAACTTAGTATAAATTTCCCCCCAGCTTACTGTTTTCCTTCTAATCTTGGCTGTACTGGTTTCGTTTCTGCCAAACCTTTTTATTTTCATGTAATCAAAATTATCCATTTTACTTCCTGTGATCCTCTCTGTCTTGTTTGGTCATTAACTCTTCCTTCATCTATAGATCTAACAGGTAATGTTTTTCCATGCTCCTCTAATTTATTTATGATATGACCCTTTGTGTCTAAATCATTTACCTATTTTGATGTTATTTTGGTATGCATTATGTCTAGTTTCTGCCAAACTGTTTTCCAGTTTTCTCAGCAATTTTTGTCAATTGGTGAGTTCTTGCCCCAAAAGCTTGACTCTCTGGGTTTATCAGACATTTGATTACTATGCCCATTTACTATTGTGTAACTAATCAATTTCACTGATCCATCACCTACTTCTGTTTTGGTGATTTTGATGATTGTTTTTGATGCTTAATTGGAATGTAGTTTGAAAACTGGTGCTACGAGGCTTCCTTCCTTCACATTGTTTTCATTGATTCCCATGATATTCTTGACCTTTTGTTTTCCAGATGAATTCTGTTATTATTTTTTCTAGCTGTATAAAAAAATTCCTTGGTAGTTTTATTGGTATGGCACTGAAAAGGTAAATTAACTTAGGAAGAATGGTCATTTTTATTATGTTAGCTTGGTCCACCCATGAGCAATTGATATTTCTCCAGTCATTTAGGTCTGTTTTTATTTGTGTGAAAATGTCTTGTAATTTTGTTCATATAGTCCCTGGGTTTGTCTTGACAGGTAGATTCCCATGAATTTCATAGTATTTGCAGTTATTTTAAATGGAATTTCTCTTTCTGTATCTTCCTGCTGAGTTTTGTTGGCAATATATCTGTGTTGTCCAACTGGAAGTTTATTCCCTAGTAGGCAGCTACTTCTCTACTCACAGGGGTTATCTCACAGAGGTTATTCTCTGCCCTTCGTTCTCAAAGAGGACCATGACATCAGGGAGGTGATGCCATGACATGCAAGTGAACTGGATTTAAGTGAGGCAGAGCTGTGCAAAGTCACCAGCCTCACTTTCTCCTCTGGAGCCATCTAGGTCCAGTACCCAAATATGGATCAGGACAACTGGAGATGGCCCAGGATGCAATGGGGGACCTTGTCCTTTTCAAGCTAAGATCTTTAATAGGTCTCAGTTTGATTGAGGCAGCACCCTTCAGTGATTAAGGCTTAATTGGTAATATATAGAAATACTGATGATTTCTGTGTGTTCATTTTGTATTCTGCAGTTTTTATAAAGTTGTTAATTGTTTCAACTAGTTTTTCAGTTGATTCTCTAGGGTTCTCTAAGTATACCATCATATCTAAAAACTGTGATCGTTTTGTTTCCTCATTGCCTATTTTTATTCCTTAAATTTGTTTTTCTTTTCTTATTGCTATAGCTAATATTTCTAATAATTTATTGAATAGTGGTGGTGGTAAAAGATATCCTTGCTTCACCCCTGACCTTATTGGGAAGGATTCATGTTTATCCTCATTACAGATAGTGCTTGCTCTTGGTTTTAGATAAATGCTATTTATCATTTTAAGGAAGGTTCCATTTATTCCTACTCTTTCTAATGTTTTAATAGAAATGGGTATTATATTTTGTGAAGAGTTTTTTCTACATATGTTTATTTAATCATATGATTTGCGTTGTTTTTCTGAAATAGCCAGTTGTTAAACCATTAACGCAATCCCTTGAGCTATAGGCTACCATAGCAGATCTATTACACATTGTGCTATTTGCACGTACCTGCCAAACCGCTATTTTATGAACTGAGTATTACATCCCCTGCCTATATGGCTTCTCAGAAACTATCTTCCAGGCCTAGAATATGTTCCTTTTCTACTTCCAGCTCTTAGAATGCCCAACTCCTTTTAGAGCTCATCTCAGGAGCAATCTCCTTTGAGAAGCCTTTTCCTATCCCCCTCATCTTTAGTGTTCTCTCCTTTCCCTAATTAACTTGGATTTATCTGTTTCCAACTTTTATCTCATATCTTCATGTGCAACCCCACACCCAGAGAGTTGCAAGCTTCTTGCCTACAGGGACTCTTTCATCTTTGCCTTTGTAGCCCCCAGGGCCTAGCATAGTACTTTACGCACAATTGGAACTTAATAAATGTTTGTAGAAGTGAATTAAATTGAATTAAATTTTGTTCTTTCTTAGACACAAAGTGCTAAAAAAATATTGTAATATAACTAGAGTAAAACAGCCATGCTGGCTGTGTCACCTTGGATAAGTCCCATAACTTCTCTATGCTCTAAGCAGCCCTTTAAGAAGACAAGTTTCAGAGCAGGTGTCCACCTGCGTTGATATAGGGAGTTCCTTAGACCAAATGAAATCAAAAGTCCAGGCCAAAAGAAACAAGTGTAACTAGATATCGTTATATGGTTTAACTAGATAACTATTTTCCTCTCCATCTACTTCCCTATTCAGTAATGTTTCACAGTCTACCAGGTCTGAGTCACCAAAGGTTCAGTCCTCTTAAATATACTTGACTTATATGTCAAGAAAGTAAATAAACACAATTTAGAGATATTTGTAGTATCAACTAAAACAAAATGGGCTCTCACTGATTAGTCAGAAAATTTAATTAATTCAGAATAGACTTTTGCAAACAAGTTAAATAGTATCTTTTTATAGCACCCTCAGATCATTCTCATGAAGATAAATGAATGAATAAAAAAAAATTAAGTGTTTACTATGTGCCAGGTACTGTGCAATCACTGAGGATGAATATATTACATATATATATACATACATACATATATATATATGTGTATACACACACACACACACACACACACACATATATATATATATATATATATATATATATGAAATAAAGACAGTCCCTGATCTTAAGCAGCTTACATTCTAAAACAGACAACACAGATAGGAATGTTGTGGCTAGAAAACAGCATTTTGGTCTGAAAAGTCACAAAGACAGAACTAGAGGGCAATAGATTGACAAATTCTTGTCCAGAAGCAATGGTACTATTGATTTGATTACAGTTCTCAAAGTAAGAAGTGAAAGGGGGAAAGCAGACAATCAGGAAAAGATTCTGATGTACATATGTGAAAGCCGGGCAAAAAGATGGAGAGAGTTGAAGCATGAGACTAGGGGTGTGGATTTGGCTAAATATAGTGTGCTACCCATCACAACAAGACACCAAAGTGGGGACCCCAATAGACTACTAATTAAGTGGTACCTCACTGAGTGCCTTAGATCCTCAAAGGTGGTCTTTGGAGGTCTGGCTAGGAGAAGACAGCAGTGACAAGGCTGGCCTTGCAGGAACATCACTAGAGTGAAGAGTGAACAATAGAGAGGCCTGTTTGCCAGTCCATTATTTGGAGGTAGCTATAGGAAAAGGCTTAAACTACTTTCCAAGGGTAGGGAGAAAATCATAACCTTTCTGATAATTTTATTCTGTTTTAATATTTTTCAAGTTCTAAAGTTCTTTACCAAGAAGCACCATAGCACCAAGTTTGTAAAGGAATCTCAGGGATTTAATGCATTGAAAAGGCTGAACATTTCTAACCATTGTAATGGCTACTGACAAACATGCCCCATTGAACATCATTAATTGGTTCCATGAAAACTCTTAGAAGGAATAGTCTTATAGGAACCAATTACTTCCACAGGAACCATGCCAAAACTGGGCAATTGGCCAAAAGATATTGCAATAGAATTTTACAGTGTCATGATGGGGTGTAGTTATCAGAGCCATTACGAGCCCAACTAGACAAGTGGTATCTACATGGGTAGAGGGGGAATAAAGTGTGTTTTCCTCCCAATCTGGGTATTGCCTAGGGCTGGAAAAATGCCACGAAGCACACATAATCCTGGGAAGCCTAGAGAAGCTCATCCCTTCTTGCCCTGGGTTACCACCACTACCCCGTGGTCAAGTTTCCAAGAAACCCCTTGTGGAGAGAGGTCTCCTCCATCACTGCACCAATATTATCTCATCCAACCATGGTGACCTGTAAATATGTCACCTGTTTGGAGACCCATGACAGATTAAGTAATCAATACTAGTCAATTGTTGGTGAAGAATCTTGGCTTGGGGTGTGAGAGCCACTGTCCACCCTCACATACAGGGTCAGAATTCCCACCTAGTGCTCTATGATTTATAATAGAGTAATGTGACCACAAAATGACTTTGCTTTATAGGTCTGGTATGCTTGTTCTGTAAATGCCATGCTGTCTTACAGACAGCTCTATTATTATGCTTATGCACTTACTTCAAAGATATGGAATTTTCTCTCCTACACGGAACCCAACCACATATACATACATGCATACGTATATTTGTATATACCAAACAAATATAATTAGAGGGGGCACTGACAGTTGTGGAGGGTGTTGATTAGAAAAGGCTTCACGTAATGCTTGAACTAAGTCTGAAAGGACACTAAGGATTCTTAAAGGCAGAGGTGAGGAGGGGAGTATATTCTAGGTATCCAGGATAGACAGGGCAAAAACATGGAGATAAGAAGGTAGGGTGTTGAATATGAACAACAGCAAGAAGACTTTTTTCCCTGGATCTTACGGTGCATGAAGAGGAGTATTGTGTGAGCTGGAAAGCTAAGTTGGGGGCAGACTTCATAAGGCTTTAAATGCTAACCAGAGGATTTATTTTTGTTCCTAGACTTAAGGGGGAGTTGTCAGAATTTATTGGAAGGATATGATAGATGGTATGTCAGACTTGTTGTTTAGAAAAAATCACTTTGGCAACTTGGTTGAGGATGGATTGTACTAAAAAATGAGGCAGGGAAACCAATTAGGAAGCTATAACAATAGTCCAGGTAAAAGGTGATGTGATCTTCAATGGGGGTAGTAAATGGGTGAGTGAAGAGACAGGAGCAAATGCAAGAAATTTGATGAAAGTAGAAATCTGGCAATCATTTGAATATGTCCTGTGAGTTTGTGTTTAAGGAGCTGAGGAAAATAATGAGTTTGCAAATCTAGGTAATTAGAAAGATAGCTGTGCCTTTGAGAAAAATAGAAGAATTCAAAAGAGGGATGTTTTTATTCTGTTTTGAATATGTTGAGTTTGAGATGGCAATGAACCATTCAGTTCAAAATGTCTAACAGGGTAGTTAGTATTGTAGAACTGGAGTTCAGGAGAGAAATCAGGCTGCATATACAGATTTGGAAGACATCTTCATAGAGATGATAATCAAACCCATAGGAGTTAATGAAATCATCGACAGAAAAGTGGGACCAAAATAGAGCCTTGGGTACCCCCTGTGTTAGGCACCATGATACGAAGAACTAGTAAATAAGACTGAAAAGAAGCAATCAGCCAGGTAGGTGGAGAACCAAAATGGAGTAGTGTCACAAAAATTCAAATATCTTTTTTTAAGTTATTTCACTGAGAAAGAGAGGAGATATAGAGGATGATAGCCAGTGGGAATGTTAGCTTCCAGAGAGGATTAAGACTTGGGTCTCTTGGCAAATTCTAACTGAAATCCCTATAATCTCAATTTAGGCATGCCATAGAGACATCCTCTTTGAGCAGTGTCAGGGTCTCCCCAGGCCTTTAGCTTACTGTTTACTTTGAAATAATAGTAAAGTTACAACATGGCTCTTAGGACCAAGAGGATCAAGCACCATCAATATAAAATGCTTCTAGCATAAATATGAAATCCTAGATGAACTTCCTAGGTAAATCCTTTCTCCTACTCTAATGTTGTGGTTACTGTGCTTCCCTGGGTGCTAACAAAAGTGTACCATCCTTCCTAATGCTTCTCTGTGTAGATTCAACCCACTCTCCTACATTAGTTAGTATCAAGTTTTCCAGAGTGAGATGGTAGACTTAATATCATCTCAATGACCAATCAATGATATTGACCTAGTGAAAGTGAGAAGTCATCTGACTGTAAGGTTGCCATGTTGGTAGGAGTAAAATTCAGTGGTACTCCCCAAGACAGAAGTGAACTCTCTCTCTCTCTGTCTCTATTTCTCTGTCTCTCTGTCGCTGTCTCTCTCCCTCTCTCCAATAACAGAGTGTTGGGGTTTTTTTTTTGGTCTTTTCCCATTCTATCCCCTGTCTCATAGTTACCCATGTACATATGACACCCCCTATGAGACTGTAAATTCCATAGAGGCAAAGAACATGTTATACATAGCAGATATTCAACGAATATTTTTGAATGAATGAACCCATCATAAGCAGATAATACAAGGGCTTCATTACTGACACTTCCTTTTCATTTGTAGAACATTTTGAATGACAAACAAATGGTCAAGGTAAAGAATGTTGATTTAGAGCAGGGGTGAGGAACCTGTGGCCTCAAGGCCACATGTGGCTCTCTAAGTCCTCAAATGTAGCCCTTTGACTGAATCCAAATTTCACAGAACAAATTCTCTTAATAAAAGGATTTGTTCTGTAAAATGTGGATGCAGTCAAAAGACTGAATCCAAGGATCTAGAAGGCTACACGTGCCCTTGAGGTTGAAGGTTCCCCATCCCTGATTTAGAGGAAACAACATAAGAAAGAAAGAAGCATTTTTTTCCTTCTTGAAAAGGCCCTATGTTACTAAGAAATGTGTTTACATGCAATCTACTTAGACAGTTGTTCCAGGAGTTCTGTAACATAAAGCTCATTGAATGAAATCATTCTCTTTCACTTAAGAAGCCAAGTCTTGTATAATTGATGGCCCAAGAGTTCAATACTTCATAGCCCAAGGGTCTTCAACCTTTCCCCACTGTTAGGTTAGTGATATATTTTTAAGGCCTCTAAGGAATTCACTTAACAGGCTATTACCATAATGATCAAACATATGGGATTCTAATTTGGGGCCTTGATGTTTAATTAATATCCTGAAGTTCTGATAATCTGCGATTGTTCACCTCAGTGCAATTATTATGAAGACAATTCTATTAAGTATATTTCAAAAGGTGAAAGTGATACCAATGGAGAATGACAGTGATGATGCGGAAATGGTAGAATGTTTTATTAGTTGTTTTACTATGGAAAAAAAAATTCTCCATATGTATTTTAGAACCTTTTGAGAAGAGCAAATATGATGCAGACGTTATACATTGAGGATTTGGAATAATTTATTCAAGTAGATAACAAATTAAGAGAAGTAAGGAAAAATCTTTTGTTTTCTTTTTCCAATAAATGAATGAGAAATTAAGACAATGAATTGATTCTATACTTGATTCAATGGTATTTGTTTAAAATACCATTTGGGTATTTTTGAAAATTAATACAAAGAAAATTTATTCAAGGGTCATCTTTCTGTGAATTAAGAAAATCAAAACAAAAATCAAATCAGATAAAACTCCTATAAGAATGCTTAAATTACATTTTGATAATGATATGTGGAAGATTATACTAAAAAATGGACCAAAAGCAATTGCCTCTTTGCATATAAAAATTAAGAATGAAAAGGGTAATTTTTAATGAACTTTATATGTGAATAGCAGGGAATACTAGGACTTCTTTCTCTGGTTTGTGTCAGAATACAAGTTCATACTCAGATTGTGATTTCAATCATTTAAAATACTGATTTTTATCCAGATTTCCCAGAGGAAAAAAAATAGTGTCCTTAAAAGCTAGTCTTAGTCTTGAAAGATTTATAATGTAATGATGATATTAATGAAGATAATGTTAAAACTGGATAGCTCCTTTTTAAAAAAAATACAGAAGGATTAAAAATTAGAAGAGGAAAAGAGAATGAAAGTATATTGAGAGGAAGAGAAATGTGAAAAACAGTTGAAGAATATCATGCTATTAAATCAATATATGGCCTAGGAAAATTATACTCTTGCTTTTCAGCTTTGCCATCTGCAAAATTAGGTGATTTTATATACCTACATCAGAGGACTCTGAGGATTTTTTTAACTTAGAGATAAAGCAGTTTTCTTTTTATCATTTGAATTATTTCTGAAGAGTATTTTATTAGGGAAAAGAAGTAATATGTAAGCTGGCGAGTGTAAACAACATCCAAAAAAAAAAACCAAACTCAGCCTTCATTTGCCTAGTTACTGCTAAGATCCTAAAGGCCAGTTTCAGGGAAGAAAGGACTACTTATTGAGAAAAAAGTAAATTGCTTTGTAAGGCGATTTTCCCCTCTGTCTCTATACATTTGTATTTTGGCTATGGGTGAAGAATTGGTTCTTAGACATAAAGATAATCTTAAGAGCAGCAACTAAATGGGGAGAGTAGAGGATTGGAAAACAGAACCTTATCTAAGATTACTGAACGCACAGATTGTCTGTTCTAAAGGCCTTTGATGCTGTTGGTCATGAGAACTTGTGAAAAATCATGTCAAAATTTGGTTGCCTGGAAAAGTTCATCAGTATGTACGTCAATTTCACAACAGCATATTTGCCCAGGTTCTAGATAATGGACAATGCTCTCAAACTTTCCCTGGCACTAATGGAGTGAAACAAGGCTTTGTGCTTGCTCCCATGCTTTTTTGCATGATGTTTTCAGCCATGTTGTCAAATGCCTCCAATGAGAACAAACACGGCATCAAGGTCAGCTACCACACTAAAGGTAAATTCATATAAAGTTTATAGATAATTGAAACTTTTCAAGGTAACTATTTACTACATTTTTCCTTCATGTACTTGTGAAGTTGATTATTTGATCCCAATTTTACAACTTTATAATTATCTTTATTACATTTCATCTTAATCATTTTAATTAAATCTTCTAGCCTGGTGAAGTCAAACTCAAATAGAAAAGCATCCTACCCTCAGCAAACTGACTTAGAAAATCATAAATTAACATTTGTATTATATTTTTATTTATTTTGTTAAACATTCCACAGTTATATTTTAATCTGGTTCAGGCTGCATTCTGTTTTCAAATCTGATACCTGTTTTATCTAGTCTATCATTATCCATGGCTAACCTATCATTAAACAAGCTCTGTGCCATCTAAAGACTTGATAAGTGAACTGTCTATGCCTTCATCTTGGTCTTTGAGAAAATAGTACTGGGCCGAGCACAGTTCTTTTTGGCACTCTCCTGGAAAGTTCTTTTCATTTTTTTAACCCTTACCTTGAAACAGTTATAGAGAAAGCAGCTCTAGAATGGCAACAAGAGACTGGATTTTGCCACTAACCAGTTGTGTGACTTTGTATAAATAAGTCTCCCTCTCTAATATGCAGTTTCTTCATTTATAAAACACGAGGAATAGACTAGTTGAAAGCCAAGGCCTATTTTAGCTCTGAATTTCTGTGGTTCCATGATTCTACTGATTTTACCTTTCAAAAGCATATCAAGGTACATAGGTCAACTGTTCACCAAGCAGCAAACAGCTTTATACAAAAAACTTTAGTGAAACATAAACTTGAAATAGATGGTTTAGACAAAGGGAAATTATCTGAAGAGTGAAGTATGACCAATCAATCAAGTTCAGGGTAATTCAGGGTAAGCTCAGAGCACAATGGACAAATGTGTTCTGTACTATACACAGTAGACTTAATCTAAACTCCAAGACCCAGGATTTTTATTATATAAAAATTATATGGTAAACTATAGTTAGAGGGAAAATATGCTTTAATAATTTAAAAACTTGGGAAAATTTAAAAAGTAAATACCATGATAATACAATTGGAAGCCCAAAACCCAGGATTCAAGTCCCAATCCTACTTTGGGCAAGTAGGTCATTTTACACTCCTGAGCTTTAGTTTCTTCCTAAGTAAAATGTAGGGCTTGAACCGAGTGACCTCAAAGATCCCTTTCCAACTCTAAAGCCATAATTTCTTAAAACAATTTTGAAAAAAAATCCTTCACTAAAGTATTCCTCAACCTAGCTATTTAGTTACAAAGTGAACAAAACTAGCGTTGTGTACGCACGTGTGTTTTGCATGTATGTGTGTGTATATGTTGGTTTTCCCCTTCCCCGCTCACCCTGTCATCATCCCGTGCCCGTAAGTGGGCTATGTCTATAAGCATAATTCAGTAGAAAGATTTCTGGTATATTTTCTCATCTGATCAATACAATTACTGAACTTACAAATCATTGCTAACCTTACTTTGGGTTTTTAAGTAGCTCAGTTCACCAGACAGTGATCACAAATGAGCTTATCAATTATTTATCATGATAGCCAATGTGATATATCATGTGGAATAGCTGTTTTACCTCTGGGTCCCAAATCCTAGAGAACTTAGAGATGATGTCATTGAAAAAAACCCCTGTAATTTTACATTCTTCTGCTAACTCCTCGAACTTCTAGAAAACCACATCATCAAGGTCAGCCTAAATCTTTCATTGTGATTCCATCCAGTGAAGTCTCCCTCCGCTGATCTGCACTATCTTTACACCCTTTGTCTTTCTTTTTTCTTCCCTTTAGTATAAAAGTCAAGAATAAAATTGTTTCCTTCACAGAACGAGAATTAAAGGTGAATGGGTTTTGGCCTAGCCATTCTTTATTTTAAAAAAATTTTTTCAATGAATAAAAATTGATTTTCTTTACCTCATACCCCCTTCTCTGCCACTGAAAAAGAGAAAGAAAATAAAAATCTTTGTAACACATGTGTATAGTCAAGCAAAACAAATTCCCACATTGGTCATGTCTAAAAGAATATATCTCGTTTCATACCCTGAGTCTGTATCACCTCTCTATTAGGATGTGGGTGGCATGCTTCAATCAGAAATTCTCTAGAGTCATGGCTGGTCATTGATCATCATCCTTAAGTCTTTCAAAGTCATTTAACAGTGTTGTTATTGGATAAATCATTCTCCTTGCTCTGTTCACATAATTGCATCATACAAGTCTTCCCAGTTTTCACTGAGATGATTTATTTCTTATGACACAATAGTATTCCATTACTAGCCATTCCCCAATTCATAGGTGTCCCCTTAGAGTTCAGTTCTTTGTTATTACAAAAAGAGCAGCTATCATTATTCTTGTACTTAAGGGTCATTTTCCTTTTTCATCTTTTAGGATATAGGCTTAGTAGTGACATTGCTGAGTCAAAGGGAATGTTCAACTAAGACAGTCTTTAAAATGGTCATCATCACCCTCCCTCTCTACATCCCCATTAATTTTTCAATACTTTGAAAGTACCTTTGGATTCATAAGTGGAAAGTTGTCTGGAAGCATGGGATTTACTATTAAACTAAGTCCAAAATGAATCAGTTGTACAGCAATTTTTTTAAAATCATTAAATACAGTCTCTACATATTTAAGCCACATAAAATAAGACATCTTATTGCCATGGTAAGATCGGTAGATTTAGTATTAGAGAACTTGGGTTTAAATCCTGGTTCAGCCATGTGCTGGTTTTGTAACCTTGGGCAATTAATCCCCTTTCTTAAGGCCCCAGGCTCTCCATCTATAAAATCAAGGGGTTGAAGTAGATGCTTTCCATATTTGCTTTTCATTGTTTTTCGGTTATTTTAGTAGTGTCTGACTCTTCATGATCCCATTTGGGATTTTCTTGGCAAAGATACTGAAGTGGCTTGCCATTTCCTTCTCCAGCTCATTTTATGGATGGGGAATGGAGGTAAACAGGGTTGAGTGACTTGCCCAGGGTCACACACCTAGTAAGTGACTGAGGCCAAATGTGAATTCAGGAAGATGAGTCTCCCTGATGTTCTCAATTACAATTCTATAAAGCTAGGCTTTCATTCATTCTGCCATTTAAGTAACTTCATGATTTGGAATAAGTTATTCATTTACAGGCTACACCCCTGACTCTCCATCCTTTCTCTGTCATGAGCCTGAGCCTGAGCCTGAGCCCAAGACCTTCAAGTCTTCTTTCTCAACCCCTTACTTTTCTAATTCATGTGTCATCTTTTCCTCATTAGAATATAAGCCCCTTGAAGTCAGAAACTGTCTTTCTGCTTGTATTTGTATTCCCAACATTTAGCACAGTGCCTGGAAAATACTAAGCACTTGCTTCTTGACAATTTGAGGATACTGTAACTACATGGAACTGTTTTCTCATTTGTCAAATAAGAGGATGGTACTGGATCAATTTTTTTCTGTTTTATTTTTGTTAAATATTTCCCAATTACATTTTGATGTTTTCCGTTTCTTACATCTCCATGGTATCCACATATCCCTTGCCCTATTACTCTGGGAGAACGATCCTGTATGACAAATAGTATTTTTTTAATTTATAATTCCATCTCTATTTGAAAAACAATACCACTCAAAATATAAAAATAGATCCATTTTCAAAGGACCATCTAAATAGGGCTTTGAAAATTGTAGTGTCTTATTTATGAGAGACAGATGGTAGTGCAATAGTAGTCATAGGTATTTATGACAAATGAGAATGTAATTACTTTTTCAACTTTCAGGGAGAAAAGAAAGATCCTTTTATTTCAGTTGCTCCTGTAATACTTCATAAAAATAAAATCAACAATAGTGGGCATAGGTACAACTTGTATCTGAAACACAAATTTGACCAATCAATGGGATCCAGACCCAGATATCCCAAAGTTGCAAGCCTAAATGGGAGGACTGTTTCCCTCTTTATATGTAATCAATCTGTCAATTAACCCAAATAACCCAAACACTTCAGAATCTGCACAGGAACTATTTATGTATCTTCTATTAAATGGTACTTACAGGTTAAATGAAAACTGAGGCACTCTTAATCCTGGAGCACAAAAATGTTTGCAAAATCAAAGGTCTATTCAGGCCAGTATTCAGAAAACTTGGATCCAAAATTAAACTTTAAATGGGGGGAGGGGGAGGATTTTCTATTACAATAGATACCCACTCCCTAATCTTGAGAAATATATGGATCTCTCTACCTAAGACAAAAGCATATCACCAGTGAATGCTTGTTTCACTGTCCACTGATTCTGATATACTGCATTTTGAATTTGGGCACTTTTTTCAGCAAACTTCCTAAAATTTAAAATCATTCCTATAAAGTGACCTATTACATATATGCTACCACCTATTCTTAACAAGGAGAACAACTTCTTACTATTGCACAAGAAAGTGCATTTTAAAAAGCAATCCACACAATTCAGTTTAGCAAGAAAGGCAAATCCATCTAATCCACTAGACAAATGTTGCAAAATCTGTTTCTATTTGAAAAACGAAATGGACAAATTCACTGAGCTATATGCTTCAAGTCAATTTTAATATTGTTTTGATGGCAGCTATTCTAGGCACAGACAGCCAAGTCACATAGACAAACAAGAAAGCAAAGGCAGAAAGCTTGTGAGAATTCATCAGTTCTTTGACTTCCTGCAACAATCAGGTTGATTTCAACCATGAGTAAGGTTGCTGTGCACTGTTTCTTCCACGTTTTTGTACTTCAAACCCCAAGGCGTATGTATGTATGTTGCTGCTGGGGTAGTAGCTATTTTTGTGTCATCTTCAAGTTTACCTTTTCTGTCCGAGGTCAAATAAAAATTGGGAGACATTTTCATAAACTACAAAAGTAATACAACATGCGGGAGTCACTGTAATCAAATTAGGAACGATTCCTTTGTAAAATCCTGGAATGCCTTCTTTGCTCCACGTCCTCCTGATCACGTGGAACACGCCTTCGTAATCAATGTGCTGATCTTGAAGCCGGGCTCTCACTACTTGATAGGGGTACGTTGCTGACACAGCAAATACTTTAGACAACGCGGCAGCGGATACATACTCCACCGTGCTCAACTGCGCGTCCGGTAATCGATTGATATGCTTATTGTACTTCACTTTAAGCACCTCATACGCCATGAACTGAAGGGCTCCGTGGGAGGTGCCCAGCAGCCCGGGCACAAAGCCCCTGTACAGCCCCCGCATGCCCTCGGCTCTGTAGATCTTGACCACCGCGTCCACCATTCCGCTGTAGCGCCTCTCGGCGGGGCTGTGGTCATACTGCAGCATCAGCCGGGTCTTTGTTACCCACAATGGGTTTGTTACGCACAGCGTCATGGCCCCGGCCTGGGCAGCCGAAGTCAGGTATTCTGTGGCCGTGAGCCGTTCCTTTCTCCCCTCTGTCTTATAGGATTTAATGGCGTTATAGAAGAAAAAGTAGAGTCCCCAAGACAAACCCGCGCCCCACACGTTGGGGGTTACTCCTTGATAGAGGCCTCGTATACCGTTCATCTTCCAAATGGAGGTCAAACAGTGGACGACACCCTTGTACTTGGGTCTCAGCTCCAGTCCGTCACTGACGGCGAAGCGAATCTTCACGAGATCCAGCGGATGCAGCACCAGGTTGGAGAGGACACCGCCGCTCACGCCCGCCACCAGGTTCTCGTACCGCACGTGGCGGAACACGGTGCTCAGAGGCGGCGAGGCCGGCCTCGACTGGCCCTGGGCCTTCATGATGCCGGGAGCCGCCGATACCGCGGCCTGGGCGCCGCCGCCATAGTAGCGACCGTCCTCGTCGCCAGGATCGGATCGCGGAACTGCGCGGGTCACGAGCGGGGGGAGGGGAGAGGACGGGGTGGCGCGACCGCGGACGGTCTTTTCTTAGAGAGGAAAATAAGGCCGCACAACATGATGCGGCTCAGAAAGTTCGTGCGCCATGGGCGACAGCCGTGGCACTCCCCTATCCACGGAGGGGTGCATAGCGGTACTTCACTCAGTTTCTTCATTTCAGTCCCACATTTCTTTTATTACAGCGTTGTCATATTTACTTTTAAGTTTGTGGTGCGTCGTTCCCATTTAAATTGTTACTGTCTATACTGTTTTCCTGACTGTGTTTACTCGTCTGCGTCAGTTCGTATAATCATGCTTCTCTTCATAGTGTCTTACAGCATAATAATATTCCATTACATTTACACACCACAGTTGTTGAGTAGATGGGCATCTACTTTGTTTCTAATTCATAGCAATCAAAAAAGTGGTGCTGCAAATATTTTGGCGTTTATGGGGACTTTTTTTCTTACTATTCCTTTACATTCACATATCACAAATTGTTTAGCCAGTCCTCAGCTGGTGAACATCTATCTGCTTTGTTTCCAGTTCATAACTATCAAAAAAGTGGTGCTACAAATATTTTGGAGTTTATGGGGACTTCTTTTTGTTATTCAATAGCTTCCTTGAAGTATAAGCTCAGTAATGGATTCTCTGGTTGAAAGGGTTAATACCAAAATGCTTTCCAAAATGGTTATGCCACTTCACAGCTCCACTAACAATGGATTAATGTTATTATCTCACTACATCACCCCCAACATTGCTGTTATTTTGTATCATTTTTGCCAGTTTGCGAGGTGTGAGGTGAAATCTCAGGATTTTGATTTATATTTCTCTTGTTATTAGCGATTTGGGGCATTTTTGTCAATACTTTGCAGGTCTTCTTTTGAAAACGGTTAGTCCATACCCTCTGAACATTTACTTATTGGGGAATGGCTATTAGTTCATATGTATGTATGTGTATGTATATAAATATGTGTGTATATGCATGTACATACGTATACATACTGTGTATAGATAGATGTTTGCTTATTTATTTATTTAGTTGTTCATTTACATATGGTTTATATATTGTGGATACCAAACCTTTAACAGAGAAATTGGATACAAAGACTCCCCCCACCCCCACCCCATCCTGCCAGTTCAACCACTTTCCTTCTTATCCTGGCTCCATTAATATTGCTTTATTGGAAGGTTTTCAGTTAACTTTTTTAATTGCCTCTGTCTCTGGTTTGGTTAAGAATACATCTCTTACGCAAAGCTGTGAGAGGTACATGATCTCTATCTCTTTTAAGAGCATGGTTTTCTTGTAGTGTGTATGATGTTTTATATGAAGTATTTCATAAACAACAGTGGATTATTACTAAGTTCTGGATTGTGTATCACTCTTACATACTCATATCATAGATCTTTGGGAGGAAGATCTATTTTAAGTATCTCCACACCTATTTTTTCTCTTATTGGACAGCAATATCTGTGTGGTGGTGTTCATTTTTTTTCAGTTGTGTCTGACTCTTCATGCTCCCATTTGCAGTTTTCTTGGAAAAGATACTGGAGTGGTTTGCTGTTTCCTTCTCCAGCTCATTTTACAGATGAGGAAACTGAGGCAAACAAGGTGAAGTGATTTACCCAGGGTCACACAGCTACTAAGTTTCTGAGACCGGATTTGAACTCAGAAAGATGAGTCTTCCCGACTCCAGGCTTGGTACTACTCTACTGACTGTGCCACCTAGCCGCCCAATACCTGTGTAGTACCCCCTATGAGGTCACTTCCCCAGTGGAATTCAGACTCATAGCTTGGAGTCCTCAGAGGGTAGTCATTGTTGCTTATTCTACCTCAGTGGATAGAGCACAGGATTGGGATCCAAGAAGATGACTTCAAATTGTGCCTCAGATGCTTCCTAGCTGTGTGATCTGGGAAAGTCACCCTCTTTGCGCATCAGTTTCTTCATATGCAACACAGAGATAATTAATTGTACTGCGTTAAAGAGCTGTGAGGATTCAGTCAGTTAACATAGAGAAAGCATTTTGCCATACCAATGCTGACTAGCTTAGGCTTTCCCTGGAACCTTGAGAAATTGTAGAATTTTCTAGTACTGACATTCATGATCCCCAGTGTGTTTCCCATTTTTTATCAGCCAGATGTAGTTTTTGGCAAGAGGAAGAGGAAGGGAATAAGCATATATAGTTCCTACTATGTGCTAGACACTGCACTAAGTACTTCTACAAATATTATCTCATTTGATTCTCACAAGAACCTACAAGGTGAGTTCTATTATTAACCTCATTTTGTAGTTGAAACTGAGGCAAACAGAGGTTAAGCAACTTGCCCAGTGTCCTGAGCTCACATTTGAACTTATGTCTTCCTGACTGCAAACCCAGTGCTTTATCTACTGCCTTCAGATATTTTAATAAGTAGGCATGGTAAGGACAGTTGTAGAAACTTCCCCCCAAACCAAGAGTTAACTCTCCCCTTGAACACACAAGGTTCCTGCAGAGAGTGGGCTCAAACTTAGAGAAGATAGATGACCAGAGAATGAGCTCTCTCTCTCTCTCTCTCTCTCTCTCTCTCTCTCTCTCTCTCTCTCTCTCCCCCCTTCTCCCTCTCTCATTCTCTCTTTCTCTCTCTCTCTCTCTCTCATCCCCTCCCCCTCTCCCTCTCTCTCTCCCTCCCTCTCTCTCTCCCTCTCTCTCATTCTTTCTCTCTCTCTCTCTCTCTCTCTCCCTCCCCCTCTCCCTCTCTCTGTCTCTCTCTCCCTCTCTCTGTCTCTCTCTGTCTCTCTCTCCCTCTCTCATTCTTGTCTCTCTCTCTTTTCT